>NC_073647.1:95209631-96459631 GCF_029407905.1 Bubalus kerabau | reverse complement strand
TTCAAAGGCTTTGGCATAGTCAATAAAGTAGAAGTAGATGGTTTTCTGGAACTCGCTTGCTTTCTCGATGATCCAATGGATTTTGGCAATTTGATCTCCGGTTCCTCTGCCTTTTCTAAATCCAGCTTGAACATCTGGAAGTTCTCAGTTCACTTACTGTTGAAGCCTCATTTGGAGGATTTTGAGCATAACTTTGCTAGTGTGTGAGATGAGTGCAATTGTGTGGTAGTTTGTACATTCTTTAGCATTGCCTTTCTTTGGGATTGGAATGAAAACTGACCTTTTCCAGTCCGGTGGCCATTGCTGAGTTTTTCAAATTTGCCAGCATATTGAGTGTAGCACTTTGACAGCATCATCTTTTAGGATTTGAAATAGCTCAACTGGAATTCCATCAGTGAAATGCAAATCAAAGCAGTGAGATACCAATTCACACCTACTAGGATGACTAGAATCAAAATTTCAGATAACAAATATTCAAGAGAATATGGAAAAATTGAAGCCCTCATACTTTGCTAATAGGAATGTGAAATGGTGCATCCTCTTCAGAAAACAGCCTAGCCATTCCTCAAAATGTTAAGTATAAGTGACCATTCTGCCCAACAATTCTACTCCTAGTGTAGATATCCAAGAAAATAGGAAACATATGTTCACACAAAAGCTTGTACATAAATGTTCATAGCAGCATTATTTATAATAGCCAAAATGTGGGAACAGTCCATATGTCCATCAACTGATGAATGGCTAGAAAAGAATGTGATATATACATCCAAGGGAATGTTATTCAGTCATTAAAAAGAATGAAGTACTGATATATGGTGCAACGTGGATGAACCTTAAAATATGCTAAGTGAAAGAAGCCAGTCAAAAGGACCACAAACTATATGATTTCATTTATATAAAATGTCCAGAATAGGCAAATCCATAGAGACAGAAGGTAGATTAGTGATTGCTAGGCCCTGGGGGTTTGGGAGGAAATGGGGAGTGACTGCTAATGAGTACTGAGTTTCCTTTTGGGGTGATGAAAATGTTCTGGAATTAGATAGTGCCGATATTTCTGCAACATTGTGAATATACAAAAAACACTGAATTTCACACTTCAAAGGGTGAATGTTATGGTATATTAACCATATCACAATGAAAACTGTATAAGAAAAAGAGTATGGAGAGGTTCATGTATCCTCCATTCAGTGGCTACATCTTACATAAATATAGTGCAATATGAAATCCAGGAAACTGACATGGGTACAATGCACTCATATAGTTCTATGCTATTTTATTACACATAGATTTGTGTAACCACCACCATAATCAAGACACAGAACTCTTCTATCACCATAAACATCTTCATGCTCCCTCTTTAGAGTCACGCCCATCCTCCTTTATCCCACCTTCCCTAACCCCTGGCAGTCACTAATCTAACTCCCCAGCTCTGTAATTTTGTCATTTTGAGAATGTTATATAAATGGAATCACATAACATGAGACCTTTGGTATTGGATTTATCACCCAGCATAATTCCCTAGAAATTCGTCCATGCATATATTAAGAATTTCTCCTTTAAAAAAAAAAAAGAATTTGTTTCTTTTGATTGCCAAGTCATATTTAATGGTATAAATGTACCAGTTTGTTAAACCACCTACCTATTTAAGGTCATTTTAGTTGTTTCCAGTTTTTTTGGCTATTACAAATAATGCTGCTGTGTATAGTAATGCAAAGGTTTTTGCATGGACAAGTTTTCATTTCTTTGGCATAAATACCCAGGAATGCAATCAATAAGTTAGCTGGTAAGTATATGTTGAGCTTTTCAAGAAGCTACCGTAATATTTTCAGAGTGACTGTACCATTACATATTTCTACCAGCAATGTATGAGATTTTGTTTATCTTCATCCTCTTCAGCGTTATTGTCACTAATTTTTATCTTAGCCATTCTAATAGATATGGAGTGGCATCTCTTATGTCTTTGGTTTGTATTTCCTAATTCTTACTGATGTTGAACATCTTTTTATGTGTTTATTTGCCATCCACATATCTTCTTCAGTGAAATGTCTCATGTCTTTTACCCAATTTCTAAATGGAGCTTTTGAATTTTGCTATTGAGTTTTGAGACTTCTTTGTATATTCTAAATAAAAATTCTTTGTTAGATATGTGGTTTGCAAATATTTTCTCCCACAATGTAACTTGTCTTTTAATCCTCTTTACAGAGACTTTTGTAGAGCAAAAGATTTTAATTTTGATGAATTCCAAATTATCCATTTGTTTTCTATAATTCAACTGTGTTTTTGCTGTTGTGTCTAAGAACTCTTCACCAAGCCTTAAATATTGCAGATTATCTTCTATGTTTTAAAAGTTTTCTAGTTTCACGTTCTACATTTAAATCTATGGTCCATTTTGAGTTAATTTTTGTGTAAGGTGTGAGGTTTAATAAAGGCTCATCTTTTTGCCTTGGAGAAGGCAATGGCACCTCACTCCAGTACTCTTGCCTGGAAAACCCCATGGACAGAGGAGCCTGGTAGGCTGCAGTCCATGGGGTCGCTAAGAGTCTGACACGACTGAGCGACTTCACTTTCACTTTTCACTTTCATGCTTTGGAGAAGGAAATGGCAACCCACTCCAGTACTCTTGCCTGGAGAATCCCAGGGACAAGGGAGCCTGGTGGGCTGCCGTCTATGGGGTCACACAGAGTCGGACACGACTGAAGTGATTTAGCAGCAGCAGCATCTTTTTGCCCATAAGTGTTCAATTACTCCAGCACCTTTCAGTTCAGTTCAGTTCAGTCACTCAGTCGTGTCAGACTCTCTGCGACCCCATGAATCACAGCACGCCAGGCCTCCCTGTCCATCACCAACTCCCGGAGTTCACCCAGACTTACATCCATCAAGTCAGTGATGCCATCCAGCCATCTCATCCTCTGTAATCCCCTTCTCCTCCTGCCCCCAATCCCTCCCAGCATCAGAGTCTTTTCCAATGAGTCAGCTCTTCGCATGAGGTGGCCAAAGTACTGGAGTTTCAGCTTTAGCATCATTCCTTCCAAAGAACACCCAGGGCTGATCTTCTTCAGAATGGACTGGTTGGATCTCCTTGCAGTCCAAGGGACTCTCAAGAGTCTTCTCCAACACCACAGTTCAAAAGCATCAATTCTTCGGTGCTCAGCCTTCTTCACAGTCCAACTCTCACATTCATACATGACCACAGGAAAAACCATAGCCTTGACTAGACGAACCTTTGTTGGCAAAGTAATGTCTCTGCTTTTGAATATGCTATCTAGGTTGGTCATAACTTTCCTTCCAAGGAGCAAGCGTCTTTTAATTTCATGGCTGCAGTCACCATCTGCAGTGATTTTGGAGCCCAGAAAAATAAAGTCTGACACTGTTTCCACTGTTTCCCCATCTATTTCCCATGAAGTGATGGGACCGGATGCCATGATCTTAGTTTTCTGAATGTTGAGCTTTAAGCCAACTTTTTCACTCTCCTCTTTCACTTCCATCAAGAGGCTTTTGAGTTCTTCTTCACTTTCTGCCATAAGGGTGGTGTCATCTGCATATCTGAGGTTATTGATATTTCTCCTGGCAATCTTGATTCCAGCTTGTGTTTCTTCCAGTCCAGCGTTTCTCATGATGTACTCTGCATAGAAGTTAAATAAGCAGGGTGACAATATACAGCCTTGACGTACTCCTTTTCCTATTTGGAACCAGTCTGTTGTTCCATGTCCAGTTCTAACTGTTGCGTCCTGACCTGCATACAGGTTTCTCAGGATGCAGGTCAGGTGGTCTGGTATTCCCATCTCTTGAAGAATTTTCCACAGTTTATTGTGATCCACACAGTCAAAGGCTTTGGCATAGTCAATTAAGCAGAAATAGATGTTTTTCTGGAACTCTTGCTTTTTCCATGATCCTTTACTAACGCATATATATGGAATTTAGAAAGATGGTAACGATAACCCTGTATGCGAGACAGCAAAAGAGACACAGATGTATAGAACAATCTTTTGGACTCTGTGGGAGAGGGAGGTGGGGGATGATTTGGGAGAATGACATTGAAACATGTATAATATCATATAAGAAACATATCGCCAGTCCAGGTTCTATGCAGGATACAGGAAGCTTGGGGCTGGTTCACTGGGATGACCCAGAGGTATGGTATGGGGAGGGAGGTGGGAGGGGGGTTCAGGATTGGGAACACGTGTACACCCATGGCAGATTCATGTTGATGTATGGCAAAACCAATACAATATTCTAAATTAAAAAATAAATAAATAAAGAAGAAAAAAAAGAAAAGGTGAACTTTCCTCCATTGAACTGCTTTTGCATCTTTGTCAAAAATCACTGGCATGTATTCGTGGATCCAGTTCTCGGGTTTCTATTCTGTTCCATAGATCTATGTGTCTATTCCTCCATCAACACCTCAGTCTTGATTCCTGTCCATACATAAGTTTAAAATCAGGTAGAGTGAGTCCTCCCACTATATTCTTCTTTTTCAAAATTGCTTCGTCTATTCCAGTTCCTTGCCTTTCCATTCAGATTTTAAGGGAATCTTTTATATACCTACAAAAATGTCTTGCTGGTACTTTGATAGGAATTGTATCAAACCTGTATTTCAATTTGGAGAGAACTGACACCTTTACCATGTTGAGTCCTCTAATCTATGGACACACTGTGACTGTCCATTTATCTAGATCTTCTTTGGTTTCTTTCATGAGCATTTTTTGTAGTTTTCAACATACAAGTACTATACATCCTTTCTTACATTTATACCTAGTATTTAATTTTTGAGTGATTATAAGTAGTACAATAATTTTAGTTTCTATGTCTGTATGTTCATGAATAGTTTATAGAAATGCAATTGGAATTTTTATATGTTGATTTTGTATCCTGAGCTTCCCTGGTAGTTCAGATAGTAAAGAGTCTGCCTGCAATGTGAGAGGCCCAGTTTCGATCCCTGGGTCAGGAATATGCCCTGGAGAAGGAAGTGCCAATCCACTCCAGTATTCTTGATTGGAGAATTTCACGGACACAAGTGTCTGTCAGGTTACAGTCCATGGGATCGCAAAGAGTCGAACACAACTGAGCAACTTTCACTTGCACTTTTGTATCCTGAGACCTTGACAAAGTCACTTATTAGTTGTAGAAGTTTATTTTTGTACTTTTGTTGTCCCTTGGCATTTTCTATGTCAACTGTAGTCTCACTTGCAAACAGGGACAGTTTTATTTCTTCCTTTCTAATTGACATGCTTTTTAACGTGGGCATCCTTGCCTTATTTTTGATCACAGGAGGGAAGCATTCAGCCTTTCACCATCAAGTATGATGTTAGCTGTAGAGTTTTGGTAGATGTTCCTTATCAAGTTGAAGACATTATCCTCTACTTTTAACTGTCTGAGAGTTGTTGTCATGAATGAGCATTGAGTTTTTCCAGATGCTTTTCCTGTATCAATTGACGTCACTATGTGATTTTTCTCCTTTTGCCTGTTAACATGATGAATTATATTGATTGCTGTTCAAATTTTGAGCCAGCCTTGCCTCCCTGGAATAAACCCTGCTTGGTCAAGTTATATAATGTTTAAAAACATTGCTGAATTCTATTTGCTAATATTTTGTTAAAGATTTTGTTTCCATAGTATGAAGGATATTGGTTTGTAGTTTTCTTTTTGTGCTTTCTTTGTCTGGTTTTGGTATAAAAGCAATATGGGCCATGTAAAATGAGATGGGTATGAATCTTCTATTTTCAGGAATAAATGGTACAGAATTTGGTGTTGATTTTTTTTAAATGTTTGGTAGAACCCTCCAGTACAACCATTTTGATCTGCAGACTTCATTGGGGGGAAGGTTTTCACAACAAATTCAATTTCTTTGATAAATTTGGAACCAATCAAACTATCTATTTCATATTATGTGTGTTGCTGTACTTTGTGCTTTGCTAAGAATTGGTCCATTTCATCTAAATTGTCCAACTTATTAACTTAAAGTTGTTTATAGTATTCTCTTTTTATTCTTTTGATTAGTTCAGAGTTTGTAGTAATATATTCCATATTTCATTCCTGATATAGGGTGAAAGCAGAGTTCCAACGAATAGCAAGGAGAGATAAGAAAAGCTTCCTAGGTGAACAATGCATGGAAATAGAGGAAAACAATAGAATGGGAAAGACTAGAGATCTCTGCAAGAAAATTAGAGATATCAAGGGAACATTTCATGCAAAGATGGGCACAATAAAGGACAGAAATGGTATGGACCTTACAGAAGCAGAAGAGATTAAGAAGAGGTGGCAAGAATACACAGAAGAACTATATAAAAAAGATCTTACTGATAATGTGATCACTCACCTAGAGCCAGACATCCTGGAGTGTGAAGTCAAGTGGACCATAGGAAGTATCACTACGAACAAAGCTAGTGGAGGTGATGGAATTCCAGTTGAACTATTTCAAATTCTAAAATATGATGCTATTAAAGTGCTGCACTCAATATGCCAGCAAATTTGGAAAATTCAGCAGTGGCCACAGGAATGGAAAAGATCAGTTTTCATTTCAATCCCAAATGGTGCTGTTAAAGTGCTGCACTCAATATGCCAGCAAATTTGGAAAATTAAGCTGTGGCCACAGGACTGGAAAAGGTCAGTTTTCATTTCAATCCCAAAAGGTGTTGTTAAAGTGCTGCATTCAATATTCCGGCAAATTTGGAAAATTCAGCAGTGGCCACAGGACTGGAAAAGGTCAGTTTTCATTCCAATCCCAAAGAAAGGCAATGCTAAAGAATGTACAAACTACCACACAATTGCACTCATCTCACATGCTAGCAAAGTAATGTTCAAAATTCTCCAAGCTAGGCTTCAACAGTACATGAACAAAGAACTTCCAGATGTTCAGGCTGGATTTAGAAAAGGCAGAGGAACCAGAGATCAATCATCAGCCAACATCCGTTGGATCATAGAAAAAGCAAGAGAGTTCCAGAAAAACATCTACTTCTGCTTCATTGACTACACCAAAGCCTTTGACTGGATCACAACAAATGTGAAAAGTCTTAAAAGAGATGGGAATACCAGACCACCTTACCTGCTTCCTGAGAAATCTGTATTCAGGTCAAGAAGCAACAGCTAGAACCGAACTTGGAACAACAGACTGGTTCCAAATTGGGAAAGGAGTACATCAAGGCTGTATATTGTCACCCTGCTTATTTAACTTCTATGCAGAGTACACCATGAGAAATGCCAGAATGGATGAAGCACAAGCTGGAATCAAGATTATATGCTGAAATATGAATAACTTCAGATATGCAGATGACACCACCCTTACAGCAGAAAGTGAAGAGGAACTAAAGAGCCTCTTGATGAAAGTGAAAGAGGAGAGGGAAAACTCTGGCTTAAAACTCAACATTCAAAAAACGAAGATTGTGGCATCCAGTTACATCACTTCATGGCAAATAGATGGGGACACAATGGAAACAGTGACAGGCTTTCTTTCCTTGGGCTCCAAAATCACTGCAGATGATGACTGCAACCATGAAATTAAAATATGCTTGCTCCTGGGAAGAAAATTTATGACAAACCTAGACAGCGTATTAAAAAGCAGAGACGTTACTTTGCCAAAAAAGTCCGTTTAGTCAAAGCTATGGTTTTTCCAGTAGTCATGTATGGATGTGAGAGTTGGACCATAAAGAAGGCTGAACACCAAAGAATGATGCTTTTGAACTGTGGTGTTGGAGAAGACTGTTGAGAATCCCTTGGACTGCAAGGAGATGAAACCAGTCAATCCTAAAGGAAATCAGTCCTGAATATTCATTGGAAGGACTGATGCTGAAGCTGAAGCTCTGATACTTTGGCCACTTGATGTGAAGACTCATTGGAAAAGACCCTGATGCTGGGAAAGATTGAAGGCGAGTGGAAAAGGGGACAACAAAGGACGAGATAGGTGGATGGCATCACCGACTCAGTGGACATGAGTTTCAACAAACTTGGGGAGTTGGTGAAGGACAGGGAAGACTGGCCTGCTGCAGTCCATGGGGGGCCACAAAGAGTTGGACACAACTGAGTGACTGAAAAACAGCAACAATGGAGGTGATTTATGTCTTTTCTCTTTTAATCATCAGTCTTGATTAGTCAGTTTTATTGATCTTTTCAAGGAACCAGTTTTTTGTTCCATTATTTTTCTGTTTTTTTTTAATCCTCAATTTTATTGTTTTCTGCTTATTTTATTATTTCTTTCCATCTGCTTGCTTTTGGATTTAGTTTGTTCTTCGTCTAATTTCTTACAGTGAGAGTTTAGATAATTGATTTAATTTTTTCTGTACTAATGTTAAGTATTTAATAGTATAAATTTCTCTCTCGGCACTGTTTTCAGCTGCATATTATAGATTTTATGTTATTTTTATTCAATTCAACCTATTGTATACTCACATAACCTCTCATCATCAACTGATGTGAACATTTTACCATTTGAGTAAAGTGTAGAAACCCTATCTCTTTTTATGTCCCTCAAAAATCCCCCATTCATCATATTGCTTTCTTTAACCTTTCCTCTACCTACTTTGAGCACTACATTAGACATTGTTATAATGTTTGCTTTAACCATTAGACATAATTTAGAAAATTCAAGAGGAAAAAGAAAAGCCATTGTATTTACCCATATTTTTACCCTTTCAATCATTCTTTCTTCTTTCCTGATTTCAATATTCCTTTTTAAAAATCATTTCTTTTACATTTTAAAAGCTTCCTTTGGTCATTCTTTATTGTAGGCCTATTAGCAGCCAATTCTCTTAGCTTCCCTTCATCTTCATTTCTGCACAATAATTTTGCCAGATCTAGAACTCTGGGTTGACAGTTCTTTTCTTTCAGCTCTTGAAACTACTGTGCTACTTCCTTCTGGATTTCATGGTTTCTGATGAGAAACTCACTTCCATTTGAGTTGTTTTCTCCTGTAACTAGTGCATCATTTCTCTCCTGCTGCTTTTAATATTTTTTCTTTGCCTTTAGTTTTCAGAAGTTTGACTAGATGTGTCTTGATGTGGGTTTCTTTGGGTTTATCCCATTTGGGATTTACCCAGCTTGTCGAATTTTTGTCTAATTTGGGGGATTTAGGGGGATTGCTTTTTTTAGTAGGCTTTCAGGCCCATCTGCATTCTCCCTTCCTTTCATGACATGGATTCCAGTGACATCGATGTTAGATCTTTTGCTTTATTCCCACAGGTACCTGTACCTTTCTTCATTTTTCCCCCCAATATATTTTCTCTCCATTGTTCAGATTAGATAATTTGTATTGCTCTGTCTTCCAGTTCAATTACTTCCTTTGCCTCCTCCACTGTTTTTAAGCCCATCCATTGAATTTTTCATTTTAGTCATTGTGAGTTTCCCCTGAAAAATTTCCATTTGGTTCTATTTTATATCTTCTATTTCTTTGCTAAGACTGTATTTTTTCATTTGTTTTAAGTATATTTGTAATTCCTTGTTGAGTGATTTTTATGAAGACTGCTTTGAAACTATTGTCAGATAATTTGAGTATCTGTGTGAAGTCAGTTTTTGCATCCAAGTTTTTATTTTCTTTTCTTACTCAAGTTGAAATTTTCCTGGTTCTGGGTATGGCAGGTGATTTTTTAAAACCTGGACAACCCTGTATACGAGACAGCAAAAGAGACACTGATGTATAGAACAGTCTTTTGGACTCTGTGGGAGAGGGAGAGGGTGGGATGATTTGGGAGAATGGCATTAAAACATGTATAATATCATATATGAAATGAGTCGCCAGTCCAGGTTCGATGCAGGATACTGGATGCTTGGGGCTGGTGCACTGGGATGACCCAGAGGGATGGTACGGGGAGGGAGAAGGGAGGGGGGTTCAGGATGGGGAACACGTGTATACCTGTGGCGGATTCATGTTGATATATGGCAAAACCAATACAATATTGTAAAGTTAAAAAATAAAATAAAATATATAAAAAAATAAAACCTGGACATTTTGTATATTATCCTATGGGACTCTGGATTTATTTCAATATTATTTTTTACCAGGAGTCCTCTAACACTGCACTATCAGAGGAAGAAAAATCCACCTCCTTACAGCCAGGTTTCGGTAAAAATCCAGGTTTCCCATTCTGCTTCCTTTGATAACCCAAGGTGGGAAGGGATGCCTCATTACTGCTAGATAGATAATCAGATTTTAGGCTCCCTACTAGACCTCTACTGTTGGTAAGAGCAAGAGAGGTCTCATTACTGCCAGGTGGGGATAAAAGTCCTGGCTCCCCACTTGGCCTTCTCTGATGCCATCCCAGCCAGAGGAGAGGGGGCAGATTAGGGTATCTTGTTTCAGTCTGGTAAGTGGATGTGGGGCTAGAGCCACAGTTATTTCTATAGTGTTAGGTTGGAGTAGAGTGGTTATTGTCTAAAAGTTTACTACTTGCTATCCTGTCCTTTTCTGGTCCCCTGGCTAGAAGAAAGCAGGCTTTTGATGAGGCTATGTTTTTAATTTTTTCTGTTGTTTTCATAGTTGTGACCATTGGTGTTTCTGATAGTTGGCTTCCCTAGCACCCAGGGAACTCAACATCGTATTTTTTCTTTGGTTCCTGAGTTCCTTAGCTGGCCTTCCTTCTTCTCTACACCTTTCAGAATCTTTTAATATTTGCTTTATATACAACAACCGGAGTTTTTAGCTGTACTTAGCAGGAGAAATCAGGAGAAGGGTTTCTATTCCTGTCATCTGAAAGAAGTCCCCCTTTATATTCGATTTAAGAAAGTACATAGGGAAAACGTGAATCTGCTCTAACTGACTTTTACAAAAGGAAAGAGGAAACAATTTACAGTCTTCCGTTCTTTAACAACAATTACTGAGTGATAAGCTTCCCTGGTAGCTCAAATGGTAAAGAATCTGCCTGCAATGCAGGAGACATGGGTTCAATCCGTGGGTTGGGAAGATCCCCTGGAGAAGGGAATGGCAACCCATTCCAGTATTCTTGCCTAGAGAATTCCATGGGCAGACTATGGGGTCGCAAAGAGTCGGAGACGACTGAGCATCTTACACTTTCACTTTCACTGAGTGATAAATAGCTTGTAACACCCAGTGTCTTGACAAAGAGACTGAGAAGGACTAGACTCTAATTCTCAGATAGGAGGATGCTAGGACAGTGATTTCAATTCCTACAGAGATAAGTTTTCTCCCACCTTCTAAAGTTGCTTCCAGCCTTTCACCTTACCCCTGCCTATCCCATTTCTGTTTGGGGAGTCTCACGGGTGTGCCCACAGACCTGGTATCTTGGCTTCCTTTATCCTGTGAGTATAGGCACAAAGGACAGTGAAAAAGTCCAGCCTAATACATCCTTCCTGGCCTTGCCCCAGGGCTACTGCTTGCGGACCCCCACCCCCAGAGGCTTTGGCTCTTGGGATCATCCTTCTTTTCCTTCTACAGCTTGTCTCTTTATTCTCAGCTCCTTTCCTGCAGGACCTCCCCCCACCTCATACTACCCATTCCCTAATGG
Organism: Bubalus kerabau; assembly: GCF_029407905.1. NCBI lineage: Eukaryota > Metazoa > Chordata > Mammalia > Artiodactyla > Bovidae > Bubalus > Bubalus kerabau. Next base: position 96,448,181 of record NC_073647.1, on the reverse strand, counting down.
CCCAGGGAAGCACATTCCACACTCCTTCTTGGGGCCGAGGCCAATGGAGTTGTGGCAGCTGTTCAAGAATGCAGGTTGTGTTTGTGTGTGTGTGTGTGTGAAGGGGAGGTCCTGCCTGCCTGATTGGCCTGGAACTGGTGGTGGAGGATGCCCCAAAGGTCCACAGTTTTGAGGGCTGTTGGGAGAGCTGGGGGCTGAGGCCAAAGAGAGGGCAGCAGCCTGTGGCATCTCTACCCCTAGAGCCTTTGGTCGAAGCACAGATATATATTCTCTGTCTACTTTTGTCCTAGAATTTCTGAGGCCACAACAGTCTGGAGGATGTTTGGCAAGTGTCTTTTGGGGCAAGCCCTGTGATAGGGCCCGGTTGACTAGGCTCACTGAGACCAGCTCCTTGCAGACACTGTGGCCTCAGTTTTTCCACTTGTAAAATGGGGGCAATGCTTGGAGCTTTTATGTTTTAGTTTCAGGGGCTTTTTGGAGGCCTTTTCAAGTCTATCCTGGCACATTCCCAGTTACTAAATGGTCCAATGGCCCTTTCACTGGGTAAATAACTATTATTGTGACTGTACCAAAAAGTTTTTTAAATATGAATTTGAATCTGCCACAGAAAATTTACTTTAAAAATTAACCAAACACCCCACCACACATTTTTGCATGCCTTGAATTTTGGACTTGCTCATGGACCACTTAAAGGCCCTACAGAACACCACTATTCCCTGGACCACCCCTAGTGATCTGCTGTCCCAAAGGAGGCCTGTGAATGGGTGTTAGAGGGAGGTGGGGCCTGGAAAAATGGCTTGGGGAGGGTGTTTTCCTGGGACAGGGAAATGAGTCAGGGTGCAAAGAAGCAGAACTGCGGTAGAGGAAGGGCAATAGCCCTTAGGCCTGCTCAGATAAGCCTACTGGGAAATGGGCTGGGTAGTCCTGAATGGAGGTCAAACTCGGGGTGGAAGAAGGTAGCAACAGCAATGAGGGCACCAGGCTAACCTGTCTGAGAGGTGGCTCTCAAACAGAGGGAATCTCAACTGCAGAGCCTAGCTCCTCTGACAATTGCCTATGGGGAAAATAGATACCTCAAAATCTGAGCTGTGGAGGAAGCCCAGAAAAGATTTGAGGTCAGAAATTCCCCACTCTTGGAGGAAACTCCAGGTCTCCCAGAGGGGAACTAGTCACCCATCCATCCATTCATTCACCAATAATTCTATGATGTGCCCAACCCTGTGCTAGATGCCAGGGATACAATTGTGTGCAAAACATGGCCTACCCTCAAGAGACTCCCAATCTAAAGGGGAAGACAAGTAAATAATTCCAATACAGTTTGGTCAGAGAGCTGTGAGAGCTCAGTGGAGAAGATCCAACCCAGATGTGAGGTCAAGAAGTCTTCCTGAAGGAGGTGATCCATAAACTGGGAACAGAAAGATGAGATGGCATTATCCAGCAGAAGACAAAGCAGAAAGGAACAGTGGTCTCAGCAGAGGGATGTGCAGGAGTAAGTTTCATGGCTTATACATATTGGCTCAGCCTGGCAGGGTTCATCATGCCCTATCCCCAGGCTTTTGGCTTACCTTATTACCTTATTGACTTACCTCTAATAACCTTATATTAGAGACCTTACTGACCCTTGATTGAACCTGATCCCACAGTAAAAGGCAGCACTGGGCCCAGGGACCTCTGGGTGCAGGTGGGATAGGGCAGAGTCTCAAAGAGAGCAGGGCCAAAGCATGCAGGGAACCATCCAAGGTGACCCTTGGCTGGGGGAAGATGTGGGCTAGAGAAAGTGCTATTGCCTACCCTGGGCCAGTGTCTGCTCCTACAAAGGTGCTTTATAGTGTTTAAAGCCCGTAGCCAGTCCCACTGTCTGTGAAACCTCTAATGGTTCTGGAGGGGGCACCTAAAGCAGGACTTACTACAGCTGGGCATGCAGGGAGCATCACAAGATGGATAATAATCACAAGATGCTTAAGATTCCTCAGAGGGAAGTGATGGGGCAGAACTTGCCCCGGGGCTGCCTCTACCTTTCACCGGAAGCCATGGTTTATGTACTCAGGAAACTCAGGGCAGGAACTGGACATGCTGTGATCATGAGGCTACAAGGAAGAACATTTTGGCTGCCTCTGGAAGCTGTAGGGAAGCTTGTTCAACCCCCTCAGAGTATACCTGGGAGAAGGAGGCTCAGACAGAAGAAAGACCTTACCCAGGGTCATGCTGCAACCTCTGAGCTGGGGCTGGGAGTACATGCCCTGGGTTCTCTGGTTGAGTGGCCAGCTGTGGGTTACAAATGGAAGGAAATAGCAGACCCTGGCTAAGCAGCAGCCTGGAAGGCAGAGAGACTTCAGCTCAATTTCTGTCTTGGCCATTCCCTCACTGTTCGACTATGGGCCTCAGTTTCCTATTCTGGAAAATGGGGATAATAAATAGAGCTAACATTGTGGGGCTAGGAAGTCCAAAGACACCAATGGATAGGAGCTAGGTCAAGGAAGAGAGTGGTGGGAGGGAGGCTGGGCAAGATCTGGAAGCTAATCCTGGCAGGCACAACAGCTCCTCCATGGGTGCCCTCTCTGCCTTCTTATCCCCACCACAGAGAGAGGACACCACAGCTTCCCTCTAGGCCTTGTTAGCAGCACTCTCAAGACCCACATCAGTCCCTAATTTTTTTGACTAGTCCCCAACCCCAAGTTGCACTGCTCCCCACCCAGGAGCTAGGGGACCCGTCTGATGATTCCAGGGCAGCTGGCCCTGGTGCTACCCTAGAGATACGTAGGCAGGGGCCACTGTCACCAACTTTCAGCTGCCCTGTTCCTTCCATCATCTCTGGGTACCTGCAGCAGAACCTCTGCCCTCAGAGACTTGCTTTTTCTGGAATCCTGCTCCTGGATTTCTGGGGTAGGCCCCCCTCTCTCTCTGAATTTCAATCTCTGCTCTACAAACAGGGCCACTCTTTCCTGCATCCTCTGTGCTTTCCTTCTCATCTCAGTGCCTGCTACTGCTGCTACTGCTAAGTCACTTCAGTCATGTTCGACTCTGTACGACCCCATAGACGGCAGCCCACCAGGCTCCCCCGTCCATGGGATACTCCAGGCAAGAACACTGGAGTGGGTTGCCATTTCCTTCTCCAATGCATGAAAGTGAAAAGTGAAAGTGAAGTCTCTCAGTCGTGTCCAACTCTTAGCAACCCCATGGACTGCAGCCTACCAGGCTCCTCCATCCGTGGATTTTCCAGGCAAGAGTACTGGAGTGGGGTGCCACTGCCTTCTCCGTCAGTGCCTGCTAGGGGTCAACAATTAGTGAACGTTTAATTGGAACAGCTATCATCATTTAAAGAGCCTTTTATTGGATTAGCTGGGCTTCCTGGTGGCTCAGATGGTAAAGAATCTGCCTGCAGTGCAGCAGATCTGGGTTTGATCACTGGCTCAGGAAGATCCCCCAGAAAAGGGAATGGCAACCCACTCCAGCATTCTTGCCTGGAGAATTCCATGGACAGAGGAGCCTGACGGGCTACATTCCATAGAGTTGCAAAGAGTCTGACACGATTGAGTGACTAACACTTTCATTTCACTTCGCTTTCGTTGGACCAGGCATGGGACTGAGTGCTGTACATCTGCCACCTGGTTTGATCCTCATGGGGCACTGTAGTGCAGTCGCAGAGGACACAGACTCTGGAATCAGACATCCAAGCTCACCCTGAGCTGCTTCCTAGATGGATGACCTTGGGTCAAGTGACTTCACATCTCTGTCCTTCAGTGTCCCCATCTGCACAACAGAATACTGGTAATAATTACCTTGGTGGGTTGTTGAGAAGCTTAATCCAAGTAAAGCAATTCAGTAAGTACTTAGTGAGTGGAGCTATTATTCTTGCCATTTCATATGTGGGGCAACACTGGTTCCAAAAGGGTAAAGGGGATAAAATGGGGCCCAGAACTCCCAGAGTTCCTGCTGCACTGTGCTCAGGGTAGGATGAGACTGAGCATCTTCTTCCCCATCCTCCAACCATCTGCCCAGAAAATGGATATCAGTCTTGTGGCTTGTTGCCAGAGGTGAAGCTTGGCTCTGAACCCCACAAGATGGGCCTTGCCCTCACCAGCTCCTTCCCCTTATCCCCTTCTCCCTAGTCCCCACAATGGCTCTTGTTCTTTCAGCAGAAGAACCATTTAGAATGGGTGCCAATGGCCTGACATGAAACGTCATCTCAGCCTCAAGGCCTCAACTCATCCACTTAGCCTCTGCCTTGCCAGCCCACCTTGCCATCCCCTTCTGAACCACTATCATTCAATCAGCTGTTACTCTTCTCAGGAGATGTCCCTCAGCCACACGCAGTTTTGGCTCTCCCATCAGCAAGAACCATTTTGCCCCCAGCCTGCTTTGACTATCAGCTCACTGGTCGTGACACCTTCCCCTCTCTTCCTTCTCATATTCTCTAGGTTTGAAATATCTCTCCACATCCTCATAGCTAAGTTCCTTCCTCCCCACTTCTAAACCCTTCTGGGTGAATCCTCTTTCAGGCAGCCCAGAGGTGTGAGGGGTCAGAAGATGAGATGATTCCAAAGGCATCATCACTGGTTCACAAAAAGCTGCCCCCACAGCCAAAAACTGACTCAGCAAGGGCTTGCTTGACATTTGACTCTTGCCCTCTGTTTCAGGGATTGTTTCAGAATGTCAGCTCCCCAGAGGGTGGGGCTTGGCTGCTCCTAGGAGACATCCACAATGACAGCGCTGCTGTGTGTGCAGAGGCAGTGGCAATCTGGCGCCAGCTCCTGGGAATGACAGGGTCCACTCTCTGTGTCCTTGGGTGACTCAGTAGAGGTCAGGGGCATGAACTACTTGACACTTTCAAATCTCCCATCTCCCAGAGTCATCAGAATGTATGATTACTTATGAAAACTTATGATATGGCAGAAAGAAGACTAGACAGGGAGTCAGGCTGACCTGATTAAGACCTACGCCCCAGCTTACTTGGTACATTATTTGGCCATTGGAAGCCTTGATGTGAGATCATGTGTGCAAAGCACCATGCCCGGCACATTACCAGAATTATTCAATAGGTAGACTATTATTATTACTCCTCCCGCCTCCATTTCCCCACATCTCCCCCACCCTATTTGGCTCAGTCCAGATCTAGACCCCTCAGAGCAGCCCAGATGCTCCTGGGCCTGGTGGGCAGAGGGGGTGGAGGGAGTCACCACCCCGGGGAAGCTGGGCCGGGACCACAGGGCTCCATGTCACCCCCGGGCACTGAGTCAGGGACTGGGGCTTCAGCACCTGGAGTAGCCGGCTCTAGGAGCAGGAGTGGCTTGGTCTGGGGTCTGATCACCAGGCTGCCAGTCCTGGATGTGCTGCGGACTCCATGTGTCCTTGACTGAGTCCCTGATCCTGTCTATAGTGTGGAAGCGGGGCTGGAGGTGGCTGTGCTAATGGTCTTTGAGGCACCTTTCAGCTTGGCTACTCGGTGAGCGCAAGAAGATGGAGAAACCATAGGTGGGGGAGCAAGAGCCTCCAGAGTTGACACTCCAGCAGAGGGCGATGCAGCTAGAGCCTGGCTCTGGGCCCTAGAGGGAATGAGTTACCACAGTGACCTCACAGGTGGGGCAAGCGTGGAAGCCGCCCTGTTGGCTGGCAGATCAGAGTCGGAGCCAGGGACAACCAGTGACAAATCACTCTCTTGTGTCTCTATCCAGAACAGCTTCCCCTTGGCAGGAGTGAGAGTCAACAAACAAGGCCAGGGCAGCCCCAGCCCCGTGCAGGCTGCCAGGCCCAGAGAGTGCCCCTGGGGACCCTGGGTGAACCTAGGTAGATTCTGGGCAACTGCTGAGGCACCATGCCCCCAACTTTGTCCCTCTCCCTTTAAGACCTGGCCTTCATATAAGGAAAAGCCATGCTGGGGTCTACTTCTGGTCTCTGGGCCAGGCCTGGGGATGAAGCCCATCTCTAGCCAGTGCAGACAGGGCCCAGTCCTTGTCCTCTCTCTCTTAGATGACCCTTCCAGCCAGGACCCAGAACCTGACTTTTTCTGACATTTCTGAGCCTGGATGACTCCAACCTACTGTCTGACCCCCTTGCCTTCTCTGGGCCTCCCTTTTCTTACCAATAATCTGCTGGAGGATGGTCTTGTTGAACTTCAAGGATGCTTCCTAATGTGAAATTCCAGAAGTTGGAGATTATATTCCAGGTCCTGGTTTTCTTTGCCCAGATGCCAGGAGAACACTGATCCCAAGCTGCTCTTCCACCTCTGGACTTCCAGGATAATTGCTCTGCTGCTTGCACTGGCCTCCCTCCCCAGGAAGGAGCCCTCTTTGGTCGTGAAAATTCAAACCATCTCTCACCTTTCCTAGAACCTCCTCCACTTCTGGGGGAGCCTGGGTCACTTAAGCATGTGTGTGTGCAAGCATGTGCACACCCACGTGTATTTCTACCTCTACCCACATTTGTATCTGTGCCAGGCAAGGGAAAGTCAATTCCCGACCCGCTTCTCCCACACGGTTTGTACAAAGCAGTGACTGAAATCCACAGGCACCAGGCTGACTTTGAAACTTAGCGTTCTCAGCCTTAGTTTCCCAAGGTGTAAAAACCCTCCCTTCATAGGGTTTTATAAGGCTTCATTTCTCCTCTCAGGGTATGTGTATGAAAGAATTATTATGGGCCAGGCACAGCTGTAAGTGCTAGAACTAAATGAGGTAATCAGGTGAAGTGCTAACTTCCATGTGGGGCCTGTAGCAAGAGCCTGGTCGGTGTGAATTTTCTCCCTCATCCGCGTAGTAATAGCTAACAACTTCAGATCACCTACAATGTGCTAGAAGTATTTGTATTCTTATATTTCTTACAACTAGCCTTTGATGGAGGCATTATTATTACCACCTCCATATTACAGATGAGGAAACCGAAGTACAGAAAGGTGAAGTTATTGTTTCACCGTCATGCGGCTACTAAATGGCCATCCAGCCTAAAGTTCATACTCTGGACCCCTCTAACATACTGCCTCTCCAATGAGAGCGTGTAACGTCTTCTGCCATCAGGGCTAAACTCACAGCCCCACAGCCACAAGAGAGATGTATGCACTCATACGCACATCAGGCACACACACACACTTAGGCCACACATCAGTGCTCATGTTCAGTAACCTGGGCCCCACCAACGTGAAAGGACACACCCTCCACATATTTACAATGCTTCCTCCCCACCAGAGCCCAGATACACATTCCCCACTCCACGTAGCTCTGCCTCAGCCCTGCTGGACACACAAGCACACAGACACAGTCACACACACACACACACACACACACACACACCACTTCCTCAGTGTTCATGCCAAGATGAGGGGGAAGAGAGGAGAAAGAACTTTATCTGCAGTTTGAGCCTGTGCAGTGGGTTCAATTGAGGTAGGCAAGGTCAGTAGGCAGAGAGGGGGGAGCTGAGGGGAATTGCCTTGACCAGAGACAAGGGGCTGGGGGAGGGAGGCAGCAGCAGCAAGAGGGAGGAGAAGGCAGAGGGGAACCAGTATCTTGATAAACCATGCAAGGCCAAAGTGGCGGGGGGGCACTATAGGGATTGAACTTGCAAGAACTTTCTCAAGCCATAAATTTTCACTAGCTGCCTGAAGTCCAGAGTCTGGAGGCCAGAGGCCGGAAACCTGAGCAAGTGAGTCCCAAGACAGCCAATCTCAGGAGCAGCAGGGTCAGGGCCTGGGCCTTGGGTGGGGGGAAGGGCATGGGGCTGCCCAACCTCTGGGCTCCAGCCCTGTTTCCTTCCGTGCTCATGGGTGAGGGTGATGCCCTGATTCAGAGACTGTTCCTAGGTTATTCGTGAGGGCCAGCTCCCTGTGCGGCTCCGTGTGCATTGGAGGATGCGGCCTCTTGTGCGTTTGTGTCGATGTGGGTGCTTGCCTGTGTGCATGGAGTAACAGAGTGGTTAAGGAACACGAGCTTCAAAGTCAGATGGGACAAGTGTCCAAGTCTGAGCTCCACAGCCTGCCAACTGCCTGACCTTGGGCACTTGAGTCACTCTCTCAGAGCCTCTGTTTCCTCATCTATAAATGGAGATCACTGTGGCTACCTTACAGGGTTGGAAGGATGAACTGATACAGTGCAGGTGACAGGCTGATTGCAGGGCCTGATACATAGTAAGTGCTCAGTAACTTTAAGAATTATTATTATATTGGACCCACCAACCCCAGCTCCACCCGCCCCGCCAACACTTCAGCCCCCAGGGCCATGGATCCTCAACTCCTGGTGAAGGTGTTTGCAACAACCAGACCCTTTCACGTTCCTATGTCTTCATCAGTGGGCATGGCTGGCCGGGCCCTTCTTGCACACTCTGCCTTCCAATAGTCCACTGAGAGCCCAGTTTGTAGCTCAGGAGCCAACCTAAGGTAGTGGACACACAAGATGCATGTACACACCTGCACGCACATCTGTCCACACTAACCTGTGCACCTCCTGGTGCAGGCGTGTTTTCACGTGTCATTGCATGGGTGCAGATACCCACACATGCTCTTAGGAATACATGCATTAGCTGGAACACACACGATGGTAATTGTGATCTTGAACAAATTGCTGCGCCTCACTTTTCTTACTTTTAGAACAGGGGCACTTGACAGGGACCTTAAGTGGATTAAAGGATGTGGAAGTGTGGGGTAACCTAGAAAGTGCTATTATTATTATCCATGCTGTCAACTGTAAAATTACCCCCAAATCCATCTTCCTGGTCCCCACTTTGCTGCCAGCACTCAAGCGCAAGCCTCATCCATGTTTCTTCTGGACCATTGCATTGGCCTCCTCACTGGGCGCCCCATTTGCACTCCTGCCACCATCAGGACACTGCCAGGTGTGCTCTTATCAACACATCACCGAGGAGACCTCCACCCCTGCTTAAAGCCTTCAGTGGCGTCCACTGTTTCTAGTTCCCCCATGTTCCAGAAAGTATTTGGTACAGAGATCCAGGCTGCCTGGTCTCCTGCTTCTGTATCTACTGTGACCTTGCACCATGATGTTGGGTAAGCCATTTTACTTTTCTGAGCCTCACTGTCCTCATCTGAGAAATGGGGCTAATAATATGGTAGTTGAGAACATCAAATGAGCTGTAAGGCACTGAATTGGGGTTTGGCACAAAACTGTACTATTAGGACACAGGACTGATTCTAGAACCCTTCTCACTTTGACCTCTGCTGACTTTTATAGCCTCAGTTTGAATAGCACCTCCTCTAGGAGGCCACCCCTGAATCGTAGGGTAGGATAGCCTCTCAGTCCCAATCCAGGTGCAACTTATTGTTCAGTATCTGTCTCCCTCACTGTTCAGGAAGCTCCAAGAGGGCAGTGCATGTGTACTCAGTCGTGTCCGACTCTTTGTGACCCCATGGGCTATAGCCCACCAGGCTCCTCTGCCCATGGAATTTTCCAGGCAAGAATACTGGAGTGAGTTGCTACTTCCTACTCCAGAGGATCCTCCCAACCCAGGGATCGAACCCATATCTCTTGAGTCAGGCAGATTTTTTACCACTAGCACCATCTGGGAAGGTAGAGTCATGGTTATTTTTGCCCATGGGTCCTGACACATAGTGGATGCCCCTTAAATCCCTGTGGAATGGATGAACTTTCTAATGTGTGTCCTGCACCCACCCTTAAAAGAGGGCGAGGGCTTCCAAGGAATAAGAGGAGGATGGGTCAAGCACAGGCTGGAGATCTGTGTTCAGGGATGGTCACATGCAAAAGGAAGCCAGGAGTTTGGTGAAGAGAGCAAGGGGTCTGGACTCGCTCCCCATCTTGACTCAAAGCTGAGATTTTTTTTTTAAATCATGACTTTCTGCCATCCATCTCATCCCACCTTCTGCAGGGAGAGGCTGGATGGCAGCTGATTAGACAAGTTCAAAGAGTCGATGCCCTGCCTGACCCTGAAATTTTTGACTAAAGGTGAGTCCTCAGATTTGCCAACCCTGAGCCCGGTTTAGGGACCAAAATACCAGAAAAGGAAGTCTTCAGAAGCAAGATAGGAGTGGAACTCACATCTCTTGAGCCTGCACTCTGTACCATGAAGAAAGCTGTGTGTGTTTGTTTTTCTCATATTGTCCTTTGGAGTTTGTGGGCCCTAAAACTCCTGCTATGCTGGCCCAGCATCTGGCATTGGTCCTACGGCCCAGAGCAGGACTGGCTCCACTTCCCATGCATTTACTCCAAGAGAAGGCCAAGTACAGACATGGAAGACTAGAGGTTGAAGAAAACTGAAGTCAAGACAAAGACACACAGGTACAAATCATGCAGAGAAGGGAAACTGACGACAGAGAAGAAAGACAGATGGGAGAGGAAGAAAGAATAAAAAGGAGAAAGGAGGGTGAGGGAATGAGAGTGACCAAGAGAGAAGGAAGTGAGAGGAAGAATCAAGTGTCTGCACATGGCCATTGCCCTTGGTCCCCTCTGGCCCCTTCTCTGCTTGTGTCCATGGTGGTGATGAGATGGCGAGGCTGAAACTTGTTCCCTCCAAATCATGGGCAGTCTGCATGCAGAGTGAAAAGAGAGGGCCAGGAATCTGAGGCCTGGAATGTCATTTCCTTTGGTCCCAGGCCTGGTGAGGCAGGCCTGTGGGCACTGGCTCGAGGCCACTTGGGGGCAGGCCCTCGTCCTCTGGCCAGCAGCAGGAGGCAGACAATGCTGCCTGGGGGAGGGCTTGCTGCCTTTACACTTTCTGCAAAAAGGAGCTCTTTTCCAGGCTTGACACAGGGCTGCCCCATGCTTCAGGATGGTGGGGGATAACATCCCCTAAGCGCCTGCTTCCAGGAGGGGGGGTGTCCAGAATGCTCAGAGATGGGAACTGGCTCCCTGCTCCTCTGAGCACCTTGAAGTGTCTTTCCACACACACTTTCTGAGCCCCTGCGCTGGGCTCGGCACTGATTTAACTGCTCCACATATAGCTCCCTTTCATTCTCAAAACCACTCACGAGAGCTTCAGTGGCTTCATTTTAGCGTTGAGGAAGTGATCCTCAGAGAGAAAAAGTGACTTTCCCACAGTCACACCTCCCGGAAACTGCTGGTGGGACTTCAGTCAAGTTCTGTCTGGTCACAGGGCTGATGACTGTAATCCCTGACCTCCTGGAGAGGAAGGGCTGAGGAGTCAGAGGTCCCATGCCTGGCAAGTCCCAAGTAATGTCTGAAAGAGTGTCAGAGCCAGAAGTGTCCTCAAGGGCAATAGGGTCCTAACCTAGTTCCTCATTTGAAAGATGGGGGAAATGGCGTATGACAGGGGAAAAGGCTTGACTTGTTAAGGGCCACAAAGCCTCATAAGTGACAGGACAGAAACTGGAACAGAGAAATAACTCAGATAGGGGCTCCACAGAGTGAGCTCAGGGATACCAGAAAAGCCTTCAACATTTTAATTTCCCAAATCCTGGCATCTGAGGCTCACTTTGATGCATTTGTGGAAGTGAATGGAACCACATATTGGGATTTGAGATTGTTCCAGAATATTCCTCTTGTATAACTGTTATATTGACCCTTGAAGCCTGCCAGTCCTAGGTCCTAAGAATGAAGGGGGATCAGGTACCTGGGTCACTCACATCTCAGGCTTAAAGTGGCTCTCCAAGCTTCATTCAAGAGCAGTCACAGAGGAGCAGGAAGACCAGTTTTACCCCATGCCTCTCATCAAGGAGACAAAGGGGTGCCTGAGCATCTCAGTCCCCTGCCTCAGCCAGCAGTACAGTCCAGTGCTTGGTCCCCGATGACAGAGGCAGATGAACCCAAGATGGCAGTTCTAGTTGGGGCAATCCCTGCCTTATGCCTCTGGACTTGTGAGTGCTGGGTCTCCTGGGAAATTTCCTTTGACCTCCACTAATAAGGCCAAGATGTACTGAGGCCCCTGCAAATTTTTGTCAAATGTCCCCAGTTGACCTCCCATACCCAGGGAGAGAGCTGCCCCACTGGGTGCTGGGAAAAGAGTGGGCATCGGGGCTTGCCCAGCTAAGCATCTCCCATCTCTCAGGGCCTGCCGAGGGGGAAGTTGGCACTCACAGCCACTCTGCCCCAGAGCAGAGCCCAACCAGGAGATTTTCCTGGTTAGGCCAGTCCAAGCTCACTCCGACTCTACACAGGCCTGAGGAGGTGACAACCCTATCGACCAGCTCCTCCTGGCCCCCCATTTACATCTTAATTACATTCCTTGGGAAACCGTCCAGGCCGCATTCCGCCTGGCAGGCTGCTGGGAAGACCCACAGAGCACTATGGTAACGCCCAGGCTTGTTGGTCAAGCAGCAGCCGCCAGGCTGAGGAACCTCCCTTCCAGGGCCAGCCTGGATTCCTCAACCCCGCCAGCTCCTGACCGCTCCCACTTATCCATGTGCTTCTATCCCAGCACCCCCCATTCCCCTCCCATCTCCAGCCAAGCCCACAAATGTCCAATGTCCAGCTCCCTTCCTCAAAGCCTCAGACAGGGCTGCTGTATTTCTCCAAAGCCACTTTCCCGGGCACCCCCATTCAGGGCCCAGGTAGAGGAAGTGGTGGTGAAGGGTGCAGAGTCCATTGCAACCTTGGTGCTGCCTCTCGTGAGCTGTTCACCAAGAGTGCTGGGCCACAGCTGTAGCTTTCAAACTTCTTCCTTTCTTCTTTCCCTTTTTAAAAATACAGCTCTGAATTAGGACCCTAGTAAGTCAAAGAGGGTAAAAATTAAAACAAAACAATTGATCAGTTCCTCAGACTGTTTACATCTTCATAGCTTGGTAAAAAATATTTCATTTTTGGTGGAACCCTAGAAGCATCTCCATAGACCCTCCAGAGCTCCTTAGAAAATCAAGTAAAGCTTCCTTCTTCAGCATCCCTTTCCAAACCCTCCCCTAGAGAACCAATGTGCCTTCTTTTCACCTGTTCCTTTGGCTGCTCACAATCCTTTAGGAGAGATCACGGCTGGAAGGGAGGGGAGTAGAGGCTCCCCCTCTCCAGCCCCTCACCCAGCTCCATTTTTGGGCACAGAAGATGAACACACCCTAGTCTTCCTCCTTTCCCTTTTTCTATCCTACTTTCCTCCCCTCTCCCCTCTTTTTCCTCCCTTCCTCCCTTGCTTCCTATATTCATAATAAAAACCTTTCAGCAAACAAAACCTTCTGTGAAAGCCCAATGATGGACTAGGTAATGGAGGCCTTGGTTTGGTTAGAGGCAATAGAACTCTATAGTCCCACCCACTGGGCTCCCACTTGCACCCTAGAGGCCCTGGAGGCATCTTGGAGCCTCCAACGAACAGAGTGAAAACCACTGGCCTTGTCAGGTCTGGCAGTCTCTGAATAGATGCCTTTGCTTTCTCTTCTCCTGTCTCACTTTCTTCCTCACCTTGCCCCCACTCCTACTTTCCTTCTCCCTCTCTTTTGCCTTCTCATCTCTCCTTTCCTCCCTGCCTGGCAGAGCCCCGGGTCCAGTCTGGCCCCGCTTTTCCTGCCTGGGGCAAGTGGACCCAGGCTCCATTCCAACACTGGGCAGTAATTTTGGGTCCCTAACTTGGCCAGACAGTGCTTTCCAGTCATGTGAGCAGAGGCCCTGGAGCCAGGCATTCCTGCCCAGCCCTTTCAACTGTAATCAAGGCGGGGGTGGTGGCACCAACACCAAAGGGTAGCTGGAGACGTTTTGTTGCTGTCTGGAGAGGACGAGGGAAGATCAGGAACAATATCAGGTGCAGACACACCCTAGGATAGGAAAGCCCTCCCCTCCCACTGAAGGGTGTGGGACCAAACAGTTGACGCTTCTGTGGGCTAGGATCCTGCTTAAGAAGACAGAGCCTTTCTACAGTGCCATCTTACCATGGAACTCTCCAGAAAGGACTCATGAAAAGGCCCTGTTCAGCCACAGACAGGAAAAGCAAGGGCAGTTAGGGGCTGGGTGCCAAGTCTACTCTCAACTGGATTCCAATCACCTGGATCATTGCACTTGAGGGGTTACTCTGTTCCAGGAACTGGGAGTGTGGCTGCAAACAAATAGGCACAAATCTCTACCCTCATGGAGCTGATATCCTAGTCAGGGGAGACAGATAATAAACAAAAGTGTTAGGTAGAATTGACAGAGAGTGAGAAGGATAGAGGAGGAAAATAAATCAGGGAAGGGGAATAGTGAAAGCAGGGATAGAGGAGGAGAGAGATTTGAAATAGAGTAGTCAGAGGTTTCATGGAGGTGGTAACACTGAAGGACTGAAGGAGGTAAGGGAGTGACTGATGCAGATATCTGGTGGAAGAACATTCCAGGCAGAGGGAACTTCAAGTGCAAAGGCCCTGAGGTGGTGTCACACTGGCATGTTTGAGGAGCAGCAAGGAGGTGGAACCAGCTGGATAGAGCAATGGGGAGTGTGTGTGCATGCTCAGTGACTTCAGCTGTGTCTGACTCTTTGGGACCCTATGGACTGTAACCTGCCAGACTTCTCCATCCATGGGATTCTCCAGGAAAGAATAATGGAGTGGGTTGCCACTTCCTTCTCCAGGGGATCTTCCCAACCCAAGGATCAAACCCGCATCTCTTATGTTTCCTGCATTGACCGGCGAGTTCTTTACCATTAGCGCTACCTATGGTAGGCTATTCTAAGAACTTTAGCTTTTTCTCTGAGTAATATGGGGGTCAGTGCAGGATCTGGAGGCAGGAAAGGAACATGATCTGAAGAAACCACATTAGGACATCATCTTGGCTGCTGAGCTGAGAATAGACTAGGGGCAAGGGAGAAATCTGGAATGGTGACTCAGGGGAGGGATGGTGGATGAACCAGGGAGAAAGGCTTCTGGATATGCTTGGAAAATAAAGCTAACAGGACTAGATGTGGGAGTGAGAGCCCTCTGCGTGCCAGATCCTAGATCCAAGGCATGCCCCTTCATGAGCTCACTATTGAGGGTGCGGTGGGGTGGGGGCTATGGATCCCACAGGGTGTCCCTGTGTGCAGGCGATTCCAGGGGGTTACAGAAGCCCATGGTGCAGGGGAGGTTCTCACCCTTAAATGCTAAAGGGAAAGAGACACTGATCTACAGAGGTTGGGAAATAGGTAAAATATGGTCAGAGCCCTAAAGAATCTCAGATAAAGGCAAAAGAGGAAAAGGGCCTGGGCTGTGGGGAGCAGCCTGATTTTTGTATCAAGGTCATGTACTCCTCTTCTCTCAGAGCTGCAGGAAAATTGGAGGGCTTCAGAGCTGCTCTCCGGTAGGACTCCCTTGTGGCGCAGTCCCCCAGCCACTCCCTTATTTGTTGAGTCAGTTGAGGATCATGGATTAGCCACTCCCTGAGCTGTGCCAGGCCAGCCAGCTGGTCTCTTTTATCCCATAGGACTTACAAGACTTCCTGGGTAGCAAGACAAAAGAGAACTTACATTCCTAGGTGAGTTAGACCCTGGGGGTGTGGAGTAGACTGGGACCTGGGCCGCCACCAAAGGCGTGGCTAGTTTTCCCATCAAACCCATTCCCCAAGCCAGGCTCCTCCTTCCCTTTGCCCTGGCTACTTCAGGAGCTTGAGCACCCCAAGTCCTGGTTCTCTGGAAGGTGGGAGTGCAGGGTAGAGGGCTATGTCAAGCCAAGCCAGGGCGCGTAAGCTCCAGGGTGGCTGGAGCCTGAGCTAAGCTACCCCAGCTGAGGGACATGGGCCCCTGAGCCCTGAAAGAGGAAAGATCCAAAGTTCCCTATCTAATGTCTGGTGCAGGGCTCTATGCTTCTCAAGCCAGAGAGATACGGATGGCTCATGAGTCATACACTATTTAATCTACTGACACAGACAGCCCGTGGAACACTGCCCACTGCCCTCTGTCATCTCACTTCACATCCTTGTCAGTGAAGCAAATCAGTTATTTCAGATTCCAAAAGGTCCAGTAACAACAAAACAATAGGTGTTGCTGAGTGAGTCTCTCTGCAGAGTAAAGTGCTGGACACTTTACACACACATATTATCTCATTTAAAACCCTACTGCCAATCAATGAGGTGTGTGCTATTAGTGTGCCCATTTTAGAGATGAGAAGACACAAACTCAGAAAAGTCGAGTTCCCTGCCAACACACAGCTTGGAAGAAGCAGAGCTGGCATTCGAAACAATCCAGGAACACATGCTCATTCTGGTTAAGGGTGAGCCCAGAGTCACAAAACCAAAGTTCCCTGGCTGCTCCTGGTGGGGAATAGTAGAGGAGGATGGGAACCCTTCTTACTGGAGCTGTCTTCCCCTCTACTCTCCCACCCACCTCACCCAGCTTCCCTCATTTTTCCCCTCTCCCATTGCTAGTTATACTGAGGTTGTAGAGGCTGAGGCAAGGGGCCCTCAGTCTTTCAGATCTAGAGATGTAAGACCTGGAGCTGAGGATCCTGGAGGGGAAATATTTTGGCTTGAAGATCCAGGGCAGACTGAGGGATTGGAGGAGAGGTGGTGTCCCAGGGAAGGAGGATCATGCTACAGGCCTGGGTGAAGCCCCCTGAAGCTACAATGAGGGTCTGACCTGGCTCCAAACCACTGTGGTCTGGCTCCTTCTTGTTAGTAAGGAATGATGAATTTGAAAAATTACTAGAACGATTGAGGGAAACAATGAATTTCCTCATCCACACTTTGGGCAGGTTTGGGGGGTAAGGAAGACTTTCTGAAGGCCCTAAGCCCCATTCCTGAAAATTCTTCTCAAAAGCCTTATGACATAGGTACTATCACTGTTTGTGTTTTTAAGAAGAGGAAACTGAGGCATAGGGATGTTTAAGAGCTTGCCCAAAGTTATGACATATGTAGCAGATCCAGAGAATCCATATAATTTCGCTCTTGGGCTTCGCTGGTAGCTCAGACAGTAAAGAATCTGCCTGCCAATGCAGGAGACGTGGGTTCAATCCCTGGATCGGGACGATCCCCTAGAGTAAGAAATGGCAACCCATTCCAGTATTCTTGCCTGGGAAACCCCATGGACAGAGGAACCTGGCAGGTTACAGTCCATGGGGTCACAAAGAGTCAAACATAATTTAGCGATTAAACAATACTACTTTTGCTCTACAGCCATCTGCTCAACCCTCTACTCTGGGGTCCAGTGAGTGACTAGCTAAAGTGTTTCCCGAGTTCTGCTGGTGGACTGAGAAACAGCAGAGTTCCATGAAACCCAGCTCTGCCACTCACTATTTATAGGTAGAATGCTGGCAAGTTATTTCATCCCTCTGAGCTTCAATTTCCCCATCTATAAAATGGGGCAATAGGACAACTCCAGCAGGGCTGTATATGAAAGTACCTCTTATTTACAACCCAGAAACAAACATTGGCTC
The DNA here is from genome assembly GCF_029407905.1 of Bubalus kerabau. Classification (NCBI taxonomy): domain Eukaryota; kingdom Metazoa; phylum Chordata; class Mammalia; order Artiodactyla; family Bovidae; genus Bubalus; species Bubalus kerabau. The sequence goes on along the minus strand of NC_073647.1, from coordinate 96,430,981 downwards.
AGTCTCAAATGGCTGGGCATTGACCGGGCTGGACTGTGGGAGCTGTTTTGTGAACTCCCCAGAGGTCTTGGTTCTCCTGTGGCCAGCACCACAGGTTGGCTGGACTGGGAGAGGTGAGGTAGCGGCTGTGGGGCTGAGGCTTGGCCTCAATCTCCTACAGATTCTGAGCTCTGAGTGGTAACCACAGCCGCAACATTGCACACCCCTGCTCTGGTCTCTGGGTACCCTTTCTAGTGCCTTAGTGATCTGCCCAGTCCTCTGAAGCCCTGAGGAAGCTCCACCTTGCCTTGGCTGCTCCCCTCAATGACTAGAGCTCAGTCTCCCAACCCCTACTGGAGTCCCACTGCCCCCTCATCACCTACCCCTGGACTCTTTGCCATTGGTATGTCCTTCCAACTTCCCGTGGGACTGCAGCCTCCATGGCTCCCTGCAGATCCCCGTACTGACTGAGACCACAGCCTTCAGAGAGCCTGTTGGGCTCAGGAAGGACCTAGTTCTTCTCAGTAAGGCACCACACCATGAGAAAAAAGAAATAGCTTCCGACACCCAAGTACAATGGAGTGCTTAGGCCGAGCTAGAAAAGCCTTCTGCCTACCACTGGCATGCCCTCCAACCGTCCCCTTCCAGACCCAGGGGGTGGTGGTGGTGGTGGTGGTGGTGGAAAGAGTGCGTGGAGGGGAGAGCTAGGAGCTGCTCTTTGACTCTGCAGACCTGATCTAGTTCGTGCCTGGCTCCAGGAGGTAGAGGTCAAATCGCAGTCACAAAGGAGCAGAAGAGAGGAGAGAAGAGAGAGGAGGAGGAAATACGATGAGTCCAGCAGTGGAAAGCTGGGGCCAGGGCGGGCCGGGGAGGGAGGGGGAGCTGGGCCCAGGGCTATTTCTGTACAATAATACAGGGGAAGAGGGCCAAGCTGACAGGACAGTGATTAGTCTTCAGGGAGCAAAGGCGAAGACTCTGCCGGCAAGCCTGGGGCTGGAGGAGCTGGCCTGGGGCCCAGTTTGGTGGGCTGGAGCAATGATTTCAGAGGCCCGGAATCTGAGGCGAGCTGGACCCAAGGACTAGGGAGCAGGAAAGGTGGGAGCAGGGAGAGGGGAGCCAGCCATCCCCCGAGCCCCACCTCCAAGGTAGGAGGTTGGGAAGAGGGTGGGAGCTGGCCTGCTCTGACAGCCGTCTGCCACTGCAGGGTTATCTGGCTGCTGGTGGGGGCAGAGTTTCTGCAACGCACGCTTCCTGGGCTCTGGCCTGTGGGGGAGATGTCGTGAGAAAGAGCCAGGAACACAAGGCTCGGAAACCTCAGGGGAAAAGTCAAGCGTGCTCTTTCTTTCCCACGGGATTTCCAACCATGGGGCCAGGAGAGGAGGTGTGAGAGGTCAGGGAGTAGGGAGGGCTTGCAACTCATTTTTGCAGTGCTGACTCTGTGATGTGCCTCTTGTTGTACATTTCCACACTGACTCCTCCTGCACACCAGGTGAGGTGGGAACGCTCACACTTGGTTGATAGTGAGAAAACTGAGGCTCAGAGAAGTGAAGTACTTTGCCTAACATCACACAGCTAAGAAGCCCAGAGCCATATTTAGAGCCAGGTCCATCATACTCCAAAGTCCTGGCTTAGGAGACAGTTAGAGCAAAGTGAGCAGTTTTGCTATAAAGTAAGTAAGCCCTCTGTGGCAACTGGCTTTGAATCTCTCCCCTGTTCCCTGCCATCCATGTGAGCTTGGTCAAGTTACTTCTCCTCTCTTAGCCTCAGTTTGCTCATCTGTGAAGTGGCACTATGAACAGTAAATACCTCCTGATTGTTCTGAGGATTCAAGGAGTTGATATGTGTGACGTGTCTAGAACAGTGCATAGTACACAATAACTCATCTGAAAGAAGCACTATGTGAGTATTCAGCATTGCCCTCCGTGGGCACCCTTAGAGGAAGGAGTGTGAGAGAGGTGAGGGTATTGTGTGGGGGAAATACAGGGCAGAGGGTCACCCCAGTCCCTTTAGAATTGGGAGTCCTCCCACATTTGGACAATAGTATCAGGAATCTTCCAATGGGGAGCCCTTGTGACCCAGCAATTCCACTTCTGGGAATTCATCCTAAGGAAATAATGGGTCAAGAGAGCAAAGATGTATGTACCAGGATGTTCATTTCCAGGTTGCTCATTATAGTGAAAAACAGGGGCTTGCTTAAATGAATTATGGCATATTCATACACAGCAGCCATTAAAAACAATGATGTCACTCTTTAGGTATTGATATGGAAAGAGATTCCTGATACAGTTGTTAAGGGAATCAAAGTAGTTTGCCACACTGCAGGTACATGAGTTTTGGGAAAGGAGGTATTGGAGGGTCAGGATTAGGGAGAGGAACTCATTCATATTTGAAATTTGTTTACTGTGAACACTTTTTACTTTAATAATTAGAAGAAAGCAAGCAACGAAACTATTTCCATTTTTTAAAATAACCGCAAAGATTCAGAGACTTCAAGTCTCTGGGCATTTCTCTGGACATTAAGATGAGGGGTTCCCTGGGCACGAGTGATCTCCCTGCTCAGGAGCAGACCTTATGTTTCACCTGCTCCCAGCTCTCCCCGTCAAGTGGAGGGGTACAGCAAAAGGGCCTGGTGAGATCAGACAACCCTGGCATCTGTTGCTGAAACAAATTTTCAAAACTAACATGACCAACCAAGGCCAACATGACCTTGAACCTCAATTCATTCATTCATTTTTTATTGGACAAATATCTATGAAGCACCTACTATGTGGCTGGCTGAAGTGATGAAGACACAGCAGTGAATAAAATCGACAAAAATCCTTGCTCTCACAGAGCTGCTGCTTTAGTGAAGGCAGACAATAGAGACAGATAATATAGAGAGTCTATTGGATGACAATAAGTGCTCTGGAGAAAAATAAAATAGCAAATGAGAAACAAAAACATAAGGTGGGGTTGCAATTTAAAAATAGAGTGGTAAGGGAAGACTTCCTTGAAAAAGTGACATTTAAGCAAACATCTCAAGAAGACGAAATAGCAAAGCCTATGGATAGCTGGAGGAAGAGCATTTCAGGCAGAAGGAACAGCCCTGGGACTGGGGGTGGGCAGGGGGAGTGTTTGGTGTGTTGAAGTACGGAAAGGAGGCCAAGCACAGATAGCGCAGGGAATAGGAGTGGTACATGAATCTGAAGAGGGAGCTAGCAGGAAAGCAGGCAGGGCTGTGCCAAGCCAAGCTAAGGCTTTGGGTTTTACTGAGTGAAAGGGGATCCAGCAGAGGGTTTTGAACAGAGTAGTGCTAACTATTTTAACAGGATCACTTGGCTGCTGCCAGGCAAACAGGCTGCAGGAGGAAGGGTTAAGGAGGGAAACAGGGAGACCAGTGAGGACATTGTTCTGAGCCACTACAGGGCAGCCATCAAGGCAAGAGGTGATGGTGGCTCGGACCGCGGCAATGGTGCTTGTGAGGAGTGAGTGGCATCCGAGTCCCTTTCCACTCTGACAATCTAGGTCCAGATTCCCCACCAAACCCAGAATGAGCTGTGACAACCTTTCCTCTTTAGTGAGGATACACACAGTGTGTCCCAGGATCAGAATATTCTTCTTAGTTTAACCTCTCAACACCCACTTGCTCCCAGGACCTTGCCTGCCCCTCTGGCCAAGGCTAAGACTGTCGGCTCCAGGAAGGTAGGGGCTTTTGCCTGTTTGGTTCACAGCTGTACCTCCAGGGCCTACAATAGTGTTTTGCACTCATCTGGCACTGAATGAACAAGTGAGTGGTGTGGCAATCTAGAGGAGGGAGTACAGAATTTTGTTGGAGGGTGGGAGGGAGAGAGGGGTGGGGATGGGTAGGCACATCTGATCTGCCTACTCAGCCAGATCCATGGATCCCAGGATCTGGGAACCCAGGATCCCAGAACATACACACAGGTGCAGGTGGGCCTTTCCCTTCTCAGCCTGACTGATAGACTGTGAATGTTGGCCATCCCATTGCTTGGCCACTGGAAAAAGAGAACTGGCCACTTCACCTTCCTACTCAGACAGGATCACTGCCATCTTAGAAGTAGGGAAGCAAATTTAAGGGAATGTATAGAGTCAGGGTCTTCAGTGAGGAACAGGAATTAGGGACAGACAGAGTCCAAAGCTTGGGTCCATCCCAGTCGTGGAAAACCAGGAGAAACCATTTTGCCATTTTTCACCCTGCCTCTCTCTGCTCCATTCTCCCCTTCTCTACCTTTCTGGCACAATTCTCCCCCAAAAGCCTCATTCCCGTTGAGCAATAGGCCTTCTCAACCTCTCTGTCTCCCCTCTTGCTGATTATTCACCAGACTCTCCACCAGTCCCTCACTCCATTCAGTGGAGATTTCCCTAAATCTTGAAACTATCTCTAACCTTCTTTCTTAGCAACCACCTGCCTCTGCAGATACCACCACCCTCATCTCTGCAGTCTTCAGAGGGAAGGTCAGATTGGCTGTCTTTGTCAGACCATGGGCACACCATTTTCTGAGTATGGTTACACTGTGAGCCGTTTATGTGATCTGGGGCAGGTCTTACAAAGACTTGTCAAGCATATTACCAGTAAGTTAGATAAGAAATTGTATCTCACTATTGTTTTATTTTGCACTCTCCTGCTCATCAGTCATTCAGGACTTTTAGTTAAACATGGCAGACTGAATAAGTACATTTAGTACTGTTCCCTTCCTAAGTCCCACTAAAATGACAGTAAATGTATTTTGAAGAGACATTAAGTTAAAAGACTAGAGAATATCAGAGGAGACAGACAACCACAACAAAATATTGGAAATTGGCAAGCCAGATAGAAGAGAATAAGAGAAAGGGGAAACCCAACTTGGCAGTGTGGGAAGCCCAGAAATAGATTGATTTGTTCCATAAAACTCTAGAACTTTAAAAATGAGGCTCACCAGATACATCTGAAAGTCACAGTGTATCGGGACTGAAAATAAGTGGATTGGTTGAAGGTCTGTGTAAGAAAAATTAGAATTCCAAAACCCTCTTCCACATTAGCAGAACACTAGAAGTCTACTCTCCATAGAGACTGGATGTGGAGGTGCTGGCCTTGGCTGAAGATAGGGATGCATCACTGAAATGGAAAAATAAGATGATCACCTACAGTTAACAGTGAGGTCTTCCTCACTCAGCTCCAAGAACACTGGCAGTCACGATGCTACATCATTTCCCCTCCCCTACAACGGATTAGAGGCTTCTTCTCTGGGGAATCCGATATTTGAATGTTCCTTATAAAGCCCAAATAACTCAGTCTACTGTGATCAGTTGAAAAACCCTGCATTATGCACACTGGGTTGCCATTTCCTACTCCAGGGGATCTTCCTGATCCAGGGATCGAACCCTCATCTCACATTTTGTGCATTTGCAGGCAGATTCTTTACCACTAGTTCCACATTATGCACACAGAATATCAATAAACTTTTTAGTTCCTCACTCTTAAAAAATGAGCTGGTAATCAGGGATCACAAGACATTTGAGGAAATCTTTAAAGGTAGAAGACAGAAACCAAAACGAACAGATGATGAATTCAGAGAATTAGAAGCAATCCAGGGAGCAGAAAAAAGCTAAACACAAACAACCACAATTCAGTGTCATGTAACAACAAGTGAACTTTTGCTTAAGTCATATATTATCTTCTTCTTGACTACAGTTCTGCTCTTTGTTGTCTTCATTTCAGGATCTGAATCGAAGGAGCAGCTGCTATCTAGGGTGTCATCAGGCTCATAACAGAGAGGAAAGCAAGATGGTAGAATCACAGAGTACCTCGAAAAACTTTTGCTGAAAAATGGGACATATCAATTTTACTCATGTTGCATTGAACAAAAGAAGTAACATGTCCAAATCTGATGTTAAAAATGCAAGAAGAACACATAGGCATGATGGACATGAGTAACAAATATTTTGTCAATACCAGAATCTATCAGAATTCATGAAACAAAAGCAATTCAGTTCAGTTCAGTCACTCAGCCGTGTCCATGGACTTTGGAACCCCAAGTACTGTAGCAGGCCAGGCTTCCTTGTCCATCACCAACTCCCAGAGCTTGCTCAAACTCATGCCCATCGAATCAGTGAGGCCATCCTACCACCTCATCCTCTGTTATGTATTTCTCCTCCTGCCTTCAATATTTCCCAGCATCAAGGTCTTTTTCAGTGAGTCAGTTCTTCGCATCAGGTGGCCAAAACATTGGAGCTTCAGCTTCATCATCAGTCCTTCCAATGAATATTCAGAACTGATTTCCTATAGGATTGACTGGTTTGATCTCCTTGCAGTTCAAGGGACTCTCAAGAGTATTCTGCAACACCACAGTTCAAAAGCATCAATTCTTCAGTGCCCAGCCTTCTTTATGGTCCAACTCTCACATCCATACATAGTGATGCAAAGGTATATCCTTTGTGAAATTTTAGTATACTTAACAAAGAGATCCTAAAAACTTCCAGGAAGAAAAAAATAAGTGCATACAAAGTCTCAAGGATCAAAACAGTATCAGACTCTTCAACCACACACCAGAAGCTAGAAAATAATTGATTAGTGTCTTTGAATTTTTTAGGGAAAATGATTTCTAACTTAGAACTTTATATTTGAACTATCAATCAAACGTGAGGCTAAAAGAAAGGCCTATTCAGAACAATAAGTTGTCAAAACATATACTTTGCATTCACCCCTTCTCAGGAAGCTAATGGATGGTCTGATCCAAAACAAGGAAGAATAAAACAAAAAGAGGTGGATCAGGAACCCAGGACCCAGGGAAGCTACCATAATAGGAAAGTACAGGTAGTCCCCAGGATGGTGGTAAAAGGGAAGTAAGTCCGTGGATAACAGGCAGCCAAGCAAGCAATGCCAGTACCACAGCAGGCTGGCTGGAATAGATCATGGAGGATTCTGGAAGAGGTGCTTCTAAGGGAAAGATGTTTGGACAGATTGAGATGAGATTTACTCTTCTGGCAGACAGTTTACCAATGTATTAGTTATAGGTACACAGAAAAATCAACCAAATGCACACCGAAATTGAGACAATTATTAATTCTGGGGAAATACAAAAATTATTTGATAAAGGGCATGTAATCATATGAGACCTCTGGGCTTATAGTTAGGTTAATGTCAGCCCTGAATATTGATATAGCTACACTGGGATGATGGGAAGAAAGGAAGTGCTTATGTGTAGCCAGGCAGATGAGAAGAGAGTGAAATCCCTGTCTTCTAGAATGAGAAGTCAATAGATGATATCTAAATCTGAAAAATCGACATGTCAGAATATAATTTAGAAATAATGGAGAAAATAGGAAAAATATTTTTCAGCTAAAAGGGATATTTGTCTCTAAGGAGTGAGAATTGGGTGTAGAAAGTACTAGGGCAGAGACATTGTGGTTTTTGTTACAAGTCTTCCAAACTATGTACATTCACAAAGTATTTTTTTATATTTTATTTTCTTAATTTATTGTGAAGTTGAATATCTTTTAACATGTTTATTGGTCATATTTATAATCCTTCTTTTATAAATTCCCTGATTGTATCTTTGCCTATTTTTCTTTTGGGTGGCTTACCTTTTTAAACATTCATTTCTAAGAGTTCATTATAAATTCAGAGAAGGCAATGGCACCCCACTCCAGTACTCTGGCCTGGAAAATCCCATGGACGGAGGAGCCTGGTGGGCTGCAGCCCACGGGATCGCTAAGAGTCGGATATGACTGAGCGACTACATTCTCACTTTCATGCATTGGAGAAGGAAATGGCAACCCACTCCAGTGTTCTTGCCTGGAGAATCCCAGGGACGGGGGAGCCTGGTGGGCTGCCGTCTATGGGGTCGCACAGAGTCGGACAGGACTGAAGCGACTTAGCAGCATTATAAATTATAGATCCATACATTAGTTCATTTAACAAATATGAATTGAACACCTATTGTATTCCACACATGGTGGTAGGTGCTGGGGATACAGCTGACAGCAAGATAGGCCAAGTCTCTCATGGAGTGCACATCTTAGTGGGATCAGAGAACAAGTGAACAAACCCACAGACACGTTGCTTTCTGATAAGAGAAAGTGCTCCGAGGAAAAGGGAAGAAGGTGACAAAATGGATTGTGAAAGGTGGGTGTGGCTTCTTTGGATTGGTTGGTCTGAGAAGGTGAAATTTGAGTCATTCAGGCTTCAGGAGGATTTGGGGATAGATGTACCATTTCAGACACCAGAAATAGCAATTGTAGATGTGCTAAAGCAGAAAGAAAAAAAAAAAAAAGGAGGAGTGACAGAGAAACAGGGGGAAGACCACTGTGAATAAATGTTGCCAGTCATTCCTCCAAATCTGTCACTTGTGTTTTAACTTTGTTTATATTGCCTATTGTCATCAGACAGACATCTCAGAAATTTGATGCAATCAAATGTATCAATCCTTTTCATTTACAGCTTCTGCTTTTTGTGATTTCTTTAAAAGAAAATTTTCCCACATGTCAATATTATAACCATACTTTTCAATATTTTTATAATAGCTTTATAGTTTGTGTTTTACAGTTTTGCTTTTAATTTGTCTGTAATCTAATTTTTAAGTGGTGTGAAGAAAGGATTCAATTTTTTTTTTCTTAAATGGATAGCCAATTGCCTCAATACCATTGATTGAATAGACCATTCTTTCCCTATTGATTTGAAAGGCCACCTTCGTTAAATACCAGATTACCACATACCCATGGTCGTGTTTCTGGTCTCTATTCAGTTGCTTTGTTCTACATCTCTCTCCCTGCACTAGGTCTGATTATTAGGCCAGTAATCCTGCCTGAGGCTAAATTGGCTATTCAGGGCCGTTTTCCATTCTGATTGGTCTGAGGTTATGCCATACCTATTGTTATCCATCTTGAACTAAAGCCTATGGCACACTTTTCAATCCTCAAAATGCATAAAATATTTTGATATGTGGCAAAGCAAGTCCCCCTTTTCATTGTTCTTCCCTTTCAAAATTGTCTTAGCTATTCTTGTACATTTTCTCTAACATGTGAATTTTCTAATCAATTTGTCAAGTTCTGTGAGAATTCCTGCTGGGAATTTGACTGCGATTGAATTAAATTTATGGATTAAACTGGAAAGAATTGATATCTTTACAATATTGAGTTTTCCCATCCAGGAACATGTATATATTTTCCATTTATTTAGATCTCTTTAATGTTCTTCAGTAAAATTTTATAGTGTTATTTTATACATCTGGCATGCTTCTTATTTGGTTTTTCCCTAGAGATTTTATAGTTTTGTTGCTTTTGTGAAAGAAGCCCATTTATCTCTTTTATTTCTAATTGGTGATTGCCAGGCACTATTGATTTCTTTTTAAATTAACTTCATTTTAAAACAGCTTTAGATTTATAGAAAAATTCCAAAGATACTAAAGAGAGTCTTCATATACCTCACACCTCATTTTCCCTATTTTTAACAACTTAACATGACTACAGTACATTTGTTACAATTAATAAACCAATATTAGTACATTATTATTAACTGAAGTCCAGAGTTTATTCATAATTCCTTCAGTTCAGTTCAGTTGCTCACGCTGACTCTTTGTGACCCCATGGACTGCAGCACACCAGGCTTCCCTGTCCATCACCAACTCCTGGAGCTTGCTCAAACTCATGTCCATTGAGTTGGTGATGCCATCCAACCATCTCATCCTCCGTTGACCCCTTTTCCTCCTGCCTTCAATCGTTCTCAGCATCAGGGTCTTTTCCAACGAGTCAGTTCTTCTCATCAGGTGGCCAAAAGATTGGAGCTTCAGCTTCATCATCAGTCCTTTCAATGAATATTCAAGACTGATTTCCTTTAGGATTGACTGGTTTCATTTCTTTGCAGTCCAAGGGATTCTCAGGAGTTTTCTGCAACACCACAGTTCAAAAAGCACCAATTCTTCAGTGCTCAGCCTTCTTTATGGTCCAAATTTCACATCCAAACATGACTACTGGAAAAACCATAGCTTTGACTAGACGGACCTTTGTCAGCAAGGTAATGTCTCTGCTTTTTAATATAATGTCTAGGTTGGTCATGGCTTTTCTTCCAAGGAGCAAGCATCTTTTGATTTCATGGCTGCAGTCACCAACTGCAGTGATTTTGGAGCCCCCAAAAATAAAGTCTCTCACTGTTCATTGTTTCCCCATCTATTTGCCATGAAGTGATGGGACCAGATGCCATGATCTTAGTTTTTTTGATGTTGAGTTTTAAGCCAGCTTTTCCACTCTCCTCTTTCACTTTCATCAAGAGGCTCTTTAGTTTTTCTTCGCTTTCTGCCATAAAGGTGGTATCATCTGCATATCTGAGGTTATTGGTATTTCTCCTGGCAATCTTCATTCCAGCTTGTGCTTCATCCAGCCCAGCGTTTCTCATGATGTACTCTGCATAGAAGTTAAATAAACAGGGTGACAATATACAGCCTTGACATATTCCTTTCCTGATTTGAAACCAGTCTGTTGTTTCATGTCCAGTTCTAACTGTTGCTTCTTGATATGCATACAGGTTTCTCAGGAGGCAAAGTGATCTGGTATTCCCATCTCCTTAAGAATTTTCCACAGGTTGTTGTGATCCACATAGTCAAAATCTTTGGCATAGTCGATAAAGCAGAAGTAGATTTTTTCTCGAACCTTCTTGCTTTTTCGATGATCCAGAGAATATTGGCAATTTTATCTCTGGTTCCTCTGCCTTTTCTAAATCCAGCTTGAACATCTGGAAGTTCTCAGTGCTTGTACTGTTGAAGCCTGGCTTGGAGAATTTTGAGCATTACTTTGGTAGTGTGTGAAATGAGTGCAGTTGTGCGGTAGTATGAACATTCTTTGGCATTGCCTTTCTTTGGGATTGGAAAGAAAACTGACCTTTTCTAGTCCTGTGGCCACTGCTGAGTTTTCCCAATTTGCTGGCATATTGAATGTAGCACTTTTAACAGCATCATCTTTTAGGATTTGAAATAGTTCAACTGGAATCCCATCACCTCCACTAGCTTTGTTCATAGTGATGCTTGCTAGGGCCCACCTCACTTGGCATTCCAGGATGTTTGGCTCTAAGTGAGTGAGCACACCACCATGGTTATCTGGGTCATGAAGATCTCTTTTGTATAGTTCTTCTGTGTATTCTTGCCACCCCTTCTTAATCTCTTCTGCTTCTGTTAGGTCCATACCATTTTTGTCCTTTATTGTGTCCATCTTTGCATGAAATGTTCCCTTGGTTTCTCTAAATTTCTCGAAGAGATCTCTAGTCTTTCCCATTCTATTGTTTTCCTCTATTTCTTTGCATTGATCACTGAGGAAGGCTTTCTTATCTCCTTGCTATTCTTTGGAACTCTGCATTCAAATGGGTATATCTTTCCTCCTTTGGGAGGAATAGGGCAGCCTACACTTAAAAAGTGGGCAGCTATGCTCCACTTCCTGAGGGCAGAGTACTTATGTAAAATACTTAGAATTCTTGTGCACAAGAGATTTCTCTCCTCTCCATTTATTAATTTATTCAGTCATTTTCTCTATCAGTATGGATTCATGATATTTATTTTATGTTATACTTTGAGTTATAATCTAATACTCTTTTCTTTGTTTTGTTTTATAATGATGTATTTTTAAACTTTAATTTAATTTAATTATTTATTTTGGCTGCACTGGGTCTTCTTTGCTGCACGTGGGCCTTCTCTAGCTGTGGAGTGTGGGGGCTACTCTTCGTTGCAGTGGGTGGGCTTCTCATTGTGGTGGCTTCTCTTGCTGCAGAGCAGAGGCCTGCAGGCTTCAGTAGTAGCAGCTCCTGGGCTCTAGAGCACAGTCTCAACAGTTGCGGCTTATTTGCTCTGCAGCATGTGAGATTTTCCCAGATCAGGGATTAGAAACGTGTCTCCTGCATTGGCAGGCAGATTCTTTACCACAGAGCCACCAGTGAAGCCCTCACTTTCTTTGTCTTGTTGCTCACATTTTTACTTTGTCCATTGGGCACTCTTATAGTTGGCTCCTATGCTCCCTTGACATTCCCCCCAAAATGCATGGATTATTGTTTCCTTTTTTTTTTTTTTTGGTACTACCTTACTTTCTGATACTATAAGATGATCTAGGTTTATCTTGTATAATTCCTGCCCCTGCCCTAAAATCAGCCATTTTTTCAAGGACCCCTGGTTCCTTTTATTGGCACTAGGTGTGCTTGCTGCTAGGGTTTCGTTTCCCAGGTGGCAGTAATGGTAAAGAACCTGCCTGCCAATGCAGGAGACACAGGAGATGTGAGTTCGATCCCTAGGTTGGGAAGATCCCCTGGAGGAGGGCATGGCAACCCACTCCAGTATTCTTACCTGGAGAATCCCATGGACAGAGAAGCCTGGCGGCCTAACAGTCCATAGCGTCACGCAGAGTTGGACACAACTGAAGCAACTTAGCATGCACACATGTGCTTGTTGCTACCAAGGTGTCATTGCTTCTAGGCTCTCTAAGCTGACAGGACAGAAGAAGGCAGTGGCACCCCACTCCAGTACTCTTGCCTGGAAAATCCCATGGACAGAGGAGCCTGGTAGGCTGCAGTCCATGGGGTTGCTGACGGTCGGACACGACTGAGTGACTTCACTTTGACTTTTCACTTTCATGCATTGGAGAAGGAAATGGCAACCCACTCCAGTGTTCTTGCCTGGAGAATCCCAGGGATGGGGGAGCCTGATGGGCTGCCGTCTCTGGGGTCACAAAGAGTCGGACACGACTGAAGTGACTTAGCAGCAGCAACAGCATAAATACTTCTATATGTAACCATCCAGATCTATATATCAAGATAAACATGAGTTCACACTGGTGTCTTCAACTGTAATCCATTGCTACGTGGATGATTATAGCCTCCTCCTCTTGCTTATCTATAAACTCACTCCAGTAGTGAGAAACCTGGTTCCCACCACCTGCTATCCATTCACTTAACTGTTCAATTCCACTATATAGATACAGATATATATTCCCATACACTATACATGTATAGTGGTATTAGAATTGTTAACCCATATGCCCTTGTGGTGAAGATCCCCTGGAGGAGGGCATGGCAACCCACTCCAGTATTCCTACCTGGAGAATCCCATGGACAGAGGAGCCTGGCAGCCTACAGTCCATAGGGTCGCACAGAGTTGGACACGACTGAAGCAGCTTAGCATCCACACATGTGCTTGTTGCTACCAAGGTGTCATTGCTTCTAGGCTCTCTAAGCTTAATCAACTGGAGTGTAGTACTTACGTACAAGTTTTTTTTTTTTTTTTTTTGGTTTGTTTTGTTCGTTAACCTTTAGTCTTACACACTATGCTGATTTCCAAAGTTATTTTAGTCAATACCTTTTCCCCTCACTGACCTTCAGTGAGATTGTTTCATACATTTGCAATATGGTTAGATTCTGCTGTAACATTCTGCATTCCAGCCTGGGATCCTCAATCTCCTAAATGATTTCTAAATTTGCATACATTAATGTTCCCTCTTTGTGCTGTAAAGCTCTATGGGTTTTGAAAAATGTAGTTACATATCCACCACTACATATCATATAGATATTTTTACCACTAGATAGCATATTGAAAAGCAGAGACATTACTTTGCCAGCAAAGGTCCATCTAGTCAAGGCTATGGTTTTTCCAGTGGTCATGTATGGATGTGAGAGTTGGACTGTGAAGAAAGCTGAGTGCCGAAGAATTGATGCTTTTGAAGTCTCCTGGCTTCACTTACTCAACTCTTACCTTCTCCCTTTTGAGTCCCTGCCAACTACTGATCTTTTTACTCTAAGACAGTCACTATACCTTGGCCTTTTCCAGAATGTCATATAATTGTAATCATATATATGTAGTCTTTTCAGACCGGCTCCTTTCACTTAACAATATGCATTTAAACTTTACTTATGTCTTTCTGTGGCTTGATAGTTCATTTCTTTTTAGCAAAATAATATTCCATTGTCTGGATGTACCACAGTTTGTTTATTCATTCAGCTATTGAAGAACAACTTTGTTGTTTCCAGTTTGGTGCAGTTATAAATAAAGCTGCTATAAACCTCTATGTGCAAGTTTTCTGTGGGTGTAAGTTTCCAAATCAGTTAATATCTAGGAGTGCAATTGCTAGATTATACACTAAGACCACGTTTAGCTTTGTAAGAAACTGCCAAGCTATGCATTCCCAACAGCAGTATGAGTTCTTCTTGTTTCACATGCTCAACAGCAATTGGTAGAGTCAGTTAGAAAATTTTAGCTTTTCTAATAGGGGTATACTATTGTTTTAAGCAACTCCCTAATGATCAATGATGCTGAAGATGTTTTCATATGATTATTTACCATCTTTCAGTTCAGTTCAGTCGCTCAGTCATGTCTGACTCTTCGCGACCCCATGAATCGCAGCACGCCAGGCCTCCCTGTCCATCACCAACTCCCGGAGTTCACTCAGACTCACATCCATCAAGTCAGTGATGCCATCCAGCCATCTCATCCTCTGTCATTCCCTTCTCCTCCTGCCCCCAATCCCTCCCAGCATCAGAGTCTTTTCCAATGAGTCAACTCTTCTCATGAGGTGGCCAAAGTATTGGAGTTTCAGCTTCAACATCAGTCCTTCCAATGAACACCCAGGGCTGATCTCCTTTAGGATGGACTGGTTAGATTTCCTTGCAGTCCAAGGGACGCTCAAGAGTCTTCTTAAACACCACAGTTCAAAAGCATCAATTCTTCGGCACTCAGCTTTCTTCACAGTCCAACTCTCACATCCATACATGACCACTGGAAAAACCATAGCCTTGACTAGACGGACCTTTGTTGGCAAAGTAACGTCTCTGCTTTTGAATATGCTATCCAGGTTGGTCATAACTTTTCTTCCAAGGAGTAAGCGTCTTTTAATTTCATGGCTGCAGTCACCATCTGCAGTGATTTTAGATCTTCTTTAATGAAGGTGTGTATTCAAATTGTTCACCCATTTTTAATTGGTTTGTTTTCTTATTTTTGCATTTTGAGTTGTTTGTGTATTTTGGATACAAGCCCTTTATCAGATATGTGTTTTGCAGATGTTTTCTCCCAACCTATGACTTATCTTTGGGTTCTTCTAAAAGTGTCTTTCACAGAGTACATGTTTTTAATTTTAATAAAGCATAACACATTAATTTTTTTCTTTCATGGATTGTGTTTTTGGTTTGTGATTGTATCTATTAATAAAAACTCACCACAAATTGAAGGTCATCTGGATTTTCTCCTATGTTTTCTTCTAAAGGTTTTAGTTTTGTGTTTTACGTTTAGGTCTATGACCCATTTTGAATTAATTTTTGTGAAAGGCGTAAGGTCTGTGTTGAGACTTTTTGTTGTTATTATTGCTGTTTGTTTTCTTTTGTTTTATTGCTTTTGGCTCCCCAATGGTTCTAAGAGCATCTATTGAAAAGACTACCTTTTATTCACTGAACTGTTTTGTTCCTTTGTCAAAGATCAACTTACAATGTTTGCTCTAGTCTATATCCTGACTCCCTATTCTATTCATCTGTGCATCTATTCTTTTACCAATATCATACTATCTTCATCACTGTAGCTTTATATAGTCAGTATTAAAGTTGGGCTGTGTGAGACTTCCAGCTTTGCTCTTCTTCAGTATTGTGTTGGCCGTTGCAGGTCTTTGCCTTTCCACATAAGCATTAGAATCAGTTTGTGAATACAAAATATTTTGCAGGGATTTTGAGATTGTGATAAATTTATAGATCAGATTAGGAAGAATTCACATTTTACAATATTGAGTCTTCCAATCAACAAACACAGAGTATCTCTTTAAGATCTTTGATGTCTTTCATCAGTTTTATAATTTTTCACATACAGATTGCATACATGTTATATTTCTAAATATTTCATTTTTGGGGTGATATTGTAAATAGTATTTTTTACTTCAAATTCCATGAAAGCAATTGACATTTGTATATTCACTTTGTATCCCCAAATTTTACCATACTCAGTAGTTTTGGGAGGTTTTTTTTTGCCTATTATTTGGGAAGTTTTACACAGACAATTATGTCATCTGTGAACAAGGACAGTTTTATTTCTTCCTTCTCAGTCTTTATACTTATTTCTTTTTCAAGTGTTATTGCACGAGCTAGGACTTCCAGTATGATGTTGAATAAAAAGTAGTGAGAGAGAATATCCTTGCCTTATTCCCAGTCTTAAGGGGAAAGCATCTACAGTTGACCCTTAAACAATGTGGGGTTTAGGGGCACTGACCCCATACAGTTGAAAGTTTGCACGTAACTTTATAATCAGCCTTCCAGACTCACAGTTCTGCACCCATAGAATCAACTGATCCCAGATTGTGTAGTACTGTAGTAATATTTATTGAAAAAAATCCACATATAAGTGCATCTGCAGAGTTCAAACCCATGTTTTTCAAGAGTCAGCTATAGTTTTTCACCATTAAATATAATGCTTACTATAGATATTTGAAGATGTTCTTTATCAAGTTTAGGGAGTTCACCTCTATTCCTGGTTTATTGACAGTTTTTCTTAATTACAAATGAGCAATGGATTTTGTCAGCTATTTTTTCTGAATCAATTGATACAATCATTTTTTTCTTTAGTTTATTGATATAGTAAGATTACATTGATTGAATTTTGAACCAGGTTGCATAACTGGAATAAATCATATTTGATCATGTGTTGAGGTCACAAAGGGTTGGACACAACTGAGTGACTGAGCAAAAATAATTTCTTTTATATACTATTAGATTCAATTTGCTAATATTTAGGATTTTTGCATCTTGTTTATGATAGACATTGCTCTTAAGTTTCCCTTTCTTGTAATGGCTTTATCCAGTTTTGGTCTTAGATAGCACATGCCTCACTGAATGAGAATAGAATGTACCCTTTGCTTCTATTTTCTGGAAGATATTGTAGAGAATTAGTATAATTTCTCCCTTAAATGTTTGGTGGAATTCACCAGTGAAACCATTTGGGCTGGATGCTTTCTTTTGGGGAAGGTTATTAATTACAGATTCAATTTAAAAAATAAATATAGGACCATTCAGATGAACTATTTCTCCTCGTGTAAGTTTTGGTAGCTTGTATTTTTCAAGGAATTGTTCTATTTCACGCAAGTCATCAAATCTGTGGACATAGAGTTCTTCAAAGTATTTCTTTTTTATACTTTCAATGTCCATGAGATCAGCAGTGATAACCCCTCTTTCAACTCTGATATTTGTAACTTTGTGTTTTCTCTCTGTTTTTCATGTTAGCCTGACTAGACATTTAGCAATTTGATTGATATTTTCAAAGGACCAATTATTGTTTTCTATTTTTCAATTTCATTAATTTCTGCTCCAATTTTTATTATTTCTATTCTGCTCTCTAGAATTTTTCCTCTTTTTTTTTCTAGTTCCTAAGGTGAAAGCTTAGATTCTAAATTTTAGAATTTTTTCTTTTCTACTATATGCATTGAAAGCTGTACATTTTCCTATAACCAAAAATGATGATGGTGGGTACCCTTGTCTTATTCTTGATTTTGATAAGAAAGCTTCTAATAATTAACCACTATGTGTGATTGTTGCTATAAATTTTTGGTTTCATATAGTTTTCTGAGAGTTTTATTTTAATAAGAAATGAGTATTCAATTTTATAACTTAAAAAATCTATTAAAATAATAGTATAATTAATTACCTTTTAATATGACAATATACTGAATTACTTGATACATATTTCTCATGTTGATCAGCATTGGGAGATGGGTTCAAAGTCTAGCTTTTCCTCAACTTACTAGCTGTGGATTAACATAATCTCTATATTCCTCAGTTTTCCAGCTGATAGATGCTACTTCATACATTTATTATGCAGAAAATATAAATATATGAATTTATTTCACATAAGATATATTATATAAGGAAACTAGAACCCAGAACAGATCTTAGTACATATTAAATACTAAATACTATTAAAAATTAGTACTTTCTTGGTGGTAAATCTTATATGCTTATGATTCATTTAACATGCTGTTAGATTTTGTTAAATATTTATTTATGACTTCTTCATTGGTGTGATTAGCCATAATATTCCTTGCACATCTTGTTTTGTCCACCTTCAGTTATCAGCATTATGCTAACTGCCTATAGTGAATTGGATAGCTATCCATCTTTTTCTAGCTCAGAAACAGTTTATATAATGAAGAACATCATCTGGGCCCATTGTCTTTATTTGTATTAGCTATATATTGCTGTATAGTAAATTATCTCAAAACTTAGTGGCTCAAAACAACAGACATCTATCATTTCACAGTTTTTATAGATCAGGAAATCAGATACAGCTTCGCTAGATACCTATGGTTCAGGGTTTCTCACAATGTGCAGTCAAGATATTGACTGTACGTTCCTCACTGATGTTGGCGAGAGGATTTCCTCAGTTTTTTGTCATGTGAACCTCTCCACAGGGCAGCTTGCTCCATAGCAACTTGCTTCATTAAGGCCAGCAAGGAAAAACCAGAGAGTGCCAGCAAGATAGAAGTGATCTAATCTTTTTCTAACTTAATCCTGGAAGTGACACCCCCATTACTTTTGCCACAATCTATTTACTAAAATCAAGTCACAAGGTCCAGCCAACACTCAAGGAAAGGAATTTAAGCAAAGGTGTGAATAGGAGCACGTAGAGATTATTGTGGGCCATTTTAGAAGCTATCTACCACTTTTATAGGTAGATCTTTGACTGTCTTTTCAATTCCTTCTATGGTTGTCAGTTTTATTTATGATTTCTTAGCAAGTGATTTCATCTAGGTTTTCAAAATTTATTTGTAAAATAAAACAGTTTTCTCTGGAGCTGAAGTTCATTCCTATTATTACTTCTTGTGTCTTCCCTCTTTTTTTTTTTTATCAGAAAGAACATTTATCTATTTCATTGATCATTTCAAAGAACCAATTTTTATTAATTGTTCAACTATTATTTGCATTTTCTTCCATTGATTTCTACTTTTATCTTTATTAATTCCTTCTTTTTACTTTTGTTTAGCTTATTTGTATTTTTTTTCTTAGCTCTTAAAAGCTTAATTTACTTATCTTCAATATTTCTTGTTCTTTAAATAAATGCATTTAAGACCTTGCATTTTCCTCCAAGTACTACTTTGGTTACACCTCACTGGTTTTTATATACTTTCATATTGTATTAATTTGTAATTTTCAATCTGATTTTGTCTTTGACCAGACTCAGTTCAGTTCAGTCCCTCATTTGTGTCTGACTCTTTGTGACCCCATGGACTGCACTATGCCAGGCTTCCCTGTCCATCACCAACTCCCGGAGCTTGCTCAAACTCATGTCCATCAAGTCGGTGATGCTATCCAACCATCTCATCCTCTGTCGGCCCCTTCTCCTCCCACCTTCAATCTTTCCCAGCATTAGGGTCTTTTTCAACAAGTCAGTTCTTTGCATCAGGTGGCCAAAGTATTGGAGTTTCAGCTTCAGCATCAGTCCTCCCAATGAATATTCAGGACTGATTTCCTTTAGGATTGACTGGTTTGATTTCCTTGTAGTCCAAGGGACTCTCAAGAGAGAGTCTTCTCCAACACCACAATTCAAAAGCATCAGTTCTTCGGTGCTCAACTTTTTTATAATCCAACTCTCACATCCATATAGCTTTGACTAGATGGACTTTTGTTGGCAAAGTAACGTCTCTGCTTTTTTTTTTTTTAATTTTATTTTATTTTTAAACTTTACATAATTGTATTAGTTTTGCCAAATATCAAAATGAACCCACCACAGGTATACTTGAAACATGTAAAATATCATGTATGAAACAAGTTGCCAATCCAGGTTCGATGCACGATACTGGATGCTTGGGGCTGGTGCACTGGGACAAGTGTACTTTTATTGCCTCTGCAGTTAATATGATTTTTACTACTTGGAATTTGTTGGGATTTCCCTTTGGGCTTAATATATCATCCATTTTTAAAGTTTTCAATATGCATTTGAAGAGTGTGTGCATTTTGTTCATTAGAACAAGCATATATATGTTCAAGTTGGTTAATTGTATTATTTAAATCTTGGATGGCCTTATTCAGTTAGTAGGTTAGTAAGTCAGTTAGCACCCAATGTGACAATTTCTGCAGAAGTCGGGTTTTTTACACTACAATTGTGGACTTGCTGATCTCCATTTTAAACCCATGTTGTAAAGTCTTGCAGTTAAATCTTTGTGGTAGCCTGTACCTATCATCAATAAAATATCCTTTACCTTTTAAAGTGCTTTTTGCATTGAATTTTGTTTTGTCTGACATTAATATTGGAATATCTGTATTCCTTTTAATGGCTCTTGAGTCTAGTTTTCAGTTCTTTTACTTTCAAACTTTTTGTGTTAATTTTTTTTTACTTATGTCTTATAGATGGTTTAAAATGTATACATTATCAATACACATACTAAAACAAACACATTTTCTATCAACATTTTGCATTAATCTGTATCTCTAGTCTCCCTCTAAACAAGGCGAGAAATACAGTATACATTTTCTTACCTCTGCTCCCTCTTTGCCATCCACTGCCCATGCTGCCACCCTAATCACTTCTTGCATTGATATCTTCTTTTACACATCGACTGATTTCTTTGCTCATTGCTTCTTACACCCTACTTGTGTAGGTGTCTCAAAGTGATATATATCCACTATTGATTATTTCAGAGAGGATTTGTGACTAATAAAATTTCTGAGTGCTTAATCAAGAAAATGCCTTTATTTCACCTTCTTCATGGTCTCTTTGTATTGGTCAAGTATGTTCCAAAATGCAAACATTTCTTAAAATACATAGTATATTTCATTTCTGGGTTTCCCTGGTGGCTCAGTGGAGAAGAATCTGCCTGCTAATATAGAAGATGCAGGTTCAATCCCTGGGTTGAGAAGATCCCCTGGAAAAGGAAATGGCAACCCACTCCAGTATTCTTGTCTGGGAAATGCAATGGACAGAAGAGCTTGGTGAGCTACAATCCATGGGGTTATGAAAGAGTTAGACATGACTTAGTGACTAAAAAGCAACAATATTTCATTTCTAGAAGTATGGGATATGAGAAGGAGTCCATTAGGTATACTCAGTCCACCATTTTACTCTCTCCATTACCCCAGGTCCCTGTGGACCAAGGCTGGGAAAACTACCCTTCTACCATCTCTTTCTTTGCTTCCCTGTCCCCACCAGGAAGACTGATCAATTATCAGGACATTGACGGGGCAACCAATCAATGGGTCATGCCACTATGCAGTACAGTAGGAATAAAGATGTCAATTACTCTTCTTTTTCTCTTTTGCCCATGTGGTTGGAGCCATGTGCTAGCTTAGGGACAGCTTTTGATCAGATATTACTTTTTGTCTCTTTCCTGAAGCCAATAGGAGTGAGCTAAGAGCCGAGGTTCAGGTTTGGCCTTGCAGTAGGAAGAGATCTCTCAGGACTCTAGCATAGAGTCCATATGATCCAACCCGATGCACCAGGGCTTGCACTGAGGTTTGAGGCCCAAAGCTCAGCTAACCATGAAGTGCTACTTTGCTTTTCTTTGTTATTGTTCTATGTGGATATATCTCCCCCTAGAAACCTTGTGGGGAGGGCTGACTTTAGTCTGGGATAATATTTTGGTGTTCTCAGGTCTCTTGACCACAAGAGAACATTAATTGCTCTATATTTCCAATAATAGCTTCATGGTAATATTATTACAGTTCCATTCTTTAAAAATATAAAGAGTAAAACTGAGTATGCCTTCGGTGAAGAAGACATAGGTGTCAATTTCAATGTGCCAAAGCCCCTGGGTTACCGTGTCAGTTTGTAGAGGCTATGGACTACACAGCTGTGGGGCACTCCCTTATTGTCATAGACTGTATGAATGACACCCCCTGGAATTGTGCACCACAACCCTATGAGGTGTCCCCACTCAGCCCTGCCCCAGCTGCCTTTAATGACGTTTGCCAACTCCTTTGCTCTTAATAATCATCCAGCAAATGTCTGCTGTCCTAACATTCCAAGTCTTGTCTTGTCATGGTGCCTTATCCAACACTCATTGGATTATACCTATCAGCAATTTGACACCAGTTTCAGTTAAACCTGAGGTGTAGGTGGCAAACATGCCCCAAACTATAGACGGAAAATGGAGAAACCAGTGTTCAAAGCCGGGTCTATCTGGTTCCAAAGCTTATACTCTGCTACTACATGCAAAGGGCCGGAGGAATGCTGGCAAAATGGCTGAGGTGTTATACTAGCCTGTAAAGGGCATGCTTATCCCAGACTCATTTATTCATTCATTTCCCCTAAGTCTCTACCTGGCAATCACATAAGATCTCTTCCAAATCCACCATTTGGTGATATAGGATATTTCCAGTCTCTCTTATATTAGTTAGGTCCTTTTTGGTTGCAAATGAGATCATGCTAGTTCACATAAATGAAAAGTATAAGAATATGCTGGTGTCTGGTCAGTCAAGGCTAGATCCCAGGCTCAGATGAAGCCTTTTCCATGTCTTGGAAGCCCATTTCTCCCTGTAGGTATCATTCGCAGGCAGACTCTTCTCAAAAGGGCTCCTGAAACTCTAGGCTTATATCCTCTGGTTGATCAATTCCCAGAGTCTCTTTCCTTATATTTTCATCAAAGGTTCCAGGGAAGATTTGTATTGGCCAAGTTTGGGTCACATAACTGCATAAATCAATCACTTTGTTCAGTGTAATGGAATGCTCTGATTGGCTAGGGCTGGGTCATCTGTCAACCTTTGAAGATGACTCACATGAACTTACTATGTGGGAGGGGTGGGTTTCCTAAGGAATGTGGTGTGCTGTTTTTAGAAGAGAAGGAATGGATGCTGAGCAGGTAGAGACAATGGTCTTCTGCATTTCTCATGTTACAGATAAAAAAATTGAGACTCAGAGAAGGGTAGGCACTAACCCATGACTCAGTAGCCTTTCTATCAAGCAAGTGATAAATGACTTTAGCAGGCCAGGAGTTATGAGAAGCTACCTCCTGCTTCTGTCCTTGCATAAGAGATGCTAAGACATCTCTGGTGGCAATTTTGAAGTTTTCAAAGTCAATGACCCTGTGTACGAGACAGCAAAAGAGACACTGATGTATAGAACAGTCTTATGGACTCTGTGGGAGAGGGAGAGGGTGGGAAGATTTGGGAGAATGGCATTGAAACATGTAAAATATCATGTATGAAATGAGTTGCCAGTCCAGGTTCGATGCACGATACTGGATGCTTGGGGCTGGTGCACTGGGACGACCCAGAGGGATGGAATGGGGAGGAAGGAGGGAGGAGGGTTCAGGATGGGGAACACATGTATACCTGTGGCGGATTCATTTTGATATTTGGCAAAACTAATACAGTTATGTAAAGTTTAAAAATAAAATAAAATTTAAAAAAAAAAAAAACAAAGTCAATGGAAGTTATAGGTCTGGCAGGGTTGCCAATGTGGACTGTAGAAAAACACTGTTGGTTGGAAATCAAAATACCTGGATTCTAGTCCTAGCCCCGCCACTAATTTGCTGAGTGAACTTGAACAAGTCCATTACTCACTCTAGGCCTCAGTTTCTCCATCTGTAAACTGAGAAGTTTAGACTGAGTGGTCTGAAAAACATATTGTAAATTGATGCTTTTGTTCCACTATTGAGGAGGGAGGGAGAGAAGGCAGAAGGCCGAGAGGGAGTCCCTCCTCTCCATCCGGAACCATGTGGAATTTCTGCAGTGGAGACATTTAACCTGACTTTAATTTGAGTTGAAATGTCTGATATTTTTGATAGTAATAACATGCCCTGGATGGGATGGGGGGAGCAAGGCCCCCTGAAAAGAACACCAAAAATCCTTCTAGGTTCCTCCTCTTGAAGCACTGCCTCTCAATGAAATAGGTGTTCCTGCGGAGCTGGGGTCAGAGGAATCCATCCTGTACTGGCAGGCAGCCATGCTGGCTGCATGGCAGGCTTTTGGCACCTCCTTCGTTCAGCCTGCCCTATCCTGCCCTACTAGGCCTGTTGGCTGGCTTCAGGCTGGGCCAGGAGCAGTAGAACACTAGGGTGAGAGCCAGATAGTGGGTGGTGCGTGAGGTGCCACCCGAGGTGTCAGGCACATGTCCTGGCAGAGTGGAAGAGAGAGGCAGTGTGACCACATGTATGTGTAGGGATGGGGAGCAGAGCGGGGAGTGTCGGTAGGACAATAGCCATGATGGCCTCTACTAGATGTGATGGTCTTTCCCTAGATTTCCACCCCCTGCCCTGAACTGGATCCATCTTTCCACACAAGCGTCTCCTCCCCAGTGGGAGGTCCCATCAGTCACCATCCCATCATTTCCTGCTGTGACACAGATGTTTCAATTCCCTCTGCCACAAAATAAGTCCTAGCCCAGTGAGGTGTGGGGAGGGAGGGGGGTCACTCCTTCAGCAGAGGATGCAGCTAAAATTTCCCAACTCTTTTCACCACGGGGCCAAGCTCACTGCATGTTAAGCAATGGAAGTGGCAGTCCTGCCTTGTGTCTAACTTTGCCCCCTCATACTGTATTTATTCACCACTGGAGCAAGCCGCTGGGCATGAGCCACTACATAAATAGTGCCCGGAGTCAGTGACTAAGTGGCACCCTTGCTGCCCCTCGTCTAGGTTTCCCATCTCACCCCCGGCCTGTTTCCCCGCTTTAATGATGCTTCTGTGATGGGGTGATGAGTGGGCACCAGAGAGCCCATGCTGACCAAACCAGCCCAGAGCAGGCAGCCTTCCAATTACCCACAGCACTCAGGCGAGGGGCAGGCGGGGGCTGGGGAGAGAGGGCTTTCTTCCCCCCTTTAAATATATAAATTTAAGCAAGGAAACAGATTTCACTTTCAATCTTCCTTCCAAGAGATTGTTATAAACAAAAGCAGGTCTGGGGGAGGAGGAGGAGGGGAAGAGAGGAAAATGATTTGGGAGATTAAGGAGGCGGCCACGACAGCGTCCCCTTTTAAACCTCAATAAGGTTGTTTTTCTTGGTCGTTTTTTCCTCCTTCCCTCTCCAGCCAGCGTTACTTAAAAGGAACATTATGTTATCACAAATCAGATTTCCAAACATCATCTCCAGGTCACTGTGAACAGCTCAGCAATTTGGCTACAGATTCCTGTATAAGGCGTCCCCTTTAACCTCAAACTCAGGAGGGAGCTGCCCCCATTGCAAATGCTGGAGAAGCCCTCTGGGTTGAGAAAGGAGAGAGGATAGAAGCAGGGCCTGCAGGAATGGAGTGGGGGAGGCTCCTATGCCTTCAGGGAAGAAAGTGCAGCTCACCGCGGGAGCACCACTCACTCCTAGGCTACTCCACCTCCGTATGCCTTAAGAGGGTAGCTGGGGGGTGCATCTTGCTGCCTCTTGGAGGACATCCCTGACTCTGCTGGATGGGGGGCTGGACCCTGGTGGAGTAATGTGGGTTTCATTTTTCCTCTGCCACAAACTTGGGGCTTATCGATGCCACGGAGCTGCCAGGGGAGATTAAAGTCAAGGCTGGCGCCCTAGTTCCAGTGTGTGGTGAGAGACCACAAATATTCCAGCTGGGCTGGTGCGGGCCAGGGTGAGGGAAGGGTGAGGCTGAAGGGGTGGAGCAGCCGAAGGGCTTCTGGAAGAGTGATGTTACCCCCGTGGTCTATTCCCTCTGGTCAGGTACAAGGCCAGACTTCACCCTCAGTCTTACACTTCCCTCTCAATATCGGGCAAAAGTGGATGTGTAGAGGAAAGAAAAGGCAGGCAAGGAGGTGTCTGAGGTATATAGATCTGAGTTGGAGCCATAGCAGGAAGGATTAGGGCTTGTCACAAAGGATTCCCATACAGTGAACCTTTGGAATCAATGGAGGAATTTTTCTCGTAAAGAATCGAGGTGAACCAGTGACCTGCAAAGAGCTGGGGATCTTGGCATCTAACCAAATGAAAATAGCTGAGTCACAATAATTGGGACTGCGATCCCAGCCTGTTCTTTACATCCTCCACTGCCATAGAACTGAGGGAGCCAAGCAGAGAAGTTTAAACTCCAGGTCCTCAAGCCAAAACATTCTCTGATGGATCCTGAGTCCGTTAACACTTGAGCACTTCCCAATAGCCCTGGGGTGCAAGACGTTGGACCTCCATTTTGCAGATAGAAAAATGAGGTCTAAAGAAAAAGTGACTCATGAGGACTGCTCAGGGACTCAGTTGCAGACCGGGGACTGAGACCTCTGACCCTCACTGCCAAGCTCTTTCCCTTGGCCCTTGCCATTCCAGATAGACCTTTGCAGCCCAGCCCTTGTTCAAATGACTTCCTAAATGAAGAAGGTGACAGAGCAGGCCCAGGAGTGGCCCTCCAGCTTTGAATAAGGTAGAGGCTGTGGGCTCACCAAAAGACAAACAATGGTCTTTACAATATGGAACCCAAAGGAAGAACTCCAAGGGCAAGGCCAAAACTAAGTCAGAGAGCTGGCAGAGGGTCTGCCTCACACTGCAGAGAGGAAGCCAGACATGGCTGTAGACAGAGGGTCAGTCCAGGGATGGGAGAACCTTCCTCAGTGACACTTCTGTGCCTGGAGAGTCAGAGAACTGAATCCACCGGGCCCAGGTGGCAAGGCCCTTGGTGCTTCCAGAGTCACTCTGTGACTTTGGGTTGAGAGGAGCCAAGGAGTCATAGCCAGTAAAGAGCCTCTACCTCCAGAGCATGGTCATTCCATGCCCCAAATGGTGGCCTAGGGGCCATATCCAGTGCAGGTAAAGGAAAGCTAGTTCACACCTACCACAGGCCAAGCCCTTGGGCATCATCATCCTGTCTGTTCTTGCCAACAGTCCTGTGAGGTGGAGATTTTGATCTCCATTTAGTTATGAGAAATTCAGGCTTTACTTGTAAAGTAAGGGGCTTGGCCAATAACATAGCACTGAGGCTGGTTTTGAACTCACCTCTGTCTCATCAAGGCCTGTGCTCTTTCTGCTAAGCTGTGACTTTAAGGCTGTGGTCTGAGACTCCCTCAAGGGTCGGGGTAGGAGGGCTCCAACAGAGGAGCCCAGGGAACCCTCAGTTTGAGGGTTCTGGACCTTTAGTCCTCCAGATTCCCCATGGGAGGGCCCTCAGACTCTGACCACAGAGAGTGGAGCTGGGGCGCAGGCAGGGCCAGACATCAGCAGTGTCTGTTGGGGGGTCTAGTTGGGAACGTCCCCTTGTTACTTCTCCCCACCCCACAGCCGTCTCCAGACTCCTCCCTCCTCCTCAGTTCCCTAGCTCTCCCTCCAGAGTGCTTAGACTAAGCACCTCAAGAAAACTCTGTCCCAGGAGAGGGGCACTGAAAGGGTACTCTGCTTTGTTCCTCAGGTGACTGACTCCTGGGCATCTTGCCTGGCCGCCATACTGCCACATTCCTTTGGGAGGAGGGTTGCCGGCAGCCTTGGGTTGATGGATGCTCCCCCCGCCGCCCCGCCACCAGGCCACTGTAGCCATCAGAGTGGAGTCTGCAGAGGCCTCTCCCTCACTTGCTTTATTTATTTTGGCCCATGGACGATGAAGCCCGGATCTGAGGGGAGGATGGAGAGGCCATTTCCAATATTTCCTCCCGGCCTCTCCACGCCCCTGAGATGCCCCTTAGTACCCGGGAGGAGAGAGCAGAGGTCGATGGTCTGAAAACAATGACTTTAAGCTGGGGGAGGGTGGGTGAAGGGGAGGAAGGGAGAGGGAAACCTCAGGGCCCATAGGCTTTGTTGTGGGGTCAAAGTTAACAAATGCCACCCTCAGAGGGGGGCGGTGCAGGCTGGTGGGGAGGGCCAAGTGTTCGGACCTCAGAGCTTCAGCAGAGCCCACCCCAGCCCCAGCCTCAGCCAGCTATGGGTAGGTGGGAGAAGGTGATGTTCCCCCTCCCAGGGTCAAAAACTGCTCAGCCAGGCAGAACTGCGCACCCTGGGAATCAGTGTAGAGGGTCCTCTGTTCGGGCCAGTAGGAACAGGGGTCCTGTGGCCTGCCTGGAGTTGCAGGAAGCTCCAGGCTTGCATTTCAATTGTCTGTTTGCCTCAGTAGGGCAGCCCCAAACCACGGAGCTCCCAGCCACCCCCCTCGCCTCATTGTTTGCACTGCTAGAATCCCTGTATCCAGTTATCATGTCCCCCACCACACCCAGTGCTGTCCTTCAGCCAAGCCACACACATGGAACTGCTTTCATCTCTCTTGTCAGCTGGGCCTGCCCTTTCCCAAGGGCTCAGGGACTTTGCTTCTCTGAATTTCCTCCAATTTGTCTCCATCACCCTCATGTTCAGGGACATTCAGCTACACAGTGGTCTCAAAGGAGAGGAGTAGTTTGGGGGCTGCAGTGGGCTTGCCTGTTCCCCAGGCTCCACTAACATCAAGGAGGAGAAACATTTCCTGTGTGTCTCAGCCTCTCTCCTTCCTTGTAGGCTCTGCAGGGGCCTGGGGTGGTGGGGGAGGGGGGATGGAGGGAGATGTCATCTTGGTTCAGTCAACAAATGTCTCTGAGCGGTTCTGATATGAGACCAAAGCGGGTCTGTCTGGGTTCCTGCCTTTGAGGGTCTGGCAGACCAGTAAAGAGGGTCACATTACTAAATAATAGCAATAACACTGTGACCACGCTTGCTCTGTGGCAGGCAATTTTCCTAAGCAATGCACACCAATTAATCATTTCCTCCTCATGAGGGCCCTGTATGGCAGTAACTATAACTGTTTCCATTTTATACATGAAGAAACTGAGGCTGGAAGAGGTTATGCAAATTGTTCTAGGAACTAGGAAATGTCTGAGCTGGGGTTCCATACCCAGGGAGGCTGATTCCAGGGCCTGTGATCTTAACTGCTACACTAAACCTGACCAGAGGAGAAGGCAATGGCACCCCACTCCAGTACTCTTGCCTGGAAAATCCCATGGATGGAGGAGCCTGGTAGGCTGCAGTCCATGAAGTCGCTAAGAGTCGGACACCACTGAGCGACTTCACTTTCACTTTTCACTTTCATGCATTGGAGAAGGAAATGGCAACCCACTCCAGTGTTCTTGCCTGGAGAATCCCAGGGACGGGGGAGCCTGGTGGGCTGCCGTCTATGGGGTCGCACAGAGTCAGACGCAACTGAAGCGACTTAGCAGCAGCAGCAGCAAACCTGAGCTGAAAGCTCAGCAAAGGTTTAGAGGAGAGACAGGCTTTTCCAACAGGTTGGCTCTGGGAAAACCTACTGGAGGAAGAGGTATTTTCAAAAGCCTTGCAAGGAACTTGAACAGGCAGAGAGGTGAGAGGGCATTCCAGGTGAAGGTAATAGTAGAAGCAAGGAACAGGGAATAGGATATTGAAAGTCAGGTTCAGGGAAGGCAAAGGACTCAGCCTGGCAAGGACTGAGGGCAATTAGGAAGCAAGGCTGGGCAGACAATGGGTCCTCTAGATGGTCAGCTTCAAGGAAGGACAGAACTGGATTAGAGCTTGCTGTGAAACCTCACCGAGGCTGCAGGGAGAGGCCACCATACTTGTCAGGCAGGAGATGAATGATCCTGCTCTACTCTGCGGTGGTGGCAGTGGGGATGGCATGGGCGTGTTAAGAGATGGCAGAGATAATGGATTGACAGGTCTTGGTCCCTAAATTGATGCCAGGTGTGGGGCAGAGTGAGGAGGCCACTGAGGGTGCAAGACACTGTGGGTAGGGAACAGCTGGATGGAATGGTTTGGGACATGGAGTCTTTGGTGTCTCTGGGGAATCAAGTAAAATCTCCTATTTGGGAGGACAAGATAAGTCCTTTATGGCTCAAGTGTAGCATTCATGACTGAAGATGGGGGGATGGTCCTGGAAGAAAGCCTGGAGCTCTGAGTACCAGGTTAATCAGTTAGGACTTGACTCTGTAGGCAACAGGGAGCCCTTGAAGGGTTTTGAGCAGGGAGTGATATAATCAGATTTGCATTTTAGGAAGATTTCTCTGGTGATATTATCAATATTATTTATATTGAGGACAGGTAATGAGGAGAGGCTTATCAGGGAGGAGGCCTGAGGGGGGGAAACAGGCACAGAAATGAGGGTACAGATGTGAGACATTTTGATGGTAGCATGGGTGGGACTGGGAGAGGGAAAGCAAAGTACAAGGGTGAGCGACAGAACCCCTGCATCAAGACACAAGCACACAGGTGCCCAGGCTGAGGCTGGGAGGAATGAGTGGTTGGCAATGAGGGGAGAGGGGAGAGTGAAGCCTCTTGCGCTTGTTTGTTTACCTGGGGGCCCTGGCCATAGGCCTTTGTTTGAGGACAGGAGAACTGTTTCCAAAGGCAGCACTTCCCTGCTGCCATAGCTTTTAAATTTTCAAGGCCAGACACACACACACACACACACACACTTGCCACAAGCCTGGGCTCAGCAGCTGGGCCACCAGGATACTGGCCAGTGCTTCCCAAAGACGGGAGAATTGTCCAGGCTCTGTTTCTAAAGGAATTCCTGGCTTGTAAAACACCAGAAAGGAGGGGGAGAAGGAGCCCATGTATCCCTGGGCAGGGCCCAGCATTTCAGGGGGGCATACTAGGGAGAGGGGCCAGCGAAGGGAGACAGGGCCAAATGGAGGGAGGGACTCTGTAAAGGAGCCAGGGGCTGGCTGGGGAGCAAGGCCAGGAAGGGGGGCACAGGTGGGTGGGGACCAGGAATCCAGAATTGAGGAGGCCTGGGCATGGCAGCCAGCAGGCCGGAAGCTGCCTCTGGTCTTCAGGCCTATGCCATGGGCCTTCCCCAGAGTCAGAGAAACACTGGCTCAGGTGTTAGGTTAGCTTGGGTGTTAGGTTAGGTCTCCAGAGTGCCCCACGACACATGGGGCCATGACCGTGGCTAGCTCATCCTCCATGCAGACATAGACTGAGATCATCTCAGAGCTGAAAGGACATTGGCAGATGCTTGTGTCCAGTCCCAACATATGACAGCTGAGGAATTAGGGGGCTCAGAGAAGAGAAACAGCTGTCCAAGGCTATACAGAAAGGCAGTGACCGAATTGGAACCACAACCCAGACTTTAACACCTGGGCCATGGCTTTCTGGCGCAAAGGTCTGCCTCCTAAAGAAAGGAGATGACAATGAGATAAAGATATGTTGGGACTCCTCTGCTACCACATGAAGAGAAATCTTTCTCTTATCTGCTGGAAAACCAGAGGACAGAGGGCAGACTGCAGCAGCAGTAATTGCCAGAGCAATTAGACTTTGGTGATCCTTGGAGGAACTGGATGTGGGAAACTTGAGGCAAGGGTGGACAGAGGCTGAGAGGTAATTCTGGGGGAGTCGAAAGCAAGTATTGGCAGCCATTGAGAGAAACTGGTGTACCAAACTGGAAGATGTCAGGATACCTGACTATAGGTTGGGTAACTGTTGGGAATAGCTATTAACTGGAGAAGAGGAGAGGGCAGGGGACATGGACAGGGAGAGAAAAACAACTAGGAGCCGTGGGAAGATAGACACTTGTTCCGGGCAGTAGCTGTAAAGGGACCATATGAGGTTAGGTCTCCAGAGCACTGAGTTTGATCTGAACTTGAGAAAACTGCCCAAAGATTCAGATGGAAAAACTCTGGCTCCTCAGAGGCTGGTAAAGTGGGAGGAAAACACTAGGCAGCCCCACTCTTGAGACTGTCTTTCGAACAGTGGCTTCTGAGATGGAAGTTTTGAATTTGGCTGGATGGGCAGGTCGCAGCATCACTACATCCTCTTGGGCTCTGACAGACGGGAGGCTGCAGTCAAGGTTAATTGCCCGTGCCCTCTTTGGTGCATAGACGTGAAACTGCCATGCACTTTGCACACAGGAGCTGTCTTACTTATGCTTGAGGGAAGACCTGCATACTCTCTGGATAGGAAGAAACCTCCAAGCCATAGTGTCAGAGGATGTAATGCCTCCAGGCTCCTTCTAGCCAGGAGCCCAGGGGCCTGGCTTGGGCCAAACTACACAGACCCCTCGCTGACTCGGCATCCTAGACCCCATTTATGCCATCCATGCCACACAGTGGGGGATTTTTTACCTGCCCCAATGAAAGCCCAGGCTAAAGAGTACCCTAGCCTCCTCTGCCACTCTCCTTTGCAAAATGGTCCCTGCCCAGGGGACTTTCTAGCCATTTTGTTACTCTTAGAGCAAGTTCTGTGCTGTAACTCATGACCATTCTTCCACCCAGACCCTAATACAGTCTTTTCCTATTTTGTCCTGGATTTGGCTCCAAGCCTCTGCAGTAAGCCCATCACCAAGACCCTTCCTCTGCCTGAAGAGGGTTCTCTTAAGCATTCCGTACCCTCTCTGCTAAAGTCCCTCTTTCTGATGGCTCAGTGCATACAGGAGGCATTGATGCAAGCTAGTTGATGGTATAACAGAGACAGAAATAATAAGGCTGACAAGACATGGAAGCAATCTAAATGCCCATTGACAGATGAATGGGTAAAGAAGATGAGGTACATATATACAATGGAATATTACTCAGTCATAAAAAGAATGAAATACTGCCATTTACAGAAACATGGCTAGGCCTAGAGATTATCATACGAAGTTAAATAAATCAGACAGAGACAAATAAAATATGCTATTACTTGAACATGGAATCTGAAAAAATGATACAAATGAACCTATTTACAAAACAAAAACAGACTTACACACATAGAAAACAAACTTAAAGTTACCAAAGGGGAAAGGAGAGGAAGGATAAATTAGGAGTTTGGGATTAAAATATACATGCATGCATGCTTGCTAAGTCACTTCAATCATGTCTGACTCTTTGTGACCCTACGGACTGTAGCCCACCTGGCTTTTCTGTCCGTGGGATTGTCCAGGCAAGAATACTGGAGTGGATTGCCATGCCCTCCTCCAGGGAATCTTCTCAACCCAGGGATCGAACACGCATCTCTTATGTCTCCTGCATTGGCAGATGGGTTCTTTACCACTAGCACCACCTGGGAAGCCCTAATGTATAAATACTACTATATATAAAAGATACACTTTACTATATGTAACCAACAAGGACCTACTGTATAACCGAGGGAACTATGCTCAATATCTTATAATAAACTATAATGGGAAAGAATCACTTTGCTGTGCACTTGAAACTAACAAAATAATGTAAATCAACTATATTTCAATAAATTAAAATGAAAATAATGAGGCTATCTTCTGATCCCCAGCTCTTGAATGCTGGCAGCCAGAAGTTTTCCAAGGTGCCAAGTGGTGGCCAACTCGCTTGGCCTTGGCATATCTGTGGTCCCTGAGGGTGGCAGTGGTTAAACCTGATCTCCAAGATGATGGTGTGGGGCACATGGCAAGAGGGGGAGAACAGGCTACAGAACAATGTGCCATCTTCTGGTGATGGGCAGAAGTAAAGATAGGTCTCCCTTGCCTCTGAAACTTTGTTTGCAGGTCGCCAAGACTATCCCAAGGTTATACTCATAGGTAGAGGTGACTGCAAGCCAGTTACTCATCTGATTTGAAGAAGCATCCAGTGTTTTGGAAGAAATAACAATATGACCTTGTCTTTCTCCTTCCTTCTCTCCTTCTCACTTTATCTGTCCTCTAATCCTTTATGTGGAAATTTTCTGACCTTTCTCCAAAGAGGGGTATAGGGCGCCAAGGTAGGCTAGGAAAGTAAATGGGACAGATCTGTTCTTCTTGTGGGCTTTCTGGTGGCTCAGACAGTAAAGAATCTGCTTTCAATGCAGGAGACCCAGGTTCAATTGCTGGGTCAGGAAGATCTCCTGGAGGAGGACATGGCAACCCGTTCCGGTATTCTTGGCTGGGAAATCCCATGGACAGAGGAGCCTGGCAGATTGCTGTCCCTGGGGTCACAGAGAATCAGACACAACTGAGCAACTAACACTTTCCTTGGCTGCCCCATGGAGCCCAGGATTGAGGCAGAGGCAGTTGATGGAGATCTCTCTGCCTTCCTAGAGGAAATGTTTACAAACCTAACCCCATCTCAAATGCAATGGAGGTGACTACCTGGATCCTGGTGAAGGCAGGGCAGAGAATACCATGCTAGTTTGCGTGAGTATGCACATGTCCAGAAGCAGAGGGATAGAGTCAGGGGCACTCCAGGTCACCTGTCAGGCCCAATCTGGACCAGGGCACTTTCAGTGCCAGCTTCAGCCACTTGGGTGCTACCTTGGGATTCTGAGCTCAGGAAAGTTCTCCAGAAACAGAATCCCATCCAATCCTCTTCCCCCAATATTGACAATGGTAGAAAACTTTCTTTCAGCCAAATATTTCTGTACTGACAAAGCCCTCCCAAGGTTATCTTGTTTAACCCCCAAGCTCCAGCCTGGAAATCTTTTCTCTCAACCTGGTAGCTGCGCCCCTTCTTGCCATGCTTATGCATCTGGTCTCAAGAAAGGCCCTGTGAGTCACCGTGCTCCAGTGGCACTGGTCTTGGGCAGCTTGCCTCAGCCACCCTCACAAGATGCTCAGTAGCCATGAGTGCTGACTTCCGAGAGTAGGGCGGGGAAACCCTCTGGGGACAGTGAGGAAGTAGCCACATGGTATAGCCACAGGGGCATCTGGGGCCCAGGGCCTCTTTCCTGCTGAAGATTACCTCAGAGTAGGGCCTTTAAGGCTCCTGGGAACTGCCCTTGCTTTTCTGGCAGTTTGCCTGCATCTCAATTTCTAAGCAGAACCCGAGGCCTGGCCTCAGGAACAACCCGAGTTCCAGCTCAAGGCCTTCTGAGAGCTGCAGAGTGAAGCAGCCCCAATCAGCCTTTGGCTGCTTCACTTCCTGCAGGTGGAAAAATCATCCTATTTATCCCCAAAAGGATTTGTCTACTCAAACAACAAACAGACACAGAAACACACATGGAATCATAGACACATGTGCAAAAGACAGATCCAAGGCGTACACAGAGCCTTTCTTTCTCTCTCTGTCCTTCTAACTTGGTCTCTCTGCCTCTGTGGCTTTCTTTCTCTTTGTATCTCTGTCTATCTCTGCCTCTGTTTCTCCCTCGACCCCTTTCTCACTCTTTCTCTCTCTCAGCCTTTCCCAAAGCCCCCTTTTTCCTGCACTACAGCATTTATCAAAGCAACCTGACCTCATGTTGTAAAAATATACAGCATGGAACGAAATCCGCCTTAAACCCTCTTCTAAATATATTAAAATAATAGGAATTCTCATCTGCCTGATTGAATTTGCTGCTTGATAATAGAAGCATGCCAGGTCCTTCTGGGTCCAGTCTGGGGCAGGGAGGGGCTGGGATTCCCTGCTTGACTCCTCTTTCCTGGCGAACAGCTCAGTTCCCTTGGGTGGGTGGGGCTGGGGTGAGGGAGTGGGGGCTGCATTCTAGCCAAGAGGTCTTGGGCGGCCACCCCAGCCAGCAGCCAGCACGGTCCACTGAGCGAGTGCAAACACCCGGCCTCTTCTGGCCCACACTGCGCCTCATCTCGCCTGGGAAGTCGTGAGCCTCTTCCCTCCTCCAGTCAGCACCCAAGCTCTCGAGCCATCCTGTAGTCACTCCTAGTCTCCATTAACATTGCCTTCCATGGCCCAAGAGACTAGCAGCTCTTTGAGCTCAGGGGACATCCTTCTTGTCTGCTGTATCACCAGGATCTCAGAGAGCTAGGTTCAGAATAGAAGCTTAGGGAAACATTTGTTCAATGACCAAATTTGCTCATTCATTCAACCAATATTTATTGAACCCCTAGTATGTACCCAGCACACTGATCCAAGCACCGGGAACCCAACAGAAAACCATACAGACATCAAACCCCTGCCATCATGTAGATGCTATTTTAAGAATATGTGAATAATAATAATGAACTGACACACTCATAGCTAGCTACAGAATGCAACTGCTGCCCTGGATTAGACTCCCCCCAAGGCCTCCTACTCCCCAGCACAGCAAACACCTGGACTTGCTGAATCTTAGACTCAGCTTTTCATACTATGGCTCCTAACTTATCCTCACTAGCTCAGGGACTGGATATGAGGCTGCTGGCTCCCTGGGGCAACATTGTGCAGGCAGAGAAGGGGAAGGGCCTGGCACAAGCTTTCCATCTTCCATTAGGATGGAGGCTGGGAAGTGAGCCTGGCTCTCAGTGAAGATAGCTTCCAAGTGGGCAAGTTTTGGTGCGAGTAGAAACTCAGTCAGCAGTGAGTCTTGAGGTTCCAAGAGGAAATAACCATTGGATATCAATCAGATGGGGAACACTGCTGCAGGGAGTCTGCTATAGGTATATCTAGTGCCTGGGAAGGAAATGGCAACCCACTCCAGTGTTCTTGCCTGGAGAATCCCGGGCACAGAGAAGCCTAGTGGGCTGCCGTCTATGGGGTTGCACAGAGTCAGACATGACTGAAGCGACTTAGCAGCAGCAGCAGCAGCAGCCGTGCCTGGGAAAAGAGCAGTCATCATCTAGGGAGGGGCCCCAGGGTTGGTAAGAGCAGAGTTGCACTGATAAATGTTCAACAACTTGCACACTTGAAGGGAGAAAAGCCCTGATTTGTAATGTTTGCCAATTACTGTGGTGAAAATACTCCCACAGTGACTGGATTCAAGCTATCAACATGATGTCATTGAACGTGGATTTGGGAAGACATATGCACAAACAATTCTCTTGAGCCAATGTGAGCACTGCCCTGGTCTTGCAGTCAAGATTAGGAGTTTCGTTCTTGGAAAGAGACTGGCCAGAGGCTAAAAAGAGCAGAAGACTGGGACTGGCAACCAAAGGGTACAGGGGTGGGGAAAGCTATGATGCCAGGGGCAACCTGGGAGACCAATCAGTAGGCAGTGCTGGAAAGAGAGTAAAGCTGAAATGCCAGCAGATAGAAGATGAGTGATGCTGCTTAAGTCACATGGCCTCTACTAGGACTGGCTTGGAAATCTGTTGGCTGATTTGATGTCTGCAAAGGCAAGAGGAAATGAGTGGGTTATATGGAGGTGGGTCGTGGAGAGATGCTGATGTCTGATCTTTAAAATAATAGCAGATCTTAGTGTAGTTCTTCCTCTGTGTCAGGCCCCGTGCAAGCATTTTACACGTATCAATTCATTTGATCCTTGAAACCAACCCGGTGAGGTAGATTATTATTCTTCTCACAGCTTTACAGATAAGGAGAATGAGATACAGACAGATAAAGTAACTGTCTTATGTCACATGGCAATCTGGCTCCAGTCTGCTCTGAACCACTATGTTGTATTGCCTCTAGCTTTATTTCCCTAATGGAATCTTCTGGAAGTAGACCTCTTGTCTGGGCCCTAGTACCCTACAGAGCTAGCTCTCTCACCTGGCCTACTACTTATAAAATGCTCCGTCTCACCCATTTCCCTACAACCTGCCTGCCAAACAGGGCAGCTGCTCCTGGTCGACCCCTGGGCTTATGGCTGCCCACATCCAGCAGACTCAGCTCCCAGATTTATTCTTTGTGACAATGGGACCTGTGCTGGTGTGTGTGTGTGTGTGTTGAAGTGAAGGGTGGCTAAGTGTGGTTCGTCTTTGGAAGACGGAGGCACCTCTGTCCTGGAGGAGAAAAGTAGAGGAAGGAAAGCGGGAGGCTGAAGAAAGGAAGAGAGAAATCAGAGGAGGAGGGAGTGGTGCCTCCAAGCCTGGACTTGGCAGAAGTTGGTCTCTAAGCATCTCTGTGACCCCTGTTCACATTCATGGCAGCATGAGGTGTGACTCACTGAAGTGTAAACAGGAAAAGAGGATATGGGCTTCTGCGGGTGGCTTGTGGAATTAGTGGGTCATTCACAGCATGTATGTATACATCTGCGCCATAGACTTGCTCACACACCCACATTCAAAATAGAGACTATAGCCAAGAGTGATCAACTGAGCGCATTTGTGAGATGCTGTGACTGTGTGTGAGAAACACTGACATCCTTGACTCCTGGAATTTCCCTGGACCTCTGGAAAAACCCCAGCAGAGAGGCTTGCTAGGGGTTCAAGGGAAGCTCTGCAAGGGGGCCAAGAGGGTCAGACGGGCTTGAGCAGGGGCTTTCCTCTGGGATGAAGTCACCGGCCCTCTTTCCATCCCTATTAGATACAAATCCTCAGCCTCCCGTGAATGCTTGGAGGATGGTGAGGCATTTCCTTTGAGACTTATTCTATGACGGGGAGACACAGACAGCTGAGGAAAAGCTGGTGAGGATGCATCTGGGGTGAGCACCTCTCCCGCCCTGGGGTGTCGCTGTCACCGCTAGTGGTCTCGGGCGCATTCATAAAGCCTCATCTCTCCCAAGTGTGCAGTATAAAGAGCATGGCCTCTGCAGTCTACTGAGATGGAGGCTTTAATCCTTGCTCCATTTTCAGGAACTTGCACCAGCTCCCTCCCATCACTGAGCCTCAGTTTCTTCTATAAAATCAGAATACCATCCATCCTACAGAACAGTTTAGAGGAAGAAAGGAGCTCACGGGTGTGAATGCAGCTGGTATAGTCCTTGGCATGGTCACTTCCTCTTTCCCCTTCTCTATAAGCGAACACAGAGCAACTGCCTCTCAGATCGAGAATCTGTGCATCCAGAAGCTCTCTGTTTTGGGGCAAGGAGGACCAAGTAGAGTTCTCTCTCCCACACTTGAGCTTTTGCTGACCTCTCCTTGACTTACCTGTCAATGGATGGATGATAGGCCCTGGGCCTGCTGGGTAAGCAAAGCCCTCCTCATTTGCACCCACTGGCTCAGATTAATCCAACATCTCTTGTCCACACACCTAAAGAGCTTTCTCTGTGCACAGATAAGCCCTCTTTTGACCTTCTGGCAATATGGCGGTTTCAAAAGATATACCCAGAATTTTTTTTTTTTTTACACCCTGGAAATCTTTACATTTCATCCCATAAGTCTAGATGGTATACATATGAAAGCAAGACACCATGGAGAAGGACGATTTGAAACCCCAAGGGCTCTTCTAGTCCCCATTCCTCCTCCAAGCTCACTTACACTAGGGCCCTTTAGTCCAATATCTTACAGGGAATTTGATGATTTTTTTTAAACAAGTCAGGCTTAGGGATGGGTCAGGTGGCTGGTTGGGAACACTCAGGGGCCCTCCATGGAGTTAAGGTGGAAGTGGTTGGTGCTTCCCTAAAGGAGAACTGGGGGGGAGTGTCTAAGGGATGAGCCAGGAGGCATTTGGGGAGCCTCAGAAGAAAATGTCCCAGTTAGCCCCAGGGTCCTGCACCCTGCCTCTGCCATTTAACATCTGGATGACTGTGGGCCTCGATTTCCCTATCTGAAGCATGGAAGTTCCAGGATATTGTACATATCAAATGAGTGGGCACAAGGGAAGCGTTTTGCAGACCATGAACACCACACACATTGTGGACAAAGCCAGGAAAAGGATACTGCTGAGCCCCTGCTCTGGACTCCCTTTGCGCTGGGTGTGCGGTTACACACATCAGCCCACTCATTGGATTTCCTTTCCATCTTTGTGCTCTCCAATCGTCTAGCACTGGATGTGGCAGAACACAGGTCCTCCAGCAGTGCTTCATGACCAAATATGCAATCTCACTGGCCTCCTCACAATAATCCAATTAGATAGTGATTATTACTAGCCCCATTTTACAGAGTCGTGAAGAGAGGCCCAGGGAGGTGAATATGTTTGCCCAAGGTCACACAAGCAGTAGTAGCTGAGAGGACATGTCTGTGTGACACAAGTCCTTTCTGTTCCCATTGTACCCCTTGGCCTTTTTCACAGCTCACCCTCTCTGATGTTTCTCTGACCAGCTCTCTGGCTGCTGGGAAGGGCCCTGAATCAACCAGCAGAGCCCAGCAGGCAGAAAGTGGCAAGAGGTGTGAGTGACAACAAGCTGTTCCTGGCTTGAGCTAGACATCACTCATGGCTTGCACTGGATCCCAGCTGCTCCGCTGCCCACAAGTGACCTTGGATTTCTAAGCCTGCTAACACTGAGCAGGATTTCCTCCAATGAACATGCAAAATGGGGGACTAAGGGGCGGGGGGTGTTAGGAGAGGGGGAAGTATGGGAAAGGGTAACTGCTGAGAATATCAAAGAGAGGTTTCTTGACTTGGTTACCCTCTGTAGCTAAGGATTCTTGCTCTCAGAAAGTTCCTCCTGGTGTCTCTAAGTTCTTATTATCAAGTCCATTCTATCTAGCTTTGTTTCTTTTCTTTTTTTTTTAATTTAGAGAATATTCTATTAGTTTCTGTGTTTTGCTTCCTTTTATACAAACAATTTCTCACTGTGCTTTAGCCAGCATGCTCCTATACTCAAGACAAAGATGAAGAGAGCTTACCACCAACTCTACCCAAGGAAATCAACAAGAGGGGCCCAGACCCATTGCCTAAAGGAGCCTCAGTTCAAAGAGCCTGGCTCAACTTCTGGCTCTGCCAGTTACTGCCTGTAAAACTTTGGATGTGTTACTTATTCATTCTGTGCCAGTTTCCTCACATACAGTAAGTGCTATCAACCCCTCCATTGGTGCCTGACAGAGAGTTGGCTCTCCATAAACAGAATCCTACTCTATTTGATAATATCAGTCTGCATCTCAAAGGCACCGTGCTCATTGGTTCACACCTTCCCCGGGCCAGCCCCTTGGCCTTCAGGTTGCCTGGGCTCAGATTTTTCTGTCTACATCCAGCCCTGAGCTCCAGGCTACAGTTGTGTCTGAGCAGTCCTGGGAGGCCCACCCCGTCTGGAGAGTGGCCAGTGCCTGCTCAGTATCTCCTTGGGGTCTTCCAGCTCCACGATCTTTCCCAGTGGCCACCTGCTTTCCACAGCTTGCCCAGCTACTCTCAGAGTATTATGGCCACCCCATCCTGTTTCTTTGAAAGCTTCCATGATTGTTTTTCAGCCAGGGTCCCAAGTCAACAGGTCTCCAGTGTTCAAAAGCCAGGTCACTCCACCCAGCTCTGTATTGACATTTGCATTTCCAAAGCCCAATTTACATTATAATTATTCCTTCTAGCCAGGCGGAGGTGGGGGGCCGGAGGGGGTGGGAAACTCCGCATAGATTTAGGGGAGGACTTTTGGCCAGCTACAGCAAGAACTGGCAATCACATGCCCCCAGCCTCATGCCCCCAGCACTTGGGTTTTTTCTCAGTGTCTTAGAGTGACCTCACATGGCGACAGCTTTTCTTCTGTTCCTACTCTTTCCCCAGGTAGCCATACTGTCTTGCTGCTCTTCAGACCCTTCACTAAGTTCTCTAACAGGAGTGGCCAACCTCACCTCACAGCCCTTTCCCCAACCCAAACTCTCATGCCTGACTCCAGTCAAGTGGAATATAGAGAACATAACTTTTTGTTCTTTAGTTCAGCAAAACCTAAAAAAAACTGTGATCAGTGCCAGCAAGTATGCAGTGAGATGGGCAACGTCACACACTACCAATGGGAGTGTCAACTGATACAGTCTTTGTGATGGACAATTTGGAAATATCAAGAGTTGTATACACTTTGACAAGTACACACTTTGAACCAATAATTTCCCTGACACGTATCTGTACTATAAGAAATATTTGCAAATTTGGATTACAGTGTATATAAAAGCTATTCATAAACAATAGGAATAAGCTAAATTAGAAAATGGAGCAAACAGAATTATATACAATCTATAAGGATGTTTGGAAGAATATATAATGATGTGGAAAATGCTTACGCTATAAATAAGGTAAAACATTCAAAATACCGTTTCATATATATAGTATAATCCTGATTATTTTTATAAACTATAAATATTCAAGTAAAAAGACTAGAAGAGTTAATAACTAAGTGTTGTTAGCAGCTTCTGACTCAGGTAGTGTGCTTGTAGTAGATTATAATAATAAAAGCCAACATTAAAATAGCA
Source organism: Bubalus kerabau (assembly GCF_029407905.1). Taxonomy (NCBI): domain Eukaryota; kingdom Metazoa; phylum Chordata; class Mammalia; order Artiodactyla; family Bovidae; genus Bubalus; species Bubalus kerabau. The sequence goes on along the minus strand of NC_073647.1, from coordinate 96,389,407 downwards.
ATTATGATGAGTCAGGAACTTTTCTTTCAGCACTTTTTACATAGATTTAAATATAATTACTCCTTACAACTACCCTCCAAGAGAAACAGTATATAATCCCCATTTTACAGATGAGGAGACTGAGGTTCAGAGAGGGTTTGCCCCATGGCACACAGTAATTTTCTGCTCTGTACTTGTCATCATTTTCTGGATTCCCCACTCTGAGTACTTGTGGCTTTTGTAATCAGAATACAAATGCACAAGGATTCTAAGAAAAATTTAAGTGCATGCTGGGTCACAAAAGCTCCTCAGTTCATTGGAGACAGCTTTACTGTGCAGTCTGTATCCACCATGGTACTCCTGGGGAACAGAGCTCTGGCCCTTGTCATCTCTTTGTCAGCCTGTCTGGGTATAGCTACCCACTCAGGGCCTGCCCTGCCCCTGTTTGATGAACCTCCTGGCTAATGGCCTACCTCCACACTTCCTGGACTTTGCCCCTTACATGGAAGGCCCACATTGCTAGCTCCTTTCTGGACATGTACCTCCACAGTCTATCCCTGGAATAGCAGAGGCTGGCAGTGGTTGTGCTTTCCCCGTCAGTCCCATCTCAGAGACATAGCAAAGGGTGAGGGCAGAGGAGGACATTTGTCCTCAGGCATTTGTCTCTGGGGGTTCCACAAAGACTCTAGTTTTTCCTTTCTAACAGAGAGGGGCAGTGTAAAGGGAGAGACGCAGAACCCTTTCCATTGGCCCCTGGCACTTCTGACTCTGGAGAGGACACCATTCTGTCTTTTCCCAGCCTAGATCAGTTTCCCGCTGCTTCACTACTGCTTACACAGGGCGCCAACACTTCTGGGGTCACACCTGGCTGCAAGCAGGGTTCAAATAGAAATGGAAGTTCTCTGGAGGGGAGGAGTGGCTGGCACACCTCCATTCTTCCTATGCCCTCTCTAATTCCTGGCCACTGTCTCAAATGCAGTTGTAGGGCAGCATGAGCAGGCCAGCCTGGAACATACAGAGAGAAGGAAGAGGGGATGGAGAGAGACCATAAGAGCCTGGTTTAGGCCTCTCTGCTCGGTAGCCTTCCAGAGGTTTAAGAGTTTGAGTTGTTTGGGAAAAACAATCAGTAGGAAACCTGGGATCTAGTCCTAGCTTCTCCTCTCACTCTCTGTGGGAAAGCAAAGCCCTTTCCTTTTTTGAGCCACAGAATCCTTCTCCGGAAGATGGCAGCAAGAATACCCATCTCACTGGGCTATCCTGAGAATCAAGAGACACCTACACTGTGATGGAACAGCATCTTGTGTCATGAAAAACAGTGTGGAACCATATGCACCTTAGGAAGCCAAGAGATTTTCCCTCTCTCCGAGGCTCCTTAGCTATGTAACCTTGGAAGTTGCATACCTTTGAACAACCCAATGAAAGCAAGGAACCCACTTCCTATAAAAGCTCACAAAACGTGACACATCATTTCAAGAAGTCCTTCCACATCATGGGTCTCTTTCACGGGCCACCTGTAGGCTAAGAAGCCCTGCCCTGTGTCAATGGTTAACCCCTTTTCTAGCTTGCCTCTGCTCACACACCTACAGGGAGGGGGAACTCACTCCCCTATAAGCAATCAATCCAGCTTTGCAGAGTTCTGACTTTCCTTCTGCTCAGTTAAAACCTGCCTCCCTGGAGCATTTCTTAGAGACTTCCCTGCCCAAGGAATCTGAGAAATGCCTAGGGCCAGATGTGTGCAGGCTCTGGGCTATCTGGGCAGGAGGGACGGGTTTCCTCCATTCCAAGCCAGACCAAGCTACTTTGCTGCTGCTGCTGCTCCCAGGGGAGGATGCTGGATTTTCTGCCTCATAAAGTTGTCCTCCAAGTCACTGTGGAGCCAGTGTGTGGCCAGGCCCTGGCAGCCAGCTGGTCTGCTCAATGTCCACAGAAGAAGGAGGTGGCTGGGGCAGCCTGACAAGCCTTCTTCCTCCAGGATGAAACACTCTCAAAAGTGGCATTTAAGGCACCCTCCTACCCCACTAACTCCCCTCTGTCATCTCCCCAGGATGTGACAATATCCCCATGAGAGCTCAGAAACCAAATTGGAATGCTGATAGTAGCTACCTCATAGAGATGCAGGGAGTGTTACATGAAGTGATGAATGTACAAAGCCTGGACTGTACAGAATAGCAGTTCCCTTCTTTCTTCTGTCCCTGCTCCCCATTTGGAAGCAACTGGAATAGGCATGGATTGAGTATTTACTGGCCCATGTTCTGGGCATGTTAGATCTTGATAAGAACCCCATCAATAGGTTCAACTTGGTTTCCCAGTTCACACAGCTGGCACTGGGTAATGAGGGATTTGAACCCAAGTCTGGCTTCCTCAAGCCCACATGTTGCCTTGCACCATGCTGCCTCCCAAGGAGGGAGGGTGATACCCTCCAATGTAAAGCAGCCTCTCCTTTAAGGTTCTTAAGGGCCGGACCTGACTCTTAGGGCCTGCTGGGCAATGACTGGATCCATGTGTTTAGAGTAAACAAGAGGGCCCCTTCTGGCTTCACTGGGAGGAAGCAAATGGCCTGAGCATTCAGGTAGGCAGGAGAGGCCCGTGAAAGGAGAAGCTTGTTCAGCTCAGATGAAAAGAGACCTACTTCTTGGGTGGCCAGATGAGACCTTTGGCGGCCTGCGCTGAGGGAAGGAGTAGGGTGGAGTACCAGATTAGCCTGGGAAAGAACGTGCTGTTGAGTTGGAGTAAGGTTCGCTTCAGGCCCCTGGATGACTGGGCAGTGCAGGAGCTGGGGCTCCCTGTGCCTGGTGGGGCTGCCCTCCGAAGTGCCCTCCATCAGCTTTAGCCTCCCTTGGTGCTTGCTCAGCGCCCAACTCAGCTCCAGGGAAGGCATTCCTATGCCTTGGATGGCAGAGCTGGCAGACTGTTGCCATGGCAGCCAGGAGACTAAGAAGAGGAACAGGAGAGAGGTGGCCTGGGGGTTGTTACTGAAGAAAGGTACTTCCTGGGTCCTCTGGTGTCCAATCTGAGAGGAAGTTGCAGTTCAGGGCTCATGGCTAGTGATACAAGCTAAGGCCTTCCTTAGCCCACCCAGGGCCAATCTCCTAGGGTGTGTGTGTGTGTGTGTGTGTGTATCTGTTTATCTGCCTATGTGTGCGGGGACACAGAAACCCCGGGGACCATCTGTGTGTATGGATATATGCGTATGTATACAATCATGTCAGTACGCAGAGGCCTGGAAGGGCGGGGGTCTTGTATGTGTGTGTGTGTATCTTGTGAATGTTTCTTAAACAGTAAGGAGGGGAGGGACAAAGACAAAAGCCCTAAATGACTCTGGCTTTCAGAGGAGCCAGCCCGGTGTGGTGGGTGTGAGTGGGCCAGCCAGAGGCCTGATTGGAAACAGACTTGGCAAGGAGGGGCTGTAAATGCTTTTTTGCTGCCTGTCCTGAGAAATTTATGTCACACCCACTCCATCATCCTGGCGGGGGCAGCCTCTCCTAGCTGCCTGTGGTTCTGAACCTTTCAGTGCAACCGGCAACCACCATGGGGTTCTCTGAGCTTCTTCAGTCCCAGCCTGGAGTGGACCCCACCCCTTAATGCCTTGAAGCTGGCAAGGATGAGCTATGGGTGGGTGAGGAGAAGGAGGCAAGAACTTGACCTCCAAATGTCCTTCTATTGCACAAAGCCTGGACGGATGTGTGTAAAGGGCAGACATAAGGGTGGTGGTGCAAGGAGGGGAAGGCAGGAGAGGGACTGTGGTCTATTTCCAATATCTTTCCTGCCTTCTCCTCCTCTTAATGAGGAATAGAGACCCAGGACAGACAGAAAAGAGCAAGGGGATCCCTAAAGTAGGATTTGGAGACCTTTTGGGATACAGATGGAAACTGAAGGCCAGGAAGGGGAAGAGACTTGCCCAAGGTCACACACTGAGGGAGCCAATGGCAGTCTCCAGCCACCCTGCTGTATGTGGTCTCTCTCCCCACCTCCCAGCTGGAGAAACCTCTTAACCTAGAATTAAGCCCTGTCTTTTTCTTATCATGTTACTCCATCCTTATAATCCTCGCCTGGTTTCCTTTTGTTCTTACAATAAGCACAAGACCCTGGGACGTGGATTGTAGGGTCTGCTCTGGTAAAATCCCTGCATACCTCTCCATCCACATCCTTTACCAAGTTCTCTTTTGCCACTGGGCCTTTGCACATGCTGTGCCCTCTGATTGGGATAATTGTCTTTCCCCGTGTGTGTTTTCTTCCCATTTCTACTTCAGCACACAGCTCCAGTGTCTCTTCCTCAGGGAAACCTCACATGTTTCCCAGTGTTTCACTCTCCAGGCATTGGAGACCTATCTTCCACAGCACTTCTCACTGTTGCCATTTTACTTTTGTTGTGTTCTTTGTGATTAATGCCACTTCCTCACCATACTCCATGAGGACCGGGACCACAGCTGCTTTTGCTCACCGAGGCTGCCCTAGTGCTCAGCATAAGCCTGGCAAATAACCACGTGACAAGGACATCAGGAACTAATACTTGAGGCTTACCATGTGCCAGGCAGTCTTCCAACTGCTTTACTTGGAACAGCACATTTAATCTTCACAAACTCTGTGAGATAGCTACTATCATTATCCCCATTATACAGATGAGGAAAGTGGGGGCACAGAGAAATTAAAAAACTAGACCAAGTTCACACAGTAAGTAGCACAGAGAATTTGAACCCAGGTAGCCTGTATCCTTAACCGCTCTAACTATACTTACTTACTTATAAGTATTTGTTCACTACCAACTTCTGTTTGTCTCTCTCCCACTCCAACTGTATGGGGAGATGCCAGTCCCTGAGCACTTCCCTGGATCTTAGGGTGGGCTCTGGGCCCTCCCTAGGGCTCCTGCCACCTGCCTATAGTCACTCCTGGCCTACATCCCCTTTCCTAATCTCCCAATCACCACCACTGGCATCTGTCTGCTCCCTTGGATGACATGAGAAGGTTCTAGGGCTGGGCAATGCCCCTGAGTTTCAAGCAGCACTTTTTTAACCTGAATCACCCCTTCTGGTCATTCTGTCTTACAGTTCCCCTACCTACTCTAATCTACTCAGGCCTCTGTTTTTCCTTCTGTAAAATAGAATTAGTTACAATACTACAGGGTAGCACTGAGCATTCATTGAGTTTGTCTGTGTGCGTTTGATAAGGCAATGGCACCCCACTCCAGTACTCTTGCCTGAAAAATCCCATGGACGGAGGAGCCTGGTGGGCTGCAGTCCATGGGGTTGCGAAGAGTCGGACACGACTGAGCGACTTCACTTTCACTTTTCACTTTCACTTTTCACTTTCATGCATTGGAGAAGGAAATGGCAACCCACTCCAGTGTTCTTGCCTGGAGAATCCCAGGGACGGAGGAGCCTGGTGGGCTGCCTTCTATGGGGTCGCACAGAGTCGGACACGACTGAAGCGATTTAGCAGCAGCAGCAGCAGCAAGCATAAGACTCATACTAGTTATCACTTGTACTGTTATTAATAAGCAGTTACAATGTAAACTGAAACTCTTTTCATGGATTTGAGCTTCTGGAGCCCAGTGGGGACTGGAGAAGGAAAGTAACACATGGGACTAAGTGTGTGTTTAGTGTGCCCCCTCCCAACACTTGTCTGCCACCCTTCCCCTCTCGCCTGCCTTCTCAGCCCTGACACACACAGGACAGGCTTTGGGCTGGTTAAGAACCCCAATCCTTGTGTCGGGGAGGGGGTGAAGCTCTGTCCCCCACTCTTCCCCTCCCTGTCAGCCACCAGTCTGTCTTGCTGTTTCTCGCCAGGCCAAGGCAGGGGACGCAAGGCCCCTTCCAGCTCCCCAGGGCCCATGAGCCCTGCCCCCTCACCACCATGGCATCTTGAACAGAGCTGAGTCTATGGCTCTTGGTGGGGGGTGGCTGTGGGATGGGAGGCACAGAGAGAGAAGGGTTACAAAAGCTGTGCCTTGCTTTCCCAGTGGCCTCCTGGGGGCCAATGAATGCACAGAGCCATAGCCAAGGCAGGGGGATGGGAGTGGGAGACAGCCAGCGTGTTTTCATTTTGCTCTGTTTGTTTTCTGTTTAGATCCACTGCTCAGTTCTGGTTTGGGCCTTTGAGGGCTGATGGGGTTTGGCAGGTAAGGATTTCTGGGGCCACCCATCTCTGCCTTCCACAGGGCTGTGGGCTCAGCTTCCCCAGCCCCTACAGAAATAGGAAGTCCAGCCGGCTCTACTTGCTTGCCAGCCTCATTCTTTCCATTTTCTCCATTTCTCTCTCTTTCCTTCTTTTTCACTTTTGTTCTTTCTCTTTCTGTATCTATTTCCTTCCCACCCCCTTTCCTTATCCCTTCCTCTCATCTGGCTCTTGGAGTTTGTCCCTATCCTTTTTCTGCCTCTCTGTGCCTCTTTAATTCAGAAATTCTTTCTGTCTTTCCACCTTTCTCCTTTTTTCTCTATTTCTCCTCTTTTCTCTTTCTCAGAAGGAGAGAAGGAAATTAAGTATTGGGCATTAGGAGGTCTGAGTTCTGGCCCAACTTTTCTCCCATTCATTCTCTCTGAGTGAACTTTTGCAAGTCCTTTCCTATCCCTGGGCCTCAGTTTCTCCATCTGCAGACTGAAGACTCTAACTTATGTGCCCTCCAAGAACTAAGCTAGAACATTTGGTGAGTCTTTACTCTGTGTGGGGAGCTCAAAACAGTCTGGATTGCAGTCAGTGTAGCGTCTCTTGAGGAGTGAGGGATTATGGGAAAGGGCAGAGAAATAGGAGACACCCATCACTGGTGCCAAAACTGAATCCAAAGAATCTAAGGAACAGAGCTGGGGCCTGGGGTCTGGAAACAAAGAGGCGCTGCTCCAATGATGGCAGACCACAGGACTAAAGAACAGAGTACCTAGTCTTGCTTCTTGGCCTGCCATCTGCTTTCCACGTGGCCCTAGATCAGGCCAAAGTCCTGTTGGCCCCCATCTTTGAGCCTGCTTCTCTTCTCATCAGGACATTTGCACAATACCTTCTAGTGACTTAGGAGTAAAGGAGTCGGAGCTAAGGAGTGCCACACATCTCTGCATTGCCTCCTCTGGTCCCACGGGCACCTTTGCCTTCATACTGACGAAACCAAACTTCTCCTCCACCCGACCCCACACCTCCTCCTTCTCTGGGGTTCCTTTGGGCAGTGAATGGATGGCTGTCTTCCCGGAAGCCTTGATTTGAGGGCCTTGGTCTGAGCTCTTGCTTCCCCATCATGCCCCAGTTCCCACCCACCTCCAGGTCATGTGGGCTTTGTCTCTATGTGGCGTTCCTGCCCTCCCCCATGCTGTCACCACCCTTTCCTGCCCTGACCCCTGCCACAGCTCCCTTCTACTGTCTCAGTCTTCTTTCTGTCTCTCCACCTCCAACTCAGCCTCCACACAGCTTCCCAGGTGACCCCAATGTTTAGACCTCAATATAACTTCAAGATTTTGGCTATTAGCAAAAAGACTGTTATAAACATTCATGTACATGTACTTTGGTAACTGATTTGCTGGGTCATAGGATAAGCCTATGTTTGGTAGATGCTGCCTCAGTTTTCCAGGGTGTTTATATCAATTTATGCTCCCCTCCAGCAGTGCAGGATAGTTATGGCTGTTCCTCATCTTCACCAAGGGTTGGCCATTTCCATTGTCTTTCATTTTATCCATTCTGGTTGGTGTGCAGTAGCATCTCATTATGGAGAAGGCAATGGCACCCCACTCCAGTACTCTTGCCTGGAAAATCCTGTGGACAGAGGAGCCTGGTAGGCTGCAGTCCATGGGGTCGCAAAGAGTCAGACACAACTGAGCGACTTCACTTTCACTTTTCACTTTCATGCATTGGAGAAGGAAATGGCAACCCACTCCAGTGTTCTTGCCTGGAGAATCCCAGGGACGGGGGAGCCTGGTGAGCTGCCGTCTATGGGGTCGCACAGAGTTGGACATGACTGAAGTGGCTTAGCAGCAGCAGCAGCATCTCATTATGATCTTATTTTGTACTTTCCTTTGGACTCATTAAATTGAACACCTTTTCATGTTTATTGACCACCTTGATAGTCTTTTCTTTGTCAAGTATCTGTCAAAGTCCCTGTCACATTTTTCTATTGAGTTGCTTAATCTATTCAGATTGAGTCCTTTATCAGATATACTTGTTGGAAATACTTTCTCTCTTTCTGTGAATATTCTTTTCACCCTCTTAACACAATCTTTGGATGGATGGAAATTCTTTATTCTTATATAGTCCAAATTATCAGTTCTTTTCTTCATGGATAAGATTTTTCCATCTTATTTAAGAAATCTTCGTCTACTCCAAGTGTACCAAGTTGTTACCCTACATTTTCGTCTGAAAGCTTTATTGTTTTGCATTTCACATTTCTACCTACAATCCATCTGGAACTGATTTGTGTAAGTGATGTGAGGTAGGGGTCAAGATAAGTTTTTTTCCATGTGGCTATAGAACTGACCCAGTACCATGTTTTTTTTGTTGTTTGTTTATTTGTTTCCAATGTACTACAGTGTCATTTTGGTCATAAATTAGGTGATTGTGTATGTGTGGGTCTGGTTGGGAATTTTCTATTCTTCCCATTTGTCAGTTTCTATGTTCTTATGCCAATACCACAATGTCTTACTTACTATAAATTTCTAGGTCTTGATACCTGTTAGAATCCTCCAGCTATGTTCTTCTCCTTCAGGATTACCTAGGTTATTCTTGGCCCTTTGCAGTCCCATCTGAAATTTAGGACTAATCTGTCAGTTTCCATCACCCAAAAAAAAAGTTTGCTTGGATTTTTAAATGAGATCACATTGACTCTGTAATTAATTTGGGGAGAGTTGACTTCTTTATAATATTGAGTTTTCTAATTTGTGAATATAGTTTATCCCTTAATTTATCAATATTTAAGTCTTCTTTAATTTCTTTCCACAATATATTTTTAGTTTTCTGTCTAGAGGCTTTTCTACATCATTTATTAGATTTATTCCTAAATATTTTATGTTTATATTTTTACAAATGGTAAGGTTTTTAAAACTTTCTCTTTCTATTTTTTGCTGACATGTAGAAATAAATGGGCTTCCCTGGTGGTTCAGATGGTAAAGAATCTGCTGGTAGTGCAAGAGATCTGTGTTCGATCCCTGGGTCAGGAAGATTCCTTGGAGAATGAAATGGCAACCCACTCCAGTATTCTTGCTTGGAGAATTCCATGAACAGAGGAGCCTGGTGGGCTACAGTTCATAGGGTCGCAGAGTTGGTCATGGCTGAGTGACTGAGTGTGAACCGTGAACTTCCAGATGTTCAAGCTGGTTTTAGAAAAGGCAGAGGAACCAGAGATCAAATTGCCAACATCCATTGGATCATCAAAAAAGCAAGAGAGTTCCAGGAAAACATCTATTTCTGCATTATTGACTATGCCAAAGCCTTTGACTGTGTGGATCACAAAAAAATGTGGAAAATTCTGAAAGAGATGGGAATACCAGACCACCTGACCTACGTCTTGAGAAACCTATATGCAAGTCAGGAAGCAACAGTTAGAACTGGACTTGGAACAACAGACTGGCTCCAAATAGGAAAAGGAGTATGTCAAGGTTGTATATTGTCACCCTGCTTATTGAACTTCTATACAGAGTACATCATGAGAAATGCTGGGCTGGAAGAAGCACAAGCTGGAATCAAGATTGCCGGGAGAAATATCAATAACCTCAGATATGCAGATGACACCACCCTTACGGCAGAAAGTGAAGAAGAACTAAAGATCCTCTTGATGAAAGTGAAAGAGGAGAGTGAAAAAGTTGGCTTAAAGCTCAACATTCAGAAAACGAAGATCATGGTATCTGGTCCCATCACTTCATGGGAAAGAGATGAGGAAACATTGGAAACAGTGTCAGACTTTATTTTGGGGGGCTCCAAAATCACTGCAGATGGTGATTGCAGCCATGAAATTAAAAGACGCTTACTCCTTGGAAGGAAAGTTATGACCAACCTAGATAGCATATTCAAAAGCAGAGACATTACTTTGCCAACAAAGGTCCGTCCAGTCAAGGCTATGGTTTTTCCTGTGGTCATGTATGGATGTGAGAGTTGGACTGTGAAGAAAGCTGAGCGCCAAAGAATTGATGCTTTTGAACGGTGGTGTTGGAGAAAACTCTTGAGAGTCCCTTGGACTGCAAGGAGGTCCACCTAGTCCATCCTAAAGGACATCAGTCCTGGGTGTTCATTGGAAGGAGTGATGCTAAAGCTGAAACTCCAGTACTTTGGCCACCTGATGCAAAGAGTTGACTCATTGGAAAAAACTCTGATGCTGGGAGGGATTGGGGGCAGGAGGAGAAGGGGATGACAGAGGATGATATGGCTGGATGGCATCGCTGACTCGATGGACATGAGTTTGAGTGAACTCCGGGAGTTGGTGATGGATAGGGAGGCCTGGCGTGCTGTGATTCATGGGGTTGCAAAGAGTCAGACACGACTGAGTGACTGAACTGAACTGAACTGAACTGAGCGACTAACACACTGAAAAATAAAATTGATCTTTTTGATATTGACTTTATAACCAGTAATGCTTCTAAATTAACCTATGGATTCTAATAGTTTGTCTATAGATTCTTCCAGATCTTCTATATACACAACCATATCAAATGCAAATAATGGCAATTTTCTTTCTTCTTTTTAAATCGGATTTTTTTTTTTTTGCTTGCCTTAATGCACTGACTAGGATTTCCAGTACAACATGGAATAGTAATGGTGAGAGTGAGATTCTTGTCTCACATCTATTCTCAGTGTATCAAAGCTTGCAATATTTAACCATTAAGTACGTTGTTTGCTGAAGGTTTTGATAGACGCCCTTTATCAGGTTAAGGAATCTCCCTTTTATTCCTAGTGTGCCAAGAGTTTTATCATGAATGGGGTGTTGAATTTTATAAAATACTTTATGCATCTATCATAATTTTACTCCCTTTTCCTCTTTAGGTAAACTACAAGGATTCATTTTTGATTGGTAAACCACTCTTAAATTCCTAGATTAAAACTCATTTGGTAACCAACACGATATTGTAAAGCAAAAAAAAAAAAAAAAAACTCATTTTGGTCACGATGAATTATTTTTTTAATATATTACTGAATTTCATTTGCTAATTTCTTAAAGTAAACTTTTTAAATTTTGTGACCATTGTAGAATTACATGCAGCTGTAAGAACTAATATAGGGAGGTCCTATGTAGCGACTAAACAACAACAAAAATGTACCCATTACCCAGTTTCTCCCAACGGAAATATCTTACAAAAATATGGTACAATATCACCAGCAGGATAGTGACATTGATACAGTCAAGATAAAAAAGATTTCCATCATCACAGGGATCCTTCTTGTTGCCCTTTCATAGCTATGCCCACCTCTTTCCTAATCCATCTCCTCTTTGCTGCTGCTAAGTCGCTTCAGTTGTGTCCAACTCTGTGCGACCCCATAGACGGCAGCCCACCAGGCTCCACCATCCCTGGGATTCTCCAGGCAAGAACACTGGAGTGGGTTGCTATTTCCTTCTCCAATGCATGAAAGTGAAAAGTGAAAGTGAAGTCGCTCAGTTGTGTCCGACTCTTAGCGACCCCATGGACTGCAGCCTTCCAGGTTCCTCCATCCATGGGATTTTCCAGGCAAGAGTACTGGAGTGGGGTGCCATTGCCTTCTCCAACCCATCTCCTCTTTGGCCCCTGCCAACCACTCATATCTGTTTCCATAATAGAGTCATAAAGTATGTAACCATGAGATTGGGTTAAATCTCCTGTGGAGATTTACCCAAGTTGTTGTGTGTATCAGTTGTATGTTCCTTTTTGTTGCTGAGTAGTGTTCCATGATGTGGATGTACCACAGTTTGTTTATGCCCTCACCCACTGAAGGACCTCTGTGCCATTCCCAATTTGGAGCTATTAGAAAGAAAGCTGCTATAAATATTCATGTACCTATTTTTGTGTAAACCTTAAATTCTCTCATATAAATGTCTACGTATGCAATTACTAGGTCATATGGTACTTGTATGTTTAGTTTTATAAGAATTGCCAAACTTTTTTGCAGAGTGGCTGTGCCACTTTATAGCCCCACCAGCAATGTATGAATGATCTGGTTTCTCTATACCCTCTTTAGTATTTGGTATTGTCACTTTTTTTTCGCCATTGGATAGCTATGTAGTGATAGCTCATTGTGGTTTTAATTTGCATTAATTTGCATTAATGATGTTGACTAACTTTTCATGTGTTCATTTGCCATCTGTATATCTTCTTTGGTGAAATATCTCTTCATGTCTTTTGTCCGTTTTCTAATTGGATTGTTTCTTTTGTTTTGTCTTGTTTTGTTTTACTGTTGAGTCTTAAGAGTTCTTTATATATTCTACATGCAAGGCCTATGTCAAATGCATGGTTTACAAATATTTTCTCTCAGTTTGTAGTTTGTCCTTTCATTAATTTCTTTATAGAACACAAGTACTTGATTTGATGAAATCAAACATCCATTTTTTTTCTTTTATGGATCATGCTTCTGGTTTGTATTTAAGAATTCTTCATCAATAATTAAGTTCTGAGGACTTTCTCCCATGTTTTCTTCCCAACGATCTGTAGTGTTATGTTTTATATTTAAATCTATGATTCTATAGAAAAAAAATTTGGTCAATTTTTGCATAACATGTGAAGTTTAGTCTAAGGTTTATCTTTTTGCCTGTGAATGTCTGATTGTTCCCACATCATCTGTTGAAAAGGTGATCTTTCCTTTACTGAGGTACTTTTGCAACTTTGTTGAAAAAATTAGTTGGGTATATTTGGTGCAGATCTGTTTCTGAGTTCTCTTTTTTTCTTCCACTGCTCTGTATATCTCTTCTCCTGCCAATATCACATAGTCTTGATTATAGTAGCTATACGATAAGCTTGAAAATCAGGTAGAGTTATTCCTCACACTGTATCTACTTCTTTTGCCCTTCCATATAAGTTTTAGAATAATCTTGTCTATATCTATTAAAATAGCTTGCTGGAATTTTGGTAAGAATAGCATTAAATCTATATATCAATTTGGAGAAAATTGGCATCTTTATGTTCAGTCTTCCGATCCATGAATACCAGTGTGTCTCTTTATTTGTTTATATCTTCTTTGATTTCTTTTATCAGCATTTAAAATTTTTTAGCATACAACTCCTGCACATGTTTTGTTACATTTACACCTAATTATTTCTTTTTTATTTTTGGAGAGACTATAAATGGAATTGCATTTAAAATTTGAGTGTTCGCATGTTCATTGCCAGTATATAGAAATATAATTGATTTTTGTATGTTTATCTTGCATCCTGTGAGTTTGATGAACTTACTTATTAGTTCTAGATTCCTTGGGATTTTCTATGTAGACAATCATATCATCTGCAAATGAGAGCCATTTTATTTCTTCCCTTCCAATATGTATGCCTTTTCTTTTTTATTTTATTTTCTATTCTCTATTTACTTCTTTCCTTAGTACGCTTACTAGAACTCCATCATTATTTTGAGTAAGAGTGGACATCCTTGCCTTGTTCTGAATCTAGGCTTAAAAACATTCTTTAATGGTCTTTCACCATTAAATATGTCAGCTGTAGAATTTTGTATATGGTCTTTATCAAGCTGAAGAAGTTTACTCTCTTCTCAATATTTGAGTGCTTTTTTTAAATGAAAGGCTGTCAGATTTGGTAGAATGTTTTTTCTATACCAATAAATCATTGATTTTCCTTTCTTAGCCTATTGACATGGTGGATTAAATTCACTGATTTCCAAGCATTGAACCAGCCTTGCATTCCTGAAATAAACCCTACTTGGTCATGGGGTATGCTTCTTTTTATGTATTAGTGAATTGTATTTTTTGATATTTTGTTGAGAATTTTTCTATTTTCATGAAGAATGTTGGTCTCGGTTTCCTTTTTGTGTATTCTCTTCATCCAGTTTTCATGTCAGGGCAATGCTGGATTCATAAAATGAATTGGAAAGTCTCTGCTTCTCTTTGCTTTTCTGGAAGAGATTAGAATTTGTGTTTATTATTCTTTAAACTTTTGGTAGAATTTTCCAGTGGAACCATATGGCCCTCAATATTTCTTTGGAGGGATGTTTTTAATTACAAATTCAATTTCTTTGATAAATATCCAAATTATCTGCTTTATACTGGATGAGTTGTGGTGGTTTGTGCTTCCTGAGGAATTAATCCATTTCATCTAAGCTATGAGGTCTGTATGTGTAGAGTTGTTCATGCTGCTGCTGTTGTTGCTGCTAAGTCGCTTCAGTCGCGTCCAACTCTGTGCGACCCCATAGATGGCAGCCCACCAGGCTCTCCCATCCCTGGGATTCTCCAGGCAAGAACACTGGAGTGGGTTGCCATGTCCTAATCCAATGCATGAAAGTGAAAAGTGAAAGTGAAGTTGCTCGGTCATGTCTGACTCTTAGCGACCCCATGGACTGCAGCCTACCAGGCTCCTCCGTCCATGGGATTTTCCAGGCAAAAGTACTGGAGTGGGGTGCCATTGCCTTCTCCAGAGTTGTTCATAGAGTTCCATTATTATCCTCTTGATGTCTGCAAGGTCTGTATTGATATCCTTTGTTTCATTCCTGATATTGGTAATGTGTATCTTCTCTCTCTTTTCTTTGTCAATCTTGCCAGAGATTTGTCAATTTAATTGAACTTTTCAAAGAACTATGTCTTTGTTTCATTGATTTTTCACCCTTGCTGTCCTGATATATATATATATCACTTGGTCATGATGCATTATTCTTTTAATACATTTTTATACCATTTCATAATATTTTGGTTTTAGATTTTTTTAATCCATGTTCATAAGAAAGACTAAGCTGAAATGTTCTTTACTTACTATATTTTTACCTAGTTTTGGTATCAAGATTTGTCTAGGTTTTTTTTGGCTAGCCTCATAAAAAGAGTTGGGAAGCTTTCCTGCTTTTTGTATTCTCTGGAAGGATTTGTGTAATATTGATTTTACTGGACACATAGAATTTTGAGCACTTATGTATGTTTAGGGGCAAATAGTTTCATCTCTATGCATGAAGCTAGGTGGAGCATGGTAACATATTTTTGATCCTTTACCATCTGCGAGACACCATGCTAAGAATTTTACATTCATTATCTCATTGTTTCCTTATAAAAATCTCACTTGACAACAATTTTTATACTTGCCTCTGAGATCAGAAAACTGAGATTCATTGACTTGCCTAAGATCATACAGATGTGGGATTCAAAGCTAAGTCTTATTTGTTGACCTCTTACTACTGCAGTCTAAGCTCTGTGTCCTGGGATGGTCATCTGCTGCAGCATTGAATCTTTCCAATAGCTCATTGAGAATCATCCTGTTTCTCACTGTAGAGATGAAGATGTGGAAGCTCAGAGAAGTTGAGGAACTTGACCAGGCTAAACATCTAGGATGTGACCAAGCTGGGCCCCAAGGTGATATGTTGCCATTCTGCAGCCAGAGACGGTGTTCTTTGTGCTGCTGTGCCCAGAATGTTCCTCTCAGGGCAACAAGCACATTCCTATGTGTTAGTGACTGCCACCATTGTTAGCAGCTCAGGGAAAAGGAGGGGCACATTGGGCAGGACAGCTGCTGACCCCAGGTTCCAGGTGCAGCAATGGATCAAAGCTGAAGACAGAGCTGGGGAGCTAAGCTGCTGGGCAGCTGGAAGAAAAGGGCTACAGAAACTGCCCCCGAGACTGTGAGACTGGAAGGTGGCTTGGCAGACACCCGCATGGACCAGGATACAGGGTAACAGGTAGGAAGGTGGTTGGGGGCTAGAAGATCTGGACTCTGGTAGGTCACAGTGCCACCCTTCTATCATTTCCTAGGCTAAGGCTGGCTGGACTAAATTTCCTTCGTTTCTGCAAAGCCCAGACCTGAACCACTACCAGCTCCTAGGAAAGAAGAGAGAGTAGAGGAGAAAAGAGAGATGCCCTGACACCCTAGCCACAGCCAGAGGCATGGGGATCAAGTCTAGCCTTGAAGATATGGCAGAGAACAGACAGCCCTTACAGATCACTTGGTCCATTCACCCCACTGTCTAGGAGGAAACCAAGGCCCAGAGAAATGAGGATGAAGTGATTTGTTTATCCAAGGCCACACACAACCCTAAATAACCACCTGGAGGAGAGCAAGGGCCCAGACTGACGGGTGGGGCAAGTAGGATGTATGTGTGTGTGTGTGTGTGTGTGTTGAGCTTCCTTCTATACTGTCGTAGAGACAGCACAAATTATGAAGCCTGACTCCTCCATGTGTTAACTTGTGATTCTAGAAGCAAGTTATTAGAATGCTCTGGGTCTCAGTTTCTTCATTTGTAGTAACTACCTCTTAGTGTTGCATACAGATAAAATAAGTTTATATATATATATATATATATATATATCACTTAGAAGTATGTCTGGCACATCAGAAGCACTACATAAGTGCTATTGCTATTACTGGAGGCCCTTGGATGGGGTAGAAAGTACAGGGCTCAAGAGTCAGCCTGCCAGTATTCCTTTCTGGACTGCCCCATGGACTGTGTGGCTTTGGGCAAATTTCTTCTTTCTCTGTGTGTCAACAGCCTCGTCTGCAATATGTGTAATATGGAACTGGTAAGAGACTCTCATTTCCAGGATTGTTGGGGAATTTGGTGCTATGACTTGGACAGATCACCAGGCTCACCAAAGGCCTTGGAGAAAAGGTGGCTCTTATAACTGCTGTGGGTCATTTTCTGGGTTTCTGCCCTATACCCTTCAGGCTGGGTATCAAAGCTAGGCAAGAGCCCCAACCCTTCAAGTTTCAGGCCCTGCAGCTTCTTTGCTCCTGCCCTCAGGGTGACTTGCTGACTTGACAACTTCCTTTCTCCTCCGAGGACTGGCGGCTAACGGAGCTTTGAGGGCCATGCCCCTGGAGGCCCCAGTCCCCCACCGATGGCCATAGGAAGTGGAAAGATAGGGCCTGGTTGCAGAAGATCTCCATCTAGTCTGGCAGGGACCACTTGCCTCAAAGCCTCTTCTCCATCTAACCCTGTTCTGGGGCTCAGTGGAGCTGAAGCGGCCAGTTAGAAAGACAATCAGAGATGCACAGGCCTAAACAGAGACCATTCCCTGTCCCCACACAGTTTAATTCAGGGGAGAGGACCCACAGAGCTGGAAATAATAAGGAATGTGGACAAGGCAACATAGCAATGATTACCATTCTATAGAGTCAGAAGCTGTGTCTCAGAAACATTAAATGCAGAGTGAAGATCACAACCCAGATTTCCTAAATGTTGTCCTTTCAGGAACCAAAGTAGGTCAGAGCCGGAACAGATACTAGTTTAGGGAACATTTGAGCTTCATCCCATTTTGCAGGTAAGTAACACTGAGGCCCAGAGAGGGAAAGAGACTTGCCCAAGATTCGAAAGGTGTTAGTGGCAGAGGTGGGACTCAAACCCAGGGCTCCTGATTCCTTGACCAGGGCTCTTCCCACGCCCCACAGCTGCGGAGGGAGTGTCAGTGGGCCCGAAAGCTTCAGTGGTGGAGGGTATGGGGGGGACCCCAAGCAGTGTACTGGGATGCTTTTACCTCCCATGCCACCAGAAGTGCCGTCTTCCCACCACCCTGGTGCTCTGAGACCCCTGTCTCACTTCCCTCACCAGCTCCCTGCAGAAGACATCACTGAGCCTTAAAGAGGGTCAGAGACCTGAGTTCCAAGCTGTGTGTTCTCTCTCTGGGCTTCTGCTTCACCAACTTTCAAAGAGTAAGTGTAGAGTATGGGGCAGGGAAGGACTGGTTGAGTCACAGCATTTAAATTAGCTGTAGAGCTGGGGCAAATCCCGATGCCCAGGCCCTTCCCCAAACTCATGAATTCAGAATCTCAGGGGTGGGCCTTGGGCTTGAGTGGCAGGTTTAATTCGCCTGGAGATTCAAATGAGCAGTGTGCTGGAGGAGATCTCCAAGGGCTCCTCTACCTGACTTCTGCTGAGATTCCATGAACACAGGGTGTCTTGGGTTGAGGGGAGGCAGTGGCCCTGACAGCTCCTCTCCCACAGCCCTCACAGTGAGCATGCCAGCCCAAACTATAGGCCACTTTCCCAGGGTTAGAAAATTGCTTTGGGGTTTCCGGCACTGTCTGCATTCCTCCTGGGATGCCGCTCCTGTGGTAGGAGTCTGCCTGTCCACACCCCTCCGCCTCCTCTCCCCCTGACCCCCCACCCCCTCCCTGGGCTGGCTGACACCATGTGGCAGAGAAACAGTGCAGGCTCTGGAATCACAAGAAGCTTAGGGTAAAGGCCCTGCTTCAACATGAGGAGCTTTAGAGCCTCAAACAAATCATTTCACCTCCCTAAGCCTCAGCTTTCTCGTTTCTAAAATAGGGATAGTAACAGTACTTGGCTCACATTTAGTCTATTAATCTCAGAGCCCTGCTCCAAGGAGTGTTCCATGAATTGTGATGACCTGATGCCCCAGGGGAAGCCCATCTCCTGGCTCCCTCAGAGGAACCCAGGGCAAACTGCTCTGCTCTCATTTCCAAGACTCAACACTCAGGGAGTGGAAAATGTGCCTTCTGCATTTGGTTCTTTCTAGTTCATGAGGCATGTCCTCTTCTGCTTTTTCGTATGGCCTTCCCAGCAAGACCATGAGAGAGGAATTATAATCTCTACCTTATAGGGGATGAAGATGGAACTCAGAAAGAGTCAGACATTTGCCCCCTAGCCACCCACTTCAGAATTGGTAGTGCTGAGATTTGAACTCAGGGCTATCTGGCTCCAGAGCTCAGAATGTATCATTACTATCTTAAACTGGCAAGAGCAGGGAAAGTTCTGCTCCACTGGGCAAGGCCTACATTGACATTGAGCCACTTCAATATGGTGTAAATGCCCATTGAAGGTGACTCGGAGATCTAAGGGCCGGACAGTCAGAGGTGAGACACACATACACACATACACATACAGAGAGTAGGGTGGAAGTCAATGACAATTATTGCATAATTGTTGCCAGCAAAGTTAAAACAGATGCTCCACAACAACCACCATGGAAGGAGGTTGAAGGTGAAAGTCACTCAGTCGTGTCTGACTCTTTGTGACCTCATGAACTGTAACTCACCAGGCTCCTCTGCCCGTGGGGATTCTCCAGGCAAGAATACTGGAGTGGGTTGCCATGCCACTCCAGTGGGTTGGATCTTTCCAACCCAGGGATCGAACCCAGGTCTCCTGCATTGCAGGCAGATTGTATATCATCTGAGCTACCAGGGAAGCCCAAGAATACTGGAAAGGGTAGCTCATCCCTTCTCCAGGGGATCTTCCTGACCTAGGGATCATACCAGGGTCTCCTGCATTGCAGGCAGATTCTTTACCAGCTCACCTACCAGAGAAGGAGGTTGGAGTGCTGATATTTGATGAGAGGAATGGTAATGGAAACAATAAATGAGCCCACCACACCCTGAGTGTTCTGACAGCTTCTTACACACACACACACACACACACACACGTGTGAGCGCAATAATAAAGCTAGCAATAATCGGTCCTTGTTTGTGTGTAGCTTTACAACATACACAGAAGAGTTTTCTCAAGTGTATTACCTCATTTCCTCCAACAATGTATTCATTCAACAAATATTTATTGAGCACCTACTATGTGCCAAACACTGTTCTAGGTGCTTGAGATACATCAGTGAACAAAATAAGTATGTGAAGATCTCTTAAGGAGCCTATACTCTAATGAGAAGGGCAAAAGGTAAAGATAAAATATATCATATGGTTGATGGTGATAAGTGCTGTGGGGAAAAAACAGTAAAGCAGGAGGAAAGAAGGTCAGGGTATCTGAGGGTGAGGCTGCAAATTTAGCTACCATGGCCAAAAAAAAGTCACACTCAGAAAGCAACATTTGAGAAAGCTCTGAAGGAAATAAGGAAGTGAATCACACAGATGTCTGTGGAAGACCATTCTAGGCAGACAGAACAGTCCATACAAAGAATCTGAGTCGGTTGTGTGTCAGAAAGCTTTGAGGAAATGCAAAGAAGCCAGTGCAGCTAGACTTGAGTAAGCAAAGGGCAGCATATGAAGGCAGAAAAATAAGGACGGACCAGATTGCAGAGAAGTTTTGGCCACCATGATGACTTTGGCTTTACTTGTAGAGAGGTGGGAAGACTTGGGGCCTGATTTGGGCTTCGCTGGATCCCTCAGGCTTAGATCCTTCAGGTGCAGAGAATGGGCTGTGAGGACAAGGACCTTTAGGGTGATCTAGAGGGTGGAGATGGTAGAAATGGTTGAAAGTGGTTAGATTTTGGAGGTATTTTAAAGATAGAGACAAGAGGTTTTGCTGACAGATAGGATGTAGGAGACTGAAGAAAACAAGGAGTCAAGGGGGTAACTCACATGGTGTGAGTCCACATGTCTCTACCTCTGCTGTCACCACTTTGGTCTGAGGCACCAGCACCTCTCCCTGGGACCTTGGCAATGGCTTCCTCACTGGGGCTCCTTCTCCCAGTCCTTTCCCCTACAATCTACTCCCCATGCAGCAGCCAGAAGGATCCTTTTAAAATGTAAATCAGGCCACGTCACTTTCCTCCTTAAAACCCTCCTGTGGTTTCTCGTGACACTTAGAAAAAAGTCCAAGGCCCAGATGAGCTGGCTCCTGTCTGCTTTTCCAATAATTATTGATCTTTCCTGCCTCTATCCCTAGGCCCTGCTCTGCTCCAACCTGCTCTGCTCTTCCATATATTCCCAAGCTCATTCCCACCTTAGGACCTTTGCATCTGCTGTTTTCACTGCCTGTAATGTTGTTTCTCCTCTCATTCTTCAAATCTCAGCTGAGATGTCACCTCCTAGGAAAGATCACACCCTGCACCATCACTTTATCTAAATTAGATTTGTCATTCTGGGTTTTCTCTCTCATAGCCCCTTCCTTTAAAAAAAAACTCTCTTCCTAGCACATTCCATGGATGATACATTGACTAGCATGACTTTTGTCTCCTTCACTAGACTGTCAGTTCCCTGGGAGCAAGGGCAGGACCATGCAGACTTGGTTATCCCTGTATCTCAATGCCTGATTCTAAGACAGGCACACAGCATTAGTGTGTGTGTGTGTGTGTGTGTGTGTGTCTGTGTCTGTGTCTGTGTCTGTGTCTGTGTGTAGCAAGGCATTAAGTGATTTACAGGCATATGTTCATTTAATGGGGGCTTCCCAGGTGACTCAGTGGGTAAAGAAACCTCCTGCAATGCAGGAGACACAGAAGATGTGAGTTTGATCCCTGGGTTGGGAAGGTCCCCTGGAGGAGGGCATGGCAACCCACTCCAGTGTTCTTGCCTGGAGAATCCCACAGACAGAAAAGCCTGGTGGGCTGCAGTCCACAGGGCCACAAAGAGTCACACACAACTGAAGCAACTGAGCGTGCCTGCACACTCATTTAATACCTACAATAAGTCTGTGAGATAGGCATTGCTATTATCCCATTTTATAGGTGAGGAAACTGAGGCACAAGAGATATCACAAGGTTTACAAATTGTAGAGCCAAGATTTAAACTCATGTCTGTTTGACCCCACCACCTCTATGTACCCTTCATCACACACACAGTGGGTGCAGTCTAGAAATTTTTTTTTTTAAATAAAGGATCGAAAATGTTAAAAAGTTAGGCTTAAACTTAGGTGCATCCGATGTGAAATCTACATTTGACCTCCACTTCTTAAACTGACATAAGAGTGCCCCATATTATTTTTGATGTGAGATTGTTCAAAGAATGTATCTCTGGAGCCAAGCAGATCTAGTCTCAAACCCCTGTCCCACTGGTTAGTATGTGACCTCAAGCAAGTCACTTCATATCTGTGAACCATTGTTTGGTCACAGAAGAACTGTACAAAAAAGATCTTCAAGACCCAGATAATCACGATGGTGTGATCACTGACCTAGAGCCAGACATCCTGGAATGTGAAGTCAAGTGGGCCTTAGAAAGCATCACTATGAACAAAGCTAGTGGAGGTGATGGAATTCCAGTCGAGCTATTTCAAATCCTGGAAGATGATGCTGTGAAAGTGCTGCACTCAATATGCCAGCAAATTTGGAAAACTCAGCAGTGGCCACAGGACTGGAAAAGGTCAGTTTTCATTCCAATCCCAAAGAAAGGCAATGCCAAAGAATGCTCAAACTACCGCACAATTGCACTCATCTCACACACTAGTAAAGTAATGCTCAAAATTCTCCAAGCCAGGCTTCAAAAATACGTGAACTGTGAACTTCCAGATGTTCAAGCTGGTTTTAGGAAAGGCAGAGGAATCAGAGATTAAATTGCCAACATCCACTGGATCATCGAAAAAGAAGAGAGTTCCAGAAAAACATGTATTTCTGCTTAATTGACTATGCCAAAGCCTTTGACTGTGTGGATCACAATAAACTGTGGAAAATTCTTCAAGAGATGGGAATACCAGACCACTGGACCTGCCTCTTGAGAAACCCATATGCAGGTCAGGAAGCAACAGTTAGAACTGGACATGGAACAACAGACTAGTTCCAAATAGGAAAAGGAGTATGTCAAGTATTGTCACCCTGCTTATTGAACTTCTATGCAGAGTACATCATGAGAAATGCTGGGCTGGAAGAAGCACAAGCTGGAATCAGGATTGCCAGGAGAAATATCAATAACCTCAGATATGCAGATGACACCACCCTTATGGCAGAAAGTGAAGAGGAACTAAAAAGCCTCTTGATGAAAGTGAAAGAGGAGAGTGAAAAAGTTGGCTTAAAGCTCAACATTCAGAAAACGAAGATCATGGCATCTGATCCCATCACTTCATGGGAAATAGATGGGGAAACAGTGGAAACAGTGTCAGACTTTATTTTTGGGAGCTCCAAAATCACTGCAGATGGTGACTGCAGCCATGAAATTAAAAGATGCTTACTCCTTGGAAGGAAAGTTATGACCAACCTAGATAGCATATTGAAAAGCAGAGACATTACTTTGCCAACAAAGGTCCGTCTAGTCAAGGCTATGTTTTTTCCAGTGGTCGTGTATGGATGTGAGAGTTGGACTGTGAAGAAAGCTAAGTGCCGATGAATTGATGCCTTTGAACTGTGGTGTTGGAGAAGACTCTTGAGAGTCCCTTGGACTGCAAGGAGATCCAACCAGTCTATCCTCAAGGAAATCAATCTTGAATATTCATTGGAAGGACTGATGCTGAAGCTGAAACTCTAATACTTCGGCCATCTGATGCGAAGAACTGACTCATTTGAAAAGACCCTGATGCTGGGAAATATTGAAGGTGGGAGGAAAAGGGGATAATGGAGGATGAGATGGTTGGATGGCATCACCGATTCAATGGACATGAGTTTGAGTAAGCTCCAGGAACTGGTAATGGACAGAGAGGCCTGGCATGCTGCAGTCCATGGGGTCCCAAAGACTCATGATTGAGTAACTGAACTGAATTGATCATTAATCTCAATCTATCCTGCTGGAGTTTCCTTCACCCATCTAGCTTGTTCCTCTGTTCATCCACCCATCCATCAATCCATTCATGAATACTGCTGAAGCCCACTGTTGTATACCAGGCCCATGAACTCCAGAAGAAAGTAGGATATTAACAAAGATTGGAGTCTAAGGTTCAAATAGCATTTGAGGTCTCTATCAAGCCCCATGTGACCACTAGGAGTGTGGGCGTAGTGCTGCCTATTGGGTGGAGGCAAGCAAGCTGACCTGAAGGTCGTGGCATTCACTCTTTTTAAGGACCGTAATTATGTTGGCTCCCCCTCTTGATCCCAGTGCCTCACATAAGGTAAATTCTGACTCTTTTCTCACCTGCTCCTATGCTATGAAGGTTCTTGAATATAATTTGAACTTCAGCCTGTAGGTCACATAGTTTCAAGCAAGGGTATGACAAGATCATATTTGCTTTATAGAATGACTTTTCTGATCCACTCTGTCTACTGAGTCACAAGGTGCGGAGTTGAAAGCAGAGAAGACAAAGAGGAGACGGCTGTACTAGTATCCACGAGGGAAGATGGACCACTGACCTCAGGTAGCAGCAGTGGAAGTAGAGACAAGTAAATGATTCCCAAAGTGTTTAAGGGGTAGATAAACTTCATGGTGGTCGTTGAATGGACCTGTGGGTGAGGAAGAGAGAGATGTAAAATATGGCGCCTAATTTTCTGATTTGGCCAACTGGGGATCACTCCAGATGCCTCACTGTGGAGGCCTGGGACAGGAGAGTGAGAGAAAACTCAGTGGTCTTGATTTGGGTCAAGACCAAGCAGCTTTCTTGGTATTTGCCTCTATTATTGGCAAATATTTTTCTTTGTGTGGGGCCACAAGCCCTCAGTTCTGTCCTGCTCAGCCACAGAGGTAATGGCATGTTGACAGGTCCAGTTGCTAACACACCTTCATTTAAAGGGGCTCGTTGGCCCCTTGGTAACCTGGAAAATTCTCACTCTGAAAGTCTCTTCTTTCCTCTTTTTCTCTCTCCATATTTTTCTCTCATTTCTCTCTTCTTCTCTTTTCTTTCTCTTCCTCTACTTCTCATTCTGTTCTCTCTTACACACAGATATCCTCACATCCTTCCTTATACACACTCACATATACAACCTTGGGAAGACATCTGAATGCCTATGTGTACCTGTCTCTTTGTGTGTATGCACAGGAATGGGGGATGGAAAGGAATGGAAGCGTAAAGTGCAAACTTTTAAAAAATGTTGATTTCAGACTATACTCTTACTTAAGGGCCAAAGAGGAAGCCCATGGATAACAAGTTGTCTGGAGCCAACGAGAAGTTCATCTGCTCATCCGACAAACACTTCCAGGGGGTCTCTTCAATGCCTAATCTAGGTTGGACCAGTCTGTAAAAATTATAGAAGTGAGTAAGACAGACAACCACTTCCCCAAACTGCCAGGATGTGATCAGAGAGCTTACTGTGGAGGGAGTTACCAGTTGCCTACCTGGATGGCAAATTCAGAAAGACTTTACAAAGGAGGTGCACTTTGAAATGGGCATTGCAGAGTGAATAGAAGTTCATCATGCTTATAAGAGTGTAAAGACATTCTAGGTAGAAGGAACAGCATCATAGGCAGAGACCTGGAATCGTGGGACAAAATAGCAAGTAGTTCATTGAGACTGAGTAGTAGACTACAAGTGGGAGAAAGTAGTTGGAGATGGAAGCTGGAGAAGGTTTGGCTCTTAATGGCACATGAGCAAATTTGAATGGTAGGCAGTTAATTAATACAGCAACCTTGGAAGGCCCATCAGCAGCTTCCATAAACATTTCAGGTACCCGACCTTTTGACACAGCAGTTTCAGATCTCAGTGTCTGCCTCATAGAAACACTTGACACTGGGATAATAGCATCTTAACAGCATAAAATAAAATGTATAAAACTATGAATAGCCACCAATAGGGAACTGGTTAAATAATATATTTGTTCATCCCCATCCCCACTAAGGAATATCATGAGACAGTTACAATAAAAAAAGTAGATCTCTTGAGGATAGAACAAGAGTAAATAACACTTTTAAAACTGCAGCAAAATGCACTGGTATACATCCATATGTTTCCTAGCTCTATCAACTGACAGAGCCTAAAACCAATGACATCACAGTAGCAATGAGCATACTTAGTAACTAAATCTTTCTAACACTAATCATCCAATAAAAGGTGCCAGCCCTCCTTGGAGAAATGGCTGAATGAGACCTGGAGTGGGGAAAGTTCAAGATAAGCCTGAGCCATTTTGTGGTGCCAGAAAATAAGGAAGTATCTGGAAAACAGTGTGGGCTAGACAGAACTCAAAAGCCAAGCTAAAGAAGGTCCTAATAGCCAAAGTGAGAAAAACTTGAGCAGAAAATAAATAATGATGGTGAGTGAGTGAGTGAGTGAAATCGCTCAGTCGTGTCCGACTCTTTGTGATCCCATAGCCTACCAGGCTCCTCTGTCCATGGGATTTTCCAGGCAAGAGTACTGGAATGGATTGCCATTTCCTTCTCCAGGGGATCTTCCCAACCCAGGGCTTGAACCCGGGTCTCCCGCATTGTAGACAGACGCTTTACTGTCTGAGCCACCAGGGAAGTCCTAAATAATGATGGTACTGGAATTTATATATATATATATATATATATATATATACATAAATTTTAGAGTAGGTCTAAATTTGCAGAAAAGGTGCAAAGATAATACAGAAAGTTCCTATATACCCCACATCCAGTTTCTCCTATTATTAACATCTCACATGAGTGTGGTTCATTTGTAACAATTAATAGAGAAACATGGATACATTATTATTAACTAAGGTCTATAGATTTTTACTTAATGACTTTTATCTGTTTCCATTGCCCCATATAGGATCCACATTACATTTAGTTCTTATGTCCCCTTAGGATTCTCTTGTCTGTGACAATTTCTCGGACTTCCCTTGCTATTGATGACTTTGACAGATTTGAGGAGCATTGGCTGAATATTTTTTAGAATGTCCCCCAATTTGGATTTGAAAAAAGCATTATGATTGTCTTATGATTCAAGTGGGGGATGGGTGTAAGGAGGACTATTACAGAGGTGAAAAACCCTTCTCAACACATATCATTGATGTACTCTCTATATTGATTGCTGATATTCACTGGGACCACCTGGTTGAGGGAGTGTTTGTCAGGTTTCTCTGTATTATTTTTTCCCCATTTCCACACTGTTCTCTCTGGAAAGAAGTCACTACGCACAACACATAATTAAGGAGAGGGGAATAATACTCTACCTTCTTGAACAAGGAGATGATATTGAATTTTAACCCATAGAATAAATGAAATATCCATTGGTTCATATTAACACTAATAAATAAATGAAGGAGAAGGGACGGATTTTCCTTACAGTAAAATTCCAATTAAGAAATGTAGAAAGAAAGAAGGCTATAGAACATGACTATAATTATTAATAGGATGGCATCAAGTAATAAATGTTGATGCACCAACAGACGCTACAATTAATAAACAAATGTGGAGTGCTTGAGGAGAAATGAGATTTTCAGAGTCTCCAAATATCTTCCCAAGGTATTTGTCAACTACATATCAAAAGGAAATACAGTAACATTAAGGAAATCCAGCAGACAACAACTTAATCAAATGATCAAAGTAAATATCACCAGTAATGAGATATATGGACATCACAAACCTCTTAGAAAGATGTGCCAAGAAGGACCCAACATCGTATCTGTGATGTATAACCTCACTCTAGTCATGAGAAAACTTCAGGCAAACTGAAGCTGAGGGATGGTCTATAAAACACCTGACTAGTACCCTTCACAAGTGTCGAGGTCATGAAAGATGAACAGACTGAGAAACTGTCATAGATTGAAGGACACTAAGGAGAAACAGCAACTCAAAACAATGTAGGGTTCTGGATAGGATCGTGGAACAGAATTTAAAAAAGAGGACATTAGTGGGAAAACTGGTAAAACTCAAAGAAGATGTGTAGTTTCCTTAATAGTATGACACCAAGGTTCATTTCTTGGTTTTGATCATTGTTCTAAGGTTATATAAGATGTTAATATCAGGGGAAGCTAGGTGAGGGGTATACAGGAGTTCTCTGTTCTATTTTATTCAATGTTTCTCTAAGTCTAAAATTAGTTCAAACTAAAAGATTTTAAAAGTTGGAGCATAAAAGATTGAGGGCAGATACCTGGAAGGACTCTAGTGGCAGAAAATGAGATGTTTCAGTGGATTTTTGAAGGGTGCATGTCTCAGACAGTTAAAGAAAAGAGCCAGGGAAGAGGCCTAGGAGTTGCACCATTGGGTTCTCAAAGTGATACTGAGAATGTTCTGGCCCGTTTAGGGTCTGGGATTAGGAGACCTCCTCTCCACAGGGCCATCCTTCCAAAGATATGCTCACCATAGTGGCCTAGAGTCGGCTGAGCTGTGTCTCTGGAGCAAACTCTGGGCTCCATTTCACGAGTTGGAACCACAAACCCCCTTTCTTCTTCCAGTTTAGTACTGGGAGGGGCAGTCCCATGCACACCCTCTGTCTTCCTGGGATTTCCACCCTGGAGGGCGGGGTGGCCGAAGTGAGGCTGACATAGTTGGGGGAAGGCTTGGTCAGCAGCAAAGTCAGCCTCCAGAGAGAGGGCGGCTCAGACAGTGGTTAGCTCCGGAATGGGGTTTAGCAGAGGGAAGGGGGAAAGGGAGGGGACTTTCCTTCTCAAGGGGCCCTTTCATGTTGAAATCAGCCAGCGTGAATGCTGGCGGCCCAGGAGCCCAGCCGGGGGAAATGTGAGAGCCCCCTTATCTCCCCTCTTGTCACAGCTCCGTCTGCGGTTCCCAGCCGGCCAGCAAAGATGCATTAGGAGAAGTGTCGGTGGTAGGAGAGTGTTCCCATCAAGACCCTGGGCTGGGTCCACTCGGTTGGGGGTGGGGGAGGGGCTGGGGAAAGCAGGTTCCAGGCCTTCCTGGCTCTGCAGATGGAGGTTTCCTGGAGCGCCCCACATCTTGGAGCAGGGAGAGGCTGAGGACTGGGCAGGAATTGAAACAAAGGCCTCTGGTGCCTCTTCTGACAACATCCCCTCACCCACTCAGGGGGTGCAGCCCCCTGCTCACACACCTGCAGGAACCAGCAGCTTGCTCCCTCGTGGAAGAGCCTGAGAGTCCTCCTGTTGGTTCCACCCCTGGATTTAGTTCTTGTTTCTGGGCAAGAAACCTGGGGCACTTGACCCAGGAGGCTACGGCCCCACCTTCCCCAGTACACTCTCAGCCCAGGAGTGACCCCTGCTGTCCAGACAACCTTGGAGGCCGAGGACAGAGCCTGCCAAGCTTCCCCGTTGCTTGTACTGGGTGGCCCTCCCGGCCCCCTTCCAAAGCTACAATCTTGTGTTTTTTCTGAGATGGGCTGTGAGGTTCTTTGTAAATCTACCACTGCAGGAGGGAGGTGGGTGAGGCCAACATCTGGACCATGAGGGCATTGTTGGTCCCCGCAGCTGGAGCTGTCAGCAGCCAGTGTTTTCAGACACCATCTGCCCATGCAAGTTTCTGGCCCCCAACACGTTCCCACTGTCCAAGACTCCAAGTCTCCTCCCCACAACTGCACAGGGTCTTGAGAGAGCCCAGTCTGGCCAGAGTGGCGGTCCTCCCAGCAGCCTCTGCTGCCCAGGAGAGGGAATGGGGAAGAACTGCAGGGCTCCTGCAGAGACGCTGGTATACGGAAAGCAGGATAGCACAAGGGAATGGGTGTGAGGAGTCCCCGGAGACAGCTTGATGCTGAAAGGGCACAGGACTGGAGGCTCTGGGATTCTACCAGCATCTTCTGGGTGACCTTGGGTCAGTCTGTTTCTCTGTCTCCCCAGGTGTCAAAATGGAATGAATCCCTTAGCACCCTACTGATAATCACCTGCTTCACCCTATTGTGCTCGTTATTGCCTGTATTTATTTCACAGCAGGCATCTCCCTCTGAGATGCTCTGTCACCTCCACTAGGATACTGTCTCTACAACCAAGGCTCTAATCACCACCGTTGCACCCTGGGCTCAGCAGTGGCAAAGTGGTCCCCGGGGTCTACTCGGCTCTGGGCACTATCATTCCACTTGCCCCAAGTGAGATTCTGGGCTCCAGGGAGCACGGAGTCTCTACCTGGGAGTAGCAGGTGCCTAACAAAGGAGGATTTGCTCCTGGAGCTGTAGAAGAGTGGAGCGGGCTGGGATCCAGGGTGGGAAAGGCTAGACTGAGGCCCCAAGGGAGCAGACACAGGCCTGAGATGGCCACCAGGGTGAAAGACTCTGATTCAGCCCATCCTAGTGACAGGCCCCAGAGGGCAGGGACCGGGTTTGATTCCATCAGGCATCCTTAGAACCAAGTTCAGGACACAGCAGGGCAAAGGGATTCAGGCAGCATTTGTTGGTTGGAGACAATTGATGATTCAGCATTTTGCACCTGTCTTGGAACCTCTCAGCTTTACTTCTGTGACTTCTTGACACCTTCTTAAGTGGGCCCTGCCGTTTCCCACAGGCTGACTGTGCTTATGCATCACCCCCTTGCACCCTCACAGCAATGGGGTAGGTACTATATTATTATCCTTACTCTACAAATAAGGTGACAGAAACTCAAGAGAGGTTTAGTGACTTGCCTGGAGTCACACAGCCAGCAAATTACAGAGCTAGGATTTGAACCCAGACCTGTGCTCTCCTCTTAACCCTGTTGCCTTCTGTAAGAGGTGCTTCAGTTCAGTTCAGTTCAGTCGCTCAGTCGTGTCTGACTCTTTGCGACCCCATGAATTGCAGCACGCCAGGCCTTCCTGTCCATCACCAACTCCCGGAGTTCACCCAAACTCATGTCCATCAAGTCGGTGATGCCATCCAGCCATCTCATCCTCTGTTGTCCCCTTCTCCTCCTGCCCCCAATCCCTCCCAGCATCAGAGTCTTTTCCAATGAGTCAACTCTTCGCATCAGGTGGCCAAAGTATTGGAGTTTCAGCTTTAGCATCAGTCCTTCCAGTGAACACCCAGGACTGATCTCCTTTAGAATGGACTGTTTGGATCTCCTTGCAGTCCAAGGGACTCTCAGGAGTCTTCTCCAACACCACAGTTCAAAAGCATCAATTCTTTGGTGCTCAGCTTTCTTCACAGTCCAACTCTCACATCCATACATGACCACAGGAAAAACCATAGCCTTGACTAGACGGACCTTTGTTGGCAAAGTAATGTCTCTGCTTTTGAATATGCTATCTAGGTTGGTCATAACTTTCCTTTCAAGGAGTAAGCGTCTTTTAATTTCATGGCTGCAATCACCATCTGCAGTGATTTTGGAGCCCCCGAAAATAAAGTCTGACACTGTTTCCAATGTTTCCCCATCTATTTCCCATGAAGTGATAGGACCAGATGCCATGATCTTCGTTTTCTGAATGTTGAGCTTTAAGCCAACTTTTTTACTCTCCTCTTTCACTTTCATCAAGAGGCTCTTTAGTTCCTCTTCACTTTCTGCCATAAGGGTGGTGTCATCTGCATATCTGAGGTTATTGATATTTCTCCCGGCAATCTTGATTCCAGCTTGTGCTTCTTCCAGCCCAGTGTTTCTCATGATGTACTCTGCATATAAACTCAATAAGCAGGGTGACAATATACAGCTTTGACGTACTCCTTTTCCTATTTGGAACTAGTCTGTTGTTCCATGTCCAGTTCTAACTGTTGCTTCCTGACCTGCATATAGGTTTCTCAAGACGTAGGTCAGGTGGTCTGGTATTCCCATCTCTTGAAGAATTTTCCACAGTTTATTGTGATCCACACAGTCAAAGGCTTTGGCATAGTCGATAAAGCAGAAATAGATGTTTTTCTGGAACTCTCTTGCTTTTTTGATGATGGACAATTCAAATTGGAACCCTAAGCACTTCTTTTTTTTTTTTTATCATCGAAAAAAGAAGTGCTTAGGGTTCCAATTTGAATTGTCCCAGACATATGGGTTCCACACTCCAGTGTTTACATACAGTTTTAGTATCTCTTTGAATCTTCACCCCCAGTCTGTGTGGGGAGCAAGGAGGGTACTATTACCCATTATAGCATTTCACAGACTGGAGATGGGTTTGGAACCACCCAGCCAATAAATGGCATCACTGGAACCTGAGCCCAAGTCAGCCTCATGTTGAAACCTTACCCATTGCCTTAGACGAGGCTGGGCCTGTGCTCCTGGACCATATTTGATGGCCCAGGGCTCCTGCTCTCCCAGCCTGCATTTAATATCACTGATGCCACAAGCACCCCAGGGACCTAGTGCTGGACAGAGCCTGCTCCTTTTATTCCATCCACAAAGCCTTTTCAGATGCTCCACTGGGCCTCCAGTTAGAATGCAGGTGATGGTGGGAGGGTGGGCAGGCTGCCATTAGATAAGCAGAAAAGGCAAACTTTGGTACCCACAGAGTATCCATGCAGTTCTCTGACCAAAGGCTGTGTCTTGACTTTTGTTCAGATCCAAGCCTCTATTCAATGAATATTTACTGAGTGTCCATTATATGCCTGACAATTCAGAAAAAAATATTTTTTTAAAAGAGACAATCACAATTAATTGAACAGTTGCTTTTTGGCAAGCAGTGATTTCTCACAGAGTCCTGGAAGGGGTACTAGGAACACCACCTTTGGGTCAGCAAAGCCAAGCTACAGGCCCAAGGTCTCTCAAATAGAAAGTGGCAGAGCTAGTAGAACCCTGGAAATTCTGCATTCTCAATCCCTGTGTCATCTCTCCGAAGGGGAGTGGCCCTCTGGCAAACAAGGATGAGAAGGGGAGCCCAACAAGGGCCCAGCTCATTCCCTGGGTGCCCAAGGGCCTTGCGGGGCGGGGCGGGGGGGTGGTGATGGTGATGATTCCCTGCAACACCCACTCCAGGCTATCTTGGCCTGGGAGTCCTGAGTCTGGCTGAGGTAAGACCTGCTGGGCAGAGTAACCCAGCCCTGAGAACATGGGAGGGTTCTGCTGGTGCTCCTTCTATGGAGCTGATGGGCTCAGGGCCTGTGGATTGCAGCACAGAGGACCAAGAGAGAGCAAAAGGGCAGGATTAGAGAGAAATGCTTGTACATTTAGAAAAATTCTACATAAGAAATCTCTAGAAAAATTTTCAAAGGAAAGAACGAAGACTTTGGCTTTGTGAGTCAAAAGTAGAGTGGAGGACGTAGGAAATGAGAGATAACAGGGCCACACTCAGCAGAAGGCTAGTGGATAGCAGGGGCCAGGCCTCTACCCTTTGCCAGGCAACTTTCACAAACATGGTCTCCCTGCCTTCCCTTCCCTCCCTGCTATCCCTTCCCTCCCTGCCATCTCTTCTTCCTCAGTGAGATGGTACCTAGCAGTCCCATTTTACAGAGAGTGAAACTGAGGCCCTAAAACAGGCCTTCAGAGAACCAAAATTGCATAGTTAGGAAAGGGGTAGATATGGCCTGTGAGCACTGGTCCATCTGGTCTCAGAGCACATCCTCCAAAGGAGCAAAGAGAGAACAGCCCTGGGTGATGGCAGCAGAAAGATCCCCTGAGCCCAGATCTGTGCTCTTGGGGCTGGTGCAGCTTAGCCCCCAGCATCCACCAGAAAGCAATAGACACACCCTGGGCTGGAAGGGAGGTAGACATCAGGTCCAAAGCCCTGCCTCCATTCCTTTTACACTTAGGAGAGGTGCAACATCCATGATGAGGGGCATTTCACTAGGCAGAATAGGAGTCAGGATTCCAGGCCAAGTGCATAGTCTGAGGCATGGGGGCTGGAGAGACCATGGCAGATGTAGAGCGGTGAGACTTCTGCGGCCAGAGCAAGACTGTTGAGAGGGAAGGTGGGAGGCCAGCTGAGTCTCAAGCTGAAACATAAAAACACACCCAAGATTCTCTAGTCCAGATTCTCCCCCTGGCTCAAACCCCCTGTACAGCAGCCCCTGGCCATGTGATTAACGTCCACTCCCCTTTCCCCCAGCCATCCTGTAGGATTTCCTGCAGGAAGTCCAGGGGAATCCTTACAGCTCATCCAGCCTGGTGCCAAGGACCAGAGAGGGAAAGTGACTCATGGAAGGGCACACAGCCAGTCAATTGTAACCCTGGCACAGGCTTTTTTTGGATACTCAGTAAATATACATTGGCTTGAAGCTTGCTTCTGAGCAAGCATGCAGACAACTTTTGGTCATAGAGCTCTATGGTAATTCTGTAACCCTTTCTTCTCCAGAGCAACCAGCCCAGCTTCCAAGGCCCCTCTTCAATACTTAGAACAGTGCCTAAATAGGGCACATAGTAGGAGCTCAGTCAGCATTTGTTGAAGGAAAAAAGTTTGGTTGAGCAAATAGTGGGAACTTTAGGGCAATCATGAGGTATTCAGCAGCGGGGATCAATGGAAGCTGAAATCCAGCCCAGGCTATGCTCACTGAGCCATGTGCCCATGTGCAGGGCTACAGACAGATACTCAAAGAAGGTGCTATTTGCTAACTTTCACTAAGACAATGTACAGGCTGGTAAGGATGCTGGGGACCTCAGAGGGCCAAAGAGTCAGTCTCTGCTGTAGCCTGCTCTCTTCCAAACAGAGGCGCCTTTGGTTATATCGCCCCAGCCCACTCCCAGAGGGATGCCAGGGTAGAAGGAATGCCTTTACCCTCCTGAACCCCAGCCATCAGTTAAAACAGGATGTCTCCAGGCCACCACGTCCCGCTGCTGACTCAAACTCAGTTTCTGGTCAGCTCCTCCCACAGATGTTGCTGCTTGCTCCCTTGCTCACCACCTTATGATACACCAGCCTCTGTGGGCACTCTTTCTCTGACACATCCTCCAACTGTGGACATTT
Source organism: Bubalus kerabau (assembly GCF_029407905.1). Lineage (NCBI taxonomy): Eukaryota > Metazoa > Chordata > Mammalia > Artiodactyla > Bovidae > Bubalus > Bubalus kerabau. The sequence continues at coordinate 96,355,242 of NC_073647.1, read as the reverse complement.
AGTGGGCACTGCCCTCTTGGAACCTTGAACAGTGAGGGAGTAGACATTTTACAGACGGGGAAGCCAAGGCTTAAAGAGGTTAAGTAACTTGGCCAAGGTCAACCAACAAGGACAATCCAATTTGGATTGAAACTGAGATCTGTCTACTCCAAAGCTTGTGCCTTGCCCATTGCTCCCCTGCCAGACTCTCCCTCTGGATACCTGATGGCAGAGCCTTGTCCATCTTCTCTGCTACAAGGTGTCTGTGTCAAGTTGACACCAGAACATCTGGCCATGTGCTGTTAATACCACCTGTGTAACTCCAGGCAGGAACTCCCACCTGGTCTCTTAGTAGAGGACAGATGGACTTTTGTCTCACCCACTGACCCTGCCACTTAGAGCTACGGCAGGACTTCTGAGAGCAGCTCTGCAGTCTATCCACCCTCCAGCCTGCTCGGGTTGGTGGCAGAGGCTGAGGAGTATGCTCAGGTGCCAGGCTCTGACTGGGTCAATTCCCATCTCTAGCCTAAGTAGGATTTCCCTGGGAAGGAGGTATCCACCAATCTTGCTCCCTCCCCAGAAGGAATGTCGGCTCTACTTCCGCCCTCGACTTGGCTCAGTGAAGCAGGTGGGCAGACGGGAGGAGGGTCTACTGATGAGCTATCTCAGACCCCAGAGCCATGTGGGGCTGGGGCTGCCTGCTTGGTGGCCTGATCTAGTGCTAATACCTCCTGGTGGAGGGGGTGAGATGGAGGAGACTCCACCAAAGATGGAAGCTCCAGGCACAGTCCAGTCAGCATGCTACTCTTTGGCAAGAGCAAGCCAGAGAGTGCTGAAACTCCAATTCCTTAGGAGTCCCAACTGTTCAGACTCTTGGAAGAAGTGAAGAAGGCATTACCTATTGAAGGATGGAGAAAGAAAGCCAGTGGCAGGCAGACAGAGTGTAAAGGGAACAGAAAGAACGTGAGCTAGAGGATGAGCAAGGGAGACAATGGACGTCGAGAAGTCTGGGTGCCAGGCCTGGTTCTCTCACTGAATTGCAATGGACCACAGGACCAGTCACTCCCTCTCTTTAAGTCTCTAAGTCCCACTTGTCAGGCTGTGGGGGGCAGGGGTAGGACTGCTTAGGCCCCTTCCAAAGGCCTGCCAGCACCAACCCTTTCGTGTTCTGTGAAAGAGAACTTGCCCTTCCCAGGATGGCTCTGGCAGTGGGTTTTTCTGAAACTCAGAGTAATGAAAAATAGTATAAACCAAACTTTGGAAATTCCAAGTGTGTCTGTAGCTGGGGGAATGAGGGAGGCAGAGTCATAAATATGTTTGTCTGTGACTCAAAGCTTCTTGGGGGAAGAAATCACACATTCTCAGAGGCAGCACTGGCCCCCTCCACCACCCCAGCTGCCCGCCCAGCTTGCCCTTAGCGAGGCTCTGGTTCCTGGCCCTGCTGCCACCACCTCCGCCGCTGCAGCCAGCACCCACTTCCTGTTAACCCTCCTAGAAGAACTGAGTTTGATAAAGCCAAGGCCCCAAGAGCCTTGCTAACTTATCCAAGGACACCCAGGAGTCTTCATGCTAATACTAACATCCTGACCCGAATTGGGGAAAGTGAAGGAAGAGAGGGAAGGACAGCCCAGTGCTAACCCTTAATCTTGAGAACCATCCTTCAGGGTAGGCCTTAGGGTACTTGAAACCAGCCCTCAGAGGGGCACCTTTGTTAGTTCAAGGTCATCTCATTAATAGGTGGTAAAAGTAAGATCTAGAATTCAGATCCAAGGTTTGTGTCACTGCCCAAGGGTCCCATCGTGGCCACAGCATGGATCCTCCCTGACAGGTGGGCCTTGTCGCTCTGACAAGCAGTTCCCTTGTCCCACACAGACCTGGCCATGAGACAGGGGTTCCAGCTGCGACCTGAACAGCTCACAGGTGGAGAGAGTGAGACTGAAGGAGGTGGCCCAGAGAAGCCTTAGGGGAAATGTGGGGTGATCTATCACTGGGCTTGTACCTCACTGTGTCTGGACCCCCTCCCTTGCCCCTAAGAGGGGTGCTGAGTGTCACTAAGGGCAGGCCTGAGTGACCCCACTGGGCATCGGATCCCTACCACCTTTGAATCTGGCATCTGATCCAGCGAGGGGTGAATGGGAGTTACTGCCCAGCTTCCTGGAGAGAGCAGGTTTTGTAGATACTAGCCGGGAGGCAGAGAGACTGTAAGAGGCAGAAAGACAGACCCAGAAAGACAGAGGCAGAGAAAAGTAGAGACAGACTAGAGCCAGGGAGATTGTGAGAACCTGCCAGAGAGAGACACAGAGGCAGTAAAACGCACAGAAAGACAGAGATAAAGACTGGAGACAGATACAGAATCAGAGAGACAGTGAGAAGTGGAGGGAGAGGCTAGGGAAAGGCCTAGAGGCAGGGAGACAAAGAAATGAAGACAAAAACAAAGACAGGAGGGAGGGAGACAGGAACAGAGACTCAGATAAAAGCAGCATAAGGCAGGGTCCAGCAGGTTGAAGGGAGAAGGCAATGGCACCCCACTCCAGCACTCTTGCCTGGAAAATCCCATGGATGGAGGAGCCTGGTAGGCTGCAGTCCACGGGGTCGTGAAGAGTCGGACACGACTGAGCGACTTCACTTTCACTTTTTACTTTCATACATTGGATAAGGAAATAGCAACCCACTCCAGTATTCTTGCCTGGAGAATCCCAGGGACAGAGGAGCGTGGTGGGCTGCTGTCTATGGGGTCGCACAGAGTTGGACACAACTGACGCGACTTAGCAACAGCAGCAGCAGGGTGAAGAAAACTGGTGGGGAGAAGTGAGGAAGCAGTGAGGCGGTGAGCGGAGGGGGACGGCCTGGGCACCTCCCAGATCCCTGTTCCCTCCTCCCTTCCTCTGTTTTCCTCTTCCATGCTGGGTACACAGAGGGGGAAAAATGACTATGAGAAGACTCTTGAGAGTCCCTTGGACAGAAGGAGATTAAACAAGTCAATCCTGAAGGAAATCAACCCTGAATATTCATTGAAAGGACTAATACTGAAGTTTAAGCTCCAATACTTTGGTCACCTGATGCGAAGAGCCAGCTCATTGGAAAAGACCCTGATGCTGGGAAAGATTGAAGGCAGGAGGAGAAGGGGACGACAGAGGATGAGATGGTTGGATGGCTTCACTGACTCAATGGACATGAGTTTGAGCAAACTCCAGGAGATAGTAAAGGACAGGGAAGCCTGGCATCCTGCAGTCCATGGGTTACAAACAGTCAGACATGACTGAGTGGCTGAACAACAACAGTGGTAAATTGGGGTTGGGATGGGGGTGCTTAGGCCACCTCAAGCTTCACTATGCCTCCCTGAGAGCTGAGAGGGTGAATATCTCAGAAGACTTGTAACCCATTTGATAGCACAGTTAAGAAGCTCTGTCTCCATACAGCGCTGGGATCCCAGCACGGCACCAGAGCTGTTCCAGAGCTTGGAGCAGGAGTCCAGAGCCCTGCTCTGCCCTTCCCTTTTCTCTGTGGGTTTCTCAGCTTCTCAAGTGTCTCGATGTCTCAGAAGCTCAGCATGCCTGGTCCACTGGCTGGGCCGAGAAGCCACAGGGCAAAGGGCCCAAGGCCATCGCGGGCCAAGCAGGGACCCACCATGTGCTCCACGTGCAGTTGGACACCCTTTCTTGCTCTCCCCCTGGACCCACCTCCCTGTGCTCTCTTCATGCTCAGCTGAGGCCAGCACCATCCTAACAGGCCACCTCCTTCTGGCCACCACCTGTCCATTGGCTCCAAGTTCAAATCTCCCCCTTCCCATCCAGGTGGGCCTAGGAAGCCAAGCTGTTGTCCAAGGACTAATTTCAAATACACCATCTAATTTCTATAATTGTTTTTAATAATAGTGTGTATCTCCTAATTCCAAACTCCTAAATTTTCCCTCCCTTACCCCCTTTCCCTTTCCCTTTTGGTAACCATAAGTTTGTCTTCTGTGTCTTCCATCCACTTTCTTTCAAAGAGGCAGCATAATGTTGAAAAAAGAACATTCAAGTTTGTCGTCCTGGGGTTTAAACCTAAGATCTGCCATCTCCTAGCCATGGGATATCAAACAAGTCCTTGAACTTATAATCACCAGTTTCTCTTCAACCCAAATGAGGGTAGTCTCTAGTGCCTGCCTGTTTTTCCTACCTCACAAGCCCCAGGATGGGGGCTGTCATTCACAGTCTATTCAAAAAAGGATATTTCAGGTACCTCCCATGTGCCAGACACTGTTCTGGGAACAAGCGGTGCTACAGTGAACTGGGAGACAAACTCTCTGCCTTTGAGCAGCCTCCTATCTAGAGGCAGGACAAATAGCTCATATAACATCAAGTGGCGACAAACCCTGCAAAGATAAAACCAAATGAGGGGGCAGGGAGTGAGGGCAGTGGGGCCCTGGCTCTGTCGGCCCCATCTCTCTGCCCTCCGGAATCCACGTGGCTCCTTGCTTGTGAGTGGCCCAGCCAAGAAAGCAGAGCAGGACACTGATCTGGAAACCCAGTGGCCTGGCCTATTTCTGTCCCAGAGCCCTGGCCCTGATCCAACCCAGATCCCAGTCTCCCTTGCTTCTCCAGCTCCAATTCATGAACTGGGCAAAAAGCCGTCTCTGTTTGCCCTCCTGCCAGTCTTCGCAGCCGGCTTCCAACAGTCAGCCTGGGCAACCCCTCGGGCCCGGCCCCCCATATGGGTTCTCCTCTCCCCACTCCCATTTCCTACTCTGGGTACAACTGGGCCCTTGCTGTCCTCTGCCCACGAACTAGAAGGCAGTGGCTCAGAAGCAGCTCGGCTTCACTGAAGTGGTACTAATGCCATCTCCTATGACCTGACGGCAGAGAGGGAGGAATGAAATTGACTTGGCTTCCCAGAGGCCCTCCAGAGCTCAGCCCCTCCCTGCCAAGGACACTGTGGCACTGGACCTGGTAGAGCGTGGAGTACCCCTAGGGGGCAGAGAGCTGGTGAGGGTGTCCTCAGACTAGGGGAAGGCTGAGGGGTCAAAGCAGAGGGGTTTATTCATGAGGCCCTGCACCCCTCTGGGTCTCCCTTTGATGGATATGTCTGAGGGCTAGTGGTCTGGAGGCAGTTCTTATTATTCCTGCTAAATGTGTTTGTTTTGCTTTTGCTTTTACATTTTGATAGCTTAACATTGATGGAGGTACCACACACAATTTTAAATTGTTGACAAAAAGTTTTTTTCTGTTTGCAAAAGTTAGTCAATTCATTATAAGAAATTTGGGAGATACAGAAAGGTCTTAAGAAGACAAAAATATATTTCCCACCACCCCCTACCCAGATATAATCTCTGTTCATATGTTGGGTGTATTCCCTGCTGTCATTTTTCTATGCCTCACACTAGAGCCCTGGGTAGCTACACCAATACCTAATCAGGCACATTTTCATATATGTGAGAACATGGATAATAACAATAGTTAATGTTTATCATATGCCTACTCTATGCCAAGCCCTGTTCTCTGCTCTTTGCATGCATTAGCAGGATTGTTCTTCCTAATAATCCTTAAAGGTAGTGCTATTATTAAACCCATTTTCCTTCTGAGGAATATCCAACCCAAGGTCATGCCTCTGATAAGTGGAAGAGCTGGAAAATGAACCAGATTCTCTTGACTTTCAGAATCTATGTGTTTAATAATGGTATTAGACTGCTTTCGGGGCTTCCCTGGTGGCTCAGATGGTAAAGAAACTGCCTGCAATGCAGGAGACTCAGGTTCAATTCCTGGGTCAGGAAGAGCCCTTGGAGGAGGGCATAGCAACCCACTCCAGTATTCTTGCCTGGAGAATTCCATGGACAGAGGAGCCTGGGGGATTACAGTCCATGTGCCGCAAAGAGACAGACACTACTGAGCAACTAATACTTCCACTTTCACTACTTTTCAGGCTGCTTTCGCAGTTTTAAAATTATAAAATATATGTACAAAAGGATATTTACAATGTTCATGCCCAACTTAAGGGATAGTAATAAAACAAGAATCTGTGATATCACCACTCAGCTTATAAAATAGAGCATCACTGTTCATGCTTTATTTCCTTTCTGTTTCATAAGCCATCAGGCACATGTCCTTATATCAGCCCCAACTCTTAAATAAGTAAGTAAGCAAGTGTTAGTCGCTCAGTTGTGTCCAACTCTTTGCCACCCTGTGAACTATAACCTGCCAGGCTCCTCTGTCCCTGGGATTCTCCAGGCAAGAACACTGGAGTGGGTTGCCATTTCCTTCTCCAGGGAATCTTCCCTACCCAGGGATCGAACCCTGGTCTCCTGCATTACAGGTGGATTCTTCACCATCTGAGCCACCAGGGAAGCCTCAAACATGAGAAGTAAGCACCACCCACTCCCATTCCAGTGGGCCAGGAAACACTCATTCATCAATGCCTTCAACACACTGTTTTGTACACCTATGATATGCCATGCACCGTGCTGGTGACATCACAAGCGCTCTGGTGACACTGTGGCAAAGGACACAGGTATGCTTCCTGCTCTTATGGAGGGTTTAGTCTAGTGGGGGACACACATTCAGTGACTAGTAACCAAGCAGTGGCTTAACTATGGTTGACATAAGGGGAGATGTGGGCTATTAAGAGGGTATATGACAGATATTCCTGGCCTAGACTTGGGCCATGTGACTTCAAAACATGGCCTGCCTCCTCTCTTGCAGTTGGTGGGGATGGAAATGGGAAGGGCAGGCAGAGCTGCTATCCACCTAAACTTACTTTAGAGAGACAGAATCTGCTGGCTGGTGGCCCTCAGCCTGGGCCCAGCTGAATCAGTTAGCTTTGGCATCTTCTTCCTTCTCCTATAGTCACCACCAGGGGAAAACTTGGCCCTGCTCCTCTGCCAAGTCCTGCCCCTAGTGGCACTCTGAGCAGCTGAGTGCCCAGTCAGTTCTTAACTGTGGTTAAGAACACAGGTTCCTAGTAAGGAACCTTCTTACCCTGTTGGGAATATAAGTTGGTGCGGCCACTGTGGAAAACACTATGGAGGTTCCTCAGAAAAATAAAAATAGAATTATCATATGGCCCCACAATCCCACTCCTGGATATATATCCAGACAAAACTGTAATTCGAAAACATACATGCACCTCTATGTTCATAGCAGCATTATCACAATAGCCAAGATCTGGAAAGAAATTGAATATTAATCAACAGATGAATGGATAAAGAGGTGGTACATATACACAATAGAATAGTACTCAGCAATAAAAAGAACAACATAATGCCATTTGCAACAACACAGATGCAACTAGAGATTACCATACTAAGTGAGAAAGACAAGTACTATATATATCACTTATATGTGGAATCTAAAATATGACACAAATGAAACAGAATCATGGACACATACAGAACAGACTGGTGGTTACCAAGGAGGTGGAGGCTGGCAAGGGATGCACTGAGAGGTTCAGGTTAACAGATGTAAACTTTTATATATAAAATGGATAAATAACAGGTCCTACTATATAGCACTAGAACTATATTCAATATCTTATGATAAACCATAATGGAAAACAACATTAAAAAAATATATATATATATGCAAATCACTTTGCTGTAGAGCAGAAATTAACACAACACTGTAAATCAATTCTACTTCAATAGAAAAAAAGTATTAAAACTCAAAAACATCCATCCATTCTTCAGGCAAAGTGCTTAGCAGCAAAGTATAATTCAACCAGGGTTTGAATCCTGGTTGTACCATTTACTAGTTGTATAGACTTGGGCAAGTAACCAACCATCCTAAGCTTTATTATCAATCTTTAAAATAGAGTTGACAATGCTAGTACCTACAGCATCAGATAGTCACAAAGACTAAAGGGGTAGAATAGCATTTGATACTAAATAATAAATATTAGCTCTTTATAGCTTTTGCTATTCCCCATGGCCTAAGGTAGGAGGTGAGTATTGTTCTGAGCCCTGCCTTGGACCTCCCCAAGCAACCTATTGCGTAAAGTATGGAGGCTGAGACTTGGCTCTGTTTCTTTGCCCTGACAGTGATCCATAGAACCTACAGATGTCATAGCTGGAAAAACCCTCAGAGACCATCCAGGTCAGCTACTCCCCCCTTCTCAATGGATGGGAAACTAGGCCCAGGGAGACGGCAGGGAGTGAATGATAGAAAAGGGGTTTTGACCTTGGTCTTATAGTCACAGCCTTAGGTTGGTTGCTAAGCACTCAAGCTTACATTCAAATCTGGGCTTTGGCACCTGATGGTACTTGATGGCTATGTGACCTCAAGCAAGGAATTTAATTCGTGGGAGCCTCGGTTTCCTGGGCTGTACAATGGGGATAATAACATCTACCTCAAAGGGGTGTTGAGAGAATGAACTAGAATAATGCATGTAAAATGCTCAATATGGGGCCTGGCACAGAGGAACACATGTTAGTTGTCATTTGCAAGTTAAGGGCTTTCACTGCACCAGGTTGCTGGTGCTGGTGACCAGGTGGTGCTTACTGAGCAGGCCAAGCCGACCCCAGGGGCTCACCGACCGACCCTGTGTCCATTTGGCTGGCCTATTCCTCCTCTCTAGTCTCAGACCCTCTGTGCCTGCTGTGAAGGCAGCCTGACTGGCTTAAACTGGAAATGGCCTGTCAGGGGCCTGGCTAGATTAGATGCACTTGAGCCCAAGGACAAAGGAGATGCCAGGTGGCGGCGTGAAGGTATCGCCCATTCTCTCTGCCTGAGGGGACAAGCATGGCTTTCTCTGTGTTCTTCTTTAGGCTGAGCCTGGTGGGAGACCCAACTGCCTTAAATGTCATTCCTGGGGTCCCTTTGAGCCAGTGTGGTTCCCCTCGGAGGCCAGCTCATAGGCTAGGTGGAGTTGGAGCCATTTAACAGAGACACCGCCATGGGATGCCTGCCACAGCAGTTTTCCTGCCTGGCTGCATGCTGGAACCCTCCTATGGAGCATTAGAATGACCATGCCTGGTCTTTACCTTGGACTCTGCTTTATTGATCAGGACTGGGTCTCGGGAATGGACATTGTGTTGAAGCTTCTCATCTGATTCTAATGAGAGCTCTCACACCAGACGCTGTGTGAGGTACAGCAGGTGATTCTGAAATGCTTTGGCTGAGGCTCCTGGCTTCAGGATACACTCAGGTCAGTGGGGAGATAAGTAAAGAAACAAGGCAATGGTGTGTGAGCTCTGACAGGAACGTAAAACTATGCTGGCAGCAGAAATGGCCTTTGGCTGGGCTGGTTCACAGAGGAGGTAGCATTTTGAAGCAAATCATCCATGCAGTCAACAATCAGGGATTATTTACTGAGCATCTACTATGTACCAGGGACAGTTCCAGGTGTTGGAGATGCATCAGTGACCAAGAAGGAGTCTACATTCTCAAGGGACCCAAGCTTCCTCCCTCTGCTGGGGGTGCAGGAGACACAAGCTAGAGGTGACCTTAGAGAGCAGCTTGTCTAGCCTTACTCTTCCTTTATTCTAGGTGGGGAAACTGAGGCCCAGATAGGGGATAGGACCATGATCAAACAGTTGTAACAGAGCCAGAAATAGAATTCCAGACACCCAAAGCAGACTGCAGGGGGCATCGGTGACCTGATACCATGGGTGCTGGAGAGAGTGCCAGGGACTTGGAGCCCCTGGAGCCCTGTCTCCAAAAAAGTTTCCATTCTAGTAAAAATGTCTTATGAAGGGTCAGTGGTATGAATGACAGAGAAGGGGCTGTGACCTTGGTCTTGTAGTCACAGCTTTAGGTTGGGTGCTAAGTGCTAAGCACTTAAACTTAGATTCAAATCAGAGCTTTGGCACCTGATGGTACTTGATGGCATGGAAGCAGGGAAAGGTATTCCAGGGAGATGGAACATCATGAGAAAAATAGGGCAGGAAAGAAGAGGGCTTGTTTTACCAATGATATTTGGTGTGGCCAAAGCCTTGGCATTAAAAGCAGAAGTGGTGAAAGAAGAGAAACAAGACCTGGGCAGGACCCAGATAGTGGGAGCAGGTATGCAGAGACCAAGGTGTTGGAATTTAGCCTGAGAACAACAGGGAGCAAAGTAGTGACTTCCTTGGATTTGTGTTTAGGACAATGACTCTGGGGCTGTGCAGAAGAAGCTGGGCCACTGACCCATCCTAGGTACACTTTCCTCCTGAGCCCACAGCAGTCAGGGTCCTGAAGTACTGATTTCCCTTTGAGGGAGGGCGTACTTGAGGTGAGGTTTGGCTGCAAGGAACAGTGAGCATGTGGCCATCTGTTGGGTGTACTTTTCCAGGATATTAACTTATTTAATCCCACAACATCATCTTAGGTAGGCCTGGTTCTTTTCTCCATTTTACAGATGACAAACCATTTTCCCAACATCACATAGTTGGTAAGTCACAGAACCAGGATTTGATTCCAGACAGTTTACACTCTTAAGCCCTATGCTATACTGCTTCTTGAAATACCTGTTACCTTTAAGAACTCATGGTCTTAAAGGGGTGCCATGGGAGCATCACCACAATTCCTGTGCTTCCAGGAAGGCAGTGGGCATTTAATCTTTTTTGAGCTTGGCTTTGTCCCCTTGAGAGGAAGGACACCCATTGGTGCAAGGCTGGTCCTGGCCTGTTTGTATTCCAGACTCTGATGACCTCGACACTCCTGCATAGCAGCCTTATGCTGAATGACTTCTCCTCAAACCCATCTAGGGATGTTTGGAGGAATACAGGGAGGACATATGTTCTTTCCTGGAACAAAGGAGGGTATTCAGCAGATACCTGGAGGTTGAATGAGGAAGTGAGTGAACAAATGAATGAATGGTGCCTTGGGTTGAGTCCCTGCAGCAGTACAGCACAGCGGCTAAGCACGGGCTTTTGTGCCAGGAGGGTCTGTGTTCAAATCTTGGTTTCACCAACTGCCACCTGAGTGACCATCCTAGACACACACCCTCATTTCCTGCCAGGACTATTTGACAGCTTGACGTGAGAGCTAAAGCTATGAGGGTCCATGGGAAGCCCCTTTGAGAATGTAATCTACACTCTGAACTGTCTCCCCTGAATAACCCACCAAGCTGCTGATTTTCCACATCAGATCAGGGGGTTAGGGAACCTTTAAAGACTGGACCCCACGTTGAAGAGTCTGACCCCAGGTGCCATCACAGGAGTTATATTGGGGCACAGGGTGGTCTTTGCTCCCCACTATGCTCACCCCTCCCCAGGACCTTCACATTGGGAGGGGGCATTTGGAAAGAGAACTTCAAGGAAGCCTGAGAAGATTCAGGATAAGGGGATGGGTCCCTTGCCATCTTGAGCCTGTCTGGCTCCTCGACCCTCTCCCACTCCAAAGACCAGAGGCCGGGTGGGTGAGGCTAGAGAGGCTACCAGATCTAGACCAGCTTGGACAGGGGGTTGGAGGAGGAACAGGAGTTAGGAGACAGCAAAGAATGCCAGCTGTTGAACAGCCCTTCAGGCACCCAGTTCAGGCTGGGGCCTGCACAGCCCTCGTCTTCTTCACCTCATACATAAGACTACATGTATCTGTCAGAGGAGACGTTAGCCCCATTTGCAGATGAGAAAACTGGCTGGGGGAAGGGGGGAAGCACAAGGCCCCTCAGCCCAGAAGTCACCAAGTCATGAATGGAACTCCCCCTGCTTCACTCCAATGCCCTTATTGTCTCCTTCCCACCATCTTGCCTTGAGAGAAGACATGGCACCCAGGCCAGCTGAGCTCAGCCTTGTGGGTGGGCGCTAGTGGGCATCCATCAGACACCCATGCCAGAATATCCACCTCCTGCCCTGTGCAGGTCTCAGACAAGCTGTGTCGGGACCCACAGCCACCCATCCGGAGTGGGTGGTGAAGCTGCAGCTGAGTTTATTAAGAGCAAAGGATAACTCCAGCTGCACAGGAAACTCAGTAACCCTGATTATGTGTTTATTCTTTCCCTTCCCTGCCTCTGCTCTCTCCCTCCCACCTCCTTCTCTTCTTCTTCCTGCCTCCTCCCTGTCTTCCTGCCCACCTTCTATCTTCTCCAGAATCTGCCTCCTTCGAGCTGCCCTCCACCCTCATCCCCTCTTTCCCCGTGCCAGCCCCAGCCTGGTCAGCTTGCTCTAGTCTCTGAAGGCAGGGGCTGCCCACGTAGTAAAGAAAAAGACCCAAACTTCCTCTCTCTGGGGAGGTGGTGGTGGGTGGGGGTGGGGGCAGGCGGGAGACACAAGCTAGAGGTGACCTTAGAGATCAGCTTGTCCAGCCTTACTCTTCCTTTATTCTAGGTGGGGAAACTGAGGCCTAGATAGGGGAGAAGGCTATGATCAAACCGCTGTAACAGAGCCAGAAGTAGAATTCCAGACACCCAAAGCAAGACTCCAGGGGGCATTGATGGCCTGATACCATGGGTGCTAGAGGAAGTGCCAGGGACTTGGAGCCCCTGGAGCCCTGTCTTCAATAAAGTTCAGAATGAACTGATATCCATTCAATTCCTTCTGTTGGTCTAGAATTCTAGAGCTACCAGCTATTCAAGGCCACAGGACTCACTAAGGTGAGTCACACCTCTCTGAATCAGAGAGGGAAATAGAGGAATGGTGCCAGGAAGGCCTTTGACCCTGAGACACAGAGCCCCACGGCAGGCCTGGAAATGCTTCAGTGGGGTGAGCAATAGAAGGAAGAGGAAAGACTCGTGTTTGACAAGAAATTACTTCCTGCCAGCAGGCTCTGTGGGCTAATGGAAATGGCTGAACAAACATGGCTAGGACCTCTCCTTCCCCAGAGATCTCTCAGAAAGAGGACAGCCTGCCAGAGCCCCTCAAGATCCTGGTCCCTTGGCAGCTGCATTTTGTGGGGCACACCAGTGGGGTGCCTCCTTGGGGGAGGAGCCTGGGGATCGAGGTGGAGGGAGGAAAGGGGATTTGCTCAACTAAAAAAAAAAATCTCCATTAACCCAAGCTGACACATCGGTATTAGCTTTTCCTACGCTAAATTACACAAGGATAAACTTGGGGCTGGAAGAGAAACCACACCGATTAGCGTCAGCTCCAGACCCACCGCACCATGACCAGGGGCAGGGGCAGGCATTTGTGAGGTGGTTCTTTCCCCTCTCATTTCTTCCTCAGAGTTTTAATTCCCCTGTCTTGCTGTGGAGTGCCAGGGACACAAACCGAACTCATCACGTTCTCCGCTGAGCCAACACGAACTCTCTGCAAGCTTGAAAAGTGTATGGCAGGAGTGGGGAGCCTTCCTTAAGGCCTTGAAGTTGGAAAGACCAGAAGAGAAGAAAGTAAAAGAGGAAATGGTCATTCAGGACATCAGCAGACAGTAAAACTAAACTAAATGGGAACTTTAATGAAACTGACCAGATCTCCCTTTTTTCCTGGAGTCCATTCCCAGCCACTGTCACTGGGCCCTGGGTTCTCCCAGAGGCTCCATGTCAAGGCCAATGGGACAAGGAGTGATGGGGGTCTGGAAGCCACAGCTGAGATCCTGCTCTAGGTGTGGGGGCAGGGGACAGCGCTCACCAGACACTGCCTATGGGCCAGGAACTTCGCCAAGCATATTGCCTCATTTCTCTTGCAGAAACCCCACAACACCACTCTGCAATCGGGATGATCAGCCCCATGTTCCAGATGAGGAAACTGCAGCTCAGAGAGGTTGAGTGACATGCCAAAGGCCATACAGCTACTAAATGGTAGAGCCCAACCTGAACTCATATCTCTTGGACCTGCTTCCCCACACCCCACGGCATCTGTCAAGTGTCTTTGAAAGGGAGTTGATGAGAAACAAGAAACAATGAAGCAATCCTTTTTTTTTTTCATGGATCATGGATCAGTTCTGGGGACCTCAGCCCATGCCCCGTCTCTCAGTCCCTACCTTGTCTGCTCATTGGCTGACCTCATCTCAATCCCTAGGAAACATACACTCTTCCTCTTGTTGGATGTAGGGGCAGGTGAGAGCATACCTCAGTCTGTCCTTAGCCCCTTGGCCCAGGAAGAAACAAGCCTTTGACTCAGACCCAGGAGTGAGTTCAAAGTGCAGACTCAGCCTAGTGGTTCAGACGGCCCAGTTCAGACATTAATCCTAGCTTGACGATGTATTGGTGGTAAGATCTCAAGCCAGTTGCTTAATTCCCCTGTCTATTCTTTTCTCATCTTATAAAATTGGCTTGATCATAGCACTCACCCCATAGTATAGTTATGAGGATTATGTGGGCTTATACTTGCAAAATACTTAGAACAAGGTCTGGCCCCTGGGAAGTACTATGTAGATGTTAGCTCTCATCAACATTCAGTAATACAAGGAACTCCTGCATCACCAACAAGAAAAATTGCCCAGCAGGATGCCTCAGGGGATCCCTTGTAATGATTCAACAAGGACTGGGGTTGCCCAGTAGCAGGACTTAGGGTGCCTGCTCTAATGATTCAATATGAAGAGCTATTGCTCAGGGCAGCCCTTGCAAAATCTACTTTACCAATTCGCTCACAACAGTTAGAAATGATCAGGTCGAACCGTAGGAAATTGCCAATGCTTGACCACCTTTGACCTAGAAAAATGGCAATTTCATATGGTTTAACCTAACTGCAGAGTTCATTTTGTGGTGGGTAAGGGCTGCTTCGGCCCCCACTCATTTCTTACCTCCTCAGCTGAGGAAGGTTGCTAAGCATATGTGACCCATTTCTATAAGGAGTAAATAGTTGGTTTCTGGTAGATGCTTCCAAAATACTTTAAAACTGGGCTTCCTTGAGAAGTTGAAACATTCCTCCTGGAACCAATTTTGCACTATTAGAGTCCTTGATATTTAGAGCCAAGAGGGATTTGAGGGGGGGGGAACCTTTATTTTTAGATGTCTGAAGATGAGTGGTGAGTAATCAAGGATATTAATGGTATTGCTGGAGGTGCTGGAAGGCAGGGGTCACTGGACATGGTGTCTGCCACCCTGGGAGACCGCCAAGCCTTGTGGAAACTGAATAGAATGGAAGACGGCAAGGTTCCTGGCATCTCTGCTCTTTGATGGCCCTCAGATTTATGGAAAATGGCTCAAGGAGAAAGCTTGTGTGTATGCAAGGGCATGCATCCTCTCCTTTTACCTTTATCTTGATTCTCTTTCTCCTGGTGCCCATGGCATGCTATGGTCCCTCCGAACCTCAGTTTCTCCTCTATTAGCTCCATGACGTTAAGGAACACATTTGTCTTGTCATTATTGAATCCTCAGCACTTCACCCATCTCTGGACACAGAGTGAGCCCTTGATAAATGTTTTCTGAAGGAATGAATTAATAAACAAACGAAGCCCATGGGTTCTGTCTTGCTTAGCAATCATAGTTTCCAGGAAGAAACAATGAGGTCCTATGAAAATCCTTTCCAAGAACTTGAAGTGCTACACAGATGCCTGAGGACGTCATGGGTGTTGTCCAGGGTTGTGGTCAAGTCTCCCCAAAGTAGTCAGAGCCCGGAGTCTCAGAATGATAAAAGCCAAGGAAGAAGAGGAAGTCAAAGGGGCAGGACGTAGCCACTTCAGAGTAAAATAAATAAATAAATAAATAAAGTATGTGTGAGTAGCTCTACTGAGTGGTGATAAAAAAAGAAAATATGGTTTATCTGCTGCAAGAAGGATTTATATCAGAGCTTCCATACACTGTGGGGAAGTGAAGCAGAGTGGATGTCCTTCCCTGAACATCTCGAAAAACAGAAGGCCACCACTCTCATCACATTGTCCTCAACCACTCACAGCCAGTGGGGCCTGGGGCTAATCCTTTCACCTCTTTGGGCCTCAGTTTCCCCATCTGTAACTGGGGGTTGGGGGATGGTGGGAGACCCTATGGTCTCTACAGTTCCTTCCAGCTCTTAAAATCTGGAATTCTGTCTGGAGGCTGGGCTGTGCTGGCATTACTTCAGAAGGATGTAGATGGCTATAAAAGTGATGGGATCCCTGGAGATGGAGAATCCTGCAGGGAAGCCCCCTCCCCTGGCCCTCCACCTCCTGCCCTTTTTAACTGCTGCAACCACAACCCTCCCCTGCTCTCCCGCGTTCCTCCTTCCCAAACCCCCACAGCTCTGTCTGGAGGCCCCATTCTCTGACCAGCTTTGTTTGCTTTTAATAAAGTTAATCGCACTCCTAATTTGTATGTAATGAAAAGATAAAAGGGAGACATGGGGGCGAACCTTCTACTGGAGTGGGAGTAGTCCAGTTCCAGGGCCGCCAGCCACCTCCCCGCCTCCACCCTTACCATCCTTGCCCATCCCTGGAGTCTGAGCAGGGGCTGCTGTCTGGGCCCCAGCCCAGCCTGGTTGTCCCTGAAGCTCCCCCAGGGAAGCCTCCTGGGGCCCTGCTTGCTCTGCCTTCCACCTCCTCGACCAGGTCCTTGAAGGCAGGGCCTGGCTGGAGCCAGGCACTCAGCAAGCAGCAGCAAAACTCAATTCTCCACTCTTGACTGTGTGCCCACATAGTCTCTGGAAATTCCTTGGATTCTTTCATGGGGAGATGAGGGAATATACTTGGGAGTGATTTGATTTACCTCAACTTCAGGTCTCCCCTTTAGCCAGCAATCACTCCATGAAACAGCTTTTCCTTCACAAGTCCCACTCAACCGGTGGGTCATCTCTTACTGGTTCTCAGCGCAGCCCTGCCACCAGCTTGGGACCACACATTTCACATCCCTGGGCCTCAGCCTCCCCATGAACCTCAAGAGCAGGTGGAGTCTGGTCTCTGTAGGTGGTAGATGGAGAGATGGCTGGTTATGACCAGGCTGCTTCCTATATCCCAGCATGCTGGAGAAGCTTGCAGAGCTGCTCTTAGGAGGCCAGCTCCCCTCACCACCAGAACTTTCTCCCTCTCCTAGCATAATTCCTTCTGCACCCACCCACCTCAGAGTCAGCTTCTGTGGAAAATTGTTCCCTGCAATAGTGGTTTGGGGGAATGATGTTCAGGGAAATACAGGCCGGAACCCTAGGCTCTCCAAGAGTTCTGCTTAGCAACACAATTCAGTGAGGACTGTGGCAAAGGACAGAAGCAGTAGAGGTCACCCCCATCTCTAGCCCTTGTTTCAGAGGTCTATGTCCCGAGCACTCACTTGTCCCCACTAGAGGGACAGATGTAAGGCTGGTGGGGGTTGGGAATGACTTCATGCACCAGGAAGAAGTGAGGCTGCAGAGCAAGCAGCCCTTTGTCTGCCCTCCCGGGGCAAGGTCAGGCGGGGCTTAGGCTGGGCTCCAGACCCAGATGGGGGTATGGAGAGAGCAGCTTCACTGGAGGGGGGCTCTCAGCATGGCACGCCTGAGCAGCAATCTGGAAGCTATTGGGCTCGTGTGTTTCTGCGATCCAACGCGAATGCCATGCCCAGTTCATTTCCTCTAAGGAAACACAACCTCAGGGGATAATTAGAGCTTCTTTGCGTACACAATCCCATATTGTTTATCCAACACAAATTAAAAAACGTGGGCCCTGAGAACAAGGAGCGAGAGATAAAGGAGACCTCCTCCTCCTCCTCCTCCTTCTCCTCCTCCTCCTCCTCCTCCACCCTCTCCCGTCCAGCTGGATCTCATTACCCTGCCCGGCCAGGCCAAGCCCCAACCCAGCCTCACGACCCACCCCCACCGCCAGCTCCTGCTCATGCAGCCTTTGTGCACCCCTAGACTCAGACCCTCAAAGTCAGGGCCTGGGATCCTTCTTGGCCTTCCCCCTTGTCTGTCTGCCTATGGCTCTGTTGTGAAAGGTGGCCCTGGGGCAGGCCTCTCTGGCCAAAGAGTGCTTGCCAAAAAGTGACCATTTGTCTACATGTCCTCTCAAGTACCTTCCCACTGAGGAACGTGGGAAATGCCAGTCCACAAACACCACTCAGCACCCAGGAGCAGAGGCAAAACCCATGCCCTGGGGGTTTCTGGGAAGGAAGGGCTAGCTCTCTTGGCCCTGGCCTTGGCCCTGGGTCCCTTCCACTGCCCAGATGCACTCCACTCAGACAACAGGGAGCCCAGTCAGCCTGGCCTGGGGGCCCCTCCACAAAGCCCAGCCCCTGTTTCCCCAGGCCCCACAGCCCAACAAAGGAGGATTCTCAGCCCGGGCGGCTCAGGGCGGGAGGAAGGAGGGTTGCGGGTGGAAAATAGCTTCAGAACCCAAGGTTGGCCATCTCCATGAAAGCCCTATTATTGCTCGGGTTGCTAAATGTCTTGCTTAGCATGGCCAATTCAGCTCCCCTCACTTCCCTGTCTCCCCCTAGGACTGGCTCCACATTCCAGCCCTGCACAGCCAGCCTTTCTCAACCATAGGAGGCAGGACAGGGAGGGCTTGAAGGAGGAAAGAGGGCTGCCGAGGGAGACCTCACCTTCCCCGGGCCTTGCTGGCTTAGGGAGCAAAGATGGCTGCATGGAAGTCAGTGCTTCAACATCTCTGACCTCCTGGTTCCTCTGCTTCCCGGGGTAGGGGGCTGGGGGGCGGGGCTTGTTCCAGGACAGCTGCCTAGGCTTTCCTTGGGGAGCTGGGAAGGTGTCCCCTAGCCACTGGCTACTAAGCAGCATGGCTCCAGGGCTAGCAAGGACAGGCCTTTCTGTTCTATGCTCCTGACCTCCCTCTCAACCTCAATCACTAAAAAGTCAAAAGGGCTGGGAGGCCCAGTGGACTCTCCTGAAGGCCAGGCCTTTCCTGACTCCCACAGAGCAGGGCGCTGGCCCGCTGGGTGAGTAGGGAGTTTGACTTGAGGTAGAATTTTCTCTGGTTGAAGTAAAGAGGAAGTAGTGTGAGCTGAAAACACATTCCCCGTCTGGTCTGTCCTTTCAGCTCTCCTGGTATTTTTTTTTTCTTTTGGTTTGTCTCTGAGCTGGAAAGAACATGTGCTTGGCAGATTTTTTATTAACTCTGTAGCTCTCTCTCTTTCTCGCTCTCTCTCTCTCTCTGTCTGTCTCTGTCTCTCTCCTTTTCGCTTGCTTGACAGAATTTAGATTAGACAAAACATGAGCTCATTTCTGCCTGAGAAAAAAATAAAAAGAAAAACACTCCTCCCCTCCCCCACCTCCTCCTCCTCTCTTCCTAGCCTCACCCACCTCTGCTCATGAGTGAACAGGCAGGCCCACAGAGACATCACCTCTAAGTCAGGGCTTGGGGTGCCATTGCCCCCATATCATGCCGGCAATCAGTTCTGAAGGGCAGATGGCCCCACTGTTTTTTAGTCACAGGCCTTCTGCCTAGTGTACGGGTACAGGGTAGGAGGCTGGAGCGGGGGGCAATCTAGAAGGGACAGGCCTGGGTTCCTGAGGGGTAAATAAACAAGGCAGGTCCTGCCAGGGTTGGCCAGGCTCCTGGCATCCATCCGCATCCAGCACCCAGGTCCCAGACCCTAACCCACCCAAACCTCCCTTTCCCTCTCTGTCCACCGCTCACTCCCGTACACATTCCTTGACAGTTGTACCACGTGCCAGCTGTACCACTGCGTCCCCTCCCCAGGTGCTGACCAAATCACTGAAGCCCTCGCTTCTTTCTTCACAGATCCAAGGGTATGGGACAGCAGCTTGAGAGGCCCATCTGAGGCTGAAATTGTAGCTTTGTCACTTACACTGGTGCTTGGGCTAATAATCATTTCTCCTCACTGAAATTCAGTTTCTTATCTGTAAGACAGGAATAGCAAGATCTACATTATAAAATTGTCCTGAGGTTTACACGACACTTAAATTTAATTTTGTCCTCCTGAAATTGGTGAAAATAACTAGTAGAATATCTGATACATTGTAGATGTGAATAAATCTCCTCCTCCTCCTTCTACTTCTATTTCTCTTTCTCTTTGTCTCCTCCTCCCTCCTCCCCCCCCCAGCCCCCACTTCTTCTTCCCCCCACCCTGACTTCATCTCCTAACCAGATTACAGGGGTGGAAGGACAGCATGAAAGACTGTGCTCAGACATGAGAAAGAACTTCCTGCAAGTGCAATGATTAGGACCTGAGAGAAATACCCACTGGAGTCTATAGATTCATCTTCTAGCAGAAGAAAGAAGAAAGTTGCCTACCCTGGAATCTGAAGATGGCTGGAGTTCTGCCCTGAAAGGTATGGTACAGTGGAGAGACCCTGGACTCTGATGGGACAGAGACCTGGCTTTGGTCACTAGCCTCTTTGGCCTTCAATTATTCACCTGTCAACAGAAGCAAGAATTCCCTTCCTCTCAGAGCTGTTGCGAGGTATCTTCACGAGCTCCTGCTGGCCGCCTGGAACAATGACTATGTCATTCTGCAGCAGCAGGGCAGAAAGCCAGAGTAGGTTTCTGGGGCTGCCTGGGAGCAGAGGCCACTGGTCCCTTGGGGACCCTTTCAGTCATTCTGGAAAGTGGTGGTCCAGCCTGGTGGGGGCTGCAGCCCAGGCTCCAGGACTGGTGGGCCCCTCTGAGCCAATGGGCCTCACCTTCACAACCACCCTCCTGCAAGCTGTCCCTTAGCCAAGCAGGGCAGTATTGCTCTCTTAATCTCGTTTTATAAATTAATCCCTTTCTTCCCTTAATCATTTTCATTGCCTGCCTCTGAACCCACTCCAATCTATCTCACTGCTCCTGCACCTTCTTCCACTTATCATCCACTTCTCATCCTCTGGCTACAGCGGGGCCCCCCACATGGCCTGCTGAGGCCACCACATTGACATCCCCAGGTAAGAGGGTGGGCCCCTGTGCCCAGTGAGTCTGGCTCCCTTTACCTTTGGCTCTGTGGAGACAGCCAAGGGGAGCAGAAGCACTTGGGGGCTGGAAAATCAGCCCTACCGCTTACTTGCTCAGTATCCCTAGGGCCATCCCTCCAGCTCTCTAGGCCTCAGTCTGCCTCATTTGTGAAATAGAGCATCTGGCAGAGCCCCGCATGAAAAAGCAAGTGCTTTGCAAAGAGCTGGACAAGTATTAGTCACTCTTTTCATTTCAAGGAAGGGCAGGTGTCCCAAGTCAGTGCTCCCTTAGGCCTGATCTGCTTGTCTCTTCAGTTAGACCCTGCTCCCCTGGCCCTGGAACTCCTTAGTATGCTGGGCACAGCCCCATGCCCCACCTGATGCCAGGGCCCTGATCCCCAAACTGCTGCCAGCAATGGAGATGGTAGACAGGGGCCCTGAGTGGTATGTGAAGGGGTCTTCTGGCCCAAAATTCACAGGGATAGCCAAGTTTCTGGAAGCTTCTTTTCACTTTATCTCACAGATTCTTTCTTGAGAAGATAGCCCTTCTGTTTGTCCACCTTTGCCTCAGGGGAGGGGGGTAGGACACAGTTTGATAGGCCTTGGGATTTTCCTAACAGCCCCATGAAGCCAGAATTTTTCCATTTTCAAAATGGGAAAACCGAGGCTCAGAGCCAAAAAGACTTGCCTGAGAGTCTACACTGTACCAGGCGCTTGTGGACTCGGTAGCAGTGAACAGGAGTGACAGGCTTCCCACCTACGTGCAGCCTACAGTCTAGATGGTGGCAGAAGGAGGTTTTGAACCCTGGTCTGTCAGACACAAATGCTTGTGCTTATAACAAATATATTAAGATGTTCTGTATTTCAGATAAAGAAAATCAAAACCATTCTAGTCATAGGACAAAAGAGGAGGCTGACAGTGACCGAGAGACTTCTTCAGGCCAATCCCAGCCCTGTAGAAGCTGATAATCTAGGGGAGTAGAAAAATGCTTCCACAATATGGCAGACAGGGATGGAGCTGTCAGAACAGAGCAGAGCAGGCCCTATCTGTGGGGCTTTGCAAGACTTGTTGGGTCGGAATTTTAAACTGGCTCTTGGAGGCTACCTAGAAGTTGGCCATGCTGACAAGGAAGGAAACGGCATCCCAGGTTGAAGGACACATCTTGAGTAAGCTCCAGACCTAGTGCCAGCAGACCCTCAGCCTCCTCCCCAGCACCCCAGCTGCCAGGAAGAAGCAATATGAAAAGCCTGGGTTCCTATCTCTGCTTTGCTCTTTACTGGATATGAGGCCTTAGATAAGAACTGAACCTCTCAGAGCCTCAGTCCCTTGATCTGAGTGCTGGGTAACTGGTCGGAGTGGGATGCCAAGTAGCTACTAGGATTATTGTTATCATTATCTTCACCAACACTATCATCTCAAAATATACTAGGCTGCAGAGTGCTTCACCCCAAGTGGTTCCTGCCCCATCCCCACCCCGTTCTGCCTGCCCTTTCCTCTAAGTTTCCAACCTGCTCTTACTTTGCCCCAGTTCTACCTCCTGCCACCCTTTTGTGACAGACAGGTTTGGCTCTGGGTGAAATCCACAAGGCCAGCCCCTAGCAGGCTCCTGGCAGACTTCAGGGCAGCTAGCACTCTTCTTGTGCATCCATACCATTTTGAGTCTGAGGTTTGGAGAATGGAGGGTGATCAGGGAAAGAAAGACAGAGCAGAAAGATTTTCTCTCTTGTTCCAGTGTGGATGGCTTCTGCCATACAGATTGTATGATCTAGACTCATGGCTGTCTCCTTAATCTGCTTTGTCCTCATCAGAGGCAGGAAAGAGGGGAGAGAGGGCTATTTAGAATGAGAGGGTGGGTGCAGGAATACTGCCCCACTCCCCCATAACCCACCTAGACCTATATACTAACACCCAAAATCCCATCCCGAGAAGCATGGGGTTAACCCTCTCTGGGCTCTCTGCACTGCTGAGGCCTGGCCCCTCCCAGCCTCTCCCCAGGCCAGGGATACTAGGAGGGGGCAGTGAGGGATGTTGGGGTGGGGGGAGGTCGGGGCCAGAAGTCCAGCCTGGTTCTGATTTCCCTGGCTAGAGCCGGGAACTAGAGCCTGGTCTGTCTTCAATCCGCCACCCCCTTCCACCCAGCCCCCTCGTGCAACACTTCTCTGCTTTCGGGAGCAGCCCATAACCGCAAACACATTTGCTAATGCAGCTAGCCTGCCCGTCTTGGGACAGCTGGCTGGGCCCTGTGCCTGAGGCCAGGGCAGGCAAAGGGCAGGGGGCCTGGCTGGGAAAGGGGCCTGAGGCTCCTCCTCCTGTGCTGAGCTGCCTGCACAGCCCTGGTCACTGCCTCTCTGGCTCCATGGCCCCTCTTCCCTGTGACTTCTTTGAGGGCTGAGCCAGGTCTTGGAGAAACTTATACATCTGGCTGTCCAGCCCAAGAACAGGGCAACTCTACATGCTCTTTGAGCAGGAGAATACCTTGCCCCGCTGGGCTAAGGGAGTTTCTGGGCCTGAGCCCGCCTACATAGCCTCTCCCTCTGAGAAGGGATTCCTATATGAATGGAAAACCTAGGGCCCAGGAAAAGTTGAGAATTTATGGATTGCCTAGAAAGGCAAAGCCTGAGACCCTGAAATGCAGGACACCCTGGTTTGATTCCTGGCTTGGGATGATCCACTGGAGAAGGGATAGGCTACCCACTCCAGTATTCTTGGGCTCCCCTTGTGGCTCATCTAGTGAAGAACCCTCCCACAGTGCGGGAGACCTGGGTTTGATCCCTGGGTTGGGAAGATCTCCTGGAGAAGGGAAAAGCTACCCACTCCAATATTCTGGCCTGGAGAATTCCATGGACTCTATAGTCCATAGGGTTGCAAAGAGTCAGACAGGACTGAATGACTTTCACAGAAAGGCAAAAGCAGGAAGCCAAGCGTTCTCCTCTCTGCTACTAATGTGATTTGAATAATCATTTCCCTTCTCTGAGCCTCAGTTTCTCCATCCTGCCCAGACTTTGAAGACTCTTATATGGGCATAAACAAGCAACTGTCTTATAAACAGTAGAGTTCTGTGTCCATGAGAATCATTCCCTCAGACTTTATGCTCTGTGAAGGTGTGCACCATATCTCAGCTCCCTCTGTATTGCCATGACATCAGCTCATTGTGGGGGATGGCAAGAGACATGGGCCTGGGGACAGAGCAACACAAGTCAGTTCTATCTCTAGTCAGCCTGAGTTCCTGCACCCTTGGAGAACCAAGACTGAGTCCTGAGGTTCCTGAATTTTGGAGCTGGAGCTGTGACTGGAGCCCACCCCCAACCAGACGTCAATCCTAAGGCCCCAGACTCCTCAGCTGCCCCTGTCCAGCCCCCACTCCCTCCCGTTGCACATAAAGCGTGAGGTTCAGCTTCCCCCTGCCAAGACACCCCCACCCAGTCCCACAGCCCCTCTCCAAAGACAGGGGCCTTTCTCTGCCACGTTCCTGGAGGCTTTTCCACTTAACAGGGCCTTGAAATCCATTTGCCGCAGACTGTGAACTTCCTCTTCATGCTCCTGCCCGCTGGCCCTCTTTTAGGCTGACCCCCCTCACTCCCACTCAACCCTGGCGTCTGCCAGCCCATGGCCCAGCAGCTGTCACCCTGCTCTCCCCCTCCCCAGGCCTCCAAGGCCAAGCAGGGGGCACCTGGAGGAGGTACCGGGGGCCCAGGAACCAGCAGCAGCCTGGGCTAAGGCAGAGATCCAAGGACTTGCTCACTAGAAGAGTCCTAAGCTCCAGCCAAGACACAAAGGGCTGCTCCCCTTTCTCCCAACCAGCTAGAAACAGAGGTTGCCTCCCTCGGGCCTCTAAAGGCACCAGGCATTCCCCACCAGATCACATCTCTAGTCCTTATGGCCCTGACTCCTACTGCTGGTGGGGATGCATGACAGCACCTGCCCACCTTTCAGACATAGCTGGGAAGGTGGGCAGTCTGGCACCTAGTCCTCCCACAGCTAGAATCCATGACCTTGGGCCAATCTAGTCCCTCCTCTGGCCTCTGACTGCCTCAGAATTCCTTCTTACCCAACCCTGACCTATTTTTGTTTCCTCAACTAGAGTTTGTCCTCTGCTTCCCCAAGTGGTCAACTCCAGGTTTCTGTGGCCTTCTTCCTGGAGTCCAAAAGGCTGTCATGTTCTGCCACAAATTAATTCCTGATCCCACAGGTCCCTCTGAAGCTAAAGAAAAGGCAGGCAGTGACCATCCACCGAGCACCTACTATGACCAGGTATTTCATGCCTTCTACCTCCTTTTGGCATTAATATCTCCATGCTACAGGCTAAGGAAACTGAGGCTCAGAAAGAAGTAACTGATTTGTTAATCCAGATTTGCTTTGCAGTAGTATGGACAGAGGAGCCTGGTAGGCTGTAGTCCATGGGGTCGCTAAGAGTCGGGCACGATTGAGCGATTTCACTTTCACTTTTCACTTTCATGCATTGGAGAAGGAAATGGCAGCCCACTCCAGTGTTCTTGTCTGGAGAATCCCAGGGACGGGGGAGCCTGGTGGGCTGCCGTCTATGGGGTCGCACAGAGTCGGACACGGCTGAAGCGACTTAGCAGCAGCAGTTATTCACAGAGCTTCAGAGCCTGGTTAGTCTTCAAACAATGAGGTTCATGCTAATATACATGCAGCTTGTGACCCACTCAGACTTGAGTCACCAACTCAACTCTGTTTCCCTAAAAGCTAAAGTCAGAATGAAAAAGAAAAGTACCCTAAGGGAGAAGGAAGGACTACCTTTCAGGCCTCAAGTCACCCAATTCAACCAAGAATCTACTATATGTCCATACCTGGTGGGCATTTTCACATGCTGTCTGTTGTTTAAATATTCTCAACACCCCTTTGGGCTAGCAATTAGCTTGGTCTTTTTATAGATGGGGAAACTGAAGCACAGACAGGGGAAGTAAATTGCCAAAGACTACACAATGAGACCCTGGAGGAGGGCGTGGCAACCCGCCCCAGTATTCTTGCCTGGAGGATCCTGTGGACAGAGAAACCTGGTGGGCAACAGTCCATGGGCGCGCACAGACTCGGACATGACTAAAGCGACTCAGCACACAATGAGAAGGTGGCACAGTGTTTCTCCCACTCCTACTCACATATCTCAGCCTAGCCTATCCTAAGGGAAGAGGAGTGACATCTTATAGCAAGAGATTCCCTGTCCCCTGGCTGCAGGGCTCAGACAAGAGTGGCAGGTGCACAGAGACCCCATATGACAGTGGCAGGGCTATGCCCCTCTCCTCCAAAGTTGGCTGTAACCCTGGCCTCCTGGAGCTAACCCTTGATCTGGCTCTGGGAGACAGCCTGTCTCTCTCCTCATGTCTTTTTCATCCTTCCCTACTCTGCTTCTCCGCACTGAATTTGTGTGAAACCTGGACTGAATTACAGTACCACCCATTACCCAACCTGCCTCATTCCAAATCCCTGGCATTAATGTAGTCAATAGAGAGGAAGCCAGCCCCCTGAAGCCTGCTCCCTTCAGCTGGCCGCCCGTCTCACCCCGCGCCACCAGCACTGGCTATGGTGCTGTGTCACCCGCGCGCCCTTCCCCCTGGTGCACGGATCCCCCACACCACTCACACATGCGCCTGTCCAAAGGGAGCAGGTTCTTACCCACAAAAGAGGCCTTCCCGATAACACAATTGAATGAAGCATGTTCATGCATATTCATTCTTCTGGTGAGCATGTATGGAGCATCAAGTAGGTGCCACGACTGCTTCAAGACACTAAATGCACAGCAGTGAACAACACAGAAGCTTGCTTTCATGAGCCTTAATGTCCAGCGAGAAGGGGAGAAGCTCATGACCAAGTACAGCACACATGAACAAGACAGTCCCAGACTAGGGTGGGAACTGTGAAGCAAATAAGGCAGGCTAGCATCATTGTGACTTTAGGGGGGCTGTTTTAGTTTGGGTAGTCAGGGAGGGCCTCGATGAGGCAGTAATACTTGGACTGAGGCCTGATTAGCAAGCAGCAGTCCTGTGAGGACTTAGAGGAAGCCTTTGAGGGAGAGAGAACAGAAAGCATAAAGGCACTGAGGTGGGGTTGAATGTGGTGAAGAAAAGGGCTCTCAGCTGAAGTTGGAGAGTCAGAAGGCATCATATCATGTAAGGCCTTCCAAGTCATGGTCAAAAGTTTGAGTTTTATTCTAAGCGTGGTGAGAAACCATTAGAGGATTGTAAGCATATTTAAAAAATATTACTGAATTTGTGTTTAAGAACGATTGCTCTGACAGCTATAAGGAGGATGGATCATTGAGGGGCATGGGTAGAAACAGGGAACCCAATTGCACTAGACCAGATGAGAGATGGTGCTGGCCCAGGCTGGGCTGGGTGACCACACAGAGAAGCAGATATCAAGGAAATATTAGTAGTTAGTTATGGCAGTCTGGACTTCAGTGGAGAGGTCAGGCTCTTCCTGATAATCTCAGATGGAAGGGTCCTTCATCTCTCTGCTTGGATGTCTAGGCAGACATCTCAAATACAGCATGGCTACAAAATAATCCTTTACTTCTACCACCAAACCTTGATGTTAGATGCATAAGCCTGGGATTTGAGGAAGAGATCAGGAATGGAGATGCAAATTGGGGGGAGTTGTTGGCATATAGGTGGTATTTAAACTCAGGGCTCAATGAGACCATCTGCTAAGAAAGTACAGGTAGAGAAAAAGAGTGCTCTAAGACTCACTCCAAATCCCTGGCATTAATGCAATCATCTGTACTCCAACAGATAGAGCCTGTGAAGAACCAGAGAAGAACCGGAGAAAACAGCAAGATTAGAGGAAAACCAGCAACCAAGAGAGTTTGGCTCCAGGAAGGAGTAAGCAGATGCTTCTGAGAGAGAGATCCAGAAAAGCAAGACAGATCATTGGGTTTGGCAATGTGAAATCACTGGTGACCTTGACAAGATCAATTTCAGTGGAGATGGAAGTCCATTGGGATAGTGAGAGGTGAGAATGGGTTGTGAGGAAGTAAAGACTTTGTGTGTAGAAGTTTTGTGGTGAAGGAGTAGAAGTGATGGGGCAGAAGCTGGAGGAGTGTGTGGATAAGGATGAAGTAGTAGAGGCGATGAATTGGAGGCATAATAAGGACAGAGCATTGTTGGACTCAGGGAATAAGAGGGAAGATAAGGAGTAGGGTCAAAGGGTGGACTGACTGAAATTAAGATTTTGAAAGTGCTGGAGTTAACAAAGATGGCAAGGTCAAGTGTATGACTGTGGGAATGGGAGACTGAGATGGGGTGCAGGACCAGATTGTTGGAGGTGAGGTACTCCAGGAGTAGAGAAGCCAGAGTGGTCA
This sequence comes from Bubalus kerabau, assembly GCF_029407905.1. Taxonomy (NCBI): domain Eukaryota; kingdom Metazoa; phylum Chordata; class Mammalia; order Artiodactyla; family Bovidae; genus Bubalus; species Bubalus kerabau. The sequence goes on along the minus strand of NC_073647.1, from coordinate 96,327,390 downwards.
CCCATGTTGATGAAGAATTTGCCAAGAACATTGCCAGGGTTAGGTAATGGAGAATAGGCATTGAGCTACATACTGTTATCTCAGTGAACAGAGGGCACTGACAAAGAGGGTCAAAAGATGACAACCTCAGGGAGGGATAGGAGGCTCCATTGTTTTGGAAAGAGGAAAGAAGACAAATGGTCTGAAAACAGCCTTGGGAAACAGGGAAAAAGACACCATCCCTATCTCTGTCTCAAGAGGTATGTGAGATGTGGGAGAACAGTAGAGCCCCTATCTGAGGGAGTTGCAGGAGAGGTGTGTCCTTGGGGCATCAGAATGAAAGACAAGATCTTAAGAGACTGAAGGTGTCGGGAGGGGAATAGTGGTTGAGAGTGGACCGTGAGTAGAAGAAGGCAGAGTATAAGGGTTTCAGGAGAATGGAAGGAATGTAAGATGAGGCCCAAATTAGGCAATATATACAGCAATATAAGTATTAGAGTTGGTGGAAGAGATGGTGGAAGGCCAAGGAGGCCTAGGCTTCTGTGGTGATTGAGGTAAACAGGGATGTGATTCCTGGTGGAACAGATCCGAATTTCTCACAGAAAGTGTGGTCATCAGTTCAAGCCAAAAGACCCAAGGAGCCTGAGTGAGGGACTTCCTGCTACTGGCTAGATGTGGGGAGGCCAAGAACAATCTAGGCCTTGCAACCAGGAGAAGCTCTGTAGGCCTCCCACACAACCTGCAGCGGGCAACATCTCTGCTAAAGGAGAAGAGGTAGAACACAAAACAAGCAAAGCAGGTAAGCACATGTCCAACCTGGCACGTACAACAACATACCCTCAGGCACACATTTGCACTTACACAGAAATCCTAACCCCTACACACAGCATGAATATGTGAACAAAATATTCCATATATGCAAACCTGGGCATGGGCAGGCACGTACACTTTTAGATGCGCCCACGTACACACACCATGTGCACAAAATGCACACAGACCCAACACACCATACATGCCCATATTTCCCCATCCCATCATGTATGTGCTCACACATGCACACAAGCACACACACACACACAACGACGCCTGGACTTTCTTAAGTCTTGCCAAACCACAGACAGTAGAAAATCAAGCTGAAGTTGAATAATCCAACCCAGTAAAGGGGGGATAGGGAGACGAAAGGGTGTGAGAATGAGGTGTGTGTTAGGGGAGACAGGCAGAGGGGAGCAAAGGAGCCAAGTGCTAAGGAAAAAAATCTAGACCTTTTGAAAAAGGGAAAGCCTTCAGACAGAGCAGGAATGCAGGCTGTAATTAGAATCGCTTCAACCGTCTCTAGATTCGAAAAGGATAGGCAAACTGGTTACACATGCAGCATGGTGATCCTTAGCCTAGATAATGTCAGAAAAGCATGTGTGTGTGTGTGTGTGTGCGTGTGTGTGCAGGCATGCATGGGCGCCTGTGAGGGCTACACAAAATGCACTTGACTACATGGCACTGGGTGCTGAGGTGCCCCCTCCCACTTTGCCCCTGCAGCCACCTGCCTTCAGGCTAGACCCTTCACCAGGCCCAGAGCCACACCACTACACACCAGTACACACACACACACACACACACACACTCAAGGCCTGGAGGGCTTAGGGTTTGCTCAAGGCCACATAGCCTAGAGGGTGACATGATGTCCAAGATGCTGGATGAGGAGACAGCATTCCTGAGTTCAAGTCCCAGCTCGGTCACTGCCTAGCTGGGCCCATAGTCTACCCTTTCACAGGGACTCTGGAGCCTAGAGGGAGATCTTGGGGGTCCTTCCAATCTGACCTAGAGCCATTGGTTCAGAGCAGCTGGAAGCAAGCAAAGGAAAGAGAATAGTGGGGTGCCTTCAAGAAGCAGAGCTGGGTGGAGAGGGATATGAATGTCTCTGGCTCTCCTGGCTCCAGCCACAGGTTGCCCCAAGGGCAAATCTTCACACTTTGGCCCAGTCAGCATGCTGTGGGCTCCCAAGGACTAAAGCAGGCACCAGAGGAGAGGGCTGGGCAGCCAGGCAGGGCCCAGTCAGCCACAAACATAATCCCTCATATTCCCTCTGGCCCTTTCCTTCCATTCTTTTCACCTTCCTCCTCCAGGCTTACTGGGAGGGCCTTGGGGCCAGCTGCTGTCGTCACTAAAAATAGCTCAGCCAGCTTTGGGTGTGAAGGAACCCTTCTTACTTGCAATCCCAGAGGCCTGGCAGATGGCAGTTGGTGTCTATGGCCCCTCCAAGCCTACAAGATCAGATTCTCCTTTTTAAGTGCAAGCTCCAGTTCCAGCCCAAATCTCAGGTTCCCCAAGCACCACCTTCTTCTTTCCCCAGTATCCCAGGGAATCCTCTTTAGAGGTTCACACAGTGGATGACTTGAGTCCTGGTGTTCAGAAAATAGTAATTATAATAATAATAATAGTTAACACTTATAAAACATTTACTGTGTGTTCACAAAGCCTCAGCAAAAGACTTCATTTGTCTAGTCTGCTCCCTTACAAGAACTCTCTGCTTCTGCTAAGTCACTTCAGTCGTGTCTGACTCTGTGCGACCCCATAGACGGCAGCCCACCAGGCTCCTCTGTCCCTGGGATTCTCCAGGCAAGAACACTGGAGTGGGTTGCCATTACCTTCTCCAATGCATGCATGCATGCAAAGTCACTTCAGTCGTGTCCGACTCTGTGCGAAGCTATGGACAGTAGACCTCCAGGCTCCTCTGTTCACTGGATTCTCCAGGCAAGAATATTGGAGAGGGTTGCCATCTGAGGTATCTACTACTATGCCTGTCGTGCAGGTGAACAAACTGAGGCACAGACAACTGAAGTCAAGTACTCAAAGTTACACAGCTAGTAAGTTGTAGAATGGGGATGTTGCTTATCCATTTAATTGCGGATTCCTTCAGGAAGAGAAAACTTCTGGTAACAGTTAAGAATGAGAGCTATTACCCATCTTCATGTGCAGTGGGCCTCCCTGAACACTTCAAAACGGGCTTTTACTACAGCCCACTGGAGCAGCTGAAAGGGCCTCCAAGGTAAAGGGATAAAGGATTAAATCCTTGGTTTGCCCACTCACTGGCTGTGCAACTCTGAGCAAGTATCTTCTCCTTTTTGAGCTTGTGTCCTCATCTGTGAAACAAGTAATAATAGCAGGTGACTCTCAAAGTGGAGTCTGGGAGATGAGGTGTGAGAGCAGACTCGGCACAGATGAGTCAGCGTTGCCCTCTTCCCACTTCCTAAAGACACCTGAGGACTTCTTGGCCTCATTCTTTCCAACAGCTGGATGGAGAGCCTAGAAGGTCTGGGTCTGGGCCATTTTCTCCACACGGCACTGTCTGCACTACCCAGGGCCTCCAAGTTTTCCAGGGGCCTGTGCAAATGTGTGAGCCCCAGGAAAATTTATTGGCTCTAAAATATGAAAAGAAAACAGCAGAATTGGAATTAATAAATGTTCTATTACGTGTCTACAAAACGTAATATAACATTGACCTCATTAATTGTTAAATTTAGTATTCCTAAAAATTTCATTACATTTGAAAACAATTTGTTGGTTAGATTTCTTCACTTTGCAAGAATTCCTGAGTATGCATGATGATTACCAAGAAATCATAGCCAACTGGGAATGAAACAAGTTACTCATAGGCAAATCATTTCAAAAGCGGAATTATAAAAATCCTTTGAAATATTTTATAGCAAAAATTACATTTAATATGGGATGTGGGTGCATTTTCATATTTTTGATATGCTGTGGGGTAAAACCATTAAAAGTGAGAATGCCTGGGGCCTTCGGAGGTCTAGAGAGGCCCTGCCCTGGAGTGGAAGAGGAGCAAGGGCCCCCGCGTGGGGAATAAAAGCACTTCTGTGAGAATTGCTATTTGGGGGAAAGAGTCAATGGGCCATGGTGGGCACCCACTCCTTGGGTTGTTCCCCTCATCTCAAACAAAACAAAACAAAACAAAACCCCGCCCAGGCCACATGCGTGTAGGCGCTGGCAGAATGGCCCTCATGGAGCAGCACTTTCATGTACTGCCCTCGGCTCTTATCAAAGGCCCTTTCAAGAAACAGGCATGCCTGTGTGCCTTTCATAATCAAGAAGAGAAATAAACATTATCTGACGAAAAGCGAGAAGAAAACAGCCATGTGTAAACGGTGTCTTTTGGCTTGTCAAGCTGTTGCTCAGGACATTGTCCACTGGGCTGCTCAGTGCCCCCAGGCAAGGGCCCACACGAGGCATTTCTCTCCCAATTTAGCGCCAGCATCAACTTGGGGTCCCTAGAGGGCCTGTCAGTTTCCTCCCCAGTGATACCCAGAGCAGCGGAGTGCTCTGCTTCAGGCAGCCTCACCATGGGAGGCCGCGAGTGGGAGGTAGGCCACCACTTACTTCTACGTGACCTGAGGCAGGTCCCTTCCCGCTGAGCCTTCTGTGCAATACCAGCAGTATAAGTCGCAGGGTTAGCATGAGGATGCATTGAGATAATGAATGTCAAGTGGATAGAACAGGCCTCCGTGCTGCTGAGAACTTGGGATCAGGAGTGGGTTTGCTCTGGATGGCTGACAGTTGATGACTCAGACCCCCTACCCCAGGATGCCTGCCTGCTCTGCATGGTCTCGGACACCTGGGCTCTGTGCCCAACATGTTCCAGCAACCCGACTAGGTCAAGGCTCTCCTTTGTCAAATCTGCATGTCCAGGAATCACCAAGGAGGTCAGAGGCTGGTAGCAGAGACTCCACCATGACCCCAGCTCCCCTGAAGCTTAGATGATTCAACCTCCTATACTCCAGATGTTGTCCCTGCTCTAGCTAGCTATCCTGGCCTGGTTTCTGCCCACTCTTCCTCACCTCTTCTGTGCAGAAACCCCGTGAGGATATGGTTCTGCTAAGAGCTCTCTGTCCTACTTATCACTGTGACTGACGCAGAGATGAACAAACCCAAGAAAGAGGCTGGTGGCACTACACCAGCTCATCAACGGCAGACCAGCATTCATCCCTTTAGTGATTCCCTCATGGCTCCGTCAGTAAAGAATCTGCCTGAAATGCAGGAGAGCCAGGTTTAATTCCAGGGTGGGAAAGATCCCCTGGAGAACAAAATGGCAACCCACTCCAGTAATCCTGCCTGGAAAGTCCTGTGGACAGAGGAGCCTGGCAGGCTACAGCTCACGGGGTCGCTAGAGTTGGACATGACTCAGCGACTAAACCACAAAGCACCACCACCAACTGCAAATGGCCCGATCCCTTTCCAGGCCAAACACCTTGCTGCCAGCTCAGGATCTTTGCCCACTCTTTTGAGTGCTGTCTCTCCTCTGTCCCCATCCTCTCTGCCTTGGGCCCCCCTGGATCCTGTCCCCCAAATGCCATTAGCCCTCCCTCCTTTGTGTTCTTGCCACATTTTGTATGTGGCTCCACTGCAGTTCTTAGCAGCTCTTGGCTCCTTTGACTAACAATTCTGGGTTCTAGCATCTGTAGCCCTTAGACACCAAAGGCAGAGGCCGTATGGTTTCACCTCTGGGTCTTTGGTACCCAGCACTTGAATTAGGACAGGCATATTTGCTGAACAGGAGGGAACTCATCACAAGCAGAGAAAGTGGGAGAGAAATAAGAGTCTGTCTTTTGGAATTTCTCCTTCCAGCCCTCAGTGATGAAATCAGAAGGTTGGGGCTCGAGTCCTTGACCATGTTTAGCTGTGTGACCTTAGGCAAATCACTTCCCTTTCCCGTGAGCCCCATTTTTATCACCAGAAAAAATGGAGCTTCCAATTCATTCTCTGGTTTTGGCAAGGGCTGTCATGGAGATCCGATGAGAGAGGGGTGGGAAAAGTTCGTGAGACCTCATGAACTGCTGGGCCAGGAGCTGAAGAGCTGCCTGTCCTGGGAGTTCCTTTGAGTTTGTTTTCAAGAGGGGACTGCAAACCCCGAGGAACATGCAGACAGATCAACTGCACACACTCATGCCCTGCCTGCTAGATGGTTCCATTATGCAGAAACACAACTTGCCTGTTTTCACAGGACAACTCACATCTGCCATGCAGTCCCTAGACCACAATATCGAGAGGACTTTTTCTGCCCTCTCATTCCTTTAATCCCTGCTCCCACCTCAACTGCCAGGGATCCTGAGCCCCTTTTGACAGGTAATATGATTAATCATAACAGCAGCCAGCACTTGGCAAGAACTTACTATAGCTCTGAGTGTCTTGCATTTATTAACTCACTTAATTCTCACAACATTAATAGGTATTGTTATTTCCCCCATTCTTAAGATGGGAAAACTGAAAATCAAAGAGGTAAAGTAACTTGCCCAAGGTAACAGAACTAGTGCACAGCAAAGGTGTGGTTTGATGCTGGTTTGTTTTGTTTTTTTTTTTTTTTTGCTAAGTTGTGTCTGACTCTCTGTGACCTCACGGACTATAGCCCACCAGCCTCCTCTGTACATGGGATTTCCCATGCAAGAACACTGGAATGTGTTGCCATTTCCTTCTCTAGGGGATCTTTTCAACCCAGGGATCAAACCTGCATTTCTGGCCTTGGCAGGCAAGTTCTTTACCACTGAGCCACCAGGGAAGCCCCATTCCAGCTCTAGAATCTGTGAGTTTAATCATTTTGTTGCACTGCCTGCCAGACAAAATACTGAGGCTGTAAAAGAAAGTGACTTGCCCAAGGTTACACATGCAGTGAGTTAGTGACATTGCCTATATACTCTAACTCAGCTCATTAGCAGTTTCTACAACCTGTTAATTTTCTGTTAAAAAGTGAATGATGTGGAAATGAACCCTTAGTGGCATGGTCTAGATGGAAGGGGGAAGGCCCTATGTGAAGGAAGTCAATCATAGGTATTTCTATGTTTACAATTCAACACTTATCTTTGCATCCAGGAGACATTCAAATATTCCACTAACATTTGGAGGAACAGAGGTACTGTGGGAACTGACAATGGTCCTGCAGACCAAATAAGGAGCCCTTCATTTTCCCACTTAAGCTGGACCTGGGAGGATGTAAATTGCTGGAGGGGTAGGAGTGAGTGGAGAAGCCTCCCAAACAGAGCAATTGCCTGAACAAAAGCACTGCTGTGAGGAAGACTTGTTGTGTTCTGGGAAGACAGAGGGGTCCAAAGTGACTATAAGACTTTCTTTCTGGAAGAGAAGCAAGGTGAAATGGCCAAAGGATTTGAACACCAAGCTAAGGAATTGGGACTTCATTTTACCTTTTGGTTGCAGAGAGATGTCACACCAATAAAGTCATTCAAGAGTAGACATATAGAATCATGGTTTGTCCCAGCTAGAAAAGACACTGAGATGTCGACAGGGGCCAGTGACCTGGTCAAGGCAAACTGTGAGTCAATAGGAATCAGGCCATAATTTGGTCTCAGAAGACTCATGGGTTTGTACAAGTAGAGAGGAGGGAAGAAAGGCCTGGAGCAAGGCTCCCAGGGAGAAGGGAGGAAAGGGGCCTGACTTTGGGCAGCCCCACATCCCATCTCTACACCCACACAGACTATCAGGTGTGGCTTTGAGTAGGTGGTTCTCTATAAGGCAGCCTGGATTCCAGAATTCTGGGCCCAGACCCATGTCCCAGGAAAGACCTCAGAGACAAGCCATGGTGGAAAGCCCAAGGGGAGAGTTTTGTCAGGGGAATGGAAGGGCTGACTGGGTCTGGATGGCCAGATAGGTGTCCTGGTTTGAGAGTATCCAGGCCCAGCTCAGAGTGGGCACCATCCCCGCTTGCTGAGAATCCAATTGGAGCTGGGGCGAGGTGGGCTTCTGCCCTTGGTCCTCCACTCCCACCTGGCAATCATTAGGTTGGCTTGGAGGATCCCTGTCAAGAGAGCTAGACTTCTGGGATGGATCAAGGTGAAAAGGAGGCTGGCAGAGAGGACCTCTGCGCCCAGACCTCACACTGAGGGCTTCCCAGGGCTGCCGGCTTCCCTGGGTGTGTCAAAAAGACATTTCAAAGACCTGGCTGGCCCCTTATCAAGTCATGTGTTCTCCTTCCTGCCATATGGAAGGCCATGTGTCCAACTCCCCTGGGGAAGTATGGGCCTATGGGCTTGGAGGGGGAGGGGCTGCTACTCAGAGCAATGGGCCGATTAGTCAGACAAAGGCTGCTAGGAGAGTGTTAAACTCTGGGGTTGGAAATACTGGATCCAGGAATCCTTGCCCTAGGGGATCATGTCCAGGGGCTGAGACCATGCCTCTTCTTCCCTCAATCTCCATACTCAACAGCCAGTTCTCCAAAACCTCAGTGTCCTCATCTGTAAAATGGGTATAATTCCTTCCTCATAGGGCTGTTGTGAAGCTAAAACAAGAGACTGAAGATACAACTCTCAGCACAGTCCCAAGCAGAAAGCATGCACCCAGTAAGTGCTAGGCCAGCTGATTCCCTTTTCGTCCCTACATTGGGGTCAGAACAAAACAGGTGAAAATCTATCAGTCCATGAAGCTTCTGCATACTAGAATTTGGAGAGTCCACATGCTGTAGCCCCTACCACCCCCATCCTGCTGATATATTAGTAGAAGTAGAGGCCCAGAGAGGTTAAGTGTCTTATCCGAGATCACACAGCCCATCAGCAGTAGAGCTGGGACTGTAGCCCAGGGTCCCACATTACAGAACACTAGAATTCGGCTGTCTCACAGCCTTGACTGGTTCAGCCCAGCGGCAATGCCTGGTGCCTTTCAGTAACCTGCCCCTTTTCCACAGGATGCCTCAATGAGGATAAAGATACTCGATGTGATGTCCTGGCAAGGCTGAGGCTGGAGATGGGGGATACTCTGCTTTGGCTCCGTGCTGCAGCAGCTCAGCCCCATGCAGTCCTTGAGAGAGAGAGAGAGAGAGAGCACACGCGCGGGAGAACAAGAGTGGTGGGGCTGGGGTGGGGGGGAGGGCTTTATCGGGCTACCATATCACATTGCAAGCTCCTATCTCATTTGCTGTTCAAGAGTCCCTGGCCCGCCTTCCCTTACTCTTTCTCGGGCAGATCTGCCTGGTTTGCATTATTCTCCTTCCCGCCCACCCCCTACCCGGATATCTTGGTTCCATATTTTCCACGCTGAGGCTCAGTTTACTCCTGGCTGGGCTCCGGGCCTGCACCTGGGTTCTAAGAAAAAGGTCCCAGGGTGGGGGGCTGGGTGGGCAAGCGAGCTGTGTAGTGGGGGATGCTGCTGGTCATCCTGCCTTTCTCTCCATAGGGGCAGGCCACCAGAGCATCTTCCCTACCCTCTGCCTTTCTCTACCTGACGCTGAGACACAGCAATTCTCAAAGTCAATGCCACAGACAACTGCCCCAGGATCTCTTGATCCTGGTTGGAAATGAAGATTCCTGGGCCCCACCCAGACCGACTGAATCAGAATCTCTGGGGGACAGCCCAGGAATCTATATTATGACTAGTATTTCATCTGTAAATATGCTGCTTGATTCTTTCTTTGCCTTTAACTCTTCACCGGCAAGGGTTCCTTTTAATAGCTGACCTCGGTCACACCTATTCCAAGCTCATTTAACTAGTGTTCACTGACCACCCCCAACTCTTGCCTGGTTCCCCTCCTAACTCTTTGGCTATTCTTCTGTTTCCTTTGCTGGCTTCGTTCTCTCTCCCATTCCTTGGCTGCTGGAAGGCCCAGGGCTCAATTTCTTCTCCTATTTTTCCACGCCACCCAGTCTTCTCACATGAGCTCATCTCCTCTCAGCTCCAGTTCCTATTTGTGCACTGATAATCCCCACCCCAGGCCTCCATTCCAGCCCTATCCCCTGAGTTTCGGCCCCATCCCAGCTGGAGCATCCCGCAAACAGACCCCTTGAATTCAACAGGACCCATACTGAGCTCATCTTCTTCACACGCCCAGTGAAGTTTCTGAAGTATGTATCTGATTACATCACTTCAAAACCTTCCAGTAATTCTCCTTGGCCTACAAGATCAAGTCACACTATAACTCAAGTCCAACCCTAACTCAGAGCCCTGCCCCCGTTTACCCCTCCAGCCTGCTCTCTCCTTACTCTCCTCCTTGACCACTAGCCCCTGGCTTCCCTGCTGCAGATCGATTGCATGACTCACAGTTCTGTTAATGCACCCAGTGCCCCTCACCTCTGGCCCCTGTATAGGTTACTCCTACTTCCTGGGACACAGATGCATGGTGAAAGGGGAGCAGAAGGGGACCTCTGCCTTTAAGCACTAGTCTGCGGGGCTGCTACTGAGACTCCAGTCTTCGTGTCACTAGCAAGCCTGTGCGGACCAAGGGTACAAATACATCTCCCAGCACTGTTCCAGAGAAGGCAATGGCACTGCACTCCAGTACTCTTGCCTGGAAAATCCCATGGACGGAGGAGCCTAGAAGGCTGCAGTCCATGGGATCACTGAGGGTCAGACACGACTGAGTGACTTCACTTTCACTTTTCACTTTCTTTTTTTTTTTTTTTTTCACTTTTCACTTTCATGCACTGGAGAAGGAAATGGCAACCCACTCCAGTGTTCTTGCCTGGAGAATCCCAGGGACGGGGGAGCCTGGTGGGCTGCCGTCTATGGGGTCACACACAGTCAGACACGACTGAAGCGACTTAGCAGCAGCAGCAGCAGCAGCAGCACTGTTCCCCAACAATGTCACTAATGGAACACCAAGCCCAAACTTACTTGTCTTCCAGGTACTTCCTCCTCTAGGAAGCCTCTCCCTACCCTTCTAGTTTGGGTTATGAATGGGATAATGATCACAGATAAGTCTCTAAGAATAACACCTGGCAATAAATCTTTGTTAATGATTGAGGGAATGTATTTGTCTAATTTCCCCTGTCAGTATACTATGATCGAAAATGTCAAGTCATCTCCCACACTAGAACAGGAACTGACCAAGAGCAGGGGCAGTGCTTTCTCTCCTTGTGCAGCTCTGGAGTCCCATGCACACCAGGAGGTGATTCACAAAAGTTTGGCGAATAAGCTTACCAAGGCCCATCTGTGCACTGTGTCCTGGAGAAGCAGGCAATGGTTAGAAATGACCCCTGCTGCTGAGACACTGGACATGTCACCTGGCGTGTCAGGGATAGAAGGATGAGTGATGGTTTGCTCTTTGGAATGGGATGAGGAGGAGAGAGTGGAAGTAAAGCCTTCCTGAGGAGGCAGTCTTTTTTTTTTTTAAGAAATTTTAATATTTATTATATGATTGCAAAATTGCGTACATTCTAAAGAAGATGTGGTAAAATGGAATACAACTTGGCCATAAAAAAGAATGGAATAATGCCATTTGCAGCAACATGGATGAACCTAGAGTGAAGTAAGTCAGACAGAGAAAGACAAATATCATATGATATTACTTACATGTGGAATCTAATTTTGAAATGACGCAAATGAACTTATTTACAAAACAGAAACAGACTCACAGATCTCAAAATTGAATTTATGCTTATCAAAGGGAAAACATGGAGGGAAGGGATAAACTAGGTGATTATGACTAATATATACACACTACTATTTATAAAATAGATAACTAATAAAGACCTACTGTATAGCACAGGGAGGTAGCTTTTGACAGAGCCCTGTTGAACGTGGTGTTAGTCTTTTCCCTTGATTTTAAAAATTAAGACTTTTTGGTCTGTTAAAGTTAAGTGTTACTACTCATTCAATACCTCAGTTCATCAAGATAAAAATCCTAAAGTGAAGTGAAAGTCACTCAGTCTTGTCTGACTCTTTGTGATCCTATGGACTATATAATCCATGGAATTCTCCAGGCAAGAATACTAGAGTGGGTAGCCTTTCCCTTCTCCAGGGGATCTTCCCAACCCAGAGATCGAACCCAGGTCTCCTGCATTGCAGGCAAATTCTTTACCAGCTGAGCCACAAAGGAAGCCCAAGAATACTGGAGAGGATAGCCTATCCCTTCTCCAGCAGATCTTTCCAACTCAGGAATCAAACCAGGCTCTCCTGCATTGCAAGCAGATTCTTTACCAACTGAGCTATCAGGGAAACCCCAAAATCCTAAAAATAGGTATTATTATCATCCCTTGACCAATGACCAAACAGAAACCCAAAGGACACAGCGAGGTGCTTCAGGTGATTCATGCAAAGAGTAGAAAATTTGTGACTTGGTTTCAGATTTCTGTGACCCCAAAGATTCCTTGCTTAACACCACATTCTCCTGCTTCCAAATCCACACTCTGTAGAACACAACATTCAGTCTTCTAAATGTACGCCCCATCACTCCCCTGGAGAGTAGCACTGTTAAGGTAGGCATGTAAGTGCCCAGTCTTCTTCTTTTGCTGCAGTTCCACAAATGAGAGGCTGTAGAGTGTGAGGATTCAAAGCCTGGACTCTGAGCCAGCCCTGCCACTCACTAGCTGTGTCACTGGGGAAGATGTCATACCTCTCAGGACCTCAGTTTGTGCATCCGGAATATGGTGATGAGAATAACAGTACCTAATCCCTAGAGCTGTCATGAAGACTAAATAAATTATAAAACTCTTAGAATGACATTAAAAGATGCTTGCTGCTTGGAAGAAAAGCTATGACCAACCTAGACAGCATATTAAAACGCAGAGACATTACTTTCCCAACAAAGGTCCATCTAGTCAAAGCTATGGTTTTTCCAGTAGTCATGTATGGATGTGAGAGTTGGACCATAAAGAAAGCTGAGCACTGAAGAATTGATGCTTTTGAACTGTGGAGAAGACTCTTGAGAGTCCCTTGACTGCAAGCAGATCCAACCAGTCCATCCTAAAGGAAATCAGTCCTGAATATTCATTGGAAGGACTGATGCTGAAGCTGGTACTTCAATACTTTGGCCACCTGATGCGAAGAACTGACTCACTGGAAAAGACCCTGATGCTGTGAAAGATTGAAGGTGGGAGGAGAAGGGGACAACAGAGGATGAGATGGTTGGATGGCATCACCAACTCTATGGACATGAATTTGAGTAAGCTCCAGGAGTTGGTGATGGACAGGGAAGCCTGGCATGCTGTAGTGCGTGGGGTTGCAAAGAGTCAGACAGGACTGAGTGACTGAACTGAACTGAAAACACTTAGAATAGAGCCTGGAACATAGTAAGTGCTTAGTAAGAATAAGTCATTATTATCTTCCTTTTCCACACACACACACACACACACACACAAAAGCAAACAACAACAACCAAAAAACCCAAAACAAACAAAAAAGAAATGAACTGTATATGTAACTTGGTATCCTATTTCTTCCTGTGCGGTAGGATTTTGTCAGGTGGAGAAGGGCATCTTAAGTAGGTTGGAAAATGAGTGCAAAGGCATGGAGGCAGGGAAAATATGGGATGTGTGTTTGGGGAAGTGAAGAACAGACCAGTGCAGCAGGTGATGTGAATGAGGACTGGTCACAAGGGCCTGGAAGGCAATCTTGACATGGTATGACCGGGAAGGAAGCCCAGTACTCCTCGAGGCTCCTGTGAGCATGGCCAGCCTTTGGAGAGCAGCCTTCTCAGCCCTCATCTCCTCTGGCAGTACCCCCAGTGGGGCAGCTGCGACAGGGACTGGACTTCCCCAGGGACCAGAGTTAGCACTGTCCAGGTGGCTGTCTGCCCAGGGGCCAGGCTCTAGGCCTGCTTCCCACTCAGGCATCTGAGGCATTCTCTCCTCCTCAGAGAAGAGAGGAGGGGGATGGGCTGCAGGGGCCGGGCCCCCTCAGCATCTGGAGGCACCACCTTGGGGTGAGCTCGCCTCTGAAAGCCCAGGCTGGGGAAAGCAGGGTTAAGGGGACAGGGCAGCCTGCCAGGGTGGGCTCCCCTTCTCAGCTGAGGTCTAATGGGAGCTGACAAGAGCAGCTGTGGGCCTTTGATCTGCCCTTCAGGTATGTGTCCCAGCTTGGGATGGGGAAGCTGGAATGAGGAATGTTGATGGGGGCGGAGATAAGAGAGGATCAGTCCAACCAGGCAGAAAGAGCCTGGGCCACCAAGCCGGGGCTCCAAGGAAGAAAGAGAAAAAGTGAGCTAGAAAAAGAGCCTGCAGAGCCCCCAAAGGAATGGTGGCCTGGCCGCTTCCTCTTCCACTCAGGGGGAGGCCCTGAAGGTGAGAGAGGCTCATCTGGATTCAGTCTCAACCCCGGCCAGGCCCATCTCCCATGGGTGGGGCTTAGAGTGCCATGTGGTCTTCATTTCAGGTCCTCGAATAGCCACCCCACCCTGTCGCACCTGGCCAGACAGAAGGCGGGGCCAAGCTCAGAGTCCGCCTGGGCAGGTGAATTGGGGTGGGGGCCTCCTGGAGCTGCCAGCCATGAGATCAGAGGCCCACACTGGGCCCAGTGGGTACTTTTTCCAGTTGGCCCTGGCCCAGGAGACACCTGCGTGGCCTAGCCCAGACAGATCCATGAGTCTTCCTCTTGCAGGCTCTTAGTCCAGCACGATCCCCCCTCCACAGTGCTTTACCCAGTGGTCAAGCAGCATTTTCTCAAAAGACTTCCAGGGACATTTGCTTACCGTCTTTCCAGGTGGCTTATGGGCTGGCTTTGTCACACCCAGCACCCCTGCCCCACCCTGAGCTGATTTTGTTTACCTCAGTTTCTGCCTCCTTCAATGAAATCCCCAGACACAACCCAGAGGAAATTGGGATGTGAGCTCCATAGAAGACTAGGCAGTGATCCTGGGACTCCTCTAGGCTCCAGCAGACCCTGGGCTACAGGAGGCAGAGTAGGGGCATGAAGGCAATGAGGAAAGGGCAGCCCAGAGATGGGAGGGAGCTTCCCGGGGCACACAGCTCTGCAACCCAGGGGACAGGTGTCGTTCTTGCTCCATTTCTGTCTCACTTCAGCCTGAGTGTGAATGAAGGCTGGCAGGAACTTTGAAGGCCATCTCATTCCATACCCATCTCACATCCTACCTAGAACTTCTCTTTGCATATCTCCAGCCCCAGGGAGTTTGGCACCTTTCCCTTCTTAGAGTGCTCTAGCTGTTGGAAGGTGATTCCCTATTAATAGTCAGAATTCTCCTCCCTGTCCCTTCTCTCTTTAGCTCATTCTGCTTTATAAACTCTAATAGATGGGGAGATGACTTGCAGGGTGGGGAGGGGGGGAGGGGTTGTGGTTAGAAAGAGTACTATATGATCTATACTCCCACCTCAGGTTTTTCCTGGCCTTTAGGTAGTCCCTTTCCCTCAGGGTTGGACCTGAGGAGTTTTATCCAGATCAAAGATTTTCTGTAAATTGTCTGACACATGGTAGCTCTTCAGATTTCTTAAGATGCACACCATGGCTTTCATCCTTCCCCACAGTTTTTTCTTTTCCAGGATAAGCAACTCCAGTTCCTTCAAATGATCCTCCTACAGCTAGGTACATGTTCCTGTACCCTCCCTAGACAACGAATTCCCCAAAGTGTGAAGGCAGGGGCAAAAATCAAGAGGGATATTTCTCAGGGGTCCAGAAATGTCTACTTAGAGGAAAGAGAGGGGAGGCCATGTTACATTCTCAACTTCTCTCTCTGTGTCCAGTCTTGCCCTTGATATTGTGGTTGTCCAGCTGTCCCTGATCCTAATACCCCCAAAGCAGCAGGACCCCAAGCAGCCACCTGACGCTGCTGCCAAGTCTTCGTGCTTCCCTGCAGGGCCTTCCTTTCCCTTCCTGCGGGGCCTAAACTTTGTGGAGCTCCACAGGAAACAAGCCCACCCCCAGGACCTTGATCTTGTTCATTCCTGAAGAACCCAGCTCGGTGAACAAGAAGGCCTGATGACTTCTCTTTCGTTGGCCTGGCTTTCTTTCTGGAGCTCCCTCAGCTTCTTCAGAGACCAGTCAGGCCCATGGATCTGACAGATGCTGGTTGGAGGAAAAACGGGATCTGCTTCCACTCAGGAAGGCAAGCTGGCCACCTAGAACTCCTAGGGGCCACTGCAACATCAGAGGTGGGGCTGGACTCAGCGGCAATCCTGAGCCAAAGACTGAGGTCTGGCCCAGAACCTCAGAGGAGACCAGGTACCCTGGCAAACCCTTCAGGAGATGACAGCATCAGAGGTAGTTTGCAAGGAAATGAGGCAGAGAAGCCTCCTCCCTGGCTGCCTTCCTCCTCCCCTGCAGACTGCTGAAGAGTCGGAATGTTGCCTTCTCTCCCTGGGGTGGTCACCTGCTTCCTCCCCACCTGGGCCCTGGGCTGCTAAGGAGGAGGTGGAGGGTGGGGAAGGGGCTAGGGAGCACTAGCTAACCTTGGCGTAGAATAATGCACAGAATGAGCAGGCAACAGGGCCCCTTTTCCCGCCAAGGGCCCAGTGATAAAGAAAGGGGAGGGGGCAGCTGGAGGCCGGCTGTGGGAGCGAGAGAAGGGGAGTACAGAGAATGTGCTGTGTCAGCCTTGTGCTCTGCCCTGAACTAACAACTCCCTCCCCCTCCCCGCCACCCCTCCCCCTTCCCTCGTTCCTCCCTTCCTTCACAGTCGAGGTCTCCATCGCCCTTTCTTTCTTTGTCTCCCACTCTTTCGAGTGGTCTCTGTTTCTCTTTCCAGCTCACTCGGTCTGCCTCTCCAGTCCCCTCTCCTTCTCTGTGCATGCTCTCCACTTCTCTGCTTGTGCCTTTCTCTCTCTGTTTGCCTTTCTCCCAACCTGGCTCTTATTCTAGCTTTGGCCATCGCTCTGTGTCCCTGCGTGTGTCTTCCTGTATCTCATTTCTTTGTCTCTGTCTCTTTGTCTCTCTGCTTCTGTCTCTCTCCCTGCCTGCTGCTTTCTATCTCCCTTGGTCTCTGCTTTGCCTCCTCCTCTGCCAACTGTCCCTCTCTCTCCCAAGAGGCTTTCAGCAGCTTCTGAAGCATCAAGGGTGAACCCCTCTTCCCCCCCACCCCACCCCCCGACTGGTCAGCTCTTCTCTGGAGAGTGGCCAGCCTGGAGCTGCCTTTTCCAGCCCAGAGAAAGAAGGAGAGAGGGCAGTAGAGGGTTACCTGGGAATGTTTGCCCAGGAAAGACTGAGGAGAAGAAAGAAAATAACCTTTTGGGTATCTGATGAGCCAGGCATGATACCTAGTGCTTTCGCAAGTCCTTTACTTTATCCCATGACTCTTTTATCCCCATTTTTCCAGGTGAGGACACTTAGATTCAGAGGGAGAAGTGACTCCCCCCAGATCACACAGGCAGAGTCGCTGGTATTAGAACGCAGGACTTTCTGTCTCCATTGCCTGCAGGGAGATGACCTGTTCTTTGGCTGTTCCAAGGCCACCTCCTGGAGAAGGGAATGGCAAACAACTTCAGTATTCTTGCCTTGACAACCCCATGAACAGAATGAAAAGGCAAAAAGATAGGACACTGAAAGATGAACTCCCCAGGTCGGTATGTACCCAATATGCTACTGGAGATAGGTGGGAAAATAATTCCAGAAAGAATGAAGAGATGGAGCCAAAGCAAAAACAACACCCAGTTGTGGATGTGACTGATGATGGAAGTAAAGTCTGATGCTATAAAGAGCAATATTGCATAGGAATATGGAATGTTAGGTCCATGAATCAAGGTAAATTGGAAGTGGTCAAACAGGAGATGGTAAGAGTGAACATCGACATTTTAGGAATCAGCAAATTAAAATGGACTGGAATGGCTGACTTTAATTCAGATGACCATTATATTTACTACTGTGGGCAAGAATCCCTTAGAAGAAATGGAGTAGCCTTCATATTCAACAAAAGAGTCCAAAATGCAGTACTTGGATGCAATCTCATAAATGACAGAATGATCTCTGTTCCAAGGCAAACCATTCAATATCACAATTATCCACGTCTATGCCCTGACTGGTAATGTTGAAGAAGCTGAAGTTGAATGGTTCTATGAAGACCTATAAGACCTTCTAGAAATAGCACCCAAAAAAGATGTCTTTTTCATTGTAGGAGCTGCTGCTGCTGCTAAGTCGTGTCAGTCATGTCCGACTCTGTGTGACCCCATAGACGGCAGCCCACCAGGTTCCCCCATCCCTGGGATTCTCCAGGCAAGAACACTGGAGTGGGTTGCCATTTCCTTCTCCAAAGCATGAAAGTGAAAAGTGAAAGTGAAGTCACTCAGTCGTGTCCAACTCTTAGCAACCCCATGGACTGCAGCCTACCAGGCTCCTCCGTCCATGGGATTTTCCAGGCAAGAGTCCTGGAGTGGGGTGCCATTGCCTTCTCCATCATTGTAGGAGACTGGAATGCAAAAGTAAGAAGTCAAGAGACAACTGGAGTAACAGGCAAATTTGGCCTTGGAGTACAAAACAAGGGCAAAGGCCAACAGAGTTTTGCCAAGAGAATGCACTGGTCATAGAAAACACCTTCTTCCAACAACACAAGAGATGACTCTACACGTGAACATCACCAGATGGTCAATACTGAAATTGACAGTATTCTTTGCAGCCAAAAATGGAGAAGCTCTATACAGTCAGCAAAAACAAGACCAGGAGCTGACTGTGGCTCAGACCATGAACTCCTTATTACCAAATTCAGACTTAAATTGAAGAAAGTAGGGGAAACCACTAGACTATTCAGGTATGACCTAAATCAAACCCCTTATAATGATACAGTGGAAGTGAGAAATAGATTCAAGGGATTAGATCTGATAGACAGAGTGCCTGAAGAACTATGGACGGAGGTTCATGACATTGTACAGGAGGCAGTGATCAAGACCATCCCCAAACAAAAGAAATGCAAAAAGGCAAAATGGATGTCTGAAGAGGCCTTACAAATAGCTAAGAAAAGAAGAGAAGTGAAAGGCAACAGAGAAAAGGAAAGATATACACATTTGAATGCAGAGTTCAAACGAATGAATAGCAAGGAGAAATAAGAAAGCCTTCTTCAGTGATTGGTGCAAAGAAATAGATGCAAATAACAGAATGGGAAAAACTAGAGATTGCTTCAAGAAAATTAGAGATACCAAGGGAACATTTCATGCAAAGATGTGCTTGATAAAGGACAGAAATGGTATGGACCTAACAGAAGCAGAAAGCATTAAGAAGAGGTGGCAAGGATACACAAAAGAACTATACAAAAAAGATCTTCACAACCCAGATAACCACGATGGTGTGATCACTCATCTAGAGCCAGACATCCTGGAATGCGAAGTCTAGTGGGCCTTAGGAAGCATCACCAACAATAAAGCTAGTGGAGGTGATGGAATTCCAGGTGAGCTAATTCAAATCCTAAAAGATGATGCTCTGAAAGTGCTGTGTTCAATATGCCAGCAAATTTGGAAAACTCAGCAGTGGCCACAGGACTGGAAAAGGTCAGTTTTCATTCCAATCCCTAAGAAAGGCAATGCCAAAGAATGCTCAAACTACTACATAATTGCACTCATCTCACAAGTTAATAGAGTAATGCTCAAAATTCTCCAAGCCAGGCTTCAACAGTATGTGAACCGTGAACTTTCAGATGTTCAACCTGGATTTAGAAAAGACAGAGGAACCAGAGGTCAAATTGCCAACATCTGTTGGATCATCGCGAAAGCAAGAGAGTTCCAGAAAAACATCTACTTCTGCTTTATTGACTATGCCAAAGCCTTTGTGTGGATCACAACAAACTGTGGAAAGTTCTTCAAGAGATGGGAATACCAGAGCACCTGACCTGCCTCTTGATAAATCCGTATGCAGGTCAGGAAGCAACAGTTAGACTTGGACATGGAACAACAGACTGGCTCCAAATAGGGAAAGAAGCACATCAAGGCTGTATATTGTCACCCTGCTTATTTAACTTCTATGCAGGGTACATCATGAGAAATGTTGGGCTGGATGAAGCACAAACTGGAATCAAGATTGCCAGGAGAAATATGAATAACCTCAGATATGCAAATGACACCACCCTTGTGGCAGAAAGTGAAGAAGAACTAAAGAGCCTCTTGATGACAGTTAAAGAGAAGAGTGAAAAAGTTAGCTTAAAACTCAGCATTCAGAAAACTAAGATCATGGCATCTGGTCCCATCACTTCATGTCAAATAGATGGGGAGACAGTGGAAACTGTGAGAGACTTTATTTGGGGGGGGGGGCTCTAAAAATCACTGCGGATGGTGACTGCAGCCATGAAATTAAAAGACGTTTACTCCTTGGAAGGAAAGCTATGACCACCCAGGACAGCATATAAAAAGCAGAGCCATTACTTTGCCAACAAAGGTCCATTTAGTCAAAGCTATGGTTCTTCCAGTGGTCATGTATGGATGTGAGAGTTGGACTGTGAAGAAAGCTGAGCACAGAAGAATTGATGCTTTTGAACTGTGGTGTTGGAGAAGACTCTTGAGAGTCCCTTGGACTGCAAGGAGATCCAACCAGTCTATTCTAAAGGAAATCAGTCCTGAATATTCATTGGAAGGACTGATGTTGAAGCTGAAACTCCAATACTTTGACCACCTGATGCGAAGAACTGACTCACTGGTAAAGACCCTGATGCAGGGGAAGATTGAAGGAGGGAGGAAAAGGGGATGACAGAGGATGAGATGGTTGGATGGCATATCTGACTTGATGGACATGAGTTTGAGCAAGCTCCGGGAGTTGGTGATGCCTGTTGTGCGGCAGTCCACAGGGTCACAAAGAGTCAGACACAACTGAGCAAGTGAATTGACTGAAGGTCACCTCTGAAGCCCATGCCTACTTCTGTTGACAGTTCTTCTCTGGGATGCTGGTCTTGGGCTTTCCTAGAAAGGGACCCATTTGAAGACCTACTGGAAAGGAGGGCTGCTGAGGTTTGAGGTATCCCAGTTGAAGACACCCTGAGCTAGCCTCCAAGACAGAAACCCCCAGGGCCTCTGGGGAGATGTGGCTGACAAGATGTCACTTGTCGGGTGACACAGAGTCCAAGCTGGGAGGACCCTTGTCCTTGCCCTAATCCAGCCCCTTTCATGGCATAGAGAGGGACACTGAGGCTCAGAGAAGAGGAGTGAGCCCAAGCCATCTCAAAACATGCCCTCAGGGGAAGAGGGACAACATTTGAAGAAGGGAATTATTAGTTTAGCATCAATAATGTGAAAATTCTATGCAAGCAAATACATCCCCACCAAGCCATCTGTAGCACAGCTATGGAGAAGGCACATGTGGAAAAGCCCAGCCGAGTCCCTGTGTCCAGTCCCTTCCTGTCTCAGGGGCTTGCTGGGGTGTCAGAATCTGTGGCCTTGGACTTGCCCATTCCTTCCCTGGCGGGGTTCAGTGGGCACCAGCCCAGGCTTGCAGTGCAGCTGGTTGGGAAGAGAACTGTTCTACTGAGACAGAGACAAGAGAGAAAGAGAGAGATGAAATGAGAGAAAAATATCAATAAAGAGAAGGGATAGAGGGAAACAGAGGCAAAGAAGGAGAGGCAGCAGGTGGGAGCAGGTGAGCAGGGCCTATGTGGGCCTGGAGGGAGCTACTGCATTCTTCCCTGCTTCTCAGGGCAAAGCAGACCCAGTCCTGCCCAAGGTGCTGCCTCTGACAGTCTCCAGGGAGCTGTTCCCACACATGATCTCATTTCACTCCTCACAACAGGCCTGTGATGTGGGCGGGCTGGGATAATTTTTGCGCATTTGCCAGAAGAGTAAACTGAGGCCCAGCAGAGCAAAGCCATTTGTCCAACTCTGGTGTAGGGAGCAGAGTCCAACCCAAGGTCTCAACCAAGCTTATGGTGGCCTTTGCCACTTTTCCCATGGCCTACTCTGGGAGAGAGTGGCGTGGAGTTCCCCTGAAGAATTCTCAAGTGAAGAACAGGTAAGGTAAAGAAGCAGGGAGCCAGACTCGCTGGAGGGCATTTAGAAGGCGAGAGAAAATGATTAAGGGAGCAGAGGGATTGGCTGCAAGGGGGAGATGAAAGGAGCCAGCAGACAGGGCTTGGCTGTGGGATGAGTCAGGCCAACGGCCTCCTGAGATAGTGATCTACAAATATCTCTGAGGTGTCAACAGCCAAGTCGGCTTCAAGGAGGAGTAGGAAGAGGAGAGGAGGGGTGGGAAATGGAGTGCATGGCCACTCAGCATGGGGACTCACATCTTGGGAACTACGAACTACACTGCAAGAGGCAGGCTGGACAGGGGCAGGGCCCTGGAGAGTGGCCCTGGAGACCACAGGGGACAAGAGTAGGAGCCCCTCCATCCCAAGGGGAATGCTGACCCCAGCCTTGCCCCTCCCATGGAATAGGCCCATTTTCTGTCCCCAACCCCAAAGTTGGACCTTGAGCCAGCTTGGGTTTCTTCCATCTCTAATAGGACCAACTCTGAGCAAGCACTGCCTGCTTTTTGTCCTGGGCCTGACTGTCCATCTGCGTGCACTGCCTCAGGGCTGTTGGTGGCCTAAGGGTGGGAACTGTGCAGAGCAGAAGCCCACCTTTCTATACTCGTTCCCCCTTGCCTCCCTGGGGCCCAGGTGCCAGGAGGCCTGGGCAGTCTGAGCAGGTGGAGCCCCACTTCTTCAACTTAGAGAAGAGGCCACATGGTGATGCCACCCACAGAGGGCAGAGGGCAGTGCCTGAGCCTTACACTCACACCCCTTCCTATGCTCTGCCCATTGTCTGATGAGCAGTCCAGGGCACTGATCCTGCTTCCGACAGTTGTGGAAACTGAAGCTCAGAGAAGTAAATGAGGTTTCTGAATTTGAGATGAAAATGACACCTGGAGAAAATGTGATGGAAGTTTCTTTTCTTCAGGGATTAGAAATATTGTTCTGCCCCACCACCAACCCAAGCATACATAAACCTCACACACACACACACATATACATGCAGGCATTTCCTCTGTGCTCCCCACTGGAGTAAAATGGAGGAAACTGGCAGGGTTCAGAGGGGACCAGAAAGGCCTGATATGCTTCTTTTTGTGTGATAGTTCAGTGCTGCCATGGCTTTGCAAAGTAAAGCTTTTGATTCCATTTCACAGATGAGGAAACTGAAGCTTGACATGATGAGGTGACTCACTGATGCCCTCACAGCTACACAGTAGTAGAACATGGCCTCAGACTGGGTCTGTCTGTGACTAGAGCCTGTGCCCTTCAGAGCAGGGGCATTTTCTGGTCAACCCAGGATCCTTACCCTGGAGATGCCCTGGCATAGCCCACACTGGCTACTGGGTGGCTGAGAAGACCCAGAGAGGAAACAGAAAGACAGCAAGGGCGGGGAGGCAGGCATAATGGGCATCCATCACCTGTTACAGTAACTCCTGTCTTCAAAGTGCTTCCAGAGACATGCCACACAGACCTCACCTAGAGGAGGAACGAGAGGGAAAGAGAGAGAGGGAGGGATTATTATCCTTATTTTCCACACAAGAAAAATGAAGAACAGAAAGGGGAAGTAACTTGTTTAAGGTCACATAGCTAGACTGTAGAGGGTATTTTCTTTTTACATTGCAATCCATGATAAAACAAACAAACATATGTATTTGTATATGCATATGTGTGTGTATGTAAACACAGGTATATGTTAAATGGGAACAAAAGTTTCATGAAACAATACTGATCCTTATTGCATGTATGCAGTCTATTTCACATTTTTAAAATCCTAGGCAAGGTTCATGGGATGGATTATAGGACTTGCTAATCTGTTTGCAAAAGACTGCTTGGAGCGGGGTGGGGAGGGGTGGTGGTGAAGGTCACAGACTCAGTTCTGCCTCGTCCAAAGTCAGAGCAGGCTCTTGGGTTGTGCTCTGCTGCCTCATTTTGAAAAAGAGAAGAGAACAGACAGGGCTTAGTCAAGCTAGGAGATGGTGTGATGGTGGAAGGTTGAACTGGGGTGCTGTGGCTTATGGGGTCAGAGTGAGACCTCCTGGTTAGGGCTTCCTGCTCCTCTGAGCAAAGGTTAAAGCCAGAGGAAACTCAAAATGTTGGTCCCTGAAGGTACATAGAACCAGCATGCTAATACTGATGCCTAATAGGATAGGGCCCGTGACAGAAAGGGAGGAATCTGTTAGAAAGAGGGTGGGGTCATCCTGTGAGAGGTGTGGCCCTCACACATGCGCATGCGTGCCTGTACGCACACACACACACCAGAAAATTTCCATTGCAGCCCCCTCACTGCAGTGGGAGGTTGGGGTTTGACATTCCCTCTCCAGTCTGTAGTGGGTCTTGGGCCCCTGGTGTTAGAAGGGGAACAGCTGCCCCATCCACAGTGGCCCTTGGTGACCTGGGTCTCTCAAAGGGCAGAGACAAGTGACATCTTTGGTCCAATCCTGTCTTACCAGAGGGACCCATCTGGGGAGGGAGTAGTGCCTGGTCACCCTAGGAGGAGGTGAGCAGGACTGGCTCCCATAGTGAGGGAGGTTCAGTCCCACCATGGCCCCTGGGCACTGTGAATGCAGAGTTCAGAGAAGCCAGGGAAAAGGCTGAGGGTGGAGGACTGGAGAACTATGGTCTCACACTCCAACATCCTCCAAAGGATGATGGCTTGAAGGCACAGGAGGGATGGGAGCACCAAACTGCCTGGAGTCCAGACAAAAGAAGGGTATTAGAAGTAAAAGAACTACCAAGAGGATTTTCCAGTGGAACTCAAAAATGGAAAGGTCATACACTAAAGCTACAAACTGGGGCAGACAATAAAACCATAGGAAAATGGAGTCATGGAGAGGGAAAGTCAGAAGGCGGTGAAGCCAGCAGATAGGCCCAGGCGCACTGGCAAATGGGGAGGGGCGCAGTTTGCCTCATTCCAGCAGGCAGGATGAGTAACTTCTGTCTGCCCATTTAGGCTCCCTGCTGGGAGGGCTAGCTGTGCAGCCCCTTCAGAGCCACCCAGAGACCTGGTCTTGGAGACCACAAGATCCAAAGGAATGGCCAGGCCTGCTGCTCTGGGATGACAGGGAAGAAGCCCACAACCTGGCACCCAGAAGCAGTTGTGACCAGGAGGGAAGAACAAACAGTGGCAAGGGTACACCAAAGCGCAAAAGAGGCCAAGAGATAGAGACCTGTGTGACTTATTAGTTAAGAATAAAGGTTTTGGAGTCAGACAGATCTGGCTCAAAGTCCTGGCTTGGCCACAGGCTAGTTGTGTGACTCTCAGCAAGTCATTTACTCTTGCTGAGCCTCTGTTAGCTCACCTGTAAAATGAAGATGAGCATACCTCATGCCTATCTCACAGTGGGTATTGTGATTCTATGATAATATATGTAAAGCGCTTATTACAATCCCGGTGCATGAAAAGTGCTTCATAAATGGCAGTAATTATGATTGTCACTCACCATTCACACTACCTACCTCAAGCAAGGTCCCCACCTTTACTTAGGCTCTTCCACCTGCCTAGAAACTCCCTCACCTCAGAACCACAGGTTCAAATCCTGTCCACGTTCATGGCCCTGCTCCAAAATGACCTCTTCCACAAAACTATCCCTGATTGCCTCTCAGTTGTCCAGCTCCTTTTCCTCCGAAGCTCTCAACATTGTATCTGTGCCTCTTTTCCAGCACTCATCACCTTCTACCTTTTATTAGG
Source organism: Bubalus kerabau (assembly GCF_029407905.1). Taxonomy (NCBI): domain Eukaryota; kingdom Metazoa; phylum Chordata; class Mammalia; order Artiodactyla; family Bovidae; genus Bubalus; species Bubalus kerabau. Next base: position 96,302,140 of record NC_073647.1, on the reverse strand, counting down.
ACTGTTGGTATGTCTCAGCTCTCCCACTGGACGGGCAGCTCTCTGAGTGGAGGAAGCACTGCTCTGACTCACTGCAGTGCCCAGCCCAGTGACGCTGAATGCACTGTTGTCTTTTAAAATGACTTCATCTTCAAGTCCAGATTCCTGAAGACAATTGCAGATATGACTCTAAGAAGTAACTCATGGAGACTGAAAGATTTGCAAATATAGCATCAATTTTCCTAAATGGGGGAAAGGTAGACTTTGGTGATATCGAGCCACTTACCTTAGTCTGGAACTTTGACAAAATTCTCAGGTGAACCATCAAGTTGCTGCTTGTCAGGGAACTTCCAAATGAAGCTGGGAAGTGAGGAAGCCGTGCCAGGGTCACCTGGGCCTCACTCCGTTTTCTGACTATGTTGGTCTCTGGAGTTCAGCAAAGCTCTGACAAGGAAGCTCACACTCTCCTTGTGAACAAGTTGGAGAACTGTGGGCTGGAGAAGTTTCTATGTATTTGTATTTGTAGTATTCTGTAGCTGAACAATGGAACCTGAAGTGCCCTCACTGATGTCACTCAGGAAGGAATTAGGGTCCTGCATCTCCATCCCATCCTGTGCATCAAGGTTATCAGTGACCAGGAGGAGGATGCAGAAGGCCAGGTCACCACCAGATTTCCCAAGATTCAAAGCTGTGAGGTTCAATTAATATGCTGAATTGAAAAATGGAAACAAAAAATATTCTCAACAGACTGGGAACAGGGGCCAAAACCCATCAGATAAAATTGAACAGAATTCAGTGTGAAATCTTGCCTTGAGACTCAAAGCCCAACTGCACAAATATAGGCTGGGAGACAGGGCTTAACAGCCACACATGTGAAAAAGTCCAAGGGGTTCGAGTTGACCACAAACTTCACAGAAGCCATCAGTGTGACATGAGGGTGAAAAAAGCTTATGAAATCTTAGGCTGATAAATAGAAATGCAGTTCCCAGATGGGGGGAGGTAGTAGCTCTACTGTACCTTGTATCCAGACCACATGGAATATGGGGCCTGACTCTAGGTCCCACATTTGCCAAGGCGCACTGATAAACAACCAGGGCAAATCACCCAGGCTGGCAAGCTGCAAAATGTGAGAAATAGACAGAGGAACTGGGGCTGTTGATCCTGTGCAATGGGGCCCCTGAACCTTGGTCTGAAATAGCAATGTTGTGCATGGGTTCGATCATTGAGCACTCACTTTGTGCTAGGCACTGTGTAGAGGACTTCATGGATGTTGAACCCCTCTCAGTGGAATCACCATCCTCTGACTCAGAGAAATGGAGTAACTTACTGGAGGTCACACATCTAGGAAGTAACAGAGCAAGTGCCTAGCCCAAATCTGCTTGGCTCCAAGTGAAGTGAAAGTCATTCAGTCATGTCTGACTCATTGCGACCCCATTGACTATACAGTCCATGGAATTCTCCAAGCCAGAATACTGGAGTGGGTAGCTGTTTCCTTCTCCAGGGGATCTTCCCAACCCAGGGATGGAACCCAGGTCTCCCACATTGCAGGCAGATTCTTTACCAGCTGAGCCACCAGGGAAGCCCAAGAATACTGGAGAGGGTAGCCTATCCCTTCTCCAGAGTATCTTCTTGAGAACCAGGGTCTCCTGCATTGCAGGCAGATTCTTTACCAGCTGAGCTACCAAGGAAGCCCTGCTTGGCTCTAAAGATCTTCCCTAGTGGCTCAGATGGTAAAGAGTCTGCTTGCAATGTTGGAGACCTGGGTTCAACCCCTGGCTTGGGAAGGTCCACTGGAAAAGGGAATGGCAACCCACTCCAGTATTTTTGCCTGGAAAATCCCATGGATGGAGGAGCCTGGTGGGTCCCCAGATGGGGTTGCAAAGAGTCAGACATGACTGAGTGACTAGCTTGGCTCCAAAGATTATGCTTTTGTACAAATAGCTAAAGGCCAACACAGGGCAGAGGGAACAAGGGTAGTCTGTATGGCCCAAGTAGGCATATCTGGGATCTGTGGATGCAAACTACTAGAAAGTATGGTTTCAACTCAATACACACCTGGTTTTATAGCTTTGTTTTGTTTTGATCTGTTTTGCTTTCACTTATTATCATGAAAAATTTCAGATACAGGTAAAGGTAGACAAAAATAGCTTCATGAGTTCTCATGTAATTACCAGTGACCCACCTTCAATAATTATCAACTTGTGGCCAATCTTGCTCCACTCTAATCCCTATCCACTTCCTATCCAAGGGTTATTTTGAAGCAGATTGCGGACATCCTATCAGTGTGTAAACAGGGATTTGAACAGTCAGACCTATCTTGAGATAGAACTGGCATCTGGGAAAGAGAGGGAAGGAGCATATTAAGCATGTTGTAACTAGAGGGATAAAAGTATCTCTGAGGCCATTCTCCATTCATACGTATAGAGATAAGCCACAGCCAGCTCCTTCTTTTGCAAACATAACTGATTGATGGAGGCAGGTCAAGGAGCAGAAGCTGATGCTGCCATCTGGGCAAAGGAAGCTACCCAGGGGCATAGGGCTTGCAAAGCCTTCCTCCAGGGGCATAAGCTAGGGAGCCCTTTACCCTCTCCAGCTTAGAGCTGGCCCTGCCCTACACTTAGTACTCAGGGTCTGCTCAGAAAGAAAGGGGCATATATTTCCCCAACACACACACACACACACACTTACATACTCACATACCCTATTAGAGTCTTTGGAAGGCATGTCCTAGGCCACCTCTCACACCTTGCCCTGGAGCCTGGCATGAGTCACCTCCTCTCCATGGACACGTAGGCATAGATCTTCATGGGAGCCAGCCGTGGGAGCAAGCAAACTTCAAGGCTTCAGGGGCCTCCAGCCCATGGCCTAGCCTTCGCTTCTAGCAGGTGGCTCCTCTGGGCCCTGCCTGCCCCCTCCCAAGGCCCTTTAAGCATGGCCTTTCTTCATCAGCTCCTCTCTCAGCCATCAGTAGCCACTCCCCACCCCACCCCACCATGCAGTGCCAGATCAACCAGGCAACAGCACTTGACCCAGTCAAGATCCAGAATTCCCTCAACTTTGGCAGGACTCTGGCCCCTGACCTGAATGGACATTTCCATGTCAATAGCAAAACAGAGATACAGGTTGGTTTTGACGGATCCCCCACTCATATGACTATGTTAGTTCATTGATCTTTGCCTAGAGGGATTGGGCTCCCAGGGATCGCTCTGAATGAAGAGTAACGGCAATTAACCTTTTAAATATGTAAATATATTTCCAGAGAAGGTAGTGGATGAGATAGCAGTGGATAGAAATCACATGATTGGCAATATTGGTGGTTGTTGGTGATAACAGCGGAGGCACAAATGTTAAAGTTAAGGCAGGTTAGGACGGTGATGTTAGATCTTATTAAGTTGGTGATAATAGTGATGAAAGCAGCAGTGGTGGCGATGAAGGCGGAAAAAATCATGGTGGTGCTAGTTATGGTGGGGGCAATGACTGAAGGTTTGGGCTCCAGGCAGCTGTCTTTGGTGATATGGAAAATTCTTCCCACAGCAATTCTAAGAACCAAGGCACTTTCTGCATGCTCAGAGCCTGTCCTAAGAGCAGTCCCCTGGCCAGGAGTTGACCTGAATATTCAAGTTCTAGAGGTTTGTCATGATGATATCTGCTCAGTTAGGTCTCACTGCAGGCAGAGTAGACCATCTATATGACTTCTCTGGGATTCTGGGCCAAGATTCTCTGGCAGAGCAGAGAGTAGGTTCAGACTCACACTGGTCTCAGGCAAAAGAGATACTCTACAGCACATTTTATCCATCTCATCTACCCCTTGGTGTGGCTACCCAAAGACTCAGTCAGGGGTGCCAGACTCTGGGCTTCTCTCGCAACCGAAGGCTCTATAGTGGCTGAGGAACAAGAGACTGGATCACCGATGGAGACCAGGAAGCTGTTTTCTGCCCCCAGGAAGATACACTCCATCATCCTGGGCTAGAAGACTGTCTGGGAGCAAGATAGGTTGGCCTCTGAATCTCCAGGAGTTAGGCCTTCTGAATTGATAGCCTGAGGCCCTTTAGACAGAAAACCTGATTTTGGAGGCCATGAGGAGGGTTTCATCCTTGCAGTAGCTACCCCAGAATCAGTGATGCCAAGTTGGTCCTCCTGGGGAGGGCCCTCCCCACCCCACCCCACCTCATCCCACCCCACTCCTTCTGGGGTGGATAGTAAGAAAAAGAGGGTTTTCAAGGCAGACAGATCTAGGTTGGAGTCCAAGCTCAATTACTTCCTAAATTTGTGCCCTTGCTCAAGTCCTTCCACTTTGTTGTGACTTAGTTTTCCTCATCTGGAAAATGGGCTCAGAATCTGGACTTTTTTTGTTTGTTTGTTTTTTTCAGAGACATCTATGACGTATTTCTACACTGTGTCTATCACAGTTTCCAGCACACAGTGGGTGTTCTGTGATTAGAAGGAGTTCCTTTTCCTCGTTCTGAACTTCACTGAGAAATCAGTGCCAGTGCTCAGGACTAAGGATCCAGGAAAGCCCCTGGTTTTGCCCAAAAGACACTCAGAAAAACTCTTTGCAATTAAAAGGTCTCTGTTACATACCTGTGTAAAAGCCCGTGGAGAGTGGGGAGGAGCTGGGCTGTAGCTGAGCAGTTCAATGAACATCCCTGCACCATCATGGCAATAAAATGCTTTGTAATCAGTTGGGAAAAAATCCTCTTCCCCCACTTCCACTACCTACTCTGTGCATCCAAATATCCTCAAGTAGGAAGTTAGGTGGCCAAGAGCCTTGGGTTGTCACCATCTGGCCTAATTCACTGGGAAAACTCCAGGTTAAGCATTGGTCAATAGTGAAGTCTCCCAGAATGCCAAAGGGTGATGAAGTCTTTGTGACTGGCAGAGAGAAGAGTGGCTCTTTCCTGATGGCCGGCCAAGGAAAGGACATTGTGTGCTTTCTTCTTGCTCTATGGTTCTCTGGAACCTCCTCTAAAGCCCCTCCATCCAGATCAGAACATATGTTATCAGGTAATGCCTCATGCATTGTTGGTAGGAAACTTTCTACTATTTACCTTGGCATGTATATATGTGTGTGTGTCTGGGTGTATGCTGTCTCTTCCAAGTAAACCACAAGTCTCCCAAGAGCAGGGGACACTACATCATTCCTTCTTTCTCCTCTTAGCACAGGGCTAGGCACCTGGAAGGCTTGGTTCAGCTCACTTCTTGCCTCTGTGGTTGAGCAGCTGCTCAGAGTCCTTCCAAAAAGTGTGAAGATTTCAAATCCCTCCTAAGCTCTGGGTCTCTGGGCTGAGGGGCCTTCCTGGCTCCACTGAGATCATCACCCTGGTTCTTTCTTTTTCTGGGAAAATCTGTACAGGCCTCTGACCCGAGATCTCTTGTCTTTCCCGTGTGTGTCTGTGCAAGTGTCTCTTGTGAGTGAACGTCTTCCAGTTTCTGGAAAATGAGGGCGGGGCCAATGCAAACATTGCAACTGAATAGAATCTTTGTGGCCTAATGATTTCGGAAAACAATTTGCACGGCAGGCTTATTATTTGGAGGATGGGAACCAGCTGTTCTCTCTCTCCCTGGCAGCATGATAAGGACAGGACCAGAACTGCAGTTGGAGAGACTGAAGTTTCTGACCTAGAGTTACAACAGCATTCTCTCTAGAAGCTCCCAGGGCCAGTCATCTTCTCCTCCAGCTCCATCTGGCTGAAAGTTTCTTATCTTTGGAAAGCCCAGGGAATAAGAAGACACAGGATAAGCAGCAATGGACAAGGCATGAACTGGAAGCTGTAAATAACAGGGCCATATGAAGTCCTGGGATAGAGATTTGGGACACCTTGGATCAGGAACACCTTCTAAGAAATTGCAAGCGGCCACATGCTCAGTCGTGTCCAACTCTTTGCGACCCCATGGACTGTAGCCTGCCAGGCTCCTCTGTCCATGGGATTCTCCGGGCAAGAATACTGCAGTAGGTTACCATTCCCTTCTCCAAGGAGTATTCCCGACCCAGGGATCGAACCCATATCTTTTTGTGTCTCCTACATTGGCAGGCAGGTTCTTTACCACTAGCACCACCTGGGAAGCCCTAGCTAGTGGCCACATGGGGGAACTATTCCTCATTGAAGGCCAACGGTGTCAAGTACTCTTAAATCTATTCATCTCATTTAACCCTCAAGTCAAGGCTTTGAGGTAAAGGGGTTATCGTGCCCATTTTAGTGATGAGGAAGCCAAGGCTCCTTTGGATAAGTGATTTGTCCAAAGTGACTTCCACACACAGACAGCAAATGACAGGGCTGAGATTTGAGCCTAGGTCTAACTCCAATGTCAGTGCTCTCTCCATTGCCACACAGACTTTAGTGTCTAAAGAGAACAGTGACAAGCTGGACCACTGCTGCTGGTAAGGAGGGAAGAGGGTGGCATCTACCCACTGGTGCTTACCAGGAGCAAAGCCATGCCTCAGGCCAGGCTTCACAGATGAAGCTCCTCAAGACGCATGCACCCTTGGCCCTTGATGTACCAGATTCCTCCAATGAGGAATAGTTCCCCCATAGGGCCACTAGCTAGGGCTTCCCAGGTGGTGCTAGTGGTAAAGAACCTGCCTGCCAATGTAGGAGATGCAAAAAGATACAGGTTCGATCCCTGGGTCGGGAACATCCCTTGGAGAAGGGAATGGTAACCTACTCCAGCCTGTATACTAGAGCCCTTTCTGACTCTGAGGAAAGCAGGTGTCAGGGCCCCAAGCTCAGGAGTGACTGAGAATGGACCTGGCCCTACTTAAGGTAAAGCTCTACCAGGGCATCGGGGGCTTCTGCCAATGCTGAGGTAGTACTGTCTGAGATAAGATGGCTGGTCCCCACTGTCACAAAGCTACTGAGAGGTTAGACAAGAGAAAGTATGTACTAGTGCCTAGAGATGGTAGCGTGCACCTGGGTACTCATTAAGTGTCAGAATCTACATGGCCAAATGAAAGATTATGTGGTGAGGAGACATGGGTCCTTTGGAAGTGGCAAGACGGGGAGCTGGAAATCCACAGGACCTGGGCCCTGGAAACTCGGACCCTACTTCCTCTCCCTCAAGAGGGCTTCTGCTTTCTTCCACAAGCCACAAGCAGCAGATTCAGCTCTCTTTCTATGTTTCAGCCATCTCACCTGTTCTTCCCTGCCCACCAGGGAAGACATCTCTCCTCCTTCCTGTCTCTGCAACAAATCCACAGTCCCTTTTCTGTTTTAAGGACTTCGCTACTCTGGATGGAGAAACAAGTTGTGTCTGTGTGGGGGGAGGTCACCAAAATAACAACTCTGGGGAACCCTCAAAGGGTCAAGAAAGTAGAGCTTCGGTTGCCCTTGGCATTCACTGAAGTTGAAATGGAGCAGGGGCAGCCATCCTCAAAGGCGTTTCTCAGACTCATTTTCTTCCATGGTCCCATGCACACCGGTTGTAACCCCATTCTTTCCCTCTTTTATGCCTGAGCTTGGGGATTCCATATTCCCCAGCAAGGTGCTCCTACACTCAGCACCCATTCCCATCCCTCCTTGACATCAGTAGGCCCTACGGATAGCAAAGATCCTCTCAAGGCCAAATAAGGAGCATAGCCATTCCATCATTCACATTCACCCAAACTCAAGTGAATCATTTACATGAACCCTGGAATGGCAGCACTGGGAGGGAGCTTACAGATCATTAAGGTCATCCTTTCTCCATGTCCTTACACGATCAGGGAATAGAGAAGGGATCTGAGGACCAGAAAAGGGAAGAGAGTTCCCCAGGGTCGTACAGTGAGTGAGAGACTGTGCCACCAGAGGCCAGGGCTCCTGAGGGCTTCAAAGGCCCTGGACTCTTGCTGCTTTGGATCAGACTTTCCAACTCTGGAAACCAGTAGTCTGAACCCTGGGAAGCCTTGGAGGGTGCAGCAGAGTCAAGTCCCGCCTACTTTCTCTGGGGAGTTTCAGAGGAGGTTTTCCCCTAGCTGAGGGGTGCCTTAGGCAGTCCCTCACGTCTCAGAGGAAGGAAATTTCCATCTACTGCTAGCCTACTGCGTGCAAAGTGCTCCCATGTGCGTTCTTTTCATTCATCCTCAGGACCAACTGGCAGCATTATTATCCTCATTTTGCAGGTGAAGAAAGGAAGTGTCAGAAACGTGAAGGGAGACATATGTGAATAGGTCACATAGCTAGAAAGTGGCATTCGGGCCTGGAGTCTGTGCCCTGTGACCTCCATCCCACTGCCACAGAGGGCTCCTCAGAGCTCACCTCAGCCATGTGGCTGCTGTAGCCCATGCTCTCTTCCCCTTCCACTTCTGACCCACCTCCCACTCTCTGGGTGTGACCTGGGGAGGAGTGGCTGGTGAGGAATCCACAAAGCAGTGCTCCTGAGAACAACTAGGTCCTGACTCAGCCACCTTTGAGTACCTTCAGCACACTGCAGAACCAACATTGTGTGTGCATGCATGTGTGTGTGAGATAAGCCGCACGTCTAGGTCAGTTTGTGGTTGTGTGTGAGGCTCTGTACAAGTGCCTGAGTCTTGCAAGGCTTCCATGGTGGCTCAGATGGTAAAGAATATGCCTGCAATGCAGGAGACCTGAGTTCGATCCCTGGGTTGGGAAGATCCCCTGGAGGAGGACATGGCAACCCACACCAGAATTCTTGCCTCAAGAATCCCATGGACAGAGGAGCCTGGCAGGCTTCAGTCCATGGGGTCGCAAAGAGTCAGACACAACTGAGTGACTAACACTATCACTTTCTAGGTCAGTTCGTAGTTGTGCACAAGGCTCTGTACAAGTGCCTGAGTCTATGCATGTGGGGTTCCATTTGTCTGGGTTGAAAGAGACGTCTGGAACTGTGTGTGATTGTATACATGCCTCTGGCCACATGTGTCAGTGCATTTGTGGATGTGCATTTCTTTGTGTAAACATGTGTCTGTCCTTCATGCACCCACAACCATGTGTGTACCTGATTGTAAACAGGTTTGGAAATCTGTGCAGTGTCCGGACATGGCTGTGGTGCCTATGCCAGTATCTGTGCCTGCTGACACTGTGATTCGTGTGGATACCCAGGTGGGCAGAATACTGTGCGTGTGATTTATATAGTCACGTGTCTACAGGCGCATGATTGCCAGGGTCTCTTTGTGCAGCTAGGGAAAAGTCAACACACCTGTATCCAAGTCTGGGGCTCTGTGTGAGGACATATGTATGCTGTGCACACGAGTGTGTCTGCACATGGATCTGCAGCTGAGAGTACCTGGTACATGTGGAGCTCCGGGCACACCCAGACCGGATGTCAGTCTCCAGCAGTGAGGCTCAGCAGTCCCTAGCACCCCCAGTGCTTGTGCCCTGCCTCCGTGCCCAGGAATCAGGACCCATCGGGTGTGAGCATCCCTCTTACACCCTGCCAAGTGTGCTAATCCCCCTGGGGAAGTCATTACCAACAACCATACACAGCTGGAGTTGCTTAATCACTCTTAAGAAATTTCTTTATAATCTGAGTAAATTACTTTAATTACTTGCAACTACCAATTAGTGTTTGAAGGTTTCCCTTCCAGAGAAACAAGTCTCCTGTTCTGGACTTCCAGGCCCCTCCTCCTCTGGAGTTAGGGCAGCTCACCTGGCCACCCCTCCTCCCAGGCGCCAGGTTGCCCCCTCCTCTGCCCACAGGGCCTGGCCATAGTAGCCCAAGCCCAGGCTTGGCTTCGTGTGGGGGTGGGTGCTCAGTTTCTCAGTGGTGCCCCAAGCACTTTGTCCTGACCCAAGGGCCCATGTCTGAGGAGGAGGCTAAAGCAGCAGCAGGCCCCAGCTTAGCCTCCCCGAGCCCACCCCCACAGGCCTGGCTCAGTTCTGGTCTTGTCCTGGGCTCTGCTGCCAATGGGCTGCCTCCTCCCCAGTCACGTGGTAGGCGGGGCACGCGGTACAGTGGGTGCAAGTATCTGAGGGCCAAGCCAATCTTCAAGTCAGGCTGCTGCCAGCTTCTCTGAACCCCCAGATGAGGCACTGGCCCTCCCCAGATTCCAGGGAGAGAGAGCCCGCTGGAAACTCCCAGAGAGAAAACAGTGTGCTGTAAGGGGAGGCGGAGCACTGGCATTACTGCTGAAGTGGTTCTGCTTCACCTTGGCGGTATGACCTTGAGCAAGTCACTTTCCCACTTGAAGCCTCAGTGTCCTTATGTGTGAAATGTGGAAGGTGAGGCTGACCCTCACACTTGGGTGCAGAGATTAAATCCCTGCTATGACGCCAGGGGCCACCCAGGACGTGCTAATTCCCTATATGCCAGGGGCAGTGGCCACTGAGAAACAAGACCCAATTGCTCCCTTCGAGGAGCTTCCAGTCTCATAGGGGAGGTAGGACATAGGGAGAAATAACCAGAACAGAAGGAAAAGTATGGTACTTGCCCTAAGAAGTGAAAGTTGTGTCTGACTCTTTGTGACCCCATGGACTATACAGTCCATAGGATTCTCCAGGCCAGAATACTGGAGTGGGTAGCCTTTTCCTTCTCCAGGGATTCTTCCCAACCCAGGGATCAAACCTAGGTCTCCTGCACTGCAGGCAGATTCTTTACCATTTGAGCCACCAGGGACACATAAAATATTGAGGGTGGTCAGAAAAACGAGAACAGAAAAGGAAGGCAGCTGTTCATTTGGCACTCAGCTCACCACCTTCACCCCTCCCTGACTTCATTTAGACCCTGGACACCTGGGTGAGCATCTTCATGTGGCTGGATGCTGTGCGCCTTCATATAGGAAGGTATGAGATATCCCCCGGGGGCTGCTCTTTCTTATTTGAGTGCCTGTGTGTGTGTGTGTGTCTGTGTGTCTGTGTAAAACTTGGAGGACAATAAAAAAAAGTGGATGAGGACAAGGAAAGAGAAGATGCTGCCACGGAGTAAGTTTCCTGCTCCCTGTTCTCTGCCAGCAATTCTCTCCCTCTGCCCAGTGTTGGGCAGCAGCCCCTGCTCACAGAGCACAAGGGGCCTACCTCCTCACCCACTCCTACTTAAGGGTCCCCTTTCCATCCACTCAGTCACCCCTCTCCATCCATGACACAGCTTCCAGTTACTCCTGATTTCTTCTGATCTTTATTTGGACACAGGTCCCAGAGCTTTTGTTCCTTCCACATCCCATTAGATTGCCCCCATGATGCTGACAACTAGGTACTGTTAATGTCCCTTGTTTTAAGGAGGTGGAAACTAAGGCACAGGGAGATGGTAGGACTAAACTAAAATAAACTGTGTTGCAAGATAAACTCTTCAACCCATAGCCCCCTCACTATATGGCTTGGCCTCTGGAGGTCCCACTAGCCACCCGAGGGGCAGGCCTGGGAAGGCCCAGAAGGGAAAGCAGCTTCCACGCCCGGGATGCTGGGAGCACTTGGGTCCAGCCCCACACCCTTTCTCTAAGCTTTAGTTTCACTGCCCTCCCCTTGCACCACCTCAAGGAGATCAGGGAACCGCAGCCTCCTGGGTAGGCAGGAGGGCTGTGGGGGTTAATTAACTGTTTCCCAAAAAGCTTTGAAGATGAAGGCTCCTCTTGGCAGGGCAGAGCGGGGTTGAGCAGGCTTGCAGAGCCACCAATGAATTGGGCCGCCAAGTTGTTATTAAGGAAAAATCCCCAGCTTCTGGCCTCCACTCCACCCGCTCCAGGTGCTGCCAGTGGGCTCCTCGCTCAGCAAGCTCTCCGGATTCCACGCCCTACCATGCCTGGGCGTGCTCTCTGGAGGTGTGAAGCCCTGGTGGAGGAGGGGGCAGGACCCTGGTCTCTGGCAGGCAAGTAAGGGAGGGAGAGGAGGGACCCCAGGCTGGAAGCAATGCAGGTCCCAGGGGCCATGCAGAGGGGAGGATGGAGGCACTACCTAAACATCTGGCCTGTGAGCCTGTCCCAGCTTGATGTAAGCAAGGGGGCTGTGGGTTCCCACCTTGGCTCCCCCAAGCCAGGATTCCTCCACAGTCTGCCTATATGCGGACCAGATCCACAGGTCCAGAAAGATGGCTCTTGATTCAGTGCCCTGTGTCCTCAGAAGACCAGAACTGGTGTTGGAGCTGTTTTTCCCCAGGAGAACCAGGTAGAAATAGACATCCTCTCACCTGCAAGTCAGAAGGTTTCCATCATCACCTCCTTGCTCTCTTCCTTACCTCCCTCCCTCTCTCCCAGTGCTCCATGACCCCTGACTCTGTCCTCAAACTTACAGTCTGGTTGGGGGGGACAGAGTTGTAATAAGATAAAATATAACTATTTAATCCAGCATTCCTCTTCTGAGCAATTATCCTACAGAAGTTCTCACACAAGCACAGTGATATATTAATACGCAAAACTGTAGTGTAGTTTAAGAGGGGCAAATTGTACAAAGTCTAAGTGGCCATGATTAGGGGGCTGGTTTAATAAACTATTCCATACTGTGGAATCCAGTGAGGCTGTTGTAAAAAATAAGATAGACCAACACAGGCAGAATGGAAAGATGCCCCACACCTACTGTTAAGGTTAAAAAGTAAGTTGTAAAACATGTGTGCGTGTAGAGTAAGACCCTCTTTGTGAAAAATGAAACCAGTTCTACACCTCCGTATTTACTTATGTCTCTGTGCATATGGCATAAAGCAAATTTCCAGCTCCCCCCGCCTCTGGGGTATTGCTCCTGGCCTGAAGGTGGGCCTGATGCTTCTTCATTAACTTTTGTCTTCTTAGCCCAACAGTAGCAGAAGTACAAGGCAAGAACAAGAAGAAAGCTAGTGCCCTGAGCCAGCCCTTTACAAGGACCAAACATGTGTGGCTAAGTTCTTCCCAGCTGAGGCTGCCTAGTACCTCCGGAAGCCATCCGTCCAGACCCCTGCCTCCATGGCAGATGGCTTCCTCCAGCGCCTGTCAAGCAGGATCTTCCCAGAGCTGACAGCATCTACCCAGCCTCTGGTAAACATAGCTCCCTTCCCCAGTTAAGGGCCAGGAGTCTACAAGGGAGTGTATCAGGCCCCCAAGAGGGAATCTGGGAGGCCAGAGGTAGGGAGTCAGCCCCCACTATCTGGAGGCAATTGAAGGTTGGAGGGTTCAGATGGCACCCAGACACTGAACTGGGTCACACTGAACAGAAAGGAAATTTGTAGAGACTCCTGGAGGGACGCTGTCAGAACTCATAGGAGCTGCAGAAGCAGACCCCCTCAGTGCTCATCCCAGCCCCGAGACTCTGGCAGTATTACCTCCGAATACAGATGAAGATATGCAGGCTCAGAGGCAGGGTCATCTACCACCAGCTGGCTGGCTGTGAACTTGAACCCAAGATTCAGGTCCTACTCTCCTCCCTCGCCACCCCATAGTGTTGGGGGGGAGCAGTCCCCCACTGTTTGAGCAGTCCCTCAGGATCTGCCTCAAGAACCACGTATCAGCAGCATCCTCTCGAGCTCCCCTCTCCCTCCTTTCCCTCTCCCACCTCCAGAACTCAATCCCCAGCAAATCTCTGAGCTCAGTTTAGAAAGGGTGCTTGAGGCCTTTGGTGAACTGTGGTCCCTGAAGGGTTGGCTGGGATCCCTTGGCTGTGCGAAGGACTGGGAAGGAGCCTCAGCCCTGGGGTGTTGTGGGGTGTGGGTGGGGGGGAGAAAACCAGGAGCTCCTCTGATTTCCATTTCTTCCCTGCATCCTACCCCATCAGGCAGTACCAAGGCAGGCCAAGGGCTGCCTGGAAAGCAGGGAGAGTAGAAGACAGCTGCTAAAGAGTATTCTTTTGGCTAGAAAGAGAACTCCCAGGTTCTCTTGTTACCTCACCCCTCCTCTGAACTGACTATCAAAAGTAGCATGCCTATTCCCACCCTTCATCCCCACTCCCACCACAACTTCCAGGCCACAGCAACCAAGATCAGGACAGGAGTCCCTTCCAGTCACTCGGTTTCATCACCAACTCCTGGCTTCTCACACCAGCTAGCTCAATCGCCCCCTTAGGGAGATGAGTCTTGGAGGACTCTTAGTGGGTTTTTTGGAGGCCCTAGACAGGTGTAGGATACCAGATAGGTCTACACTATCTCTCTGTGGCCATGGCCTGAGGGATTAACCTTTCTCTGGACTCAAGCCTTAGAAATCCTTGACCTGTTCCCCTTGGCCCATCAGCCATGTGGCTGGCAAAAGTGAGAATTTCAGCCTGGGTGAAAGTCCCCTCCCACTGTTGCTTGACTGAACTTCTAGGAGCTACACGGTGGCTGGCATGCTGGTGGCAGGGAATAGGACAGAGAGATTGATGCATCCCAACCCTGCCCCTACTGGCTGTGACTTGGAGTAAGGCCCTCCCCTCCCTAGCTTTCCATTGCAACCCCACAGGTCACAGGGTTGATGGAGGTTCCAGTGAGTCAATGGATGTAAATAAACTGTGTAACAATAATAATTTACTGGATGCTCACTACGTGCCAGGCACTATTCTAAGCCCGTTTTGGATATTAACTCATTGAAGTTCCACAGCCACACTATGACCTGGGGACCTATTGTTCTTGCAAACTTATAGAGATTTTGAGGGAGATATAAGGGACAGAGAGACTAAGTAACTTGCCCCAGGTCACAGGGCTAAGAAGGAGCTAAAGAAAGAAAGAAAAAAGTTGCTTAGTCGTGTCTGACTCTTTGGGACCCCATGGACGACTGTATAGTCCATGGAATTCTCCAGGCCAGAATACTGGAGTGGGTAGCCTTTCCCTTCTCCAGGGGACCTTCGCAATCCAGGGATCGAACCCAGGTCTCCCACATTGCAGGTGGATACTTTACCAGCTGAGCCAGCCAAGCCAGGCGTTAAACCCAGGTGGCCTAGTTCCAGAACCTTCACTCTATACCATTGTGTGTATATGTGCTCAGTCATGTCTGACTCTTTGCGACCCCATGGACTATAGTCTGTCAGGCTCCTTCACCTATGTGATTTTCCAAGAAAGAATACTGGAGTGGGTTGCCATTTCCTATTTCAGGGGATCTTTCTGACTCAGGGATCAAACCCATGTCTCTGGCGTCTCCTGCATTGGCGGGGGAGTTCTTTACCACTGTGCCACCTGGGAAGTCTATACCACTGTGTCATAGACTATAAAAGACTGCCCTGGCCTCACTATTATTTTTTAATAGCTGCCTCTAACTCGGGCAGGTTGCAGCTGGAGCTCTTCAGAGAGGGGACCAGAAGGAAGGCTGAAAAAGGAGAAACCATGTACCTGCTTTCTCAAAGCTGGTGGAGACCTTACTGAAGGCTGCAGAGGTTGGCTCCGCCCCTTGCCCTGACTATTGACAAGGATCCCTTCCTTGGCCAGTCTTGGACTTGGAGGAGCATCTGGGCAGCTCCCATCTGGGGGAAGAGTGGCGGGGCTGGAGTGGTGGGTGAGCTGCTAATCAGAAGCAGGGGGCCTGCTGGGCGCAGCCGACCCCTTGGCTCACGCCTCAGCAGCAGCCAGCACCTGATGAAAAGGCGCTGCTCCAACCAGAGCTACTGGTGGCGGCAGGATGCTGATGGAGGGCCAGAGAAGCCCCTCCCTGATGGGCAATTGCCCGCCACTCGGCTTTGATAGCCAGGTCCAAGTAGCAAGTCCCTGGCCAGGCAGCTCCTCGGGCATTGCATACATTCTTCCTGACCAAGAAGGAATGCAGCAAGCTAACAGGATCCAGATGTGGGACTGCATTGGGCTTGAACCCCAAATACCATCCCGGCAGCTGGGAGACCTGGGGACACACAGGAAGGCTGCTGGGAACTCCTGGCCTCCCGGAGGGCCTTGAACCCAGCCTCAATCCCCTCGAGTCATTCTCTAGGGGTATAGGGGTTGGGCCCAGAACCTGGACTCAGACCTCTGCTCCCTCTTTTGATTTTGTGCTTCATCTTGACCCTCAGTCCCACCCCCACCCATGGGAGTTGGAGAGCCCAGTGGGTAGCTCAAGACAGCACTTGCAAGGTCCTGTGCTCCTCTTCCAATCAGAAGCCCCATTCTCTCATATCAGCCAGCTGAATAGCCACCCCTAAGCTGGTCCTCTTTGTTGGGGGGGGAGAAGGGATTTTGGTCAGCCATCAGGCTCAGCGGGCACAAGACCTGAATGCCAACTCCAGCTCCACTGTATCCTAGCATCATGGCCTCAGGTATGTCAATTTTCTGAGGTCAGTTATCCTATCCCTACAATGGGACCATGTGCAGGCAGTTCTACCATGTAAGGAAACACAGACCCTGGCCCTGAAAGCTGAATCTGGCAACTAGGGGCACAGAGGGAAAGGAATACAACTCCCCAGGGAGCTCTGGTAAGTGCCATGGCCCTTCACTTTCACATGCTTCTTTCACCCTCAAGGCCAGACTGTGCTAAGCAAACGGAAAGGGTGCCTGGGACCCTGCTGCTGGAGCTAGAGGATGGGGAAGAAAATGAGTACAGGCACGTCTGGGGGCTTCTCAGACTTATTCCTTTAAGAGCTGCTGCCACTCAACCCAAGGCAGTGCGTTCATCAGTCTGCTTTGATCCCAGACTCCATGAATATGTGGCAACACAGAGTGCTGGATAAACGGTTTGTAATAGAATGTGATGGGCTCTTAAAAGCTCTCCCTATCCCCACGGCTCTTTTCCAGCCTTCAATGATCCCAGAGAGCCTGAAATTGCACCATGAGCACTTTACAGTAAGTTATTATTTGCCATTGACACCACAGTGTGAATTAGTTGATTAGCTGACTGGAGAGCTGGGATGGATGTGGAGGGGGAGGGCATTGGAGAGATAGTGTCAGAGGCTTGCAGACCTGCCTAGAAGGGTACATCTGGGCCTGACTCAGGTACAGGGGAAAGTAGTGCCAAGCCCCCAAAATACTGGGCACAGGTTGAAGAGCTGATAGGCTAGGGAGACTGCACTTCCTGAGGCACTGGACTGGGAAACGGAAGACCTAGGTTTGAGTTCTGATATTGCCACTGATCAAACTGTGTGACCATGGTCGGTCATGCGCCTTTTCCTGAGCTTCGAGTTCCCGTCTGTGTACTAGGTAAAGACTGCCCTGGATGGGGACAAGGCAGGTGGAATGATTTTAAGTGGTATCTTAAGGAAAGCATTCAAGGATCTGAATTTCTCTGAATTTCTCAGACCCAGCAGCTCTGAGCTGGGTCCTGCCTAAGGATTCCCTGTGTTCCTGAAGAAGGGGAGGAAGCAGAGCCTGAGGAAGATGAATTCTGGGCCTCAGGAGTAGGGAGCAGAGGGTTCCTGCTTTGTAGAATGCCCAGTTCCTCATCCACACAATCTCAGAAAGGTAGCTAAAGAAAGAGGGGAGGAAGCAGAGAGGGAGTGAGAGGGCTAACCCCAGTCTATCCCCCTCACTGCATTCGCTTTTAAAATAAAACCCATTTATATATAAATGTTGGCTTGATGCCCAGTCTCTGTAGAAAAGCTTTTCTGTATTAAACGCTACAATGAATTAAATTAACCATAATGATTTCTTTGTGAATGAAAACCTCTCTCTCTCTCTCTCTCTCTTTCTCTCTCTCCCTTCCTCCCCCTCCTTTCTGACATGGTTTTGATCAGGTTTTCCCCTCCCTCCTCAACTCCAACACAACCCAGCACCCTTTCCACTCCACCCTTCCCATTCCCACCAGCAGCACTGCCTTCCCCGCAAGTGACCAGTTCTGTAAAGCCCTTCCCAAGGTTAAACTGATGGCTCCTGTGGTCCGATGTGAAGCAGGAATTGGTCAGCCCAGGGGGGTCCCTGGTGCACAAACAGAGCAGAGGGCATGGCCTGGGAAAACACGTGCCTGTCAGGGCTCCTGTGTGAGGATTTTCCAGCTTCAGGATACCTCCTCAAGCTTCACTTTCCTCATCTGTAAACTGCAGTGAGTGGTACTGAGTCCAGGAGACTAATAAAGGGAAAGTGGAAGGGGGCACACACGTGTGTGGGGGGGCTGTGGCACCCAGGAGAGGAGTGCATGCCCAAGAATGCCTGCACCCAAAAGGCATCTCCAAGTGTGGGCCACCGGACTCTGGCCCAGGCTTGTGTATGTAGCTGTGTGTGTGCCTTGTGGAACACAGGTGCATGGGAGTCTTGATCTGTGGGGAACCCACCCGGGGCTAAGCCCTGTGCATGCAGAGAGAAATCAGAGGAGCTCTGCCTTTGGGCACGCCTAGATGCTGGGCAAGGACCACTTAGAAGAGGGGCTACGACTCCCAGCTATCAAGAACTGGGGAAGACTGCTTGAGGGTGGTAACTTTTAGCCTGGGGACTAGAAAGTGGGGCCCCAATAACAAACAATATTCCCCATGGACACAGAGCTTTGTATTTCCAATGCCCTTTTAAAGGTATTATGTCATTTCTCCCACACATCCTAAAAAGTATGTGCTATTATCCCCACTTTAGAGATGAAAACACTGAGGATTTTGAGCCTCTAGTATGAGTCAAGAAAAGATGCTGATGCTGGGAAAAATAGAAGGCAGAAGAAGGGACGAGTTGGTTGGATGGCATCACGGACTCAATGGACATGAGTCTGAGCAAGTTCCAGAAGATGGTGAAGGACAGAGAGGCCTGGCATTCTGTAGTTGATGGGGTCACAAAGAGTCAGACACGACTGAGTGACTGAACAACAAGTACCAATCAACTCGATAACCATGGACTGGCCCCAGCCCACTCGACACATTACTTCTCTGCCAGGCCCAGTGGCCCTTGGCATCCACAGCCAACACGATGACTACAGTCCTTAAGTTTTGCCTCATGCAGCCTTCTTCTGCTCTTTCACCACCTCACAAGGGTCAAACTTTGGGGGAGGACATCCTTTCTGTAGTTCAGTGTCCCCATCTGTACCATGCAAGGTACTCAGAACACAAGCCACATCCCTGAAAACCACCAGGCCATTGTGTGTCTCTGGGTCTCTTCCCACACTGCTTCCTTTGCTTCCTTGTGGGCCTCCCACATCCCTACTGACCCTGTAAGTCTCCTGGATGCCTAGTGAGAACTCCATCACCACCTGCCTTACACTCATTCCCTGGACTCTCAGCACCACACCTCAATAAGACATTCGACGACTGGTGGACATGTCATGTCTGGGTCTCCCACCAGGTGGTGAGGTCCATAAAGGCAGGTGTGATCTCTGATGTATTGCTGTTTCTCCAGGACCCAACACAGAGCCATACACTGAGATGCTTGTGGAAAGAATGGGGATGAGGGAGGGTCTTTTCAATGCAGAGTAGACTGAGGTATTCATAGCCTTCATTCCCCCCCCCCAGAAAAATGTTGAAATAGATGAAGATTTTATGATAGTTCTATGATGTATCAGCTTTGAAAGGGTGAAGTCAAAGGCAGGGGGCTGCCATCAAGGGAAAGCTTGAAATAGGAAGAGAGAAGAGTGTGCTATGGCTGGGGTTGGTGATAGGAAATGGATAACTCCCAGGTGGATGAAGTCTTCCTACCAATGCTGAAAAGCCTCTGGAAAAATCAGGTCCTGGCAGCAATGGAGCACAACCGGCAGATGCTGCAGGCTCCCAAGGGCCAACCCCAGACACAAAGGCAGATCCCCTTCTAGGAGCTGGAATCCTCAGAAGGTTTGTTGTGAGGAGACACAGGAGTCTTGAGTTGCAAGAGAAGTGAAGAGCAGGGGTGTGGAAGAGAGTCCTGCTACCATATTCTGCCTTTTACTCCACCTTCCTCGCCCTTCAGCTGGTGGGCCCTGACACAGTCTCAGGACTGCCCGAGTTGCCCCTGGCTCCCAAATGCACAGACATCTAGCTCAGGCAGAGGAGAGATTGGCAAGGCCATCTCCGGGCTCCAGCCCCTCAGAGGCCCCTCCATGGAGGGCGGTCATGGGGGCCACATGGGAGGGAGACCAGGCAGTTAGGCTGGCCCAGAAGAGTTTGGCAGGATGCCAGCGGGCCTGCCCTGGCACAGAGATGTGAGCGGATGGCCGTTGCAACTGGTCTAATTGCTGTCTCATCTGCTCTCCCAGGGGCTGATTCCAGAGCCAAGCAAAGGGAGGTTTCTGCCGGGAGACTTGAGGGAGCCTGAGGAGAGGCGGAGGGCCCGGCACGTTGAAAGGCCCTGACAAACCCCAGCATGCCCAGGGCAGAAACCCAAGTTGCCGGGGCTGGGGCGGGAGGTGGACAGGGAGCAATGAGACCAGAAGGGAAGGGCCTAACTTTCCCATCATGTGCTCTTGGTTGCCCCTTGACCCTGTGTCTCCTTTTCCCAGGATCCTCACTCACCCTTTCCCACCTCCCTACCTGCCCTTGTCACCTCAGACCACTGCTGTCAGGCTCCCATCCCCACTTCAGCTCTCACCCTGTCCTAAGCGATTGAACTGCAAAAGTCAGTGGATGCTTTTCTCTCCTTAACTCCAGTGTACCTCTCAGCCAAATCTGATATCTGTGACCCCCTCCTGCTTTCTGAAAACCTCTATGTCCTAATTCTATCCTCTCTGTTTAGATGCATCTTCCCTGGTTCATCCTCCTACTTCTCTTACCTGGTTTTTTTTTTTTTTTTCTCAGTCCCTTTCCCAGGCCCCTCTTCTTCAGCAGCCCCCTCTTTAAATGTTGTGTTCCCCAAAGTGCTACTTGCAAGCTCATCTCCCCCATAGATGCTCCCTAGGCATGCTCCGGCCCTCCTGTGGTTTCCATTACCTCCTCTGGGCAAGTGAATTCCAAAAATCACCTCAACCTGGACCACTCCCCCAAGCTACAGCTGGTATAGACATTTACCCAGTGGTCATCTCTGAAGACACTGCAGAGCCACCTTGCCCCACATCGAACTCATCATGCTCCCAGGCCACACTTCTACTAGTCTCATATATCAATCCACTCAGGCTCTCAAGCTAGAAACCTTCTCTCCTCCCTCTCCCTAACCCCTCACATCTAATTAATTACCACGACCTGCCAATTTTACCTCCTTAATAGCTCTGGAATCCATCCCAAGCATTCCATCCCTACAAACACTGCCCTAATTCAGGCCTTTATCATTTCTCTGCCACCAGAGTGCGACCTCCTCTGACCAGCCTCCACACTGCAGCCAGAGAGCCCTTTCCTGCAGACATATCTGAGCATGTAGTTCCCCAATTAAAATCCGCCAGTGATTCCCCCATCGTGTCCAGAGTACATTCTAAGTTCTTCAGCCTGGCACACAATGCCCTGTAGGATCTGGCCCTACTCTCCTATCTTACCTCTGAGCCTTGGCATGTACTGTGCTTTTTCATGTCACACTGGCACTGTCAGCCTCCTCTTCAGGAGACAAACTCCAGCTCACGTGGGCAGCTTGGTGGACTGGATAAGACTGTGGGTTAGGGAGCCTGACTGCCTGACCAGGCGAGTCATTTACTTTCTTGGTGCCTTAGTTTCCCTAATCTGTAAAATGGGGATAACAAAAGTTTTTCTCATAAGGTTGTATTCATCTCATAAGGAAGTAAACTAGATCATGCTTGTAAAGCACTTAGAACACTGACTGGCACATATTAAGTGCTATATAAGTGTTAGTTGTTATTAGCTATTATTCCCCCTTCAAGAACCAGTTCACACATTACCATCCTTGCGAAGCCACCTCCTCCTCTGAGACTAAGATAAGTGGCCCTCTTCTGGGTCCCTAGAGCCCTTGCTAAATTCCACTGTGGCACTTGAGATCATCTGCCTACTGCTTGACCTTCCTTCCCTGCAACATGATATCAAGCACTGAGGTCTATTTATCTTTGTATCTCTAGTGCCTAGCTGAGTTTTCATTTGAGCCTCAGACCAGCCTGATAGTACTAATATTATCTCCATTTTGCAGATGAAGCAACTGAGGCTCAGGGTGGTAAAAGGAAATTTCCCAAGATCACACAGCTAGAAATTGACATTACATGGATTTAAACCTAGGTCTGTATTATGCCAAACTCCCTGATCATTATACTTTATCTAACTGCCTTGTGGGAGGGAGTCTTAAAATCTTGTCCTGGAAGGAAGGATTAAAGGAACTAGTGGATGCCTGGAGGAGAGATAACTCAGGGGCAAGGGCAATCATCTCCCACCCATCTGTTTGAAGCTTACCGGTGCTTGTATGTGTGTTTCAACAGTGGTGCCAACGCATGTGTTGGACACGTGTGCAATGAGGTCATGCCAGAATGCTAGGGAAAGAAACCCAGAGATGAAGACCTTCATCTCAGAGACCCCACTTACTTTTGTAAAGTCCTCAAGAGTTTACAAAATGCTTTCCCGTCCCATTTTGTCCTTTGATCAGCCTCACACACCTGGAATGAGGTAGCCATGTCTCACACAGGGCAGTGACTTACCCCAAGTCACCCAGCTCCAAAGTGGCAGAGCCAGGACTCCAACATCTAATCAATACGTAACAGTTTCAACAAGCTCCATTTTGTTCCAGTTGGAAGTCTGAGGAGAATGAGACCTTGGCTGGGGAGGGTTCTTCCCTTAAGAAATGGATATATGAATATGCTGCAGTGGTTTGGGGATGGCCTGCCCAGAGGACTGAAAGACAAAAGAGAAGGTCTTTGAGACTCAGTATTTTCATCTGTAAATGGAATGACATCCCCAACCTCATCTGGTAGATGCAAGTCTAAAATGAGGAGATGTATATAAAACAATGAGACAAATGCCTGTGTCTCTATAGGCGCTTAACAGATACAACATTGCATCTGAATGCTTACAATATTTGAAACAGCAACAAAGGTGTTGCAGGAAAGTTAGTGTGTCAAGAGCCAGGCAGGGCTGGGCTTTGAAATACCACCTCTGACCCTTACCAATGGTACGGCCTTGAGGAAGGCATGTAACCCCAGGAGTCTTTCTTGCCTCATTCACATCTGCCTTATGAAATTGCTGTATACGAGAGCACCCATGTGGAATCCTGGCACAGGGGCAGGCATTCATAATGGTAGACACAGTGATTAAGACTTAAGTCATACTGCCTGGATTTCAAACCCAGCTGCATTATCTACCAGCTGTGTGACCCTCGACATGTCACTAAACTTCTCTGTGCCTTGGTTTCTTCCTCACAGAGATAGTTGCAAAGATTAAATGAGGGAATACATGTAAATGTTTTGAACTGCTTCTGGCACAGAGTATGTGTTGGTGATTATTGTTTTATCAGACAAAGGCCTGAGAGGAATGAAATACCACCCCCCCCCAACCTCTTCATGAACAAAGACATTAGTTGAAGCCAGTCAGAACAGATTAATGGGGTTCCTTTCATTCAGCTTCCTAAAGGCACAGAATGACCCCTCAGGGGCTGGGGCCCTGCTTGTAGGGGTTGCTGTGAGCAAACCAAATTTTAGCCAAGATGCCCCAGGCTCTCTCCCAGATTAGGCCAGAGCTGTTGAGAACCATTGCAAAGGCTTTGTCGGGCTTGGAGAGCTCAGAAACCTGTTACCTGACATCCCAACTCCCTCCCTGGGGGACCAGACGTGGGAATTCAGGAATGATGCCATCATTCTCACACCTGACTCTGGAGCTTAAGGCTACACCGGCTACAGGGGTTTGGGTTTAATGGGCCCAGAGGCAGCAGGGGGCAGGGCAGGACTGACTGCTGGTGCCTGGGGTCCAGGCCTAGCTGGCCGAGAGCAGGCAGTCCCCCCTGAAACTCCAGTTCTGACTCCATTTACAACAGGCTTCCTGGAGACCCACTGCATTTTCCCCTCCACTGCTCTAGGCTTTCATAGTTTCTCTGAGCCCAGGCCAGGCCCAACTAGGCCTTTGGATACCCAAAAGGAAGCAGGAGACCCAGTCCTGGCCCCCTTGCGTCACTGATCTGGCTGGGGCTGGGCTCCGCAAGCCTTTAACGGTACAAAGCTGCAGTTGCGAGTAAGTGACCCCTCCCTGCCTCGGCCCCCTCCCCATCCCAGCCCTGCCTGGCCCCACCCCCAGTGCCGCGTGGAGGGAAATCAGGAGAAGCCAAGGAATTGTTTGTAATTAGTGTGTTTTTAAAGGCTTTTCCGTGAGCCTTTAGCAGATTTCAGGGGAGGGCAGTTTGCCAGGGAGCATTGAAATGGAAATCCTGTGTTCTGGCCCAGACCCTCTTAGAAGGAGATTCTTCCCAGAGAAAAGGCCAGAAACCCCGCCCCTCCTCCCCCAGGTCCCCATACGCTGCTGTGGTCAAGGAAGGCGGGACTCAGCGATGTGGGGCGGCTTTGTGGAAAGGCTTTCCTGCCCACAGGCCCCAGCTCTGCCTCAGGACACCTCGGTTCAGCCTCCACATGAAAGGCTGCTCCACAGGCCCCTGGCTCCTACTCCCCCCTACCCCAAGGGCACATCCGTTCACCTCCCCCACACAGAAAAGATAATCACCTGCTTTCCCCACTCTCCCCAAAGGCAAAGCAGTGGCCCTGGAACATGGCACCTCCAGGGTAACCTCCTCTGAAGTTACCCAGAGGTCATGTGTACAAGAAGCAGTTCTCAGAACAGAACAGTCCCTCCCGCCTAAACAGTATTTTACAGTTTGCCATGCCTTGGAACTCCTGAGGTCCAATTATACCTCATAGCAAACCTTGAGTAGATAATGTCTAATGTTACTGGTTCACGAATGGGGCTGGGGTCATGACTTGCCCAAGCTTTTTTAGTTAGCAGAATAACAGAGCTGAGTCTAAAGCCAGGGTCCAGAGGGTGCCTTCTTCCCCTCCCCACCCCAAGCTGCCTCTTCCACAAGCTGGCTGACACGCAGGCAGGACTGCTCTGGTGCAATCCCTGGGCCTTGTGGTCTGGGATCATTTCCTGTGGCCTGAAGTACTTATTTGCAAGCTGTAAGGACTGCCCGGTTTCTGGAGGCCTCGATGAATGCTTCCAGCTGGGAATTTAACCTTCTCAGACCCAGCTGTGGCTCTTGCGAGCTCTCTAAGTTCTCACCCATTTTCTTAGACCCCCCCTGAGGTAAATCAGCCATGTATGGGTGGGGGATAATGTATGGAGTAGCACTGAATTGGGACCCAGGAGACCTGGCCCTACCCACTTGCTCTGTGATCTTGGGCAAGTCCCTTCACCTCTCTAACCTCCAGTCAAGACTTAGAAAGTATGCTTCCCTGCCTGAGTTCCAAAGCCTGGCCTCTTGTTTTCATTGGAATATGAATGGAACTGACCTCCCCTCCCATAGCTCCTCCACATCTCAAGGTCTTGGGAAAACCTGGAATTATTGCATGTGACAGCTGGCTATGTAGGCCCTTAAGGCCAATGAAAGTTGCCCCCTGCCACTCCAGAATTGTACAGATGAGCAAACTGAGGTGCAGGAAAGGGGAGTGACTTGCCCAAGGTCATCCAGGGATGCTAGTGCTAAGGTTATGGCATGGGAGATTTTCATCTCTCCCCCCCAGCCCCACTAAGCCATTCCCAATAAAATACTACCACTACTAAATGCATATTTCAAGTCCTATGTAGTGTGACTAAAAGCATCTTCAGAAAGCTTTGCAATTTTTCCTTATCTGTAACACCCATCCTCTAAAGAATCACAGGGTTTGCTGGCCTCCAGAGATGCCCTGCCTTCCACAGGATGGCTGCCTTCCTGAAGGCCCTCCTGGTGGGGACACAGCAGCCATGGGCTCCTTGCACTCTCCCCAGAAGTCTCCTCTATGAATCTGTGAACACGTGCCATCCCTGGATCCCTCCTTTCAGCCCAGGGCTAAGGGCCCTGGGTCTCTCACCCACAGTTCTCCTTAACTAGGGGAGGTTTATTAGACACAGCCCCACTCTCCTCCACTTCTACCCTGACATTGGCTCTAGGAACACAAAAGTGCAAGGAGAGTCGAGATTTACAAGACAGTAAAGAGAGCCGCATTCATATTTCAGAGGTGACTTTGCATGTTGTCCCCTGGTGTCCTCCTTCTGCATCAAGGTAAGAATTTACCTGTCCTAGTGCACAGAACGTTGAGGAACTATCACACCTCTAAGTTAGAGGTGCAGTAGCCCTTAGAGACCTCTGATTCCACCCTCTCAAGTTACAGATGGAGAAACTGAGGCCCAAAGATGAAGAAGGGACTTAGAAACCCTGCAGTGGAGCCAGGACCAGAAACCTCTTCTGCCCCTGCAGCCAGTGCTTTTTTTCTACCCTAGCTCATACCCTGCTGCTTCTTGCGCCCACGTGCAGGCTCAACCATGTGTGTGCTAATGCAGGCTGATGGCTTCTGGGAGGGTCACACATGGAGCCACACACCGGCCCATTCACTCTGACACATACCCCAGCTGGCTGTCCCCTGATACATATTCCTCCGTCCCCATTCACCGCCACCTACCCACCCCCCATCCCCTCCACCCTGCATCCCCTCTACCACCCCTGCCCAAGCACGCAGCCAGTCCTACATTGAATCACATGCTCCTCCCTGCCGGTGGCCCTGGGTCTGTCTCTCTTTGTCAATAGGACTGTCCACGGCTGCGCAGAGAAGAGCTGGGCTCAGAGGTGCACCTGGGGCGGGGAGACGGGGGAGGGGGGCAGCACAGGGGCGCTCAGTGCAACAGAGCTGGGATGTGTGTGTGTGCGCATGTGTGTGTGTGTGTGCATGTGTTTGTGTGTGTGTGTGCGTGCATGTGTGTGTGTGTGTGTGTGTGTGGTATTTGTATGACTCTAGACTGGATTCAGAAGTCTCCCCTGGGAGGCTTGGGGCCCAGCCATACCTTAGATAAAGCAGAGCAAGAGGAGGAATCTTTATTGTTTAGAAAAAGAGCAGGAGGGGAAAAGAGACAGGGTTAAACAGCCTGCAAAAGATAAGCCCAGGAGTGGAGGCCTATTCTGGCAGAGACCGGGAGCGTCCTGGGGAAGCAGCCAGGCAGCTTTCCAGAAAGTGTGAGCTCACGGGCCACTAGACATTAGCCTGGGCTGGGGTGGGGTGTGGTGGAAGTGGGGGCAGCCTCTCTAGAGCCTGGAGGAGAACTGCTGAGCTGAGGAGGGGCCAGGCAGAGGCCTCTAACTACAGAGATATGAGGATGATAAGTCTCTTGGGCTGGATGCTGTTGGACTGTGCCTGACACACCATGAGTGCCAATCCATGATTACTAGATGGATGAATGAATGAGTACGTGAATGAATGAATGAATGGGCTCTGTCTCCCTTTATCACCATGAAGGAGCGCAGCCCAAGCCCACCTCACAGACAGGGCTGGCTGCTTGCAGAGAGGTTAAAGAAAGTGGTGCCTCAGGAAAGAACTTGAGCCTCTTCCTTGTATGTGCAGTAGATGGGGCCCTGGTTCCTCATCTGCATGGGCAGCAGAGCCCCTCATGGCCATGTCATCTAACCTCCCTTCCCTTCTGTTTCGATGGAGAAACCAAGATTCAGATTGGGGCATGAAGTTGCCAAGATCCCATAGCCCACTGGTGGCAGAGCTCAGCCTGGAACTTGCTTTTTTTCACCAGGTGTCAGCATCTGCTATTTCTCCTGGCTGCCACCTGTCTCTGTCACCTCTACAGCAGTGCCCTCAGCCTCAATGGTTTCTGGGCCTGGGAGAGCCATGGGGAAACCAGGAAGGGTGGAGAAAAAATAAGAAAGATGAGAGATGAACTGGGGCAGCAGAGGCAGGGCCCCCTGGCTGTGAATAGGGGCCATGCCCCATTGGAGAGAAAGATCTGCTGCAGCCCCTTCTGCCCATCCTGACACTGGTGAGGCTAAGCCAGGTGCCCCTCACTCCCAAAGGTCCAGGGAGCAAGGCGTGTGTTCCCCACACACCACATGATGCACAGGCATGCACACACACAAGCCCAGGGTATGTGTCCCACCGTGTGACAGAGGCGATGGTTATGGAGACAGTCTCCATCCCCCCACCTCACAGCAGGGCCTGGCATTACAGCTAGAAGGAAGTATTGGGTGGCTTGGGGGACAAAGGCCCTCGGAGTCCACACGCCTGGTGGATATTTTTCTTGTTAACAAACAATACTGCTTGCATAACTGGAACTGGCTAGACAGTGTGAGAAATGTTTAGGGCTTGAGAAGAAGCAGGAGGAATAAATAGCCACAAAGCCACAGGGTCCCATGGGCTGCTTTCCTAAGGACATTCTGCTCCCCCACCCTCCTACACTCACATGAATGGAAGGGAGGCTGCAAAGATGGGTCAAGTCCTCATCTCAGTGGCCCAGACTGGCCCTATCAGCCCACAGGGCTCTCCTCTGTGGGCAGAACCTGAGGTTCTCTGTAGCCTCTCATCTTCCTGCCCAGCTGGCTAAGCACTCCACTGCCCCCCAAGCCTGACTCTTCATCAATTCTGTCTCTAGGCTATGTCCAGGCTGGAGAACACTGGTCGGACAGCTGTCAGGGCTGGGGCCAAAGGAATGTCTTTACACACCCTGGTTCCATCTGCAGAGTGAAGCCAGTTGTTTCAATTCAGCTCTGACCTTGCCCCAATCTTAGCCTGAATTTCAGTGATAAAGCCAGCCCTGAGATGGGAAGCAGTGGCTTAAAGGCCTAGGAAAGATGTGGGGCGGGGCGGGGGGGAGGGCAGTGAAAAAGGAAGCTGATTTTAGCAGATTTAAGAGAACTACTTTGCCCCAAAAGTGGCCAACTTCTTTATCTCCTTAGCTAGTCCCCTGGCATTGAAGAATGTATAGGTGTTATCTTAAAGCAGAGGGCTAGGATGAAAGCTCTAAGGAAAATGTGCCAGGATGCTTTACCCAGCTGCTCAAGAAGTCACCCATCTGAATGTAAGGGTAGGCGTGCAAAGCAAGCAAGCAAACAGACAGGATACCTGCTCCCCTTGGTGGCCCAGGCCAAACCATCCAGGTCAAGGACCACGTTTTGATAAACACTTGTTCCAGAGCAAGTAGGGTATACAGTAAATGACCCCATGACATCCAAAATTCCGCTATTCTAGGATTTGGGGTGTTGTTGTTCAGTGGCCAAGTCATGTCCGACTCTTTGCTACCCCATGGACTGCAGCACACCAGGCTTCCTTGTCCCTCACCATGTCTCAGAGTTTGCCCAAGTTCATGTCCATTGCATCGGTGATTTGGAGTGGGGAAGCATCAGAAACATTGCCTTCTCTGGCTCCTTCTGCTCGCTTATTTTGAAGACACTAAAGTTCCTGTCTCCATTCCCTGTGTCTTTTCTGGATTCAAGACTTCCTAGAATTTCATTTTCTTCACACTCACCTCTGCCTTTCCTATCCTCAGAAAATCCTTACCACCTTTTGGGAGTGGGACTCCTTGAAAAGAGTCCACTCTAGTCACTAAACATCCCCACTCCAGTCCTAGCTCTGCCTGCCCCCAGAAAATGGGTAAATGGAATCTGGTGACTGGCACCCCTGGGTCCCTAAATGAGAAGCATGTTTGTTTATAGCCAGATGAAATCCATCCCTCCTCCCACCCCTTCCCCCAGCCACGTCTGTGTATATGTCTCAGAAGTTCCTGCCATGGCCTCTATACCAAGCTGGCTTCTCCCAACCTTCCAAGCCCTGGATCCCTTAGAGGAGGGGCTGAGGCAGCTGCCACATTCAGCGTGGCAGAGCCGCTAGCTCAGTACAAATCAGAAACACATTGGAGGCAGGCAGGGCGGGAGCAGACAGGCCGGGGCTGGGGCCCATTAAGGCCGGAGCCCGGCCACGCTGTTTGCCGTCTCCACACAGGTTTCAGGTCTGCCTCCTGATTGTTTGTTTGTCTCGGTGATGAGAAAGACCAAGAAGGCAGCTGACAAGGACCATGGGGGGTGGGAGGGGGAGGCCCTGGCTCTCACCATTCTCCCCACCCTGGAACTCATGGAGTGCAGGAGAAGCAAGCTGCCACTGCCTCGTTTCCCTACCCCCACCCCCAAATTCCAAACAGATGTGCAGTCAGATTCTTCCTCTCCTTGGTTGGGGGAAACAAAAGAAATTAAAAATGGGACCCTAGAGACACTACTTTCGGGAGTACCCTAGTATAAAATAGGGATGAAAGGGAGATACAGGAAGGATTTCCAGAGATGCAGGTAGATGGGAGAAGTGGAAGCAGCTCAACCCTCTCCTAAAGACAGGTTTGTGAAGATTCCTATCTGGGGTTGGGCAGTTGTTTGGGGGGAGGGGGTGTGCCTGGAAGGATGATTGCTCTGGGAGGTCCCACTGAGTTTCAGATGGAAAGGATTCAAAGATGTCTGCAGACATGAATAGAATCTCTATATCTTGATTCGCTGAGTCCTGACTTAATCAGGGCTGGCGTTTGCCATCATGAGTCTGGCCCTCTCAGAGATAGAGGCTCTGCGGCCCAGAGTGGGGAAGACATTGTTCAGTAGCACAGCAGACCAGACTCTGGAATGTCTAGATTGGAGGCCTCCTGACTCCCTGTCCAGTTCTCCCTTCGTTTCACGCTGCTCCCCTTGCTTGGTGTTCTCTGATTTTCTAGGCAGACACTCCAGCCCTCTCAGTCTGTCTGGCCCCAGCTCCAACCAAGGGTCTGGGCTGACTCTCGTAGGCTCTCTGTGAAGTCTGAAAGTTCTCTCTGGATTTGCATGGTAGCCATGTTCCTCCATGAGGAAAGTTTTTACTAGTGCCTGCCCTCCACCCATTGCCCAGGCCAGCCTCAAACATCCAGAGTTGGCTGTGGGCAGTGTGATCAAATGGTGAGCACCCAGCTCAGGCGACAGGGCCAGTGACCTTGTCTCTGGCAACATAGCTTCCAGCCTGCCACTGGCTAGGCCTTCCCCTGAGCAGGAGAGTCTCGTGTCCAGCCCTGTTACTGTCTGTGTCTAGCTCCCCCTCCTCTAAGATCCACCTGCCTCCTGGCCCGGTCTACCCTAGCCCTCATCTCCATCCATGCCCACCTGAGGCCAGGCTGTTCCTGGATGCCCTCTGTGTTCCTGGCAGGGCTTGGCCATAAATCCCCATGCTGCTACTGCTAAGTCGCTTCAGTCGTGTCCGACTCTGTGCGACCCCATAGACGGCAGCCCACCAGGCTCCCCCGTCCCTGGGATTCTCCAGGCAAGAACACTGGAGTGGGTTGCCATTTCCTTCTCCAATGCATGAAAGTGAAGTGAATGTGAAGTTGCTCAGTCGTGTCCGACTCTAGCGACCCCATAGACTGCAGCCTACAAGGCTCCTCCGTCCATGGGATTTTCCAGGCAAGAGTACTGGAGTGGGGTGCCATCGCCTTCTCCGATAAAAATCCCCATATGTGCCCACATATGCGCCCACTCATGTGCACGTGCGCTTGATGTGTGCACATACATACCCTGTTTCCATAAGTTTCTGGTGATGGCTGTTCCACTATTTGGGCCTCTGGAGCTGGTTTAGCCTCACCTACCATTAAAACCAGCAGCCCAGCCATCACCCACAATCCACTGTCCACTCAAAGCCCTGGCCCCAAGGGCGTTTTGAAAACTCCTGACTGTGTCAGTGTCCAGGCTGGTGTTGTCAAAGATCAATACTAAGTAACAGGTTTGGAGAGATAATGGCTAAGGAGATCAGATTCTTTTTCCATGCTCTTGTACTCACACCTTCTTCCCTCTCTCTCTCTCACCCTCCTTCCCTCCCTCTCCATCTCTCTTTTTTCTTGCAGTAAATTCCAACCAGATGGGCAAGCCTTCTTTCCCACTTCTGAAGTTTAGGGGGAATATCAGCCATGGGGGAACAAGAAATCACTCCCTTCCTCAGACTGGATCATCCCAGCCTCACCGGGTCTCCTATTCCAGTGCCTCACGCCTCGCCAGATTAGACCAGATATTAAAAAGTATTTCTTAAATCCTTTTTGTTCCGAGTCTACTATTGACACTTGTGCTTCTCTCTCAGCAGGGCCTCAAACAGGATGAGGGGGCCGATGAGAGGGGAAGGGAGGGGAGCAGGACCCACTTGCAAGGATTCGGCTATCTGCAGGGCCAGACCCAGGCTGCAGCCCCATTATCAGGCGAAAGAAGAGCTCAACTCCTGGGCATGACCGAGAATATCAATGGAGTGTTGTGTCTGCCTGGACGTGCTCTCTAAGCCTAGAGACGAGCACAGACAGAAACGGCAGCTTTTGGAGCAGTCAAGTGCCGCTTCTTGCTTTGCAGCAAGAGCTGGGTCTTGTTATTTGAGCTACAGACAGATGGATTTATATGTCTCTGTGTGATTTTTCCTTTAGAGAGCCAAGGCCCAGAATCCCTATGCATGGCAGAGATGGGACAAAGCTTCTCACATCTAGCGATGGTCCCAGAAAAAGCAGTGGGGACCTGAGTTGGGCTGAGCCGCCTTGTTTTCTGGCCTGCTGCCTCTTATGCACACAGCTGTGGCCATGACCCCAGCCTCAGCTGAAACTTCAGCTGACACTTCCTCAGCTGGACTCCTGGTTTGGGGGTCAGCATCATCCACAGCCGGTCTCACACCAGCGTGTACCTGTCTTGTACTCCATATCTAACAGCTAGCCCCTTAACCCATCAGACCGGGCCCATCCTAGGACCGCAGAAGGACACCATAAGAATACAATCCTGCCTTGCTTCCCTAATGCATGTGTGCTCAGTTGCTCAGTCGTGTCCTACTCTTTGTGACACCCATGGACTGTGGCACACCAGGCCCCTCTGTTCATGGAATTTTCCAGACAAGAATACTGGAGTGAGTTGCCATTTCCTACTCCAGGGGATCTTCCTGACCCAGGAAGATTGAACCCACATCTTTTGTGTCTCCAGCATTAGCAGGTGGATTCTTTACCACAGCGCCACCTGGGAAAGCCCTACTTCTCTGATGAGTAATGATCATAATATATAGCTACTATGTGCCAGGCACTGTTCCAAGGGCTTTACAGGTATCCTGTGACATAGGAACTCTTAGCATTACTCTCATTTTACAGAAGAGAAACCTGATGCACAGAGAGGTTAAGTTATTTGTCTAAGGTAACAGAACTCGTAATTGGCAGAACTGGGATTCAGCCCAGTGTAGAGATCAGATCCATAAGAATATAATCACTGCCCTCCAGGACTGCTACTCTCACCCCATCCTCCCAGTCTTCCCAGGATTGCAGTCAGACCTCCCAACCTCATGCCCTGTGACTCTGCCTCCATGAGGCAGAGACCTATCAGAGTCTCCTTCCCAGATACCACCCACCTGCCTGACTCTAGCCTAGACTCTGACTCGGGGCTTGCTGACCTTCCTGCCTGCTGGTCTGGACCCTGGCTCCTTGCATCAGTTGGGACATTCCTCCATTACCTATCCTGCCCTATCCAAGCATTTCTTCAGAACTGACAGGATGGTTACTGCTGCTGGAGATTTAGCACATTGCTGTCCAATAGAAATATAATGCAAGCCATGTATGAACTGTTCTAGTAGCTAGGTTTAAAAAGTAAAACAAGAAAGTTAAATGAATTTTAATAATGTCCTATTTCACTCACTATATATAAAATACTACCATTTCAACAAGTAATCAATGTAAGAATTATTAATGAGATCTTTTACTTTCTTTTTTCACAGTCAGTCTTCCAAATCCAGCGTGTCTTTTACATTTCTAGCACATCCAACCTGGGCGCTACCAAGCTGAACAGCATATATCTAGAGGCAGACTGTGGATCTGAGGAACCCCTGGGATGGAGGTAACTGAAGTAACCCGGGGTGGGGGGAGATGGTGCACTGTGAGGGGTGGGGCAGAAAGGATGCTGACTTGGGGGTTCAGAGACCCCGGTTCTCCTCTTGGTGCTGATGCCAAATCACTGGTAAGCTTGAGTAACCCCCTCACCTTCTCTGGAGACTTCAGTGAGAAGGTTTGCCTAAAGACCCTTCGACTTGGAACATTCTACTCCCACACCCTTCCTGTCCCCTCCACACACATAGTATCTAGTTATCAGTAAAAACAAAAGCCAGTAAGTGATGAGTTCCCTTTCTTAAGAATATACAACTGTGGCCTCGTCTGCCTTTTCTGGAAATAACCCTGGTTACCTGGAGCTTGGCCCTTTATTCCTCATAACAGTGGACTTGGCCTTGGACTATCACTGACAAACTCCTAAACCTGTGCAAATAGATTGGTCTATTGGTCTAGACTGGTCACGTTTCCAATCACAAGAGCAGTTGGAGCAGAGGCAAGCTCAGTGATGCAGTGTGCGATCAGGCTTTGCCTTTCTAGCTTTCTAGAAAACCTGGCCAGCTCAGTTTTTTTTTGTTTGTTTAATTTTTTTTTTTTTTGGCATACATCCCCCTCCATGATCTATGTATCCCACACCAACCAAAAGGGCTTTGATAGAAGCTTTACTGTATGGATTTTAGACCATGGGAGAAAACTAGGCATATGAAATGTACTTTTACCTACTATACACACTCTTGGGAATTCTGTAATCCACAGCCCCCATGCCCCTGCCTTCCCACCCCATTCAGACTCACTGGCTGAAACTGAAACCGTAGAGCCTCCAGAGAAGTTTTTTAGGCATGGTTCTGATCCTGAGAGTTGAGCAGACAAGGGCGTTTCCAAATGGTTTGGACTGGTAACAATCCAACTGGAACAGTGTTGGCGCATTAAAAAAAATTCTTCTAAAGAAAATATAACCTGTCTAAAATTAGTATTGGAGTAAAGTGACCTTCTTATCAGTTCAGTTCAGTTGAGTCACTCACTCATGTCCAACTCTGCGACCCCATGGACTGCAGCATACCAGGCCTCCCTGTCCATCACCAACTCCTGGAGTTTACTCAAACTCATGTCCATTGAATCAGTGATGCCATCCAACCATCTCATCCTCTGTAATCCCCTTCTCTTCCTGCCTTCAATCTTTCCCAGTATAAGGATCTTTTCCAATGAGTCAGTTCTTCACATAGGATGGCCAAAGTACTGGAGCTTCAGCTGCAGCATCAGTCCTTCCAA
This sequence comes from Bubalus kerabau, assembly GCF_029407905.1. Taxonomy (NCBI): domain Eukaryota; kingdom Metazoa; phylum Chordata; class Mammalia; order Artiodactyla; family Bovidae; genus Bubalus; species Bubalus kerabau. The sequence continues at coordinate 96,267,605 of NC_073647.1, read as the reverse complement.
TGAATATTCAGGACTGATTTCCTTCAGGATTGACTGGTTTGATCTCCTTGCAGTCCAAAGGACTCTCAAGAGTCTTCTCCAACACCACAGTTCAAAAGCATCAATTCTTTGGTGCTCAGCTTTCTTTACAGTCCAGCTCTCACATCCATACATGACCACTGGAAAAACCATAGCTTTGACTAGACGGACCCTTGTCGGCAAAGTAAAGTCTCTGCTTTTGAATATGCTGTCTAGGTTGGTCATGGCTTTTCTTCCAAAGAGCAAGCATCTTTTAATTTTATGGCTGCAGTCACCATCTGTAGTCATTTTGGAGCCCAAGAAAATAAAGTCTCTCACCATTTCCATTGTTTCCCCATCTATCTGCCATGAAGTGATGGGACCAGATGCCATGATCTTAGTTTTCTGAATGTTGAGTTTTAAGCCAACTTTTTCTCTCTCCTCTCTCACTTTCACCAAGAGGCTCTTTAGTTCTCCTTTGCTTTCTGCCATAAGGGTGGTGTCATTTGTGTATCTGAGGTTATTGATATGTCTCCTGGAAACCTTGATTCCAGCTTGTGCTTTATCCAGCCCAGCATTTCTCAAGATGTACTCTGCATATAAGTTAAACAAGCAGGGTGACAATATACAGTCTTGACATACTCCTTGCCTGATTTGGAACCAGCCTATCGTTCCATGACCAGTTCTAACGGCTGCTTCTTGACCTGCATACAGATTTCTCAGAAGGCAGGTAAGGTGTCCTGGTATTCCCATTTCTTGAAGAATTTTCCATAGTTTGTTGTGATCCACACAGTCAAAGGCTTTGGCATAGTCAATAAAGCAGAAGTATTTGTTTTTCTGGAACTCTCTTGCTTTCTCAATGATCCAACAAATGTTGGCGATTTGATCTCTGGTTCCTCTGCCTTTTCTAAATCCAGCTTGAACATCTGCATGTTCATGGTTCACATACTGCTAAAGCCTGGCTTGGAGAATTTTGAGCACTACTTTGCTAGCGTATGAGATGAGTGCAATTGTGCAGTAGTTTGAACGTTCTTTGGCATTGCCTTTCTTTGGGATTGGAATGAAAACTGACCTTTCCAGTCCTGTGGCCACTGCTGAGTTTTCCGAATTTGCTGGCATGTTGAGCACAGAATTTTCATAGCTTCATCTTTTAGGATTTGAAATAGCTCAGCTGGAATTCCATCACCTCCACTAGCTTTGTTTGTAACGATGCTCCCTAAGACCCACTTGACTTTACATTCTAGGATGTCTGGCTCTAGGTGAGTGATCACACCATCATGGTTATCTGGGTCATGAAGATCTTTTTCGTATAGTTCTTCTGTATTCTTGCCACCTCTTCTTGATATCTTCTGCTTCTGTTAGGTCCCTACCATTTCTGTCCTTTATTGTGCCCATCTTTGCATGAAATGTTCCCTTGGTATCTCTGATTTTCTTGAAGAGATCTCTAGTCTTTCCCATTCTATTGTTTTCCTCTATTTCTTTGCATTGATCACTGAGGAAGGCTTTCTTATCGCTCCTTGCTATTCTTTGGAACCCTGCATTCAGATGCTTATATGTTTTCCTTTCCTTTTCTCCTTTGCTGTTAGCTTCTCTTCTTTTCTCTTACCTTGATTCATGGACCTAACATTCCAGGTTCCTATGCAATATTGCTCTTTACAGCATCGGACCTTGCTTCTATCACCAGTCACATCCACAGCTGGGTATTGTTTTTGCTTTGGCTCCATCCCTTCATTCTTTCTGGAGTTATTTCTCCACTAATCTCCAGTAGCATATTGGGCACCTACTGACCTGGGGAGTTCCTCTTTCAGTATCCTATCATTTTGCCTTTTCATACTGTTCATGGGGTTCTCAAGGCAAGAATACAGAAATGGTTGCCATTCCCTTCTCCAGTGGACCACGTTTTGTCAGAACTCTCCACCATGACCTGTCCATCTTGGGTGGCCCTACACAGCCTGGCTCATAGTTTGAGTTAGAAAAGGCAGTGGTCCATGTGATCAGACCTTCTTATCACCAAGGTCAAATGTCTGTAGAATTAAAATAGGTATTCTACTTCCAGTTCATGAAATTATTTTTCAGTGATGATGCAAGATTTTGTTTATAGAGGTGAAATAGGCCAGGATAAGTTTTTTTAAGAGGAGTAGCATTTTGCAGTGGGTACCAGAATACAAAAAAAGGGTGTTTAGTTTCTGCATTACCCATGAGAGTATTGTTTCAAGACTTGGTCTCAGCTCTTGGCCACGGGAGGTATAGGCAAGTTTCTTCCCCCATCTGCAAGGTGGGACTTAGTGGAGCCTGCCCTGTGCTACTGTGACCCAGAATGGTTGTAAGGGAGGCCCTGGTGCCATAACTAAGAGCTGCAAACAGAGTCTATAAACTTCCAAGTGTTGAGCTTACCTAGAAAACAGAAGTGCAAATGTGCAAATTCCTGGTGGCCTCTGGCTATCTTCAGCACATTCAGTGTCCAAGTGGAAGCTCAGAAAATGCTTTGTCTACCATGGTCCTGGGGTAGACCAGACACTAGGAAACAACTGGAGCCTAGGAGGGATAACAGGCATTCTGAGTCAGAGGTGAGGCAAGAAGAGGCAAAGGATTTAAAGATCTTAAATAGGGTCTTGAACAGAATTATTAATAATAATTTTAAAACACAAAATGTATATGACATTCTTCCTTTTGGGAAAACACTTGGCAAATCTCAGTCTTAATAACAACTCTGGAAAGTGAGAACCATGGTTATCTCCATTTTATTGCTAAGGCCCAGAGAGGGTAAGTCATTTAGCCAAAGTCGCACAGCTAGTAAATGGCACAGCCAGGATTTGAATCCTAGGCTATCTGATAATAAAACTATTCTCACTATTCTCTGTTCATTCCATGTTGCTCCAGATTTCAGAAGAATTGTGGATGAGCATATCGTAATGCTACCAGGCTCCTATAGTGATGTCCAGGTACTATTCTATGTACTTTACTCATATTAACTCACTAATATTCACTACGACCTTATGAGGTACATACCCTTATTATTCTCCTCATTGTATAGAAGAGAACACTGAGGCACAAAGTCACTTATCTAAAACCACCCTGCAGAGCCAGGATCTGAACCTAGCATCTGGCTCCAGAGCATTTAACCACTTCTCTATACCGCGTTTTAAGCCAGGCTGTGTCACCACCTAGGAATCCTAGAGTTAGCGGCAACAGGGAAACCACCCAGGACCTCCCCTGCAGACTGAATCCAGCAACCATCACCCAGGAGCATCAAGCCTCCATACCTACCTTTTAAGAAAGCCCAGCTGAGCAGAAGCAAGCTCATTCTGACAGAGGCAAGGTGGTGTAGTGGAAAGAATGTGGCCTCTGGCATGAGACAAACCTGAGTTGAAATCTTGGCTTTAGAACTTACTTTGTGACCTTGGGCAAATCACCGAACTTCTTGGGATGTCAGTGTCCCACCGCTAAGAGCTGTTGTGAGAAGCAAATGAAATGGCTATATAGAAACGTGAATTATATACTCCAAAGTGCTCTTGAAGGTTAGTTGGAATTGTTGTTCTATAGGGCTAAGTTCCTCTGCCCAAGCTGAGCCAAAGCGGGGACCAGGAGAAGTGGGCTTTAGAAATGCTAATGGCCCACGTTACTAGCAGGCGGAGACAATAGAGGAGGGCGCCTTGAATGGGGCGGCCAAGCCTGGGAGCGGGGCTCCCCACGTGGGAGCAGAGTGAGGGAAGGGGTGGAGGGGTGGCTGTTCCCAGCGGAGGAGATCGGAGACTGGACTAATTGGAAGGGGCTGGAGCTGCCAGGGGAGGAAAAGGAAGGGGATTACCTGCAGGTCGGCGGCCCATGGGGGCGGGGCTCTCAGGAGGCGGGAGGGGATGGGGGGTACAGGAGCCCGGGGCCGGGCCCGGTGTGCAGACCCACTGAGCTGGACCCCCAGAGATACAGGGTGAGGGAGCAGGGGGCTGGGGATGGAGATGGAGCCAGGAGATTCTGAGTTGTGCAACTCCAGGCCCAAACCTGGGCTGGAGGTAGGGAAGATGGGATAGCTAGTTTCTAAAGCCAGCTTGGATCCTGACCTCCTTCGGTGACTTGGGGATGAGTCTCCCTAGTGCCAGGACTCTATGAGGGAAGTCTGTGTGTGTGTGTGTGTGTGTGTGTGTGCGTGCGTGCGTGCATGCGTGTGTGTGTGTGTGTGTGTGATGGGCTCGCTGAGCGGAGGCAGGAGCTGAGTCTGTAACCTTCTCGTTTTTCCCCTCCTCCTCCCCTCCATGTCTTCCCTCTCTTCCTCTCCCAGAGTCCTCTCCCTTTGCCCTCCCCTCCCCCTGCACCATGAAGGCTGTTTTTGTTCCTCCTCCTGGCCTAGCCCCCCGAGGTGTGCAAACAGGAAGGACTTCTCCCCGGGCAGTGAGTAAGGAGGGAAAAATGAGGTGTTGAAAAGATGACAAGTCGCCCTGTCAGAGCTCACCTTGGCAGGGAACAGGCGGCAGGGGCTGGCGGGTGGTGGGAGGGGGGTCCACCCTGGAAGCAAGCCGACATGTGCCCAGAGCCAGGCAAGCTGATCCTCAACAAGCAGGCACTGTGTATGCGTTTGTTTGGCTTAGAAAAGCACCCCCCCACACACGCCATTCCCACCATCAAAGATTCCTTCCTTTCCTTCCCAGTAGGAAGAGTAAAGGCCGCTGGGCCAGAGGTTTAGAGTGTGATTGAAGGGGGTGGGGCAATGGGAGGGGGCTGGGCAAAGGTCCAAATCCCTCTTCTAAGTTTGGAGCCTTGCATCCAACAGCCTCCTGGACACCCCTGGCATGTCTCAAAGGCACCTCAAACTCAACATCCTAAACTGAATTCATCAATGCCATTCTCCCCACCCCTGCATTCTGTCCCTCCTATAGGGCTCTTATCTTAGTCAATGACCTCATCATCCAGTCACCCAAAAGCCTAAATCTTGGGAGTCATCCAAGACTTCCTCATACCCCCCAATTGGATCAGTTTCCTAATCTGGTCAGTTTTCCCTCTTATCTCTTGAATCAATCTGTCTCTACTCTCACTCCCCAAGGCCAGCACTCTCTCATTCATTCATTCATTGAACAATGATTTTGTAAGCGTCTATCATGTGCCATGCACTGTGCTATAGCCATTGACTATTCAGCTGTGAACAAATCTGACTGACTCGTGCTCCCATGGAGTTTTGTGCCTGACATGTCTAAGTTCACTGCAGTGGGATGGGGCTCCCTGGATGAACCAATTTCCGAAATTTTCCCACTGAGCAGAACAGTTAAGAGCAGTGCCTGGGTTTGATTTCTGGCTCTACCACTCATAGCTGTGAGACCTCAGGCAAATCACTTAATCTGTCTGTGCTTTGGTTTTCTCACATGGAAAATGGGAGTAATGATAGCACCTACCTAGTAGGGCTACTATGAGGATTGATACCCATTTTTTATGTATTTTAATATTTATATATATGTTTAAAGTGCAAGCACAGTGTTCTATTAGCATGCTTAATTTTATTATTTAAAGTATGGAGTGAAGCAGGGCCTGATGATAAACCAAATTATCGGAGCCCAGAAGGAGGCCTGCCTGGGAGGCAGTGGATGCTTGCAAAGGCCCTGCCAAGAAGTCCGCATAAGAAATCTAGCACAGTCCTGATTAGCTAGCAGAGGCCTGGCATAATAAATCCAGGTGAAGAATCCAGAAATCCAAAAGGTAGGAGGCAAAGGGTGGTAGATTTGTTACTATCAGTAAGGTTTGGGCACCAGCCCCAGCTCTGCGGTTTCCTAGCTGTGTGACCTTGAGCAGGTCATTTTCCTGATCGAGCCTTAGTTTCCTAAGGATAGCAGTTAACAGGTTTTGAAAGCTTAATATGCATCAGGCACTGTTTTCAGCACTTTCAACTGCCCCTCAAAGGGAGCTACTATTATGGAACTCTCATTTCACTGATGAGAAAACTGAGGCATGGACAGGTTAAGGCACTTGCCCAAGATCACAGGGTAAGTGAAATGCACACCCGGAACCTGAAAGCAGGTATCTTTGAGACTGGTGATCGGTGCACCTCCTTTGCAGAGCTGTTGTGAAAAGTGTGCAATATATTGAATACTTCTGGAAGTATTTGGTAGCAGGTTGGCAGGCTGCCCAGGGAGGACTGTCTCTAAGCTGTGGGCTCCAGCTGCTGGGCTGAGGCAGGAGGAAGCCTGAGCCTTGAAATCTAATAGGACCAAAGCAATACCTGAGTCTAGGGGATGGGCTAGAATCCCCTGCAGAATCAGGGCTCAAGGTTAAACCTGGACTAGAGGCCAAGGGGACTCAAACCGCTGAAACTGTTGAGGGCAGAGATGGTCTTGGTCTCTCTGCACTCCCCAGTGTTCCACAAAAGGAAGTGCTTAGTAAATATGGGAAAGAAATGCCACTTCTAGAGGGTCTCCTATATATGGCCACCACACTAGTCCCTCATGTCCTCTTCACAGTGGTCCCATGACGTTATTGTCCCATTTTACTGGTGAAAAAAGCTGAGGCCCAGAGTGGTGAAGTGACTCACTCAAGGACCAGACCTAACAAGTAGTTTTAAACGCAGAGAAGAGAAAAAATAAAAACAGAAAAGACAAAGCCCCAGCCCCTCACCCATGGCCGTGAAGGAAGGTTCTTTTTAACACTCTAATGATACACCTTGGTGACCACTGGCCTTACCCCTCTACCTGCCTGCAGCCAATGAAAGAAGCTTTACTTCTCTAGAACCCACACAGGATCAGGACTGGGGGTCCATCAGATATGCAGGTATATGGTCTAGGCTTTCACTAAGAGCCCAAACAAAGAAGCTCCCACCCTCGCCAGCCTGAACCTGTCACTCTGGGACCCCTTCACTTAGGGACAAAGAGACCAGTGGGAACTTCCGACTCCCACAGACCCAGAAGAGCTTCACTCTTAGCCGGGAGGACTCTGCAAGCCTCAGGCTTTTCTTTCCCGGTGCCCAGCCTGTGAGGGAGGAGTCAATGCAGCAACCGTGCCTAATCAGGCAGGGCCCCAGGACACAGAAGCTCCTTCATCCAGGCCTGAGGAGGGGTCAGGCCAGGGCTCAGGGAGGGGCCAGGGCAGACACAGAGCCCATCCAGCTGGGACCAGCCCACATTCCTCAGCGGGCCTGGATGGGGTGGGCACGCTCAACAGGAAGCCAAGCCCTTCACGAGAGGGGCTCAGCCGCCATCTGTGCATACAGACAGTGGTTAGCAAAGGGCCTCGGCCAGCAGAGTCAATTGCACAGAAAAAAAATAGCAAACATTTTGCTTCCTCCTCCTCCCCCATCTCGCCGCACTCTGCTTCCAAAGGGAATGTTGGACTCCTGCTAAGTATTTTTCTCCAGACCAGGGCCAGGCATCCGGAGTCAGCCTTGCTCAGTTGCTGAAGAGAGAATGATGTATGTGGGGGCATTCTTTCTACCCAGGGAGTAGTGGCTTTTCTTCTGAGCCCCAGGCTCCTGCAGCTCCAGCAAAAAAAAAAAAAAAAAAAAAAGCCAGGAGAAATGATAACAACCAATAACCACCATCCCCTTATGCTTATACAGTGTAGTGTATTCTGTCCATCTGTTATTTCCTTTGCTCATTCCAGCCACCCTATAAGATAGGGATTCTTTTGTCCCATTTTATAAATAAGCAAACCAAGGCTGAGAAAGGGTGTGTGCTGTGCTCACCACTCACAGTGAATTAGCATGAAAATTGTTTCTGACGAAAGCCTGATTCCAAATGCCCTGGTCTCTCGCTAGCCTGAACTGCCCGAAGCCTGCCTGGCCCCCATCAGGAAGAGCCAGCTTTGAGAGGCTTGAGTCAGTGTTCTAGGAACATTCCAGTTTCATTTTTCCCTTTTTTGCTCTGATCACCTGCTTGCTGAAGAGAATTTGAGAAATGCCCTCAAAAGGGAAAGAAAATTACCTGTAATCTTACCACTGTTAGCTAATATGACGGCTAAGGTAGATTTCCTGATAGTTCTTCTGTTACGCACATATACAATCTGGACATCTCTTTTACATACCTGAGATGTTAGTGGACACGGTTTAGGTGTTGGGCCACCCTCCAGCCCCACACTGTGTCCTCAGCCGAACTTGTGGTTCTTCTCTCAATAAGGCTTGCTTACGTTGAAGTTTTTGGTTCCTGAGGGGGCCATGCACACACACCTTGCTATGTAACGCCCCTGACTTTGTTCATTCAGTTGCCTTCACCAGAGGTCTCTGCCTTCCTCCCTCCCTCTTTTCTCTCTATTGTTCATGTATACAAGGGTTTAAAAATATCAAATTAACAAAAACTCCAAAGGGACAAAGGGTATACAGTAAAGGATGGGGCTCCTCGCCCCTGACCTCAGTGCCTGTTTCTTGTGTATCTTTCCAGAGACAGTCTATGTACAGGAAAGCACTGACGTGCATGTATCCTCTGTGAAACCTGCCTGGTAACTGTGCCCACTTCTATGACTCACTTTTAACTTCTTGGTTTTGGGATACTCACACTGCAAAAGCTGCAGGTCTGCCTCATGCTGTCTAGCAAAGCATCCGATAGCTGTGCCATAATTTATTTAACCAGGCCCCTAGTGATGGACATTGACATGCTTTCTGATTTTTTGCTACTACAAACAATGCAACAATAAATATCCTTGTACAAACAACCTTGTGCTTTTGCTCATGGAGGAGAAATTCTACTAGGGGAGCTGCTGGATCAGAAAGCATGAGGATTTTAAATGTTAATATATTTCACTAAAGTGAAAGTGTTCAGTCGTGTCCTACTCTTTGTGGCCCCATGGACTGTAGCCCCCCTGGCTCCTCTGTCCATGGGATTCTCCAGGCAAGAACACTGGCATGGGTTGCCATTCCCTTTTCCAGGGGATTTTCCCAACCCAGGGATCAGATCAAACTCAGGTCTCCTGCACTGCAGACAGATTCTTTACCATCTGAGCCACCAGGAAAGCCCATATTTCACTAAAGAGGCTTTCAAACAAACCGATTGGCACTCCCACCAATAGAAGACACTGGAAAGGGTCTATCCTTCCCTCCTTTCCTCCTTTCTTCACCTGCTTAATGCCTATTCATGCTTTCAGAGTGGTTTCATCCAGGATGCCTACAAGGACCAGCGCCCCCTGCCCAGGACAGCCAGCACAGCTCTTTGCCTCCATGGGATGACTCCTGCCGGTCACCCCATGTTTGCCTCCACACAGTGCTTTGCACGGTAGACTGTAAGCCTCTCTTTACATATCTGTTTCCCAGCCTAGACTATGAGCTTTTTGAGGGAAGGGCTAAGCTTTAGCCTTGGGCTTGCTTCCTCTAGGTCCCTGGACATTTGTCTTCATGTGTTTGGTGCTCAGTCCCTACCTTCCTTCAGACTGGCTCCCAGCCCCTGCTTGGGCCATATTCCTCCAACTCTCTGTAAGCGGTTCCTGTCTCCTGGTCCTTAGCTGCTGTGGAAGAACTCCCCTACAATCTGGGTCTTGTTTCTCCTCTTCCTCCCACCGAAAAGCCTAGTGTCCTCCTGTCTGGGCGCCCCCAGGTTTCTCTTGCCTGATCCCTCACTGAGCTGTTGGGAGGCTGACAGCCTGGATTGCCTGTGGCCAGCATCCCTGAATGGGGTCAAACTGGAACCAGGCTGGACTTTTATGCTGAGGCCAAGACCCCTACCTGCTCCTCACCACATTGAGACCGGGCCAGGCACAGAAAAGACATCCCTGCCATGCACACGTACTCCTGCTCTCCCTTCTGAACCTCGGTCTCCCGACGGTTCACTTCCTGGGGTTGACGGGAGGGTCCAGGGACATCACTGAGTGTAAAGAGGTCTGGAGAAATCTTATCCAAATGGCAGGGATTATAAAGCCTCACTAACATTCTCTATCCCTCTCTGGAATAGTGAGGTCCAGAGGGCAGAAATAGTATAAGAGGCATGCAGGGGTCAGCAGAAACCTGCAGCAAAGTCTCATTCTGCAGATGTCAATGCCAAGGCAGGCTGAAAGTATTGCTCAAGGGTCCCAGAACCTGGCTTGCTCCATACCAGGACAAACAGAAAATGGGACAAAGGGTGTAAGGAGGAGTGGCCAATGGGGATGAAGGGGAGAAGGAGGGGGCAGGGCCTGAAGAGGCTGTGGGTGGGGATGGGGCTGAAGCCAGGTCACATGCACCTGGGGGTCAGCTCCCTGAAACACCTCCCCGGTTCTCTGAACATAGCCCCTGCTCTGAGCCTACCTTGGTGGGGGGACTCATTCATCCTGTCAGCAAAGGTTTTTGGTACTGAGTGCCAGGACTATGGAAATGAGTCAGACACAGAGAGCTCCTGACCACGAGGACTCACAGCGATAGAACACACAGAGGAAAGGAGCTAGAGCTATCAAAAAATAATCTTTTCAGGAACTGGCACATGAACAGGGCTTGTTAGAGAATGGATGGAATGGACAGGGCTGGGAAGGACATTTCAGGTCAGAGATCCAGACACAAATGAATTAATAGAAGGATCTAGCTGGAACAGAGGGTGAGAGAAGGTTGTGCCTTAGAGCAAGGAAAAGCCTTATGATGGCTCAGCAGTAGCGCCAGTTGTGGGGACCACCTCAGGAAGCTGAGGTGCCCTCTTGCAAGATGAAGTGGTTTCTGCTCCAAATTAGTGACCAAAATGGGAGGCTATTTATTTCACATCCAGGAAATCAAGATGTCCAGTGTGATGGGTGGCACCTTTGATGAATACACCAAATAATTTACCCTCAAAAATAACTGCTTTGTGTGTAGTGCTCCCCAAAGCCTACTGTTCTAGAACCACAGCAGGAAGTGCCAATGAGGGGTTCACTGACCTGTAAACAAGGGCTTCCCAGGTGGCTCAGTGGTAAAGAATCCACCTGCCAAGCAGGAGATGAGCATTCAGTCTCTGGGTTGGGAAGATCTCCTGGAGAAGGAAATGGCAACCCACTCCAGTATTCTTGCCTGGAGAACCCCAAGGACAGAGGAGCCTGGAGGGCTACAGTCCACAGGGTCACCAAGAGTCAGGCATGATTAGTGACTCAAGAACAGCAGCAGCAGCACTGTAAATTGAAGTCACCTGACCCCTGGTCATTTGGGGTATCTTGTATGACTAGGAAAACAGGCCCAAAAGTGGACTATGGTGTTGGTAAGTGTGCCATTTGAGGTTCTTAGTTACAAACAACAGAAACCAACTTTAGTTAATTTAAGCAGAACGCTTTTATTGGAAAGCTATGGGGAAGCTTGGGGAATTGTCAGAGAGGATAGAGGGTTAGCAACTGGCAGGAACAAGGGAAATGGGCAGCCAAGGGCAGGGCCAATCCTGCCCCCTGGGCCGCCACCACCCTCAGCACCACAGGAGCAAATGCTCCAAGGCCTGGGCTCCTCTGCTTTCGTCCCTCCAAACAGGCATAGGGGTCTTTTGTGCTGAGACTGAGGCGTCAGCTCACACTGTGTGGGCCCTGGGCCTGTGTCTCGGGCCTCGTTGGTGTTTCCAGTTGGGAGAGTCTCACCTCTGGCATGACGCTCCACAGTGATAGGCTCCTCAGACAGGCCCTGGGGAGAGGTCCCTTTCCATGGATGTACCAAGGCTGACTAAGGAAAACTGGGGCTGCCGCTCCACAAGGAGCAGGGAGGAAGGCAATCAGGACCTAAGGGGGTTCTTAACACATCTCCTTGTGTGGTGCCAGTCAGGACACCACAAAGGTTAATGTTAGGCCAACTACCACAACCCCACCCAATGGGGGCCCGCAGGGTCACAGACTTCTGAGACACCATGACAGCTGAGGTGCTGGCTGAAGGCCAAGGGGGAACACAGAATGACTGGGAGACGAAGTTATAAATAGCAGCTTGACCAGTTACAGGAAAAAACTGTGGCTTCCACCACAGGTTTCTGTGCTTACAGTGAGAGAAAAATCCTTTATTTTTTATCAATTGGAAACTTTTTTGATTTGACTTATTTTGTTAACAGTCCTGGAAAAACACTGACACAGAAAAAAATATCAAGCAGATTAACTTTAAAAACAAAAAGCCCCATTCCTTACTTTCTTCCAAGTCCCTTTTCCCCCAGAGGCAACCACGGCCATCAGTTAGGTTTGCAGCCTTCCAGACACTTTTATGCATTTTCATATATAGTTTGGTTTTGTAAGGTTTTATTTTATCAATACATCAAGATTATACATATTGCTCCACAATATGCTTTTTTTTACTTAACATTATGTCTTGGAGATCTTTCCATATCAGTGCATACCATTTTTAACTGCTGCATAGTATTAACTCCATACAACTAAAATATCTAACTTGCTCTCAGGGACATGCATCACTTTACATTTTGAAACCAAGCTACTCCCCAAACTACCCTGAAAAGGCTGCTATTGTTACATTCACACCCACAGCACAAGTGCTGCCATTTCTTCTCTTTGTAGTCCAAACTAGATACTATCATGAAGGAAAACTATCACTTTCTGATGGACACAATCAGTTTCATTGTTGCGTTAATTTACACAGCACTGATTGCCAGTGAGGTTGATCGTTAGGGACACAATCAGTTTCATTGTTGCGTTAATTTACACAGCACTGATTGCCAGTGAGGTTGATCGTTAGCAATAGCCAAGCTGTTGATGCTGAAAACAGCTCTCCAACTGTTGGGAGGAGTTTGAATTAGTACAATCACTTAGGAGAGCAGTTTGGCAATATCTAGTTAGAATGAAGATGCTCTAACCCTAAGATGCCCAAATTTTACCTCCATGTACTTACCCCTAAAGAAATTCACACATGTGTACAGAGGAACATCTTTTAATTATGTTCACTGTTGCAAAACACTGGGAAGAAACTAAATATCCACCAATGAGAGAATATATAAATAACTTGTGGTAAGTGTACAACAGAATATTTAGTATACAGCAGTTAAAAGGCATGTATCAAAATGATGAAATCTCAGAAACAATGCTGAGTGAAAAAAATAAAGCTGCAAAATGATACATTTTAGCAATTATGTCCATTTAAAAAACTCTATATTGGTTATGGAGATACATACAGGCATATACATATATATGTACACAAATACACATGCACACACACACTTCAAAAAAGGTAGACGAGAAGTAAACACACCATTTCCTGGATAGTGCTTACCTCTGTGGAAGAAGGTCAAAATAACAGGTGAAGCTCTTCACCTGTACCTGAAAATGTATGTTCATTGGAGAGAGAGAGAGATCTGAAGCCAATATGGCCAGAGGTTCAAACCTGTTCACTTTGTGTGGGTGGGTACCTCTGTTTTTCATAGTACTTGTCTGGCATATATTTCTCTGTTCTTTTGTGTCACTGTGTTAATGTATACAATCAGCATACAGTTTGAGTTTTTACCCATTCCCTCTGAGACTTGCTTTACTGTCTGAGACTTGCTATTTTCTAAAAGAGAATTTTAACTCCTTCACCTCTACAGTCTGTTTGGATGTGTTCCTACCATCATTATTTTTACTAGGCTTTTTCACCGTTTCTTTCCTCCTCATAGACTGACAGAATATTTTTTACTCAAACTTTTCCCTTTTAGTAGTTCAACAGCCATACATTTTACTCCCACTTTTAGAAATAATTACCCTTACTTCTGTTGTTGTTGGAGTCAGTATTTCCAATGAAACTAATTTTTTTTTCCTAGTGGGAACACCAAAAAACCCTATTTTGGAGGCAAATGCAAGAGATCAATTATAAAGTCACTTAGTACCACGGTTTTAGACAAAACCAAACAATTCCACTATACCATGTAAAACCAAAAGGAGAACTTTAATAAGCTTTTACGGCACTGCAATTACAGGAACATTAACCCATAACATGCAACAGAAATGATGATGCCTCTTGGACAAATTTAACAGATAAACTTGACATTACAATCAACAGCAACATGTTCTACTGAAAAAAAAAGGCAACATTTCACTGCTCAGGTTAGAAAATGCATCTTCTTGCTGCAATCTCAAGTAGCACTTAGAAAATTTGGTTTTCCCTTTCTAACCTCTAAAACACAGTATGATTTTTGTAATGCAATCATACACAATCATTTTCACACTGGAAATAATCACAAGGAATCAACAGGTGGAGATTAATCGACTGATTGGTTTCATTGCAATGGTTAATTTGGAGAGGGCTCCTGCAGTATTGTGGATTTCCGATGGGGAAAATCATCAGACCAGGAGTAAAGAGCCTTGGTCTTAAAGTGGGGGAGGGAACATGCAGCGGCACACAGGGCAGGTGCCTGACTTCTGAAGCCAGATGGACACGCAAGGCTTGTGGAAATAGTGGTGGCATGGCAGCTCCGTCGCCACCTCCCCCTTCGCATATTCACTGCAACAGATGGGGCAACACATCTCCTGCCCCACCGCACTGTGATCTTCCGTGATCAGGATCTCAGGAAGAGTGTCGATGCTTTCCTTGCTGGCTGGTGGATTGGCCACCTCCACATCCACCGCCAGAGACTCCAAGTGTGCCAAGGCAGTTTCCATTGCCTGGGCCAGGCGTTCTTCAAGTGCCATGTATGTGAGGAACTGAGGATCCACGTAGGAAATGGCTTCGGCTACCCCCAGCCCATCCGCGAACCCATCGAAGAGGCTCCAATCCACTTCGAGGTCTTCACTGACGCTAGAGTCATCTTCAAGGTTGTTGTTGCCATCCAGCATGAAGACACCAGGCTGCAGAAACTCCTGACCAGAATCATTATCCCCCTCACTGCTGCTCTCGTTTTCATTGTATTGGAGCCAAGGAACTTCTCCTTCTTCGGGGGATGCCCTTTCCTCTTCCTGGAGAGATGGCCCTCGAACTTCTTCAAGTTCATTGTTGCCACTGGTGCCAGCACTGGCACCAGCACTGGCATTCACTCTGGCTTGCTCGGCTTCAAGCTCTTCTTTTCCTGGCAGAGTCTCCCAGCTCTCGCCGCTGGATGACAGATTTTGCTCCCGACCATGATACTTGCGACGCAGAGCCGCAGTCCACTCTTTGTCACTGTCAGAGTCTTCTTCAAAGAATTTGTAGTAGTCATCGCTGTACGTCCAGAAGTCGGGGTCGGCCATGGTTCGTCGCCGTCTAGGCACCTTTTCGGGCTTCACTTGGTCACTCCTGGCTTCCCTCTTGTCTTCGGGGTACTTCGGCTCAGGGTAGCCACTTGAGCCCTCACCTCCGCTCCTTCTTGCCAGGCCATCCAAGTGGCCTTCATCAGCGCTGGCAGTCTCCCTCCACCTGGAAGTGCTATGTGGCATATCATCATCATCATCGGTATCAAAAAAGATTTTTGGTTTCACGCAGTTGGGACTTGCCAGATTTCTGATTTTGGGCCTCACCACCGGTTCCTCTGTGCTCTTTGGAGTGTTTTCCCCACCACAAATACTCACAGGAGCCCTGCTGGGACATGCAGGTAAATTCGGCTCCTGTCTCTCCCTCTCCAGGTTGTTGCTGTTTGTGACCACCTTGCCTTCAGCAGAAGACGGCTGAGAGGCCATGCTATTTGACTGCAAGAACTCAGCTCTGCTAACAGAGGACCGTGCTGCAGGGGCTGGGTCTAACTTGTCAAGCTCCTCTCTCACGTCATGGTTAAAACTAGAGAACTGTGAGGCCACCCCAGCCAGAGACCTTGCCCCCTTCTCAGGGTCATACAGCTTATCATCTTTAAACTTGCCAGTTTTCCCTCTCACTGACACTCGCTCAACAGGCCCAGCCCCCTCCTCCTCACTATCATCTGCCCCGAAACAGTCAACATGTCCATAAGCCATTCCTCTTCTGCTCCCCGAAGCCCTGTACTCTCTGGGCGGGTACCTGGAGTAGTCCTCATTATCAGCGTTCAGGCTGGTTCCTGAGCTCTCGCTGTCATCCCAACTACGACGAGTGGTGGAAAACGGTGATCGGCTCCTCTTGGTGGTTTGACTGGGGGCTGATCTGTGCATTGGGACTTCGGATGGCGTCTTTGTCTGCCTGGAAATCCTTTCTTGCTGGCTTGTGGATGGCCTGAAACTGACATAAGCATGCCTTCTTCCATACCTCCTGCCTGTATTGGACTGATACCCTCCTGCTGGCTTGGGCCAGATAGGCTTGCTAGATTCCTGACCCATTTGCTCTATTTAGGAGCGTTTCCAATATGGCTGGGGATTGAGTGGGAAGGCTCCTGCTCCCTGCACACGCTTTGGAGATGGAGAGGTCAAATCAGTTCAGAATAAAGGAGCAGGGAGATTTATTTTCACTTCAGCAGGTAAAGAAAAAAAAAAAGAAGGGGCCTTTAAAATTAGTTTCACTTTCTTCTAAAGCCTGGAATAGCATTCAAGTGACTGTCAGGTGTAGAACTGGAACACATTTGTAATGTTGGCAAAATGATTACAAAACTGGGTTTGTAGGAAAGCCAGACTTATGGGAGAATCTGATGGAAGATGGAAGGTGACTGGACGTTCAGAAGGTGGGTGAAACACTGGAATTGTGCCAACATGGGAAGAGGAAAGATGGCTGTGGTTTTTTTATGGGGCGCCTGCATTTTTCTGAGCCCTGTAGACATACAGGAGAAATGCAAATTGGAATAGAGTGGAAAATATAGATCACCATCACTATGTATGTGAGAGTGCCTAGTGTCTGTCAGGAGGAGCAGGACAGGTGGAAGGGGGACCAGCAATCATGAAGATGAAAGACTCCTGTGTTTGTAAAGGGAAAGGGCTGGTGACAGCAGCATGGGAAAAGGCATGACTGTTGGGCAGAATGAGACCCATTGTGGATGTGGGTATGAAAATGACAGGCATGGTGTGGCTTCAGAGGAGAGGGGCATGTGAATGTATGATAGAAAGAGAATGCGCATGTGGTTCTGATGTGTGATGGCTGGAGCTCTAGGGAGGGATGCCTATGTTTATGTGTCTGTGGCAGGCCAGGAAGAGTATAGTGGCATTGAATGGAGTGTCCTCCAGTTTGTGTGTGTGTTCATCAAAATGGGAGGCAACAATCGAGAAGTGTCAGTGTGAACAAATGCATCAATGGGGAGACATCACTGGAGAGGGACATGCATGTGGCAGGTGGGTGGGCACCAGCAATCAAAGAACATCTGTATTCATGGATGTGGTGACAGGAAGGGGGGATGTTCCAAGATAGGGATTTATGTGAGTGTGAGTGTGTGCATGGCAGGGACCAGCGAAGGAGGCTGTCTAGACAAATGTAGCAGACAGGGAGCACCTGAGAGGGGAATGTGAAAGAGCGTGTGGGTGAGTATGCGTGTAAGTGGTGTAGGAAAAAGAAGCCAGCAGTCCAAGGATATCCTTACGTGTGTCAGTGGCAGGCAAGGGGTAAGACCTCACAGAGGGTGTGGGGGGGTGTGTGTTGTGTTGTATGCTCACCAGAGCATGCAGAGGCACAGGGAGGAGGGGAGGTATGTTTGTGGAAGGTGGTGAGAGGCAGGAAAGGCACCGGAGGGTGGGAGGCTGTGTGTCTGTCAGTTATTCTGTATCTCTCTCAGGGGAAGGCACTGGGGAGTGTGACAATGTCTGAGAGGGTGTCTGTACATGTGTGTCCAAGCATGTGGGGGGGAGGGGACACTCAGGAACCTTGAGTACGGGGGGCAGCGGTAAGGCAGCTGCATTGGAAGGTTTTGGGCATGCTTGAGTGTGTGCGTGTGTGTGTGCGCACGCACGCACGCGTGCATGTGTGCCCGGGTGCACACACCCATGTATGTGCGGGCATGTGCGTGTGTGTGTCCCTGTGCATGCACGCAAGACACTAGGATGGGAGGGGGCCCGCAATGTCATAATAAGAGAGGGGAACGTTTATCAGCTCAAATAGTAGATCCAAACCAATGTGGCAGGGAAGGGGGAGAAAAGAAAGGGAGTGTGGGGATACAGTTTTCCCTGGGAATGATTTGTTTTTCTGACAGCATTTCTTTTCCTGGAACAATATATTTGCCTAAAAATCTTCATCCTTTACCATTCATTAAAACAACTGCAAAATGGGGAAAGGCCACGGATCGCTTCACACAGGAGCCAAGAAGGGAGGCAGGAGGAGAGGGAAGGACAGGCATAGAGGGCCGCGACCACCACTCCCCTCTTGAACAGCGACTCAAGCCACCAGAGCGGGGGCCGGGCCATACGGGAGCCAGGGATGGAGGATGAGTCCTAAATCGGGCCAGTGGAGGACACAGGCCTCCCTCTTTGGTCAGGTCCCGCGTCCGCCCCACCCCTTCCCGAGCGGTGAGCCCGAAAATCTGTAAGCTAGAGCCCCCCACCCCCACATCCTTACCCCGGTGCCCGGCCACTCGCCCTCACGCTCGGCCACTGGCCCCACCGTCACGTCTGAAGAGGTCGAGGAAATAAAGTCTTTCACTCACCCAGTCGCGTCCCCGCACGTTCTCGGGAAGAACAGATCTCTCGGACCTCCAACCGCCACGACCGCCAGAGCCGCTGCTCCTGGGGCTCCAGCTCCTCCCCCTCCAGACAGCAGTGGGGCAGGCGCGGCTGCGGAGCGGAAGTGATTGTGGCGTCGCGGCGGCCCGCCCCCTTGATGTGGCGGGGGCGGCAGCTGCTCTCAACAAATCAGGGTGGGCCCGAAAGCATTATTTCATTTGAAATGATGAAATCGTCAAGGATACAGAAAAGGACAGCGAAAAATGTAACCAACAGCCAGCTGTAACAAATGTTAAACATTTAGTCATATACCCTTCTGTTCTGGGGTTTGCATGGCTGCTGTCCTTGCTGTCTGATATAAAGTGAAATCTGCAAATTCCTTCTGATTCATTCCGATATGAAAGTAATCATATTAATATACCCTATCCTATGTTCTATGTTATGATTTGTAGTGGAAGTATCACTGTATTTAGGGTTGTGGTCAGCAGAAAATTTTTTAACCTGGTGGTTGAAGCAAATTGAACTGTTTATCATACAAATTGTTGCTGTTAATCGAGCTTCTCTATCCAGAAGAAATGATCAGTCATTGCAGCACAACATAGCTTCACATTCTTATAATTGCCCTTTAAAATATTATAGCTATGCCTTTTGGAGTTACACAATTTTACCGAACTCCAAAGTCTTTTTTATATATTGTGCTTTACATGTATCTCTAATACTTGCATCAAATGTAAGACTTACCTTTGTTCACGACAATAGCAAAGCTTTGTTCTTTACTGGGAATAAAGTACATAATGGAAGAACAAGGAGTTTTAGGGGTAATAACAGAATAGAAATAGGATGTATAACTTTCAAACCATTGAAGAAATAGCATGTAGAACAAAGAAAAAAATTCATTCTTACAAAACGCAGAAATGGGATGAGAGGCAACAAGAAAGTATGTTAAAAAGGGAGGGGGGGGCAGAAATAAATCCAGATATATCAGTATGTACTATGGGTTAACGTCTCCCATAAAAAATGTAAAAGCAAACTCTCAATTTAAGCGTTTAGTTTTTAGAAATCCAATTATATGCTGTTTATATGTTTCACCTAAGACAGAAAAAAAGGAAAGAAAAAAGTAGAGAAGGAAAGACAGAGGAAGGAGAAAGAAGAAATTTTAGAAAGAAAAAAGAGAAGGAAAGAAGGAAGGAAAGAGACATGTAGCAATGTTAATATCAGAAAAATCAAGAACTCAAAGTAAAAAGCATTAAAAAAAAATCATGTTGTTTCATTCACCAAGAAGATATACCCACTAAAATTTATACACCAAATAATGTAATTTTAAAATAGATGCATTAAATATTGTTAGAAATATAGAAATCAGAAAGTCTCAGTTATAGTGGTTTTGGTATAGATAGAGCAAATAGACTGCAAAATAAACAGGAATATAGAGAGATTCCACAACCCAATTAATAAGCTTCATCTAATGTATATGTACTTTTGTACTCAAGAAATAATGTATTTTTGTTAAAATATTTCAAATATAAAGTACAGAGAATAAAATGTACATTTACCCACATGTACTTGTCACACAGACCAAGCACATTTTATTTTGTTTGGATCCTCAGATTCTTCTGTTTTTTAAACAAAATATTACAGTTGAATCTCTCACTTTATCCTATTTATCTTACCTCTTTTTCCCAAAAAAGAACCATTTGGAAGTCTCTTTCTTGTGCATGCTTTTTCTTTTTTTATATGTATGTATTTATTTCTTACCAATATACATTTTTGTTTCATGTATTTTACATTATGTGAATAGCGTAATAAATACATCCTCTGGAAACAAATTTTCATTTAATATTTTTGGAAGTTAGCAATTTGATTCATTTAGATCTAGGTCATACATTTTAATTAATGAATATGATTGTATCAATTTTCCAATATGATATTACTAGATCATTGTATGGACTTCTGTTACGTGGATTATCTAATTTCTTTATCTTTTTGCCTGCTGATGGACTTGGATTGTTCCTGTTTTGTGCAATTATAAGTGAAGATTTAATGAACATCTTGGCTATGTCTCCTCGTGCCCATATTGAAGAGTTTCTCTGAGGCAGTCCTTCGCAACTGAGTAATGGGGGTTCTGATACATTGATTCCCTTAGCCCTCTAGAAAGATGGGCCTGGCTTTACCCAGCTGCTGCCCTGGGGCTGTTCCCTATGGCTAAGAGTAGGCTGTCTCTTCATTCCAGTGAGCTGGTAGATATAGTAGCATTTTTAACATGCTCTGATGTGGAAAGGATTGGAAAAAGCTACTCTAGTGTATGTATTTTGAAATAGAATTTCTGGGTCAAAAGATATGTAGTAGTTAACTAATGCTGTGTAACAAATTGCCTCAAAACTTAGAAGTTTAAGACAATAGACAATTATTATAGTTTCATGGGTCACAAACCTATACATGCCTTAGCTGGGTGCCTCTGGCTCTAAGTCTCTCATGAAGTTGCACTCAAGCTGTCATCTGGGCTGCAGTCGCATTCGCAGGCAAAATTGTTGTCGGAGGTCGACATCCAAGCTCTTTACATGGCTGTTGGAAGGCCTCAGAAGATCCACTGCCACGGTCACTCATGTGGTTGCTGTGTGGCTTCAATTCCTTGTCATGTGGGCCTAGCCATAGGCTTCCTGAGTCTCCTCACAACCTGGCAGTTGGTGAGAGAGAGCCAGAGAGCAACCAAGATGGAAGACACAGTTCTTTTATGACTTAAAGTCAAAAGTGACATCGCAACACTTTTGCCATATCCTATTTATTAAAAGTAAGCCAGAGAATTTGTCCAGCTAAGATATCAAATTTGTAGGCATGGAATTATTCATAATTAATGTCTTTATTATCCTTGTAGTGTCCACAGGATCAGTAGTGATAGCTCCTCTTTCATTTCTTCTGCTGCTGCTAAGTCACTTCAGTCGTGTTTCTAATATTAGTAATTTTGTCTTCTCTCCCTTTTTCTTGGTCACCCTGGCTAGAGACTTACCAATATTGTTGATCTTTTCAAAAAATCAGCTTTTGGTTTAATTGATATTCTATATTGCTCTATTTTTTCAATTTCATTTATTTCTGCTACTTTATTATTTCTTTTCTTCTGCTTACTTTGGGTATAATACGCTCTCTTTTTGTAGTTTCTTAACAGTGGAAACTTACAGTATCAATTTTAGATCTTTCTCCATTTCTAATGTATGCTTTCAATATTATAAGTTTCTCTCTAAGCACTGCTTTTACTGTATCCCACAAATTTTGGTAAATTCTAGTTTCACTTTTATTTACTTCAAACTTAAAAAAATTTCTCTTGAGAGTTCTTCTGAACCCATGTGTTATTTAGAAGTGTGTTGTTTAATCTTCAAATATTTTGAGATTCCAGCTATCTTTCTGTTATTGATTTGTAATTTAATTCTGCTGTGGTCTGAGAACACACTGTGTATGATGTCTAATGTTTTAAATTTGTTAAGATGTGTTTTATCACCCAGGATGTGGTCTATCTTGGTGAATATTCCATGTGAGCTTGAGAAGAAGGTGTATTCTGCTGTTGTTGGATGAAGTAGTCTATAAATGTCAATTAGATCCAGGTGATTGATGATGCAATTCAGTTCAACTATGTCCTTACTGATTTTCTGCCTGCTGGTTCTGTCAATTACTGATAGAGGGGTGTTGAAGTCTTCAACTGTAATAGTGGATTCATCTATTTTTCACTGTAGTCCTACCAGTTTTTGCCTCACATATTTTGATGCTCTGTTGTCAGGTGCATACACATTAAGGATCATTACATCTCTTTGGTGAATTGACCCCCTTTATCATTATATAATGTCCATATTTATCCCTGATCATTTTTCTTGTCCTGAAATCTGCTCTGTCTGGAATTAACATAGCTACTCCAGTCTTCTTATTAATGTAAGCATGTAAATCTCTCTTTCATTTACTTCTAATTTGTGTCTTTATATTTCACATTGGTTTCTGACCTTAAAAAAAAAAAATCTATTCTGTAGTCTCTGCCTTTTAATTGGTATAGTTAGACCACTCACATTTAAAGTAATTGTTGGTGTAGTTGGATTAATATGTACCATATTTGTGACTGTTTCCTATTTATTGCCACTGTTTTTGCTCTCTTTTGTGTGTGTGTGGGTCTTTCATTCTCTCTTTTTTTTTAACTTTTGGTTGTTCTGGGTCTTCACTGCTGTGCAAGGGCTTTCTCTAGTTGCAGCTAGTGGGGCTACTCTCTAGTAGTAGTGTGTGGGCTTCTTCTTGCAGTGGCTTCTCATGTTGTGGAGCACAGGCTCCAGGCACACAGGTTTCAGTAGTTTCAGTTCCTGGGCTCTAGAGCACAGGCTCAGTAGTTGTGGCACATAGGCTTTGTTGGTCCACGGCTTGTGCATTCTGGACCAGGGATCAAACCTGTGTCCCCTGCATTGGCAGGCAGATTCTTATCCACTGTGCCACCAGGGAAATCCAGTCTCCCGTTATTTTCATGCCTTTTCTGATTTTAACTGAGAATTTTATATGATTCTATTTTCTCTCTTCTCTTAGAATTTCAACCATAATTCTTGTATTTGCATTTTTAGTGGTTAGCCTAGAGTTGCTGCTAAGTCACTTCAGTCGTGTCCGACTCTGTGCGACCCCATAGACAGCAGTCCCCCAGGCTCCCCCGTCCCTGGGATTCTCCAGGCAAGAACACTGGAGTGGGTTGCCATTTCCTTCTCTAGCTTTTCTTCTTCTGCTAGCCTAGAGTTAGCAGTATACATTTACGACTGATCCAAACCCACTTTCAAATGACACTGTACCTCTTCATAGGTAGTGCAGGCACCTTGCAACAGAATATTTCCAATTCCTTTCTCCTATCCTTCATTGCTATCATTCATTTCCCTTATCCATAATCATCGAATACCTTGTTGTTATTATTTTTCATGAAACTGCTATTCATTGGATCAGTTAGAGCAAGGAAAAGATTTTTATTTATACCTTAATTTATTCCTTCTCAAAATTTCTTCCTTTTTTTAAAATGCAAATCCAAGTTTCTGACCCATATCATTTTTCTTCTCTCTTAAGAAGTTTGAACTTTTCTTCAAGGCAGATCTCAGAAGTGATATCCAACACTTTCACCATATTGTATTGATTAAAAGTGAATTACTAAGTCTAGCCCACACTCAAGGGGAGGGGATTATATAAGGGCAGGAGTTACAGGAGGTGGAGGTCATTGGGGCAGAAGGGTACAGGAGCATTTCAGCTTCAATAGATGTTGCCAGTCTGTCTTCCAAAGTGGTTTTTTACCAATTTTTTGTCCCACCTGCAGTTTATTCACATCAGTGTTTTCCCACATCCTACCATGCTTGATATCTTCACAATTTAAAATTGTTGTCAATCTTATGAGTATAGAATATTGTTGTTTGACATTGCTTTTTCCTGAAATAGCAGAGAGGTTAAATATCTTTTCACATTTGTTAGCCACTTAGATTTCTTCCTCTCAGAGTTGTTTGCTCATATATTTTGTCCATTTTTCTATTGGGGTTGTTTTTCTTGTTATTGATTTCTAGTAATTTATATGTTCTGGATACCGGATATCAGTTATATTTGTACAGTTGCAAATATCTTCTTCTAGCTGGTGTTTGCTTTTAAATGTAAATATGAAATTATAAAAGTACTTAAAATAAACCACAGGAGAATGTTTTTTATAAGCCTGAAGTAGAGAAGAGCTCTATAAGTTGACAAAATGTATAAGAGCAAGAAAGGAAAAGTTTCAACTTCACAAAAACAAAATGTTCTGGCAGGCAAAAAGAATATATAAACAATTCTAAGGAAATCTAAAAATAAATGAAAACATGGGAGAAATATTTTCTGCTGATTGTGCCCAAATACGTGAAGAGCTCCTATAAATCAATAAAATGACCAACAAACCAATGTTAAGATGAGCAAAGTGTACAAATAGAAATGTTATTGGAAAGGAAATACAAATGCCATTGCAACACTTAAGAGGATGTTCATTCATAAAAATAAAATGAGATACCATTTCGCCTGTGAGACTGACCAATATAAGAAAGCTTGAAAACACTGCGTGATGGAGGGTGTGGAGCCTCGGGCACCTTCAAAAATTGCTGGGGTGGGGGTAGGTAAACTGGTAGAGCCCTTGTTGCCAAGTTGGCAATATCTATCAAAATCACTAATATGTATAGTTTTTGACCCAGAAAATCTACTTCTAGGAATTCAGTTACAAATATACTTGCACATGATTGAAATGAAATATGTACAATTCTATTGCTTTTAATAGTAAAAGAACAGAAAGAACCTAAATCTTTATCAAAAGAGAAATGAATAATTATTCTGATGGAATACTTACTGTAGAGCAACTAAGATGCAGAATCTAAATCTACATGTATCACAATGTATACATCTGATAAACAATATTGAATGAAAAAAAAAAGATGTCAGAAGATATTCACAGTATAACGCACTGTGTGTGCTAAGTTGTGTCCAACTCCTTGTGATCCCATGGACTGTAGCCCACCAGGCTCCTCTGTCCATGGAATTTTCCAGGCAAGAATACTGGAGTGGGTTGCCATTTCCTACTCCAGGGGATCTTCCTGACCCAGGGAGTGAACCTGCATCTCTTGAGTCTCCTGCATTGTCAGGCGGGTTCTTTACCACAAGCACCACCTGGGAAGCATATATAATAGCGTTTACATATGTTTTTAAAACACATAGAGGGCACGTAGGTTAAGAATTGCTCTGTCTTTCAGAGAATTGTTCATTTTATCACTAAGAAATGATCCTCCTTGATTCTAATATTTTTGGTATTACAGTCAATCTTGTCAATGATCCTGCTACCCAGTTTTCTTTTGATAATAATTTTTCAGTATATTTTTACTCATCCTTTCTTTAAAATATTTTAAGGTAATATCTTTATAACTATATATAAATATATATGCAATTTTAGATATAAAGGAAATCCTATGTGCATGTTTCGTAAAATTATACCTTCTTTCTAATTTTACTTCTTTCCCTTCTCTGTCTATATCACCACTCTCCACAACCTATATCAATAACCTATATCAATAATTCATTATTTCACTTTTTCATACCTGTATAATCATATACAGATATATATTACATATATATATATTTATACATGTGCAATACATGTGTGGGTTTTTATTTGTCTTTTTTTATTAAAATGAGATTTTATATATATATATATATATATATATCATCACCTCTTGCTGCTCTCACTCAATAACACTCCCTGAATCAATTGGTATAACTCTAATTACTAACCTTCAATGGCTGCCTGGTATTTCATGATATGGATGTACCATAATCTATTCAGCCATCAACCTATCAATAGGTCATTTTTATTTCCAAGGTTTTTTAATGCTGCAACAAGGCTGGATTAATGCTGCAACAAACGTCTATGGACATATAGGTCCTTACGTGCCAGGGTTTTTATTTCTATAGAATGATGTCCCAGAAGTAGAATTGCTACGTCAAATTATATATATATATATATATATATATATATATATATATATATATATATTAGTAGATGGCACTGGATTGTTTTCCCCAGAGACTGTAGCCCTCCCTGTTTCCACCAGCAATGTGTGACCTGCTGCATGGCTAACTTGACTGATCGTGAAGCAGAGATTCCTGACCCATGCTGAGCCAACTGAACTTTCTTCCTATGGATATGAAACTCAAAAGAGACACACAGAGACTGGGAAGATGGAAGTGGAGTCACGTTCACATCAATCAATTCTGAAAACCACCCCAGTATTTCTCAAATACAGTCTTACTTTTTGCCCAAGTTGGCCATAGTGGAATTCTGTTGCTTACAACCAAAAGAAACTTATAAACCCCTAAACCTGGTCCAAAACTCAGCCCTGATCCCAGATACAGATTCAGTTCTGACCCAGGCCACAGACTCAGTTCTTACCCCAGTCAGAAACAGAGGGCCATTCCTGGCCCCAGACTTCACTGACTCTACTTGGCATCTCTCTGAGGGGTGCTCCTCACTGCAAGGGGGCAGGTGAGCTAGTGGGTACATTTCATCTAGAGCCTGGAACCCAAAAGTTAAGGCCTCTCTGTGGCAACGAATATGCTGATCACGTTGGAGACAGAGGGGAATTTCTGGTGAAGAATAATTGTAAAATCTAAGTCAGAGATATTTTGGGGGCCTCTGGGTTGCAGGGAATAAGGGATCAAAAGGGAACTAGGTGGGAGATGGGATCAGGGGCTTGGTTTGTGGAGGCAGAGAATGAGGGCACTGAATTCTGGGCCTAGCTTAAGAAAGTCAGGACAGAGCAGGGATGTGGGGAGGACCAGGCATCTTGAGCTGGATGTGGCTGGACTGAGTTGCTTGCTAGAGCCTGGGGGGAGGGGGTCCCAAGGAGAAATAGATCCTGTGCCCTGGGATGAGCAAAAGGAATTGCCATCAAGAGACGTCGAAGCAGCCTACAGCCCAGCAGCCTCCTCCTTTGTCTGTCCCAACCATCTGGCACTGCCTAGGCCAGCGGCTGGGCCCCTATGCCACCTGGCCCTCTCCCCCATGTCCTGACTTCCTACAGGCCCCCAAAGCCACCTGCCTCCTCCTTTTTTCCCTCCAACCACCCCCCTCCCCTTCATCTTTTCCCCTGGCTCAGCTTCCCTTTGCGTGCTTCCTGCTGAGTTTCGAGGATTAGGGCTGTCTACTATGGGACATGGCTCCCTTCTCTTCTCTCCAGAGCCCAGAAGCTCTTGCCAAGATCTGGTCCCAGCCTTACCCCAAGGATCTCTGGCAGGAAACATGGCAGAGCTTGCTGGGAGTGTGGCTGGAGAGGCAAGCCTGCATCGGGAGGGGACTAACATTTGTCAGGACACCAGGTACTTATACTCTCTCATTGCATCTTCAGAGCAAGCTGGTAAGGTCACAGTTCTTATGTTCAGATGGTGAAGCTGCAGCCCAGCGATTATAAGGGCTTTTGTCCAAGGCTAAAGGCAGCCCAGCTGGAATTTGAAACTGGCACTGTTGACTCCAAGGCCAGCTACTTCCAGGCCTAAGGTGAGAGGAATGAGGAGGTCTTGCTGCTGCTGCTGCTAAGTCGCTTCAGTTGTGTCCGACTCTGTGCGACCCCATAGACGGCAGCCCACCAGGCTCCCCTGTCCCTGGGATTCTCCAGGCAAGAACACTGGAGTGGGTTGCCATTTCCTTCTCCAATGCATGAAAGTGAAAAGTGAAAGTGAAGTCGCTCAGCCGTGTCCAACTCTTCATGACCCCATGGACTGCAGCCCACCAGGCTCCTCCATCCATGGGATTTTCCAAGCAAAAGTACCGGAGTGGGGTGCCATTGCCTTCTCCGGAGGAGGTCTTAGTTCCTGACTAAAAGGGAAGCCTACCAGGTAGGGAGTGGAGGCTTAGAGCTGCTTACTGGATCCATGGCTGGGATCCCGGTACTGAGCTGCAGGAACTGAGTGAAGAAGGCTCACTGGGCCAGGATGCTGGCCTAACTAGAGAGGCAGAGAACAGGTTCCCCTCATCCCTACTCTACAGCCTTGACTCAGGCAGTGCTGGGCCACTGTCTTTCCATAGCATTTCCCCTCAACTCTGGGTGCCTTTGTGCTTCCATCTACAAGGACAGAAGGGAGCAGCTTGTGATGGTGGGAGATGGCTGAGGTGGGGGGAGAGTTGGAGGGAGGACCGGGCAGACTCAAAAGGCCAGAATATAGTCAGTTCAGGCAAGAACTCCAAATTTCCCCTCCCCTGGCCTCACTCTTCCCATCTTGGCAATGGAGAGATTGTATTAGCTGATGGCTGAAACCCATGGCAACTCTGCCAGTGTGTGTGTGTCGTGGGGTCTGCCTAGACAGGAAAGTGCTGTGGCCATGTCTGCAGGGAGAGCTTGCCCACAGAACATGATTAGGGGAGTGGCAAGGGGGAGTCAGGGGGAGCCTGGAAGACGCATCAATGGCTGGCACAGGAAGAGCTCCTTTGGGGCCTGCCTGAGATCCTAGCCCTGCCCCCTGGCTGCCCTCTTCACAGTAGAGGGGTGGGGGATAAGCAAATTGAGAGCCGAAGTTATGGAAAATGTGTCTTTGAAAATGATACTAGGGGAAGTGCCTAAAAGGGCTGTAAACACTTCTGATTGCCCTGAGAAGGAGAGAAAATGGCACCTCCAAAATACAAGTGAAAAAGCCCACCCTCAGGTTTCCACAGAGGCACAAAGCATAAACTGGTCTCTTAAACCAGGCTCTAATTCCAGGTTTGATAATCCTGCTTGCCACACAACTTTGAACAATCTTATTCCTCTATGAGCCTCTGTGTTTCCATCTGCATGATGACAGTTTAGGCCTAAATACTCTCCAAGGGCTCTGACAGCTCTCATATTCCAGAATCTTCTACAAGTCAGCTCTGAGTCAAGCCCCTTGAGCTCAGTTTGCCTGACAGGTGAGTTGATCAACTGTGGGGGTCAGAGTAACACTGGGACTTGGGGGTCATCCTAGGGCTCAATGCAAACTCCTCACCATGGCCTAGAGGCTTGGCTTACCTGGTGTCTTTCCTATTTTCCAGCCTCCCCTCTTCCTATCTATGTTGTGTCTCCCTACCCCCATGTTCCACTGACCCCCTTTCCTGACCTAGATCATACCAGACTCCCTATTGCTTCCACACCTGCACAGTTGCTATTTACCACACTCAGAATGCAGTTTCCTATCTCTTTGCTGACTAACTCTTCCTTTTGACTTGAGCTGAAATGTCACCTCTTCCAGGAAGCCTTTCTTCCTGGCCACCTATCACAGGTCAGCTCCTGCTCTGAACCACCCTTGTAACATGACAATACCTATCACAATAGTTACTTGTGCCACTTTTTTTATAGTTGTCTTTCGTCTCAAATTCCTATGAGCTCTGCAAGCACAGAGGCCTTGTTTATCTTGTTCTCAGTTCTACCTCTGGTGTCTAGTAGCCTAGGAAACTTTCAACCCACAAATATTTCTTAAAAAAATTTCCCAGCAGCTATCTTATTTGTAGACCTACTGGGGGCCAGGCACAGACATACAGGGTCTCATGTGGCCTTGGTATCACACTCCCCCTTCTCATTTCTTAAGTGAGGTTATAGAGGGGCAGAGAGGTGACAGATTTTGTCTTGTCCAGTTTTGTCCTGGGCTAGGCAGCTGGGCTGTGCAGAGTTGGGCCTGGCAAGCAGATCTGCCTGCTTCACGCCTCCTTTTTCGCTTGCCACCACTCTTCGGAGAGGAGCAGCAGCTGTGGCCTCTCTTCATGTTCCCATAGCAACCAGTGCTTACCTCCTGCTCACACTGGTTCCTAATTGCCTGATTACGCATCTTCTCCCCCGCCAGCTCTGGAGCTTCTTGAAAGCAGGGTCCATGGCGGGCTTCGCTCACCATTACATGCTCTAGGCTCAGTGAGTATTAGTTAAATGAACAAAAATGAATGCACGGCCATCCATGCCCATGGGTTTTTAAAAGCTTTCATCACAAACAAGATACCTGACAGCCTGTAGTGGCTGGAGGGAGGGGCACTAGAGGACTCCTCAGCTCACCTCTGCTGGCCCCCCTTCTCCTCTCTCCCCTGCTGCCTGGGGAAGCTCTTTAGAGAAAAACAGGCCAGGCAGCCTGTGCAGTCGCGGGCAGGAGGGGTTGCCGGAACCCTCCCCTAACAATCCCCCATGCACACGCACACGCGCGCACACATGCTCCCCCACCACCTCTTTCTGAGGGAAGCCATCTCAAGTGGCTTTTGCTGTGCGAATTACCAGCAACAATTGAGCTTCGTATTCACTTCTAATGTTCAGTTCACGGTCTCACCAGTCAGCCTCTTCCTCTCCTTTCACACTGCAAACATCGTAATCTGCTCATCTTCCACCTGAGCGGCTCTAGCCGCCACCTCCCTGCTACTGCCATTTCCCTTCCTTCTCCCTCCCCACCCCCCACGGAACAGACAGAATGAGGGTCCCAAACAGAAATCAGCCCACGTTATTATCAGCCAGCCTCACAAGGCAGTCATCATTTGTGTGGCAGTGTAAGCACTGAGGCCACTAGATGGAGGGAAGACAGAGCTATCAGTCCATTCATTTAGTCTTTAAATGTTTGACTCCAGACCAGGTACTGAGCTACACCCCTGAGCTCACAAGGATGGGACCAAAATGAGTTCCTACCCTGGTCAAAGGGACAGAAAAGAAACCCTGGTGTGAGCTGTACTTTGTACAGAATGCCATAGGAACATACAGAAGAGTATGCTTGCACAGGACTAGGGAACGCTCCACTGAGAAAGGAACATTTGATCTGGGCTTTCCATCAGTAATTTTGGTTGCCAACAACAGACATCATCTCTGACTAACTGAAGAGAAAAGTCAATTTGTGGGGTTTTGGGGTAACCTATAGGGAGCTTATAATATCAAGGGAAAGGCTGGAGAACTGGATTTGAAAATAGATGTAAGCAAAAGCAGCTTTGGGGGTTGGGAGGGGTTGGGAAGTTGTGGGAAGCAGGAATAGTTTGATCAGGATGCTGCTGCTGAAATGGATGAAGGCTGTTTCCTCTCTTCTTATACTCCTGGCTCCAGATTCAAAGAGAGTCTCCAGTGGCCAACCTTAGTACCATTCTTGCTCCTGGCTAGCCTGGGCTGGGGATAGGAAGACTTGACTTCCATGGCAGGAGGCAGACACATGGATTTACTGTTCCATCAGCCTAACCCCTAATGAGGTAGGGACAATTCACATTAAAAAAATAGGAGTCTAAGGAAGGAAGAGGAATGGATGCCAGAAAACCATAAACTAATGAATGGTCACTCCTTCCATGATGATAGAAAAAGAAAAGGAGAGTCCAGCCAGAGAGAAAGAAATGGACAAAGAACCAAAGCCTGCTGTGCTTGAGGCAGGTGGGCAGCACTGTGTGACTGGAGTGTCAGGGGGAAGGTGAAGTCCCCTCAAGAGATGAGACCGGAGTCGGGGGAAGATGGACCACAGCCTGCCCCGTGGAGTTGGTCATTACAGCCAGCCTTCAGAGGAGAAAGGACGGGCTGACCAGATGACACTTTAGGACCTTCACTGTGGAGGTGTCAAGAATGGATCAGAGATGGCAAAACTGGAGATGGGGAGACCAGCAAGGAACTCTTCCAAGCAAGAGATGGTGAGGCCTGAATTCTAGCATTGGTCATGGACAGAGAGGAGAGGACTGAAGAGCAATTCAGGACCTAGAATCCACTGAAGTGTGAGGGGTGAGGAGTGGGAGTGAGGAGTAGGAGGTAACTGTGAAGGGGTACAAGAGGGAGGAACAAGGTTGAGGGAAAGAGTTTGTACCTTCCTCTTGGGCTTCAGAATGCCCAGCTAACTCTCCCAATACCCACTCATTCAGTAATGTCAGCTTAGCCTGGTTCATATGTGTCAGGCACTGTGTTATATGAGAGACAGAGAGAGAGAGAAAGAAAGAGATAGAAATACAGACGCAGACCCTTAATGGCCCCTCTCTTGGTCTTCCAGTCAGAGTATTAACTGACTGTTTAGTTGCTAAGTCGTGTCCAATTCTTTTGCCACCTTATGGATAGACTCACCTTTCAGAGACTTGCTCAACATGATGCAGAGGCAGAAGGTGTGGAGTGAAGTGAACCAAGCTGTCCTGGATTACGAGAATCGTGAATCAACACCTAAGCTGGCAAAGTTGCTGGAACTACTCCTTTGGGCTCAGAATGAGCTGGACCAGAAGAAAGTAAAATACCCCAAAATGACAGACCTCAGACTACTTGGGCTCCTCTGTCCATGGCATTCTCCAGGCAAGAATAGTGAAGTGGGTTGCCATTTCCTGGTTCATATAATTGCTATGGGGAACAATCTGGAAATATATTATACTCTTTTAAATAGGCATACCTTGGCACTTGAATTTTCTAGAAATTTATCCTAAAGACATAAGAAGTATGTACAGGTAGACATAGGTACAAGAGTAAAAAACGGGAAACAACCTCAATGCCCATCAATAAAAAACTGGTTAAAGAAATTATGGTACTCCCTTACAGGGGCTTACCAGTGGGAGGGAGACGAGAGGACCCCACCCCCATCACCTGTTGCAGCATTACTTCTGGGCCTGACAGACCCAGAGGAGGAGAGGGGGAAAGCTTCAACTTCTATTGAAGTTTGGACTTTTGTCTCTAACACTGGACTGGATATGTTAATTCCTGAGAGTAATTGGAGGAGGGTTTTTTGGTGTGTTTTTCTTAATTCTATGAAAATGACTGAAAAATATATAGATCATCAGGAGATTTCACCCAAGAAGCAGAGGAGAAATAGGTCATAGAGAGAGTTGAGGGAGAAAATGAAGTTGTTTTCTGCTTGTGCAGTTCCAGCCGTGCACTCCAAGTTAGAGTAACAATGATTATCTCTGGGGAGTTAAGATAGAGGGAGGAAGCATGGCTTTTACTTAATACTTTAAACACTTGGGCATTGTTGGAATGGTTTACAATGTGCACAAATCACAGAAATCAAAAGTCAGTAGAAACAATGAAGACACTTGCATTTACAGAGGAGAGTGGGAGAGGTGTTGACACGTTGCCTGGTCCCCTGAACTCCTGAAGTAGGAGGAATGTTGTCAGCGCCATGGCATGCTAGGCCCCGTACTCCTTTGTGCCCTGAAGGACATCTAGCAGCTTCCGGGCCTCTAGTAACTAACTGCCAGTAGCAACCTCCCACCCCAGGTTGTGACAACCAAATGTCTCTGAGACGTTGCCAAATGTTCCCAGGGGTTGGTGGCAAATCGGCCCCTGGGTGAGAACCTCTGCTCTAGAGGGGTCTTCAGACTGCACAGGTCTGAGCCCCTGGGCCTGATGCTTCGCGAATCCCATCTTTTAAATGGCTCCCTGCCAGGGCCTCCCCATGGCTCCATCAGTCTAGGAGTCAGATGCAGCTTGATTTGGGTTCTGCCACTTACTAGCTGTATGACTGTGAGCTTTCCCGAGCCTCATTTTGTTCAACTCTAAAGTGGGACTTATAGCAGTAACATGGCAGCCAGGACTGCTGCGAAGGCAAGATATCTGGGAAGCAGTGAGTGAAAGTCTTGGACTCAGAAGGCACTTGGTCAATATTAGGGCCCAGTGGACCACTGCGTGGGGGTGATGTGGCTCCCCTTTAGGCCAAAGGCTGAAGCCAGATGGGCTCCTACTAGTATTCTCTCCTTGGCTACTCACCTCTGATTAAAATAGAGGAACTTTCTTTTATGAACACCAAACTTCTATTTGTACTTTGGATCTCCTGTCAGTCTACCTCTTCTGGAGAATCTGACCCCACCTGTGATCCCTCTTCAAGATAGCAAAGCTCTCCCTTTCAGCTGGACTTTTCCCAATTGCTTTGAAAGGGCTCAGGTCTCTTTCACTGAAACAAACTACCACTTTCCTTGATCCTACTTCCTTCTCCAGCTACGGCCCTGGCTCTCTCTTCATCTCACTCCTTAAAGGTACTTCACACTCAGCCTGTTCCAAACTGATCATGCCATTTCCCTCCATAAACCTGCTGTCTCCTGTCCCTTCTCATACCTAGAAAAGGCCGCCCTTTACATCTCATGCACAGTCCTTCAGCCTAGGAGCCACTGTCAACCTTTCCTGAATCACCAACCCATAGCCAACCCTAATCATTTTACTTCCTAAGTCACTTTGGCTTGGAAAATTATTTGTTTCTAATAGGAAGTGCATTCAAAAATCAAAATAACAGAAGAAGGGATGGTGTGAGTAGTCTCACTCCACCTCCATCAACCTCAAGCCCCCCACCTACCCCCCAGACACACACAGATGAGCCATATGTATTATTGGTGGGTAGCCTTCCCTTGTGAGCTTCCCTGGTGGCTCAGTGGTAAAGAATCCGCCTGCAGTGCAGGAGACACAGGAGACAAGGGTTCAGTCCCTGGGTTGGGAAGATTCCCCTGGAGGAGGGCATGGCAACATACTCCAGCATTCTTGTCTGGGGAATCTCAGGGACAGAGGAGCCTGGCAGGCTACAGTCCATGGGATCGCAAAGAGTCAGACACGACTGAAGAGACTGAACATGCAGCACTTCCCATGCGTCTTTATGGAAAAGTGAATATAATGTATATTCTTATTTTCCCCTTTCTTCCACAAATGTACTGAGCTCTACACATTGTTCTGTACGCTGCATCTTTTACTTAGCAATGTACCTTGTCACTCTTTCTCTTCAATACTTAGAAATGTTGTTCACTGTTTACCCATTCTATTCTCCTAGGTAGAGATACCATCATTTATTTCACCAGTCCCTTCTTTATGAGCACCAGTTATATGTAATCTTTTGCTGTTGCAGATAATACCTAAACATATTTTTTAATCCATCCACTTGTTTCAGACTCCTTTGTCTCCATGCTAAGCTACCACTAGCTTTTATTCAACTCTGCTAAATAGCTTCCTAAATGCTTGACCCAAATCATCTCTTGCCCTCTCTTCTCACAGCAGCCAGAGTGCATTTCCAAATCATGACTTTGGTCATGTCATTCCCCTGTTTAAATCCCTTCTGTGCTTTTTGGGTAAAGACAAACCCCTCATGATTGCATGAAGCCTTTTCCAGCCTCCCCTGCCCACCGTCCATCCTCATTTTCACCCACTCTGCCTTCCCCTTTGCCACTCCACCCCTCTGGCTGCCTTCAGAGTTCTTTTTTTGTATATGTTGTTCCCTCTAAGTAAAATATTCTCCCCTCCTCTGTTCACCTCGTTTATTTCTACTTGTCCTTCAGATCTCGGCCTACTGCCCTGCTCTTCTCTACTCCCCTGATCTCCGTGCAGGTCAGAGCTCAGGATTATATGTTCTCACTTAGTACCATAGGCCTCTTCTGCATCACCCTTGTCCCAGTTGTGGTTTCATATTTGTTTGATTCTTTGATTCATATCTGATTCCTATTCCCCCTTCATGAGATCCATGAAGGCAGAGGTCTTACCTGTCTTTGCTTATCACAAAGCCCCTGAAGCTAGGAAAATTATTGACTGGATTGATGAAAGAATGAGGCATATAGGGGGCCAGGCAGAGGACCTGACATGTAGTAGGTGATCAGTAAACGTCAGTCTCCTTGCCATCACCGTCTCCTCTGAAATGTTAGACATTTTCTGGTTCCATCTCAAGTCCCTTTGCTTTTTACCCTATACACGCTCTCTTCAGCTGTCTCATCCATGCTCATAGCTTCCACCACCATGTACGTGCAAACAGAGGGTTTCCTGCCCCAGTTTCTGATGTGCCTCAGGCCCCTGTATTAATGCCACCTCTTCCTCCAGAATGTAAATAGAGGCAAAGAGTAGACTGTGTCTGTATTCGCTTACAATGATCTCCCCAGCCCCTAAAGCACACAATACTCACCTAATTAAGTGCACGAATAAAGGGCCCCATGCTAGGATGGAGAGCTGCCTCCTCCAGATGGGGCCTCTTTCTAGGCAGAGAGAAGGGCTGTGTGCCAGGTGCCAGGTCCTACTTGTGCTGGACCCTACCAGATCCCTCATACTCAGAGTAAGAGGGTGAAGATGGAATTCCAGGCAACACTTAAAGCCAGTCGTCCACAAACCAGCCAACCTCTCCTGGGGGGTTGGTTCACCCCATCTGCAAACCACAAGGCAGTCTTTGGTCAAAGAGGGCAGCTCGTGAGAACACATGCCAGTATTTAATCGCCATGTCACCCTTAAGGGGATCATGCAGCCAGCCATGGCCAGTGGTAAAGCCTCAGAGGGGATGAAGGCCCAGGCTGAGGCCCCATGAGCCAGGACAGGGAGCTGGAGTTGAAAACTCTCACTACTGAAGGGGGACCAGGCCATCCTGCTCCCAAGCTCAGGGCCTTCCTAACAAAGGTCAGGGATTGGGAGGCTCAGTTGAAGGGTAGAGAAATTCTACTTGCAGCCCTGACTGCCTGTGGCACAGCCTCCTACAATATGCAAGTCTGAGTGAAGCCCAGGCCCCTGCTCTGTGTGCCATGAAAACTCTCACAGGCACCGTGTTCTAAGTCAGAGCTGAGCAGGTCCTTTGAGACCATTAGTTCCACCCACCTGGTGCTTCTAATGGGACAACTGAGGCTTAGATTAAGGCAGAGACTGTCCTGTAGCTATTAACCAGGAGGTTGAACTATCTGGCTTATCTCTTGGCCAGTTGCCTTGGGCCTACTCGGCCCCACAGAGCTGATAGTCTCTTCCTGCTTGCATTCTACAGAGGAGAAGCAGTCCATGATTTTTTTTGAATTAAGTAAAATATGTAACATGAAAGATGGAGAAAGAGAAAGTAGTGAAGGGGGAGAGAGAGTGCTAGGGATTTAGGATTTTAGGTGGAGTGGTCAGGGAAGGTCTCCTTGAAAAGGGGTCATTTGAGCCAAGCTCTCTATGCTGTGCTGAGGGCGTGCCTGGGAAGGACCCTCAAACTCAGACTGGTTTCCCCCAGGGCCACAGTGGGAGGGCTTCCTGAGACATTGACACTTGGATTTTGGCCTAGTCACAGGGTCAAGAATTGGCATATCTTCCAAAACTGAACCTGGGCACAAAACCAAAGGCCTGTAACACCTTAGTTCAGGTAATGATAATAATAACAATAGTAAATACACACTACTACATATAAAATAGATACACAAGGACCTACTGTATAGCATAGGGAACTATGCTCAATATTCTGTGATAACCTATATGGAAAAAGAATATATATATAGCTGAGTCGGTTCGCTGTTCCTTGAAACATTGTAAATCAAGTACACTTCACTAAAAAATAAACTTTAAAAAATAGCAGTGATAATAACAATACCATTGAACTGGCACTGAGCGCCTGCCATATGCCAGACACTGTTTTAAGCATGCTATATGTGTTATTTCATCCTCACAATGACCTTATGAGCTAGGTGCTATTCTTATGCCCACTTGATAGATGAGAAAACAGAGGCTTAGGGCAGTTACCGAACTTGTCCAAGGTCAAAAAGCTAATGAACAGCAGAGTGAGGTTTGGATCCTAGGTTGTGGGCTTTGTAGACAGCTGCAGATTTTAGCTGCCTGGGCTGGGGTTGTCTGGAGGTAGAAGACAGTTCCATGTTCTCTTGGGCTCTCTGTTGTGCCCCAGAGCCAGGCAACTCAGCAGGAGCTGAAATTCCATGTCTAACGTGGCAGCTGACCGGGGGGTAGGACTGTGTTGGGGGCCTCCACTGGGGAAGTGGACTTCTCCTCTACTGAAACATGAAAAAGAAAGAAAGTGAAGTCACTCAGTCGTGTCTGACTCTTTGCGGCCCCATGGAGTGTATACCTCCAGGCTCCTCTGTCCATGGGATTTTCCGGCCAAGAATACTGGAGCGGGTTGCCATTTCCTTCTCCAGGATATCTTCCTGACCCAGGGATTGAACCCAGGCCTCCAGCATTGTAGGCAGACACTTTACCGTCTGAGCCACCAGGGAAGTCACTGAAACATGAGCTCTGTGAATTCAGAGTTCTTGTCTCTTTGGCCCACTGTTCCCTTACCAGTGCCTAGAAGAGTGCCTGGCACATAGTAGGTGACCAATTAATATGGGAATCAGTGAGCAAATAACAGAATGAATGAACACTCCATTCTCCTCTACCAAAGGCTGGCCATTTTTCCAAACAGCCAGGAAATCTGGATTTCTGCCTCCTTAAGAATGTGAGGTGAGAAAAGGCATGGAGGAACAAGGAGCAAGGGAGACTCAGTTGGGGCAGAGCCAAGAGTTAAGGACTGGGAAGGTGATGGGAAGGGGTCCAGAGAGGTCCCTCAATGTGAGCACTGGGCTGTGTGCTGTACATACACCACACAGCTCCAGGAGGCAAGGATTGCTGTAATCCCTAACAGAAAGACTAGGACACTGAGATGCAGAGAGCTAAATGATTTGCCCTAGATCAGGGCTCCTAAACCTCTGGGATCTAACACCTGATGATACAAGGTGGAAATGATGTCATAATAATAGAAATAAAGTACACAATAAATGTAACAAGCTTGAATCATCCTGAAACCATCCCCCATCCCACAACCCTTGGGAAAAATTGTCTCCCTGGTGCCAAAAAGGTTAGGGACTGCTGCCCTAGATGGCAGGGGCATTGTAGACAGGAGCTGGGATTGGCAAGGCAGGCCACTTGCTTGCTGTGGTCCCCAGCTGGAGTGCAGTCAGAAGCGCCCCCTACTTTTTGCTGTCTGCCCTCACCCACCTCAACCTCCTGAGTGCCTCTGCTCGCAGTCGTCCCCAGACTCTGCCTGGGAGCTGGCCCTGCTGCTTCAGTCTCCCTGAGAAATAGGGGCTCCAACACACCAGTCCCTCTCTTCCATTGCTAAGTTGCTTCAGTCATGTCTGACTCTGTGCGACCCCAGAGACGGCAGCCCACCAGGCTCCCCCGTCCCTGGGATTCTCCAGGCAAGAACACTGGAGCGGGTTGCCATTTCCTTCTCCAATGCATGAAAGTGAAAAGTAAAAGTGAAGTCGCTCAGTCGTGTCCGACTCTTAGCGACCCCATGGACTGCAGCCTACCAGGCTCCTCCGTCCATGGGATTTTCCAGGCAAGAGTACTGGAGTGGGTTGCCATTGCCTTCTCCTTCTCTTCCATTACCCATCTATAAATTCATGCCCAGGCCAGGCCCAGCATGAAAGAACAGGCTGGGAATGAGACATACCCAGGTTCAGGTCCTGGCTCCTCCACTGAGTACTCAGAGAGGCAAATCTTCTACCTCATGGACCCTTAGTTTCCTCCTCTGTAAACAGAGGGTACTGTCCCATAAGGCTGTTGTGAGGATTAACTGAAATCACTCAGGGGGAGAAGCTGGGTTCCAGGCAATCTAGGAACTGGGAGAGGTGGTCATAGTAATCCACCACATTACAGCTTACCCACTCATTTTTAGGGTCCCCTTTATTCTATACAACCATCCCACTGGGATGAGTATTATACCCAATTTCACAAATGAGAAAATAATTTGCCCAATCAAAGGCATGTCATCTGGAAGTCACAATGCAGGGATGCAAAGCTGAGTGCATGTGACTCCCAAGTGTATGGGATGCCCTCTTCATCACAGGGCCAGCCCTCTTTTACTGTCACCTGTCAGGTCTGGGGGACATGGTGGTGGTCTTATGTAAGTGCTGCTCTATCCTGATCACCTGCTCCAAAGCAAGGCTCAGTGTACTGTGTGACTCTTTTTGAGGCCAAAGCTTTACGAAGAGTTTTCCTCCCAGCCCTGTCCCCCACCCGACTCCTTGATGGCAGCAACAAATAAAGGAAAACGGCTATTTGGTCACAAAGACAGGAAAAGGGGAGACAGGTCAGCAGGAATACCATGCTGGGGAGGTGCAGTTCAAAGCCATCAATACTGTGTCTATGGTCATCCTTAGAGGCGGCCTACCAGAGTCCTCAACAACAGCCTATCCCATCATGGAGTCACAATAGCTACTTACCATGCAAGTCTCAGCCTCGTGTCTCTAGCTGTGCAGCACAGGAGGTGGAATGGTTCTCTTGGACAGAACACGTCTCTTTTTTGCTATTGCCTGTAAGGTCTTCTCTTTACCTTTAATGGCCTGTTAATTTTCTATACATGGCCTGTCCATATATAGATTTATTTTTATTTTTTTCTGCTCAGTCCTTAGAGCAAATGCCCCTTCTCCTTGAGAACTCATACCTTCTTTCAATTCTGAAAAATTCTCAGCTACTGTCTCTCAAGTGTTGCCTTTTCCTCATTTGTTCCCCATTATCTGTATGGACTTTCTGTGAGGCTTAGCCTGGAGCCTCTTGGTATGTGCCTTCATACCTTTTAACTGCTTGTTCAAAGGTTGTGTCTATGCTGGTGTGACTCACTCGGTACTAGCCTTCAATTCATTAATTCTTCCCATGACTGGGTCCTGGCTATAGCTACCCCATTTATGGCAGTTTTCTTTTTTATTTTAATGATGACATTTTTTTCAAATATTTGTAATTGATTTTCTTTTCCTATCTCACTTCTTGCTGTTGTGCAATCATATCTCATCCTTTTAAGGACTATCATGCCTTCATTTATCTCTGCGAACACCCTAGACATGCTTATTTTCAAAATCTGTCAGCTTGCTCTCCAAAACCTCATCTGGAATAAATTTATGTACTGATTGTAAACTTTGTTGGCTCTCTCCAAGCATTAGATTTCTTTATATGTTTTGGAATTTGGGGTTGCAGCCTCATTTGGAGAGGAAGAGATGGTGCTGCTTTTGTCTGTGTTAATGTTCTATTGTCTGTCTCTCTCCCTTAGTGCTACCACACCCTCCCCATCCAGGGCTTTCATGGTTGCCTACACTGGTCCCTCATACCCCCCAGGCCACAATCAGGTCTTCCCTAGTGGATGTTAGGGGTCTTTGGCTCCAATGAGTACTTATGGCTCACTTCACTCCCTGGTCATGAGTCAGGGTCTGGCCCCTCCAGCTCCGCATGCCCAACAAGGTCCACACTGGCTTGTAGGCAGAACTCTCAGCAGCAGCAGCAGGCATTTCCAGGTCTTCCTGGGAGGGCCCTCTCCCTCCTCCCTCTGACTTCCATAGTGAGCCTGGTTCCAGCCTCCCACCCTATGGTGGAGACCTTGTAGCTCCTCAAGAGCTGAATTCTGGGCACCCCACCCCCTGTGCTCCAACGTAGGGGCTGGTAGGCTGCTGCAGCACCTGCTGCTATGTGCTTCTGTGCATACCAGGTGTCTATCCGTTTTTGAGCCAGGCTGCCTTTAGGGTTTTCTCTTTTTACAGTATGTTGGTGATCCATCACTCTGAGTTTGGTGCAAAGGGATCTGCAACTACCTTACCTGGAAGTTCACTGTGATTCTATTGTGTGTGCTCTATGTACCATCATTATAGATCAGTTAACCAATCCCCTAACATTTTGCTTTTAGGTTGTTTTCCATTTTTGACTAATACAAACATGATGGCAATAAACTTCCTTCACATACTTGTCTAATTCCTAGCGCAAATGTGGGGATGAAGGATGTAGCCATGTTTCCGTTGGATATGTGTCGCATTCATATGTACCACCCCAATCATCACTACCGCCATCACCAATACCCTGTCCCCAACATCTGGTCTGTGGAACAGAACTGATGAGGCCCTAGAAAATGAACAATACTGTGCTTTTGTGAACTCTACCTTGGTGTTCAGGGGTGAGGCATTCTCAGACCACTTCTTCCCTGTTTCTGGCTCATCTGGAACCCCAGCCCCTCCCAAGGGTTGTTTCAGTTAATCTACATGACATCCCAGCAGGATAGGGTAACATTACCCTCACTTCACCAAGGACAAAGCCGCGCCTCGGAGAGGCGAGAGGACCACCTAGGCTGTCACTGGTAGCAAGGAGACTACGTGACGCTAAGGAGGAGCACAGATGTTTCCAGTCCACTGAACTGCGGAGATAAGGCCTTGAGGCCTTCTCTGAGCCAGGTGTTCAGGAACTTGGTGCCCTCCATGGGGCTGTGGCCTTCATGGATTGTGGGCAGCGCCTAGATGTCTGGGTTTAGGAGGCTCCAGGGCAGCCTCCGCCCCATGTGGGACAAGTGCCAGCTTTGCCACTGGAGCTCAGCCACTCACTAGTCAAGCAGACACGGGCTCTGCTTCCTGCTTTCTCAACCAGAGGCAGCTAGATACAGAGGGAGAGCACACGGACCTGTGATTCAGACAGACCTAGGGTTTCTTCTTTCTTTTTATATCAAATACTTTTTAAAACTTGAAGTAGAGTTGACTTACAATGCTGTGTTAGTTTCTGATGTATAGCAAAGTGATTCAGTTAACATACACATATATTCGTCTTCATATTCTTTTCCATTATGTTAACAGTTTATTATAAGGTAATAAATATAGTTCCCTGTGCTACACAGTTGTTTACAGACCTGGATTTCAATACAAGCTCTGCCACTTTTCTGCTGTTTGAGCTTGGGTAAGTCACTTCACCTTTCTGGGCCTTAGTTGCCACATCTGTAAAATGGCTTAATAAGGCCTCTCTTGGAGAAGCATTGTTAAGATGAAAGGAAGTCCTATATGTTTGGCAAGTAAAAGAGATTCAAAGTCTGTTTCTGACAAGAAGGGTGAAAGGTCACTTTTCTAAGCTTGCCCAGCCAATCAGCTGGGGCTCGCTCAGTCCTGACTCCACATCATTTATTCTTCGCAGTGCAAGAGCGTGGCCTCCCTCAGTCCTCTATTTCACTGTTCTTCTGTCCCACTGTGTTTGCTCCTGCCAGAGAAGGAATGAACCCAAGGAGCCTGAAGCTCCGACCCCTGCGCACCCTTCGTTAGCCCCTGCTTGCCTCTGTGGCGATGCTTTGCAGAGCTGGGCTGCCTGACACAGGCATGGGCAGCCTGTGGATGCCCAAGAGGCTCCACCTGTGTCCCTGGATCCAACCCAGGTGTGAGTGTGATGCCCGGTTTGGCCAGCTGTGGCACATGGGATGGAACTGGGGGCTACAAGTCTTTGATCACCAGAGAACATGAAGTTGCAATCACTGAGGCCTGGGCCTCCAGGCTGCTCAGAACCTGGGGCTGGAGCCTGCAAATAGGTCTGTCTGCTGTCTCAGGGGGCATCAGCAGCCTCTTAGAAGCCAGGGGAGGCCTTCCTATTCTAGCAGCACCTGCGCTTGCAATGCCTCTGAGGGCCAGTTAGGGCTTGGGCAGGCCTTGGGAATTTCTGAGGATGCGCAAAGCATGTCAAAGCCGTGAGCTCATCCACCCCGCCTGCCCTGGAGAGAGTGGCAAGGGGGCCAGAGCCCAACCACTCCACAGATGGGCATCTGAGGAGGCCAGTTTCAGGCCCATGGTGGCTCAGGATAGAAGCTGTGCCCATGTGGGGATTGCCTTTGTGCAGGGTTGTGAGCTTCCCTAGGTGCTCAGATGGTAAAGAATCTGCCTGCAATGCAGGAGACCTGGATTCAATGCCTGATTCAAGAAGATCCCCTGGAGAAGGGCATGGCAACTCACTCCAGTATTCTTGCCTGGAGAATCCCGTGGACAGAGGAGCCTAGCGGGCTACAGTCCATAGGGTCACAAAGAGTCGGACATGACTGAAGCGACTGAGCATGCACACACGTGGCATATGGAAATATTTGATTCTGAGCTCAGTGTATGGGAATGGGATGCTGTAAGCAGAAGTGAGGCCGGGACCCTGGGAGCCCCAGCTGCCCACAGCTCTCACGGATTGAAACCTGCATCTCAAAACAGGCAGAAAGACTCTGTCTTGGTGCCTAGCAAGATGATAGTTGAAGACCCAGGCCCTCCCAGCCTGGGTCACGGGCATACTCCTGAGTTTCTCTGGCCCCAGTTCATAGCACACTGCCAAGGCTTGTTCAACTACAACCTAACCCCTGGAGGCTTTCTACCCTTTCGTTTTCCTCCCAGCCCAGCACTCAGTGGCCCTGAGGAATCCCCAAGAGAGGAAAGCTCTGGTGGGGAACGCCCTTGCTAGAGAGT
This sequence comes from Bubalus kerabau, assembly GCF_029407905.1. Taxonomy (NCBI): domain Eukaryota; kingdom Metazoa; phylum Chordata; class Mammalia; order Artiodactyla; family Bovidae; genus Bubalus; species Bubalus kerabau. The sequence continues at coordinate 96,223,939 of NC_073647.1, read as the reverse complement.
ATGAGTTTGGTTCATGATGTACAGGTTTTGCCCAGTCATAACAAGCAAGGCCTGTGTTGTGGCCTCATGCTTTGCACAGGTGATGGTGGTGGTTCCTGGCTCCACTGGGCATGAGGGCCTCCAGGAGCAGGACAGACGAGCCTGGGAGTTCACCCACAAGCCTCCACCCTTCATTGGCTTGGGAGGTCTTGGGGGGTGGTCTTCTCTCCCACGAAAGGGCACTTGGCCTGAGTATCACCAGGCTCTGGGAGCAAGCGAACTGCGGACCCAGAAAACCTGTTCTTAGAGAAGGTCTGCATACATTTTTCCTGGATTTATCAATCATCAGGCTTCTTGGCTTTGTCCCCTGGGTGATGGGTCCAAGGACAGATGGGGCTTTGGGGGTTCGAACACACAATCTGTTCTTCCCTCTACTATTCTCCTCTCCCAGCCTGATCAAAGGTTGCCCTGGGACCTGACTTCTCTGTTCCTTTACCACTGGGTTCAGGGGCATGGCCAGGGGCTAGAGTGCTGAGATAAGCCACCCAAGCCCAACAGGACAGAAAACTAGTGACCCTTAGATGTGAATGGGTCTTCATCAGTCACAAATCACATTTCCTGATTCAGAGACTCACCAAGTAGCAATGTCAAGACAGTTACAGCTGCCTCAGCCCCCTTGCATTGCAACTAAGTTGCCTGAGGTCCAGAGAGGGCAAGAGATCACATAGCAAGACAGTGACAAACCCCAGGTCTCCAGACTCTCAGTTCAAGGCTCTTTCTGCCATACTCATGACCTTGCCTGAAGAAGTGGTAAGTGGGAGAAGCTGGGGGTGGGGGATTCACAAGACAGGGAGTCAAGAGGAAGAATGTGAGAATGGAAAGTTGCTGGGAAGCAAAGCCCCCAGCGCTGAGTGGCAGCCCACCCTGGAGACATCAGCCTAGCTATCAAGCTGCTTCCATTGCTAAGGATTAGCACAAACATCCCCCAGCTGGGGGCCTCCCTGCTGGCCAGCTGTGCAGGCTTTGGGTGGCGTGCCCCAGATGTGGGAGGCCCCAGGCTGGAGGCTGGACTTTCTCTCTAGTGACGTTGTGTGCTCTCCCGGCATTCAGAGGGCATGGGCCAGCCTCTGGCTCATCTCTGCTGTCAGGCCCGGTGAAGGACAGTCAACACTCCTGGCTGATCAAAGGCACTCCCACCCTCTAGCCCCAGGAGTGCTGGAGGCGAAGGGGAGTGGGGAGAGCCCAGATGCCATCCTGCCATGCTTTGAAGTCCCAGTGAAGCCTGGGAAGTAACTGACTTTGGAGTGGGACCTCTGGAGCACAAACTAAACAAAAATCCCTGCCATGTGTTACAATGGAGGCAGGAGAGCCGAGTCCTAACACCTTTGGCCAGTATCTTCACCTCTCAGGACAGTGGCCTCCCCAACTGGGTCATTTGGGTTCCACAAGTTAAGGGCCAAACCAGTTCTGCCATTTCATGACTCTGATTTTCTCTTCCTTCTCCCTGAGCTCAGGTGGGCACAGAGGCCCAGGGCAGGCTGGTGCTCAAGGGTAGATGGAGTCTGGCACTGAGGGCAGGATGGATGGGATAACTGGAAGTAGAGTCAATTCATTCACTAATTTATTCATTCATCCATCACTGAGTATGTATCATGTACCTTAATCTGACAGCTTCGAAATAGGACACAGTAACGTGTTGCTCCATGACCCAAGAGACCTAGATTCTGAATTGGCCCAACCCCTTATTGTGCATCACATCTGTTCTAGAGCTGGGATGACTATGCCTGTTCTTAACTTTCAGCTGGCAGGGGCCATATCCAGCAGGGGTTTTTGTTGAATCTGTCTCCAGCTAATTTAAACTGGAAAAGAATCTCCTGGAAGACTTTGGGATGGCTCAGAGTCTGCTTTGGGACGGTGGAGAACCAACCTCGGAGAAAGGGTGGGCACCCAGCAATTCAGGGAAGAATGTTACAGGGCCAAGGGACACTCAGGCTAGTTTACTACGTTTGGCACTGCTCTTCCTCCATCCCTTACTAGATGACAATGAAATTGGGAACCATTTCTTAAATGCCTGTGTTTCTTTACATGGGAAGGAAATGATTGGATGTTAGGGACAGGGCTTCCCAGGTGGCACTAGTGGTAAAGAACCTGCCTGCCAATGCAGGAGACATAATGAGACGTGGGTTCAATTCCTGGGTCGGGAAGAGCCCCTGGAGAAGGGAATGGCTACCCATCCCAGTACTCTTGCCTGGGAAACCCAATGGACAGAGGAGCCTGGTGGGCTATAGTCCATGGGGTCACAAAGAGTCGGACACAACTTAGCACACAGGTGAGGGACCTAGGGGAGGGGACTCTTTGAGCTTCTGATCTTCTCCCCTCACAAATTCCTTTCTCTCCCTGCCATTTCACCAGCTACTGTAGCTTGGACTCAAACTGACTTTGTTTTGGACCCAAAAACCCTGGACCCAACACCCTCAAGAACCCCCAGGCTTTCTGAACTTGCCGTATAGCCAAACAACTTCTTTTCCTCCTCACGTGTGTCCTTCAGAGTCACATCTGGAGGGGCCATCCTAGCCATTCCCCTTACTAGTCCGGATCACCTGGCCCCAGGTGAATTCAAAGCCCTGTGATCTAGAACATGATGTCACCTCAGGGTCAACAATGAAAGTGGGGTGCCAAAAGCCTTTGCCACCTGCTGAGGAAGCCATCTGCAGGAGGAACAGGATGGCCCAAACCCGTGATTGCCCTCAGGAGAGTCAGTCAGAGCGGAACCAGTTTGCTCAAAGCTCCAGGAGCTGAAAGAGCCTTGTGTCAGCTTGCCAAGGAGTCTGCTATGCGGGGGACCAGGCCAGGCTGAGTATGGGAACCATGCTGGGGACTTACTGATACCAAGCTCCTCTCATAGCTGTTCCAAGAACCCTCCAATCAGAGACAAAGGGCATATCCTGTCCTCCCTGTAGCCCACTAAGATTCTATCAAGGTAAAGGCCATGGGAGAAAAGTAAAGCTTTTCTTCAGGCTTCACGCCTCAGGACATTAGGGACATTATGTAGCTTGCTCAAGGTTATGTAGACAATAACAAGCAGACTTGGAACACCTATGTCCTTGAGGAGGCAACAATGTATTCTAGCAAGGACTGCATCATACCCCAGATAGCATTCAGGACTCTCTTTTCCCCTGGGCCTCCTGCCTCAGGCCTTGATTCACTTGCTGAGAACCACAGTGTATCAGGACTTGAGGAGATCTGAGACATTAGTTGTCCACCCCAGCCCACATACCCATGTACACACACACATACACACACACACACACACTCAAACACACACAGAACACAGATGGGAAATGTGAGGCTTAGGGAGGAAAAAGAGAATGAATGACAAAGATGGACAATGATTCAGTAGGCTTAGAAGCCAGATTTCTGGACTTCTCCAGCAGTTTTCTCTGTGTCCAGGCCTGGCTGCATCCTGGTCCTACCAACGTTGCAAGCAAGCCCAAGCAGCTATGACTCCCAGCTTCCCTGTCCACCCTGTCCTAAGCTCTGTGGTCAGGGCCCAGCCTACAATCAGAGAAGACCCCAGCCTCCACGGAAGCACAGAGCACAGCAGGGTCAGTGACTGCTCCCAAGCCCCACCCAGTGGAAGAGCCACCCAGTTCTGGCCCACATCCTGTCCTTTCAACAGCAGATACAAAGAAGCCGTTGGTAGCAGAAAGAATCCATGAGAAAAGGTAGGTCTGGGTGAGGCAGCCCAGACTGCTAACGGAAGAGGCAGCTCCTACCCCTTCCGTCAAAGCGTTGGAATCCAGAACTGCAAGGGCCCCAGGGAGGAAGTAAAAGGAAACTGAGTTGCTAAGTGGCCTGCCCCCAGCCCCTACTGCAGATGCCTTGCTGGCTGGAAAGAGGGGACGCCCGCAAAGGAATGATAATAACCATCCCTCGCATCTGGACAGGCTTTTTACACACCACTAGCTGGCTCTCCACCCCTTCTCTTATCTCAGCCACACAAAAGGGTCATTATCCCCATTGGACAGATGGAGGCTCAGAGAGGACCAGAAACCTGCATCAAGTTGCTCAGCAAGTCAGTGGTGATGGTAGGTGCCATTCTGCACTCCAAGATTCCACATCTTGGGCATATGTCCTTTGCTTTCTGCCTTGCCTATAGGCCCAGGCCCCAGGTACTGAGTGCTGCCCCTGCAAGGGGGCAAAGGGCATGGCTGTCCAGATTGGGAGGGACTGTGAGAGTGGACTAGGGTCTAGGGTGGGGAGGGTGATGAGGACCAACATGACAAAATAAATGTCTACCCCTTTTCCGAGTTTCCCTCACTGCTCTCTCATCTGAAGAACTGTCTTTTGCACTTCTTTTAGAAGAGATCTGCTGGCCACACATTCTCTTAGTTTTCCTTCATTTGAGAATATCTTTACTTCCACTTCGTTCTTGCAGGATATTTTCACTGGAGGTTGAATTTGGGATTGACAGTTCTTCTGGGGTTTTAGTAATGTGGTGGCATTTCCTTCTGGCCTCCATGGTTTTGGATGACTCCACCATCATCTATGCCCAGGTCTCTTCTGACTTCAGGGACCTGCTTGAAAGGTGATTTTGTAAGGAGAAGAATAATGTCTGGGGACTGGGAGTTGAACCACAGCTCCACCACCTCTGAGCTAAGGGGCAGTGGATGAGTTTCCCTACCACTGTGAACCTCAGCTTTGGCCCTGTTGCCATGAGAAAGTGCCAGGAGGACAGATGTCACACTACAGGCCTCTCTTGTGGTCCTAGCATTCTCTGTGTCTCTCAGAATGATCAAATTCCCCAAGAGGGGGAGTTCTTGGTGAAGAGGAAAGAGAGAGACACTGAAGAGATGCCCTTTGGTCCTGTCTGCCTGTGGGAGAGGTGGCCGGAGTCCTACACCTTTTGTCTCCTACCTGCTGAGGCAAGAAGGGTTCTTAGGATGTTTCTGGCTTACCTGCACAGCTCTCAAATCCTAATCAACTAGGTAGAGTCCCTCATTTCCTCTCACTCAGAACATTGCAAAGTCTACCTTCTGTGGGGATGGGGCAACTTCCAGGAGCGCCTGACATCTATCCCCCTACACCCTACAATACACTCCAACTGCCAGGTCTCCCCACATGCTCCCACGCTCTTTCAGGCCTCCATTTTGTTTCCTCTGCCTGGCAAGTCCTTTTGCCCTTGTCCACTTGAAAAGGCCTTACAAAAGCGATGCTGTCTCTTACTTCCCCTCTCTTTGCCTCGGTTTTCTCATCTGTATGTTGAGGATAATAATAATACCTACCTCATCAAGTTGTTATGAGGATTAAACAAGCTACTCCTTGCGAAAAGCTTTGAACAATGTTTGGCCCATAATAAGTACTCCATAAACATTAACTCATTCTTATAATTATCAGTGACACGATTATAGTATAGTGATTAAGTACACAGACCCTAGAACCAGACTGCCTGTGTTCAAATCCCAGCTCCAACGCTAGCTGTGTCACCTCAATCATGTCATTAAACCTCAATTGCTTCAGTTTTCTCACCTTTAAAAGTGGGGGGGGGATGATAAGGTTGTCTCAAGGATCAAATAAGACAACATATATGAGCACTTATCATAAAGCCTGGCACATGGTAAGCTCTTAATAAATATTCACTATTAGTTTCATGACAATTATCATCATTTCAGTTTCCTTCTTTCTTAGAGAGGGAGCAGCTACTCCTGGGGTAGGTCCATCCATGAACACATGCAGTTCTTGGCTCCCATGTCAGGCCCCCAGTTCTGGCCAGGAGACACTCTCGTGAGATTTCCCACATCTGTGACTTGGCAGACCTGTTCTCTATGCCTAAATTGCCCTCTGCCCTATCTTTAGGAAGCCTCCCCCAGTTCTTGCATGTCAGTGGAATGCCAGAGATCCTCCAGGGCACCCCTGATGTGCCCTCTGAAGCTCGAGCAGCAGTTGCCCTGGGCCTGCCTTAGATGGAATTAGTTCTGCTCTAGAGCCCTAGGTTCGAGTCCTAGTTCTGCCCCCTGACTTGCTGCGTGACCTCAAGACAGTCCTTTTTCCTTGATGGACCTCCTTTTTCCATTGTAATATAAGAAGTGTGGCCAAGAGGGTCTCTAAGGCATCTCCCAGATGGGTAAGTCCTAATATGACTCCCCAGGGTCATCCCAGGGCTGAGCTAGCCTCATGCCTGACACTGAGCATGAGATGAGTTGAATCAGATGGAACTTAAGTGCAGTGATTATAGAAACAAGGACAAATGCCCTGACTTGGTGCCCACCCCTCTGCTGCCTGCCTGGTCTGACTGCCCAGCTCCCCGACCTTTGTAACTGTGGGGTTGAGGGAAAAGCCTGGCTTCTGCCTGGAGCCTGGAGTGCTGGGGCCCAAGCAGGAATGTTCCAGGGTTTATTTTGGTGCTCTAAATTGGAAGGCTGGAGGCTCTAATTTAGCCTTCCCTGCCTGGAGCAGGAGCCCAGGCTGGGGTGGCCTGCCTTGCTGCCAAACATGAGCCCCCCACCAGACCACAACCCAACCTCAGAGCTGCCTGTGGCCGGCCCTGCATAGCAACACTCCAGACAACAAAGGCCCCTTAACCCTCCTCCTCTAGCAGCAACCCTGGTGGTGGCTGCCGTTGCTCTGGGGCTAGGCGGGCTGGGGCCCAGAACAGGACGTGGGGTGGTTGACAGAACATCAGAAGGCTCAGACAGTCCCTGTGCCTGCTCTGGGCACCCTCCCTCAGGGAACCTTGGCAGGGCCACGTGACCTGCCCGCTCCAAGCTGGGCCAGACTGAGAAGTGTGGCCAGTGGAAATTAAGGCTGAGAGACCAGAGGGCCACTGGGCTTTAAGGGAAGGGCCAGCTGTTTTCCATCTTCACTGAGGGCTGAGGGAGAGGAAACAGCTAGGGAAAACAGTGAGGAGGCCTGAGGGTTCAAAAGACTAGCCTTCCATCCTAGGCAACTGTGGAGAGGTGACTAGATCTCCAGCCATACTGCTGCAACCCACCCTCCACGCTGCCGGGAGAGCCATTTTGCCTGCAAAGACTTGATCAGATTCTTTCTTTAATTAAAACACTTTGATGGCTTCCTACCACCTACAAGAGAAAGTTCAACCCTCCATTAAAAAGCTAAGGCCCTGCATATTGTGGCCCCAGTCTACTTTTCTACATTACTCCCCATGCTTCTCCCCACCCCACCCCTCTACAATATGGCCACTCCAGCTGCTGGGCTTTCCCCAGTTGCTCCCATGTTCTCTCAGGCCTCCATTTTGTTCCCTTTGCTGGGGAATCCTTTCTCTCTTGTCCACTGGGCAAATTCTGCCTTATCATGGAAGTTCCAGCTCAAATGTTTCCTACTCTGTTACACAGTTACACTGTTTCCTCTTCTGTGCTTCCACAGCATTACCATCAGACACTCATTCATTCAACCAGGCTTTACTGAGCATCTGCTGCTGCTGCTGCTACTGCTGCTGCTAAGTCACTTCAGTCGTGTCCCACTCTGTGCGACCCCAGAGACGGCAGCCCACCAGGCCCCGCCGTCCCTGGGATTCTCCAGGCAAGAACACTGGAGTGGGATGCCATTTCCTCCTCCAGTGCATGAAAGTGAAAAGTGAAAGTGAAGTCACTCAGTCGTGTCGGACTCATTCGTGGCTCTTCGCGACCCCATGGACTGCAGCCTACCAGGCTCCTCCGTCCATGGGATTTTCCAGGCAATAGTACTGGAGTGGGGTGCTATTGCCTTTCCCGGAGCATCTACTAGATGCCAAACATTATTCTAGGCACTGGGGATACAACAATTAAAAGTGGTAAGTCACAGATCCTACCCTTGTGGAGCTTACATTCCAAAGAGACAGCAAATAAGTAATCAAATGTATAAGATAATTTCAGATATTGAGATTTACAGAGGGTGCTGGTAAATGTTTAACAGCCAGCTCTGGAGAGGGAGAGTCTTGACCTGTAATGTCTACTGATTTCTGTCGTGTAAATTCTCCTATCATGGCTGAGTCCAAGTGACCGATGAGAAGTCACTGAACACTGGGTTGGGAAAGGTCAGTGACAGACAGCTTCAGCACATTGGTGGTGCATGCCAAAAATAAAAGGAAACAAAGTAACAAAAGAGACAGTAATTGAGGCACAGAGGGCCATGTGTTAACTAGATTAGATTAGGTGAGGGGGTAAATCCTGGAAGGTCTTTCTGAAGAGGTGACATTTAGGGGATGACCTGAATGACCAGGAGCCAGCCACACAGAGATCTGGCACATTGGATTTTTAAAAATACTTTTTCTAAATGCCCAATATAGCTCATTATTAGAGAAATGCTAATCAAAACTACAATGAAGTATCACCTCACTCTGGTCAGAATGGCCATTATCAAAAAATCTACAAACAATAAATGCTGGGGAGGATGTGGACAAAAAGGAACGCTCTTGTACTGTTGGTAGGAATCTAAATTGATACAGCACTATGGAAAACAGTATGGAGAGATTTTTTTCCTTAAAAAAAAAAACAAAGAATAAAACTACCATATGACCCAATAATCCCACTACTGGGCATATACCCTGAAAAAGTCATAATTCAAAAACACACATGTACCCCAATTTTCATAACAGAACTATTTACAATAGCCAGGACATGGAATCAACCTAGATGTCCATTGACAGGTGAATGGATAAAGAAGTTGTGGTACATATATACAATGGAATGTTACTAAGCTATAAAAAGGAATGCATTTGAATCAGTTCTAGTGAGGTGGATAAACCTAGAGCTTGTTATACAGAGTGAAGTCAGAAAGAGAAAAATATCATATATTAATGCATATATATGGAATCTAGAAAAATGGTACTGATGAATCTATTTGCAGGACAGGAATAGAGATGCAGATGTATAGAATGGACTTGTGGGCACAGGGAGGGGAAGAGAGGATGGGACAAATTGAGAGAGTAACATTGACATATATACACTATCATGTGTAAAATAGATAGGTAGTGGAAAGCAGCTGTACAGCACAGGGAACTCAGCTTGGTGCTCCGTGATTCACATTGTTGTACAGCAGAAACCAATACAACATTGTAAAGCATTATCCTCCAATTAAAAATAAATAGAAAAAATAAAGATATACTATGAAAAAAATACCTTTTCTATTGAGGCATAATTTACATACAGTCAAATGCACTGATCTTAAGTGTTACAGCTCCATGAATTTATATATATATATCAATGTAGATAGCCAACACCTAGATGGAGAGGTAGAACTTTCCAGCACCCCAGAAGGCTCTCTCTGGCCTTCTCCCCATCAGCAATTCCTCCTCCTGCCCCAAGAGTAACTATTATTTTGATGTCTATCCCCATGGATCAGTTCCATCAGTTCTTAAAGTTCGGATACTTGGAATATAAATGTGGCATCTACAGTATGTTCCTTTTTGCATTGGACTTCTTTCACTCAACACAATGTCCAGGAGATTCATCCAGTAGACTGTTCTTTTTTTATTGCTGTGCAATGTTCCATCATATGAATATATCCCAATAATGGGATATCAGTTGTAATGATCTGTGTCCCTGCCAATCTCCTCCTCAAGTCTGAGAGATAGCTATGTAGAATGGCTGAAACGTGCTGGGCTTTAGAGTCTGCGTGAAATGGGCTCAGCCATTCTGGAGCTGGGGGACTCGCAGTAAGAAAGTCCTATCTAGATACATGTACCCCAATGTTCATTGCAGCACTGTTTATAATACCCAACACGTGGAAGCAACATAAATGTCCATCAACAGATGAATGGATAAAGATGATGTGGTATATGTATGTGTGTGTGTGTGTGCACACACACGTGCTAAGTCGTTTAAGTCATATCCAACTCTTTGCGACCCTATGGTCTGTAGCCTGCCAGTCTCCTCTGTCCATGGGCTTCTCCAGGCAAGAATACTGGAATGGGTTGCCATGACCTCCTTCAGGGAATCTTCCCAACCCAGGGATCAAACCTGCATCTCTTACATCTCCTGCATTGGCAGGTGGGTTCCTTACCACTAGCATCACCTGGGAAGCCAGGGGGAATACTACTGGAATAGTGCAGAATACTACTCAGCAATGAAAAAGAATAAAATAATGCCACTTGCAGCAACATGATTAGACCTATAGATGATCATACTAAATGAAATAAGTCAGAGAAAGATAAATATCATATGCTATCCCTTAAATGTGGAAGCTGAAAAAATTATGCAAATGATCTTATTTACATAACAGAAATACAGTCTTATAAAAACAAACTTGTGGTTACCAAAGGGGAAAGTAAGGGGAGGGGTAAACTAGGAGTTTGGGGTTAACAGATAAAAACTACTATATATAAAGTAGATAAAGAATAAGGACTTACTGTATAGTATGAAAGTGAATTCACTCAGTTGTGTCTGACTCCTTGCGATCCCATGGGCTGTAGCCCACCAGGCTCCTCCATCCATGGAATTTTCTAGGCAAGAGTACTGGAGTGGGTTGCCATTTCCTTCTCCACTGTATAGTATAGGGAACTATATTCAGTATCTTGTAATAACCTATAATGGAAAATATTTTGTAAAAGAATATATATATATTATATGCATAACAATCACTTTGCTGTATACCAGAAACTAACATAACTTTGTAAATCAACTATACTTCAATTTTAAAAAATCCTTTGTTTGTACCTGCTAAATGGAGAGGATAATGGTAACTCCTCCTACGAGTGTGGCTAAGAGTTGAAGAAGTGATACATGGAAAGCACTTAGTGAAGGCCCTGCTATTGGCAGCTCTGCTTGAGGACTCTCTGGTGCCTTCCCTTCCTTAGACTGTGTGTGTGTTTGTGTGTAGAGGGTGAGTGTGTGGCTATGTTTTGTGCTCTGAAAAGGCTTCTGAGATTGCTTTTGGGATGGCTGCTTTAAGGGGAGATTTAGAGGGGTCAGAGGTACCTCCACTGCATAGAGGACCTGAGATTTGAGTTGCCTCCCCACCAGGCAGGGCCAGGATGGGTTGGGGAAAAGAAAGAGGTGAGGGACTCCTGACCCCACCAGCACCCATGGACAGACAGGAGCTCAGGGGACTCAGTGTGTGGTTTCAGCTCCTCTCCACTCTGTATGGGGAGGGAGGCCAGCAAGGATCATTTCCTCCACTTCACAGCTGCAGGAACCAAGGCTATGAGAAGTAAGTTAACCAAGGTCACATAGCCTGGCAAGTGTTGGAAGACAGATTCAAACTTGGATGTGTTTGACTCAAAGCCAGTGGATTGAGGGCATCTCATGCATGTCCCGGCCAAGGACCTTGAGGCTGCTGAGTCAGCACCAAGAAGACAGACAAGTTGGGCGAGCTGGTTGGGGCTTTGGCCCAGAGGAGGGCCTTGGGCCTGGAGCCTCGGACTGCAGAGGGGTCTACCCAGGGAGCTCCTGCCAACAAGTCCCGTATGACGGGGCTCACCTACACATCACAGCGTTTATTCTCCCTCCGCGGCTTCCCAGGGGAGAGAGTAGGTGGGAGAGGAGGAGGGCCTAATGGGAAACACGTGTCCTCAACATTCCAGCAGCAGCTTCCTGCCTGTGCTACCCTTGCTTCCCCATCAGCTCGTGCCTATGTATGGCCTTGTCCTTGGCACTGCCACCTTGGACCCTCCCTCCACTCCCAATTTGCCCCCCCTAGGGCTCGAGGGCCAATCTTTCTGTGTGACAAACCTTTTTCTTCCATTCACATTTCTTTCTTTCCCTGAGCCATGGGAGTCCCAGTCAGGCAAGTGCAGGGACAGGTGGAGGGCCCTATCCAAAGCACAAGAACCTATGGCTACCTGTTCCAGTCACATGGTGGGTTCCCTGAATTTTGCAGTGCCAGGCCCTTCCCTTTGGCTCTTCTGCTATCTGTACAGTGGGCTCATCTCTGAGAGCCTTGTCAGTTCTGGGATTCTCACTGGAACTGTGGAGTGGGGGCAGAGTGGTGGAGCATCTCCAAGGACCCGTTTCCCTGATGGAGAGCAGCATCACTGACTCCAGCTTGGGGTTGACAGAAGAGCCCTGCAGAGAGAGAGGAGACTGCTTGAATTCTGCTGAGGATGGAGGGATTCTGGGCATGATGGTGGGGGGTTGGGAGGGTGGGATCTGATCACTCCGGACCCTTTTGCTGCAAGTCCTCACTCAACATTCATTCAACAGGGTATTTTGGAGCCGCAGCTCCAGCCCAGGTGATGGGCTGGGTGCTGGGTACACAGCTTTTGGTTCCTGCCCTGGAAAAATTGCAACAGGCTCCTGGGTCCTCAATTACAGACTGGAATCCCATCCATAGCATCACCTTTCATCCCTGAAGAAACCTGGGGCCCAACTGTCCAAAGCTATTTGTTGTTATTCAGTCACTAAGTCATGTCTGACTCTTTGTGACCCCATGGACTGCAGCACCCCAAGCTTCCCTGGAGTCCAAGGCTATGTGTGTGCTTAGTTGCTCAGTCGTGTCCAACTCTTTGCAACCCCATGGGCTGTAGCCCGCCAGGTTCCTCTGTCCATGGGGATTCTCCAGGCAAGAATACTGGAGTGGGTTGCCATGGCCTCCTCCAAGGGATCTTCCTAACCCAGGGACTGAACCCAGGTCTCCCACATAGCAGGTGGATTCTTTACCAGCTGAGCTACCAGGGAAGCCCTAAAACCTAAGACAGGGGCTCAAATCCAGGGCACCTGACCACCACCACCTCACCCCTCTTGCCAAAATTCTTCTCCCTCAAATCTTAGCCTCACTGGCTGATCTGGAAGGCACTTTAATCGTGCCTGAGAGCCTGGAGATTAACAAAAGAAGCCTTAACTGGGCACAACCCAACCACTGGAAAGCTGCCTCAGCATAGAAATATCCTGACTGGCTGCAGGCAGAATTCCTGGCTCTTCTCCTCTGTGCCCCCATGGCATTGCGTTTGCCCTTGCTGGCACACGGGGGATCGCAGACAGCCTTCCTTCATCATTTATTTGGATATCTGTCTCCTACAGTGGACTGAGGGGTGACTTGAAGGCAGAGCCTGTGACTTGCCTGACTCTGGATCTCCAGGGCCTGGACCAGGCAGAGAGAGAAGCAATTCATTGGGTGCGTGTGGTATGGAATCAACTATTTTGCTCACTAAGTATGGATTCTTATAGGTACTATGCCCTTGATGCGTGAGTTCTAGAGGCAGGGGCCTTGGGTTTGCATTATGATCCCATTAATCACTCCTCACAACTTTGGGCCAATGACTTAACCTTGCCTTGCCTTTGTTCGTTGGTAAAATGGGGATGTTTGTAGAACTGACTTCATGGGGTTGCTGTGATACACCCTAAATATCTGGTACATACATAGCAAGTGTTTAATACGTGTTCACTACTGCAACTATTACTATTACTATTTGAAGTTAAGGATGTAGAAGGCTATTTCTTGTACAGGCTACCAGAAATGCATAGTCCTCATATATGACCAGCTAAAGGTTGGGCACAAGCCTAGCTCTTCCTAAACTTTCTCCTGCTTAGGAATCACCTTTGGATCTTATGAAAATTCAGATTCCGACTTAGCAGGTCTGGGGTGTGAGGCCAGAGACCACATTTCTAACAAACTCCCAGGTAGCGCTGACCATGCTGGTCCTGGGACCACACTTTGAGGAGGCCTCGCCAATATTAACTACCAGGGAGATCTACCATCTACTGGGAAAGTCAGTGTCAGGCCCTGTGCTAAGTGCTACATATGGATTATCTTATTGAATCCTTGCAACAGCCTTGGTAGGTATGTATTGATGTCCCTACTTTACCGATGAGAAAGCTGAGGTTCAGAAAAGTCAAGTGACTGCCCAAAGGTCGCACAGCTTAGAAGTGGCAGAAGCAGGATTTTAACTCAAGCCAGGCTGACATTTCAAGCCCGTTGTTTCCCATTCTGGAAAACAGCTTCCCTGTGGCCTGGAGGATGTCTGTCCCACTGAAAGAGGACTGCAACACAGAACTCAAACCAAGGGACAGCAAAAGCCTGGGCACAACTCACCCTTCTTCATGGTCCAGCTCTCACATCCGTACATGACTACTGGAAAAACCATAGCTTTGACTATACAGACCTTTGTCAGCAAAGTGATGTCTCTGCTTTTTAATATGCTGTCTAATTTTGTCATAGCTTTCTTCCAAGAAGCAAGCGTCTTTTAATTTCATGGCTGCAGTTACCATCCACACTGATTTTGGAGCCCAAGAAAATAAAATTTGCCACTGTTTCCATTATTTCTCCATCTATTTGCCATGAAGTAATGGAACCAAATGTCATGATCTTTCGAGTGTTGGGTTTTAAGCCAGCTATTTCCCTCTCCTCTTTCACCCTCATCAAGAAGCTCTTTAGTTCCTCTTCACTTCCTCCCACTAGAGTAGTAGTATCTGCATATCTGAGATTGTTAATATTTCTCCAGCTTGTGCTTCCTCCAGCCCAGCATTTTGCATGATGTACTCTGCATATAAGTTAAATAAGCAGGGTGACAATATACAGCCTTGATGTACTCCATTCCAAATTTGGAACCAGTCCATTCTTCCATGTCTGGTTCTAACTTTGCTTCTTGACCTGCACACAGGTTTCTCAGGAGGCAGGTAAGGTGGTCTAGTATTCCCATCTCTTTAAGAATTTTCCACAGTTTCTTGTGATCCACTCAGTCAAAAGGCTTCTCTGGGGGCTCAGACAGTAAAGAATCCGCTTACAATGTGGGAGACCTGGGTTCAATCCCTGGGTTGGGAAGATCCCCTGGAGGGCATGGCAACCCACTGCAGTATTCTTGCCTGGAAAATCCCCATGGACAGAGGAACCTGGCAGGCTACAGTCCATGGGGTCGCAAAGAGTCAGACTCAACTGAGCGACTAAGCACAAAGTATTTGCCTGTCCCCCACGAGCCTGATAAGCAGGCAGGGCGGGGACTGGGACTCCAGTTAAGGCTGGTAAGGACTGAGAGAGCTGTCAGAGTGGATGTGAGGGCAGGCGGGAGGCTATGGGATAGCCCACTGGCTGCCCAGGCCTAGCTTCCTCTTGGTGAGATCCCATGACCCAGGAGCTGTTCCTCATCCCTGAAGGCTCAGGACTCTATCAAGTTTGCCAGACTGGGGGCAACTGACTGCCACTGGTCCTAAGCCTAAGATTCTGAGGTCTCAAGCAGAGGATCTGTTTATGTGCTTGGGGTAAAGCATCAAACCATCAAGGAGGCACTGTGTTCTGCTTGGCCTTGTATCATAAGGTAAGGCCACAGCTGAGGCAGAGGGAGCCTTGCACTTCTTATAGCTCCATGGCTCAGGGCCACCCTGTCCCAGCCAAGCCTAGAGACATTCTCATACCTTCTGACTCCTTAATCACCCCTGTTCTCATCCCCAAACAGGCCCACAGAAGCCTTTTGTTCACATGGGGCATAATACTGTCTGGGGTCTTTCCTAGGTTTCCTAAACTGTGGTCCTGTAGCATGTCTGAGAGATGGGTTTATAGGGTCTGAGACTGCTAGATGTGCTAGAATTGTAGGCCAGAATGTGTGCGGATGTATTTTATGGGGTGGCTATCTATCCAGCCTTTGCCACTCTTCCTCATGCAGCAAATATTGATTGAAAACCCTCTCTGTGCAGGGCATTGAGTTAGGTACTAAAGACACAGTGATGAGTGGGACAGATGCCTGCCTCCAGAGAGCTTCCAGTCCAGGGGGAGTCAGTGAATGAGTAAGCAAACCAAAAATATCTCCACGTGAGAACAGCTGGGGCCTGGCCTCTGCCTAGTCCAATGTCATTCATGCCATAAATTGGCACTGCTCACAGTTTTGAAGGTATGCCTGAGTGAGGCCCAGAGCAGGAGGCATGGGGGCAGGGAAGGGCTTGTCCAAGGTCATACAGAGAATCAGTGGCACAACCAGAAACAGACTCCTGGGTTTCAGGGCTCTTGGTGCAGGGCACTGACTGCCACGTGCATGTAGTATTTAAGTGGGCACATGGCACATGGAGTTGCTTTGGGCTTGACACATTTTTTACGGCCAATAAAGTCACTCCCACCTCTATCCCCGTTCTTAGTTCATCCATTTCCAAGGCAGATTGCCTATGGAGGAACCTCACCCCGCACCCCTCTCAGCCCACAGGCAGCTGTTCTCCTTCTAGCCTGCTGGGTGGGCTCTGGACCTTCCTGAGGCCTCACTCCCTGAGAAGGTCCAGCTGGCAGGCCCAGCTGGGGGTTTGAGGGAGGATGGGGCCCATCTGGAGGGGCCTTGGAGTGAGCCAGAGGGGCCAGCAGGGAGGGAGAGCCCCTTGGGAACAGAGCCTGCACTGGGAGAACTCTCTCAGAAGGACACAAAGAAAAAAAGAAAATGCCAGGGTATCTGAGTTGGCACTCATGACAGTCTTCTGAGGCCTGAAAGAATATTGAGGGCTCCCGTTCACCCTCCCTGGGATATATTTCCTTTATTTGAATCTGTGTGAATCTGTTCAGTTTCCCAAGTCTCTGGGCTGGGAATGGACCATTCTCCTGCCCACCACTCCCTGGCACCATTCTCTTTCTTCTCTGGTGGCCACGGTGGCCCAGGCACTGGGCAATGTCTAGGGAGAAGGGAAGAGTGAACCTGTAGTTGAAGAAATCCCCTCTCTGTGGAAGGCCTTCAGTCTCATGGAGGAGATAAGGCCTAAATGATTTGCTCCAATATGCCACGGTCAGTGCTTTGGGTCTTTTGAGGAGGGAGAGAGTAAGTCTGTGGTTGGCAGGGCTGGGAGAGAAAGGACTCCCAAAGGAGACATGGATAAGAGGAGAAAGGGTCTATGGGCAGAAGGCCCTCCCTGGCCTCCAAGGGTTAGTCTGAGCTGCTTAAATCCCCATGTGATGTTCATCCCGTTCTACCATATTCCATCCAAATTCTTGACCTGCCTCTGCTTTCCTAGTTCCTGAGGCAGGAAGCTCATTCACTAGCAAGAAAGAGATCATCTCAAAATAGCCCTTACTCTAGGAAAGCTCTTTCTTGAGTTGGGCTGAACTTCATCTCTTTATGGCTTCTGTGCAAGGGTCACAGCACTGTACCTGAGGCCACCTACATTCTGTCTTCTCCCTCTGCCCCTCAGAGGTCTGGAGCATCACTATCACCAAAACTCCTGAGTCTTCTCCAAGCCAAACAGCTCTTTCCATTCTCCCTCCTGAGGTCAGAGTTCCAGCTTCCTCCCCAGTCTGCTTTTGCTTCCCTGCCCATGCTCCAGCATGTCTATGGCACCCTAAATATGCGGGTCCACAGCTGACAGCATATTCCAGGGCAGTCTTTCACTTCCTTGTTCTAGAAATGTCTATGCTCCTTACAGATGCAGCCTACAGCTTCTTGGATTTATTTTGGAGCAGATCTCTTTACTCTGTTTCCAGCCCTCTTGCCTATCCCCTCTGGTCAGCCTGCATCTGAGGACTGGGTTTTAGGATCCAAGAGTAAAAGATCTGACTTTTCTCTGTGACATAATTACTTTGTACACTTCAGCGCCTCCTTCTTGTCTATCAGGACAAGACTGAAGGCTGATGAATTTAGGTCTCCCACCTATAGTTGGACCCATGCTCCAAACCTTACCAATGAGCAGCTCTGACTGTGCATGTCCTGCCAGGCACTCATCTCTGTGAATTCATCCTGAAAGGCCTTGTCAGATGCCTGGAGGTGAGAAGTCAGCTCCCGTCACACTGCCCTGTGACCCCAGGAGCCTGAAGGAGTATGTCCAGGAGTTGATGGTAGATCCATGGACAGAAGAGGCAGGATGCCAACTACTCTGCCTGGCCTGCCATCAGCCAGCCAACTTTTCCAGAGGCTTGTTGTAGGCTCTGAGTGTGATGGGGTGCTACAGAGAATATTCAGAGACACCAGACACTGCCTCCGCCCCCTGGGACCTTCCAGTCTCACAAAAAGAAAGACCAGGTGGGCACCTAATGTAGGCTGAATCAGGTCTCCCAAAGGTATCAGGTCCTAATCACTGAACTTGTGAGTGTTCCCTTATTTGGAAAAAGGATCTTTGCAGATGCTGTTAAGGGTTTCGAGATAAGGAGATTATCCTGAATCATCTGGGTAGACCCCAAATGCAATTATACTCTAAGAAGGAGGTATCCATATAAGAGGTAAAGTGGAGGGAGATTTGACACAGAAAAAGAAGAGGTCTTTTGACCACAGAGGCAGAGATTAGAGTAGTTCAGCCTCAAGCAACAAATGCTGAGGGCCACAAAAAGCTGGAAGAGGCCAGAAACAGTCTCCTCTAGAGCCTCCAGGGGGAGTCTGGCCCTGCTGACACCCTGATACTGAATTTGGACTTTTGGCCTTGAGATTTAGAGAATACATTTGCACTATTTTAAATTTGTAGTAGTGGGTTAGAGCAGCCACAGGAAACTAAGACAGTCAATGAGGGAGACATGAGGGAGACAAACGAGCAAGTGAGGAGGCCCAGACCAAGATCAGAGAAAGTCGGGAAACTGGTGGCTGCAAATCTCAGGCAAGGCTTCCTGGAAGAGGTGGGCCTGGAGCTGGAACCACAAGAGCAGAGGCGGGAGGAAATGAATGGAGGAGGGAGACAGGATGGCTCAGACCTGCTAAGACCAGAGACACTGTAGCTGCAGAAGGGAAAGGGGTGTGTGGGGTTGGGGAGTGGGGGAGCGGTGAAAAGGATAAATCCTGCAAAGTTGCTGTTTTACCTACCTCCCAGGGAGAGATGAACAGTGCCCTGTATCACCATGAGGCTGGCCCCTGCCAGGCTCGCAGAACCCTGGAGTGGGGTTTCAGGCCCAGCAGCACCACAGACCAGTGCCTGCTGCCTCCCTGGGCCTCAGTCTCACCGTTGATATATTGGGAATGTTAATATTGGCAACGCAAGGACATTTTCCCCTTTTCCAGTTTCCCTTTGTTGTCTGAATTTTTCTACAAGATGTTAACAGGCAAGAATGGGCTGCTTCTCTTTACACGAAAGGATCCAAGGGGGATGGGAGTAATGCTAAGACCCTCTCCCTGCTTTGGGATGCAGTGAGATTTGGGTAAGATAGCCACCCTGATTCTGAGCTTCAGGAAGGCCAGTGCCCTCCAGGCTTGCTCCCCAGAGCCCTGCAGCCAGAGCAGGTGCCCTCCCTCTCCGGAGGGCCTGTTTTCCCTCTGCAGCTCCTCTCTCCTGACCCCTGCCAGCCCAGCTCCCAGGCAGCCGCCACAGGAAGGCATGGAGGAGAGCCGAGCATGGCTATTTATAACAGGGGATGTGATAAACACTTCGAAGAGATATTTCCCAATAGACCAAATTCAACGGAGATTACATAAGCAATTAGATCTTCTGAGCTCCCTGCCATCTTCTTGCACTGAGTCTGTCCAAAACGTGTGTGAACAAGTCTTTCTTTATAGTCAGACATTTATACTTTACAAGGATGTAAACTGAAATGTTTCAGGTGGGCAAGCCAATCCCGACCCACCCCCATTCCCACCATCCCCCTCCAGCCACCCTGAGTGGTGGTGGAAGAGTCCTCAGGGCCTCTACTTCTTGCAGTCAGGTGATCCTGGGCAAGTTCCGGCATGTCTCTGGCTCCCTCTGTGCCTCAGTTTCCCCTGCTGAACAATGGAACAAAAGTGCCCAGCCCTCAGGCTGCCATGAGAATCCTGTGAGAAACTGTCTGAAAGCTCTCAGGCTGGCCCCGTGGTGGGTACTCAAGCTATCTTGGATCCCAGAGTCCCCTTCTCCTTTCAGGCCTACAAAGGGGAGGGAGTTTGGCTCCTGGTTCATCTGGCCTCCCCTCCCTCCACCACCTCCCTCTCC
This sequence comes from Bubalus kerabau, assembly GCF_029407905.1. Lineage (NCBI taxonomy): Eukaryota > Metazoa > Chordata > Mammalia > Artiodactyla > Bovidae > Bubalus > Bubalus kerabau. The sequence goes on along the minus strand of NC_073647.1, from coordinate 96,204,245 downwards.
CCCAAGTGCTAATGCTTTCTTTCTAATTTATTAGGCTGTTAATGGGCCTGAACAGTGGTAATTGTCTCTTGCCAAGGGTGAAAGCTATCTGCCCTCGACAAAGGCTCACGCCTCTCCCTTCTTCCTGGTCCAAGTGCCAAGACCTGCTGATCCCCAGCACTGGCCCTTCCCACCACAGCAGAATCTCTTGTCTGTAAAAATGCCCAGGACCAACTCCCCCCAAAGCCATAGAGCTGGCAGCCCCTGGATCCTGGCCCTCACGCTTCTGGCTGTCATAACCTGGCACACATAGTCCCAGGGGAACTGGGCAGAAAGAATGGCTGGCAGAGCTGGACGTAGCTGGGGAGGGGAGGGGAGGCCCGGCCGCAATTGTCCCTCTACCAACTCCAGCGGCTCTCTCCACACACCCAAAGCTCCTGCCGCCCCCAGCCACTCACCCAACTCTTCCCATCTCCAGGCTTCTGCCTGCGCTGTCCCTTCCCCCTCTGCCCTATCTCCTGGTCATAGATCCCTCCTGATAATAGATTCAGTCCAAGGATTTCTGACTCTGTGAAGGAAACCCTCGCCAAGGCCTGCACTCCCAGGGACTCATGTGCCACGCCTTCCTGGTGTAAGAGTGAGCTCTAGGTCTGGGCTTTCTCTGGTCCCCTGTGGCCAGCCTGGAGGCTAGCCCAGAGGAGATGCCCTGGGGCTTTTTGCCCAGTGTGATGGAATCAAACCATAGCAGCAGAGTGGTCATTACAAGGGATAGTGAGACAGGTGGCATCTCCTCCCCAGCACCAAGCAGAGACTGACCAGGGGATGGGGGCACCTTCCAGCAGAGGAGACAGGCAGCAAGGAGCAGGAGTCAGATGCCATCAGAGGACGCTTGCAAAAGAGACAGCTAATGGGCAACTCTAAGGGTATTCAGCAAGCACTTAAAGACTCTTGTCAGGGGCTCCAGGAATACTTCTGCTGTGTATGTGGCATGGTATCTGTTCTAGTGTGGGGGATAGAAAAACAAGCCCTGGAATCAGGAAGCTATTGCACAAGAAGCTGTGTGATCTTGGCCAAGTCACCTGTCCTCTCTGAGCCTCGGTTTCTTCATCTATACAGTGGAGATAGGAATCCCTACCTCACAGGACTGTTGTAAGAAGTAAATCATATGACGTGAGGACCAGGTGAGAGCACCTGTGCACAAACGCTTGGCATTCCTTAGGCACCCTAATAAACTACCATTTTCTTCTCCTACAAGTACCGCTGGGAACTCACGGTCTGTCTGGGGGCTTTATCCAGCAGAACCCCAGCCGTAGTAAGTGTTGAGAGTCTCAGAGTTGAGTGATGAGTTCTTAAAAGGACATCGTATGTGAAGGACAGAGCACAAAGGAACAAGGTAAAATGATATAGCACAGCTGTAGGTTAGACATTAGCAAGAATTCCCAGATGACAAGAAGTTAGAACTAAGAAAGCTTTCAAGAAGAAGAATCCTCTAAAAACCTAACATCTGAACTGAGACCTGGAGGGCATGAAGAAATCAGCCTTGAGAAGAACTGGGGGGAAAGTGTTGCAGATAGAGGGAACAGCAAGTGCAAAGACCCTGAGGCAGAAATCAGCTTTGTGGGGTCAAGTTACAGAAGAGGTAAGTTCAATTAGAACAAAGTAGGAAGAAAGTGATCCCAGATGGAACCAGAGGGCCCAGACTATGAAGAGCCTTACAGGCCATGGATAAGGACTTCTCATTTTACCCTGAGTGACATGGGAAGCCCTGGGAGGATTTTGAGCAGCAAAATGACATGAGTGACTTAGGACTAAAACAGATCACTCAACTTTTGTGTGAATAACAGTTGGTAAGGGACAAAAATAGAAGTAGGGAAACCACGAGGAGGTTTCTGCAGTGATCTGGGCAAGAGATGATAGGGGCCTGGAGGGGGGCGGTAGCAGTGGAGGCATGGAGAAGTGGTCAGATCTGGGATTTACTTAGAGATGAAGACGGCAGGACTTGCTAATGAATTGGAATAAGAAAGGACACTTATTTGGCATCTATTATTAGTGCAGCCAGCACCTCAATGAATCCTTTTGACTGCCCTGTCAGGTCAAGCTGATTTATCTCCATTAGACTAAGGAGAAAACCTAGGCTCTGAATGGCGTGTGGCTTGCTCAAAGTCACACAGCCATGAAGTGGTAGACAAACTAGGAGCCAGGTCTGGGTGATTCCAAACTTGATGTGCTTTCCCTGCCACCATGATCCAGGACTGTGCTAGGCCCAGCCTTTGGAGCATGGGTTCCCAGTTCAGTTCAGTCACCCAGTCGTGTCCGACTCTTTGCAACCCCATGAATCGCAGCACGCCAGGCCTCCCTGTCCATCACCAACTCCCAGAGTTCACTCAGACTCACGTCCATCGAGTCAGTGATGCCATCCAGCCATCTCATCCTCTGTCGTCCCCTTCTCCTCCTGCCCCCAATCCCTCCCAGCATCAGTCTTTTCCAATGAGTCAACTCTTCGCATGAGGTGGCCAATGTATTGGAGTTTCAGCTTTAGCATCATTCCTTCCAAAGAAATCCCAGGGCTGATCTCCTTCAGAATGGACTGATTGGATCTCCTTGCAGTCCAAGGGACTCTCAAGAGTGTTCCCAGAGAACAATTGTCTAAAGAGGAGTCTCCTACCACTGCTTTGTTCTATACCTGCCTTGAGCTCTGCTCTCCCTGCTTCATCCCCCACTCCACCCCGCCTCACTCCTCACACCAACCACTTCTGCAGCTGAAGGGGAGCAGCCCTAGCGTGTTCATGAGTGAAATGCAGGAGCAGTCCATTGCCTCTCTGGTGATATGAGGACTAAATGAGACATGAGATGGGGTGGCCAAAGCCCCTCTGCCCAGAGCCTGGCATTCGGCCTTCCCTCTTCCCTCTTGGCCATGGGTGCCACCTGGCCCAGATGCCCAGCAGGCTGCCCTGGTGTCCCTCCCCCCAGCAGCCCCCACATAGAAGCCAGCATCTCTAGGCAGAGTCCTGTCAGGCTCTCTCTCTCTCTGTCACTTTTACTGTCCATTCCTTGGGGCCCAGGCACATGGGATGAGTCCAACCATGCAAAAGAATGCAGAATAAAGAAGAAAAGTTCACTTCTTCTGGCATGATGCTTTTTATCCCCACCAAAACCAAACATAACTGACCCTTACCATGTGTGGGGCCCTGCAAGCCCCTCTGCGGAGACAGAGAGGCAGCAAAACACTCACCCTTGTCTCTCCTTCCACATCCCAAGGCCCCAGGTCTCCTCCCACAGAAGCTCAGGAACACTCCGCAATGAAAGGAAGTATTGCTGGCTCTGGCATACCACTCTCATAGTACACCTGGAAACTCAGGCACAGAGAGAAGGGACTTGGCCAAGGGCACACAGCAGAAATGAAATCCAGGACTTCAATCCCAGAAGTATGCTTTTGCCTCCAGAGAATGACTGTGCCCAGGCTGGCACACGCCTGGCATGTGCACAAGTGTGCCCCCGATAGCTGCCACTATTTTACGCAAGGGCCCAGGCAAGGGGACATGGGAGTGTGTATGTCCAGAATCTCTTATAACCCCCTGCACCCAGGACATGAGGCTCCAGCCTGGGTCACCCCCAAGGAGAGGATTGTTCCCTTGAGCTGGGTGGGCCCACAGCCAAGAAATGCATGCCTGGCTGCCGACATCTTTCATCAGCCACCCACCTCCCTCCCTGGTGCCTGATGTCTCCCCAGGTCACCTGGCATCCCCGTCCTGCCCTCTCCTGGCAGCCCCATGGTTGACCCCAAATGAGGCCCCCTCCCACTGCAGCCAGGAAGAGCAGGAGGGCACACAGAGGCCACGAGGAAACTCGTGCTGAGCCGGCCCTTAGGGACCTCACATTGGTGAGCAAGAAAGGGGCCATGGCCTCTGGGGGCAAGGGAGCCAGTGCGGGATTATGGGCTCCTCGCTCGGAAATGATTGGTCGTGACAAGCTCACTGCAGGAACAAAGCCATGTGAAATTGACCTCATCACCAGTGATCAGATCAGATTGTTTAGTGTGAGGGGAATGCGAGGGGGATGTTCATCTGGGCGATGACCTAGTTAGGGCCTTAAAGAGGCAGAGCAGCTGCCCCACTCTGGGGAGGAGGCACGAGGCCTCTCAGGGGGAGGCCCCTGCTGAGCCGCAGGTGGAGGAGACCGTCCCCAGGCAGGCTCCGGCCTGGCCACTACAGGCTCCCGAGCCCTCCAGCATCCCCAGGGACCATCTCAGGGTAGTAGGGCCTAGCCTTAGGTGCCTGAGGGATAGTGTACAGAGGTGGCCAAGGCAGGAGCCAAGGGCAGAGTTTCCATACCTGTCTGAGGAGAGCAACCAGGTAGATCAGAAACTTGGGAAACCCTGAGGCAGATCTTAGGGAAGAGGAATGGAATTTATTCAATGATTTATTTCCTTGTTTGTTTGCTCTGTCTCAGGCACTATTTGAAAGATGTATATTAACCGAAGTAACCCTCAAAACAACTCTATGAGGTGGATGCTATTATGATGCCCATTCAACAGATGAGCACATTGAGAGTCAGAGGTGACATCACTTGCCCAAGTTTACAAAAGTGTTATGTGGCCACCTGATCATGGAGGCTGGGCTTGTTCACAGCATCATTCCACTGCTTCTCCTGTGATGACAGGCTCCGCCAAATAAGATGCAACCAGGAAAAGGTGGCCTGTGCCACGCAACAGAGGCCTTTCTTTCCTGTCAGGCCCTCAGGGTGCCAGGGGGCCCAGGGGCTGGGGTGAGGACGAGGGGGCCTGTCAGGAACTCCAGGAACAGGTGCCTGCTTTCTCCTTGGATCCTGTTTCCTGACACTTGCCTGAGGACCGGAGGGGGAGGGGGGGGAAGGGACATGTGGCCAGCTGGAGCCGGCCCCTTTCTGCCAAGCACCGCCTTAGGGAATATGACTCCTGCTGCCTGAGGGGTACAGGGGGGATGCCAGAATGGGGGTGGGACTTCTGGTGGGGCACATGGTGTTAACCCTTCATCAGCAATATGTGTGCAAAAGGCAGCATCAGGCCTGGCACACAGGAAGAAGGCACCCACAAGTGTGCAGCAAATAGCCAGACCCGCTAAGGGCAGGCCAGGGCAACAGCTGCAGCGAGAAGGATCCTGGTCGGTTGCTGGGAAGCATTCCAGGGAGACTGGTAATCTCCTCTTGAGAGATGGAGGCATAGAAGGGACCCCTGTCACCCCCAAAGGGTTTAGAAGCACCTGAGGCCAGTTACTGAGGAGAATCTTATACTGGGGGCTCCAGGGATGCCAGCTCTGATGGAAACTGAGGGGTCAGTGTGGAACTGGTCTGCCAACCAGTTCCTTGCCGAGTACCATGCAGGCTGACGCATCTAGGCTGGCAGGACCTGAGGGTATGTAGCTTAAAGGAATTCTGCTGTTCCCCAGTGCCTGGGATGAGGGGGCAACTGAATGCTCTGTGCTGAACTTTAGGGCAACCAGCCCTGAATATGCCCCCAGGGCAGGCCTCTCAGTTCTCTGGCTCCCTTCCACCCAATTCTGTCAGCATCTGGGAACTCTCGTGAAGGCCTCTGGGCCTCAGGCAGGGATGGGCCAGCCTGCCTACGGCCCAGACTGCTTTCCAGCTCCTTCCTTTCTTCCCTATTTCCTCAGGTTGGGCCAGTTTCCATTCTACATTCCTCCCCCCACCCTGCCTTATCTCACACTGAATTTCTCAGATGCAACCTGGTGTGGCTTCATTTGACTAGTGGCCCCTCTTTCCCTCCCCAATTTGGTTTGTGTGGGGCTTGCTTCTCCCACGATGCAGTGCGACTGCTTTGGGCTACAGAGCATCTCATTCTTTCCTGAGAACCCACACTGAGAGGTTGCAGGTCCCCAAGGACTTTACTTCTTTGGGGGAGACTTCTGAAGAACTGTCCAAGGGCAGAGGGATTCTGAGGACCACATTTAAGATCTGTGGGTGGCAGCCATAGCATTAGAGATTTCTGTTCACTTCAGAGAAGGATTTCCTGTTATGATGAGCTGTTCTGTAAAACAGCTGTCTCAGGTCCTTAGTGAGACCCCCGTCCCCAGAGGTGTGTAAGTAGAGGCTGGATGGACAACCATGAGAGATGCTATTGAGGGCCAGTAAAAGAAGGGTAGGGCTCTTCCGTCGCTGGGTCTCTCTCTATGTTAATTTTTTTGTTGCTGTGATCACCACAGACCCATGGAGTTGTTTGCCTTCTGGTCAGCTCTCCTCACTGCAACATCCGTGCAAGTTCTTGAGGTTCAAGACAGACACAACAAAGCTAAGAGCAAATCCAAGCCAGAGGCAGGGAGAAAGCTGAGACAGCAAACTGCTCCTGGCTTCATGCTCCCTTGTCTCTCTCATTAGCTCCAGGGGTTCTGGAGAAGCCTTATTCCCCAGCTAACCCTGTAACCCTCCCATGCCTTCAAAGGCAAGGGAGTGCCGTGCCCCCCCAGCAGCAGCTGTCCTAGCTGCAGGGGTCAGGGCCTCGGAACACACCTGAGGTTAGAAGACCCCTGGGTGAGACCTGGCCCAGGCCACCAGGTAGCTCCCTGCCGTGCCTTTGGGCAAAGAGAGGATTCCAGTGGGGCCCCAGTGGCTCCAGGGCCCAGGCAGCCAGGAAAAGACTCTGGGGTAGGCGGTCTCTGCCTTCACAGGTTGGCCACCTGGCAAAACGAATAGACTGGGGTTCTGGTGGCCCTGGGGAGCATAGCTGAGCCCCCAGGGTGGGAGCTGCCTCTGGGTGCAGCCAGCTCAACTGTGGGAAGAACTTTAGAGCTAGCAGAGGCCCTTCACAGGAGCCAGTGTGCAGAGCTGTGCACAGAGGCTAGTTGGCCACCCATAGTGGGGGTGGTGCTGGGAGCCTTGGCAGTGAGTGAGAGCAGAGAAGTTCAAAGAGAGAGAGAGAAAGTGACTGATTCTGTGATTCCCATATCCTCAAGCCATGTATGTAACTATATATCTATTATATCTATGTATTTATGGATTTCTATAGCTATCTGTTATCTCTATATTTATCTCTGCATTTCCATATGTCTATCTAAGTAATTGTGTATCTGTGTATTGATCTCTTTGCTATGTATCTACATAGCTCTGTATCCATCTATGTCTCTCCTCTTTTAGAAGAATGGCTGATGGAGATCCCAGAGAGTTTAAGGCCCTCTTCTTCCTGAGCTGCCCCTCTCCATGGTCACTGCCTGCCCTCCCACCCCCTTTCCCGCTGGATGGTGGCCATTCTGGGCCTGGGTCAAGGGGTTACCATGAGGAAATAGGCCAAAGTCCGGAAAGCCATCCTCCGAAGCCAGTAGCAGCTGCTTTGCTTGCATCTGTTGGGGGTGAGGAAGATGAGAGAGCAGGAAGAGTCATGGGGGAGTGGAGGTGGTGGTGTGGGAGCACAGGGAATGTGACAGCGGCTGAGCAGTCATGAGTTTTAATTCTGGGAGGCAGGACATCACACTAGTAGCCCGCGCTGGCATTCTCTTGCTGTGTGATCTAGGACAACATTCTGTCCCTCTCAGGCCTTCGATGTGCCCATCTATACCATCAGCCTCTTGAAGGGCCCTTCCAGAGCTGACACCGTTAGCAGGGCAAAAGTCACCACACTTTTAAATCATGGATTCCTATCACTAGAGCATTTTGAACACAGCAACTCAAGATATCTATGAAAGTGCTAACTTCTCAGTCATGTCTGACTCTTTGTGACCCCATGGACATGTTCGCCAGGCTCTTCTGTCCATGGAATTATCCAGGCAAGATCACTGGAGTGGGTTGCCATTCCCTTCTCCAGGGGATGTTCCTGACCCAGGGATCAAACCTGGGTCTCCTGCATAGCAGGTGGATTCTTAACCATCTGAGCCACCAGGGATTTATTAATACATAATACAGGGATTTATTAATACATGCTGCTGCTGCTGCTGCTGCTAAGTCGCGTCAGTCATGTCCGACTCTGTGCGACCCCATAGACGGCAGCCCACCAGGCTTCCCCGTCCCTGGGATTCTCCAGGCAAGAACACTGGAGTGGGTTGCCATTTCCTTCTCCAATGCGTGAAAGTGAAGTCTCTCAGTCGTGTCCGACTCTAGCGACCCCATGGACTACAGCCTACCAGGCTCCTCCGTCCATGGGATTTTCCAGGCAAGAGTACTGGAGTGGGGTGCCATTGCCTTCTCCGTTATTAATACATAATGTAGTGGTAAAGAACACAGACTCTGGGGTCAAGTTTGTGAATGTGAATCCTGGTTCTTCTATTGGGTGAGTGGCTTGATGTCTCTGGGCCTTAGTGGTCCCTGTAGAAAGAGGAGATAGGAGCTCTACTCACTGCCATCAAGTGATTGTGGGGGTCTGGGACAGAGAGAATGCATAGATGCTGTTTTTACTATACATGTATTACTTTACTAATTGATGATGTAAGTCACAAATTGCATGTCCAATGTCAAAACTGTTAAAGGATGAGGTAAAAAGAAATAAAATACTCTCTATATTGCGATATTTTCTTCTCACTCCCCAGTGGGTTACTTAGGGCACTTGGCATTGTAACTCTTCCAGAGTTTGCTTGCGATCCCTTCTCTACTTTTCCACCAGAGAAGTTTGAGTCTGGGCCTCCTAAGGTGACAAGCATGCCAGTCTGGACTTGGGCCTGCCTGGCACCATGCAACCACTCCTGGATACACTGCGTTCTTCCAGGAGTCCTCTCCCTCAGAGGGGCTAAAGGCCCGGAGGCGCCCCATTTCCCCAGACCTGGAGGACCAGCATGGTCTGGGGGCCTTACTTGTGGCCCACAGGCTCTGCTGCCCACACCCCAGGGTGTCTGCTGTCCCTGTTCTCCTCAGCCCAGGGCCTGGGGTCAAGGTGTAGCCCCTTCCTCTCGCCCTCACCACAGCCAACCTCTCCGTCACAGAGCAAGCAAGCCAAGTCCAGGGCTCACAGCCCGCCCTGAATCTCTATTTCTCGGATGGATAATGACAGTGCGCCATTACTGAGCACTCTTGCACTTTCTTAAGTACTTTACCTGCATCTTCTCTTTGAATCTTCCCAGGGATCCTATGAAACAAATACTCTTCTTCCACTTTGACATATGCGAGCATCACCAAATCAGTGACAGAGCAGGGAAACCAATGGCCAGCAGCCTGACTGGAGAGCAGCCTCTTCATCACCTTGTGAGGGTGAATGAACAAGGGACGGAATGGTTTCCCTGTTCCTCTTCACTCTTCCCCAAGGCCCCTGCTGTGCCCTTCCTGAATTCTGGGTTTGCTCTGACCCCCAGGCCCCGGCTCCCCCCACCCTGTATCTCCGGGGATCCAGCTCAGTGGGTCTGCACACCCGGCCCCAGGTCCCGGGCTCCTGTACCCCCATCCCCTCTCCCCTCCTGACAGCCCCGCCCCGGTGGACCGCCGACCTGCAGGTAATCCCCTCCCCCTTCCTCCCCCCGCAGCTCCACCGCCTTCCGATTAGCCCAGTCTCGGATCTCTTCGGCTGGGAACAGCCACCCCCACCCCTTCCCCCACTCTGCTCCCTCGTGGGGAGCCCCGCTCCCAGGCCGGGCCGTCCCATTCAAGGCGCCTTCCTCCATTGTCCCCGCCTGCCACTAACGCGGGCCATTAGCATTTCTAAAGCCCACTTCTCCTGGTCTCCACTTTGGTCTCAGCCAAAAAGGGTATCACTTTGAAACAGGATTTTGGGAAAAGGGTGCTCCCTAGGCTGCTAAAACAGCTTCCCTTTATGCCCTCAACGCTCCAGGCCTCAGTCTGTTTGCCTATAAAATGGGGAGAATTGCAATCCCACATTTCAGGCTTAGGACACCTGGAATTTCTCAGCTCGACAGTGTTTGAGAAATGAAGCAGCCTCCTGGGACCGCAGTACAACTGCCTGTTCCTTCCCCTGGGTTTTTCTGGCCCTACCAGTCTGGACCCTCCATTTCCCAGCCACGTCCCAGGGGAGTTACAGAGTTTTGTTAAAACTGGTTTTCCCTGCCCTAACCCAAGCGGCCTTTGTTAAGGCCCTGGCAGGATGGGGCATGAATGAGGGTGACTTCGTTTGCCCTGGCATCTGAAACCTGCCTAAGTAACTTGGGTGGAGAGACAGCGCCACCCAGTGGCTCCATGGGCTCTAAGCTAGTCTTCTTGGGAGTGGGTCCTCCTATACCTGGCTTCACGGCCCCCAGGAGGCATCTCACCAGAGAAACCCTCTCTACTTGTAAGATTCCATTTGCATTGGTTTAGCTGCTTCAGATCCAAGGCTAAATAAAGAACCAGAGGTTAGAGTCCCAACCTGCTCAGCCAGCTGCGGCCCCTCCCCCATCATTCCTCTGGGCTGGCAATGACCCTTACTCTAGACTCTCTGGCCAATGACCAGTACTTTCCCCTGCCTGGTCCTCACTTTTCTCTATCTGGAAAATGGCAGAATATTCCCTAGCCACCTTCTGCTTTTCCTGGTTGGCTGGGGAAATTTGTGGGATAGGGGAGGCTGTGGGTCTGACAGCCAGTCCTCCAAGACAGTTGGCCACTTGGACCCCAAGAATAGGCTCTGGCCCCATCCATATTTCCCTGACCAAATCCCTAGCCTGAGTGTCTTCCTGGAGATTCAGAACTGCTGACCAACCCCCTAATAATACCAGGAAAATGGGACCCACTCCTCTGCAACGCCTACCTTCTTTGGTTCTTACTTGCTGTTTCTACCCTCTTCCTGCTTCCTCTCTTCTCCCCCTGCTTGTTCCCCTGTAGCTACAGGATGCCTGTGTTTCTCTTCAAGCTTGGTAGGGAGCAAAATGAGGCAAGAGTAACCCCTGTCTCCAATTAAAGCCCACCACCCATCCCATTCCCCTCTAGGGTCCCTTCTGAAGCTGGTCTGGCTGAAGCAGGCGATGAAGGCAGAGGGGACCAACAATCAGCCCCAGAGACCTGGGGTGCTCTGTCTCCATCCTTCCTCCTGGCCTCCTCCCATGAGCCCTCCCTCTGTGCAGATAAGGCAATGGGCTCCAAAGTCCCTCTGATTTGGGGAGAGAGAGTAGGTGGATTGGGCCCCTAGTGTGTTGTGTCTGGAGTCGGCTAAAGCTTCTGGAAGAACCAGACTGATGGAGAGAGCAGAAGATAGGAAGAAGCTTGGTCAAGAATGATGGAGCAAAGGGTGCTCAGCTCCAGTATACAGTGTGGCCTCTAAGCATGGTTTAACCTGGACTTTCTCCCAGTCAGGAGGAGATGGAAAGAGCTGAGAGTAGTCCCAGACACATGGATCAGCAATACAGACGGCAGGGTTCTTCTGGTTTGGGCCTTTTTAGCTCTTCTCTGAGGAATTGTAGGGGTTTCTAGGACCAGTGGCTATGAGTGTGCTGTGCTGTGTTCAAGGGGCAAGGGCAACCCCCATCCCGAAACAGTTCTACTTGATCTGTTATTTTTTGTTATAGTTCCAGATGAGATTTTGTTCAGAAAAATTATTCTGCCACTGGAAATAAAAAGTTTAAAAAGCCCTGACTTGATGCAGCTTTACAGTTTACAAAGGGGGAAATTGAGGCCCAGAAGGGTAAACTGAGCATAGGACTCTATACCCAGAAAGTCTCCAATAAATATTTTAGAAAGAGCTATTGAATATCATGACATTTTCAAATAATTTTAAAGCATAACCAAGTTCACTTTCATGCTACAAGACCTGCCACCTTTTCAAACGATCTAAAAAAGTTGTTGCATGAGCAGAAACAAAGTTGGGAATTTCTCAAATGTTAAGAATTACTTAAAAGCATAGCAAACTCGCATAATTTAAGTGTAAGCAAAGGGGAATTCATACAATTGTCCTTACCTGCTGTCTAAGCCAGGAAGTATGCATGTTCTTGAGTAAATTTTAGTTAATTTCTGTCATGGGTTTAACATTAGCTGCTGATGTTTGACATGAAGAAAAAGTGAAAAAGAAAAAACTTCTTCTTGCTTTGAGGTTGAGATGTGAAAGGTGCTGTCATGAACACAAAGGTACATTCACACCTCCAGGGGTGGTTTGGTTCTGGGGGGGAGGCCCTTATTGTCTCTGAGCCATGACTGGGGTATTTGAGGCCCTCGCTCAGCCTTCTGTGGACCATTATGCACCACAGAGCAAAGCCTGCTATGCACAGTGGCACAGATTCTGGGTCGTCCTCTAGATGATCCTCAGGCATGTTGTAAACCCAAGCCACTTTCTCTCTCTAAGTGTAGATGGGCTGGCTATCAGGAAAGTAATCAAATGTTAGGAGCTGGTTGACCAGGATGTAATGATCAGGAGACACCATCTACCAAAACTGGGATTGTGTGTTCCAGAGGCAAATAGAAACAATTGGTAGGCTAGGTCTGGGTTTGAATTATCCATATCACTGCTTTGCCCCACCCTCCCAGCCTACCTCCCTACATGCTCAGTCAGTATGGATAAATAAAAAGAGCTTTCTGCTATTGACTCATTGAATGTGACTTCAGGTAACCTCTTTCCTCTCTGATACCCAGTCTCTTCATTTCTCTTGTAAAAAGAAGTTTCAGAGTAAACCATCTATTGAGAAAGTTAAAAGACTGCCCAAAGAATGGGAGAAAATATTTTCTAATCATATATCTGATAAGAGTCTGTGCTATGCTCAGTCTTGTCTGACTCTTTGCAACCCTATGGAGTATAGCCTGCCAGGCTCCTCTGTCCATGGGATTTTCCCGGAAAGATCACTGAAGTGCCATTTCTGCCTCCAAGGGATCTTTCTGACCCAGGTATCGAAACTGTGTCTCCTACGTCTCCTGTACTGCAGGCAAATTCTTTACCACTGAGCCACTGGGGAAGCCCAATAAGAGTCTAGCATCCAGAATGTATAAAGAAGTCTTTAAAACTCAAGAAATAAAGAGATAAATCACCCAGTCAAAAAACAGACAAGTTGGAAGAAGTAGATATTTTTCCAAAAAAAGATATACAAATGACCATTAAGCCTTGAAGAGATGTGTGCATGCTGTCGCTTCAGTTGTGTCCAACTGTTTGCGACCCAATGGACTGTAGCCCCCCAGGCTCCTCTGTCCATGGGATTCTCCAGGCAAGAATACTGGAGTGGGTTGCTATGCCCTTTTCCAGAGGATCTTCCTGACCCAGAGATCGAACCCATGGCTTTTACATCTCCTGCATTGGCAAGCGGGTTCTTTACCACCAGCGCCACCTGGGAAGCCCCTGTAGTCATGAAGGGAATACAAATCAAAACTACAAGATGTCACTTCATATCAACTAAGATGGCTAGAATTAAAAATCAAATAACTGGGGAAATAAGTGTTGGTGAGGATGTGTAAAAATTGGAATGTTTGTTCTTTGCTGGTGGGAATGTGAAATGGTACACTCACTATAGAAAACAGTCTACCAGCTCCTGAAAAAGTTAGACATAGAGTTACCATGTGACCAAGCAATTCCACTCCTAGGTACATACCCAAGAGAAATGAAAATACATGTCCACACAAAAACTTGTACATGAAGGTTAATAGCAAAGGTATTCACAATACCCCAAAATGTAGAAGTGACCCAAAAGTCTATCAGCTGGTGAATAGCTTGACAAAATGCTATATATCCAGACAATGGAATACCATTTGGGAATAGAAAGGAATGAAGCATGATACATAGGCTGCAACATCGATGAACATTGAAAACCTAAGTAAAAGGCCAAATACAAAAGGGCACATTTTGTATGATTCCATTTATTTGAAGTGTCCAAAATAGGCCTATCGACAGAGACAGAAGACAGGTTAGTGACTGATGGGGGCTGAGGGTAAGGCATGTTGGGGAGTGACTGCTAGTGGGCACAGGGTTTCTTTGGGGGTGACGAAAATGCTCTGGAATTAGTGGCGATGGTGGCACATACTAAAAACCACTGAACTGGACATTTTAAAAGGGTGAATTTTACGGTATGTGAATTATATCTCAATTTTTTTAAAAAAAGAATGAACTATAGCAGTAGTTTACAAATTTGGCTAAATCATAACTACTCCAGAAGCAACCCACCTTCTGGTGATTCCAGGCCTGAAAGTCTGTATGTTTTATATGCTCCTGGGATGGTTCGGATGTAGCCAGGTTTGGGAACCACTCTCCTAGCTCTAACATTCTGGGTCCCTGCCTGTGTCTCTAATGCGAGGTACCTGTAAGCAGAAAGCCCCTTTCTCTGTGGGAGCTGGCCCCCTCTCGGGTTCTGCACACCCTGAGACAGCCAGACCTCACACCCCAAGAAGGACCTGTTGCATTAGCCCCAGAAACAGACCCTTCTTGTGCTCCTTGGGCTGCAGGGTGGTTTCTGACCTCTGAGCCGGGGCTGCTGGTGTTGGCCTTCCCAGGTGTGGGAGCCTCCTTGCCCCTCCTCCGCCTCTCCCTCCAGGGCCTCCTTCATCAAGGCCTTAGAGCCATTGCTCCTCTGCACCAGGGGCGCCAACACCAGGCCTGCCCAACTGGCCATGTGGTAAAAGAACTCAAACCCCGCTGGGGAGTCTGGTAGGAGAGGCAGCCACAGGGATGACCCTCAGGTGCCTGGGAAACCACATGCCTAGGGCATTTTAGCTCTGGTGCTTGGACCAGATTCTGAGGAGAGGGCTCTTAGAGAGGCAGTCCAGGCCCAGTCTTCAGCAGATGAGTGGTTCTGGTCCCCTTCAGGGTGTGTAAAGACCCGAGGGTATATGAAGACAGGAGCGTGTGCACAGGCCTAGTGAGGCGCTAGGCTCAGCTGTGAGCCAAGATACTAAGGCCTTGCTCATAGTTTCTCCTTGCCTACCTTTTCTCCTCCAAGCTCATATTCTCTCCTCACAGTATCTGTAACAAAATAATGTTCCTCCCCACCCCACCGATTGAGGGCCGACCTTATGTTGGGCCCAATGCAAAATGCTTTGAGAAACTTTCCTTCATTCCATCCTCACAACAACCTTTTACAGTAGGAAGTACTCTTCTCACTTTACATGAGGAACAAGGAATTCAAAGTTAGTTATTCACTTGATTAGAATTTTGGGGGCACTTGTTATATGCCAGGCACTATGCCAAGTGCTGGGTCTACAAAAAGAATGAGGTCCAGCCCCTCTTGGAGACTACACTCTATCTCCAAGCAGGAAAGGAGATTTCTAGAAAGAAGTCAAGCTGGGATAGCAAACCAGGTCCACTTGAGTCTATAGGCCTTCCTCTTGCAGGTTGCCCAGCCTTGGCCAGATGTTCCCTCCATGCATTGCAAGACTTCCCAGGGCTGCCCTGTGGCTGCATCTTTCCAGGCATGTGATAAGGGAGCATACAAAATTTAACAAATATTAGTTGTTCACATGCCACCATCATGACTTTTGCTATCATCCCACCCCACCTGTTTCATTACTTACTTGCTATTTTTTCTTAAGTGGACTCACTTCTGAAAAAGGAACTTTAGTATTTTCCTCAGTGTCATACTAAGCAATGCTATGTATGAAATCATTTGTGGTATGCTAGTTACATATTCTCCTGCTGCTGCTGCTGCTAAGTCGCTTCAGTCGTGTCTGACTCAGTGCGACCCCATAGACGGCAGCCCACCAGGCTCCGCCGTCCCTGGGATTCTCCAGGCAAGAACACTGGAGTGGGTTGCCATTTCCTTCTCCAGTGCATGAAAGTGAAAAGTGAAAGCGAAGTCACTCAGTTGTGTCCAATTCCTAGCGACCCCATGGACTGCAGCCTTCCAGGCTCCTCCGTCCATGGGATTTTCCAGGCAAGAGTACTGGAGTGGGTTGCCATTGCCTTCTCTGACATATTCTCCTAAAAAACGTTAAAATTAATATATCACTTCAGTTCAGTCACTCAGTCGTGTCTGACTGTTTGTGACCCCATGGACTGCAGCACGCCAGGCCTCCCTGTGCATCACCAACTCCCAGAGTTTACTCAAACTCATGTCCGTTGAGTTGGTTATGCCATCCAACCATCTCATCCTCTGTCATCCCCTTCTCCTCCTGCCTTCAATCTTTCCCAGCATCATGGTCTCTTCAAATGAGTCAGCTCTTTGCATCAGGTGGCCAAAGTATTGGAGTTTCAGCTTCAACATCAGTCCTTCCAATGAACACCCAGGACTGATCTCCTTTACGATGGACTGGTTGGATCTCCTTGCAGTCCAAGGGATTCTCAAGAGTCTTCTCCAACACCACAGTTCAAAAGCATCAATTCTCCTGTGTGCAGCTTTCTATATAGTCCAACTCTCACATCCATACATGACTACTGGAAAAACCATAGCCTTGACTAGATGGACCTTTGTTAGCGAAGTAATGCCTCTGCTTTTGAATATGCTGTCTAGGTTGGTCATAACTTTCCTGCCAAGGAGTAAGCGTCTTTTAATTTCATAGCTGAAGTCACCATCTGCAGTGATTTTGGAGCCCCCAAAAATAAAGTCTGCCGCTGTTTCTACTGTTTCCCCATCTATTTGCCATGAAGTGATGGGACTGGATGCCGTGATCTTAATTGAATGTTGAGCTTTAAGCCAACTTTTTCACTCTCCTCTTTCACTTTCATCAAAAGGCTCTTCAGTTCTTCTTCACTTTCTGCCATAAGGGTGGTGTCATCTGCATATCTGAGGTTATTGATATTTCTCCCGGCAATCTTGATTCCAGCTTGTGCTTCTTTCAGCCCAGCATTTCTCATGATGTACTCTGCATGTAAGTTAAATAACCAGGGTGACAATATACAGCCTTGACATACTCCTTTTCCTATTTGGAAAAAGACTGTTGTACCATGTTCAGTTCTAACTGTTGCTTCCTGACCTGCATATAGGTTTCTCAAGAGGCAGGTCAGGTGGTATGGTATTTCATCTCTTAAGAAGAATTTTCCATAGTTTATTGTGATCCACACAGTCAAAGGCTTTGGAATAGTCAATTAAGCAGAAATAGATGTTTTTCTGTAACTCTCTTGCTTTTTTGATGATCCAGCAAATGTTGGCAATTTGATCTCTGGTTCCTCTGCCTTTTCTAAAACCAATTTGAACATCTGGAAGTTCACGGTTCACATACTGTTGAAGCCTGGCTTGGAGAATTTTGAGCATTACTTTACTAGCGTGTGAGATGATTGCAATTGTTCAGTAGTTTGAGCATTCTTTGGCATTGCCTTTCTTAAGGATTGGAATGAAAACTGACCTTTTCCAGTCCTGTGGCCACTGCTGAGTTTTCCAAATTTGCTGGCATATTGAGTGCAGCACTTTCACAGCATCATCTTTTAGGATTTGAAATAGCTCAACTGGAATTCCATCACCTCCACTAGCTTTGTTCATAGTGATGCTTCCTAAGGCCCACTTCACATTCCAGGATGTCTGGCTCTAGGTAAGCGATCACACCATCATAATCATCTGGGTTGTGAAGATCCCTTTTGTATAGTTCCTCTGTGTATTCTTGCCACCTCTTCTTAATAGCTTCTGTTAGGTCCATACCATTTCTGTCCTTTATTGAGCCCACATTTTCATGAAATATTCCCTTGGTATCTCTAATTTTCTTGAAAAGATCTCTAGTCTTTCCCATTCTATTGTTTTCCTCTATTTATTTGCACTGATCACTGAGGAAGGCTTTCTTATCTCTCTTTGCTATTCTTTGGAACTCTGCATTCAAATGCGTATATTTTTCCTTTTCTCATTTGCTTTTCACTTCTCTTCTTTTCACAGCTATTTGTAAGGCCTCCTCAGACAGCCGTTTGCTTTTTTGCATTTCTTTTTCTTAGGGATGGTCTTGATCCCTGTCTCCTGTACAGTGTCACGGACCTCCATGTATAGTTCATCAGGCACTCTGTCTATCAGATCTAGTCCTTTAAATCTATTTCTCACTTCCACTGTATAATCGTAAGGGATTTGATTTAGGTCATACCTGAATGGTCTAGTGGTTTTCCCTACTTTCTTCAATTTAAGTCTGAATTTGGCAGTAATGAGTTCATGATCTGAGCCACAGTCAGCTCCCGGACTTGTTTTTGCTGATCACTATTGACATATACATCTTTGTTTAAGGCCACCTAAAATCCTCTCAACAACCTGCAAGATAAGTACCATACTTTGGAGAAACACATGAAGAGAAAGAAACTATAACTCCTCTGGAGATGCTTGGAGATGTACTTGCATGCAGACTGCCTTCATTGCAAAGTTGCTTGGTTACCCTGAGTCTTTAGGGCCCAGAAATGGATCCAGTTGAAGGCTTTGTCTGTTATTCCAAAAGAGCAAGGAGGAAGTGCAGTTGACAAGATGGTGGAAGGTCCCACACTCTGCCAGGTGACTCCTCAAGACGTCCACTCCCCATAATCTCCAGCCAAGTCATTCCCCTCACAGAATGTTAGAGACAAAGAGTGAAGGATATGGGTCTCCAGGCTAACTAAAGTAGTCAGAATTTGGGCAGCAAAGCTTCTGGATGTTACAGAAATCCTGGGGAGGTCTTTGGGTTCTCTCAGGGCTCAGGTCAAGGCTCACTATATCTGGAAAAGGCAAGGCTGAATGATCCTGGGTAAGTAACTTTATCGTGTCTGAAATGGGAAATGAGAGACTTCTTCACAGACTGGTTGTGAGGGTTAAGTGAGACAAGAATGTATGAGTGGGCTTTGATAATGGCCCATCCAAACGTTTTCATTTTGTGATCATGACTTTTCAACAAATTCAGTAAACATGCTTTGGCCACTTTGGTGCACAAAGCATCATTCCACACCCTGTTGGGGAGGGGCAGCAATAAGCATGGAGGGGTGTGAATGAGTACAATGAAGTCCCTACAGTCTAGGAGTGCAAGCAAGCAAACAGTTGGATTTAACCTATGAAATGGCCAATCATTTTGGACCCCAAACCCAATACTACCTCTGATATCAGGCAAAGTGAAATAAATACAAATGGAAATGGAGGAGGGAGTGATTTTCTCTCACTGGAAAAATTAGGGAGGGTTTCCATGAGGAAATGACTTTTGACTGAGCCTTGAAGGATGCATTGGATTGTAATCAGCTGCAATCCAAGGAGAAAGGCTTTGCAGGCTAAGAGCAGGGAGAGTGGCAACAATGCCACAACAGTGGGGTCGGGAGCAGCCTGTTTGGGGATGAGGTGGCCTGGGTACCTGGGCAAATGCTCTGCTGGGACAGCTTGGTAGGACCATTATGGAGGGTCTGAGACGCTGGCCTCACCTTCCCCAGGGAGTTGGCAGCTGCTTATTAGCAAACAAGGGGCATGGTCATTTCTTTCTGCTTAGTGGGGCAGGTGGCATGAAGTGGGGCCGCAGCCTTCTGACCTTGCAACTAAAGGCTTCTCCTGGCAGCAGGAGAAATTGTAATCAGCCAAAAGAAAGAACTTTCTGCAAGTGAGCTATGGGAACCTATTCCAGAATGTCCAAGGAAAGCTGAGGAATCTTTTCCCCTGGAGACCTTGAAAAGCAGGAGAGGTTCTCATCTGTCTGGTTTTAGAAGAATTCTGCCCAGAGGCAGGGGGCCGGACTAGATAACCCATTTGGGTTCTTTCCAGTCGGCAGCCTGGGTGATCTCATTGTTCTCTCTTCCTCTGGATGGGGTTGCCTCGCCCCACCTCAGTCTCATTGGGATTATTCCTGTTGTTAGAGATCTCCCAGGCCCCCAAAGCCACAGCTTTTCCGGTTGGTGACTCATGACCTTGTCAGCAAGATCATGCCAGTGTCTAGCCTCCATCCTCCTTGCTGTTAGCTTGAGTAAGCTTAGCCTTTCTCTTTGTAGCTTCCTTTGACGGTGAGGAAACATAGGTTATTATCCTTATATAGCCAAGACTTTCCATGGTCAGCCCTAATGCCAACGTTCCTCTCACCTCTGAAGAGAGTCGGGGCCTCACGTATAGAATAGGTTTTAGAGTTGAAGGGCCTAGGTTTCAGTTTTGATTAGTTGTATGACCTCAGGCAAGTCATTTAAGGGCAGAGATTAAGTCAACTAACACTTGTGGAGCCTTGCTATATGCTCAAATACTGCTGAATGAATCAAATGTAGGTATCTTCCCTATTTTATGGGTAGGAAAACTGAGGCTCTAAGAGGTAAAGTTTCTTGCTCACTGTTACACAACTAAAGTAATAAAGCTGGAAATGGAACTCAGACCTCACAGATTCCCAAAGCTGTGCCTTTTCCACACTCTGTGGTGTTACTTCTTGTTTCATCACTCAACCTGTTCTGTCATCTGTAAAATGGGGCTTATCCTCTCTGCCCCACAGAGATATTGGGGGGATTAAAAATATACATACTGTATGTGAAAGTGATGTGGAAGACAAAAAGTGCTCAGCAGACACTAGATAATTATGTCTCAATCCCTGATCAATTCTCTGCGCTTGTGCCAGCATCTTTGGGAAGCTATTTCTGAGAGCAGCAGGCAGAGTTGGCCTCTCCTTTCCACTATCGCTGGAGGATGGAAGAGACGTCTCTTCTTCCTGAAGTAGAGAACTAGAGAACTCTAGCTCTTATTGCACTGGGTCGAATTCTTTCTTTAGCATGTTTGCCTCCCTAATTCAACTGGAAGCTTCTCCAGCGCACAGTGCTGACACACAACAGTACTCAGCAAGTGCTGCTGCTGTTGTTCACTCAGTCGTGTCCAAATGATGCAGCGACTTGCCCTCACAAACCTGTTCCTTCTCTGTCACTGGTCCAGTCTCCATCCTCCCTCCCCAGAGCCCAGCTTCCTAACTGGGCCACCCACCGCTGGCCTCCCAATCCCATGGTCACATGTTTACCTTGGCTGGCTGGCATTCAGTCCTTAGCATGTGACACTCAGCATCGTTCTACCAGGAATGCCCTTCCCTATAATATCCTCTTGTCAAAGTGCATATTGTCTTGTTCATGCAACTTTCCCTGACCACCCACCTTGTCCAAAACTAAAGGTGATCTCATTTTCCCATGAGCTCCCCTTGCATCGAGTGGGTGCCATTTATAGGACTCCTTAATATCTTCTACCTTCCCAGACAGTTATGTGCATCCCACTATGTGACCTTGGGTAAGTCCTTACCCCTGATATGGGCCTCAGCCTCCAATCTGTGCATATGTGTCCCACGACTCTTCCAACTCTGCCATTCTGACCTGGTTTCTTTGGGGTTCTGGGAGAACAAGACACAAAAGAGAACCAGTTGAGGCCTTCAACTCTTGACAGCACGTGCCCAGATCCCAGGCCTGAAAATCAGCTGTTCAGATATTTCAAGCTAATTGACTTGGTTAATAAAAGGATAAATAAATATCTACTTAACATGATTACTGTCAGAGGCCTGAGCTACAGAACCTTACCATGCTGGGGTTTTATTGCAGGAGAAGCTAATTAGTTCTAATTAGTTAACTCCCAGGTGCTTAAGGCAGAGGCAGGGGAGAGGAGGGTGTGAGGGAGTGGAAGGCAGGTGGGGAAAGGAGGAGAAGGTGTTCTATACTCCCCTCTCTCAGCTGCTTACCTGCCACAGCCAGGCTCAGGACTCATTAGGAAGCCCAGGCTTAGTGATACCTCAGGCACTTCACGCATCTGGGATGAGGGAATGAAGCTCCTTGAGAACCTACTATGGGCTGGGCACCGAAACAAGCCTGTTCTCTGCATGATCTTGTCTGATCCTTGCAATGACCTGCAGAGGCAAGAACTCTTCATTGTCCTGTTTTCTAGGTGGGGAAACTGAGATGCACAGAAGTTAAGCCCCTTGTCTGAGCTCACACCGCAGGGAAGCAGAGGAGCCAGGACTGGATCTGACTGCAAGGCCAGGGTTGCTGTCTTTGGCCTCTGTTACGCCTCCAGGTGACAGCCCCAGAGGGCTCGTGCTGCTCAGAAAGGGATTTGGATAGGCAGTGACCTCCCTTCACTGTGGTACTCAGCCAAGAGGTCTTCCTGGATAGGCCAAACCAGACACAGCCAGAGCTGGCAGGGTACTGAAGAGCTAGTCGTCGTTTGAATCAAGGACTCCTCCTCCTTTGATTCTGGTCAAAGCTCTGGGCTGGAAATCCTGCATGACTCAGATCCCCGCCCACAAGGAACTCACATTCAAGGGAAGTGTATGAACATTTGGATAGCAAGTTATTTAACTGTTAAAAATGTACATGAGGAGATACAGCTCTCTTCTATTGCATAATTTCTCTGCTTAGAGAAAAATTTTCCCAGGCTTTGAGGGCCTAAGTCAGAGAATCAGGGTCTCCTTCTGGGACACCATTTGCAGTGTTGGAAGGAGCATGGACTCTGGCGTTTGGATTTGAATCGAGGAGCTGCCACTTATTAATTGTATGATCTTGGTCATATCCCTCTGCCTCTCTCTGTCTGGCCCACCCTCTGCTGGACCTCGCTTCACAACGCTTACCTGCACACACTATCTCCTAACTGGCTTACCTGCTTCTCTGGAACCCATTCCTCACACTGCAGCCAGAATGAGCTGCTGCCTCATGTGATAACCCCACTGTAAGTCCTTCAAAGTCTTCACCATGGCCTGCGAAGCTTCCATGATCTCTGGCTTCATTTCAGGCCACACTCTCTCACTCACCAAACTCTGCCACACTGGTCTTCTTAATGTTTTAGAAATCTGATCTCTTTTCTACCTCTGGACTTTTGTACCCATTGTTCTGGCCACCTCAGTGTTCTGACCCCAACCACTTGCATTGCTGGCCTCTTCTCATTCTTAAACATCACCTCCTCAGGGACATTTTCCCTTTAACCCTATCTCAAACAGCAGTAGCCCCTTTGTTCTCAATTTCCGTACCTTTTGTTTCCATCCAAATACCACAATTTGTAATTTTCTAAATTCACTTAAACATGTGTTCTTTATCTATTTCCTCCCACTCAGATAATAAGCATCATTAGGTCAATGACTTTGTCACTGCCACTGTGTCTTGAACAGCGTTTGACACATAGTAGGTGCTCAATATAGACTTGGTACAGATGGAGGGGTGGATGGTTGGAGCAGTAAATGAATGGCCACTTCTTAAAGCTGTTGTGAGGATTAAATGAGCTGATGCATGTTAAATGTCTGGCACAGAGCCCAGCAAAGAGCCCAGCTCAATAGCTAAGTTGAATCTGCACGTGGCTGGCACCCAGCTATTTCCTGAGCCATCCCCACCTTAGTCAGCTAGTACTCCATCCCACCACCCTGCAAGGCCCAGCTCCTACTGCCCTGGAAACAAACCCGTTCTCACCCACAGGCAGTGTGCTAGAGTTGAGTGACACTTGTTAACGATTCAGGAATTTTACAAGCAGATTGTTAAACTATCAGCAGCTTCAGAGTGGCCACGGAGGGAGTATTTACACCACAGAAATGGACAAATAGTACAAATCGCACCCCCACCACGCAAAGAGCCAGTTTACCAGTACACCATCACTAGGCTTCTTTCCTGCTGCTCACCCTGTCAGAGTGCCCTGCCTGAGTTCAGTCTGCCAGCCTTCAAGGCTCAGATCAAGCACTGACTCCCCCCAAAAGCCATGAAGCCTCCCTTATCTCACTCCTGCTGACAGCCTCAGTGCCACAGGTGAGGGTATCGAAGTCAGTGTTTCTGTATATTGATTTTTGTCTTCTTATTCTCCAAGTAACACGGAAATCTTACCCCCGAAGCTTACTTTTAAAACTGCAAAAGCAAGGGCATGGTTAATACACTTATTTCTTCTAGTCCCTCAGGGTGCCTAGCACAAGATTGGGGACTGGAGAGGTTTTGGTACAGTGTTTACAGCAGCAAGTGCTCAGTGACAGGTGAGTTTGGATAAAGAAGATGTGGTAGGGACTGCTCTTGTGGCCCAGTGGCTGAGACTCCGTGCTCTCAATGCAGGGGGCTTAGGTTTGATCCTTGGTCAGGGAACTGGATCCCACATGCTGCAACTAAGACCTGGTGCAGTCAGACAAATAAATAAAATAAAAGGTTTTTTTAAAAAAAAAAGAAGAAGAAGAAGATGCGGTACATATATACAGTGTAACATTAGTCGTAAGAAAGAATGATAAAACGCCATTTACAGCAACATGGATGGACCTAGAGATTATCATACTGAGTGAAGTAAGTCAGACAAAGACAAATATCATATGATATCACTTATATGTGGAATCTGAAAAATAAAATGATCAAGTGAGCTTATTTACAAAACAGAAAAAGACTCACAGACATAGAAACCAAACTTATGGTTACCAAAGGGGAAAGGGGAGAAGGATAAATTAGGAGTTTGGGATTAACACATACACACCACTATATATAAAATAAGTAAACAACAAGAACCTACTGTATAGCACAGGGAAATATACTCAGTATCTTGTAAAAACCTATAATGTAAAAGAATCTGAAAAAGAAAATATTTTGTGTGTAATACATATATATTGTGTATAATACATATATATGTGTGTGTAATACATATATGTACACATATATATGACTGAATCAACTTGCTGTACACCTGAAACTAACACAACATTGTAAATCAACTATGTTTCAATAAAAATTAAAAAAGAAAAGGCGACTCAGCAGCAAGCTGATAGAGTGGCTGCTGCTGCTGCTAAGTCGCTTCAGTCGTGTCCGACTCTGTGCGACCCCATAGACGGCAGCCCACCAGGCTCCACCACCCCTGGGATTCTCCAGGCAAGAACACTGGAGTGGGTTGCCATTTCCTTCTCCAATGCATGAAAGTGAAAAGTGAAAGTGAAGTCGCTCAGTCGTGTCTGACTCTTAGCAACCCCATGGACTGCAGCCCACCAGGCTCCTCCGTCCATGGGATTTTCCAGGCAAGAGTACTGGAGTGGGGTGCCATTGCCTTCTCTGGACAGAGTGGCAGGAGTCTAGAAAAGAGAAACAGGAGCCCTGCATTTGGCACAGCTCAGCCACTGCCTTGCAGTGTGACCTCAGTCCAGTCCCTTTACCTTTCCAGGCCTCAGTTTATCTATCAAAAATGATGTTGATGATTTTTGAAGCTTCCTTCAGACTTCAAGATTTCAAGGACTTGTTCATTGACTGATATGCAAATAAGTGTTCATTATTTGGTGCAAAAGCTATTAGGTATTTTCAAAGAAACAATTACTGGCATCCCTTCCACCACGTTCACCACAAGAGAAGACTTAGGAGGGCCTTTAGGACCACTGAACACAAGGCATTATTATCCATTCTGCAGATAATGATAGCTAGGATTTACCAAGCTCTTGTGATATGCCAGGTAGTATTCTAAAAACTTGACATTGATTAACCAGTTTAACCATCACAACAACACTAAAAAGGTAGATACTATTATCAGTGTCCATTTTACAGATGGGGAAGTTAAGGTTCCGACAAGTAGAACAACTTTCCCAAGCCACACAGTTGGGAATAGAATCGAGGCTTGAACCAGGCAGTCTGATTCTAAATCCCATACACCTGACCACTGTGCTGTGCTGCTTTATACAATTTCTCAGAGGCAGTAGCTGCCCTTCAAAGGCCCTGGAGCCCCCAGACAGACAGCTAGCTTTCCCACCTACACCCCAACGGGTCCCATCGTGGTGCAAGCTTTACCAATAGGCAGAATGCCTTAGAGGAAATGTCACATCTGGTTTCCTCCACCTCCCAGCTGTGTGACTCTGGGCAGGTCCCTCTGCCTCTCTGAGCCTCAGTTGTCTCATCTATGTCACACAAGGCTGTTGTGAGAATTAAGAGGGAGGAAATTAGTAGGTAATGATTGTCTCTGTATATTAATATTTAAATTTGCATTGAATTACCTCTTCTCTTTCTTCTAGAGAGAATTTGTTTTCCCATTTTACAGAGTGAAAATATCCTCAGAAAGGGTAATAATTTCCTCAAAGCCTTGCTGTTAGATGGGGCAGAAAACAGGATTAAAAAGACTCCAAGTTATTTTTGTTTAAATAAGTTTTTAAAAAAATTTAGACCACTTTAAGATTTACAGAAAACATTTAGAAGACTGTATGGAGTTCCCATATATCTGTACCCAATTTCCCCATCTTACATTAGTGTAGTCCATTCGTTACAATTAATGAATTAGTATTAAAGTCAGATTTCCTTAGTTTTAACCTAATGTCCTTTATTCATTCCAGAATTCCATTCAGGACACTGCATTATATCTAATCATCATGTCTCCTTAACTCTTCTGGTCTATGGTTGTTTCTTAGACTTTTCCTTGTTTTTAATGACCTTCACAGTTTTTAGGAGTGTTAGTAAGCTACTTTGTAGACTGTCCCTCAATCAGGATTTCTCTGATGTTTTTCTCACGGTTAGACTGCAGTTAAGGGTTTAGGGGAGGAAGTGCTCTTCTTATCCCATCATAGCAACAGTATATGCTCTTAGCATGATTTGCCATTGTTGATGTTTACAGTGATCACCTGGCTGAGGTATGTTTGTCAGGTCTCTCCACTGGAAAGTTACTCCGTGTGTTCAGCCCTTTCCATACTGTACTCTTTGGAAGGAAGTTGCTATGCACAGCCCACACTTAAGGTGTGTGGAATGGGGAGATAAGCCTTGCCTCTTTGTGGGAAGAGAATCAACATAAATTATTTGCAATTCTTCTACACAGGAGATTTGCCTCTTCTCCTGTATTTATTTATTTATATTTTCATTCATTCATTTAACCACTTATTTCTATCACTATAGACTCATGGATGGTCTTCCCAGGTGGTTCTAGTGGTAAAGAACCCACCTGCCAATGCAGGAGACATAAGAGACTCAGGTTTAATCGTTGGGTCAGGAAGATCCCCTGAAGGAGGGTATGGCAACCCAGTCGGGTATTCTGGCCTGGAAAATCCCATGGACAGAGGAGTCTGGAGGGCCACAGTCCATAGGGTCACAAAGAGTTGGACATGACTGAAAGGACTTAGCATGCACGCACATAGACTCATGGATATTGGTTATTATACTTTGGGTTATAATCTGATACTACATTATTTATCCTGTTGCTCAAATTGATTCAGCTTTAGCCTTTGGAAGCTCTTTCAGTTGGCTCCTGTGTCCCTCTGACCTATCATTGTGGGTTTTATCTTTTTGGCATTTCCTTCCTCTCTGTATCTTTATCTACAAGATACTCCAGGCTCATCTCATTTATTTCCTGTGCCAGCCCTAGAATCAACTGCTACTGTGAAGAACTCTGGTTCCTTGATTGGAAAATGGTATTACAAACCAAGATTCAGGCACTGGGTGTGTTCATTGCTCCTGGGCCCTCTCAACTAACAGAGTAAGATGTATGTGTGTATGCTAACTAGTGTATACACACATATCAGTAAGTGCTCTGTGTAACTATTTGTACCCATATTGAGCTAAACAAGAGTTTACACTCATGTCCCCCCTTCTGATCCATTACCACATGGATTACTCTAGCCTTTTCCTTGCTTATTTGTATACTCGCACTCCAACAGTGAGCAACCTGGCTCCTGCCATTCACTATCTGACTTCATGCTCTTTTATAGCCTTTCTCCCTTACTCCTTCCAGGTTCCCAAGGCCTACCTGGCAGCTGCCTTGGGGAGTAGCTGTGTTCATCTCTCCTGGGCTATGGGTGGTCCTAGGTGGTGGTGGTGCTTTTACAGCCTGGGAAACTCTTGCTATCAGTCTCTCCCTGGTTTGATTTCCATAGGCAGCCCTCAGAGTAGCCTCCTCCGGTCATTCTGAGGGCCTGGGAGGGTTTCCCCAAGTACCTTTCTGTGCGTGACTGAGCCTTTAGACCTGCAGGAATTCATTGCTGATGTGACAGCAGCCCCTCCTCCAACTGCCTGGTATGCTAACCTCACTGTCTCATCCCCTACCATTCTTCCCCTTAGCCAGCCACTGGGTTTTCTTGCTAAGCCCTGCTCAGCCTCACAGTTCCTGGCCAGTGGTCTGGAATGACATGTGGTCGAGGATGCAGAGAAAATCAGAATTCCAGGCGTGAGCAACATACCGCATGGAGAGGCTAAGGCTCCTTTGGCCAGAGTTCAGATTAGTCCAGCTCAGCGGCTGTCACCTTGGAGCAGTACGCTCTATGATCCCACACAAGCAGGGCCCTTACCCCAGCCCCATGCCTCAGGAGACCCTGTGCTTTGGAGGACATTCCTCTAAATGTGCTAACGTCCCCTCTGGTGCCGAGTTCCAGCCAGAGCCAGCACTGCCTCCCAGGTAGAGTGCTCTGAGCCCAAACATGAATCCAAGTGGCCCCAGTCCCTGTTTCTCCTCTTTGGGAAACTCTGGCTATACTACGTGTGGGGTCAACCAGATGCCCTGATCTCCTCGACTCATATCTATGGTGTCTTTCTGGGACACTGGAGCTGAGTTGGCACAGTATTTTTTTTTCACAAGACCCTGGGAGAGACCAGGTTGCCAGAATGTTGCTAACATGCTGATTTGGGGTAAGTTGAATTGTTTATGTAACAGGGCCCTTACACTCATATACACACATACAAATATATGTCTATTTATTATATAAACATATATATCCCCTCCTCTCCCTCAGGCTTATATACTCTAGGGCAGCCCTTCCTTAGAGTTTATGGAGTTAAAAGTACAGAATGTCCAAGAGAGAAGAGTTTTGAAGCCATTTAGCCCAAGGCATTCCTGGTGTATATGCGTCACCCCCTCCCCCACCTCCACTTGCCCCAGAATCTGCTCTGGGTCTGTCTGAACCTGGAGTTGCTGGGGAGGAGAGAAGAATAAGTCTCTGTCAATGTCTTCTAGGGTCTCCCAGTCTAATGGGAGATACAGGTACAGAAACTGTCACTTTGAGTACAATTAAAAGAATAACCACAATAATAGTAAGAGCTGCCATTTATTTAGCCCTTACTGTGGGCCAGGCATGGCCCTCCATGCTTTGCACACATCGGCTTGTTACGTGCTCTCAATGAGCTCATGAAGCAGGTACTTCCCTATATTCCTACCTATAGAAGAGGCAACTGAGGTTCAGAGATGTAAAGCAGGATATGTGTGAGAGAACAGAGTGCCCTTCAGCTCTGTCTGGCTCCCCAGCCTGAGTCCTTTCATACTCTCAGGCCTCAAGCCTGAAGAAATGGAGGCCAAGTGGACCAAGGTTACTTGCCCAGAAAGAAAGGAGTTGAATCCAGTGCTGTCTGCCCTCATCCCTGTGGGGAAGCTGCTGCGTTTTGACAGAAAGTCAGTGGCATGTGTCCACAGTCCTGGCTCTCCTCTGCTGTCATGGTCTCATCTCCTGGCACAGCCCCAGCCTCGGCCTGAGCTGGGCCAGCCATGTGGCTAGCACATCTCCCTTTCAACTCTGCCAGACCTGCAGCTGGCCCACCCCTTGTGTGCCCCCTCCAGGGCCCAGCCCTCTCTCCTCGGTCAACGAGGCAGCCCTCCTTCCGTTCAGCATTCCTGCCAGCTGGTGTGTGAGCCCTGTGCAAGGAGGCTGGGTTGCCATGGCAGCCAGGGAGGGCTGGTGGGGCGGGGGGCACTGTGGTGCAGAGCTCCTGACCTCCCTAGGAAGGGAGGCTGTGGCCCTGGGCCTGGTAAGTGCTTTGGCAGGTCACCTTAGAAGGCCTGCCCCCACCCCACCCTGGCTCTCTGCCCCCACTGGGTGTGCTTTAAGAGCTTTCACCACACAGAGAAAGGGATGAGCTGGGGAGAAAAAATGCCCAGGCCCTTCAGAGCTCAAGCCCAATATAGCAGAACTAATTTGAAATGTCACTTAGGGCAGTCTCATTCCCAGCCAGCGAAAAGCTGGTTTATTTACATAGTCGGCAGTGGCAGGAGGCCAAGAAACCTGCCATGCCAGGATGTAGGGGATGGGCGGCTGGGAGCCCTGGCTGTGGCCCCTTGGCCTGGCCCTTGCTCAGAACCACCATCTGGAAACCCCTGTGGGCAGAAGGGCCAGATCCCATGGACCCCACGCATGCCTCCCTCACTCCAGCCAGTATCCCCCCACCCCTCAGGGCCCCAGGTCAGAGCAGGAACTTCTAGTGACTGCCTTGGCACCAGTTCTGTGCCAGGCACTCTGCTGCACATTCGACATGGTTTTCTCCTTGAACCATTGCCAAGCTCTGAGAGGAGGAGTGATTAGCCCCCCGTCACAAATGAGGAAACTGAGGTGGGGAAGGATGTATGAGTTTCTAGGGGTTAGATAGCCAGGAAGTGGCAGTTGGGATTTAAATCAAGGTCTGTCTGGCTCCTGAGTGCATGCTTCTCCTCTCCCACCCCTGTACCCCCCATATCCATACCCTGCATCTTCATTCCTTGGCTTCTGCCAGCCACTACCCAAGACACGGCCTGTGTGAGCCACTGGGCCTGTCAGTTGATTGCCAAAGGCCTTTTTCAGCTCAGCCCCTATGGGCCCTACCAGTGAGGCACTGGTCTGGGGACTGACAGGCCTGGGGCTGGTCAGGGTGGGTTTGGGCCCCCAGCAAGAGAATGGAGTCTGTTCCTGGTGCCCACCTGTGTGCTTCAGTTAGGAAGACACAGTTTTGTGGCTGAGAGGGGGCACAGAGAACTGGTAGTCCTATCTGTACTTCATTCTATTATGTACTAAACGTGTTCTTGTTGTTTGTTGTTGGCTTTTCAGTAGGTCCGTCGTGTCCAACTCTTTGCGACCCCATGGACTGCAGCATGCCAGGTTTCCCTGTCCATCTCCAACTCTCAGAGCTTCTCAAACTCATGTCCATAGAGTCGGTCATGCCGTACAACCATCTTACCTTCTGTCACCCATTTCTCCTCCCGCCTTCAATCTTTCCCGGCATCAGGGTACTGAACATCTATTATGTGCCTGAAACTGTGCTGGGTGGGAGGGGGTACAAGGGCAAGAAAGATGTAGTCTCTGTCCTCACAGAACATCTAGTCACATTCCACAATAATAACACAACAAGGGTTAACATCAAGTGGGCTATGCCAGGCACTATTTTAAGCAGTGGATTCATCTATATAACCCCTTTTGTGAGGTTATGAGGTAGTACTGTTATTATTCCCCATTTCCCAGATGAGGAAACAGAGCCATTGAGAGGGAAAATATCTTGTCCAAAGTCATACAACTAGAAGGTAACAAAGGTGGGGTTTGAAACCAGGCAGACCGCCTTCAGAACCCCAAAAGGAAGAGGACCGAACACTGCAAAGAGAAGAGTCAGGAGTAGACAAAGAACAGGTCTGCCAAGGGCACTTTGGTGGGCAAGCATGGAAAGATTTTGCCAACTAGAGACCCTCCCCATGAATTTCTCTAGAGGGAAGGAGCTCAAGGGTGGCCCAAGCTACCCTCAGAGAAGTCAGCCCACTCTATCAGATTTTGTCTCTGTTTTTCTTAGGTTTCCTGTTCTGGTTGATTGCTAGAACCCAGAGGCTCAGTCAGCCAGGGGTTAATGCTCTGAGGGGCCCCCTGGAGAAGGGCCTGCTCTCCGTGCCAGGGCCCTGGGGAGAGGATGTGACTGGAATCAGCTGGGAATCATTAAGAATGCTGGCGAGGCAGACTGAGGTGGGGAGGGGTGTGGAGAAGGCCCAGAACCCAAGGCTAGGGTGTGGTAGGTGGCTAGCTAGCAGGCTCTGAGCTGAGGGGGCAAACACAGGTCCAGACAAGGAGTGGGAGCTGCTTAGCCCAAAGTGGAGACCCTGGTCTCTACGTGATCCTCCCTGAGGCTGCAGATGAAGGGAGCAAACATCTGGAGAGAAGGCTCAGACTGGAAATGGAGACTTGAGCTGGTGGGTGGAGGAGGGGGTTGGTTGTCTTTTAAGACCCAGGCTCCTTGGAGAGTTGGTAAACCCTCATCCACATTCTACTTTGCTGTGTGCCCTTCTAGGATTTTCCAAAGCAGCCCAGAGGGGAAGAGAGACCTCAGTGGCACTAAGGGCTAACCTTTTCCCTCCCCCTGACCCCAGTCCTATCCCAGCACCCACCAGCTGTACATTCCCCTCAACAGAAAGGAGCACATAGGACCTGCCTTTGCAAATGCCACGAGCTCTGGAGAGTTTTATCCGCTAAGTGCTTCTTGACCTACAAACCCAAGGAGGAGTGTGCAGGGGAGTGGCTGCTGTGTGGGTAGGAGGCCCAGCCAAGCTTCCCAGGCTGTTGGCTCAGAGCTGGCACTGAGGCTGCCTTGAGGAAAGGAGGAAGAGAAGCTGGCATGTTGGTGGCAAAGCTGCTGATTTTGGGGGCCCAGTTTGGGGAGGAGGGGGAAGCTCAGATCCTGCTTGAGCTGAACTAGAGCTTCGGTAAGTTCCACAGAGCCGGGGAGATGGTAGGACATGTCACCAGAGGCTGCTGATAACTGGGAGAGGCTCCACAGAAGATTAGGCTTCCCTGGTGGCTCAGCTGGTAAAGAATCTGCCTGCAACACAGGAGCCCTGGGTTTGATCCCTGGGTTGGGAAGATCCCCTGGAGAAAGGAAAGGCTGCCTACTCCAGTATTCTGGCCTGTAGAATTCCATGGACTATTCCATGGGATCACAAAGAGTCAGACACAACTGAATGACTTTCACAGAAGATTGATCCCGAGCTAGGGTTCCTCTAACTTACTTGGCTAGGGGTCCCCAGGACCTCTGAGCACCTGTGGGACAGGCACTTTTCAGTCCATGCTGAGACCCCCATGACATCTCAGCTGGCCTTGAAAAAGCAGTTGGTCAGCAGAAGGAAAAAAACACTTTGGAGAGCCAAAGCCTGAGTGAGCTGGGAGTGAGCTGGGGGAAAGTGACTGGAGCTACCTTGAAGTTTCTCAGAAATGTCATCTAGTTGCCTTCTAGCCTGATAGAGGGATTCTCCAGGTTCCGTCTCCTTGAACTCCATTCCCCTACCCCAGGTCTCTCCTTACAGTCCTCCAGTGACTCTCCAGTCTCCCCAACGCTCTCCACTTGCCCATTCTCTCCTGCTACCTCCTTGCGCATGAAGTCTTCCAACATCGATGTTCAGATGCAACATCAAAGTACAAAGTACAAGTTCCCACCCCTGGCCTATCATCCCCAGAATAGGTGGCCAGGATTTGGTGGGGTCCCTGTGAGCCCTGTGTGGGCAGGGCAGATACATCCTTATGGGTTTCTCTGCCTCAGCAGAGGACTGCCAACTTGGGCTACTGCAGGGGAGACAAGTGCGGGGAAGAAGAGGGGCCAGTTGGACAGGGTGGAGCTGCTCAGCTGTACCCCAGCTCCCAACAGCCTCGGCAGCGAGGGCCATCTGGCCCACTGAGGCACTTACAGAAAAACACATGGGCATGGAGCAGGGTGCCACTGAGCGCAGGCTGCAGCAGAAAGCAGATGGGCTCAGGTTCCCCTTCCTTTGCATTCTTCTCCTTCAGCTTCTCACAGAACAACTCTTGCTGGCCCTGATCCTAAGTTCCAGGTAAGCACTGGGCACCAGCAGTAATTGCCAGAACAGAACCCTCCAGTTTTCTCCATCCTTGGGTCTGTCCTTTGGAATCCCTACTGGCTGCCCATCTGGGAGTCAGGACAGGCTCTGCACTCCCCTTTCCCTACATCCACATCAATCAACCATTAAGTCATCAACCCTTGCCCATTTCAACTCCTAAACCTCTCTCCTATTTTTCTTGTTTGTGTCTTTCACTAACACTTCCCTAATCATCAAAAACCAACAACACTACCTACCTTTTACTAAAAGCCTCAGATATGCCAGATTCTGAACTCAATATTTACATGTATTTGCCTCCGTTAATCCTCCCACCAACAACTCTCTGGCAGCTGTCCTCTTATCGACTCCATTTTATAGATGAGAGAAACTGAATCCCAGAGCCGTGAAGTCCCTTGCTCGATGACATACACTTAGTACAGGGCAGAGCCGGGAGTCCAACTTGGGCAGTCTGCTTCCAGAACACAGGCACACCCAGACTCACTGCGCTCTGCTGCCCTCTTTCTTTCCTCCCAGCAGCCCCACCTCTCTCTCACCAGCTGCCAGAGTGGTTTCTCCAAAGCCCTGCGCCAACCATGCCTATTTGTCCCCTGGTGCAGTGCCCTATTCTGGCTTTTATTAAAGCATCCACCCATCCCTCCTCACTGCTATTGTGCTAGCCCAGGCTGCTGGCGTCTCTGGCCTCCCAACTTCTCCATTCAGCTATCAGCTGCTTGAGAGCAGGGGCTGGTGTGTCTTGCTCACCAGCAAAGTGCCCCATGAACACAGATGGCACCAGGAAAACACTCACTGTGTCGACGGATGGAAGAATGGCCTCCTGCCTCCCGTCTGATCCCTGCCAGTGCATTCTCCATGCTACCGTCAGAGGAATCTTTCCCGGAACAACCCCGAGCATGTCATGCTCTGCTCTGAACCCATCCCTGACAAATTTGATCCCCAGATTCTACTTCTAGGAATTTATCCTATCACTACACACACACACATAAGGAATGACAGCCACACAGATTATTCATCGCAGCCTTGTTTCTAGTTGCAAATGATTGGAAATAACCTAAATGTCCATCAGTTAGAGCCTCCGTAATTCTTGTGAGATGAGGAAGCACTTTAGCGGCTGACATGAAACAGCCTCTAAAGCGTAATTGGTGGAAAAGGCAAGTACAGAAGGGGGGCTGTGATAACATTTATACAAAACAAAAAAGCGAAAATACATAAATATATTTGCTATATATGTTAATCTATTTGCCTTTAAAATTTTGGACTGTATGAATATATTGTCTACCCCCAAAATGTAAACCTTAGTATTTAAAATATAATCATGTAAACCACAAATAATACAAATTATAAGCAAACAAAACAGTCTCCCATCAGTTATATACCCAAATTTGCCCATGCTGTTTCCTCAACCTAAATTGTGCTTCCTCTGCTTTCTAGCTTCCAAATGTCTACATCTGGGCTGTCCACTATGGTGGCCATAAGCTGCATGTGGGTCTTAAGCACTTGCAATGTGATTAATCCAAATCGAGATGTGCTGTAAGTATTCAAATACACACCAGAATTTGAAGATTCAATGTGAAAAAAGAGTGTTAAATATCTGCATAATTTTCTCTATTGATTACATGTTGATATAATATTTTATTTTTTATTGAAGTATAGTTGATTTACAATGTTTCATATATATAGCAAAGTGATTCAGCTTTATATATATGCTATATATATGTGTGTGTGTATATATATATATATATATATGTAATCCTTTTCAGATTCTTTATCATTATAGGTTATCACAAGATATTGAATATAGCTTTCTGTACTATACAGTAGGTCTTTTTTGTTTATTTATTTTATATATAGTTGTGTGTATCTACTACCCCACAACTGCACTCATCTCACACGCTAGTAAAGTAATGCTCAAAATTCTCCAAGCCAGGCTTCAGCAATACGTGAACCATGAACTTCCAGATGTTCAAGTTGGATTTAGAAAAGACAGAGGAACCAGAGATCAAATTGCCAACATCCGCTGGATCATCAAAAAAGCAAGAGAGTTCCAGAAAAACATCTATTTCTGCTTTATTGACTATGCCAAAGCCTTTGACTGTGTGGATCACAATAAACTGTGGAAAATTCTGAAAGAAATGGGAATACCAGACCACCTGACCTGCCTCTTGAGAAACCTGTATGCAGGTCAGGACGCAACAGTTAGAACTGGACATGGAACAACAGACTGGTTCCAAATAGGAAAAGGAGTACGTCAAAACTGTATATTGTCACCCCGCTTAATTAACTTATATGCAGAGTACATCATGAGAAACGCTGGGCTGGAGGAAGCACAAGGTGGAATCACGATTACAGAGAGAAATATCAATAACCTCAGATATGCAGATGACACTACCCTTATGGCAGAAAGTGAAGAAGAACTAAAGAGCCTCTTGATGGAAGTGAAAGAGGAGAGTGAAAAACTTGGCTTAAATCTCAACATTCAGAAAACTAAGATCATGACAACCAGTCCCATCACTTCATGGCAAATAGATGGGGAAACAGTGGAAACAGTGGCAGACTTTATTTTGGGGGACCTCCAGAATCACTGCAGATGGTGACTGCAGGCATGAAATTAAAAGACGCTTACTCCTTGGAAGGAAAGTTATGACCAACCTAGGCAGCATATTTTAAAAAGCAGAGACATTGCTTTGTCAACAACGATCCATCTAGTCAAGGCTATGGTTTTTCCAGTAGTCATGTATGGATGTGAGATTTGGACTACAAAGAAAGCTGAGCACAGGAGAATTGATGCTTTTGAACTGTGGTGTTGGAGAAGACTCTTGAGAGTCCCTTGGACTGCAAGGAGATCCAACCAGTCCATTGTAAAGGAGATCAGTCCTTAGTGTTCATTGGAAGGACTGATGTTGAAGCTGAAACTCCAGTACTTTGGCCACCTGATGCAAAGAGCTGACTTATTTGAAAAGACCCTGATGCTGGGAAAGATTGAGGGCAGAAGGAGAAGGGAACAACAGAGGATGGGATGGTTGGATGGCATCACCAACTCAATGGACATGAGTTTCAGTAAAGTCTGGGAGTTGGTGATGGACAGGGAGACCTGGCGTGCTACTGTTCATGGGGTCGCAGAGAGTCGGACACGACTGAGCGACTAAACTGAACTGAGTGTGTATCTGTTAATCCCCAGTTCATCCCCTCCCTACTTTCCCCTTTGGTAAACATAAGTTTGTTTTATAAGTCTGTGATTCTATTCCTGTTATGTAAACATTTGTATCACTTTTTTTAGATTCTGCATATAAGTGATATGATATTAGTCTTTGTATGACTTATTTCACTTTTAGGATGATAATCTCTAGTTTCATCCAAGTTGCTGCAAATGGCATTATTTCATTCTTTTGATATGTATATACATATCATGTCTTCTTTATCCATTCCTCTGTCGATGGACATCTAGGTTGCTTCCATGTTTGGCTATTATAAATAGCGCTGCTACTAGGGTGCATGTATCTTTTTAAATTAGAGATTTCATCTTTTCCTGATATATGCCCAGGAATGGGATTACCGGGTCATATGGTAGCTCTATTTTTAGTGTTTTAAGGAACTTCCATGCTGTTCTCCATAGTGGTTCCACCCATTTACATTCCCATCAATAGTGTAAGAGCGATACACTATTTTAGATATATTGGTTTAGAGAAATACATTATTAAAATGAACTTCACCAGCTTCTTTTTTCCTTTTTTAATGCAGTTACCAGACAATTCAAAATCACATATGTGGCTCACCTTTGTGGCTTGCATGATATTTCTATTGAACAGCGCTAGTCTAAATTCCATCAGCTCTTCCAGGGTACTTTGAAGGCCACCTTTTCTGTGAAGTTCTCCTTGATTCCCTTCTTGGAATCCCTTTTTCTGCTACCTGCCTCACAGTATCAGTGAGCACAGGCTAGCAGGCGTCTGTGTGTGCCTCACCCATTCAACGGTATGTAAGCCCTCGGGCGAGCAGGCCCAGTTGCCTTCCTCTTTGCAGCCTTCAGAGTGTTTCCTGGCCAAGCCCAGAGCTGGGCACAAGCAACAGCTCAGCTGGTTCAGCTTAGATGAACTGAAGTGCAACCAGGGTAGGCATGGAGAAGCTGGCAGGGCAGCCTCAGAGGTCCACCCAGGACCAAAAGCCCCACAAGCGCGAGCAGCAGAGGCCACTTCTTAACGTCATCTCTTCTACCCCACTGCCTCAGGGCCCAGCTGTTGAGCCCCCAGCTCCTAGAGAGGCAGAAAGGGCAGGGGCTGTTGCAGAGGAAGCCTGGGGTTTCCGTTGCAGGTGCAGAGGCCTAGGGAAAGGGTGCTTATTTGCCTAAGTTTTGAGTATTAGCCTGTATAGCGGGGATGTTACATTAGCAGGATCTGGAGTCAGAGAGCTGAGTTCAAATTCTAGATCTGCCTTGTGAAAACACCAAAACCATTGAATTGTACACTTTAAATGAGTGAATTGTGATGTGTGAATTATACGTCTATAAAGTGGTTATATCCATTTATAAGCTGTAGAACCAGGAGCAAATAGCTTCACCTCTCTGTGCCTTAAGTTTTACATTGACAGGAGGAGGTGATAATTATAGTACCTATCTCACAGAGCTCCTGTTAGAATTAAATGAGCAAATGCGTATGAAGTATTTCATGGTATGCCCATAGTAAGTGCTTATTAAATGTCAGCTTCTATTATTCCTGTGTACCAAGCCCTGTGCTAATCTTGTCACATACAGTATTTCATTTGGCTCTCACAACAAGCTCAAATTGGCATGCATGTATTACCAGCTGCATGCAGACATTTAGTCAAGAGGAGCCCTGTGTTGATGGAGGTGTCTATTGGCAGAGCTAGAATTGGACCCCTGGGTTCCTGCCCCTTCCCTCTTTGACATGGCTCTCTGCTCACAGGAATTTGGCCACCTGTGGGCAGAAATCTCAAGCAGGCCTCTCCTGAATACCAGCAAGGTCTGAGGAGATGTGAGAGGCCTTCCTCTAGGATATGTGTCTTTGTACCTGCGACCAACCCAGCAGGGGACCTCCAGATAGCCCTTAGGACTGAAGGCTGATCCAGGACTTAGGCAACCATAGGGTAAGAACCATAGCAGCCGTGGCCATCGGGCCATACTGGCTAAGAGCACTCATGTTCTTAAAGCCAATTCTCACTTTGGAATGGTAAGGATTCACCTGGGGTTTCTTGATCATCTATGGGATCCCAGGAGCTGCTCTAGGTGATTCTCTATGTCTTATTTCTGTGAATCCTCACAATGAGGTAGGCATTACCGCCCCAGTTTACAGGTATGGAGCATGAGGCTCAGAGAGGTGATTTACCCATTACAGAGCCAGGAATCAAACCCCATTCATTAACCAGCTCATTCATTCATTCATATTTCTTCATTCATTCATTCATCATCTATGAGGTGCTGGGGATACAAATGTGAATTAATTTCTGTTATGGGAAAAATGCTGAGGTAGAACTGAGGAGGGAGGAATACAGTGACAGCTGGGAGGTGTGTGTGTGTGTGTGTGTGTGTGTGTGTGAAGTGTGTGGTGGGGGGACGCTGGCAGGCAATGAATGTCTCCCAGACAAAGCGTTTGGTGAAGAATAGATACAGTTTCACTGGGGTGCAGAAGTGAAAAAGTGAAGACATTTAGGGGAGGAATGGCTCAGGAAAATTGGGAAGGCCCAGCAGAATGTGGGTGTTTATGGGCGGTGAGATGGCACATGGTGAGGCTCGTGGAGGACATGGGGGCTGATGTGAGAGGTGGACCTGCAGCCTGTGCCTTAAAGATCTTGTGTGCCAGGGGGTCTGAACTTGATTTGCTGAGCCTGAGGAACCACTGAGGGTTTTCAGCGAACATGGTCCATTGATTTTATAGGAAGCCCTACATTCCGGTTCAAAGGACTTTCTTCAGGGCTCAGTTGGTAAAGAATCTGCCTGCAATGCAGGAGACCCTGGTTCAATTCTTGGGTGGGGAAGTTCCACTGGAAAAGGGATAGGCTACCCACTCCAGTATTCTTGGGCTTCCCTTGTGGTTCAGCTGGTAAAGAATCTGCCTGCAATGCAGGAAACCTGGGTTCAATCCTTGGGTTGGGAAGATCCCCTGGAGAAGGGAAAGGCTACCTACTCCAAAATTCTGACCTAGAGAATTCCATGGACTATATAGTCCTTGGGGTTGCAAAGAGTTGGACACAACTGAGCAACTTTCAGTAGTCAGTAGTCACTACAAAACACCCTTCTATGAAAGCAGAGTAGAGGGCAGATCTGAGAGGCTGGCCTGGAGACAGGCACCCACACCAAAGGCATCTGGAATAGGTCAGGAAAGAGATGACAGATAAACTCCAGCCATAGCCCTCAGGAACAAAAACTTGGGGACAAATCTCCCAAGACTCGTTAGGTGGTAGATTTGACCAGTATGATTCAGTGCAGTGGACGGGTGGGGATTGAGGATGATTGCCAGGCTCTGTCTTGGGCAACCTGGTAGATGAGGTTCCAAGGCCCTGAGGCAGGAACAGAGGAAACAAACATGGGGCAGGTTGCATTGAAGGTCATTTAGTTCTAGAAAGGCTGCATTTGGGGCCCAGCTGTGAGGTCTGGGCTGGAGAGATTTGAGAGCTGTCAGCTGATTTCTAGATTCTTAGTCTAGTACTTCTCTTTCTACTCCACTCAGCCTGACTCAAATATCTTCTGCAAATGGAAGTTCCCCATGATGCAGGCCATCCTGAGCAGCAGATAAGCCCCCATTGGATCTGGACTCCAAGTGCAGTTCAGCTAGGAGGCAGGGAGGGTTTCTATAGGGTTCATACAAATGCAGCAAGACTCAGAGTGGACAGACAGTGGGCTGGACAGAAAGCTAAGAGATTACCTTAGACGGCCTTGTTCCAGGCAGATTCCCCCTAAACCCAGATTTCCCTGAGTACCCTCCCCCATCCTACTTAGTCAGGGAAGAGCTGAAAGAACTCTGGGTAAGGCAAGGACCAACCGGAGTGTGATTTGCATATAATTTGCATAAGACAATCTGTTCTTTGGTAATTTTAAAGTGAAAATGTTATCATTGCTCCCTGGAGGGTCATTGCATGATTTTGTTCTCCTTTGTTCTTCCATATACACAAACTGCCCCAGGTCTGCCCTCTAGGAGGGCCTTCTGGGGAGGAGGGGTCAGAGGGGGCTTGGGGAGGAGGACCCCCGCCCCCAGTGTCCTCCGGCCTCAGCTCAGGTCTGGGGCTTCCTCCTCAGGAAACCATGCAGACTCAAGCTTCTGTTGACCCTCGCTTAGGCCTTTTCAGAGGCCCCCCCCCAGGCCTAGGTTGCTGCCTACCTCCCCCTAACCCCAGTTGCTACCCTGCTCTGTGGCTTCCCTTGGGGCCCAAGCAGCTCACAGCACAGGCCTGGCTCAGGGGACGTTTTCTAATAGGCGGATAATTGCCTCTGTTAATTGCAATTTGATT
Organism: Bubalus kerabau; assembly: GCF_029407905.1. Lineage (NCBI taxonomy): Eukaryota > Metazoa > Chordata > Mammalia > Artiodactyla > Bovidae > Bubalus > Bubalus kerabau. Next base: position 96,163,701 of record NC_073647.1, on the reverse strand, counting down.
TCAGCAATCTTTCTGTGAGAGCCTGGAGGCCTCAGCCCCAGATAGGGAGAGAGGGTGCAGGGGCAGAGCCTACAAGCTAGGGTCTCACCTTGAAACTTACCACCTGCTGGGGGTCCCCTAGACTCCGTTGCTGTGAGGTAGGGGACCGGGGTCTGAGCTGCATCTCACCCTGATGGCCTCATCTCTTCAAGAAGGACACACAGGGGATGGCTTCAAACACCACTAGCCCCCAAGGAGCAGTTTGATAGCACTTCTGGAAGGAGTGAGCTGGCAGGTACCCCAGGGTCACAGCAGGGACCTCATAGCAGAGTCTGGACGGTTTCCTGCTAGAGCCAAGAGGCTGCTGGAGTTGTTTTATGACCATCCCCATCCCTTAAGGGGCTTCCCTGGTGGCTCAGCTGGTAAAGAATCTGCCTGCAATGCAGGAGACCTGGGTTTGATCCTGGATTGGGAAGATCCCCTGGAGAAAGAAATGACTACCCTCTCCGGTATTCATGCCTGGAGAATCCCATGGACAGAGAAACCTGGCAGGCTACAGTTCATGGGGTTGCAAAGGGTCAGACACAACTGAGCAACGAACACTGTCACTTTCCATCCCTCAAAGTTGTTCCTGGGGCTGCCACCATCTCTTCCTCCTTTCCAGCCAACCCTGTCCTCCTCAGAGCATGGCTTTTGGAGTCCCACTGCCTAATGCTCCTAGAACAAGTTCCTTTATTTCTCTATGCTTCAGTTCCTCGCTTACAAAGTGGGGGAAATAATTGTACATCTGTTGTGTTGTCATGAGGATCAAACAGTCGACATATGCCAAGTTCTGTACCCAGTGCCTGGCATGTTTGAGCTCCTCTATAAAGACAGCTGGATTCTGGTTTTCACTATTACCCACACCTTCAGGCACCGTGTTGCTGGTCCTAAGACCTGCAGCCTAAGGCCAGAGGGTCCCTGAGGGCCAACATAGAATCAAGTGGGAGGAAGCACCCTAAGGTGAGAGTCCCTGGATGAAGCAGGCCCTGAGGTAGGGTTGGGGCTGGGAGAGGGAGCCTTTCAGCCTGAATCCTGGTCTTTTTAGATACCAGGTGGATGTTGGCTTCCCTGGTGGCCCAGACGGTAAAGAATCCTCCTGCAATGCGGGAGACCTGGGTTCGATCCCGACGTTGGGAAGATCCCCTGGATAAGAAAATGACAACCCATTCCAGTATTCTTGCCTGGAGAATTCCATGGACAGAGGAGCCTGGCAGGCTATAGTTCATGGGGTCAAAAAGAGTAAGACACAACTGAGCAACTAACACACACTAGGGATGTTGGTTGTAATGTGCTCACTTAAAGTAAAGTAGTAGTTGGGTTACTTCATCCACTCTCTTCCACCTTTGTCTACCCATCTGAACTAGCCACTCTTCCACCAGAGAAGAGGACTCTTTGGAAGAAGATGTCTCCAGGGAAGGGGGAGGTTTGTGAGTCAGGTTGAGTCCTTGGAAACGTACCTGGAGACAGGGGGAATTGGGCTCAGGCTCCTTTTCCCACATGCTTTGTGGACCTGCCCCTCCCCCGCCCCCAACTCCACCTCTCCCAGCCTCAGTTTGCCCCTCTGCACTAAGGGAGCTGTTCCATCTCCCACATGGGGTGGCCATGGGGATTAGCCAGAATAACACGTGGCAGCATGTAGGTAGGTGCCTAGTGAATAGCTGTTTCCTCCCTGCCCCCTCCCCTCTTTTCACATGTGAGGGGAGCAATTATCTCCCCATGTTTATGCATGTGCTGCATACCTCTCCCCACCCAATTCCTCAGCACAGAGGTGGAGGTGTCAGGCCCCTGCCTTCCTTCCCACAGCACACAGGCCTTCTCTGTTGCTGGTGAGGGCATGGCGGGAGGAGAGAGAGGCAAGCAGTGGTTTGGGGCCCAGGGGGAATGTCTCGGCGCCTGCCCACCACTTCTGACCTGCTGTTCTAGGCAGCATGCTAATTAAGCCAGGAGGACCCACAGAACAGAATTACAGGCCCCCTGCCTCAGTCCAGCCCCAAGTGGCCTGGTGTGGAAATGGGCTGCACAGACAGGCCCTTTGCTTGGGGTTTGGGGGTGGGGTAGAGCTGGGCTGAGGCAGCAGCCCAGAAAGGAAACAGAGGAGGGGGTGGCAGAGGTCTAGGAGAGCCTGGCCTGTGAGCAGGGCAGGAACCAGGAGCTGTGAGGAGAAGGCCATGATCTCTGCTTGATCCTGGCCTGTGCTGGGCCTGGTCTGGCCTGGCCCTGCCTGTAAAGGAGGTGTTGACAGAATGATAGGGTGGGAGGTCCTGAGATGGGGGCACTGAAGGGCCAGCATGCTGGGAGGTGACTGCTTGGTACATTGTCCTGGGGCTCCTGGTCTGTACCACTTACTGTTGATTTGTGTGACTGGGGCAAGTCCCTTCACTTCCCTGAACCTCAATTTCTTCCTCTCTAAAATGAGGCTGGTGACGGTATGTAGTGAAAGCATGCAGGGGAAGGAGGCATACTAGATTCAGGAGAGTAATTACCTCTGGGAAGGGCAGGAGGAGGAGCCTGGGACAGGAGAGTACTTAAGGGCCCTAAACTCTATCTGGGTTGTTTTATTCCTAAAACAAGATATGGAATGACGTTAAGATTTGACAAAGCTGGGTGGTGGGTACAGAGGTGCTTGTTAACATTTTTTTCCTTGCGTCTTGCCTGCATGTCTGAAATATTTAATAATAAAACAAATGTCCAGTGACAGCGTTACACACAGGATTCAAAATGTGCTGAACTCCAGGCATCACTCACAGGAATGGAACTGATGTGTTAGAAGCCCCACTGCTAATGGCGACCATGAGTCAGAGGTATATGCAAATCCATGCTTTTTAAGTTGTACTCAAAAAAACATTCTTCAAATTTACATACACCATTTGTGATATTAATAGGCATGTATAACTGAGGAATAAGGGCTTCCCAGGTGGCACTTCCCAGTGGTAAAGAACCTGCCTGCCAATGCAGGTCTTGAGATATAATGAGATGTGGGTTCGATCCCTGGGTCAGGAAGATCCCCTGGTGGAGGGCATGGCAACCCACTCCAGTAGTCTGCCCTGGAGAATCCCATGGACAGAGGAGCCTGGCGGGCTACAGTCCATAGGGCCGCCAAGTGTTGGGCATGACTGAGGTGACTTAGCACACAGTATGTCCATGTGAGGAGCTGTCTCATTGGAAAAGACACTGATTCTGGGAAAGATTGAGGGCAGGAGGAGAAGGGGGCAACAGAAGATGAGATGGTTGGATGGCATCACTGACTCAATGGACGTGAGTTTGAGCAACCTCTGGGAAATGGTAAAGGACAGGGAAGCCTGGTATGCTGCAATCCATGAAGTCACAAAGAGTTGGACATGACTGAGCGAGCAAACAACAACAATATAATATCATATCATATATCATATATATATTCCTTTCAGATTCTTTTCCCTTATATTTTATTACATATTATTGAATTACATAAATAAATATTATTTATTACATTTTATTGAATTTAGTTTCCTGTGCTACACAGTAGGTTGGTGTTTATTATCTCTTCTATATATAGTGGTGTGTGTGTGTACGGGCTAAGTCACTTTGGTCATGTCCAATTTTTTGCGACCCCATGAACTGTAGCCCACCAGGCTCCTCAGTCCATGGGATTCTCCAGGCAAGAATACTATAGTGGGTTGCCATGCCCTCCTCCAGGGGATCTTCCTGACCCAGGGATAGAACCTGAGTCTCTTATGTCTACTGCATTGGCAGGCAGATTCTTTACCACTAGCACCACCTGGCGGAGAAGGCAATGGCAGCCCACTCCAGTACTCTTGCCTGGAAAATCCCATGGACGGAGGAGCCCGGTGGGCTGCAGTCCATGGGGTCCCGAAGAGTTGGAAACGACTGAGCGACTTCACTTTCACTTTTCACTTTCATGCATTGGAGAAGGAAATGGCAACCCACTCCAGTGTTCTTGCCTGGAGAATCCCAGGGATGGAGGAGCCTGGTGGGCTGCCATCTATGGGGTAGCACAGAGTCAGACACGACTGAAGCGACTTAGTAGCAGCAGCAGCAGCAGCACCACCTGGGAAGCCCTATAGAGTGATGTATATCTGTTAATTCCAAACTACTAATTTATCCTTCCCAGGGATAAATTATCTGGATTTATCCTTAAAACCAGACTGCTGGTTTTAGGTTCAATGCATGAGACAGGGTGCTCGGGGCTGGTGCACTGGGATGACCCAGAGGGATGGGATGGGGAGGGAGGTGGGAGAAGGGTTCAGGATGGGGAACACATGTACAACCGTGGTGGATTCATGTCAATGTATGGCTAAACCATTACAATATTGTAAAGTAATTAGCCTCCAATTAAAAAAAATTATATATATATATATATATATATATATATATATATATATATATAAAAGAAGGTTGAGATAAAAAGGGATCATCCCCCTATCATGAAGCTGGGTGAGTTTGTACTTAGAAATCATCCAGTCCATCATTCACTTCTCCATCTGCAGCTTCTGCACCTCTGGCCCTGGTGCATGCAGCAAGCTCCTTCTCAAAACTCCTTCCTTGGCTTCTCTGAAGCCTCCTTGTCTTGATTCTCTTCTGACTGCTATGGCCATGTGTTACCACCCCCCCACCCCCACCCCCACACACACACTCACATACACACACACACACACACACAGACATGCAATTACAGCCTTCTCTGCTTCCTCCTGCTTTCTATTCACCAACTCATGACAGCCTCCCACCCCCACCCTGCCAAGATCCTGGATTGGGCACACTTCTTGTCTTATGACACACTCTACTCCTTCGGCCCCACTGCTGCCTTCTTAATAGAATCTTTTTCAAATTTCTCTCCAGCACCCCTCCTTTGCAAGACTCCAGTCTCACACTCTCAAGTATGATGGACATCATGGTTGTCCATCTTCATCTGGGATTGTCTAGCACCTCAAATTCAACATGTATAAACTAGATTCATCGAGTCTTCCATGTCCTCTCCAGCACCCAATTTCTTGTCCAGTTTCTGTTTATGGCACCCTTCTTCTCTTAGTTCAATCATCCCAAATCCTTCCTGTTTCTGCTTTCCCCTCCCTCATCCTTCAATGAGTTGACCTCAGTACACAGACTGGTGAGTCTTCACAGGTAACAGCCCCTGTTCCCATAGGATTCCCCCCAACTTTTGTCCTCATCGCCTGTCTGACCATCTCAGCAGCTGCTTCCCAGGTGGTGCTCCTCCCTCTCCACCTCTCTTCCTGACTCCCCAGTGCCTGTTGGCAAGTTTCACTTCTTCAACCTGGGAGGCATGATTCCGCTTAATAGACTCCAACTGCCCTTTCTAACCCTGAACCCATTGCTCATGCAGGAAACCTTCCTCTCCAGGTGGACCAGTAGCATTTGGCTTTTATTGAGTCCCTGGGGCTCCTCACCGCCCCCTAACTGCCTTGGTCTATATGGGAGACATAAACGCACTTGCTTGCAGGAGCTGGGTAGGAAGAGAATTGAGTGAAGTGAGTTGGGGAGTGGTGGAGTGGTGGAGAGTGAGGAGAACTGGAAAGGGCAAGGCCCCCCTCACACGGGTTACAGGGGGCACATCTCCTCAACCCCCACCATTTGTGCCCATGCAGGAATGAGGGCCCAGTGTTGCCAGATCCTCCAATTTAGCGAAAGAAGCCCGAAATCCAACACTTGAAGGTGAAATATAGAAGTTTCACAGTGTTGGCAAATACTTCAGATTCTGTTGTTGTAAAATTTTGTACTGGGCCACAGAAAACAAATCTGTGACTGAATGCTGTTTATGGGTTCCAGGCTTGCAATATCTGGTCTCTCCTCACACCCATCCCCTGCTTAGAGTACCCTCCCTGCCCCTTGTGCCCCTTGCCCCCCAGTTCTCAAGGCCCAGCTGAAATCCCATCAAGTTGGCCAAGCCCTCCCTGGCCACCTCAGTCCACCCCAGCTTCCTGTGACATTTAACCTTCAACATCATGTCCCTGTGCCCAGCTGGGATGCTTGCAGAGGCAGCTGAGCAAGGAGGTTAGGGGTTAGAGGTGTGGGACTGTAATTTGGCTGCCTAGATTTGAATACCAGGCTTCCATGTTGGCTCAAACACTAGAGGTGAGGGTCAGGAAGATTCCCCTGGAGGAGCACATGGCAACCCACTCCAGTATTTTTGCCTGGAAAATCCCATGGACAGAGAACCCTGGTAGGCTACAGTCCACAGGGTCACAAAGAGTCAGACATGACTGAGTGACTAACACTTTATCTACTTATTAGATATTGTGTGATCTTAGGCAAATTTTCTGCCTTCTCTGTGACCCAGTTTCTCTCTCATGGGGTTGTTATAAGGATTAAATGGGATAAGCCATAAAAAGCACTTGGAATAGTACCTGGCTTATATAATAAACACTCAGTAAATGTTAGCTGTTCTTATCATGACTACTTGGGGTCATTCACTGGCCGTGTATACGCTCAGATTGTGCCTGTTGAACGATAAGCTCAGAGAGGGCAGGAAGCATGTCTTATAGCTTCTGTACACTTCCTCATCTGCACCCTCCCCCCCACCCCGAAACAATCCGTTAACACCTAGTCCACACAGCCAGATACACAATCAATGCTTGGGGAAATGTTGGCTGTAACAGATTGAATTCAATCAGAAAATGTAGATGAACTCTGTGTCAGGCACTATGCTAGGTGTCAGCAGCAAGACATAGAGGTACCAACACTCACCGTGGGGTTAGGTGCCCCAGGTTGCTGCCTCCTAGGAGCCTGAGCACCTGCCAACTACTTCACCTTCCTGACCTTTATTTTAGCATCTTTGATGTTAAGAACACCCACCAAGTGATGTTGGAGGCACTGGGGGTGAGGTATGAGTGTCAAGTCTCAACCTCAGTAGCCATTTTCTTTGAGATTCAAATGAAAGTATTCAAGTGTGGGTTCCTGGAAGAAGAGTGCATCTCTCCTAATGGGAGTCTGGCAGGTTGGCCTCCTCTCACAGTGCCCTCTGGTTCTGAGCCTGTAGAAGTTCCTCTACAGGTTATCTCCTTGCCCCCAGGTATCGTCTCCAGACCTCATTCTCAAAGAACATGCTCCCCCCAGGGGTCGGGGTGGGGGAGCAGTCTGGACTGGATCAGATGAAGGGGCTTACCTCATAGTTAACTTTCAAGTGAGTTTTAGACACTGCCCTTTCAAAAGTTCTTGAGTGATTTTTATCATCTAAGTAAGCGCTCGTGATGGAATTACTCTCCAGCCCTCACTCCTTCGCAACCTGTAGCAACTCAAAAAACATATTCACAAAATATATTACACTTTGTATCACCCATAGGTATATAGGAGTTCCCTGGTGATACAGTGGTTAAGAATCTGCCTGCCAATGCAGGGGACACAGGTTCAATCCCTGGTCCAGGAAGATTCCACATGCCTAGGGGCAAATATGGAGAAGGCAATGGCACCCCACTCCAGTACTCTTGCCTGGAAAATCCCATGGATGGAGGAGCCTGGAAGGCTGCAGTCCATGGGGTCGCTGAGGGTCGGACACGACTGAGCGACTTCCCTTTCGCTTTCACTTTCATGCATTGGAGAAGGAAATGGCAAGCCACTCCAGTCTTGCCTGGAGAATCCCAGGGACGGGGGAGCCTGATGGGCTTCCATCTATGGGGTCGCACAGAGTCGGACACGACTGAAGCGACTTAGCAGCAGCAGCAGCAGCAGCAGCATCAGGGGCAAATAAGCCAGTGTACCACAGCTACTGAGCCCATGCTTTGGAGCCCACATGATGCAACAAGAGAAGCCACCACAATGAGAAGCCTGAGCACCACAAACCAGAGTATTCCCCACTCGCTGCAACTAAAGAAATCACACACACAGTAATGAAGACCCTGCATGGCCAAAAATAAATAAGTAATAAAAATAAAAAACATTTATTCCTTTCCTTTCCCTTCATTATGTGAAGTAATTTGACTTTCTCAGCCCCTGCTCCGATACAGCCCCAAACTCGGCATGCTATAATCAACACTGGACCATTTCACTTTCATCCTTTCTCTTTGCCCTCAAGAGGAAGGTGGCAATACAGAGATTTATCCTCCTCGCATACCCTATGTGAATTTTGCCTCACTCCCTTGGACACCAGAAGTATCTATAGGCATTGAGTTAAAAGGATCTTTTTCATCTGTTGCATGCTTACGTGTCTGAGAGAGAGAGAGAGAGAGACGCATCTAGCACAATGCCTGGCCTGTGAGCTGTGTCAAAATATGGTGGCTACCCTTCCCCCATCCCATGCTTCAGATTCTGAGGCCCCAGAGAGGAGAGAGATGCCATCCACCCCACCCAAGACCTCAGTCCAAAGAGGAAGAGCCAGACACTCACCTATGCTTCAGTGGAGATCTTTACCAAGTGTCGGCTACGGAAGCAGAGAGGAGGAATGTGGTATGACCTGGGGCTAGCATGAAGTGCTGGCACAGAAAGTGCCATTTGAGCTGTGTGTCTGAGGGTGCCTGGGCCAAGGGCGAGAGGCATCAGGTGGCTCACAGTGCCCAAAACAGTGTGGGTATGAGGGACAGGGCTGGGAGGTGACAGAGTTGGGACCAGACTGTGACTGGCCTGGAAAGCCGAGAGAAAGAATTTGGACTTCATCCTGTAGGCAGGAACGAGCCCTCAGAGGTTTTATAAGCAGAGGAGTAACCTGATCAGAGCTGTGTTTAAGGAAGATTAATTAAAAATCATGTCTGGTGTGTTTAATTCCTAGCTAGCCCTGGGCTTTGGAAGAGACAGGAGAGGAAGACAACAAGGCCCCAATGAACAGGCACTTCACAAAATACTGTCCAATAAACATATAAAAAGATGTCCAGTGCTACTGAGATGCAAATTAAAGCAACAATGAGATACCATATTTGGCCTATCAAATTAGCAGGGATTAAAAACACTTGATGCTGTGGAGGGTTTTTTGTGAGACCATCCTTAGTGCCCACTGTGGGGAGGAGGGGTTGCGACAGCCGCAAATCTCTCTGACCTTTCGGAAGGGCGGCTGGATAAGAGATGCAAGAAGCTTGTTAAAAGTGCACGTTGTGTGACCCAGAAATTCCACTTCTACGTATTTATTATCCTAAAGAAATCATTGTTGATGGGAGCAAAAATGTTTGCCCCAAAGTGCCCCCACCCCATGTGTTACTGATAAAAGCCTATTACTGGATCGAATGGGAAAACTGAAAACTGTCTGAAGGCAGCCTCTGATGCTAGACTTCAACATTTCTGAATCCTCAAAGGTTGCAGGTGGGAGAGAAAACCACAATTTCTTTTTTTAAACTGCCCATGGGGTGTTGCCGAAGTCTCTAAAGGGAGCCGCTGAAATTTTCCCTGGGGGCAGACGATGCCTTTGTTCCTTTAGGGAGCCTCAAGCAGACCTCTTGGTCATGGAGATGTACCTCAAGAACCTATTCATTAGGAGGCCTTGACTCCAAATGCAGATGCTCTAAGCAGCGCTGGTAGCCATTCTGTTTAATAATGTAAAATGCCGGCCTTGCCTTGGGCTGGGCGGCATCTCTGTAGAATCTCTTGTGATGGTAAATGATTTCAGCTTCCTTTGGCCAGGCTTTGAAACAGCTTGGGGGCAGGTGGGGTGGGGATTGGTGACAACCCTGGCAATGGAATAGAAAGGACAGAAGAGAAGACGCTTGAGTCTGAGGAGGATAGGGTCCCAGCAAAACGTGGCGGCAGCCTGGATTAAAGACCCAACCACCAGCAGTGATCCCTGGGAAAGGGCAAAGACTCAGAGCCTTGAGGATGCTACCAATTGGAACTTCCCCATGCCAATGTGATCCCACGGAGAAGGCAATGGCATCCCACTCCAGTACTCTTGCCTGGAAAATCCCATGGATGGAGGAGCCTGGTAGGCTGCAGTCCATGGGGTCGCTAAGAGTCGGACACGACTGAGCGACTTCCCTTTCACTTTTCACTTTCATGCATTGGAGAAGGAAATGGCAACCCACTCCAGTGTTCTTGCCTGGAGAGTCCCAGGGACGGGGGAGCCTGGTGGGCTGCCGTCTATGGGGTCGCACAGAGTCGGACACAACTGAAGCGACTTAGCAGTAATGTGATACCAAGAGAGCATTTCAAGTGGTACATGGAGGGAAAAGAAGTTTGATACTTGCTTAGGGTGAAGTTTAAGTTTTAAAAGGTGGTGGTGGAGCACTGATAGAAAGATCCATGTTAGAGGAAATACTAGGATAGGTGAAATATGAATACAGCAAGTCTTGAAGGTGGTTGCAATTCGCTAAAGTTTGGGGAAAGTTATTCTGTGTGTCTTGAGGTCACTGGTAAAGTTGGTCAACTGTGAGAGTGAAAGCAGCTCTTTTGCCCCTTTCCTGTTTACCCACTTCTGTCCCCCTCTAACCTTAAGAACCTAATTATAGAAATGAGATCACTAGGCAATTTAACCTAACTCCTGACTTCTGCTCTCCTGAATGCACATTATGTCTTGCCTAACCTGTTGATTGTTTTCCTAGATCTACCCACAACAGCCCCCTAAGGAATCCTGCAGGCAGATAACGAGGGCAAGATAACATCTGAAGAGAGTCAGCCAGTCTGCACACAACAGACATTGATGCAGAACCCAACCTCTTGCCTAGATGATTCACTGTCATGGCTGAACAGAATCTTGGGAGTTGGTCTCTGGACACGAGTCCACTTTCCCCCCAGATTGCCAGCTTTTCTGATTAAAGCACCTTTCTTTTCTACTGACACTTACCTCTTGAATTATTGGCTTTGGGGCAGTATTCAGTGTGCAGCCAAGCCTGAGCTCAGTAACAGCAGGCCAGGCTTAGTGGTGTGTTGTCTACACGTACCCAGGAGCACAGAAATGATCAAAGCAACATGCGGGCAGAAGTAGGGATGAGGATCAGAGGGGACAGAGACTGCAGGTGACAAAGGACAAGCAGAAGGGCAGAATCCCCAGGACAGGAGCATTGTGAGTTCAGGGAGGAATCTTAGGCACCTTTGGACACCCAGATGGACTCTCAGATAAAGGCTGTTAAGAGTGATCGTGAAAGGCTAGAGAACTTGGAGATGCTCGGGTCTTAAATGCATAGGATATTCAGGCAGATGGTCAGGCAACCATTCAACATTATGGTTTACAAGTGTTTTGATGATGTAGAGAGATATCAGGGAGAGATTGTGGAGTGAAAAAAAGGAACAAAAAATTGTAGTACAATATGACTTCGATTGTCTTAAAAAAAAAAAAAAAAACTAGAAGGAAATACACCAAACATTATTATCAGTGAATGTCACCTGGGTGGAAACCTGGAAGAAGAGCCCTGGTTTGCCAGTCAGAGAAGTTCAAAGGACAGCCATGATTGAGTCAGGGATGGAAGAAATAGAAGTTTACCAGGCAATTTCATTGTCATTCCAGGAAGCGGAAGAGTATGCAAAGGCCAAGGATGTGAGAAGTCTAACATGCTGGGTCACAGATGCTGGTCAAGATCAGATCTCTGTGACTTCTCAGAGACCTCTAGGCACTGAATGGAGGATCTATTTATAGAGAGTTAGAAAAAGGGGGAGAGCAGTTAGAAGTTGATGACAGACATACAAGAGAGGTAACAAGGGTCTGCCCTCCTATGAGGCAGTGGAAAGAGAGGGAGCAGAGAACTCAGGAGATATCAAGGAGGTATGTGGACAAAAAATGTTGCCTGCCATTCCAATATACAAGGAATGTTGCTCACCCTTAAGCCATCAGTCACTGCAGCATCCTGCCCCCCTCCATGGTATGCCCTGAGGGGATTCAGGATGGAGAAAAATAGGACCTAGTTAGTTAAGATGCATAACTGAGGAATAATTTCACCGACCCCAGAAGCTTGTATCTTCCCATACAAAGAATAGCTCTATAATCATTAACTTGAAAAGATGTCTGAGGTTTTTTTTTTCTGATTATCAGCAATCTTTTGATGTTCAATTATGTATTTTTTTCCGACAAAAACTCCTATTTATCCTGGCTCCTCCCTTATGTCTTCAGAGCAGTTCCTCAGAGAGGTTGAGAGGCTGTCTCCGTGACTATAGTCCTCAGTGGTGGTGGTGCTTAGTCACTCCATCATGTCCAACTCTTTGCAACCCCATGGACTGTAGCCATGGACAGAGGGTGAGATGGTTGGATGGCATCACCAACTCAATGGATATGAGTTTGAGCAAACTCTGGAAGTTGGTGATGGACAGGGAAGCCTGGCGTGCTGCAGTCGATGGGGTCACAAAGAGTTGGACACGACTGAGTGACTGAACTGAACTGGACTGTAGCCCACCAGGCTCCTCTGTCTGTGGGATTTCCCAGGCAAGAATACTGGAGTGGGTTGCCATTTCCTTCTCCAGGAGATCTTCCTGACCCAAGGATTGAACCTGAGTCTCCTGTTCTTCCTGCATTGGCAGGCAGAATCTTTACCACTGGGTCACCTGGGAGAGCCTCAGTAAGGTCCCAGATAAAACATAACTCACAACCTTCATGTTTAAGGTTGTGCATTTTTCTTCAGTTGCTAGGTCTAACAAATTGTTATGTGGGTGAGGGGAGGGTGGCCTGAAGGTGGACTCCCAAGTCTCTGTGAGGGTTCCAACTCTTGGTTGGAAGCAGGAGGTCTGACTCGAGGCACAGCTGATGCAGGGCCACACCAAGAGAAGGCAGAAGCACTGCTCACATTCTTACAGCTTCAGTAGCAATGAAGAAACAGAGTTCCTCCCAACACCACCGATTAGGAGGGTCTCAGGTAAGGACTCTGATTGGCTAGCTTAGGTCACGTGTATACCCTCTGTGGCCAAGCAAACTGGATCTATTACCCAAAGAAAGAGAAAAGGGGGTGCAGAGAGGATAAAACTAATAATCACCATATATTCTCTGAACTCAACTACTAGAATTAAGGTGAAGTCTCCCCTCTCTGCCCCTCTACAGCCTACCAAGAGGCTGTGCTGCACCAAAGAACATTTCCCTCTGAACATATCTGTCTCCAGGAGCAGCAGTGGGAAGGATCCGGGCTGTCTGATCCATAGGTTGGGCCCCAGCATGGAGCACAGCATCTGGCATGTAAGCCAGGCCTTTGCAAATGCTGACTGCGTGGATGGCTTACATTTGAAGTGCTCCTTGCGCTTTACAAGTGCTTTTCACATCTGTTACATCACTGAAGCCACACTACTGATCTGTAGGGGGTTCTCAAGGCCTCCATTGGATAGGTGGGGAAGCTGAGATTCTAAGAAAGGGGAATGGCCAGTATAAATGTGTATACGTATATGTATATGACAGGGCTGGGGTGTGGTCTTGGACATTCTGCTGTCAAGACAGTGGTGCCCAATTCTAATTCCTTGTTTTGAGCCTGAACTCTCTGGCTGCAGTTTCCTCACCTGCATCGCATAGAGGCTGGACTAGAAGGCCTCTGAGGGCCCTTCCAGCCATAGCATTCTGTCAGTGGCTGGCTGGCGCTCCCCCGCCCCCCTCACACCACCACTGCGGCCGCTGCCTCACGCCTGGGATCTGCCCCTAGGAGGATAAACGATGCTTGGGAGCAGGGGCAGGGAGAGGTGACGGTGCTGGCCAGGCCCCAGTGGAGGCTGAGCAGTTAGAGGACTCATTAGATGTTAATGAACTGCAATTGAGTGTATTGATTACCTCTCAAATCATTTCCTCCTAATTTATTCCTCCAGGGTCAGCAGGCCCTTGGTTTCCCTAGGCTTTCTGCCCACCTTCCTAACCAAACAGTTAAGGGCTTCAGGTGGGGCTGCCAGGCTCAAGGGGTTGAAGGGGGCAGCAGAAGGGGAAACACTAAGATATGAGCCCCGCTTCTGCCTCGCTGCTCATTTCACCTGCATTTCTCACCTGGTCAGGACCAGTTTCCTCCTAGCAGTGCTGTCCACAGGGCCCCACACTTAGTGTTTCTGCTGTTTCTGCTTCAAAATTCTTAATTTTTGTCAAAAGGTCCTGCATTTTTATTCTGCAATGGGGCCTTGCAAATCATATAGTATATAGTCATGGGCAGAGGACTAAATGGTTGGATGGCATCACCGATTCAACAGACATGAACTTGGGAAAACTCCAGGAGATGGTGCAGGATGGAGGAGCTTGGCATGCTGTAGTCCAGGAGGTTGCAAAGAGTTGGACATGACTTAGCTACTGAACAACAACAACAACATAGGATTGAACGTAGTCAGGTAACTGGCGCCCACTAGAGCATGCAAAATGGCAGTCCTGGCTATCAGGTCCTTTTTAAGCCAATGGAGTTTGGTCCCTTGGATTGATGCCCAGAGATGGGAATACACTTGCCCAAAGTCACATAGCCCAGCTAGTCAGTGGCAGTGTGAGGACCAGAACACAGACTGGCTTTAATTTTTCTCTTCTATAGACTCACTCCAGATCTCAAGACCCCCCAAGCTTCTCTAGAACAAGTCTTTGGACTAGATCGCTTCTGTCACCCTTATTTGACAAATGAGCTTGTAAATGCTCATGGCTGGAAATCTTTGATGAGCTTCAGCCCTCCCACCACCACTCCCATTGGATGAGACAGGCTCTTTCTAGCTTCCCTCCTAGGTGCCCATGTTTGCTTACCTCCAGTGTCAGAGAGCTCATTACCTCACATGACAGACCACTGTTAGACACCTATAAGTTTTAGGAAAGCGCTTTAAGAAAAGCATATAACAGTTTACCTCCTTATAGTATTTTCCCTTTGGTACTAGTTAGCCTCTTGAGAAACACCTAGAATTAAGTCAGCACCATCTCTTCTCAACATCCCCAAGTTGGAAGCCAGCAGGGCAGCTTTTCCAAAGATGGGGAGTAGTGGAGGCAATCTGTCCATCTTGGGCTCCATTAGCCCAAGCCATCAGAGTGTCCACTGGGGAGGCATAGAAAGGGGCATTACTGTTGAGATCATTTGGTTTGTGGAAAAGCCTCTGGCCAGGAGCCAGTGCCCTTGGATATGAGGAGTACGGTAAGCTATGGGGCTGTGAGATTTCCCAGTTCCCCCACCCTACTGTGAAGTCTGCCTGGGTTTGTCACAAAAATGACACAGAAGGAATGGAAACTAGGGCACCGGAGGGCCCTGGAGGCCTCAAAAGTGTTTTTTAGGGAGAAGGACACATTCGTGCTGCCTCTCTTTCCCAATGGATGGAGAGCCTATGGGCTGGAGTTGCAACAGGAGGCCTCCAGTGGTTCTGCTCCTGGAAGGGCTGCCTGACTGTGAGGTGTGGGTTGCATCTGAGTAGGTGCCATAGATAGTTCTCTGGCCCCATGTGTTCCACCTTGGCTGCTCATTAAAACCATCTGGGAGCTGTTTAAAAGCACCTGTGCTCAGTCACATCTCCAGAGACTTAAATTTTATCAGTTTGAGATGTAGTCCAGGCATCATCATTTTGAAACAGTTCCCCTGTGAGTCTAATGTGCAGCTGAGGCTGGGAACCATTCACCTAAAGCAGAGTTTCTCCAACTTTAATGTAAAGACTATGCAGGGATCTCTGTTGAATGAGGATTCAGATTCAGTAGGTCTGGGGTGGGGCCTGGGAAAGCTTCCAGGGAATGTCCCTGTTGCCCACTCCAGATAGCACTCAGATGTGTCTAAAACAAGAGTGCCCCTGGATGTCTCTGAAGTCTGGGATTCAGAAGAGTGGGGCCTGAAGCTTGGAGATGGTCTTGACCTCTGAGGATGCTGCAAGCTTTTGTGGTATGAGAAGCTAGGCTCAGCTCATCTAGACAAGTTTTAGGTTTGGTCCCAAGCCAGCAGTAAGGGCCAAGTAAGAGGATACTTATCGTCAGCACAGGAAGCTCTGTGAGCCAGTCTTTTGGCGTTCAGAATTTGCATCTAGAAGCCAGTCCCAGTCTTCTTATTCATTGATCCAAGGAGGCTAGGCATACACCGGTCCACTCCCCCTTCCAATGGTCAGCACCACTGGAACCCCAGATCCTCTACCACCCTTAGGAGTGAAGTGCCTTTGAGCCTCCTTCAATCCCCCTAAACCTAGCCCCCAAGTCAGGCCTCTGGTGGCATTGAGTTGCAGAGGGCCCAGATGTACCTTGCTTTGCTTTCTTGGGCTGTCACTCTTCTCAGGGGCCAATTAAGCCAGTGTTTTGTCCCTGGGCAGTGAAGGCAGGCGTCCCTGGCACTCTTCCGCTCCACACTCCATTTCTTCATTAGCTGTCTCCAGACAGCCCATGTAAAGTTGGCATTTCATGCTCAATATTCTTGATGCAAGTGGAACATCAGAACCTCAGCAGGGTGGACACATGGAGACTAAGTGAGGCTCTGGCTGAAGGAGCTATCTTCTCCAAGCAAGGAATCAACAAAGCTCCTTTTGCAAGGCTGTCTCGTATTATTATTGTCATTATTTTTGTTGTTGTTGTTATTTTCTTCTGTTGCATCTAAGTACAAATAATAAGTCGTGTCTTGCTTTCTTACATATATTTCATCATCTTCTCGCCGATAGCAATCTTTGCTTCTTGTTATAATAAATATTGATTGGCACTGTTAGGAGGCATTAAGGCTTTAAGCTTCTGGCTGCCTGCTCCCTGGCTCACAACGTGGGTGTTAGGGAAGAAGATTGTATTATCTCCTCACACACCTGTTTTGCCATTCACTTCACTCCTGCAGCAAAACTTGGGCTATTAATGCCATGGGGAATTGGCTTTCCTGTAATGTCACTTTCTCTCTCTACTTTTTTTATGGCTCCAGAGAAAAACAGTTTTCTGGTCTGCCAGCCCTGGGCTGTTACCATCCACACAACTCCCTAGGGCCCAGGTGAAGAGAGGATATGCATGATCCTCCACTCATGTGTTCATTCGTTCTTTTGTTCTGTCATCAAACATTTGTCAAGCACCTACTGTGGGACCAGCCCATGGCTGCGCCCATAAATGCAGAGCTCCATGGGACACTCCCTGGCCTACCAGGGCTCCTGTTCTGGTGGGGCAATGATCCCTTTACAGAACCATCAGCATGATAGCAGGAAGGCAGAGGCACCACGGAGTGGTGCAGCAGAGGTAAGGGAGATGTCAACTTCCTGGAGAGGACGCTATTGAGCCTCAATCTTAAAGCTCACAAAGGACTGAAATGTCATTGTGTCCCTATTAAATGTTCCTTCAAGACCAATCTGAGGCTCTCAAGAAATGAATGGTCCCGAGAGGGGAGGACATGTGCCCAGAGCACTATCCACCTCTGGTTTGAATCCTGGCCCTGCGACTGACCCACCGTGTGAACTGGGACAGGCTGCAATCCCTCTCTGGCCTCTGAAAAGTGAAAGTGTTAGTCACTCAGTAGTATCTGACTCTTTTCAACTCCATGGCTGTAGCCCGTCAGGCTCCTCTGGCGATGGAATTCTCCAGGCAAGAATACTGGAGTGGGTTACCATTCCCTTCCCCAGGGGATCTTCCCAACCAAGGGATAGAATCTGGGTCTCCTGCATTGCAGGCAGATTCTTTACTGTCTGAGCCACCAGGGAATGACATATCAGCCCCACCACCTCTTAGAACTAGGCATATCCACATCCCTCCACCAGGGGCAGGTCCTCTAGGAGGTAGAAACCACCACAGAGTGGCTTCTCTCCTGGGTGGAAGATGTCTGTGACGATGGCTCTGTCCTGGTACAGAGAGAGGCAGATCCTTGCACTCAGAGGGCTTCAACACCGATAGGAAGAAAGGAGTGAGCAGACAGCAACTCTGACCTCCAAAGAAAGTCCAGGCCTGCCAGCATTGGGCCCTTGGCAAAAGTAGGAGGAGAAAAGAAGGAGCATTCATGGAGACAAGCAAAATGGAAGGCGTATCCACATGCATGACGGCATTAACTCTCTAAGCTAACTCTGTGAAGCAGAAGGAAGCATACCCACTTTGCCAGTGAGGAGCCTGCCGTGTAGCTAGGTTTGGCTAACACAGCAGCGTGCAATGCGATGCGGACAGGCTTGAGCTCTGGCTCAGACTTCAGCCGGGTTTGAAGCCTGGCTCAACATCTTATTCGCTGGGAGACCTTGGACAAGTTCTTTAACCTCCACTTTCCTTGACTCTAAAATGGACGTAATAATACTGCCAACCATGCTGAGTATTAAATGAGATAATATATGAAAATAACTTGGCTGGCACATAGAAAGTGTTCAAAAATCATTGTAACTACTGCCTGAGGTCAGAGTCACTGCACGGCAGGGCTACAATTGAACCTGAGGCTGATACTGAAGTCAGTGTCCTGTGTGTGGCCCTGGGTCCTCACGTCCCTGCTTGCTCACTGAAACCACCACTCTAACTTTTCTATTGAGCTCGGCTGAGTGAAGCAGCACTTAGGGACTCCTTCCGCCTGGTGGACCCATTGAAACTGGATGCTAGACTTCAATGCAGAGCCATAAATGTTGGAAGGAAGGAAGCAAAGCAGGGCTAGAGGTGATGGACATTTCTGGGAGGAGAAGGGCAGCTATTTCAGAGACTGCTCTCAGGATTACCATCTAATATCCACTCTCCACCTCTTCTCTAGTGACAATGCCTCAATGTTATCCATGGTGGCAATGCCTCACCAGAAGACTATGTTTTCTAGCTTCTCATATGACATGTGACTAAATTCTAATCAATGAAATAGAAAATGAATGTGGGACTTCTAAAGAGGCTGCTTGGAAGCTGACTCAGCTAGGATGCGTGCCCTTTCTGTTATCTAGAATGGTGATGTGATGACTGGAGCTCCAGCAGCCATTTTGAACCCTGATGAGACCTGAAAAATTAAGCTGGTGGTAGGATGTTAGAACAGAAAGCTGGAAGGACTCAAGGTCCTTGATGACTTCACAGGGCCACTGCACCATCCCTGAACTGCCTGCCTCCAGGCTTCTTGCACATGAGACTATAAACCACTGTGTATTTAATGCAATTTCTGATTCAGAAAGCTTCATGGGGAAGGAATAATTTTCATGGACTCCTAGGATAAGTTATTCAGGCAGAAGAAACAGGTAGTCTAAGCCTTGGGAGTTTGAAATGTGTGACAGTTGATAGAGTTGGCAGGGGTAACCAAGAAGGTGGGATATAGAGTGGACACCCTGGGTTCTGGCCACAGAAGCCTCCTGGCTAAACACACCATACACTCACTCCATAGTGTGGCCACCTGGCACCTCTTGAATAACTCTTGGACAAGCAGCTTTCATTCTAATTGTTCATGAACTCATCTTTTCCTTTAGAGTGAATCAGAATTAATACTATTTTCAGGTAGCCAGGTGTTATGATCTCCATTTCCCAGATGAGGAAACTGAGGATTTAGGAGGTATATTGGCCTGACCTAGGTTACACAGCTAGTTATGCCAGAGCTGGGATTTGAATCCAGGTGGGCCTGGGTCCATTGCCCTTTTCTACTACTGGTTCTCAAACTCTAGCATACAGCAGAGTCACCAGAAGGGCTTGTTAAAACACAGATTGCTGGATCCTACCCCAAAGTCAGATGCAGTAGGTCTGGGACAGAGTCAAGAGTCTGCATGCTAATAAGGTCCCAGGGGATGCTGATGCTGCTTGCCTGCAGACTTACTTGGAAAACCACTAGGTTGGAGCATTGCTGGGACAGGAATCTCCTTGTGACAGGTGTGGAGTAGGTGCCTGCAGGTTCAAGCTGAGAGTAACAGGAAGCGGGCTGGCACAGAGAAGCAGGGAAGGCAGGCAAGCAGGAGAGCCTGGGCAGACCTGAAGATCTGAGAGAGAAAGGGAGGAGTGAGGAGCATGCCTGGTCCCCTGGGTCCTGGGGCCACCTGAGGCTCTTTGGTGGTTAGGGTGCTGGCCTGAGCGTGTGGGCAGCCTGGGGCCAGCGAGGGGACGGTTTTCGCCTTCGTTAGTGAGCCCCTCTCCTCACACCACCTTCTCTGCAGTGAAAAGGAAATAACTTTATAGCTTGGCTGAGTTTGGCAGACAGTCTTCATAGGACACTAGGGGACTGGGGAGAGGCCAGCAAGGCCACACT
This sequence comes from Bubalus kerabau, assembly GCF_029407905.1. NCBI lineage: Eukaryota > Metazoa > Chordata > Mammalia > Artiodactyla > Bovidae > Bubalus > Bubalus kerabau. The sequence continues at coordinate 96,143,800 of NC_073647.1, read as the reverse complement.
GGCTTCCACCACTCTTCTGAGTGTCATGAGGAAGCCCTGGACGATGTCACAGTCAAGCCTCTCCTTACTTGTCTAGGAATTCCTCTAATGCCAAGAAAGGCAGACTCAGGCAGCCTGCAGGAAGGAGCCTGAAACTCACCACTATCGTATGTTGGGGCCTTTCTGGGCTTCAGTTTGCTCATCTGTAGAATGAAAACTGGTGGCGCTGGTGGTAAAGAACCTGTCTGCCAGTGCAGGAGGCATAAGAGACACGGGTTCGATCCCTGGGTCAGGAAGACCCCCTGGAGGAGGGCATGGCAACCCACTCCACTATTTTTGTCTGGAGGATCCCATGGACAGAGGAGCCTGGCGGGCTATAGTTCATGGGGTCACAAAGAGTCGGGCGTGACTGAAGCGACTTAGCAGGCACACATGCACTCAGAATGAAAACGAACAGTCCTTGTCCATCCTTCCTACCTCTAACAGTGGTTCCTGAGGCTCCTACAAGACGAGATGCATGGAATACTTCCTTAAAAACCTCCACTACGTTCTCTGCTGACAGCCCAGAGTGGGCTGGCCCTGCGGCAGCTTCTCCCTCTTGCTATCAATAAGCTTCCCACCTTAACCCTGACTTTCCTGGACGCCTATCACCCTTCCCTGGGTAGCCCATCGAGGCACTGTGACTTAGCGAAAGGGTGTTTCCTCTGGAGCCCTGGAACTCCTGAGCCCTCATATCTACTGTCTGCCAGGCCAGGATGGGTGGCACCTGAGCTGAGCCCAGGCCCAGCAGGAATGCTGAGAATTCCAAACTGTCCAGCTGCCAGCGGGTTGCTGCTGAAATACAAACACACCACCTTTAGTCCCTGGGCTGGATTTCTTCGGCTCCTTGGCTCCCAGCCTCCAGAAGGGCTAACGCTGGCCCACTGGGAGGAGAGACAGGATGAGGAACATTTTCGTAGACCAGGAACTGATCTGAATCTCATTGCAAAGCTTCAACCAGATGTGAGAGATTCCAGAAGCCCCCAAGAGGTTGCTTGAACTGAAGACTACGGTGTAAATATTTTCCTACACATGCATTCAAGGGGGTTTTATTTTTGTGTCTTAACAGTTGTGCCCTGTTGGCTTGTCAGTTTTCAGGCTCTAAATTCCTAGAGGGCAGGGAATAGATTTGCAGGAATGAGGAATTGAAAATAGTGATGATGGAGATGACAGTGATGAGGATTATCGTGTTGGGGTTGATGCTGGTGGGCAGACTAAGGAGATTTCAGGAAGAGGCGGTGAGGGGAGAGGTGGAGGGGACAGAAGTGGAGGGGAGAGGGAGGTGGGTATGAGGATGATGTAGATGGAAACGGTGAGTGAGAAAGTAATGAAGGTAATGATCTGAGTTGTCTCTATCCCTCTGAAGGCTTTTTCTTTTCTTTTTAATTTTCCCTCTTCTTTTTATATTTATCTCTTTCCCCTTTCAGAACCTCCTTCAGGCCAGGGACTGTGCCTCGCTCACCTTGGTGTTCTAGTACCTAGCCCAGTACCCTGCACAGAGAGGGTGTCCACAGTGCCTGCTGAGGAATGGAGGCGTGAGAGTGGCATGGGCAGGAGACATTGCAAGGAGGGTCATGGTGCCCAGAAAGAAGCAGCCACTTTGGAGCCTCCTGCACAGGGCAGAGGCTCCCAGAGATGAGACGCGGGCTGTCCCCAGAGGCACAGCAGATGGTGCCGCATGCCAGTGGTGGGTGCTGAATGAGGCCCGTGGTCCTGGGCCCAGGGGCCCTCCGCCAGGCAGCAGCAGCAGCAGCAGATTTGGGGATTTGTTGATTTGCTGAGCCTGCCTGCTGGGTGCAGCCTGTTTTTCCATAATCATCTTTTGTCTGGCTGAACAATAGAGGTGAGGGGGGCAGCCAGGCAGGTGGGACAGAGCTTGACAGGAGCGAGGAAGAGGAGAGGAGCCTCCCACACTGCTTCCAGCCAGACGCCCCCCTCCAGGCCTCCCTTTGCAACTCAGGCCCTCGGCTACAGCCCCCACGGTGACCCCAGAGGCTGTGGAGAATCATCAAGGCCCCACCCCCACCAGGCCTGGCTCACATACCTCCCCACACACCTCTTTCCCTCAGAAGCTTCCCGGCTTTTGATAAATGCGGGCCGCTTCAGCCCCCAAGGAAGGCAGACCGCTCCTGGGAGGAGCCTGTCGACATTCGACACTCCGGGAGAAGGATGGCTGGCTGGGGAGCCAGGGTGGGGGCGGGGGCAGCAGCCCAATTCCCTGTAGAACAAAAAGAGATTTCTCTCTCCCTTGCACCAGCTGCTGAGTCCCCAGCCCTGGCTCGATCATTTTTCAAATTGCAATAAATTAACATTTTCTGGAGCAAGAAAACCACACAGAGAGGCCTAATTACCAAATTTGGGGATGGCCTCCAGCCCCTCTGGGCCTGCTTCCCGCCCCCCCAGCTGGGGACTGGGGAGGACAGAGCCCAGGAGGAACAGCTTCTTCCATTTCACTCACACCTTTCCCTGGGCTGGCTGGCCCCCCTCCCCTGCTCCTTGCGCAGCCCTGCCTGTCACCTCCTCTTTGCTGACATTCTCTCCCACCCCACAGAATGTAGTGCACGCCTGATTCCTTCCCATTTGGCAGAAAGAGGGCCGAAGGCCCTGGGAAAAGCGGGAGGAGGGAGTGTAACATAGCTGGGCCTGGTGTAGGACCCCAAGGCAGAAGTTAGAAGTCCTGACACCCCAACTCTCCAAGCCTAAAATGGAGATGTGAAACTTACAAAGAAACCCACAGACTGTCTGGATTGCTCTGCTGGCTCGGTGGGGCAGGGACTCCCTATTGTAAACCTCCCAGGGAAGACATTCCAGGAAATAACTGCTCTCTGGAAGTTTTCCCTTATACACAAAATCCCTCCCTATTGAGATACACAAGTGTTCACTTATTCATGATGATGTGCTTGACACTGGCTGAGTGCTTACTGTGTGTCAAGCAGCATGCTAAGTGTTTTCTACGCATCATCTCACCAAATTCTCATGCCTCCACGTTGATGTCACCATCCCTGTGTGACAGATGCAGAAACTGAGGCTCAGAAAAGTGAAGTGACTTCTCCAAGCTCACACATCAGAAGGAGGTTTCCTATCCAGGCCTCCTGAGTGCCCAAGCAGGGCTTTCTTCTCCCTCAGCTGCCCCTGTTACCTTTCTCTGCCCCTCTATTCAGGGGCCCAGATACCTGCCATAGCTTTAGCCTGGAGCCCCTTTCTCCTCAGAATCAGAAATGTCCGCATACCTGAACCGGCTTCACTCTCCTGTTCCCAGCAGCCCTGTCAGGGATACCTGGTCCCCAGCCCTGGTAGTGGGGAGTGGGGATCTTGGCCTCAGGATAGAATGGAGGGCTGCCTGGAGCTGGAAGCAGTAAGAAGGCCAGAATGGTGGAAGGAATACACCTATACATGCACACACACACGGCCGGGTGGTGCTCAGGGCTTTGTCCCACGTGCAGATGAGTTGAGGTAAATATTTCAGAGTGGGACTGTTCTCTTGGCTTTTTTCTGAGGGCGGAAGGAAAAATGGGGAGTTCTGAGGCTGGGACCCCGGACTCCCTCAGCTCTGAAGGGTTACAGTTTGGTGGCCTGACGCTCCTCACAATCTGGATCCCATGGACCTTCTGGAACTTATTTCCCACTCCTGTCTCTATACATGCTAAGTGAAGTGCAAGTCACTCAGTTGTGTCTGACTCTTTGTGACCCCATGGACTGTCCATGGAATTCTCCAGGCCAGAATACTGGAGCGGGTAGCCTTTCCCTTCTCCAGGGGGTCTTCCCAACCCAGGGATCGAACCCAGGTCTCCTGCACTGCAGGCGGATTGTTTACCAGCTGAGCCACAAGGGAAGCCCAAGAACACTGGAGTGGGTAGCGTATCCCTTCTCCAGCAGATCTTCCCGACCCAGGAATTGAACTGGGGTCTCCTGAACTGCCAGCGGATTCTTTACCATCTGAGCTATCAGGGAAGAAGCCTCTATACATGCTAGGCTTCAACCAAACTCTATATTTCTGATTCATACTTTCAGTCAAGCTGTTCCTGCTGCCTAGACTACCTGCCCTTTTTCCTTTCACCTCTGCAAATTCTACTCAGCAGTTAAGGAAGGCCCACCTCCACCACCACTTCCTTCAGGGAGCCATCTGGGTCCTCCTCACCCTGACACCTGGCCTCTTCTCTGCCCCCCAAGCTGAGAGAAACTGTTCCCCCCTCAGAAGCCCCACAGAACCTTGTCTGATCCTCTCTTAGGGCACTAGCTGCTTTCTCCCTGAAATTACAGCCACCTGGATACACAGCCCAGACCCCTTCTAGATCAGGAACTCTCTGAGGGAGGAGCTGGGTCAGATTCAGTGTTGTGTTTCTGGGCCCCTTGGTTCAGATTTCTCAGAAATATATTGAGCTGCTACTTCATAAGCCACCTTGGCGACTAGTGCAGCGCAAGGGGAAGAACATGGTTTGTGGTCAGAGATATTTGGGCTTAAAACTCTGTTCTGGTTCTTCTCAGCTGATGCCCTTGAGCAAGTTACCTTCCCTCTCTGACACTTGATTTTCCTCAACCTTTTGGGAGTGAAAACATTACTTGCTACCATTAAGGGTTACAGTAAATGTTGAACTAGGGTCTAAAAGCCCCCATTGTAATATGTAGCTTGTGGCTGGGGTTCAATAAATGTTTGCTCATCACACCTCCTTTTGACCAGAGTCTGATAGATGGATGGATAAATGAAAGAATGAGATGAATTAGTGCAGCATCTTCTGAATGGCTGAAGCCTGAGGCGCTGGGCCTTCTCTGGCCTGGTTGCCTTGTCTGTAGGCAAACCCACCCAGCAGCCCACACCCACACCCCTCTGCTCGGTTCCCGGCCACCCCAGGCCCATAGTTTACATGCTAAAATTCCCAGAAGCTGAAACTTCCAAACAAACCCCCCAAGTTTGGATTTATCAGCCATGCTATTAAAACAGCAATTTTCAGCTGCCTAATGTTTCCAACTTCTGCTCTAATCCAGCGGGTAAATATTTACGGAGCCTGACACCACTCCTAGGCCACTTGCTCTGCTGCCAAACATTCATTTCCCTTGCAGCTCCGCTGGTTTGATATTTTTAGGAGCAGGGCAGGATGGTGTGTGTGTATGTATGTGTGTGTGTGTGTGTGTGTGCATGCGTGTGTGTGTGTGTGTGCATGAAAAGGGGTGGGAAAGAGGCTTAGCCTTCCTGGTGGCAAGTTCCTGGGTAGGGAGAGATATACGAATAATTAGGCCTTGCTACTTCCTGCTGCCCACATGTCCCCACAACAGGGCACGAAGGTGCAGGCTCACTGCCATGCACCCAGGCCCTCAGGCATCCCTCTCCTCAACCTCCTGCTTGCTTCCCGGAGCAAAGCAGCGCACAGGCCAGTTCACTATATACAGAGGAGCAGGGAAGTGTCGACAGAAGCAGACAGACTTGGGGGCCTACCTCAGTTTTGCCATCTGCTAGATGGGTGGCCCTGAGCGTATTCCCTTCACCACCCTGAGTCTGTTTCCTCCTGTGTGAGGTGCAGGTAAGCATTCCTGCCTCATGTGAGAGCACTTTAGAGAACACCAAGCTCAGGGCCTGGCTTGATGTAGGGGCCCCATAAAGAGGGCTCTAGAGAGAAGACCTCCGGAGAAGGCAATGGCACCCCACTCCAGTACTCTTGCCTGGAAAATCCCATGACAGAGGAGCCTGGTAGGCTGCAGTCCATGGGGTCGCTAGGCGTCAGACATGACTGAGCGACTTCACTTTCACTTTTCACTTTCATGCACCAGAGAAGGAAATGGCAACCCACTCCAGTATTCTTGCCTGGAGAATCCCAGGGACAGGGGAGCCTGGTGGGCTGCCGTCTCTGGGGTCGCACAGAGTTGGACACGACTGAAGCGACTTAGCAGCAGCAGCAGCAGCAGCAGCAGAGAGAAGACCAGAGCAGTCCTCCATACCTACTGATATCCCAGCCACACTGGACTGGTGGTCATCTCTTAGCACCTCTATGCCCTTGCTCATGCTCTTCTTTATGTCTGGAATCTTCTTTGCATAAGTCAGAACATAGAGCTACCTCCTCTGAGACGTCTTCCCCTATGGCCCTAAGAAAAACAGTAAGAAGAGTCTGTCTTTCTCATTCTCTCTCTCTCTCTCTCCCCCGCCCCCCTCATAGACTGAGAACTTATAGTGAATGAAGGCTGAGTCATATTCATGTCTACAGCCTCAGCATCTAGCAGAGAGCTAGACAAGGTACTCAATGAATCTTCCTTGCATGTATGAATATTTGTTTAATATTTATGGGTTAGTTGGAAGAGGGGAGAGAGCAAAGAATGATTTTGAGCTGGAGTGATCCAAGACACTTCTTTATCCCCCTTACAGGGAAAAACAATAGGAAGAGGGAAAGTATCCAACATTTATTGACTGCTCCATGCAAGTGGGGCATCAATCATTTTGTTCCCACTGCACCCCAACATTTAGAACAGTGTCATGACATTTCATGAGCTCCTACTATGTGCTGAGCAATAGATGCTTTACATGGAATAACTATCGTACCAGCAAGACTATGAGGTAGGTGCCCCATTTTAGAGCTGGGGTAACTAGAGCACAGAGAGGTGAAGTCACTCAATCAGGGTCACACAGGTAATGAAAGGCAGAACTGGGTTTTGAACCCAGATAATCTGACACCAGAGACGCCACTCTTATTAGACTATCCCACATCCCTTAGTAAATACTAAAGATATGTTTGTTGAATGAATGAATGAATGCCTATTGCATTAGGCACTGTATAGGTCATAGTTACATACATTATTTTATTGACTCCTTACAGCACCCTTTCCTTGGAGGGTAGATACATTGTTCTTCATTGTTTATTTGAAGATGTGCATACGCTATGTGCTAAGTTGCTTCTGCTGCTGCTAAGTCGCTTCTCTCGTGTCCTACTCTGTGCGATCCCATAGACGGCAGCCCACCAGGCTCCCCTGTCCCTGGGATTCTCCAGGCAAGAACACTGGAGTGGGTTGCCATTTCCTTCTCCAATGCATGAAAGTGAAAAGTGAAAGTGAAGTCGCTCAGTCCTGTCCAACTCTCCGCGACCCCATGGACTGCAGCCCACCAGGCTCCTCCATCCATGGGATTTTCCAGGCAAGAGTACTGGAGTGGGGTGCCATTGCCTTCTCCGTAAGTCGCTTCAGTCATGTCCAACTCTTTGCGACCCCATGGGCTGTAGCCAGCCAGGCTCCTGCGTCCATGGGAATCTCCAGGTAAGAATACTGGAGTGGGTTGTCATTTCCTTTTCTAGGGGATCTCCCTGACCACGGATTGAACCTGTGTCTCTTACATCTCCTGTTTTGGCAAGCAGGTTCTTTACCATTGGCACCACCTGGGAAGCCCTCAGGTGAAGACACCAAAACTCAAAGATGTAAACTGACCTGTCCCAGGTCACACAGTTGCAAAGCAGCAAAGCTGGGATATGCTTTCCATTCCCCTAGCTTGCCTTTGGTGTCTTGCCTGGCTGGAAGCCCCAGAAAGGGACCCAAGAGGTGGTTTCGGCTCATTGCTTCATGCCTGGACAGGAACAGGACTGCTAGGCTCAGAGATTCCAGTATGCTGATAGGCTGGGCTGGAAATGATCATGGTTAGCATCCACTCACCCCTCCAGAGTGAGGATGGGGAGCTGGGCCCAGAGGGGTGAGCAGTTTGCCCAAGGCCACACAGCAGTGAAACTGCAAACCTGAGTCCATGCAGTGTCCCTGCTCCCCTCCCTCTCTCAGGTCTCCCTAGGCCATCTAGGCCACAAACTCATTTCCACAAGGATGGGCTTCTGCAAGCTGGAAACTGAGAGGGGTGTAATGAGGAAGAAAGAACCAAGCATGGAGAAAACAGGTTGCTTCAGGGGAAGAATTCCAAACAGATTGAGCTGCAGTGGCGCCCCTGTTAATAATAATATTGTAGTATCACGAGGATGTCTGGGAAGATGGTGATGATGAGAACATTCAGGAACGGGAAGAAGGAGGAGGAAAATCAGGCATCATGGAGCACTGTGGCCAAGCCTATCAGGCTGCTCTCTTTCCCTCTCAGACCAGTTTGTTCACCCTATTCTAAAGAAAGGACAGCCTGAGCAGGGCCCCAGCAGATGGTTGTGTAGGCTGAGCCCTGCTCGAGGAGGTCTGGTGCAGGTGAACAGTGTGGGGAGGTGACTGAAATTCAACCCTGCTCCTAGCAGCAGGCCATGTGCCCTGCCCAAGGCTGGGTCACTCCCAGAAGAAGGTGTGGCTCTTTCTAATCCCATTAGGACTCCATGTGGGTTAGGTGTTGCCTGGAGCTGAAGCACGTGGGAGCACATACTGGGGGTGGGACAGAGAGTGGGTGCCGCAGCTCCTCTTTTCTGGCGGGGCCAGCATCCAGATACCTTACCTCCCTTCTCTGCCTTCTCTTTGGAACCGAACAGCTGTGATCTCAAATCTAGCCCCCATTATTTACTTACTTCCCAGTGATTTGACCTTGGTGCAATTACTTTACCTCTCTGAGCCTCAGTTTCCTTATCTGCAGGATGGAGCGATGTGGGGGTAGTCCAATAACACAAACAACATGTTGAAGAATGTCTGGCAGAGAAGGTGATAAAAAAACAAAATTAATTCCCCCACCTATCCCTCTCCCCATTTCCCTGAGTGCTAAATCTTTGTTCTGCTCTTGTTTGGGGCCCAAAGCCCTTCCAGACACCTCTCCCCCATTCCCCAGGCAGCTGGGATTAGAGGAACCACTGGGCAGTTTCTCCTGAGCATTTGTGGCCAGGATCTAAATGTCTGGGCCAGTAATGCTCAGCCTGGCTGTCTGGGAGGCTCCCTTTGGGAATTAAGGAGGCTGCAAGATCCCTGGGCTTTTCCCTTCCCCCACTGCTCCCCCTCCCTAAGGCTGCTGAGAGGCTGGGGTGATGGATGGGGCCCTGCCTTCCCCTCACCACTTCTTTGATGAGAAGAAAGAAACGTCCACCTGAGTCTCAAATCAAAAACAGGTGAATTGCCTCGAAGCCAGGCTGGGCCCTCTCTGGGGTCTGCAAGAAGGTTGGGGGCTGAGGGAAGAAAGGGAGAATGTGATAAATCACAGTGTCGGGTGGGGGTGCTACCCTCCAGCTGTGGCAGGGACCGTCAGCGGCCCCAGGTCTGCCTCACTCCTAGGATGGGCGTGTGCCCATCACAAGAGGTGGGAGCAGACTGATGTCCCCATCCGCTCCCACCTCGGACTCCAGCCCAGCTCCCTCCACTTCACCCGTGCTGGCCCACCCATGGCACGGTGTGGAGGGTGGCAACACCTCCACACCCGCAGCCTCGTAGCCCCAGAGCTCTCATGGCTGGGAGGCGGAGGCGGGAGCCTTGGGGCCTCACTTCAGCTTGTGGCCACCTTGCTGCATGTACTTGGCTAAATTTTTGACCCTCTTTGGATGTTGGCTTCCTTATTTGTACTGCAGGGGATGTAGATTCTGGAAGGCAGGTCAAGGGCCTTGGGTTTACACCTCAGGGCTAGAGTTCAGGGTGGAGTGGGGACTATGCAGGGCCCATGATTTATGTTTGACTTACCTCTGCCCCAACTCTTCCAGTACTGACTCCCTACAATTATTTGCTCTGAGAGCTGCCCAGGCCCCATGAAGTCAGTGAGGCATTGTGCCGGACAGACTCCAGCATGCGGATATTAGGGCCTATGTCCAATGCTAGCCCCTCTCCATCAGTGTAACATGCAGACATGGGCAAGGCTCTGCCTGTCACACCAAGGGTCCCTAGCATTCCAAGGGGGGTGTTGAGGACAGTGGGGAATCTGGGAGAAGTGCTCAGGCCTCTGGGGATTGACAGTCACTGCTGACAAGTGAAAAAAATAAAACATGAGCTGGGAGAATTCTCAGAGATCCAGGGCTCCATTGTGTCGAGGGGCCGACTGAAGCCGGGGAGCAGACAGGAAAGGCCACACAGCCCGGCAGGGCCCTGGCTGAGAGCAGGCCCCAGTCTCTGGACCCCTCCCCTACCCCTCGAGGCTGCATCTGCTAGGTGGACTGAAGAGTTTCTGACCCAGAGCCCCTCCACTCAAGTATTTCAGCCGCCACTGCCTCCCCCCACCCCCAACTCCCCATCTGAGCCTGAAGGGACATGCAGGGATGGAGGCCCAGGCCACCGGGTGAGAGGCCACCATGGAACAAGGGCAGAGGGAGAGCAGGGTGAGAGCGGAGGAGAAGGGAGAGGGAAGGTGGGAGGCCTGGGAAGAGGAGAGGAGAGGAGAAGAGGACCAGGGGAGAAAAGAGGGAGGAGAGGAGGAAGGAGTAAAAGCTGAAAGCTGATAAGGCAGAAAGGAGATGGAAGACCCGAATGGATGGAATTGAAACAAGGGCTCCAAGGCAGAAGACAGGCCAGGAAGGGAATGGAGGACAAGCTGGTAAGAGAGAGACACCCTGCAAAGAGGCAAGCCGGAGCATCAAGGATACTGGCTGTGCAGAGGGGCAGAGGAGAAGGCTGCAGCCCAGGGGTCTCCCCTCCCTGCGTTCACGGAGCTCCCCCAGGGACAGTGGGGGCGAATTGAAAATGAAACACCTCGTCCCTGGGCCCAAGGATGTGACCCTCGGCAGAAGAGGATTAGGGAGGCTTCCAAGAGGAAATGGGAGGGTGCCAGGAGTGGGGGGAGCCCAACACAAACTCCTGTTGCCCCCCCACCCCAGTCGGGGAGAGTGCGCGCCTCAGAGCCCAGTGGAGCCGTGGAGCGCCAGTGCCCCCTGGTGGCCACTGCTCCTGGTTTGCCAGGTGGCAGGGGCCATCTGCAAAACTGGGTGGGAAGGGGCACCAGTTGGGCTTTGGACACGGGAAGGAGACAGGTGCGGCACAGAGCCCAGGGGATGGGTCAGGGACTTTGCCAGAGACCTCCAAGACTTTCAAGCATCACTAGACAGAAAAACAGTTATGCTTGGGGTTTTCCATCAACCTCTGACATCCTTTTAAGCAGAGCACATGAAGGGTAGACACGACACTCTAAGGCAGGGAAAAAGAGGGCATATTCACACCTTGGAATGCCCCTCCCACCCTACTAGCACAGTTTCAGTTCTGCCATCCTGGCCTTCACTCCTCAGGGCCTGAATCTCTAGAGCAGTGTGTGTGTGTGTGGGGGGGGGGGGTGTCTAGGGAGTAATCTTGTGTATGTCAAGGGCTGAGGCCTCAAGCAGGGCCACCCCAAAGAGAGTGGCACACAGCCAGCTCTGGAGGCCCAGCAGGGACCTCCAGAGTCACCGGGAAGAGTCAGAAACCCAGGGTTTCACCTTGCCTCCATGGCTGTCTTGCTGTCCTATTTTGATCATACCCTTGCCCTCCCTCCAGTGGCTCAGATGGTAAAGAATCTGCCTGCAACACGGGACACTTGGGTTAGATCCCTGGGTTAGGAAGATCCCCTAGAGAGGGAAATGGGAACCCACTCCAGTATTCTTGCCTGGAGTATCCCATGGACATAGGAGCCTGGCGGGCTACCATCCATAGGGTCACAGAGTCAGACATGACTGAGCAACTAACACTTTCACTTGCCCTCTCTGGGCCTCAGGCTCCTCATCTGAAACCAAAAGGTCTTGGCCTCGATGATTTCTAAGAGTCTATCCAGCTATAACAGTTTGCAATGTTACGATTCCTAAAGACAGAGCTTGAAGAAGAAATTAGTCGAATGCTACACAGAGTTAGTACTCAATGGTGATTTGAAGAGGCGGTTTGTATACATAGAATCCTGAGGGCCTAGCCCTCAGCACTGACTCCTCCAGGGCCCTCAGCAATGTGCCTGCCTCAGATCTGCTCAGACAGGGCTATAGGGTCAAAGTCAGGCCTGCTCAGTGGGACTGGCTTGCTTTCTTTCTCACAAGGGGTCAAGGGCAAGAGGCCAACATTTCCTCAGTCCCCCACCAGGGCAGCGCATGCAAGACTTCTCACCGGTCCATTCAGAGCCCAGGGCCTCAGGGTGGATGGAAAGTGCAAGGTCAGCAAGATCTCACCAGTGAGCCCAGCCCAGGGCAGGAGCCTCAGCGTGCAAATGGAGAAACCCGAGCCTGACTTGGCTCCCCTAGAGAGAAGGGGAGGGGAAGGAGGGAGCGTAGGAAGGTGAAGGGCAACTCAAGGAGACCCCTGGCTGGGGCACAAGAAAGCCACAAAAGGGAACACAGAGCCCTAGCCTGGGAGTGGGGAGGGCAGGGTCACCCATTTAGAGAAAACCAGAAAGAAGGCTGAGCAAGTGTTAATGGTTTCAGTCAGTTTGGTGCTTGAGTCTGTCTACTAACCTGTCTGTTCCTCAATTTCCTCATCTGTGAAATGGAGGCAATAGCACTCACCTTGCAGAGTTGTTGTGAGGATGAAATGAGTTCATCTTTGTAAGAAGCACTTCAACTACTCCCTGGCACCTGGTGAGGGTTTTCTTTCTTTCTATTTCTATTTTTAACCCCCAGGAAATCCTGTCCCAGAGCACACCAGACCAAGGAATCCAGGAATGTTCTAGCTGGCAAGACCCTTATATTCTTAGGTTAAAAGGAATTGGTTGGGTTCAAATTCCACACCCTGCCTGGCTCCCCCACCCTGCTCTTCTCCCCCTCCCCAACCACCACCCTGATACTGCTGCTGCTGCTGCTAAGTCGCTTCAGTCGTGTCCAACTCTGTGCGACCCCATAGACGGCAGCCCACCAGGCTCCCCCGTCCCTGGGATTCTCCAGGCAAGAACACTGGAGTGGGTTGCCATTTCCTTCTCCAATGCATGAACATGAAAAGTCAAAGCGAAGTCGCTCAGTCGTGTCCGACTCTTCGAGACCCCGTGGACTGCAGCCCACCAGGCTCCTCTGTCCATGGGATTTATCAGGCAAGAGTACTGGAGTGGGGTGCCATTGCCTTCTCCACCCTCCACCATGCACCTTTCTGCATTTCAACTCAGAAAGGAAAAATGACTTGCCCAAGGTCACACAGTGTAAATCATAGCTCAGCTGAGGTTTCTTCACTGCCAGACCTGAGCCTCGCTTTTTGTCTTTCCCCAGATGGGTGTCTTCTGGGGTCTGTGCTTGCCAGCCCTGGCCCTGAATCTTTTGTCCCAGATGGGAATCTGACAGGTGTTTCAATCAGTAGACTATGGCCTTGAGACCAGAGCTGAGGAAGCTCACCTTCACTTTATTGGAGGTTCTGTCTGGCACTCAGTCTGCTTCCTCACTCTTGCAACCACTGGAACCAGAGAGTTTTTCTCCTGCTGGAAAGAACCTTGTAGATCACTTGGTTCCCTGGCCTCCCTTTCCATCTGCCATCAGTCATCACCAGCCTCCACCTCTGGACCCCCTCCTCCAATCTCCTCGCCCCTGACTCTATTTCCCTCAGGTATTTAACCCACAATAACCTAGACCCTCCCTGGCCTCTTGTTCCCTTTCCCTGAAGGCTGGCTGTGTATGGCTTTCCAAAGCTAATTTAAGCTGGTGATTGACATGGAACAAGCCAACGAGGGAAACAGGCCTCATTCCCAGCACAGGAGCCAGGCTGCACCCACCAGGCCCACTGGCATTTTCCAGGCCCCAGCTTGGGCAGCTAGGCCAGGAGAGTGTAGGGTCTGGGACTCCAAACCCCTGGGAATAGACACCTGGAGGCTCCCACCATCGGGGCCTAAGGAGCTGGAGGGCCCCCTCACCTTCCCACCCCAGCTCTTCCCTCCCTGTAGCCCAGCTCGGGCCGGGTTATTCCCTAGTGCCTGGGCCAGACCTGTTTCCAATGATTCACATCTATGCATTCCCACCTCACCCCTGGGAGCTAGCTCTGCACTCTTAATAGATCTTACGGTTAAGAAGTTTTTTCCTGCTACTCAGCGTTAGTGCTTAAAGTGCAGTTACACTCTGAAAATTGACCATAAAATGACACCATGGGGTCCACATTTATCCTCCAGCCACAATTCCAGACCAGCTTGGTTCAGTTTTCAGGTTGAAAAATGGCTTTTGGGGGCTTCAAACTCCACCCAAGTCCTAAATCTACCTCGGTACTTCCCCCTCGGTGGCGCCTCCCTCCCCCAGGCTGGAGGAGAGGCAGGGCCTTGGACTGCTGAGGTGGCAAGCCAGGCCCAGCTCTGCTCAGCCCATTTCCTGCCAGAATGGAGGGGGAGCAATTGTAGGAGTGTGAGGGACCAGGCCAGATCGTAGGCAGTGAGGGGCACAGCCTACCCAGGCTCAGAAGCCTCCAGTGGGCCCCCCTGCTGTGATGGATGCTGGAATGAGTCCTCCCCTTCTCTGGGCAGGACCGGGGACAGGGCTGAGAGAGAGAGAGAGCTTCCTCAGTCCAGAATTATCTGCAGGACCTCTGGGAGACAGAAGAAGAAAGGGAGGAATACTGGAGATCTCCAGAGGCCCTCTGGCCCATTCCTCTGCCTCTAGGCAAGGACAACCCTCCATTATGTCACTCGGCTGCTCAGCAGGATTTGGCGGTCCTCCTGCCTTGAGTGTGCCACCACTCAGCTGTATAGCCAGGATTGGGGAGACCCGTCAGTTTAGGGCTAAGGGCTAGGCTTGGACTCACCCTGATCTGGTGGTCAGCCCTGGTGCCAGTCAGGATAAGGAGGCCCCTGACAGTACAGATATGAGGCTGCAGGCTTCAGGCCCGGGCGCTGGGGGCCGTTCCTCCAGGCCTTGGCCGCCTGTGCTATATCCATGGCCGGTTACCTGCAGGATGACCCTCCATGGTGCTTCCCCTCCTGTTTACTCTAACAAGCTTGGTTATCTGGTTCCCAAGCCCACAGCAAATTAGAAGCCATAAATCAAAAGGAGGGCAGAGGGGCTGCTGGAAGCAGGCACACTAAAAGTGTCAAGAAGTGAGAGCTGATGGCCTGACAGCAGGGGAGTAGGCAGCAAAACTAGTAAAATACAAAACAACCCCAACCAGGTACAAGAGCTCAAAGATGGCAAACGAGCCAGGGCCATTTTGTGCAGGGGAAACAGTGCTAATAATGCTGGGAGATTAATGACAACGTCCCCAAAGTTGCAGAAAGAGCTTGGTTATACACTGTTGAAGGAGGCAGGGAAGATAAGGAACACATTTCCTAAACACTTCCATCGAAAATGAGTTATCTTTTTTTTTTTAAGTGCACACTCATGGGACTAAAACCTCCACTCATGCAAAGCCTTAAGTCCAGAGGCCTCATTCCACAAGCGCTGCAGAGCAGAAGTTGGCCAAGTTCCCCATCCCACCAAGAACCAGTGCATGGCAGGAAGTGTCTGCTAGCTTGGGAGCCGGTCCCAAATCCAGCACCGTCTCCACCACTTACCGTCCGCAGGACCCTCAGCAAATCACTTGCCTCTCCGAACCTCAGCTGTTTCCTCTGTAAAATGTTAACAATGATACCTGTCTTGCATGGCTGTGAGGATTACATCTGGAAAACCAAAGCCCGTATATCCGGCCCCCAGTACACAGTAGTGCCTCACTCACGGTTCCCTCCTCCCTTGAGAAGTTTTCCCTAAGAATTGTGGTTCAGCCTGTCTGTCTCAGCTTGTGGAAGGACCTCAGGGAGCAGGGAGATGGCATAGGAAGCTCTGCTCTCAGACCTTTCTGTGGGGCCAGTGAGGCTCAGAGTGATGCTGGCTATGGGCAGGACTTGGGTGTGCCCAGAGATGTGGCAGGAAGAGTAGCTGAAGCCGTGAGGACTAGAGTGAGGGGCCAAGGAACCTGCTCTTTGCTTCCTCCTCCTTCTCTTCCTTCTCCTCTGATTTCCACAGTTTTTGCCTTTAAGAGCAATTCCCTCAGACTTTGTGATCCCAGTCAAGGGCGTGTGGTACTTAAGCCAGGAATGGTGAATAGGGGTCTACCTCCTGGGGGTCAGGTGCCAACACGTGTCATGGGAAAAGAACCTGCAGTGCAAACAAGGTGGACCAGGGGCGGCATGGACCAGACATAACCAGTGTCTGCAGGCAGGCAGATATGCCTGGCACCTGCTGACCTGGGCACTTCTATTCCAGAGACACGTGAGACAGGGTCCGTGTGCTTAGAGCCTAGCTTCAAGCTTGGCAGCATTGTGTTTGAAGAGCATCCTCCCGTCTCTGCCATTTGGGCATGACAGCAAAGGACAGAGAGGTTGAAGGGATGGAAGACGCCTGGATCTGTCTCACCCAGGAGACAAAGGCAACGCTGGAGAGGCTGTGAAACAGTTTGGAGTTGAACTAGTCTGGTTTGGAAACCCAAACCAGTGCCATCTTTTGAGTTTCAGTTCCCCCAAAGAGCATGGGCTTTGGTGGCAGACATGGAGGTGGTGGTTTAGTAGCTAAGTTCTGTCCAACACTTGCAACCCCTTGGACTGTAGCCTGCCAGGCTGCTATGTCCAGAGGATTCTCCAGGCAAGAGTACTGGACTGGTTTGCCATTTCCTTCTACAGGTGACAGATATACCTGGGTTGAAATTCCAACTTTACCACTTCTTCTATGACTCTGAATGGGCTCCCCTGGTGGCTCAGATGGTAAAGAATCTGCCTGCAGTGTGGGAGACCCGGGTTCAATCCCTGGGTCAGGAAAATCCCCTGGAGACAGGAATGGCAACCTGCTCCAATATTCTTGCCTGGAGAATTCCATGGACAGAGGAGCCAGGCTGGCTACAGTCCACGGGGTCGCAAGTCAGACACGACTGGGCAACTAACACTGTGACTCGGGGCAGGTTACTTCTCCTTCATAAACCTCAGTTTCCTCTTCTACTTCACGGAATTGTTGAAAAGACCATGTAAATTAAAGAACTTAGCATAATGTCTGACGTATAGTAAAAATTCAATAAATGGCATGAGTCTGCATAGCAGCCATCATTCTGATTACAATTCACGGTTTGGGTCATTTCCTTCCTCAGCAGCCCTAGGGCTAGCCATTGTTATTATCATCTTTGTTTTTAAGATGTGGACACTGGTTCTAGGGGTATAAGTGACTTTTCCTATGTGCCACAGCTAGGAAGCAGGATTCAAACCCAGGCATCATGACTCCAAAGTTTTTTGCCAATTCTGCCAAAATGCAGATTAAGTAGGTGAATGGGTACAAATGTACTTTGTCAATTCTAAATTGCTATACCAATGTGAGGGGTGGGTTGTTATTATTTATGAATCATGTTAGCAGATAGCAGATAGTCCCTGGAAACATCCTGAATGGGAGGCTGCTGAGTGAGAGACCCCCAGGTCCTGAGGATTCCGAGATGTCCCCAGTGCCATTCAGCAGGCTGGCTGTCCCTCCGAGGCCTCCTATTTGCTGGGTTTCCAATGACCCACATTCCTCTTGGCCTAGGCCTTTGTGTGTGGAGCTTCTTGACTGGCACCCAGCCTCTGGAACCCAAGCCTGTGAAGGGTGGCTCAGTGCCGTGCAGCTGCCAGGAAGGGGACATCAAAGGCACAGCACGTGGGTGAGGCAGCTCCCTGCTTTGTAAACAGCTTGTGGGTTTCTCGGTGCACAGGCAGGCATGCATGCAAGGAAGAGGAGACAGGGACTTTGGCAAGCAGGCGGGCCCAGGAGCTTGTGGGCTGGGGAGTGGCTCGGGAGGATCAGCGGGGAAGGTGGAGGGAGACAGGAAAAGACGGCAAAGGCCTGGAGAGAAGGAGGGAGAGAAGAAAGAGGTGACGTTGGTGTGGGTGGCTGGCAGGGCTTGCTCCCTGTGTTACACTGCTTCTGGAGGGAGGCTCTGGCAGAGCTGGATGCTTAGCGTCAGGCTGCCAGAAGCTTGTGAGCCACCGTCATCCAGTGTTTCTTTTGTTCATTCATTCATGCATGTGTGCATCCATACATTCATCCAACTATTCATTGAACCACCAAGTACGGAACAGTAGTTTAGAGCTCAGGAACCAGATTGTATGTGTCAAATCCTGCCTGTACTTTTTGGCTTTGTGACTTAGGGTGAGTTATTTGCCCCCTGGTATCTCAGAGTCTGCATGGGTATAATAATAGTACTTGTTTCAGAAAATGATTGTGAGGATTCAACAGGTTATTCCATGTGAAGTTCTTAGGATAATGCATGAAAAATGAAAGTGAAAGTCATTCAGTCATGTCCGACTCTTTGAGACCCCATGGACTGAAGCCTGCCAGGCTCCTCTGTCCATGGGATTCTCCAGGCAAGAGTACTGGAATGGGTTGCCATTTCCTTCTCCAGGGGATCTTCCTAACCCAGGGATCGAACCCAAGTCTCTTGCATTGCAGGCAGACTCTTTACCAACTGAGCTACAAGGGAAGCCTTAAGATAATGCCTAGCATACAGTAAATGCTCAATAAATATTTGTTATATGCATGCATGCCCATGTGTGTATACACACACGTATCTTACATGCCAGGCCTTGTGTTAGACACTAGGAACACAGGGATCATAAGATAGACACGGTCCCTACCCTTGCGGAACTGATATTCAGTTCTAAGGTGAATGAAAGTGAAAATCTTGCTGCCATTTCTAGAATCTTCCCAAAGAGCCAGAAACAGAATAAATGTTTAAACTGGCACTGCAGGGCCTGGAATGCAGCCTCTGCTTCTCTCTGCTCTTTCTCAACGGATGCAGGCCAGGCCCATCAGCAATGAACTGTGGGGACCTCGCTCCACAGTCCTAAAAGGAAACAGCCCATAAGCTCAGGCAGATGGTGTGACCAGTGTGGACTTTGTCACTAGCTGACTTCTAGAATGTTTTTTTGTGGGTGAAATGGAAGAAGTTACCCAAAAAAGTGGGCTAGGAAAGAAAATCTATTAAAATTAATCTCTCTCTCTCTCTCTCTTTCTCTCTCTGGGGCTTCCCTGGTGGCTCAACGGGTAAAGCATCTGCCTGAAATGTGGGAGACCCGGGTTCAATTCCTGGGTTGGGACGATCCCCTGGAGAAGGAAATGGCAACCCACTTCAGTACCCTTGCCAGGAAAATCCCGTGGACGGAGAAGCCTGGTAGGCTACAATCCATGGGGTCACAAAGAGTCGGACACGACTGAGCAACTTCACTTTCTCTTTCTCTCTCTCTCCCTCCAATTTCTACATTCTTGGGCTCTCTGGATTAGCCCACCCTTAAAGACGTGCGACTGGCATCCTTACATGTACTCATGCATAGATATATGTAAGAACACGCACACACAGACATTCATTGTCATGGACACAGACAGAGCCTGGGGAAAAAAGGTTCATTTGAAATGAAGGCACGGAGGGGGCAAAGGGCTGGGCTAAGGCCTGGACACCAGGTCAGGGTGATGGGATTCAGCAGTCATGGCCTCTAGGATCCAGAAAACCTGGCTACTCTCCAGTGACCACTGCCCTCACAGAGACACAGCCCACAGAATGTCTTGTATCCATGTTTCCCAGAGAGCATGAATACTTGGGAAGGTAAGCAGCATTATGACAAAAAAAAGATTCAATGTCAAATAAATATGGAAAATGTCAAGTTAAACCAATATAAAAAGTTTTGTTTGTTTATTGCAAGACTTTGCAGAGCCTTCAAAAAGCTTACTATAAACAAACTGCTGATGGGGTATGTGTGTGTATGTCGATCTATTGTGTTTCCCAAACAAATTTGACCACAAAAGCCTTTTTCCACAGAATATTTCCAAGTAGTGCTCTCTGGGGAATATAACCTTGAGTGCTTCTCCAGGTCCAGGTTCAGGCTTCTTCTATGGCCCTGCCATATCAGAATTTTCTTGCCCAGTTTTTTAAGTCCTGGTATAGAGGTTGGAGAAGGAAATGGCAACCCACTCCAGTGTTCTTGCCTGGAGAATCCCAGGGAAAGGGGAGCCTGGTGGGCTGCTGTCTATGGGGTCTCACAGAGTCAGACACAACTGAAGCGACTTAGCAGCAGCAGCATAGAGGATGGGAACTTTGCCACCCAGCCTCCCACCTGGGTCAGCAACTTTCTCTCTGTCCCCCCAGCGTCAGTCAGGTGTGAGACAGTAGCCGCTCAGCTCCGTTTCAGACCTGAGGCCAACCTGAGAAGCAGGGCCTCCCTTGCCATAGGTCTGCTCTTGAGGCAGGTTAGCTGAGGTGCCAGCCCACCCAGTGCCCAGAGACCTGGGTTGTTCCACATGAAGGGATTTCTGTTCATTACCAGCCTCAACTCATTAGAGCAGCACCAGGCCCAGGAGGACTAAGGGAGAGGGCTGTGCAAATTAATGAGTGACCAAATTAAACATGTTCTCTCAGCCAGCAAGCTGTTCCAGCTGATCGGCTAAGGCCTGGGGATTTGAAAGTGGGAAGTCCCCGCCCCATGGGCCAGAGGCCTTAAGGCAGCCACTGCCTCCTGCTCCTTAAGGCAGCCTGGCAGGAGTAGGGTTGCCAAATGTAGCAAATAAAAATACAGTATACCCAATTAAAATCTCAATTTCAGATAAGCAACACTTTTTTTTTTTTTTTTAGTACAACTATGTCCCATGCACTATTTGGGACATACTTATACTAAAAAATTACTCATTCTTTATCTCAAATTTCAGTTTCACTAGATGTCTTGTATTTTATCTGGCAACCCTCACCTGGAGAGTCCCGAGGCTCTAGGAGCTGTGGTGCGGTCCCAGACTGGGTTAGGGCTGTATGTATGTATGCTCAGTCACTTCAGTTGTGTTCAACTCTTTCTGACCCCATGGACTGTAGCTCACCAGGCTCCTCTGTCCATGGGATTCTCCAGGCAAGAATACTGGAATGGGTTGCCATGACCTCCTCCAGGGGATCTTCCCAACCCAGGGATTGAACCCGCATCTCTAACATCTCCTGCATTGGCAGGCAGGTTCTTTACCACTAGCGCCACCTGGGAAGCACCAGGAGGCGGGAGACCCAAGGGCAAATCCTACCACTGCCCCTCTGTCACTGGGTGATCCTGACAGGTCACTTCCCCCGTGAAGCAGCTTTAAGGGCTCTACCAGTGCCAGGTCTGCCTGTCTCTGTCAGAAATGATTCTGAATGGCTGGAGGGAACATGGAGGGACTGTCCACCTCTGCCCCACCCCTACTCCCAGGGCAGGCTCAGTGATACTAATGCTGGGAACTTCAAGGTGCATGGCATGTATTCCAAGGGCTCACATGTGTATGTGTTGCTCACCTGTATGTTTTGCTCACCTTTCCCGGCAGATGAGGCTGAATCACGATATCACTCTGCACTGCATGGAAGGCAGCAGGGTGGACCCATTTTGTAAATGGAGAGAATGAGGTCCTGAGAGGTTCCCAGCTGAGTCAAAGCAGAAACCTCAGCTTCCTTCAGAAGCCCAATCACTTCTCCTTCCTCGCTCTGGGTGGATCCAGATGGGGGCGGCCAGTGCTGCCCCACGTGGGCGCCTCTGTTGCCACTGATGTCACCAGAAAGGCAGCTAGGAAGGAGCAACCAGCTGCTCTCCTGTCCCGGGCCCAACCCCCCGTCCCCCAACCCCACACCTCGGTGGGCAGAGAGCTTAGGGTGAGACATATTGTCAGGCCAGATGTGGATTTGGGTTCTAATTCTGTTCTTTTTTCCCCCCTGAGATCTAAATCATTTAAGTCTTTCTTTTTGCTTCCTGAGGAAGGGAAACACATGGGCTTGAGTGGGCGGGGCTTCTCTGCTCCCAGCTGCTGTAGCCAAGCTCCTGAGGCCCCACCCCAGCCCCAGATCTCCCTCCACCTTAGCCAGTCAATGGGGTCTCCAGGAGTGGCACCCAGGCTTGGTCAGGAGCTATCTCTGGGTGGTAACAAGGCTCTCCTGTGGGAGAAAGCAGATTGACAGCCTTCTCTTTGAGGGTCTGGGCCCCAGGGCCCCTACTTTCTGTGACTTCTGTAATACCCCCATCCTCCAGCACCGAACAGAGCACCCACTCAGTCAAGTTCTTGTGAGGGACTGACTCACTGGACAGGGTCAGAAAACATAAATGATATTCATGGCTTGCTACTGCATGTTAGGGGCTGAATGCAATCTGATCATTTATTTAGTCTAACCCCCGTTTTGTGGAAATGAAGAAACTAAGGCTACCTCAGGAGAGAAGGGATTTGGAAACTCATGTGTTCAACACTCACCAAGAGCCATGTAAACCTGAGAAGCAAGGCTGGATGAGCCCATTTTACAGGTGAAGAAACTGAGGGCTCTAAGGTAGCTGATATGTCCAAGGCTACAAAGCAGGGAAAGGACTAAACCAAGATTTATGCCCTGGACCTTCTGACTCCAAAGTAAGCGCTCTTGCCACCACCAGGACACTGCATCTGCATTCAATGAGGTGTACTGGCTAAGATCCCCCCAGTAAATGATGCTCTACTCCAGCCTTCAGAAGCCAGGGCATTCGACAGCCAGTCAGTGGCTCTAGTACAGGCTTTCCTCACTTCAATGCCGCAGTGACACTCACCCTCAAAACATTCTCCTCCCTAGCTCTACCTTCCGCAGGTCAGGAAGTCCCTCCTGAAGTCTGACTTCATTCCCTGGTCCCTTGGCCTTCCATCCTTGCTGTCTGAAGGGGTCAGCCAGTCCTTCTCATTTGTAAAGCACTGTCACTTACACTGCATCGTGTAGGTCCCACTCTCGGTGGCTGGCATTATCTCTGTTTTACTCCGAAAAAAACTGAGGCTCAGGGAGGTTATTCACACAGGACCTTGAACCCAGGTCATCTGACTGATTCCATTCCCAGAGCTCTCTTTTTATCTCATCTCAGACACCTCAACTCCAGTCCCCATTGGAATTTCAGACATGAAAATAACAGGTGGCATCTGTCCAAAACCCATCCCTTGGTTCCAGCCCCTGGCTCTGCTCCTCAGCCCTCCCTGGGGACCCATTCTTCCTGCTGTAGCCCTGCCCTAACTTTGTACTGGGGAGAGGGGAGTCAGTTCTAGCAACAGGCCATTCTCCCAGTGATTGAGGCCTGTGCCCACAGGTGCCCCTGCCTGGTAACTGTCTCACCCCATGACCCTGGGGCCACAGTGGCCAGGCCACGGCTTGGCCAATCATCTTATCTAATATACTCCCCTCTTGGTTTCCAAATGTCCTCATCCAGGCTGGCAGGGGAGCTCAAGTGGGAATTCCCACCCCTCAGATCCCCACTCCCTACTCCCATTATCAGTGAGACTTGGGGAAGGGAAGGGTAGACAGAGATACAAAGAGGGAAGGGGGAAGGCAGAGAGAAAAGGGGAGAGACAAAGGGGGAGAGGAGAGAGACAGAGACCCAACAACAGCAACAGAGAGGGCAGGGGAGAGCATACTTTTAACGTCCATGGCTCCATTTCTTCCCTTAGGCAGTGCAGCTGACCTGGTAGCTGGTACCATTCCTTGAGGAGAGGGGCTGCTGGTCACATTGCCAGTACCCAGCAGGGCACCTGGCATATAGTAGGTGCCCACTTGAAGCAAGGAACGAAAGCCCATCTGTCCTCACTGGCTACCCCACCCATTGCGACCTCACTTCCTGTGAGCTCTGACTCCACTTTGAGGAGCCATAGCACTTCTGTGCTGCTTGGCATAGGCTTCCTGAGATGCTCTCCTTATGTCATAGATTCCTAGACTGCCAGAGCTGACCAAGCCCTCAGACAACTTAGACCCACGCCTCACGGTGCAGACGGGGGCACAGAGACCCAGAGTAGGGGGAGGGGGAGGGGGAGCACTTGTTCTGTGTCACTCAGCAGAGTTGTGAGTAGAAAGCTGGCTTTGGGCCTGCCTGGGGGACAGGGTCAGTGCACAGCTTACCGCATCCCTGGACCTCCCCTTGAGCCCAGATGCAGCCGTGCTGTGGCTGAGGTCAGAGATCTTTGTTCTGGAGGAGAAGGAATGACAACTTCCTGTCCTCACAATCTGGTTAGCCAGTGGCCCTGCTTCCTGGAGGGTCTTCCCAGGTGGCGCTAGTGGTAAAGAACCCGCCTGCCAATGCAGGAGACAGAAGAGATGCAGGTTCGTTCCCTGGATCAGGAAGATCCCCTGGAGGAGGAAATGGCAATCCAGTCCAGTATTCTTGCCCAGAGAATCCCATGGATAGAGGAGCCTGGAGGGCTACAGTCTATGGGGTCACAAAGAGTCTGACATGATTGAAGGAACTTAGCACCTACAACACACTGCTTCCAGGAGAGACTACAGGAAAGATGGAACCCAAGCTCTTCTCCCGAGTGGGCCAGGAAGTAGGGACCCTGGAATAAAGACAGTGCTGATCAAGAAGCTGTCACAGTGTACCAGCCCATCTACGCTGCCTCCCTCTCCTGGCCACCATGGGGGTCCACTCCCCACTAGAGTTGAAGCCCTGAACTTGGGCTCTGACAAACCTGGATTTTCTACTTACTAGCTGCAAGTCCCTTTACCTCTCCAAACCTCAGTTTCCTTGTGGATAAAAATAGGGCTAACTCCAATTCCTGCCACATATGATTTATGTGAGACTTAAAAGGGGGCAGTGAACACCCTGAGAATTGCTTGGCCAAGGTCATCATACAAGTAAATGCTCAATAAATATGGGTGTTTCTTGTGCTCTCCTTCACAACCCTGCTGGCCCTACCTTCTCTGATCTTGGTGCCTTCTTGCTTGGTCCCAGAGCTCCCTGCTCCCTCAGTCACAGGAGAGGCAGGTTCTGGGCTCTTGCTGTGACCTCGGGTAGCCCCCTGCCCTCATTGCCTTCATCCATCAAAGGACTTCATGGTGCCTCTGTGTGTGTCAGGGATTCTTGGCTCCTTCCAGGTTTGATATGGCATCTCTAGAAACCACCTTCCTGTGTTAGCCAGTCCAGTCTAGAATCTAGCCTCGATTTTCATGTTTGAAAGAGAGAGAGAATATGCCTCTGTGTGTCTGTGTCCCTGTGGCTGTGTGTGTCTTTGTTTACGTACACTCCTGAGGAAAAGGCTGTGCAGTCTGAAACCTGTCCCTTTTCTCAGGCTGGTTTTTCTCCGACAGGGTCAGGAGCCTGTGGCTAGCTGAGATTCAACCTCCCTGGTGCACACTGGCTGCCAGTTGCGCCCACCTGTGGTCCTGAGAACAGCACTGTCTCCTGGCCCTCCTTCTCCCAGCCTCAGGAGTTCCTATTTCCATCAGCATCTGCCAGAGTCTTCTCCAATCTCATCTCCTCCTTTCCCCTCTGCTTTTGGGTGGGTGGGGGCCTCCCCGATCTCCCACTGCCCCACGACACAGACAGACAGACAGGCACACAGCACAGCCAGCTCACCCTCTCCTCTTCTGCTTTCACAAATCCCCGATTACTCATTTCTTGTCTCAAATGTCTTGGTTCCTGCACCAAACAGCACACTTCCTCTCTGTCTTTGCTGCCCTGAACCCTTTTGTGAAATGAGGGTCATCACGCCAGGCTGGGACTGCGGAGCCGCTAATCCAGGGTTCACGGGGCGGCCCAGCTCGCCAAGGACAAGGGTGCACAAAGCAAAACGGGAGCTTCCCAGCCCCGCGTGCTTTCCTCCCACTTTTAGTACTGTTTCCCACTCCCGGGTTTCTCTTTCATTCCTGATTTCCTCTGTTTCTCACCCTCTGAATCTCGCAAGGTCTCCCTTGGGCTCTCTGCTGGGCCATCTCCTCACTCCTTACTCTACATCTTTTGGCCTCAGCCCTTCTTTCCCCTGCCTTTGCCTGTCTTCACAGAGGTACCTTTTGGGGAGGAAGCTTTGCTTGCTGCCAATGTCAAATCCCACCCTTGCTGTATGCTCTTGCTCTGGGCCCTTTATACCCCTTTAGAATCATTCATTCTGCTTCTCTCCTTTCTTGTTTCTCTGAGCTGGGCTGCCACTTCCTCCTGGGCAACTGCAGGGCCTGAGATGGGCAATGTGGGGAGCAGATGTGGCACGCCTGGCCCTTACCCCCGCCCAGCAGATGCGGCTGTTCGGGTGGATGAGCAGCCACGTGAGCCCTCCTGGGCCAGGTCTGATGCTCAGGCACATTCCTAGCCTGCCCAGCCATACTGGCTTCAGCAGGGGTTTTGATTGACAACAGGAAAGAAAGTAAAACACATAAAAGGGAAAAAAATGCAGCCACCCAGTGACTGAAGGGAAGAAGAGCAGTGAGCCAGCTACCTGCCACTGCCTGGGCTTGGAGGCAGGCAGCAAAAAGGGAAGACTCTGGATATCTAGGGTCTTCAACCCTACTTACCAGCTTTATCCACAGGCTCTGGGTCCAACAGTGCTGGATTGGATCCTCATAGCAGCCTGGCACCCAGATGAGGCTTAAGCCCAGAGAGGCTAAGTGACTCCTCTAACCCTAACCCCCAAACACCCATCTCTCCTTACCCTACAGGACTCTACTGTCACTGCCCTCCCCCAGGGTTCCAGGCTCTTTTCTCCCCATCCCTCTGTCCTCTGTGTGGTACCCATTAGCAGCGCAAACGACCCAGCTACGGCCAATACCGGGGCTGCTATGTCTTGACAATTGCCGAAGTATTGCCTTCCCCCAGGCTTTCCCTTGTCACGCTTCTATCAGCTGTTTCCACTCAAGACCAGACATTTTAGGGTCATGGTGGACCCTCCTCTGGTCACAGGGCAAAGCTGTGCACCCTCCTTGGCTCTTTGTTCCTGGATCCATGAGCTCCCTGGGCTCTAGGCCCACAGCTCAGCATCTGCTCAATTATCTGAACCTGCCTCAACGGCTTTCTTGAGCTCCACCCAACACACCTGCCCTGAATCAGCCTCTTCTCTGCAATTCTACCCCCAGCTCCTTCCCTGGCTCTCAGCCTGTATTCCACACCCTACTCCAGCCTAAGCCTGGCCTCTTCCCTTCTCCCCTTTGATCCATTTTTTTTCTGATCAAGCATCTTCTCCACAGATTCCAGATGGAGAAACAGACCTGGAGAAGGAAAAAGGAAAGACATCAGCTCCCACCCCAAGTCCCTCTGGAGCCAAGGAGCAGCCATCGCAGAGGGTTGAAGCTACATTATAAAGCTCCTAGGATCAAACCTCACCCCAGAACTCTCCAGAGCCCACATAGGTTCTACAGCAGCCAGTCCTGATATGCAGGTAACAGACTTTGATCCCTGAAGTGACTAGCACTTGATACTGAAATGAATACTTTCCCTATTCCCAGGTGACGCTAGTGGTAAAGAATCCACCTGCCAATGCAGGAAATGCAAGAGACACTGGTTCGATCCCTGGGTTGGGAAGATCCCAGGAGTAGCAAATGGCAACCCGCTCCAGTATTCTTGCCTGGGAAATCCCATGGACAGAGGAGCCTGGCGGGCTACAGTCCATGGGGTCACAAAAGAGTTGGACACAACTGAGCAACTGAGCGCACACACACACACACACACGGCAACACAGCAGACAAGGGCCTCCCAGAACACAAATCCCTCCTCCTTCCTTACCAACCCCCTCTCCCAGCAAATAGGGCCATGGCCTTACCAGCACCTTTGCCCCAGAGGGACTGCCATTTTCGCTCAGTTGTGTCCAACTCTTTGCAACCCCATGGACTATAGCCCGCCAAGCTCCTCTATCCATGGGATTCTCCAGGCAAGAATACTGGAGTGGGTAGCCATGCCATTCTCCAGGGGATCTTCCCGGCCCAGAGATCAAACCCAGGTCTCCCACATTGCAGGCAGACTCTTCACCATCTGAGCCACCAGGGAAGCCCCCTTTTATCGTTATGCCAACCTTATAGAAAAGGCAAAGCTGAAGACCAGAATGGGGCGGTGATTTGCTAAGGTCACATAGCTCTGTAGTGCCCCCTCCCATCCTCACACTGAGCTTCTTGCCTTATGGGAATAACTTCCTTGGAGGAGACGTCCTCTCTGGGAGAGAGGAAAGAAAAACCCAGCAACTTACTGGGGGTTGGGGTGGGGCAGCAGAGGGAGCCTGGGGATAAATGCCTTCTCTGGAATTGTCCATTACGACGAAGGTAGAACTGGTCCAGGTAGAGGTCTCAGACCTTAGTCATGAGCTCTGAGAGAGAGAGTTGCTGCCTCCTCCACCCAATGTCCCTGGGGAGTTTCTGTAACTGACATCTCTAGAGCCCACAGACAACATACTGTGAATGGCTGGTGCTGAATGTGGCACCGTTGCCCTCGCCTTCCCTCCTGCCCAGACCTCCCATCCGGGTACTGTCAAGCAAAGCCTTAGCTCTCCCCTTCTACTGCTACCACCCCTGTCTACACTGCTGTCACCCCTTGCCTACCAAGGGCAATAGCCTCCTCCCTAGTCTCCCTGCTTCCACTTCTGTTCCTTAAAATTAATTCTCCACCCAGCAGCCAGAGGGGTGGAATAAACATGTAAAACACCCACCACTGGCTTATCCTGCATTTGGAGTAAAGCTAGGCTCCTTACACAGTCCTCAAGGGGCTCTAGGATCTCGTCCTCCAGTTCCCACTCACCTTAAGCATCTCCTACTTCCTCCACACTACACTGATTCTCCTACACCCTTCCCTAAACGCTTCCTATCTCTCTGTCATCACTGGTGCTTGCTCCTCTTGCTAAACACCTTGCCTTCTGCCCACACCCCTCCTCCCTGCCACCTGTCACTAAGGCTCGAAGCCCACCAATCAGTGATGCTCAGGAAAATGGGACTCTAGTTCTGGAAGGGAGAAGAGCACCAATGCCATGCCCATCAGCTGATATTTTCCTCATTTAGGGGTAGCTTGTCTTTGCAGGGTGTTGATGGTACAGAGTTTAGGGTGCCGTGGAAATCTGGATGAAGAAAAGTTAGGAGCATTAGTATGGAGCTTCGATCAAGCGCGGATAGCAAGATGGGCATTCGTGATGAGCAAGAAGGCCACTAAGTTGCCTTAGCACCCACTCCATGCCAGGCAATTCAGACCTGTTTTCTCCTTCCAGCCTCATGACCACGAAGTGTTCCACCAAGTCCATTTCACAGATGAAGAAACTGAGGTGATGAGAAAAATGGAGTGAATTGCCCCAGGTCACACAACTGAGCCTAGCTGCCAGCACAGGTCCGTGGGACTCTTTTCAAGGCTGGGGCTTGGGGGCCCGAGCTGTTTTGGAACAATCAATTACTGAATTGAAGCAATTGAGGGAGCCGATTTGGCCGGGCTGCCTGGCTGGGCGGCTGCTCTCACCCCTGCTCTCTAGCCAGCTGAGGCATTTCGTCATTCACACTTTGAAGGCAGCCTATTCTCACCAGCGGCTTCCAAGCCCGTACATTTGCATTTGGATCTTTTCATCTGATCTCTTGGAATTAAAGGCTTTGTCTCCCATTAAAAAGAATTCCAGGCCCTAGGAGCCCAGGGGAGGGGGGGAGGGGAGGGGGCTCCGGGCCCTTGAAAGCCTTCCTTCCCACCGTGCTGGCCCTGAAAACACTCCACCGACGTTAGCGGGTGGGGCAGGCCCGACCAGGAAGGCCTGGGTTGGGGCACAAAAAGCGAAGACTGCCTCAGGGCCCCTGTTCCATGCTTTAACCCAGCAGTCTTCCCTCCTGTCTAGTGCCTCCCCAACCATTACCTAGGATTCAGTGGGCCAGGGGCGAGCCCAGGTTAAGAAGCCTGCCCTGACAACTTTGGAATTCCAGCTCTGAGGCTTTTTTAGCTGTAAGCTCTTGGGGAGCTCAGTCGCAGGCACCTCTGAGCCTCAGTTTCCGAATCTATAAAATGGGAGGAGGGGGATCTGTAAAAGGTGGGTCCCACTGCCCAGGGCAGTGGAAAGTGTTCTGTATTAAGAGTCAGGGAAAGAGAATGAAATTCCAGATGTGTCTTCCCCTCTGGTTCCCTTGGGCAAGAGCTTTCTCCTCTGTGGGCCTCAGGCTCTCCCTTGTAAAAAGGGCTGTTTGGTTTCAAGGGCTCTCCTCCAACTCTGGGATATTATGGGATGCTGAGCCTCCAGAGCCCATTCAGCCTGCTCCCTCCTCCTTGCCCTGACCCCAACTTGGACTTGGTCCCCCACCCCATCATTATAATATTTTTGTCCTTGTTCCCTAGGCCACCCGGGCAGCACATTAGACTCACTTAGGTAGATTTACAAAAATATCAAGATCAATCTCCAGAGATGCTGATTTAATTGTTTTGGGGTGGGGCCAGGATCGAGTTTTTTAAAGCTCCCCAGGTGGTTCTAAAGTACAGACTGGGCTGGGAACGACCTCCCCAGGCTTTCCAGTACCTTAGATACAAGCCACTCAAAGGTTGAGATTGGGAACTCGAGCCCTGGCTAGCCCTTACCTGTGGTGACCTGGGTAAGGTTTAGAAGATGGGATAGAAAGTGAAAGTGTTAGTCGCTCAGTTGTGTCCAACTGTTTGTGACCCCACGGACTGTAGCCCACCAGGCTCCTCTTTCCATGAGGTTTCCCAGGAAAGAACACTGGAGTGGGTTGCCATTTACTTCTCCAGGGGATCTTCCTGACCCAGGGATCAAACCCATGTCTCCTATATTGTAGGGGGATTCTTTACTGTTTGAGCCACCAGGGATGGGGAAGGAGATTAAATGAGATAATGCATACAAAGCACTCAGGCCTTTAGAGCAGGGTCCCCACAGAGGCAGTGCTCACCAAATCTGTGTCTCTAAGGTCTGATTTTGGCTTTGCAGTTGACAGTATATGTTCTCTAACCCTGGGCTTCTCACCACAACCCTGCGAGATAAGGTTAATGAAGCAGACATACATACTCTGAGATCCAGAGTGGGGAAGTGACAGATCCAAGGCGGTGTAGTTAGAAGGGCCCTTAAAGACCATTCCAATAGAGTGGTAGGTGGTATAGTCCTCAAGTGTGCAGCCTCTGGAGCCAGACTGCCTTGGGTTCAAATGCTGTCTCTATCTCTTCAGTTGCATGAACTTGAGCATGTTACTTTTCTGTTCCTCAGTTTCCTCATCCTTAAAATGGGGACAATAATAGTACTTGCCTCATGGGTTCTCATTAAGCTACTCCCCCCTTCCCCAGCTCCAGGCACCTCCTACTCGGTCTGGAAGACCAGCCCCAAAGTGGGAAAAAGACTACGCCAAGGTCCACACAATGACTTTGAGGCAGAGGTTGGCCAAAAACCCAGGACCCCCCGGGCAGCTTCAAGACAGAGGCCCCACACTACTGCTCTTTTCTGTTGCTTCTGTAGTCCTCTCTGCTCACGAAGAGCATTACAGACTTGTATGGCCAGGTCATTGGCAATTTTTTCTATCTCCCAGTGTTCATGGAGAAGAGCAGAAAAGGAATTCTCCTCTCTAAGGCACTCTTATTTCCGTTCTTTTTTTTCTCTGTGCACTCTCTCAAGCTGGCTCGCTTGCTCTGTCGCCTCTCCCCTTCCATTTTCTCCCTCTTTAGTTCCCTCTGGTAACTCAAAACCATCTGAATGGATTTCAATAAACCGCTCCTCCAATAGTCTCCTTCAAGGGGGAGAGGATGGAAAGTTAAGCCTTAAGGGAGAGTTTCTCTGATGATGATACTGAGGGCTGAATGGTGTGTGTGTTGGTGGTGGGGGAAGGGCTGGAGATGGGATTGATGGTATGGTGTGTATGTGGGGGGGTGGCGGATGCAGGGCTTGGATACTGGGAGCATGAGCTGAGGAGAGGGGATGCTGCTGGCCAGGGCGGAACAAGGGAATCCACGAATGGGGACTCAGAGGAACTGACACCTGAGGAGCCACAGACAGCGAAGTTTGAGAGGTCCAGAAGGCCCATCAAATTCAAATGGATTTAATGCATGAATCCATTGAATCTCACAACAACCCAGTGAAGTTGTTACAGTTAAAACCCGCATTTTACAGATGAGAAAAATGAGGCTGAAAGAGGTTAAATAACTTGCCCAAGATTCTACAGCAAATAAGTCACAGAGATGGGTTTAAACTTGGCAGTTTAGCTTCAGAGCCCATGAACTTAAAAACTCCACTAGGCAGGGATAAACCAAGTAGGCCCTTCCCTCAAAGAGCTGACATTGCAGAAGTCCTTCTGACAGCAAGAAACAACCTTTTAGGGAAGCAAATGATGTCAGGTAAACAACTCTGGGAGTCAGGAATCTGCATTCCAATTCTGAGCTGTGTGACCTTGGGTAGTAAGCGGACACCCAGCCTCACAGGCTTGTTGGGAGGATCCATGGATGTGAAAGTGCCTAGTAACCCATACAGAGCTGGGGGAGAGGATCTTAGATGTGGGCTTTTATATACTTCCCTGCTCATGACCTCATTTTCGGTTCCCTGCCCTCCAGTATATACACTGTATGCTTTTGCCCCACTCAAGCCAGCAGTACTCAGCCCCAAGGAATCCCACCATGCCCTGAAAAACACTCCTGCTTATAGACACACACACACACATGCACACACACACACACACACACACACACACACACACTGCTTGTGCACACACACAGCCCTACACTTGCACACACGTGCCTATCCATATGTACACACCCCCTCCCTTGAAACCCCCATCTGCAGGAGTCCTCCCCATCTACAGGGCTCAGAAATGTGACTCTCATGCAACCCAGCTAATTATTGTGTCGAGTGAGGGCTGCAGGCAAGTGGGCATGGTGAGGGGGAGATGAGGGCCCAGACTGGGCCCACCCCACACCCCATACTGTGTGGGGTGCACAGTATGATGTGGAAGGGCCTGGTCAGGAAGGTAGCAGAGGCTGGTCAGACCCAGCCTTTTAAGCAATCCGTTTAGCCCTGCAGCTAAGGAGCCCATTAGTGGCAGCTTCTCATTTCAGATTTCCCAGCATGCCATGGCCCGCAGACTGCACACTGTTTATTTGGAGAAGCCAAGCAAAATTGTTTGTATAA
Organism: Bubalus kerabau; assembly: GCF_029407905.1. Taxonomy (NCBI): domain Eukaryota; kingdom Metazoa; phylum Chordata; class Mammalia; order Artiodactyla; family Bovidae; genus Bubalus; species Bubalus kerabau. The sequence goes on along the minus strand of NC_073647.1, from coordinate 96,111,281 downwards.
TTAGAGCAGGGACAAGGGCAGCCCTTGAAGGGGTTCTCCACAGGAGACCTAGGCTTGCAGCAGACGCCAGCTCCAGGGCCTCACCACTCGCCCCAGGAGCGCCCGGCTGGGGCCCAAGAACAACAGAAGCCAATGGGCTGGCTGGGCTACAGGGCCTGCTCAGTGGTCTCTCTGGCCCCCTCTCTCGGTAGTAACTGATTGGACAGACCACCATTGTTCCACCAGAGCCCCCAGGACCAGGCAGAGAGGAGAGAGGGCCAAAGAGCCATGAAGTCACAGTAAGGTGTGACGATCCCAGGCTTTGGATTTAGATCTTTGCTTCCCTGGCCTTCTCCAGGTCTGTTTCCTCATCTGGAAAGTGGGGATGGTAATACACCTATTAGAAGAGCCTGGTGGCTAGCGGGGGGGAAGCTAACTAACTAGCATCTGGCAGGGTAACACAGTGTCCCTTCTTTCCCTCCCTATTCTAGGTTGACTTTGATTCCTTGTTTCATTTTCATCCAGATAATTGCCTTCTGAATAATCAGCTTTAAATCTGCCCACTTAGACATTTCTGCTAACTCTAATGATCACAATATCCCTGGATCCAGGGTGGGTGGGTCCAGGCAGTTTGCTGCCTGCCTTCTCAAGGCAGCCTGTCCTTTCTCCTGTGGCCTCTGATTGTCAGAAATTCTGATGAGATCTAAATTTGTCCTCATGAAACAACTCCCCACCTGTACCCTTTCTCACCCCCATACACAAATCTGAGTTCTACTCCTTATCTCCAGGCAGGCCACTCTTGACATAAGTCCTGCAGCTCTGAGCCAGTGGCCCCTCATAGGGGCAGGTCCCCACCTAAGAGAGGGCCTGATCCTTCAGGTGAGGCTGAAACCCCCCTTCCTTGGCCCAACCTCAGGACCACACTGTCTCTCCCTCCCTCATCAGTGCTGCAGTCTTGAAGTACTGACAACCATCCGACCTGCTTCCATTCTTGGCACTCTCTGGTCATGGGTAGAATAAGGAACAATTATATTCTTAGCTCCCATGGTAGGGACTGAGGTTCCCATTTGGGCCTCCTTTTTGGTATCTATGAAATGAGGATTGGACTCGATAAGTTCCAAGACATCCCATCAACTTAGCAGATGCTCAGAAATAACTTCCTGAGGTGGGTAGGGCAAGGAAGTAATTGGTTTCCCAGGTTACAAGCCAGCAAGGGGCAGAGCCAGGATTCCAGCCCAGGTTAGCTAGATTCCACAGCTCACAGAAGTCCTACAGAGGGAGATACATACAAACAAAGGAAAGTCAGAAGAGTCAGCCTTCTGGCTGAAGAGACAGCATTCATTCTTTCATTCATTTATCTATTTCTTCTACCATTTGTTTTTATTAATATAATGAAATACTTCAGATATATAAAAAGGTCTCTAGAATAACACAACAACCCCCACTACCCATCATTCAGCTTCAGAAATGATTCACAGATATAATTGGAGCTCTCTTTGTACCCTCTCTGATCCTATTCTCCTTCTTAACCCTCTGCAAGGTAGTCAATCACTCTCTGGATTTCTATGTGTCAAAAGCTTTGCACTATGGTATATTCCATGTAGACTTAACCTTATGTGCTTTACCACTCCGTGTGTGTCTGTGTTAACAATGTAGCTAAAGGTCGTTTATTTCCATTGCCAAATAGTATTCCATTGTATAAATACATCACAACTTATTTATCTGTATTCCTCATGACGAACACTTAGGTAGTTTTGTATGTTTCATTCAAACAAAGGGCACCATGAGAAACATCCTTATGTGCATCTCCTGGTGGATTTGTGTGTGAACACATTACCAGGGTCTTACTGGGTCTGAGGGTGTGTGCTTATCTTCACCCTTATAGGGTGTTGCCAAGTTGCCCTATGCATTTGTATCTTCATGGCACACAGCTTACTAAGTATTTACTATGTCTCAAAACTTGGGGTAGCAGCAGAGCTGGAGGAGCCTTCCCTTTTAAAATGAGAAGCAGAGGGAAAGGGGCAAGTTCAGTTAGAAAGGACTTGAGTGAGTGAAAGTTGCTCAGTCGTGTCCGACTTTGCAACTCTATGGACTATATAGCCCGTGGAATTCTCCAGGCCAGAATACTGGAGTAGGTAACCATTCCATTCTCCAGGGGATCTTCCCAACCCAGGGATCGAACCCAGGTCTCCAGCATTGCAGGTGGATTCTTTGCCAGCTGAGCCACAAGGAAAGGACTTGGAGAGATGTAAATTGTTAATTGCCAAGAATTTGTGGAGAGCTATATGGGAAGAGCTTTCAGGAGGCTGGTGGCCTCTTCCCTTGGTAGATATGGCAGATGAGAAGCTTTCTCCCTCCTAGGCAGCTTCCTACCAGATGCAATTGGGAAAAGTCAGGACTGGAAGGCAGCAGGATGACGTGGTAGTCCTGGTTCCACTTCAGATTCATTGTGTGACCTTGGCTAGGTACCTTCCCCTCTCCGGGTGCAAGTTTCTACTCAATACATGAGATGGGGAGACAAAATGAAGTCTCTTTATTCATTTCATCTTTGTTTATTTAATCTTTATTGTCTACAGTCAAAAGATCTGGGTTAGAAGAATCAATGTATCACATTATATCCAGAGCCTTGATTTTCTCTTCTTTAACATGGGCTTGCTAATCCCTGCGGGACCCACCTCCCAAGCCTACCAGGGATACTCTAGAAGGGTTCCATGTTATCGTTTTAAGTGCTGTTCTCCTTTTGGTGCAATCTTGTCAGGAGGAAGGGGGATGGCAAAGGTGACCCCTGAATTCTCTCCCAGCTTCTAGCTTTTCACTTCTTTATTTCTCCCATTTCTGCTGGGCCTCTTCCCCAGACCCTGTTCCTACTTCAAATCAGCCATCTCCGCACACAAGGTATAAATATAAAAAGTAAATAAACCCAGAATGAGCCCCAGAACTGAAGCAAATTGTTGGCAAGCACTGGCTGCTGATTAACATGCATAGTGGACGTGCAGCTGGGCATATCGGAGAGAAGTGCATTTTGCTGCAGGATAGAGCTATCGGCGTGGTCGAGGCTGGGGAGGGATGCAGGGGGAGGGAGACCTAGAAATGGATGGTGCTGTACCCAGGGAGCCTGTCAGCCTGGAGGGCCCCAGGCCTCCTCTCTCAGGCTGCTCTGCTTCCTACACATACTGCCTAAACCTGAGCAGGGGTATCCCCTCAGTAAGCTAGAACCTGGGCCCAATGGAGGGGATGCAGAAAGTGAGGAAAGCATAGCAGAGGGTGGTGAGGGTCAGATAGGCCCAGGGCTAGCTGGGTGACCTTGGGCAAGTACATTCACCATTCTTAGCCTCCACTTTCCCATCTGTGAAAGGAAATGAAGAATAATGAGGATCTTGTAGGTCTGTGATGGCCCAGTGAATTGAAGAGAATGCTGAGCAGTGATAAGCACATTACTGCAGGTATGTGTGCTCAGTCGCTTCAGTCGTGTCCGACTCTTTGCAACCCTGCCAGGCTCCTCTGTCCATGGGATTCTCCAGGCAAGAATACTGGCGTGGGTTGCCATGTCCTTCTCCAGGGGATCTTCCCAACCCAGGGATCGAACCCAGGCCTCATGTCTCTGGCACTGGCAGGTGAGATCTTTACCACTAGCTCCACTTGGGAAGCAGGAGCATAAAAGACATGAGCCCTCTTCTTCCTCTGAGCTATGAAACAGGCTCCCCCCTACCCAGTGTATGGCCTGTGGGGGGTGGTGCACACTCCAGGAAGAGTAAGTAGCCAGAGGAGCATCAGGGGAGGGGAATCCATGGAGGGAATACACAGAGAAAGAAAGAAAAAAATTAAAACATCTGTGAAATGCTTTGCATCTTATCACTTCATTTAAACTTCTCAGCCGTCCTTTCCAGGTGATGAAATTGAGGCACAGAGAGGTTACTAACTTGCCCAAGGCCACACAGTTAGGTAGTCATCAACCTGGTATTGAAGCCAAGGCTGTTTGGCCCCAGGTAGCTTTGCCAGAGAAAACATAGAACCTTTGAGTTTAATATTAATTTTAGATAAACAATGAATACTTTTTTTTAGTGCATACTGATACTAACACATGACATACTTCTGCTAAAAAGTATTCGTTGTTTGTCTGAAATTCAAAGTTAACTGGGCATCCTGTTTTTCTTTTTTTATTTGCCAGATCCAACAACCCTAACTCCAGCGGCTGCATTTTTAACAGTACCTTAAAACACCTCCCTACACTCAAAGGTTTCTGAGGAAGAGACTGACCACCTCCCCATGCCTGGGATTTCCCACTCACCTACAAGTCCACACCTGGTAATTATACTTTAGGAAACCCATAGCCAGCCCCCTAGGAGTTGTTTTAATGGAGAGAGGCTTGGATCTCAAACCTTGGTGGGGCCCTGAAGTGGCCACGGGTTCACTGAAAACGAAGTGCCCAAGGGGCAGGTTGTCCTCCTGGGGGCCCGAGTCCCAAGTCAAGGGAAGAACAGTGGAAAAGGTATTTGTGATCTGGAGTGGGCAGATCTGAGTTTGGATTCTGGAATTGCCATTTATTTGCCGTGTGGCCTGTCTTAGTTAGGGCTGTTTTTTTTAAAATACCATAAATTGGATGGCTTAAACAACAAACACATTTTTCTCCATTACGGAGGTTGGGAAATGGAAGATCAAAGCACCAGCAGATTTGGTGTCTGGTGAGAGCCTGCTTCCTGACTTGTAAATGGCCATCTTCTCGCTGTGTCCTCACATGGGGGTAGGGGTGGAGGGTAGTTACTGAGTGAGCAAGAGTAAGGAGAGAATAAACTTTCAGGTCTCTTCTTGTAAGGGCACTAATGCCATCATGAAGACCCCACCCTTAGGATCTCACCTAAACCTCATTGGGCTCCAAAGCCCTCATCTCCTAATACCATCATGTTAAGGATTAGGGCTATGAATTTTGAGGCACAAACATTCAGCCCATTACAGACTCTAGGTAAGTTACTCTCCCTCTCTCTTTCCTCATCTATAAAATAAAAATAATAGCACAGAATTTGGTGAGGAGTGAAGGAGCTAAGGTGTGGCACACTAGAAGCCCTCAGGACCTGGGACCTATGTTACCCATCACCCTCAGGCTGTTCCCTCCTCCTACCTACCCTTGCCCACTGGCCTGTGCCCCCAGCACCCCAGGCTTGTGACTTCTCTTGGGGAGAGAGAGGGGTCAGGCAGCTGATGAGGGTCTGGCTTCGGGGTCCCTTCCTGTGCAGCTACCACACTTGTCATATGAGAACACCTGCTCCCATCCTCCTGCCAGCCACAGCTCCTGAAGAAGTCACGAAAATACCAATACTCCAGCCATCCTTTTTCAATGAGGGGAGGTCTGGACAAGTGGTTTCTCACCTAAACTCTGCTCCAGCCACGGGGAAGTTAAGCCTCAGGAAGGGAGGCACATATGGGGTACAGGATAGGGTAGAAGAAAGGATTTAGGGGTATGGCTTTGTGGTACCGCCTCCCTCAGATCCCCATGCCTCTCCAAACACTGTCTCCAAGTGGGGAGACTCAGACAAACTTAGGAAAAGTTGAGAGCTTGTCTCTCCAGTCACTTTCCTTCTTTGAGCCTGTTTCCCCATCTGTCAGGTACAGATAAAGTCTCTAAGTACATTATAGGGTTAGTGTGAACTGAAAAATGAGAGGATGGATGAAAGGTTTCTTCAGACTAACACTGCCCTAGAGGCAAAGCATTATTATCCTTTCTGGGCCTTTGTTTCACCATCTGTAAAATGGAAACTAGAATGCCCACCCTCTAGAGTTGTTTTGAGGATTAAGCAAGATATCCTCTGGGCTCCTCAAACTGTTCCCTGTACACACCCCCTTCCCACCTGCAATCCGTCCTTTGCCTGCCTCATGCCTGCTTTCTTCAGGATGATTCCAAAGGCTGCCTCTTTGGTGAAACTTTCCCACTTATCCCCACCCACACCACCCTTCCAGATTGGCTTGGGTACCCCATCCCCTGGCTTATTGCACCCCTCATCCAGGCTCTGATTCCCACATACCCTCATGGCTCATTTCTGTGTCCGTCTCCCTACTAGACAGAGAACTCCCCATCTTGCTCCTCATCTCCCCCTGACCAGCATGGGGCCTGGCACTGAGTCTGTGCTCAGTAAACGTTTGCAGAATGAGTGAAAGTGCCTCATAAACACCGATGCGCTGTCCAGATATGAGGGGTTATAAGCAGGGCATCCCTTTGAAACTCAAGATTCCTCCTATCATCAACTGCAGCAGCATTGTGGAGCTGGAGTTTTCACAACTGGGCCTCCCTTCATCTTGAGTCTCTGGCCCTGGGATGGGGCAAAGGGTGACACTGGGGTTGGTGGACTGGGTGGGGGACACCTGGTGGATGCTGGCCCCAGCTGGGCCAGTCTTGGTGCTTGCTTCTGTCTGTCTCCTGGGCCTCTGGCCTGCTGTTCTGCCCTGCCGAGCCCACTGCATTCAGTCGCAGACACCTCATTATTGCAGGGATGCAGCCAAGCTGGAGGCAGTTCAGAGAAGAGCAGGGAGAGCGGTGTGGGGTGGAGGGGGCCTGGCGCTGGTGCTGGCGGCAGGGGAGGGGAGGGGAGAGTCCCGGTGAGGTTGAGGCATTTGGCTCAGCAGGACCCAGCAGGAAACCTGAGAAGCTCTAAGAAGCCAGCATCTGGAGAGGGCCCTCCCCAGCAAGGGAAGAAATGAGCACTTGGAGGGAAGCAGTGGGAGACCCAGACACAAGCCAGCATTGGACCCAGCCATCGTCCTTTCCAGCCATCAAATGCCACCCCACCTGTGACCACTTCTGCCACTGTGACTGTGACTGAGGAAATGCCACTTCCACAGAGTGGGGGGCAAAAGGAACAGGCTGCCAAACAGGAGGGGCCCACCCTACCTGTTCCCATCGTATCAATAGTAACATCTGCCTAGACAGGCAAAGGGTCTTGGCCAAAATTACATAGGCAATTTACATTAGATGTGAGCCTGCGGTACAGCCCACACTGAACTAGAACCTCTGCACCCCAAGTTTTCTCCTCTTTTCGCTGTTTCTCTCTCCAGGAGCTGTTGCCCACACTGAGCTCTGCTACCTCCCCAGATCCACACCCACATACCACACATACATAAACACACTTGCACACAACTGTAGGTAACCGACACACATGTGTGTCTACTAGCAGGGTGTTGCACTGGCTTGCCAAGATGCCTTCCGAAAGGGTGATGCACGAGAGGCAGATCAAGTCTAAGACACCTCACTCATGCCTGGCACTCTGGCCGCTCAGCCTTTGTCCTTGTGGCCCTTCCACCAGGAATCCTCTTTCTCTCTGCAATATGGCCTGGCTCCCTTCATCTCACCATGAGGCTATCAGCTCCAATGTGACTCTTCTCTGAAGCTTTTCCTAACTATCTGGTCACTCCAGTCTGTCAAACTGTTATATGTTCTTCATAGTACTAAGTACGCTTTTAAATCAGTTTGTTGTCTTCCTTCCCTACCCTCCCAAATCGAAGCTCATTAAGGGCAGCGACCATGTCTGGCTGGTTTTCTGCTGCAACCTCAGCACCTAGAACAGTGCCTGGCATGCGTACACACACACACACACACACACACACACACACTGAATGAATATATGAACAAAAAAACCAAAGCAAGATTTTCCGTCTAGGAAAAAAAGAGATGTCCAGCTTGGGCAGAGAGAGTACAAGTTCAGATCTGATCTAGAAGAGCCTCTGGGGGCCCTTTCATTCCTTTAATAAGTATTTATTTAGTACCAAGCACTGTTCCAGGCACTGGAGACACAGCAGGGAACAAATCAAAGGTTGCTGCTTTCATGGAGTTCACATTCCAGGGGGAGCTGATAGACAACGAATGAGACAAATAAGTAGTAGAAAATGATAGGGAATATTAGAAGGTGATAAGCGCACTGAAGAAAAAGTGCTAAGGGGGAAGGGAGTGCTGGGGTGAGGTAGGATGGGTAGAGGAGCCTGTGTGTAAATTTAAATAGAATGATCATTTCAGCAGAAATCCAAAGGCACGGAGGGAGTCAGCCTGAGGAGACCGGGGCAAAGGAAACAGCAAGCACCAAACCCTGAGACTGGAGTGTGCCTGGCATGACTGAGGGGTAGCAGGGAGGTCTGCGTGGCTGAGGCAGAGTGTCACAAGGCGAGAGCAGTGGCGAGGGGGTATACTATCACAAGGCAGGTGTCCCTTCTGTCACTCTCCCGTGCTTGGGGAGCCAAGAACTTACGACACTTGGGCACCGAGAAGTACCTGCCAAGGAATGTCTCAAAACCTACCTCTTCCTCCTTTGCTGAGGGTCTTAACCTGTGCCTGCTCCCCCATTTATTTTGCTTGTCTTGCCTGTGGCTCACAGGGCACTTTCACTAGCTTGGCTGAGGATAAAGAGGGCTGCTGGCAAATAACCCTTACATTTGGGTAGCGATCTGTGGCTTGAACTGAGTCTCTTAGTCCTGCCACAGCCCTCCTGGCCTACAGAAGCATTTAGGGTGGGTGACATTAGCCCCATTTGACAATGAAAAAATGAGGTATTAAGCGCAGTGCTAGTGGTAAATGATTCTCAAGTATGTACTTCTCATGGACTCTTTACCAGAACCCTGGAGTCCCAGACTCTTGAGACAGATGAGAAAATGGAGACTCAGAAAAGTTAAGTGAGATTTCCCAAGGTCATAGTGTTAGGTCATGGCAGAGCTGGAATTGAAATCCAGATTTTTTTTATCTCTACCATCTCACGTTTTCCCTGATGTCATTCAGCCTCTGAGAAAGAAGTAGGAGATTGGGAAGTGAAGCCGAGTGCATAGTGTGGTCATTTATACTGAGGAGGTGCTCATTAAGCTATGTGGCATAAAGGAAAGAATGTGGGCTTTAGAACCAGACAGACTGAGTTGAGAATCTCAGAGTTGCTGTGTGACCTTGGACAAGTTGCTTCCCTTCCCTGAGCCTCACGTCTAAGGCCAACTAAAGGCAGGCATCTGCTTTGCACAGTTGCTTTATGAATTCAGTTTGATCCCCTGTGGAGAAGTGCCCCATATGCTGCCTGGCACAGGGTAGATGCCCAATTGGGGCCTTGTTTAGAGATGTTCATGGGGTTTTGTCTAACGGAAAATGCAGAGGCCAATGGCGGCATGGCCAGCCTTGGCTACCCCCTTGCCTGGGTGAGATTAGGGCTAGGGCTAGGCCTGCAGGAGGGTCCCAGCTGGTGCGGTGGGCTTGTCAGCACCAGGCATCAGACCTCTTTGCCCTGAGGAGCCTTCTGGGACTGGGATGACGGCGGTGCCATTGCTCTGTGGGTGCAACTTTTAACTTGGAACTCAGCAAAAAAGACCGAAGCAGGGGCCCCGTGATGTGGGCCCAGCTCCTCTCCCTGTAACCCTCTCTCCCCACCTTCCCTTTTGAGGGGCCAGCAGAGAAAATAGCTCCCCTCTTCCCAGCTGCTCCACCCCTCCCCAACCTGAGGATCCCCTGGGAAGGCTCAGGGCTGTTTAATGGGGTGGAGCTGTCTTTAATCTGTTCTATAAATGTTTTCTGGATCCTCATTAGAAATCATAATGTCCTATTAATATGCTGATGAGATTTCATTTAGGGCTAAGGAGGGAAGAGTAGCTGGGATGATGTAGGGTGGGGGTGGGGTGCTGGGCTTCACCACAGGGATCCCAGGGGAGAGGAGCAGAGTGGAAATAATGGTGTTGCCCCCTAGTCCTTGGGAAACCTGGAAGACGCAGTGCCAGGCCCCATTGTTCCTTCCACACAGGCCCCCAGGGATCTGAGTCAGCTGCCACCAGGACTGGCAGACGCACACATACCCCTCCACACCCCACCCCTGAATGCCACCATGGGGCTCCGCCCCAGTGACCAAGGTTAGTCACCAAAGCCTATGCTCATTTCTCATATGTTCCTATCACTGGCATCCATGCTGAATGCACTGGGACCTACACCAAATTAGGCCTCCACTGAGACATATCAGGGAACTTTCAGACCGTAGAGAGAAGCAAGGTATATACAGTTGTGGCTCCATAAATTGTGGCTACAAAGGCAGGTCCTGTCCTTGTGTTGTTCCTAGTCTGATGGGTGAGAGAGCAGATGGGTGAGCAATTAAAATCCAGTGCTGTGATGAAGGAGTTTGGGCATAACAAAGGAGGGAGGGGCAGGCTGGGTGTGTGAGCTCTTCAGAGATGTGGCACTGCACCAGGCCTTCTCCACATCACAGCCTGCCAAAGTCCTGCCACCCTTCAAGACCAGCTCCCCAGTTCTGTCTGCCCCTGCAGTCTCCCCCAGTGAGCTAGGATTCAGAGGCATGGGCCTCTGTCTGCTGGTCCCTAGAACAAGGCTATGAGCTGTGGCTGAGGGTCCAAATGACATCCACTGACAGGCCTCTGCACACCCACCCAGGCCTCCTCTCCAACCTCCATGGGCCAGTGAATCCTTGACTCCCAACCCAGCAAGAGCCCTGGCCTCTCACTTCTTTCAAACTGCCTTGGCTGCTTCTGGTCACTGGCTCACACCCCAGTTCCTGGTTTTGCTAAATCATTTAGATCAGGACCGTTGAATTATCCAGCTCTGAGTGCCTGGGTTGGCCAACTGGCCCCATCGTGCAGGGCTCCCTGTCTAACCCTCCTTTCACAGCTACCTCTGGGAGGAACCTTGGCCTGAGCTGCTCCTATTCCCCTCCACCTTTGCCAACAAAACTCACCTTCCTGGTTCTTTGGTGTCTGACCTTAACTGGAGTGCATTTGCATGGCACTTCACAGTTCGCAGGCTGTTCTCTCAACCCAACCTCCTGTCTGTCGTTTAGGCTCTGAACTTCTCAGAGCTAATCAGTCATCCATTCCTGTTTCCACCAAGTAGAAAAAGCAAGTGTTCAGGTCCTGGCCCCTCTCCCCCACTTATTTGCTGGGTGGCCTTAGGTAAGTTGGGGCTTCCCAGATGGCTCAGTGGTAAAGAATCTGCCTGCAATGCAGGAGATGTAAGAGATGCAGGTTCGATCCTTGGTCAGGAAGATCCCCTAGAGGAGGGCATGGCAACCCACTCCAGTATTCTTGCCTGGAGAATCCCAATGGACAGACCAGCCTGGCAGGCTACAGTCCATGGGGTCACAAAGAGTCAGACACAACTGAAGTGACTTAGCACACATGTTTAGGTAAGTTGCTTCAGCTCTCTGTGCCCCAGTTTCTGTAAAATGGGAACAATAATATTATAGGCATCACAGAGTTCTTGTGTAGATTCAAGGAAACAATGAATAGGCCTAGCACACAGGAACTGCCCTATAAATGCCAGTGTTGATTCCTCAGCTTTCTCAAAGGTTCACACAGGAAATCTCCACACCCATGCTGTTGCTGCCCCACTTCCAGGATTTTCCCTGGGCCCCATCTCTTTCCCACGGTTCACATTCTGTCTTTGGAATCAGACAGACCAGATTTCACTTTTCATGAGTATTTCTCTGAGCCTCAGTTTCTTTATCTGCAAACTGGACTGTGGATCCTCACCTTAATAGCTTAACGTGAGGATCAAATGAGATGGGGGCCATCAAAGTGCCTGTCACAATGCTTGTCTCATTTAAGAATTTATCTTGCCACATCCATAGAGCTCAATCTGAGGATAGTTTTGCTTGGGCCTGAGGGTGGAGTGGGTACAAAGGCAAGGGAATGGTTAGGAAAACTAAAATGGATGCCAAGGAGGCCTTGGCAAGGGTAAGCAAACTCACCAAGACAGTGTCTGATGGGCACAGCAAGCTTAGGCACGACACAGGCAGTGGGCCTGGTGGGCATGCTGATCTGACTCTGGGCCCAGCAGAAGCCACAACATGAAGTCTTGCAGAAATCTGGTCATTCTTGGTGGGGTCCCGGTATGCTTCCTCAAGGACTCACTCAAGCCAATAAAAAAGATATGAAGGAGAGAGACTGATTGGGAAAAGATTCCTTTGGGTGGCAACGTGGAAACATGGTTTGCAGAGGCTGACAGCACTTTCTAATTACCCACAAAGAAGTGAGGTGGTGGGAGGCCAAGGACCAAAGAGATTTCAAAAGCCAGTCCCCCTCTGTGACTAAGACCTGCCTGATGAGCTTTCTAGTCCTTGGTCTCTTCTTGGACAGACCTGGGTGGACCCTCCCCAGATAGGGCTTGGCAAGGTCTGAGACTGGAGACGGAAATCAGGGAACCAGAGTCTGTATGATGAGAGATGTGCCTGAGCTTCAGCCTCCTGGATGCCATAGCAGCAGAGTAAGGCCAGATCTTTGCACTAGATGTTCTTGGGTGAGCGGGGGTTGCTCCAGGAGCATACAGGCAGCTGCAAGGCCAATGTCCAAACCTGGAATCCAGGGACCAGCCCACATCAGGCCAGTCATCAGGGTTCTCCAAAGCTCAACTGGTCTCTAAGAAGCTGCTCCAATCAGGGAGCCATCAGTCTAGAACATTTATTAAGCACCAGATACAGGGTCTGGGAAAACACAGGTGAACCCTTGCTTTCTGACAGTTGGCATCTCTAAGCTGAAATAATGGGGCACGTGGGGATGGCAGTAGAGCTTCATCTCAGCTCTACCACTGCTTTGCATAGTACAGATTTTCCCCTCTGAGCCTCAATGTCCTCATCTGTACCCTGAGAAAAAGTGGGGGAATTGATGCTTCATAAAGGCCTATGAATCTGAATTGGTAAAGGGGGTTCAGAGGTCATGAAAAGGGATGTATAGAGCCCAGGGTCTCAGAGCAGGCAGGGTTGGGAAGCTCTTTCTGAGCCTAGAAGGGGCCTCCTGTCTCTCAGGCTCCCTGGCCCTCCCATAGCTCCCAGAGAGGCCCTGCAGGTTAGACTCCATTGGGGCTGAGACCTTATACAATCCTCCACCCCTTCTTGCCTTCCCTGCCATGTAGTGTGGGCTGTCCAGACATCTGCTTGCCCACCAGGCCCGAAGCACTTAGGTTTCATCCCACAGAGGAACAGTCATAGAGAACTGATGTGGCTCTTTCCCTTCTAGGCTCCAAACCCTCTCTGGTGACCACAGGAGGCCAATTAGCAAAGAACAAAATGCTTTCTGGCCTGGGCCCTCACCTTCCACTGTCTACATCTGCTCAAAGCTTAATGGTCATTTGATCTGTCTCTGGGGGGACAGTGGATGGGGCTTCCATGAACTGCCTGGCTCCAGGCAGCAGCCTGGGTCCTGAGGGAGGCCAAGGGAGGAAGAGCAAGGTGCCTATGGCTGCTGGGAAAGCCCAAGATGGCAGGAATACAGTACACTCAGGTCCAAGGGCCAGCGTCTGGAGCTGCTCTTGCAGCTACCTGAGAACTGATGCTCCCCAGGGTTTCTTCTGCACCTCATGCAAGGCCCTGATGCATGCTAAGTCGCTTCACTTGTGTCTGACTTTATGACCCCATGGACTATAGCCTGCCAGGTCCCTCTGTCCATGGGGATTTTCCAGGCAAGAATTCTGAAGTGGGTTGCCATGCCCTCCTCCAGGGGATCTTCCCGATCCAGGGATCAAACCCATATCTCATGTCTCCTGCATTGGTAGGTGGGTTCTTTACCACTGAGCCACCTGGAAAGCCTCTGCAAGGCCCTAGCTGAGCCCAAGCTGGTGGTTGGTATAGTTGGGATGGAGGGAGACAATGAACCCTTAGAGCATCTTCTTGGTTTAGAAAGCTGCTGAATCCTGGACTTCTGAGGGACTGGGTCCTGTACTCTTGCAGGTGGGATGTGGATAAAGGCCTTCATTCCAAGCTTTCCAGGCTGGTCTGAAAAACTGGTTTGTCTCCTTGCATGCTGTGGGGAAAATGCTCAGCTAGAAGGCAGAGGAGCTGGGTTCTGTTCGGGAGCCTGCCACTGACAGACTGCTTTGTGGTTTCTTTATCCTTGGGCCTCAGTTTCTTCATTCATCCCATCTTACAGAGTCAGCTGACACTGCTTGGAAAAGTGTCCTCAGAGAGCTCAGGTGAGTGGGAAGGCTAGAGTGGCTGGGGTGGTGTGGAATTGGGGAAGAGGGAAGAGGAGAGCTGAGTCTGGAAAGGTAAAAACACTTCCTTAGAGGGGTATCCACTGATGTCTCTCTCCCACTTCAATTTGAAACCCAGCCCTGACATTTATTGTGATTTGGCCTTGGGCAAATCTCTCAACTCTTGTGTACCTTAGTAAACTAGACCTTAGATCAACCGTACTTACTGACTCTTGAGATCATGGGTATAAATGAGGTAAGGTCTGTAAAGCACCCAGCTGGCATGAGGGAAGAGATGGAGGAAGCACTGTCATGAGGGGGAAATGTCTGCAGGAGTCCTTAAACACAGCTGCCACTGGCTGCAAGCCCCAGACTCCACCCCTACCCTTGCCATGAATAATGAACTGATATTGATCCCCCTGGTCGGGAAATTCCCTGTGACCTGTGATAAAAATACACCCAGTCTGTGAGCCTCAAGCTCAAGACAGGCTTGCACCAGCCAGAGCTGAGCTCATCTGCACACTCCCACCCAGCCCACAACCCCCAGAAGGAGAGCTCAGTTGAACAGAGCATCAGAGACCAAGCCCCAGCTGGTGCCTACCGTCTCCTCCACTCCATGGCCAGGGACAATATGCAGGCTCATCCATGGCAGGAGCCCCTGTAGCCAGGCCCCTAGAAGAGGGGCTAGATCACAGACCTGGATTTCAAACTTGCTTCCACCACTTCCTGCAAGTGCCTCGGTTATACCAGCTATAAAATGGAAATGGAATTCCTTCCTCAGAGTTAGTCCTAGATTCAAATAAGTTGAGGTATATAAAGTACCCAGTGCAGTGTCTGCCAGGAAGAGGTACTCAATAAGTAGCAGCACAGGTCTTCCCAATTCTTCCCCCTGTTGCCTTGTCCTTGCTGTGAAACTCTGGACAGTTTCACAGAGGAATGAAACTTAGTGACTAATTTTTTAAATAAGACTTATTGAAATAAGTTCAATAGTTCAATAAGTTCAAGTTCAAAAAGACTTATTGAAATTCACAAACTATAAAATTCACCCATTTAGCCTACAATCCAGTGGTTTTTAGGAAATTCGCAGAGTTGTGAAACTAACACTATTATCTAATTTCAGATCATTTTTATCATCCCAAAAAGAAACCCTATACACAATTCTCACCTTCCCCACATTATGCCTCTGACAACCACTAATTTACTCCCTGTCTCTATAGATTCACCTTTTCTGAAAATTTCATACAAATGGAACCATAGAACATGTGCCATTTGTGACTGGTTTCTTCCCCTTAGCATAATGTTTTCAAGCTTCATTCATGTTGTAGCATGAAACAAACAAACAGTACTTTGTTCCTTTTCATGGCTGAGTAATGTTCCATTATATAGATTAAACCACATTTTTGTTCATCCATTTATCAATTGATGGACATGTGTGCTTTTTTCCCAATTTTTAGCTATTATGAATAAAGCTGCTATGAAGCTTCATGTACAATTTTTTTGTGTGGACATATAAACATTTTCCTATACCCAAGAAAAATGAAAACATACGTCCATACATATATATATACATAAGTGAAGTTGTTGGATCATATAGTAATTCTATGTTTAATTTTTTGAGGAACTGCCAGATTGTTTTCTAAAGCAGTTGTACCATTTTATGTTTCTACTGTAAGTGTATGATGGTCCCAATTTCTCCATATCCTTGCCAACCCTTGTTATTCATTGTCTTTTTGATTGTAGCAATTGAAGTGTTATCAAACTGGTATCTTACTGTGGTTTTGATTTCTCTGATGGCTAATGATGTTGACCATCTTTTCATGTATTCTTGGCCAGCAGTGTATCTTCCTTGAGAAATATCTATTCAAATCATTTTCCAGGTTTTTAATTGGACTGTTTCTCTTTTTATTGTTGAGTTGTAAGAATTCTTTATTCTGAATATAAGTTCTCTATCAGATATATAATTGGCAAATATTTTCTCCCATCTGGTGATATGTATCTGTTTTTTGTTATTGTTATTGTTTTGTTTTCTTGATGGTGTCCTTTGAAGCACAAAAGTTTTTAATTTTGATGAGGTCCAACTTATCTTTCTTTTATCACTTGTGTTTTTTGTGTCCTGTCTAAGAAACCATAAGAAGAAGCTAATCGAAAGTCACTATTTTCTTTTGAGTGAATTTTATACTTTCAGTTCTTACTAAAAGAACTAAATTACTAATTACTCTTACATTTAATACATTTTGGCTTAATTTTTAAATATGGCATGAGGCAAGGGTCCAACTTTATTATATACTTTGCTGGCAAATATCCAATTTTCCCACTACTATTTGTTGAAAAGACTATTCTTGATCCCACTGAATTGTCTTGGCACTCTTGTTGAAAATCAGTCGACTGTGTTATACAAGAGTTTATTTCTGGACTCAAAATTCTATTCTATTGTTCTTAATGTCAATCCTTATGTCAGTATCACACTGTCTTAATTACTATAGCTCTGTAGTGAGTTTTGAAATAGAGAAAAAATTTCCAATTTTGTTCTTCCATTTCAAATTTGTTTTGACCATTTTGGATTCCTTGTAATTTCATATGAATTTTAGGATCTGCTTATCTATTTCTAAAAGAAAAGCTGGATATTTCATAGGGCTTGTAGTAAATCTATAGATCAGTTTGGAGCTTTATTGTCATCTTAATATTAAGCCTTCTGATACATGAGCACGTCACGTCTTTCTATCTATTTAGGTCTTCTTTAACTTATTTGAGCAATATTTTATAGTTTTCAATGTATAAGACTTGTATTTCACTCATTAACTATATTTCTAGGTACTTTACTCTTTTTGATGCTACTGTAAATGGGATAATTTTCTTAATTTCTTTTTCAGATTGTGCATTGCTAGTGTAAATAAATACAACTAATTTTTATATATTGATTTTGTATCTTGCAACCTTGCTGAACTTATTAGTTCTAATAGTGTCATGTGTGTGTGTGTGTGTGTGTGTATTCCCTGTGGTTTTCCACATAACAGTCATATCATCTGTGACTAGAGATGGTTTTACCTCTTCCAAGCTGGATGCCTTTATGAATATATATTTCTTGCCTAATTGCCCTCCAATATAGTGTTTAACAGAAGTGGTAAAAACAGACATCCTTGACTTGTTCCTGATCCTGGGGCAAAGCATCTAGTCTTTTACCATGAAGTACGATGTTGGCTGTGGGTTTTTGGTAGATGCTCTTGATCAGATTGAGGAAGATTCCTTCTATTCTAGTTTTAGTGTTTTATCATGATAACTTGTTGGATTTTGTTGAAAAGCTATTTCTGTGTCCAATGGGATGGTTGCATTTCATTTGTCCTTCATTCTATTAACTTAGTATACATTGACTCATTTTTGGATATTAAGGCAATCTTGAATTCCTGGGATAAATCCCACTTTGTCTTAATATATAAATCTTTTAATAAGTTGTTGGATTTGATTTGCTAGTATTTTGTTGAGTATTTTGGAATCTATATGCACTGGACTGTGGCTTTCTTGTTTTAGTTTCGGTATCAAGGTAATACTGACCTCATAGAATGAGTTGGGAAGTGTTCCCTACTGATCTATTTTTGGGAAGAAATCATGAAGATTTGGTATTATTTTTTCTTTATGTTTGATAGAATTCACTAGTAAAGTCATCTGAATCTGAGCTTTTCTCTGTGGGATTTTATTTTTTAAATATAAATTTATTTATTTTAATTGGAGGCTAATTACTTTACAATATTGTATTGGTTTTGCCATACATCAACATGAATCTGCCACAGGCGTACACGTGTTCCCCATCCTGAACCCCCCTCCCACCAAATTTATTAGTTCAGTCTCTTGTTATAGTCTATTCAAAAAATGTTAATATCTCTCACATAAGTTTCAGAAGTTTCCTTCTAGAAATGTGTCCATTTCATCTACTTTATTTAATTTTTGGCATGCAGTTGTTCATAATATTTCTTTTATATTTTAATAGTATTTCTTTTATTTTTATTTCTGTAAGGATGATACTCATGCCCTGCTTTTGTTTATCATTTTAGTAATTTGAGTCTTGTCTTTTTCTTGGTCAGCCTAGTTAATAGTTTGTCAATTCTGTTTTTATTTTCAAAGAAGCAATTTTAAATTTTGTTGGTTTTTTTGTTTTTCTATTCTTTATTTAATTTCTGCTCTAATCTTTATTTCCCTACTTCTGCTTGAAGAAGTGACTTAGCAGCAGCAGCAGCAGCTTGAGGTATAGTTAGTTCTTCTTTGTCTATTTTTTTAAGGTGAAAGCTTGGGTTTATTTGAAAACTTTCTTCTTTTCTAATACGGGCAATTAACAGCTATAACTATTCCTCCCGAGTATTGCTTTAGGTAAATCTCATACATTTTGGTATGTTTTTTTCATTCATCTAAAAGCATTTTCTTTGTTCTCTTGTTAGTCTTTCTTTGACATATTGATTATTTAGGACTGTGTCATTTACTTGCCACATATTTGTGTATTTCCCAAATTTCCTTGTTTTATTGACTTTTATTTTCATTTTTGTGTGGAGAGCATGCTTTGTATTATTTCAGTTCTTTTAAACTTAGTGAGACTTGTTTTATAACTGAATATATGATCTACCCTGGAGAATGTTACATGTACATTTGAGAAGAATATGTATATAGCTATTGTTGAGTGGAGTGTTCTATAAATGTCTATTAGGCAGCTGGTTGATAGTGTTGTTCAAGTTATCTACATCTTTGTTGATCTTCGGCCTAGTTGTTCTATCCATTATTGAAAGTGGGGTGTTGAAGTCTTCAAAAATTATTGTTGAATTGTTTATTTTTCCCTCATTCTGTCAGAGTTTGTTTCATGTAATTTGGAGCTCTTTTGTTAGGGGCATATGTTGTTGCTGTTTACGTGCTAAGTAATGTCTGATTCTTTGTGATCCCATGGACTGCCACTCGCCAGGCTTCTCTGTCCCTCACCATCTTCTGGAGTTTGCCCAAGTTCACGTCCATTGCATCGGTGAAGCCATCCAACTACCTCATCCACTGTCGCCCTCTTCTCCTCCTGCCTTAGATCTTTCCCAGCATAACAGTCTTTTCCAGTGAGTCAGTTCTTCATATCAGGTGGCCAAAGTACTGGAGCTTCAGCTTCAGCATCAGTACTTTGAATGAGTATTCAGGGTTGACATCCTTTAAGATTGACTGGTTTGATCTCCTTGCTGTCCAAGGGACTCTCAAAAGTCTTCTCCAGTATTACAGTTCAAAAGCATCAATTCTTCAATTCTTTGGTGCTCTGCCTTATTTATGGTCCAGCTCTCACAACCATATGTGTGTGTTTTTTAGCATACTGTCTAGGTTTGTTATAGTTTTCCTGCCAAGAAGCAATTGTCCTCTACTTTCATGGCTGCAGTCACCATCTGCAGTTATTTTAGAACCCAAGAAGAGGAAATCTGTCACTGCATCCACACTTTCCCCTTCTATTTGCCATGAAGTAATTGCTTCATTGCCATGATCTTAGTTTTTTTAATATTTAGCTTTAAGCCAGCTTTTCAAGAGGTTCTTTACTTCCTCTTCACTTTCTGCCATTAGAGTGGTATCATCTGCATATCTGAGGTTGTTGCTATTTCTCCTGGCAATCTTGATTCCAGCTTGTAACTCATCAAGCCTGGCATTTCTCATGATGTACTCTGCATATAAGTTAAATAAACAGGTGACAATAAAAAGCCTTGCTGTAATCCTTTCTTCATGTAATTTGGAGCTCTTTTGTTAGGGGCATATGCATTTATATTTTTAATATTTTCCTGGTGAATTGACCCTTTTATCATTATAAATTGACTCTTTTATCGTTATAAAGAAGGCTGAGCACTGAAGAATTGATTCTTTTGCTTTGTGGTGCTGGAGAAGACTCTTGAAAATCCCTTGGACTGCAAAGAAATCAAAACTCCTTTGCAAGGAGTCAATCCTAAAAGAAATCAGTCTTGAATATTCATTGGAAGGTCTGATGCTGAAGCTGAAGCTCCAATACTTTGACCACCTGATGTGAAGAGCTGACTCACTGGAAAAGACTTTGATGCTGGGAAAGATTGAAGGCAAAAGGAGAAAGGGGTGGCAGAGGATGAGATAGTTAGCATTACCAACTCAATGGACATGAATTTGAGCAAACTCTGGAAAATAGTGAAGGACAGGGAAGCCTGGTGTGCTTCAGTTCATGGGGTCTCAAAGAGTTGGACACAACTTAGCAACTGAATAGCAGAACATCATTATAAAACATTATTTGTTAAGTAACAATTGGTCTTAAAGCCTATTTTATTGATATTAGTATAGCTACTCCAGCTATCTTTGGGTTACTATTCACAAGATATATCTTTTTTATCCTTTTATTCTCAACCAATTTATACCTTTAAATCTAATATATGCCTCTTTTAGACAATATATAGTTGATCATACATTTTTAAAATCCATTTTGCCAATCTCTACCTTTTGATTGAAGTATTTAACTCATTTATATTTAATACAATTACTGGCATGATTGGAATTATGCCTGCCATTTGCTATTAGTTCTCTGTATGTTTTGTGCCCCTTTTGTTACTCTATTCCTCCATTACTGCCTTCTTTGTGTTACTTAGATATTTTAGTGTATCATTTTTATACTTTTTTTAATTTGCATTTTCCTAATGATTAATGATATTCAGCATCTTTTCATATGCTTACTGACCATTTGTATATTTCTTTGCAAAAATGTCATTTCAAGTCCTTTGTCCATTTTTTAATTGAGTTGTTTGATTTTTTTGTTGTTTTGGGGTTTTAGGAGTTCTTTACACACTCTGGATTTTAATCCTTTATCTGCTGTGTGATTTGCACATGTTGTTCCCATTCTATAGGTTGCCTTTCATTCTGTTGATAGTATGCTTTGATGCAGAAAAGTTTTGGATTTTGAAGTCTAGTTTGTCTATTTTTCCTTTGTTGCCTGTGCTTTTGGTGTCAACCCAATCCCATTAAGATTTCCTCCCATATTTTCTTCTAAGACTTTTAGAGTTTAGCTCTTATGTTTAGGTCTTTGATCAATTTTGAGTTAATTTTTATATATGGTAAGAGTCCAACTTCATTCTTTCACATGTGGATATCCAGTTTTCTTGGTACCATTTTTGAAAAGACTGTCTTTTCCCCACTGAATCATTTTGGCATCTTTGTCAGAAATTATTTGGCCATATACACTAGAGTTTATTTCTGGGCTCTCTATTCTATTCCACTAGTCTATATGTCTGTCCTTATGCCAGTATTCCACTGTTTTGGTTACTGTAGCTTTGCAGTAAGGTATAAAATCAGGCAGCATAAGTATTCTGACTTTATTCTTCTTTTTCAAGGGTATTTTGGCTCTTTGAGCTCCCTGAATTTGCATATGAACTCTAAGATTGCTTTTCCTATTTCTGAAAAAAAAAAAAGCTATTAAGATTTTGATACAGACTGCATTGAATCTGTAGATCTCTTAGGGTAAATATTATCATCTTAACAATATTAATTCTTTCAATCCATGAACATGGGATGTCTTTCACTTTACATGTCTTCTTTCATTTATTTCAGGAACATTTAGAAGTTTTCACTGTATAAGACTTTTGACTCCTTGCTTAAGTTTATTCCTAAGTACTTTATCATTTTTTATGTTATTTTTAATGGAATTGGTTTCTTAATTTTCTTTTTGGATTGTTTGTTGTTAATGTATAAACACACAATTGATTTTTTGTTGTTTATTTGTATCATGCAACTTTGCTGAATTTGCTTATTAGTTAGTTCTAACAACTTGTTGTGGAATCTTTAGGGTTTTCTACATATAAGATAATATCATCTGCAAATGGAAATAATCTGACTTCTTCCTTTCCAATTTAGATGTCCTTTAATTCTTTAAGCACGATTTCCTCAATTAAAAAAAAAAAAAAAAAAAAAAAACAGATCTCTAGATCCAGGAGTTTTTATTGATTCTTTAGGATTTTCTATGTGGGCAATCATATCACCTGAGAACAAAGACATTTTTTTTTCCTTCCCAAATATATACATTTTTTGTCTCATTGCATTAGTTAAGTCTTCTAGTACAATGTTGAATATGAGTGATGAGAGCAGACATCATCGCTTTGATCCTGATGTTAAGGGGAAAGCATTTAGTTTCTCACCATTAAGTATGACATTAGCTGTAAGTTTTATGTAGATGTTTTTATCAAAAGAGTTTTTACCATGAACTGATCAACTGCTTTTTCTGCATTTATTGATGTGATCATATACTTTTTCTTCTTTAGCCTGTTGCTGTGATAGACTACATTAACTGATTTTTGATGAACATATTTTGTGATAGCTGATTTAAAGTCTTTGCCTAGTAAGTCCAACCTCTATTCTTCTTCAGGGACGGTTTCTATTGGTTATTTTTTCTGTGTAAGGGCCATACTACTTTTCTTTGTACGTCTCATAATCTTTGGTTGAAAACTTGACATTTCAATGCTATAATGTGGCAACTCTGGAAATCAGCTTTTCTCCCCTCCTCAGGGTTTGGTTTTGTTATTGCTTGTTTTCATTTTTATTGTTTGTTTAGTGACTTTTCCTAACTAATTCTGTAAAGTACATATTCTGTCAGATGTGGCTACTGAAGTGAATGCTTCAATCAGATTTCCTTAAACGCCTTGAGTGAATAATCAACAGTCCTTTGATGAGAGGCTGTATGTATGTGCATCCATGTGCACAATGTATGTGCGTTGGGCACTCTTTCAATCCTCCAGAAGTTTGCAACTCTGCTTTAGCCATCATTTTCTACCTCCACCAAGCCCCAGTGTCAGTCAGAGGTGAAAATGTAGGGCCTTTTCGGGTGTATTTTGTGCATGCACACAGCCCTGCAAATGCAAGTAGCCTCCTAGATCCCAAGGAATATGATATTTCTCATTCCCCAGATCTTCCTTTTATGTTTTTTGACCAGATAGCCTCTTGTTTGCCCTAATTGCTACTGTTGCTATGGTATTAAGTGACTGTTACTGGTTGTTTTCAACAAATGCTCTAGAAGTAGGAACTTTCCCACTGAGTGAACTCTGAGCCAGGTCAAATAAAAACTCTGTGAATGAATACTTTTCCAAGGAACTGCTAGACATGTCAAATAGAGACAATTCTCTAAGAATTGGGCTTTATGAGGATCTTCAAACCTAGTATGGTCCCTCTGGGTGCTACTAGGGTGCTACTAGGTTGCTGGTTTTCCAGACCACTATGGAGCTTGGGAGAAAGAGATGGGAGCAGGACAAATCCAAACATCACAGTTTTCACCATTCTTACCAAGAATCAGCAGGCTTTTTCCCCCAAGTAATGCTTCTCGTATCATTATAAACTTTTGGTTACTTTCCAGGGTTCTGAAAAAGTTGATTTTAACCATTTTTTCTGGCGTT
Source organism: Bubalus kerabau (assembly GCF_029407905.1). NCBI lineage: Eukaryota > Metazoa > Chordata > Mammalia > Artiodactyla > Bovidae > Bubalus > Bubalus kerabau. Next base: position 96,087,998 of record NC_073647.1, on the reverse strand, counting down.
CTTACTGCTTTTAAGGAGTACCAGATTTTTGGAATCCTTTACCCCACCATTCCTGTTGTCCCGCTCTGAGTGACTCTGGATAGACAGACATCTGTGAATGAATGTTGAAAAGATGAAGATATGAAAGTTCATGACTTAAGACTAGCAAGTGACCCTGAGTGACTAGACCATATGGAAAGTGAGGAGGATGTATATTATTCACAGCATTCTTCATGTTGCATGTAACTCAAACCTGAATGACATAGGCATCAGATTTTTTTAAAAGAAGGATATTAATATCAACTCACAAAGTTGATAAGCTCATGGGTATGTCTAGCTCCAGACGCAGCTGGATCTGGAGCCTCAAGCAATCATTAAGACTCAGTCCTGTGCTCTCTTTCTCTCAGTTCTGCTCTCTTGTGGTTACAAGATGGTGGCCAACAGTTCCACATTTACATCCTCAAAGATCCAAGTTCAATGTAAAGAGAAATGATCTCTTCCTAACAATCCTGTCAAAAGTCCCAGAACTAAGTTTCTAAATTAATTGTGCCCATTTCTGAACTAATTGCTGTGGCCAAGGGAGATGGAGCCAGACCTGAATCACGTGCTCTTCCCTTGAGCCGACAGTGGAATCAGCCCCTAACTGAGCCACAGAGACTGAGCATGGGAGTAAGGTAGTTCCTTAAGGTTATATAGATTATCTTACCAGAAGATGGGTAATTTAGTGTATAGCATAGGGAACTATATTCAATACCTTATAATAACTATAATGAAAAAGGATCTGAAAAATATATGTAATATAACATAATATAACTGAATCACTTTTCTGTACACATGAAACATTGTAAATCAACTTTACTTCAGTAAAAAACAATACTTTTTAAAAAAGAAGTTGGGTAACAAGAGCTAATCAAGCAAAAACAATAAACATACTCCCTATCCCTGGTGGCTCAGACGGTAAAGCGTCTGCCTACAATGTGGGAGACCTGGGTTCAATCTCTGGGTTGGGAAGATCTCCTGGAGAAGGAAATGGCAACCCACTCCAGTATTCTTGCCTGGAAAATCCCATGGACGGAGGAACCTGGTAGGCTCCAGTCCATGGGGTTGCAGAGAGTCAGACACAACTGAGCGATTTCACTTTCACTTTCATGAGAAGTGGTAGAAGCTGAAATTAGGAAGGTCTAGAGAGAACTTGCCATTTCAGGCATCACCCCACAGCCCTGACAAACCACTCAACAAACATTAGATGAGGACTTGCTTTGTGTCAGGGTCTGTGCTGAGCAATGGGATACAAACTCTCAAGGAGGCTCCAGTCTAGTTTTAGACACTCTCAATCTATGGTAAGTTCCCTGCTAAGACTTTCCCAAGACATCATTTTGTTCAAATATTTAATTGCCTAGACTAGGAAATTGGTACTCAGCAAATTAGTGACAGAGCTAGACCAAAGACTAAGTTGACCTCTTTGTACTATAAACATGAACCACATTTATTATTCATGTTGTCTTTTCAAGCCACCTCTGGGAGCCTTCCCAGAGTTCCCATACCCCTGCTTGCACCTCCAACAGAATACTTACTGTCCTGAGTTGACTCTAATTAACGCTTTATCTTGGTTCAATGTTGATTTTTTCCCCTTTCTGTCTTGCTTTCTGTCCAGCCCCAATATGTCTGCCTCCTGTCTCTACACTATTGAGTATTGCATTCTACCTTTTGGAGACAGAAATGGCAACCCACTCCAGTATCCTTGCCTGGAGAATCTCATGGACAGAGGAGCCTGGTAGGCTATAGTCCACGGGGTCGCAAAGAGTCGGACACGACTGAAGCAACTTAGCACTCACACACGCATGCACATTCCACTTATTCTTGCTAACCATTAAGACTCATTTGCAGGCAGCTGCTTTTACATGGGACCCTCTGTGCACAGCCCACTGAGGCAGCTCTCAAATATGGTATGAACCAACGGGTGTTTGTCTCACCCCACTGAGGAGCATGGAAATCCCTTTGATCCCCAGGACGCTCCCTGATGGGCAGAGCTGTCACTCTTCCCACTCCTGCCCTAACCAAGGAGAAGAGATGAAAGAAGAGATCACAGAACCACTCTGGGTGTCACCTGAGTAAACTGACTCTGCTCTCCTCAGAATCTCGAGGAGGATAGAATCTGGGGCAGTGTTTTAGTCATTCAACATCAGAACGAGGTAGTTACTTAAACCACTTCATCTAACTACTCATTCTGATTTGACAGATGGGAGACTGAGGCTCATAGAGAGAAAAGGACTTGCCCAAAGTCACAGAGGGCGTTAGTTTAGACAGAAATGAGAATTTTAACCCATAGTGTCTGGGAGTCTTCCATGGGCTCTTTCCTTGACACCTAATGTCTCCTTCAAGAGAGCCTTTTCCTTCCTACAAGGAAGCACACAGCTGAGCCTCTCTCTTTACTCCCATCATCCCTTGCCCTGCCCATCTGTCTACCTTGCCTTCCCACCCTGCATCTAGTGGAATCGGGATTGGGGTCTGACCCTGAAGCAGTGTTGCTTCAGCTCCATGTGGCTCTTTCTTGGAAGTAGAGGACCAACTATGGTTGAGGGGACCTGTGGCCAACTGTGGAGATGAGGATAGCGGAGGGGTCATGTAGAGTAGGGAGAATAGGGTGGTGATGAATAGCAGGTATTGACAGCTTACTTCGTGCCAGGCATCACACCAGGCACCTCATATTCTCTCACTAGCCTTAACATTTCAGATAAGTAAGGTTTTTTCCTCATTTTTCAGATAAGGAAGCTGGAACTCAGAGAAGGCAAGTGACTTGCCTAAGGTCACATAGCCAGTAAACAGTGAAGCTAGGATTCAGATCCAGGACTGTTGGCCACTAGGAGTCTGAAGTCTTTATTTTGTGTTGTCTCAAACCATTTCTCTGGAGACTCCAGTTCTAGACTGAGTCCCAGTCAGGGGCTCAGAGCTGAAGGCCCATCCTTCATACCTTTATGTACATACCTGTGGGAGCAGCAGGTCTAGACCAAGCCGCAGCAGGCCTGGAGCTCCAGAAGGAATGTCAGTGGACTTCTATACTTCCTGGCCCAGGGCCTCATTTCTCTCCATCCCAGGCCTGTAGAGCTGGGCTTATTTTCAGGGCTGGATGAACATTTTCCCCATAGAGTGTGTATAGTCCACAGTTGAGCCAAATGGAGGCCCCCCCACCCCGTAGGAGAAAAAGGGAAAGGGGGAAGGGGAGCAGGGCAGCCTTACAGAAGGGATAGCTTTGCCGAGTTTCAGCCTAATATCCTGGAGCTATTCCTAGGCAGATTGTGGTCAGTGGAATTACGCTTTTATCAGGCTGCTGGGAGTTTCAATAAAATCTTTATGGCCGGGAAAGTTCTCTTTATGGAAATCAGATTATTGAAGTGCCTGCTGGAGGGAGGGCTTCACCAGCCTGCCTTGCTCCCCACAGCCTCCCTCCTCCCCTGCAGAACAGCTCCTCCACTCAGCTCTTTCCCTTCCCTCCCCACAGGCCCCCAGCTCCCAGGGACATTTGAGCTCCTCACACTGAGATATGAAGAAGGCTTTGGCAGGTAGAGGGACATTGAGAGGGTACATCAAAGGTGCTGGTGGGACTGCAAAATTAATGTTGCAAAACAGCTCACTCCCACTCTCCCACCATCACCCCCATTGAAGAGCCCTGGTTTTGCCATTTCTGGGTCAGTCTTCCTCTGGTCCTGGCTCACTCTGTTGGCAGGTCCCAGATTCTAGGCCTTAGCACACAGCCAAGCCCCTCCCCCGCTTCCCCACCATCCGCAGACCTGTCCATCTGTCTAGAGAGCCTTCCTGCCCAGCATCCTGTGGGACTGGAGTTTGGGTCAAACCCCAAGGCAGTGTTGCTCCAGCTCTAGGGAAGTCCTCTTGAGAATGCCTGTGCCATGGCCCTTTCTTGGGAGGAGAGGAGCAACTATAGTTGAGGTCCCCCACACTCTACCCCATAAACTGCCTGCCTGGGAAGGGCCTGCCCTAGGAGGTTTTCCTTGTGGCTTTCTGGGAGGTTTTAATTTAGCAAAAGGAAAGTGATTTGGGCCAAATAGTCTCTTCCAGGGCTAGAGTCTTTAAAAAGCCCCCTGAAATGTCGTGCTTTTGCCTACCCCAAGCTCTCTCACCGCCTGCCTCCCAGCATCCTCCCTGGGAGAGCTTCCACTAAGTGTCTAATTCAAGAGGCATCCTGTCCTCAGAGGAATGATTGAAGGAGCTGGAAAAAAGAAGACTGAAGTGGCCAGAGGCTTTGTGTCCAGCCCTTTGAAGGGCGGTCATGGGGCAGAGGAAGCCAATGCATTCTGCATGGTCCCAGCAGTAGAGCTAAACGAGGCCCCTGTTGGTATTTTTACTCTGTCATCATCTGGAATCATCCAAACAACGATATGAGGTAAGGAGTATTGTCCCCAGTTTACAGATGAAGAAACTAAGGCCCAGGTCCACACAGCTAGGAAGGGGTGGGGCTGCCTTTCAAAGCCAGGCCATCTGATATCAAATCTAGCATTCTCCACATCCTAACCAATGGACAAAGGCAACAAGTGGTCAGCATTGAGTTCTGAAGCCAACTCCACCCAGGCACTGATTTCAGCCACTTCCCGGAACCCACTGGCTGTTGGGATCCCATCTCTCCTCCACCCTGATCCTGCCCCAGGCCTCTGGCTGTGCCCCAGCTGCCCCTGGCATTCCTCCTTTGCCTAGGGTGACACTCATTCACCCCAATGGATTTGCCCTCAGACTTTCCTCACTTTAGACCTCTCAGAACTGAACTCAGTCTCAGTAGTTTGCCCTGTGCTCCCATCCTATACTTCTTGATTTGACAATAAGGAAGAGCTTTCTAACAGAGGTGTCCAAGGATGGATAGGTAGGGCTGGCTGCTCAGAGCCCAGGCATTGGGTTGGGGATTGTTCGAGCTGGGAACCCTTCCAGTGATTTCTCTTGACTTACATACTCATTTTCCTATGTGAGCCCTTCTATGATTGTGCCCAGGTTTTGCACTCAGCCTCTTGTTTCTTATTCTTTCTCTCCCTACCTCAGTTTGTCTTTTTTTGCCCTTTTCTGTTTATTCTTCTTTCTCATTCTCTTTGCCTCTCTCCATGCATTTTTACCTGTCTCTCCTACTCTCCACCTCTGTTTCTTCGTCTGCTTGTTTCGGTCTTCTTTCCCTCAGTCTCAGTCTCTGTCCACCCTCTCCCTCTCCTGCTCTCCTTCTCTGATACTTACCTCTCTCTTTGTCTCTCTATCTCAGTCTTCCACCTCTTTCACTTTTACTCTGGGTCCCACTGTGTTCTTCTCTCTCTCTCATATTTTTCCATTTCTCTGTCTTTGCCTCTCTGCCCCAGCCCTTCCTTTCAGAGCCTCACCTGACTGAAGCCTTGCTCTATTTGCCCGTCTGCCTAACTCAGCTCTCTTCAAAGAAACCACCAATGTCTTCCATTTTTCTCCAGTCTCAAGCTGTGACATCTGTGGCAGCTGATACTGGGGAGCTAGACTTGAGAAAGATCATCTTGGTCCTTAAGAAGCTAGAGGAGACCTTGGGCCCCGCAACTTCTCTCCAAAAAGGAGGAAGTGACATCTCAGTTTCCTTCAGGCCCCAGTTGGAGCCTCTGTATGGCTCAGAACCTGACAGATTCAGGAATGAATCATTGACATTTAAGAAGCCCTGTCTTTGTGTCCAGCTCCACCATGGTCACCCCTTGTACAGATCTGGACACCACTCCTCCCTTTTGAAACTCACTTCAGTTCTGACCTCACCCTTATTCCAGAAGAGCATGATGCCTGTTCTTGAAAGAACAGAGAGAAGCTCAGTATTGCTGGAGTTTGCAGTCAAACATGACTACTTGAGTGGGGAATGGGAAGAGAAGTCAAAGGATAAGACTGGAGAGGTAACCTGGGGCCAGGCCAGGTAAGGACTTTGAACTGTATCTTCAGGTTGCTGAAAGACATTGAAAGTTGTTAGTCTAGAAAAGGGAGAAGATCTGTCTATAATTTACAAGATCACTCTGGTCACTGGGTTGATTCTGGATTATAGAGGAGCAAGAGTGGAAGGGAGACCATTGAAAAGGCTGTTGTGTAGTCCAAGTAAGAGGCAAGGGAGGCTTGGACCAGGGTAGTGGCAGTGGAGATGGAGCAAAGTGGACTTTTCTGGTATATCTAGAATGTAGCAGCAGTAGGGCTTGGTGGTTGATTAGGTGGAGGCATGATAGAGAGGGAAGTGTGAAAGCAAATTCTGGCTTGCACAATTGGGTAGATGGTGATGCCTGTGACTGGTGCAGAAATCATAAGAGAAGGAACAGTCTGGAGACTAACTGAGTTCTGGATTCAGTTCAATTCAGTTACTCAGTCCGTGTCAAACTCTTTGTGACCCCATGGACTGCAGCATGCCAGGCTTCCCTGTCCATCACTGACTCCTGGAGCTTGCTCAAACTAGTGTCCATCAAGTCAGTGATGCCATCCAACCGTCTCATCTTCTGTCATCCCCTTCTCCTCCTGCCTTCAATCTTTCCCAGCATCAGGGTCTTTTCCAAAGAGTCACTTCTTCACATCAGATGGCCAAAATATTGCAGCTTCAGCTTCAGCATCAGTCCTTCCAATGAATATTCAGGACTGATTTCCTTTAGGATAGACTGGTTGGATCTCCTTGCAGTCCAAGGGACTCTCAAGAATCTTCTCCAACACCACAGTTCAAAAGCATCAATTCTTCAGTGTTCAGCTTTCTTTATGGTCCAACTCTCACGTCCATACATGACTATTGGAAAAACCATAGCTTTGACTAGATGAATTTGTCAGCAAAGTAATGTCTCTGCTTCTTACTATGCTGTCTAGGTTGGTCATAGCTTTTCTTCCAAGGAGCAAGTGTCTTTTAATTTCATAGCTGTAGTCGCCCTCTGCAGTGATTTTGGAGCCCAAGAAAATAAAATCTCACTGTTTCCCTTGTTTCCCCATCTATTTGCCATAAAGTGATGGGACCGGATACCATGATCTTAGTTTTTTGAATGTTGGATTTTAAGCCAAAGTTTTCACTCTCCTCTTTCACCTTCATCAAGAGTTCTGGATTGGCCATGTGGAATCTGAAGTGCTCATGGACCATCCAGCTTAAGAGAGCAGCCAGGCAGTGGCAGATCCTGGAGCTCAGAGTGTAAGTTTGGAAGGGATAGAGATGTGGGGAATATAAGCCAAGAGACAGGCAGTGAAACTATGGGAATGGGTAAGCTGGCCCCAAGCAAGGACAGAGCATGAGAAGAGGAGAGGACTAAGGTTAGGGTCTGGGGAGATTTCTGGAATGAGTAGAGCAAGAGAAAATCTGTCAAGGAGACTGAGGGTGATTGGATCAGAGAGGCAAGAGGACATTTAGAAAATACATAGACAGAGAAACCAAGAGGAGACAGTATCACCAAAAGGAGAGGGTAACCAATTGTGTCAAATGTTATGATGTCAAATATGAGAAAAAGAAAGTGTCAAGCAGACTTGTAATTAGAAGGTCCTCGGTGACTTTTGTTAGAGCATTTTTTCAGCAGTGATGATCACGGTGACTATATTTGAAAAGGTGGGGACAGCTGAGTGTGTCTGCCCTAAATTTTGCCACATTCCACTTCTCTGTTTAGGAGTGAAGAGGATCCAACAAGTTTCCATTGCTTTCCACTATACCCAGGTCTCCTGCTCCTTCCCCCACTCCTCTGCACACACCCACACCCACCCCCACCCCCCCACACACACACATGCTTCCTTGCTTCTTTTTGCTTCAGCAGACTGAATTCTAGGGTTGCCCCCCCTTCCCACTTCAGACTTAGAAATAGATTGCTCACTGCACCAATTGTGAAACCTTATCTGGTCTGGTAAAAATGTGTGTCTGGAGCAGCTGAGCTCCATGTTTCAGCCAAGGAGGTGAGCTGGCTGCTGGATAGCTTGCCTGCAGCCCAGGGCTGGGGCAGCTGTAGGATGTGTAGAAGAGGACACAAACCAGAGAAAAGGATGGGTGTGAGGAGACGGAAAGGGGAGGGGAATGAAGAAAGAGGATGGGGAAATGGGAATCCAGTAACTGGAAGCAGTTTCTGGAGTCACAGATTTGTGTTTAAATCTTGGCTTCACTAGTTCCTACCTCTGTGGGAAGTAACTTTATGCTCTGAGCCTTAATTTGCTCATCGAAAAATGGGTTTAATAATAATACTACCTATCTCATTGGTACTCTTCATTAGACAGAATAGCTTCTTACTATTACTATCATTCTTATTCTTATTTCAGGATGATGCTGATGTTGGGAGAAGGCCATGCAGCTCTCTGGGGACCTTTCCAGGGCTAGGGAAGCAACAGCCCTGTGGTCTCTTCTTGGGTTTCTAGGGAGGGCTCAGAGGAGTTGAACACTGGTAAGAAGCAGCAGCAAGGATGTACTGAATAAGGATAAAAGAATGGTTATTTGGCCCCAAACTCAGCAGTTCCTGCAGTCAGTCCCTTTAGCTTTGGCCCAGAGACAGCCTCCTAAAGGGGGGCAGCCCAGCTTCCTTCAACTGCACACCAAAGCTCACCCATTTTCAAGCCTAACTCTGGTGAGCCATGACCATAGCTTTACACAGAAACTTCCGGCCAGCTGTTTGCCACACACCATGTGGGTTTCAGTGTAGGGGAAGCTTCTGATTCCACAGGAGGGCAAGGAGCCCAGAAGAGCTCACCAGGCCTCACCCTCAATCCCTTGGCCCCATGGGCTGGACATAGAGGCCAGTCCCTCTTTCAGGCCTTGTGCAGATCATCCCTAGCTTTCCCTCCCCTGGACCCGCAGAGTCCTGAGGAAACCCCAACCCATGTCTGCCCTCTGTGCTGATGCCTATACTCCTGCCCCTAACCCCACCCTTCTGCTTTGTCAGGAGGTTTCAGCAAAAGGTGATTGACTGCTGAGGTGGTCTTGATTGATGGAAAATACTCCATCATGGCCCTGGGGTGGCAGGAAGTGGAGAAATCAGACACATTCTTCAGGTTAGGGAGTGCCACCTCCTCTTGATTGGCAGGGCAGGAAATTAGGGCCTGAACCAGCACAGAAGCCAAGCCAAGAGGGTACGGGGGCTTCTCCAGGGGTTGTGGGCCGGGAGTCAGCAGTGGTAGATTGTCTAGATGTAATCAAGCTTGTTATGACCTCATGGGGAGAAGAGGGGGCCCCCCAGAACTGAGGACATTAGGCTTCATCCTCACCAGTGGAGGAGGGAAAGGAGCCATGTGGGAATAATCATGGGGATTAGAAGCATGAAGACAGATGTGTCTGAGGAGATGGGAGACGCTAAAGGGACAGCTTCAGGAAAGCAGCCATTCTCCATTGACTCAGACTCAGAGCTTGGGGAGGACCAGTCTGGGAATCAGATGTTGGGGAGGAGCTCCCAGACCCCCACTTCATGGGTTCCAAGTGCAGCTCTTGCTTGGAAAGGCCAGGACAGCAGCATGTGGCAAGATGGGTTTTAGATGGGTTCTGGTCCCCGCTTATAGCATCAGATTGCTAAGCCAGGGAGCTGGCAAGGCGTCTGGGTGGGAGCCCCTCAGGATTCAGTGTTGGGAGACTGGGTCCTTATGGAAGATACTTTCATGAAGTCTGCACGACAGAGCAGGAAATTGGCGTATACAGTGCAGTGCAGGAGGACTGGGGAAGGGCTGAAGCCCAGGTCCCATAAAGAGCTGATGAAGGAGCTAGAGCTTCCTGGCATTGAGCAGAGAAGACAGAGGAATGGGATCTTTGTTGTCAAAACTCTGAAGGGCAGTCATGGCCAGAGGGGGCAATGTCAGTGTGGCCTCCAGGAGCAGAGATTCTGGGAGAAAGCCACAGGGAGCCAGAGCTCTTCACCTCAACACAAGAGAAAATATTCTCAAGATCTATCCATGCTCAAAACTAGGGAGGAAGGAGGTAGTATCACACATCACTGGAGGTATGTGAGGAAAGACTAAATGCCACTTTGTGGAGAGTCAAAGAGTAGATGGGGGTGGTCCCTTGGCATCCTCTGTCCACCCTGTCATGCCAATCTCTGGCTTTATGAACAGACCAATCACAAACACTGAAATTGAAACTATGATCAAAAATCTTCCAGTCAACAAAAGCCCAGGGCCAGATGGCTTCATAGGCAAATTCTATCAAACATTTAGAGAAGACCTAACACCTATCTTTCTCAAACTCTTCCAAAAAATTGCAGATGGAAGAACAGTTCCAAACTCATTCTATGAGGCCACTATCACCCTGATACCAAAACCAGACAGGTATATCACAAAAAAGAAAATCATATAGGCCAATATCACTGATGAATGTAGATATAAAATCCTGAACAAAACAGTAGCAAACAAATTCCAATAACACATTAAAAAGATCATACACAATGATCAAGTGGGATTTATCCCAGGGATGCAAGGATTCTTTAGTATGTGCAAATCAATCAATGTGATACACCATATTAACAAACTGAAAGACAAAAAGCATATGATCCATAGGGGAAACCTGGGGATATAGAGAAAATTCAAAATTTACCAGTAATATTTAAAATATCTATAAAATATGAGATCACAAGCAAATATTAATATTTTAAATATAGATGGTGGGTATTGATGATAGTTTTAAAAGGTAATATTAATAGAACACTTTCTAAGTGGCTAGCGATATTTGAAGGCAGTGTTTCTCAAACCTGGCTGTACGTAAAGACTAGCAAGAACTTTATATGTAAAGATTCTAATTAGACTGATTTTAGGCTGAAGCTAGTGCATCAGCATATATTTAAAAATCCACAGGTAAATATATTGATTTATTAGAAATGAGAACCACTGGTATGACTGTGTATGTTTGATTTTAATTTTAAATCCAGCTAACATGGTCTGTCTAGCACTTGTAGAATGTTTATAAATAAAGGGAATTTCTAGCAAAAAAAAAAAAAGCATATGATCATCTCTATAGATGCAGAGAAAGCTTTTGACAAAATTCAACATTTATGATAAAAAACCTCTGCAGAATACGGGCATAGAAGGAAACTACCTCAATTTAATAAAGGCCATATATGATAAACCCGCCGCAAACATTACTCTCAATGGTGAAAATCTGAAAACATTTCCTCTAAGATCAGGAACAAGACAAGGATGTCCACTCTTGCTACTGCTATTACTGAATTACCTTTGTGAGATGGAGTAGTACTCCATCTAGTACTCAAGGAGCTAATACTCACTCCTCAAGTTCCCTGAGGGTCTGGGACTTGAGTTTGTACCTCCCAGCAACTTAGCTTGCTGCAGTAGCACCGTATGGCCATTCATTATGTAACCTTACTGGTCTCTCATTATCTGCCCCACCAGCAACCGGACTCTCATGTCACAAGCATTTCCCCACATGGAGTATAGTGGACATGTTTAATGAGCCTTGTTTTTCATACCACATGGCTCCTAACAGCTTCATAGTTAGGAGCTTCATAGTTAGGGCTCAACTCATAAGTTCATGATTGGTTCCAACTTTATGGTCAATTGTAGGGATTCTCAAGGATAATTTTGACTATCTGCAATTGCGCCTTACATGCTGACTTGAGATGCTATGCCCATGTAGAGTACTGCTTCACAGATTGCTCAATAATGCTGAGAGGCACAAAGCAGTATGCTGGGGCAGGAATAGTTGGAGGCCTGGACAGAAATGATCTCTCCCTGGACATGTGGGGTTTCCAACCCTCTTTTAACACAGGCCAAATCACCCTCGCAGATTGTCCCTACCCCTTAGCTAGAGATCCTGTAGGCTCTGCCTTCTAAAAAACCCAGAATCCAATCATATCTTTACTTCCTCACAACTTCCACCTTGGTCCAAGCCACCATCACCTCTCACAAGACGAGGCTCCTTACTTCCTCCTATGTATTCACTCCTGCCCTCCATGTATCTGTTCACCTCAAAGGTGCCCTTGTGTTTCTGTTAAGACATAAGTCACTCATCTGCTCAAAACCCTCCAATGGCTCCATTCTCCTCAAAACAAAAACCAAATGACTTACAAGGATGCCCAATATCTATCCCCGAGGCCACCTCCCTGATTCCTCTCCCACTTCTTTCCTTATTGTTCATCCCACTCTACCATCCATTTCCCAAACCCATGAGGCACACAATCGACTCTATGGCTTTGCTCTTCCCTGTACTGGATGCTGATGCTGAAGCTGAAGCTCCAGTCCTTTGGCCACCTGATGTGAAGAGCTGACTCATTAGAAAAGACCCTGATGCTGGGGAAGATTGAGGGCAGGAGGAGAAGGGGATAACAGAGGACAAGATGGTTGGATGGCATCACCGATTCAGTGGACATGAGTTTGGGCAAGCTCCAGGAGTTGGTGATGGACAGGGAAGCCTGGCATGCTGCAGTCCATGGGGTTCGAAAGAGCTGGACACAACTGAGTGACTGAATTGAACTGATTCACTGATGAGGGACTTCCATGGTGGCTCAGATGGTAAAAATCTGCCTGCAGTGTAGGAGACTTGGGTTTGATCCCAGGGTCAGGAACATCCCCTAGAGAAGGAAATGGCCACCCACTCCAGTATTCTTGCCTGGAGAATCCCATGGACAGAGAAACCTGGAGGGCTATAGTCCATGGGGTTGCAGAGTCAGACATGACTGAGTGACTAACAGTTTCACTTTTCATTCACTTCTGTGTTCACAGTACCTGGGAAAGTCCCCAGTATATAGTTTGTACTTAACAGGTAACAAGTGAATGAATGAATTTGAGGCTCTCTACAATCTGGTTTTAACATGTGATCCAGTCCTGACTCTATGCAGTCTATTCCAAAGGAAAAATTCTTTGTGATGTCCCTCTTCTTCAATTTTTTTTTTATTGAAGGATAATTTCTTTACAGAATTTTGTTGTTTCCTGTCAAACCTGTACATGAATCAGCCATAGGTATACATATATCCCCTCCCTTTTGAACCTCCCTCCCATCTGCCTCCCCATCCCACCCCTCTAGATTGATACAGAGCCCCTGTTTGAGTTTCCTGAGCCATATAGTAAATTCCAGTTGGCTATATATTTTACATATGGTGATGTAAGTTTCCATGTTACTCTCTCCATACATCTCACCCTCTCCTCCCCTCTCCCCATGTTCATAAATCTATTCTCTATGTCTGTTTCTTCATTGCTGCCCTGTAAGTAAATTCTTCAGTACCACTATTCTAGATTCTGTATATGTGCGTTAGAGTATGATATTTATATTTCTCTTTCTGATTCACTTCACTCTGTATAATAGATTTTAGGTTCATCCACTTCATCAGAACTGACTCAAATGCATTCCTTTTTATGGCTGAGTAATATTTCATTGTGTATATATACTGTAATTTCCTTATCCATTCATCTGTCAATGGACATCTATGTTGCTTCCATGTTCTAGCTATTGTAAATAGTGCTACAATGAACAGTAGGATACATATGGCTTTTTCAATTTTGGTTTCCTCAGGGTATATGCCTATGAGTGGAATTGCTGGTTTTATATGGTGGTTTCATATGGTGGTTTTATTCCTAGTTTTTTAAGGAATCTCCATACTGTCTTCCATGGTGGCTGTATTGATTTACATTCCCACCAACCGTGCAAGAGCGTTCCCTTTTTTCCACACCCTCTGCAGCATTTATTGTCTGCAGACTTTTTGTTGATGGCCATTCTGACTGTTATGAGGTTATATTTCATTGTGGGCTTGATTTGCATTTCTCTAATAATGAGCGATGTTGAGCAAATATGAGCCATTTTTTAATTTTAATTTAATTTAATTTAATTTTTAAACCTGAAACACTGTATTAGTTTTGCCAAACATCAAAATGAATCCGCCACAGGTATACATACGCTCCCCATCCTGAACCCTCCTCCCTCCTCCCTCCCCACACCATCCCTCTGGGTCGTCCCAGTGCACCAGCCCCAAGCATCCAGTATCGTGCATCGAACCTGGACTGGCAACTCGTTTCATACATGATATTACACATGTTTCAATGCCATTCTCCCAAATCTTCCCACCCTCTCCCTCTCCTACAGAGTCCATAGGACTGTTCTATACATCAGTGTCTCTTTTGCTGTCTCGTACACAGGGTTGTTGTTACCATCTTTCTAAATTCCATATATATGCGTTAGTATACTGTATTGGTGTTTTTCTTTCTGGCTTACTTCACTCTGTATAATAGGCTCCAGTTTCATCCACCTCATTAGAACTGATTCAAATGTGTTCTTTTTAATGGCTGAGTAGTACTCCATTGTGTATATGTACCATAGCTTTCTTATCCATTCATCTGTTGATAAATATGAGCCATTTTTAAGACTCAGCTCAAAATGCCATTTTCTCAATGAAGACTCCCTTACACATCACAGCTAGCAACATCCTCTCCTTCAACTCTCCATTGTTATTGAGATCTCTCTCTTGGCTTAAACAACAGAAATTTATATTCTCATAGTTCTAGAGGCTGGACTATGGCTATTTGGACTATGGCTCATAGCCCAAATCAAGATGCCAGAGCTCACTTCCTGGCTTGCACAGCTGCCTCCTTGCTGTGCCCTCAATGGTTGGGGGTGGGAATTAGAGAAAGGGAGAGCGAGAGAGAGAGTTCTCTGGTGAGAACTTTCTTAAGACATCTGTCACTTTTTGTGATGTAGCAAGAGGAATCAAACAGACTTGGGATCAGATCTTTTTTCTATCATTTAGTGATAGTGACCTTGAGAGCTCATTTGCCTCTCTGAGACTCAGTTCCTTCAACTGTAAATTCCCTCAACCTCATAGGGTTGTAGAATGAATTAAACGAAACAGCTTAGTGCTAAGTGCACTCAATAAAAATAATGTTATTAACAACAACAATGAAATTAAAAGCTGCTTGCTCCTTGGAAGAAAACCCATGACAAACTTAGACAGCATATTAAAAAGCAGAGACATCACTTTGCTGACAGTCAAAGCTATGATTTTTCCAGTAGTCACGTACGGATGTGAGAGTTGAACCATAAAGAAGGCTGAGCGCAAAAGAAATAATGCTTTTGAATTGTGCTGAAGAAGACCTGGAGAGTCCCTTGGACAACAAGGAGATCAAACCAATCAATCCTGAAGGAAATCAACCCTGAATATTCATTGGAAGGAGTGATGCTGAAGCTGAAGCCCCAATACTTTGGCCACCTGATGAGAAGAGCCAACTCATTGAAAAAGATGCTGATGCTGGGAAGTTTGAGGGCATGAGGAGAAGGGGGTGACAGAGGATGAGATGGTTGGATGGCATCACGAACTCAATGGACATGAGTTTGAGCAAATTCCAGGAGATAATGAAGGACAGGGAAGCCTGGCGTGCTGCAGTCCATGGGGTCACAAAGAGTTGGACACAACTGAGCGACTGAACAACACCACCAATATTAATAGCAAAATGTGTCAGAGGGTTTTCTATGCGCCTGCACAACCACCCTGTGAGGCAGACACTATCATTGTTATGCCCTTTTTGCAGATGAAGACAGGGACTCAGAGGTTTAGGAAGCTGCTCAGGGTCACACAGCTAGCAAGTGGTGAGGTCACGATGGAGAAGCCCAGCAGTCTGCCTTGAGCTGGCCTTGGGCTCCCTTCCTTTCCCGTTCTCTCCCCAGGACTTGCTCGGGACTGAGGCCCCCACCAGGCAGCAGCTATATCAGCTCCAGAGCCCAGCCCTGCCCAGACCCACCAAGAGGGATTGCATTTGTTCCGAATTAATGGTAGTTTGTTTTGAAACACAAATCGTTGGTAATCAGAGGGGCCAGGTAGACTGCCATGCTTCTCCTCCTCTAAACTAATGCCTTTGGCCCAGCTCACCCGAGGGATATTCTTTACCTCTTTCTTTTACTTTGCCCTGAGGAGGGCATGGTAATAATGTGGTCTCAAGATCTAAATAAAAGCAAACATGGCTAATTCAAAACTGACTGCCTTGCCACCCACACCCTCCCTTTCACTGCCTCTCTGACTTCCGTTCCACAATGCTGGCCTTGGATTGGTGGCGGCCCAGTGATACTCCAGGGAGAATCTTAAGGGATGCCATGAAACCCTCCTCTAATTCTCTAAACAAAATGAATTTGATTTTAGCTGAAAAATTAATTGAAACCATATCATACTTAACTGAGAGGATCCAGGGGAGAGGTGCCCAGAAAGTCCCCAGAAAACCAGGAATTGTGGGACTGGGGGTACAGGGGGTATGGAGACTTGAGGCAATTTTCTAGATTATGAACCCCCAAGCCACTTCCATCTCAGCTGGGCTGGGGACCAGAGTCACCAAACTACCATCTGCAAGGATTAATTTCTCAACTTCTCTTCCCCACCCCCATGCTTCCCTCCCCATTGAACACCAGGTGCAGACAAGGTCACTCACATAGGTTCTATTAAGGGGGCAAAGCTCTCTTCTTTCTGTGGGCCAGGTGAGAAGGTAAGGGAGACCCAGAATCTAGTTTCATTTAGTTAGTAATTCCTCTCCTCAGAGTTCCCGTCTCTACCCAGTTCCACGTTAGGGTTGGCTATGACAAGAAAGCAGAAATGTGACATCAGCCATTGAGCTCTGCAGGTTGACATTGATATTGTTGAGGTGCTATTGAAGCTGGCTTACATCCTTCCAGCTGGCTCAGCTTGCTGGCACAGGGTAGCAATCGGTCCTAGAGCTCTTTCAGCTCCCAAGATTTTCTTGAGCTTCAGTGGGTCCTGGGCCAGGAGGACGTGCAGTCAGCTTCTTCTGCAGGTCACTCACACAGTCAAGGCTGGAGGTGGTGAGAAGCTGATGTAAGTTCTGATTTGTCCTCACTCTCTGCCACTTCACATACCACCAGCAGATGCATAGGCCACAGGTTTCCACAGGCTTCTTCATCCTTTCCCAAAATGGTGGGAACACTAATCCTCATAATAAATGCCTTATTTCAGATCACTCCCCTGATCAAACCTGAGCAGATATTGTCCTCAATAAATGTTATTTTATTAGTATTGTTAGATTGGAGGTTTCAGAGTCTGGGACCAGGTGTTCAACATCTGTGTGTACCAAGGGGCCACCAGTGAAGCTATGAGTGGCTCCCATGGTGTTTGCTGAATGGAAGGGAATTGAATCAAGGCTCTGGACAATTGGTCAGCGTATGCTATGATCCAGCATGAGCTAAGTCCTAGAGAGGGCAGGATGGATATAAATTGGATGCAGCTAATGTGCTCCAGTACAAGTGGATAGAAAACAGCAACAAGCAAGCGATAGTGACTATTGGCCAATTGTAATAAGAATAGGCAGCATTTACTGACTGTATTGCATATGTTAGCCCATTTATTGTTCACACTAACTTCTGAGGCAGGTAGGAGATGTGAACTTTGGAAATAAGTAGCTAGCCCAAGTTCACACAGAAGACAATGTTGGGATTCCAACAGAAGAGCTCAGGCTCCAGAAGCTGTGTGGGGCTGTGAGTGCTGGCCCAGTCAGGGACTTCTGTAGTGAGGGAGCCCTGAAGAGTCAGAAGCAAGCGCTGCCCCAACACTACCAAGTGTGAGAGTTCAAAGGCTGATGAGGGAGAGCCCTGAATGAGAACTGGGGCCAAAGGAGGCTTCTTGGTGGGATCATGAGGCTTGGGCTTGGCCTTGAAAACTAAAGAGGACTAAACCCAATTCCCTTCACCCTCTCTATCGAGGTGTATAGATGCTTCCATTGGAAATACCTTTGATTATCTCCCCTCTCCCGTTCCAACCCTCCTGTCACTGCCAGACCGCAGATCTTCACCATCTCTGCCTGGACCCTTGGCCCAGCCTCTTCCTCCCTGGCCTCCTGACCTCCAGTCTTACCTGTTCAAATCCGTACTGGCTTCAAGAGTTATCTTTTACAAACTTAGCTCTGCTCATGGCATGCCTCCATACTTCCACTGTCCATTAGGGTCCAATGGGACAAAACAAGAACTTTAAGATTGTAATATATAAAGCTGTTGATGCTCAACTGTTTTTGATCTACACACATGGCACATTCTTGTCATTCTTCTAATACTGGTAATACTAATAGCCATAGTTTAGCTCAGAGAAGGCAATGGCAACCCACTCCAGTACTCTTGCCTGGAAAATCCCATGGACAGAGGAGCCTGGTGGGCTGCAGTCCATGGGGTCGCTAGGAGTCAGACACGACTGAGCAACTTCACTTTCATTTTTCACTTTCATACATTGGAGAAGGAAATGGCAACCCACTCCAGTGTTCTTGCCTGGAGAATCCCAGGGACGGGGGAGCCTGGTGGGCTGCCCTCTATGGGGTCGCACCGAGTCGGACACGACTGAAGCGACTTAGCAGCAGCAGCAGCATAGTTTAGCTTAATACAGCCCTGACATTGGGTTAAAGCTAGACACATGCCCCCCAGACAAATCATTCCCACAAGTTTCCCACTCTCTTACCCCACCCCCCGCCACCATTGTCTGCCTGCCTCTTTATGCCATTTTTATTTTGTCTTAATCTGTCTGCTTTGGTGTTTTCCTCTAAACTTTGGTTTCATTCTGTTGCTGCCTCTTACTGCTTCCCATACTCTCTGTCTCCCTCCTAAAGTTTTCTCTTTGTCTTTGTCTCTGCCTTGCTGATTCTCTGTCTCTGTCTCTTTCTTATATGCCCATCTTACTATTTCTCTCTTCTCCTTCACTCTCATTCTTGCCTTCCTCTGTCTGTATCTACGTTTGTTTGCCCCCTCCCTCTTTTTGTGCAGCATGCATGCCTGCACTTGTATTGCCAGACCTGTTTCCTGACCTCCCAAGATGCTAGTATCTGTGAGGCCCACCTGAGGCTGAGGCCCAGGGCTCCCCTGACTGGGAGCTGGGAGGACAGAACAGATGGGAACTGGCATCTGGCTCAGGGGGCCCAGCCCTCAGGCTCAGGGCATTCTCACAAAGGCAGTTCCAGGAGCTTGTGACCTCCCTTGGGGCTGCGGTCTCATCCTGCCCGCAGCCAGCAAGGCAATTGGTGGAGATGGCAACTGCCCAGATGTAAAACCCAGCTGTGCAAATTAGCCTGAGGCCTGTAAGAAATTAGACTAGATCTAAAAGAGATCAGGCTGTGGAAAAAGAAAAATGTTAGTTAAAAGAGAAAATTCCTACTCCCACCTCCAGGTCATAGATCACAGAAGAGAATCCTCAAGCCATGAGGGACTTCAAGGGGCCATCTGGCTTGGCCGCACCTCAGAATAGGTCAGGCTCCAGCCAGCCAAGATGATGTCTGTCTTTCCATCTTTTCAAGAACACAAGCCAGAGATTCTTCAGCATCATCACCCAGTATCTTATTCTGGGAATGAATCCCTGCACTGTGAAGAAGTGTGTGGAAGAGCTCAGATGCCTTGAGTCACTCACACTGGGACCCAAATTTGCACTTTCACCCCAAGTTGCCCCCTCATCTCAGCACCCCTTCTACATGTCAGCACCCAGCACTACTACTCACCCAGATGCTCAGGTTTTGGCATCCTCTTTTCTTTCTTGTCCCCCCTGTCCAGTTCACCAATAATCCCAATAGCTCTGACTCCTAGCTGACTCTGCACAACCATCACATTTACCTCCATGGGCTCAAAGTCCCCATTGTGTCTATCAAGACAGTGTACCCCTCCTCACTGGGCTCCCTGCCTCCACTCTTGTCCCCTGTGCTCCATTCTCCGGAGAAGCTGGGTCATGTCATTCAGATCATGTCATTCCTCTGCTCAAAACCCTCCTTTGGCTTCTCATCACATCAAACTCCATGTAATCCCTGTGGCCAATGAAAACTTCTGTCATCTAACTGCAGCTCCCTCCCTCCTTATCCACTCTGCTCTAGCCAGGCTGCCCCCTTGCTTTGCATTGAACATACCAAACTTATTCCCTGCTCAGGAACTTTGGCCCTACAATCCCCTCTGCTGAGAATGTCCCCCCCACCCACCGATCTCCACATGGTGCCCTCCCCTACTTCATTGCAATCTCCAGTCAAAGGTCACCTTCTCTAAGAGGCCTGCTCTAACCATCCTGGCTAAAACAGCACCTGCCTCAGCTCTACCCCTGACAACACTTTCTAGTCCACAGCCTTCCTGTATTTTTGATTAAAGTACTCATCACAGCTTGGCATTGTATTTTATATTTGTTTGATGATTGACTGCCTCCATCACTATGTGCCCAGTGCCTAGAACAGTGCCTAGCACTTGATAGGTACCCAATGGTGGTTGAATGGATGAAAGAAATCCTGTTGCTTAAAAGCTGTGTGACTTTAGGCAAATTAGGTAACTCTTCTGAGTTGTAATTTTCTCATCTTTTCACTTTCTTTCATCTTTAAGATGGGAAAAATTACACCTACCTTGTGAGCTGTTGTGAAGAGTAAATGAGGTAGATATAATGATCATAGTGCCTGGCACTAGAAATTAGTGATTATTAAAATTGCTCAGTCATGTTTGACTTTTGTGACCCCATGGACTGCAGCCTGCCAGGCTCCTCTGTCCATGGGGTTTTCCAGGGAAGAATACTAGAGTGGGTAGCCATTCCTTTTTCCAGGGGATCTTCCTGACCCAGGCATCAAACTCAAGTCTCCTGCATTGCAGACAGATTCTTTACAGTCTGAGCCATCAGGGGAGCCCTTTTCAAAATAGCCAGTACAGTTTCTACATGATTTTTCTGGTTCTGTCCTCACTGGAAGCAGAGAACAGATACTTGTCCCATTAAGGCTGAATAATCCCAGTTTTCTTCACTGTAGTGGTGTGGTGGTATAGGAGGCTAAGGATGAGTGAGAGGAGTCGCAAAGGAACATGGCAATAAACTGCTTGCCTCTCAGAATTCACAAAGGGCAGGAGTGAGCCTCAGAGACTTCAAATCAACTCTTAACTATGGTAAAAGAGCTAAAAAGAAAATCATGGTTGAAGGATTAAAAGATACCAAGAAAACCATATGTGAATGAGAGTGTCAATAAACAGAAGCAAATTATAAAAGTAGAATTGAAAACTGGAACTGAAAACTACAATAACAAAAGAGACTGTAAGCCACAGATGTCCCCTTTTCTCTACTGAGGGGGCCATAGGACAGGTGGCCAGGGTCTCTGAGTTTGACTTATAAATCCCATGAGTTTCCAGGAGGAGGCATTTCATTGCCATTAAGAGCCTTTGGGCACCCCACTCCAGTACTCTTGCCTGCAAACTCCCATGGACAGAGGAGCCTGGTAGGCTGCAGTCCATGGGGTCGCGAAGAGTCGGACACGACTGAGCAACTTCACTTTCACTTTTCACTTTCATGCATTGGAGAAGGAAATGGCTACCCACTCCAGTGTTCTTGCCCGGAGAATCCCAGGGACAGCGGAGCCTGGTGGGCTGCCATCCATGGGGTCACACAGAGTCGAACATGACTGAAGCAACTTAGCAACAGCAGCAGCAGCAAAGTCAGACACACCTGAGTCCAATTCCAGCTTTAGTGCATCACTTTGGGCAGTGTCTTACCCTCCCTGGCCTCAGCAACGATGATTCTAGTGGTCTACCAGGAGGAAGAATGGGATAGGGCATGCAAAGCAATACTTAGCACATAATAGGCCAGTGCCTAGCATGTGCTCAGCACTCCCTAAATGATAGCTATTGTTACAATTATTATCATGATCTCATCCATTCCCATTCTCTAGGTAGTTTTGCTTTCCAACAATTTTCTAGAATTCTGGTTCAAAATTTTTAAACCATTCCACCCACCTGCTAAAAAAACCACTCCAGTTTCAGACTAATTCCAGCACATGGAAGTTTTGCCCTGCACAAAGCAAAAAGGCACCAGCTTTCCCTACGGTCAGGAATACCCAGGCTGGAGACACTGCCCCTAGTGTCTGGTACCTATGGGCAGGAAGAAAAGAGTCAAGTGACACTTGTAAAATGGCAGAATAGGCAGCGCCAAACACTCATCCCTCCATAGTAGCATCAGAAAGCCAAGGAAAAGTCCACTTTTAAAATGCTTCTGGTTTTCAAGGAACACTCTGTCAAAACAGTAACTGAACATAAAGGAACAGAGACTTCAGTGACCACTCATGATAAGAAATACAATCTTTGAAAAAATAGCTGGAAAAGCCACTTAACAAATGGGTAACTGCCAACCAAGAACTAAGAACAGCAACCACTGAGGAAGATGAAGAATCTGATTTCCAGGGTTACAACATTATCATATTCAAATGTCCACTTTTCAGCAAAAGTCACAAAGTGCATGAAAAGAAAAGTATGGCTCATCCAAAGGAAAAAAAAATGAGGATGCTCAGATATTGGACTTACTAGACAAAGACTTTAATTCAGTTGTCTTAAGTATGCCCAAAGTGCTAATGGAAATCACGAGCAAAGAACTAAAGGAAGCCAGGAAAATTCTGTGTGAACAAAATGAGAATATCAATAAAGAAATAGAAATTATAAAAAGAAACTAACAGAAATTCAGCACCTGGAAAGCATAATAACCAAAATTTCAAATTAACTGGGTGGGGGTGGGGTGGGATTCATCAACAGATTAAAGCAGGCAAAAAAAGAACAGTTAAATTGAAGACAGGACAATTAAAATTATCCAGTCTGAGTAGCAGAAAGAAGAAAAAATGAAGAAATGTGAACAGAACCTAAGATACTAGTGTGACACCATCAAGCAGAGCACAGCATAAACACCATGGGAGCCCCAGAAGAAGAGAGAAAAAGGGACAGAAATAGTATTTAAGGAAATAATGGCTGAAAACATGCCAAATGATGAAATATTCAAGTTTACCAACCCAAGAAGCTCAAAGAACTCCAAATGGTTGAAGGCCTAAGACAAACATCCTGAAGGCAGCAAGAGAGAAGTGAACCACAACATAAGAGATCCTCGAGAAGATGATCAATTTCTAATCAGAAACCCTGGAGACCAGAAGTCAGTGAAGTGATACATTTAAAAAAAGAACACTATGAACAACTGTACACCAACAAATTAGATACTCTAAAGGAAATGGACAAATTCCTAGAAACAAATTATAAAAATTCACTAAAGAAAAAATTTTAAATCTCAACAGCCCTATAACAAGTAAAGAGATAGAATAAGTCATTTGTTTTTGTTTTCTTAAAACCCTCCCAAGAAAGAAAGTACAAGACCATTTAGTTTCACTGGTAAATTCTACCAAACATTTAAAAAACATTTAACACCAATACTTCTAAAATTATTCCTAAAATTTAAGAGAAAGGAACGCTTACCAACTCATTCTGTGAGGCCAGCATTATTCCAATACCAAAGCCAGATCACAAGAAAATGACATCACATTATATCATTGCATTGAGCTTACCAGATGGTGCAGTGGTAAAGACTCTGCCTGCCAATACAGGAGACACAGGGGATGTGGGTTCAATCCCTGGGTCAGGAAGATTGCCTGGAGGAGGAAATGGTAACCCACTCCAGTATTCTTGCGTGGGAAATCCCATGGACAGAGGAGCCTGATGGGCTACAGTCCACGGGGTCACAAAGAGACACAATTGAACATGCACCCATGCACATCATTATATTAAATCACAAGATACCATTAATTACATTAAATCACAGACTAATACCATATATACATATACATACATGCAAATTCTCAGTAAACTACTAGCAAACTAAATCCTACAACATATGAAGATTCTAAACCATGACCAAGAGATATTTACCTAAGAAATGCAAAGATAATTCAACATAAGAAAATCAACCAATGTAACACACTATAATAATAGAATGAATAAAAAGAAAAAAGATAATCTCTACTGATGCAGAAAAGGCATTTGATGAAAGCCAACTCTTTTCATAAGAATGTTCAGAAAACTAGAATAAGAAGGGGATTTTCTCAACATGTTAAAATTTTCAGCATATGAAAAACCCACAGCTAACATCATACTCAGTGGTGAAAGACTGAAATCTTTCCCCCTGAGATCGGGAACAAGACAGGATGCTTGCCTTTACCACTGTTAATCTACATTATACTGGAAGTTCTAGCCAGAGCAATTAGGCAAGAAAAGGAAGTAAAGGCATCCAATTTGAAAGAAAGAAGTACGCCTATTTATATTTATAGGTGACATAATCTTATATGTAGAAAATTCCAAAGAATCCACCAAAGAGCTACTAAAGCTAGTAAACAAATTTAGCAAAATTGCAGAGTACAGTTTCAGCTTTCAAAAAAATGGGTGTATTTATATATACCAGTAATGAATAATCTGAAAAAGAAATGAAAAAAATAAGTCCACTTACAATAGCATCCCTAAGAATAAAATACCTAGAAATAAGTTTGACAAAGGAAGTGAAAGACTTACACACTGAAAATTATAAGACATTGCTGAAAGAAATTAAAGACCTAAATAAATGAAAAACCAGCTTGTGTTCTTGCATTAGAAAACTTAATACTGTTAAGATACTGATACTACCCAAAGCAATCTATAGCTTCAAGGCACTCTTTAACAAGTTTCAGCAATTTGGGGGCAAAAATCGAAAAGCCAATCCTCAAAAAATTCATATGGAATTGTGAGGGACCCCATGGCACCAAACAATCTCAAAAAAGAACAAAGAGGATTCACATTTCCCAATTTTGAAACTTACTACAAAGCTACACTAGTATCCAGGCTGGGATGATGATGTCTAGGACTGGGCAAGGACCAGGGTGATTCTCTCTTTCAGAGGGGCCTGCCAGCACCTCGACATTTGCTGATGTTGGCATCAGCCTCGCCTTCACCTGGGGACATTTACTGTTCTACACTTTAATGAGGAAAGAATGAGATGGACACAGAGAAATTCAGAGAAGCAGGTTGGAGTCAGGGCTTGACAAGGTGATGGAGAAGGGCGGGAATCTCTGCTCTGTGAGATTTTCCCCTCCTGCATTCCAAAGATATTGTTATGGAGTAGGGGGAGTCAACAACCAGAAGGGCCCTTTAGACATCAAAGTCCGCTCAACTCCATTTTACAGATAGGGAGATTGAGGCCTGGAAATGGGAAGTGAGTCACTCAAATTCACACAGCAGTTAAACTCAGAGAATAATAGGACTGCTAGCCCAGAAGTGAAGTGAAGTTGCTCAGTCGTGTCCAACTCTTTGCAATCCCATGGACTGTAGCCTACCAGGCTCCTCCATCCATGGGATTTTCCAGGCAATAGTACTGGAGTGGGTTGCCATTTCCTTCTCCAGGGGATCTTCCTGACTCAGGGATCGAACCTGGGTCTCCCACATTGTAGACAGACACGTTACCATCTGAGCCACCAGGGAAGTCCCTAGCCCAGAAGACTTCTTAAATGTACCCTAGCTTTCCCAGAAACCCACTATTTAATGAAGTCATGCTCTCAACAGCATTCCCAATGGCAGGTGATTGTCAAGATGAGGTTTAAGCACCTTCAAAATAGGGGGTCCCTACATCCCAAGGTTCACCTCTGTTTCTGGCCTCCTGAGGACAAGTGGGCTGATTGAGAAAAATCCCCCTGGTCGGCGAGTCCTGAATGACCATGGTAAGGCCCAGCTCATGTTAAGCCTCCAGGGAGACCTGAAGAAGTCTTGTCCCCCAAAGTCCTCACCTTACTCCCCCTCTCTCTGTCCTTTAAGCGCCTCTGCATTTTACCTGTGCTAAGTGGCAAGATGTGTCCATTTCTAGTAGCTGGCTCAACATACACTTTCTGAGTATCACTAGCCTCTAAATGCAGTTGATGTCTTTCCTCCCAAATCCACCTTTGGGTAAAGACCAAAAGTGGAAAATTTTCAGGGTCCTTTGGGTATTTGAAAGGCCTTCATCCAGGGTGGCCTGAATGCAGTCAGTCTGAACTCACACACCCACACTTGAGCTGGTAGGAAAAGGTGACTCAGAGCCCCTGGGATTCTGGAAATTGTCAACACTTCCAGGCCCCACCTTTGCTTGGGGAAGAGTCCCTCTATACTCTCCCCCTGCCCCATCTCTGCCAGCCTGATATCCCACTTTTCCTGCCCTTCCACCCCTTCCCCACTGACACTTCAACAAGAAGATCCATGTCTATGGTAGTTTCCATTTCTCCATTTTACAGGTTGGAAAATTGAGACTCCTAGCAGGGTTGGACTAATGCAGATTGAGGGCTTAGTACTTGGAGTCTCCCAGGAGTCTGCAGAAATGCTGTCCTCACTCAGCCCCATCCTTCTGAGAGCTTGGTCTGAACTGCTTGGACACTCCAGGCAGACCTTGTCTCACCTGACTCTGACATGTCCAAAGCTAGGGATGAGCTTGGCCTAGAGAATGCTCAAAACCTGGACCCCAGGGAGGCACTGCTGATGGTGGGCCTGGTGATTATCATCATTATTAGCAGTTGGCTTTCCTGCCCGTGCACATTTGCATGTAGCCCTAATATCCTCACCTCTACTCATCTGCCAGCCCACTATGAGGGTGACATCCGTGCCAAGGGGCATGCAGGGATCCAGCCCCAGCCCAGTCCAGCTTGCCCAGGCCACCATTGCCCCTGCAGGACCCCACTGATACCAAATCTGCCTCTGTGCTTGGCAGGAGGTGGCAGAGCAGCTGGCCTTTACCCTCAGCCCACTCCTCTTGCCCTGTCCTGTTCTTTCTCTTCCATCTCCCTTCTCTGCTCATGGAACTCGCTTATAAATTCTGAAAACCCCAGCCCCCATAAATTCTCAATTCATTCTGCAGATATTTCCTGTGTTGGGGTTTTCAGCAGCATCTGCTAGTTTGAAGTTCCCTCTTTATTTGTCCTGGGGGCACCATTACTCTCAACTTTAGCAGTTTTCCTGCTCTGTAGTCCTTGCCAGATTCCATCAGAGGAAGAGAAAATTGGTGAAAGAATAATTATTATTATTGTTATAAATATATATTTCATTTTGGTTTCTTTTTTTCCCCTTCTAGAGCTTGATGAGAATCCCAGGCAGAGGCTGGCAAAGGGATGGCTTCTTTGTGAACCTCAGGGCAGTGGACTTGCCCTGTCAGAGCCTGGCACTTTGCCCTCCTGATAAATGCTCTGCCAAAAGGCCATTCTTTGCTATTCTACCCAAATTTACCCAGTTCTCCAGCAGCTTTCTTCCCACCAAAACTCCTGGCTCAAGTTCCCAGGTCTCCATGAAGCCTCCTTAAGCCAGAAGCGGAGCACCTACCACATATGATATACTTTCAAATGCATGGGCATGATTATTTCTCATTATGTCCATATATGTGTGTGTGTTTAATCACTCAGTTGTGTCTGACTCTTTGCGACCCTTTGGACTGTAGCCCACCGGGCTCCTCTGTCCATGGGGTTTTTCAGGGAAGAATATTGGAGTGGGTTGCCATTTCCTCCTCCAGGGGATCTTTCTGACTCAGGGATCGAACCTAGGTCTCCTGTGTCTCCTGCATCACAGGTGGATTCTTTACCCTCTGAGCCGTCAGGGAAGCCCATGTCCATATAAGGCAGTCATTTTGGTCGCATTTTACAGAGGAGGAAACTGAGGTTCCAAGAGGAAGAAACAGTGAGTGGTT
The DNA here is from genome assembly GCF_029407905.1 of Bubalus kerabau. Classification (NCBI taxonomy): domain Eukaryota; kingdom Metazoa; phylum Chordata; class Mammalia; order Artiodactyla; family Bovidae; genus Bubalus; species Bubalus kerabau. Next base: position 96,060,669 of record NC_073647.1, on the reverse strand, counting down.
CAAGGTGATCCAACTAGCAAGTAGAAAAGTTGGGATAAATTCAGGTCTGGCTGGCCCCAAAGCCAATCAGTATTCATTCTACTGGACTATACTCCCTCTCCCCCTCCAAGCTCCTCAAAGACGTCCTTTATGAACTACAGTATCTCACCCTTGGAACCAAGTTGCCTTGGCTTACTCTATGCTTGTTTCAGGAGTCCATATGACTATATAGATTCTCAGAATTTGAGAACTTGAGAGATCAACTTGTTTAAGGATTTAATACTACAGAAAGGAGAACTGAGGCCCAGAGAGGGCAAGTACCCAGCACACAGAATATTAGTGGTTTTCTTCATGAACTATAAGCCCCTTGAGGACAGAAACCATACTTCCCCTTACATTTCTTATACATGTCTTCCCCCCAACACACACACAAATACCCTTGCACACAGCACTGGACACAATATTCAGCACAGATAATACAAACTATGACTTGTTCAGTTACACTGATCTTTGGGTGCCAGTTACTCTTACTTAACTGTCAGAGTAACCTGTGTGGTCCAATATCTGGATGAAATCGCTGAGGCCCAGAGAGAGGAAGTGGCTTCTTCCTGGTCACACAGTAAGAAAATGGCCAAGGCAGGATTAGAACTCATGGTCAGACAGGCAGTGAGTCAAGGCTCTTGCCATCATTCTACAGAGCCCAGCTTCAGCAACAGAACAATGGTGACAGCTAACACTTATTGAATGCACTACATGTGAAGGAGTACAGTAACTGCTTTATATGAGTAGTGTGTTTTCATCTTTACAATAACTCCATGAAGCTTCCTCATTTTACAGATGAGAAAACTGGGGCCTAAAAAAGCTGAGAAACTTGCCCAAAGCCAAAAAACTAGTGGGTCACTGAGCCAGATTGATTTGTTCCCAGAGTGCTCTTCACATTCTATAGGAAACACTCTGTATCTGAAGATAATTGATACTGGGTGGGGGGCAGAATTCCACTTAAATGGAACCAACAATTATGAGAAGGAGTTTATCTCATGTTTCGCAAATTGAGACTGAAATTGCAGTTCTGTTCTAGTTCTCAGGGCAAGCAAAGAATGACTCGAGTATTAGTTGCTTTATAGTGTGATTTTTCTGACAAAATGGAATGACAGCAAGGTATGACATTTTTATTTTGCTTTTTATGGCATGATCATAAAGATGATCATTTTATTAAAAAATAACCTGAGGACTTTGGTTTCCCCAAAGACATCTCTTAATAATTTGAGAGTCAAATAATTATTCTTTGAAGCCTGTGTCTTGTTCTCACCCTTGTTGCTTTGCTCTTCTTCAACTATTAGCTGATTGAATTCTGCCCAGTTCTCATATATCCATGGCTTTTCTAAGACTTCTGTTGTTTTCCAATATCACTTTTGTTGACTTCACAAATTCCTGAATCTTGTCTCATATTTTCGGTTTCATTTTGAAAAATGGTTGGCATTGTGTTTGCTCTTTATAGTCTGATATTGATAACACTCAGAAAAGACTGAACTTAGATGTTGACATCAACCTGGGAAGAAGGCCAGAGCAATTTTATAATTGGCCAGTTCGCTAGTGAATATCTTCATGGTCTCTTGCTTTGCTTCTAAGCCTTCTGACTCTAGGGATTTGGAAAATGAATACTTGGATGAAAAACACCCCTTGTACTACCCCAGTAAGCTTTTAACAATGAACAAGTAATTAGTAATCAGTAAGCACAACGAACAGGAAAGCGCTGGATTTATATCTTAGTTTTGCCATTTCCTAGATGTGTTACTTTAGGCAAGTTACTCTGTTACTTCATCTCAGTTAGCCTTAGTCTTATCTTCTGTACAGTGGAAATGTGGTAGTGTTTTAGTGCCCTTTCTTTGACCTCAAATAAGTAAGCTAATCCAATTATGGTTTTTCCATTCCTCTTGCTAGCGATTGGTTCAGGAATGAGCACGTGGCCCAATCCTGGCCAAGGAGACATCACATGAAGTCTACCTGGGGACTTCTGGGAAAGAAATCCTTCCTCCTAAGGAGACAAAGAGAGTTTTTCTTTTCCTCCAGGTGATGGTATGCCTTGAAATGATGTTTCAAACTGCCTTAAGCAGCAGTTTTTCTGAGGATGGCAGAACCAAAAGATGAACAGATCTTAGCTCTCTGAGAACATTGTTGAATCATTGATTTTGCCGTGCCTGAAGCAAGCTCTACCGATGGACATCCTGTTGTTTGAGATAATACACTTAATTGTTTAAGCCAGTTTGAATCATTTCATTCCAATCCCAAAGAAGGACAATGTGAAAGAATGTTCAAACTACCATATAAGTACACTCATTTCACATGATAGTAATGTGATGCTCAAAATCCTTCAAGCAAAGCTTCAGCAGTATGTGAACCAAGAACTTCCAGATGTATAAGTTGGGTTTAGAAGAAACAGAGGAACCAGAGATCAAATTGCCAGCATTCATTGGATCATAGAAAAAGCAAGAGAATTTCAGAAAAACATCTACTTCTGCTTCATTGACTACACTAAAGCTTTTGACTTTGAGGATCACAACAAACTGTGGAGAATTCTTAGAGTTGAGAATACCAGACCACCTTTCCTGCCTCCTGAGAAACTTGTATGCAGGCCAAGAAACAACAGTTAGAACTGGACATGTAACAATGGACTGGTTCAAACTTGGGAAAGAAGTACGTCAAGGCTATATATTGTCACCTTGTTTGTTTAACTTATATCCAGAGTGCATTGTGTAAAATAACAGGCTGGATGAATCATAAGATGGAATCAAGATTGCTGGGAGAAATAACAACAACTTCAGATATGCAGATGATATCACTCTAATGTCAGAAGGTAAAGAGGAACTAAAGAACCTCTGGATGAAGGTGAAAGAGAAGAGTGAAAAGGCTGTCTTAAAACTCAACATTCAAAAACCTCAGATCATGGCATTCAGTGCCATCACTTCAGGCAAATAGAAGGGGGAAAGGTGGAAGCAGTGACAGATTTTCTTTTCTTGGGCTCCAAAATCACTGCAGATGGTGACTGCAGCCATGAAATTGAAAGATGCTTGCTCCTTGGAAGGAAAGCTGTAACAAACGTAGACAGTGTATTAAAAAGCAGAGACATCACTTTGCCAACAAAGATCTGCCTAGTCAAAGCTATGATTTTTCCAATAGTCATGTATGGATGTGCGAGTTGGACCATAAAGAAGGCTGAGCACTGAAGCATTGATGCTTACAAACTGTGGTGCTGGAAGAGACTCTTGAGAGTCCCTTGGACTGCAAGGAGATCAAACCAGTCAACTCTAAAGGAAATCAACCCCGAATATTCATTGGATGGACTGATGCCAAAGCTCCAGTACTTTGGCCACTTGATGTGAAGCGCCAACTCATTGGAAAGTCCCTGATGCTGGTAATGATTGAAGACAAAAAGAGAAGGAGGTAGCAGAGAATGAGATGGTTAGATAGCATCACTGACTCAACTGGACCTGAATTTGAGCAAAATCTAGGAGACAGTGAAGGACAGAGGAGCCTGGCATGCTGCAGTTCAAGGGGCTGCAAAAAGTTGGACACAACTTAGCAACTGAACAACAATTGTCTAAGCCAGTTTGAATCATGGTTTGTTTTACTTGCCAGTAAAAGAAATTCAAATTGGAAAAGAAGAAATAACATTGTTACTGTTTGCAGATTATATGATACTCTGTATACACAGAAAATTCTAAGGATGTTACCAGAAAACTACTAGAGCTCATCAATGAATGTGGTAAAATTTCAGGATACAAAGTTAACACACAGAAATCCTTTCCACTTCTATACACTAACAACAAAATATCAGAAAGAGAAATTAAAGAAATAGTCCCATTTACCATCACATCAAAAAAATAAAGTAAAATACCTAGGAATAAACCTACCTTAGGAGACAAAAGACTTGTATTCTGAAAACAATAAGATGCTGATGAAAGAAATCGAAGATAACACAAGCAGATGGAAAGATACACCATGTTCTTGGATTGGAATAATCAGTATTGACAAAATGACTCTACAACTCAAGGCAATCTACAGATTCATGCAATCCCTATCAAATTACCTTTGGCATTTTCCACGGAACTAGAACAAAAAATCTTAAGATGTGTATGATATCACAAAAGACCCCAAATAGCTAGAGCAATCTTAAGAATGAAAACCAGAGCTGGAGCAATCAGGCTCCCTGACTTCAGACTATACTATAACGCTACAGTCATCAAGACAGTATGGTACTGGCACAAAAACAGAAATATAGATAATTGGAACAGGATAGAAAGCCCAGAAATAAACCCACACACCTATAGTCAATTAATCTATGACAAAAGAGGCAAGAATATACAATGGAGGAAAGATAGTCTCTTCAATAAATGGTGCTGGAGAAACTAGACAGCTGTATGTGAAAAGATGAAATTCTTTAACATCATACACAAAAATAAATTCAAAATGGATTAGAGACCTAAATGTAGGGCAGGACACTATAAAACTCTTAAGAGGAAAGCATAGGCAGAACATCCTTTGACATAAACTGCAGCAATATCTTTTACAAGCCTTCTCCTAGAGTAACAAATAAAAACAAAAATAAACAAATTGCACCTAATTAAACTTAAAAGCTTTTTCACACCAAAGGAAACCATAGACAAAGCAAAAAGACAACCCACAGAATGGGAGAAAATATTGGCAAAATGATGCAACTGACAAGGGATTAGTCTCCAAAATCTATAAACAGCTCATGCAGCTCAATATTAAAAAAAAAACCCATCAACCCAATCAAAAAATGGGCAGAGGGTGGGATGATCTGAGAGAATAGCATTGAAACATGTACATTACCATATGTAAAATAGATGACCAGGGCAAGTTCGATGCATGAAGCAGGGCACCCAAAGCTGGTGCTCTGGGACAACCCAGAGGAACAGGATGGGGAAGGAGGTGGGAGGAGGATTCAGGATGGGGGAGATACATGTATACCTGTGGGCGATTCGTGTTGATGTATGGCAAAAACCATCACAATATCATAAAGTAATTATCTTCCAAGTAAAATAAATTAATTAAAAAATTTAAAAAACAACAACAAAAAAAGATTAAAGATCCCACATGCCACAGCTAAGACCCAGTGCAGCAAATAAATAAATATTTTTTTAAAAATCTTGAGTAAAAAAAAATGGGCAGAAGACCTAAACAGACATTTTTCCAAAGAAGACATGCAGATGGGCAACAAATACATGAAAAGATGCTCCACATCACTAATTATTGTTGTTGTTGTTTAGTCATTAAGTCATGTCTGACTCTTTGCGACCCCATGGACTATAGCCTGCCAGGCTCCTCTGTCCATGGGATTTTCCAGGCAAAATGCAAATCAAAACCACAATGAGGTATCACCTCACAACAGTCAGAGTCAAAAAAATCTACAGACAATAAATGCTGGAGAGGATGGAGAAAAGGGAACCCTGTTACACTGTTGGTGGGAATGCAAACTGGTACAGCCACTATGGAGAACAGCGTGGAGATTCCTTAAAAAATGAAATAGAACTGCCATACGACCCAGCAATCCCACTCCTGGGCATAAACCTAGAGAAAACCATAATTCAAAACTAGATGTCCATCAGCAGATGAATGGATAAGAAAGCTGTGGTACATATACACAATGGAGTATTATTCAGCCATTAAAAAGAATACATTTGAATCAGTTCTAATGAGGTGGATGAAACTGGAGCCTATTATACAGAGTGAAGTAAGCCAGAAAGAAAAACACCAATACAGTATACTAACGCATATATATGGAATTTAGAAAGATGGTAACAATAACCCTGTGTACGAGACAGCAAAAGAGACACTGATGTATAGAACAGTCTTATGGACTCTGTGGGAGAGGGAGAGGGTGGGAAGATTTGGGAGAATGGCATTGAAACATGTAAATATCATGTATGAAATGAGTTGCCAGTCCAGGTTCGATGCACGATACTGGATGCTTGGGGCTGGTGCACTGGGACGACCCAGAGGGATGGAATGGGGAGGGAGGAGGGAGGAGGGTTCAGGATGGGGAACACATGTATACCTGTGGCGGATTCATTTTGATATTTGGCAAATCTAATACAGTTATGTAAAGTTTAAAAATAAAATAAAATTAAAAAAAAAAAAAAAAAGATACATACACCACAATGTTCATTGCAACACTATTAGTATTTCCAATGGCCAGGTCTGTGGTAGTAAGTCAGACAGAGGAAAAACAAAACAAATATGATATCCCTTATGTATGGAATCTTAAAAAATTATACAAATGAACTTACTTACAAAACAGAAACAGACACACAGGCTTAGAGAACAAAGTATGGTTCCTAGGGGGAATGTGGTAGGGATAGACTGGGAGTTTGGGACCGACATGTACACACAGATAACCAACAACAACCTACTGTGTAGAACAAGGAACACTTGCTCAATATTCTGTAATACCCTAAACGGGAAAAGAATTTGGAAAAGGAGAGATACATGTATCTGTATACCTTAATCACTTTGCTGTACACTTGAAACTAACACAGTTAGTCAACTATGCTCCAATATAAAAAAAAAAAATTAAGCATCCTAATGGACACAAGTATCTGTTTCACACAGATTTCAGAATTAAATAAGATAATCCATGTAAAGGGCTTAGTTTATCAGTCACTACATATTACTTTAAGTACATAGAAATTTAAAAGTGCTAATGTACAGCTAAAAATTGGGTTTTCTTGTGACTCTTTCTTAGAGAAGGGACAAGGTAGCAAAGGTACATCTTCCTACACATACTCATGGTTAGAATTTTGCTGAGGTTGGGATAAAAGGCGAAAGCCTTGATTCTGTCTGAATACAATCAAGGGTTGATGTGCATCTGAGGAATCAGATTGGTTGAGTGCAACTTGGTTGTTTTGACACACTGGCTATGTCAGTAAAGAAAGACTAAAGAAATCAAGAATTGCACACCAGCTGCAATACAGAAACTTCCCAGTTGGGACCTAATGCATCTCTAAGAAGTTTGAGAGTTTTCAAAACATATCTCACAAGGGAGCATTTACTGAAACTGCAGTTTTTCAGCCTAAAAAGAGAGAACTGAGGCCAGAGTAGAGTTCCTTCTCTAGTATTCATCTCAGATGATGGCACCACTATCCATTCAGAAACCATCCTCCCTCAAACACAGTCCAACCGCAAGTCCTATTAGTAAAACTCAGTGAGCTAGTGAAACTAGGAAAACTAGGAAAATTTACTAGTAAAACTGGTAAACTAGTACAGTTAGTGAAAGAAAGTGCTCAGTAGGTACTTGATACATATTAAGTACCTAATAGGTGGAAGCTATCATTCTCAGGCAACATACGAGCCCCAGGATGGGCGCCAAGACATTCCCTTGGTTCCCTTGAACATATTGGTGCTGGCTGACATTTTCACAAGGAAAATGAACAAGAAGAAAAAGGAAATACTGTCATTTACAAAACTATATACAGCATAAACACAATCTGTCTGGATTAATTCCAGTTTAATCCTGATGTAGAAGCTAATTAGCTTGGTGGATCTCCAAACCCTGTCTCTTGAAGTAATAGCATCACACTTCTGATGATTTGACACAACCCTAGAGGTCCTTCTGACCTGTCTTACCCCCCTAGCTCCCTGCCTGTTTCAGCCAGGTGACTTCCCCAACCCAGAAGCCTAGACTCTTGTTTCATTTTTGCACAAGTGATGATGTCTGACCCTTCCATTTCAAGCCCTCAGTAGCTCTGATAGCAAGACATAGCTAACTCACAGCTGACTGGCAGAGCTGTGGTGACCGATGTCATTGTGACTCATAGAAGGAGGAAGCCTTTAGAAACCTAGGATAGCAGCTCTGCTATAGTAGAAGATTTTGGTGCCAAAGCCAGATCCCCTTTTCCAGCTGGTACATGTATCCCCTGCCACTGTGAGTGCTGTGGCTAATGGCAAGACCTCAGTGATATGCCCTGGGCTGATGGAAGCCACGTAATCCAGTCTCATGGGAGGTTATGCCTGCTCCCAATGGGAGATGGAGTTGGGGAGGGGGACAGTAAGTAACTGATAAAGGATTACAAAACTCTAGTCCCTCCTCTCAAGATGGTATAACTCTGTGGTGTGATTTATGCTCCAAAGCTTCCACATCTACTCTAGATCAGGTCAAGGCTAGAATTTACCATGGACCAAATCCTTTCTTGGTCACCTCTTCCCTATCCTGCTCTCCTGCCTCGCTTTTGGGCTTTTCCATAAGAGCATGACAACATTTCCTGATCCCTACTTCAGCTTCCACTTCTCAAGAATCTGACCTAAGACACTCCCTCACAGATGGAATTTGTATAAACATTCACCATAGAAGCCCTCTTTCTTTCCTCCACAAAAGAGTATCTCTTAGGGAAATCCACAAGTCCAGATTGAAAATAGAACCTGGCCTTAATCACACAGTAAGCCAGAGAAGCACACAACCCACAGGAAGAAGGGCAGCCTTTCTTCACACTACTCCCAGGCTTTGGGCTTCACCAGGCAAAGGTCCTAGAGCCAAGGCACTCTCCTGAGGATAGCTGGTCTTGAGCATGGAGAAAGCAAATTTCTAAGATGATGGAGGAAAGAAATGTTAAGAGCTCATCAGAGCCTCCAGGGCAGGGATGACAGCTTCTCTGGCCAGCATCCTCTGGGTGCTGCCCTCATCTCTGGTAAATTGATGTTGGCCTAAGTAGTGAAGATCCAAGAGAATGGAGAGAAAAAAGATTTGATTCAGCAGAGATGGGCCATCTGCCCATTTCAGTCCAATCCTTCTTAGTCCAGGACATCTCTGTGGTCTTGTCAGACAAACCAGGACTATCCTCAGTCTCTTGCCCCTCTTCCAGTCACCTGATAATCTGCACTTCTCACTCAATAGGACACTACGCAAATTTCATGTTTAACAGTGGTGCTGTAAATGACATCTAGATTGGCCCTAGGAAAGGATTTCCTGACATTAGCAGGAAAATTTTCAGCATTACCTCAAGCAATTGGTAAATGTCATATTCCAAATGATGAAGACATGAGCAACTCACCACTCTTACCACTTTTCAAGTGTTAGCAACTTGAATCACAGAATCAATCAGGAAAGATAATGTCATTAAAGAAAAAGTACCTTGACATCTCAGCTGTAATGTTTTCTGAATCCCAACCCCACTCCCTGATTCGTCTTTGGCCATCTGTCTGCTTAATGTTTGCTATTTGAGAATGATTCTCCTCTAGGTCTCTGGCAGCCTTGCTTTGCAGCTTTCTCCACCCCTCCCTTCTCAGCAGCCTGTCCTGTGTGGAACTCAGAATGATTCCAATAAGAAGAATTTAGGTGAGACCTAAGGAATAACATTCTGGTTTTAAAAGATGTAAGGCACTGGGGAAAATGTGTAGGGAAGTTATGAGATCTCCATGTGGGTGGAGCCCTTAGATCCAAACTTTGCAAAATCATAGATTCAAGGAGTTTCAGGGCTGCGATGAAGTTAGCGGGCATTGAATCTAACTTGTTATCCTGAGTTTGCATCTTCTATGCAGCCTTTCTACTGAGTGCTCAGCTCAACCATGTTGATGCATCATTAGCAGTGGAGAGCTCACTCTCTCTCAAGGCAGCCAGTTTTTTGAAAGAACAGCTTGGAGTCTGAGAAAGTTCTCCCTTGTACTGAGTTCACATCTGCCTCCCTATAACCACCACCTTTTATCTCAGTCCCCTGGGCCACGCAGAACATGCTTACTCCTTGTGTGGTCTGAAGTCTCTGAGGTCACACCTCCAGGCTTAATAGCCCTAGTTCCTCCAGCTGCTCCTGACAGAAGTGAGCTCTAAGCCCCTCCCCAACATCCTCACCGCACCAGTGTTCCACCAGTGTATGGGAGCCAGAACTGGACACAGGTTCCAGAGGGTAAAGAAGAGAAAGGTCCTTCCATGCTTCATTTGGGCTCTACCTCTGTTGATACATCCTAAGTTCACAGGAGTTTCCAAGCTGGTGTTTCTGCTCCATGATTCCTTTTACTCCTTGGAAGGGCCTCTACTGAGGAGGTCAGCTCATCACAGTGGGGCCACAGTGCCTGCTCTGTATCTGTCTGAGTATACGTGTATGACCTTGTATGAGCAAGTCCAGCTGTCTGAACTTGTAATGAGGATTCTAAGAGTATCCACCTCCTATGGTTATCATGAGAAGTAAACAAGATAATGGACAGAAAATGCCTGACACATGGCAAGAGCTCACTATACATTAGTTCTCTTTCTACTTTCTCTTCTCAGCCCCAGGGCCTGGTTAACAGCTGGGGGCATCTCCAGGCCCCTGTGTGAAGGGACAGCCAATGGGTGGAGTAACAGGACAATAACCAGATGGCCCAGATTTCTGGGGACAAGCTTCATTTTAAATATTCTGTTCTGTGATCAGATGATACATTAGACAATATGGCCTGATTTTTCAGTTTGAAAAATATGGTCACTAGAGTTGATGATGACATAGCATGCATATCTTTTCTTGGACCAGTGGTCCTGAAATGACAGGGCTTGTGTCCTGGTCAGGAAACAAAGCGTCCACAGCGTGTGGTGAAATTGGGCAGCGATCTTAGAGCAAGCAGGAACAGAGGTAGAAGAAAATTCAGGACTCTTCTCCAGCTCTGGATCCGACTTAGACCCCCTTTTCATGTCCCTGGCCACTGCTCTAGGGTAGAATAGGCTTGGACTGAGGAAGGCAGGACCATTTAATACAGAGGACTGAGTGCCCCTCATAGCTGGTTGGCTGTCTGGCCTCACTGGAGACAGGCCAGTGGGGAAGAGAGCTTGTCCATGTCGAGATAACCTTGCCCCACCTCTTGGCCCGCACTACTCCTTCCTGCTCCTCCTTGCCTTTCCCCTCTTGCACTGCCTCCCTCTGCCTCTGACTGTGTATCTGTCTCCTTCTCTAGGTCATCTCCATTTTGTGGCAAATATTGGGACGATCCCCGGGGAAGTTATACTGTCCAAGGACAAAAGAGCTGGAGTCTAGGAACTGGGGGAGGAGCCAGGGTGGGACCAGTCTCTGCTTATCAGAAATTTGCTCGAGTGATCTCAAGTAAATTACATCTTCTCTGAGGCTCAGTATTCCCATGTATCAGATGGCAGGTTTGGAGTAAGTGGCCTCTAACAGTCCTTCCAGCTGGAAAGTTCCCCGATTTTTCCACATGTGTGTGGATAGATCTGCACATTCTTATTTCTCTGAACCAGCAACCTATTTCTCTGTCTCTCTCCCTCCCCCACCACTTTCTCTGCAGTTCCCTCTCCTTCACTGGCTCTGTCCAGTCCCCGTCCCCAGCTACCTCCCTCTCAGATGTTTAGTCCTGCCTTTCACCATGACTGAGGATGCTGCTTTTCAGCAAGCAGCCACTTATCCCAGCCCTGGGTGTCCCAGGCCCCTCAGCCTGGCCACTCAGCCACAGGGGGCCCCCCACACACTCAGGGTACCAATCAAGCCAATTTTGGGCCTGAGGAAGGGGGCTGGGCAAGCTAAGAAGCAAGGTCTTAGGCTGCCTACCATAGTCCTCTGCTGCCACCTGTCGTTAGTTTGAAGTGACATCACTTTGGGGGCTGTCTGGACCCACAGGGGCCACGAATGCTGCTCCAGCCAACAGGAATCCATTATGCACAGTGTCCTGCCAAGCCTGATTTAAAGCTCATCCTGTAATCCGTCTTGGGCCCCCTCTGGGGCTGTCTCCGGTTTCCTTGCCTGTGAAATGGATGGAAGTTATCTTCAACTCTGGCAGAGAGGTGAGAAGTGGGGGCTCAAGAGACACCTGGCTTTGCATCCTGCCCCTGCCCTTGGCTTGGTGGGTGACCTGGGGTGAGTTCTTCCTCTTCTTTGGAGCCTGTGGGGAGACATAGTTGAGAGGAAAAGGGCAAGGTGGATTCCTGCCTGTTTCAGGCTAGCAGCACATGACTGAGAAGCTGGAAATGGACATATCCTCTGTCTCTACAAACTTTTGGCCAAGCCACACCTCCATCTGAGCAGCCAAGCCTTTCCATTCATTCATCCATGCACTTACTCATCCATTCATTCCACTGAGCAGCCCAGGGCTGTGGAAAGCAGCACTCTGTTGGGAATCAGGATCCTTGCCTTGTTGCCTCAGCTTTGCCACTGGCTCCCTAACCTGAGGCAAGCCTGTGCCTCTATCAGAGCCTTTATTCTCTCTTCTGTGATATGAAGAGGTTGGGATAGACCAGGGGGAGTCCCATTCTGAAAGGATGATTCTCTGATTGCAGGTGTCCTGCCAAACATGCCAAGAGCTAGAGCAGTTATATGTCCCCTCTCAGACACCAGGGATATACTGTCTCATACCCCCCGAACTGCCTTTGCCTGTGCCCTAGATCTCTTGCTGGCCTCAACACAACCAAATGATGAGGGAACCCTTGCTAAGTTCCCCTTTTCTTCTTTCAGGGCACTGTCAGGTCACGTGGCTGGCACAGAGGACTAGATGTTATCTAGCCCTGCCAGTTGGGTCTAGGAAGATCAGCAGTTCCTGGCACCAACAAGTCCTTTAGGTTTCGTCCTGGTAACGCCAGCCCTAGAGTTCCCAGAGGATGAATGACTGGACTGGAACTGCTGAGTCTGACCTCAGAGTCCAAATTCCTGCCTCCTCAGGTTTGAAGCTATTGAAAGTGCTGCTGCCCAGAAAGTGGTACCTGAAAACAAACCTTCTTGGGGTGCAGAGAAGCCCAGCCCAGGAGCTGGTGGCCTCCTGGCCCAAGCTTTGCTCCCAGAAACACTTAGCGGAGGCCAGGGGCCCTGGGCCAGCTGTGGCCTCTCAGCTTGGCTGCACCGCCGTCAGCAGAGTGCCATGCACGGAATTGCAGCCAGGAGGCAGCCTTTCAAGAGGAGCTGCCTGGTGGTGTCTGGGAGCTGTTCCTCATCTCTCCATCCCTGAAAGCCTCTCACCCCCACCTCCCAGCCGCCCATGAGGGAGGTCCTGCCCACATCTGCTGCTGGCCATCACATCTGCAATGGATTACAGGGCTGGCCCCAGCCTAGGCTCATCCCAGATGTGGATTCCCCTGGAATGTGCCTTCTAATTGTCCACCCTCTGAAGGGTCCCGGCCCCCTCCTCTTTGTCTGCCCCTGCTGCACCTCAGCTAGCTGCTGGGGCCTTCCTCCTTTCCCACAGCTTGTGCCGGAACAGCCACAGCCGGGACCAGGGCCAGCCCGGTGGGGGGCCCACACTCTCCTCCAGCCTGGTTGGGCAAAGGGGGGGTGGTGCTGGGGAGCGGGAGGTCTCAGCCCATCCCCCTTCTTTTTTCCTGGGGCAAGGCACTGGGGGGCAGAGGTGGAAACTCTGGAAAACTCACTAGAGGTGAAAGAATTTGGCTCTGCAGTGCAGGCTCCCCTAATCCCTGGCCCTTCCTGGGAATGCCATTAACCTCCCCAGCCCCGCTGATGGAAAGAACAGCTCTTCCCTAGGCCAGGCTAGCTCCTCAGAGGCTCCCACATGACAGTCTGGCTGGGCAAAGTGGCTCCCCTGGGTTCCAGCCGGCATCTTCATGCCGCAGGCGTCGCAACAGCCTCCCGAGCGGTGGCACTGGCTCAGGTATCTCTCACTTGAGGCGATCCCTCACAAAAGCCTCGGGAGACATTTTTAAGGCACAAATCTTAGCCCAGACTTTGGCTTTTCAATTCAGCTCTGCCACAAACTGGCTGTGTGGTCCTGAGTAACTGACTTCACCTCTCTGAGCCTCAAAAATCCTCTTGTGTGAAATGAAAATACTACCATTATTCCTTTCAGCTGACATTTATTGAGTGCTTTCTCTGAGTCAGGCTCTCTTTTAAGTATGTTACACGGCTTACCTCAGAAAAAGGTGCTATTATTGCCTCTGTTTTTACAGATGAGGAAACTGAGTCGTTGCAAAGTTGTATAACGGGCCCAAGGTCACACAGCTAGTAAGTGCTGGACGCAGGGTTTGAACCAGGCTGGCTCACACCTGAGCCGATAGACAAGAATTAATCCATTAACAGAAACTAAAGTAATCTGTATTATTATTTTAAAAAACATCGTCTGATTATCTCCCTGTTCAAAAACCAGTAGGTCCCCAGTATTTATGAAAGAAAGCTCAATTCCCAGCCTGACCTTTAAGGTTCTTTAGCATCTAGTCTTGATCTGACATTTCACCTGTGCTCTGCTCCATTTCCTCTACTTCTTTTGGACCACATTTACTGTTTCCTCTCTTTTACATTCACTGCTCTATGCCTGTGTATTTTGTGGTTCTCTGTGCCTGAAATCCTTTGCTCTGTACACCTGCTGTTCTTCTACTCATTCTTCAAGGTGAAGGCCAACTGTCAGCACCCCTGAAAAGCCTTTTCCAGACAACTGATTCCTCCTATGTGTACCCATAATATTTTGTCCATGTATCTATTACTGTGCTTTTTACACTATATTCTAAGGGGAAAGTTTTGTCTCCTTTCTGGGCTTCAGTATCTCTGATGGCTAGCATCTAAGAACTCTTCCAGACTTGCCTTCTTCTGACCTTGAGGTCAATGCTTGAGCAAACTCTAGACTGGATATGATCCCAGCCAACACCTTGGGGAGGGTATATGGAGATAAAGAGAAAAGATGGCTTGGGAAGGAGGGATGAGATCTGGAATCCTGACCACTTCTTCCTTTCTCCCCACCAAGCCTCTTGCCTCCTCTTTCAAAACCCTTGTGAAAATGCACTTCCTCCAAACAGTCTTAAAACTGCTCACCCTTCCATAATACTCCATCCTGGGAATGACTGCCTCCAATAAACCTACCCTTGGGCAGATCAACCACAGTGGTTTGTTTAGCTCAGGGGTACACCAGCCAGAGATCTTTGTCCATGCATCTGTGTGTCTGGATGTCTTTCCATATTTCTGTTAGGATTGGTGTCCTCCTTTTGGAAGGCCAGAAGCCAAGTTGAGAGCATGAACCTCAGGGTCCCATCCTTCCTTCTTCCAGACACAGAGAAAGAAACGGGGCACAGCGGATGTGGGCGGGTCTTTAGAGCTCCTCTGGTCCACTGCCGCTCACTTGTCCTCTGGTGGTATGCATGGAAAGCTGTGACTCAGAGAAGGCATTTAAGGTTCCACAGTTAATCAGAGACAGAGCTGGGAGCAGTGCTCTCTCCACGTGTGTGTGTTAAGTTGCTCAGTCGTGTCTGACTCTTTGCAACCCTGTGGACTGTATCCCGCCAGGCTCCTCTATCCATGGGATTCTCCGGGCAAGAATACACTAGCAAATCCTCAGTTACCAGCCCCTAACCCCTTAGTTCAGGCTCAAAGCCTGAGCTGCTTCCACTAGAATCAGGAAAAGGGCTGGAAATCCCAATCCAGCCAAGGCTCTCTGGGCCCCTTCAAATGTTCTTCCTCTAGGAGGCCTTCCCAAGTTAACCCTACTCCATTCTGACCACCTCTCCACGGCCGCCTCCTCAGCATGGATGCCTTCCCAGCACACTAGGTTATGAGGGTGGCCCTGCTGCTCCCCTGCCATGTGATGTGGTGTGTCCTTTCTGTGGTCTGTGTCCCCTCTCCACTCTTAAAACAACTGACTGACAGATGGACAGATTGACTGGTTGGCTACCTAGCTGCCCAGGGCTGGTTGACAGACAGATGGGCTGTCTGGCTGTCTGACTGACAGTCTGTCTTGCTGGCTAATAGAGATGGACAGTTGATGGACAAGCTGACTGACAGACAGATGAACTGACTGACTAACTATGGAAAGACTCCAGAGGATCCAAAGAAACCAGTACATCAAGCAGAGGGACAATACAAACCGAGAATCCCTCTGCAAGCTTTTGTCAAGACACCTCCAGCAGTCTGTCACCAATGAGACACAATGAGACAGTGGGAAGCGGAGTTGGGGGAGAGAGGCTAATGAAAACCAGATGTGTTGCTGATCTATCTCGGTGAGGTGAATGGAAGACGGACCTGGCTCCCAGCACCAGTATGGTCCTGGTAGGCACCTTGTGGAAAGGCATAAAGGAGCCAAGAGGGCTGGGCACGTGGGGGCCCCTACCACTCAGCATGCAGAACCTCATCTGGGCTTGCAGGAAAAGGAGCCGCATCCTTCTCCCTATCATAGCCTCCATCTAGTTGACATTTAAAAATAATAGACTCCGTCTGGCGTTTTCCAAAGAGCAAGGCCCTCAGTAGGCTCACAGGATTTTGAGCTGGTTCCTATTATGTTCTTTGCAGTTGGAAGTTGCTCCATTTCCCACTCAAACCCTCATGATTTTGCTGACAAGCGGAAGTGTGTTGGGGGGCCACTGTCTCACATTTTTCAGGCTTGGTCATCCCATCTCCTCTGTGTCGATCACTGCTGTCTTCCTGCACTCCTGTGAGGGGCAGTTGTACATTGGAGGAAAGATGGGGTTTTCTTCCTTCCCTCCTTATGAACCTTATCTGCAGAAGCCCAGGGATGCAGGCTCAGGCCCCGCAGAGGAAGAAAGTGGAAACCTCACTCCCCTCCAGAGTCTGGCAAAAAGGAACAGGCTGGGCCTGCAAAAGAGGGAGTCCCTGGAATCTGGGAGTCCAAGGGAGGGAGGAAATCCTGTTTCCAGACTGCCGATTCCGTGGTCAGTCACACATAATTGCAGTCATAACAAACACATTTGAAGCTCACAGGCCTGTGCTAAACAATGTGATTAATAAGAGAAGACATAAAGCAAATTAGCACACCAGACAAGCAAATTGTTTTCAGGGCATTGGAGCCAACCAGAGGCCAGGCCACCCTGCTGACTACCTCATTCCCCACCTTCCTTCTGCCCTACCAACTCCTGGTCTTTCCCACTTACTTCCACCTGGCAAGGGCCAACTATTACCCACAGTCTAGGCAGAAGGAGGGGCAACAAGAGAGGGGACGAGGCCATGGGCAATTTGCAGTGAGGCGAATTGAAAGGGTGTGGACTAGGAGTCCTGGCTCTGCTATGGATCAGTTCTTTGGTGCTGGTGAGTTAACAGGACACTCATTTCAGCTCAACATGAGGAAGAACTTTCTGGAAGTCTGAACTGACCAAGGAGGGTACTGAACTCTTATACTAGCAGTGTGCAAACAGAACGTGGGCTTAGCTCACTCATTGGGATGTTGTTGAAACAACATGCTGAATGCTTACTTGCCACCCTCTGGTTCTACAGCTCTGTGGCCTTAGACAAATCACTTGACTACTCTGAAACTTGAGTTCCTCATCTGGGAGGAGGGAATATGGAAAGCCCTTTCCACCTCTCTCCCAATGGTAATGTCAGGCTTAAGAGAGATGCTGTATGTACAAGTGCTATGGTAATGACTAGAAAACCTTTAAGGGATGATTCTAGTTATCACTGTATTCTGACCTCAGGCATGGTCTGTGCTGCTGGGGGAGCATCATCCTCCCAGTGCATCCTTTCTGCTTCTGCCAAACCTTCCCTGCTCCCAAGGCTCAACTGAGATCCCACCTCATCATTTTCCCAACCTTAACAACCTCCTAACCTCTCTATCCTGAGCTGGTACAGATGGAGACATTTGTAGAATTCACTTGATATTTAGTCACCTAATGTTTCTCTGACATCACTTTGAACTGTTCCTAAAGCCTTTCTTGGTCCTGTCTCTCTCCCCACCACACCATATTTAGTTCTTCACACGTTTTGTTTCCAAAAGCATTAAAAGCAGAAGCTAGATTGCAAGCTCCATGAGGGCCAGGACTGGACCTCATGCATCCTGAGCAAACTAGGCATTGGATTAGAGTTATGGATGACACATACCGCAAATAGTTCTAGCTATCTAGATGCCTCATATGGGAAGGATGCAACTCACAGAATCATCTAGAGGATGGAGATCCAATCACTGAACAAGAAAGTTGAGGTCCAGGCAAGATCTTCCCCTGGGAGCAAGCTGTTACATGCTGTCTTAGCACTCCCTCCTCTAGACATGTGTCCTTGTGCCAGCAGGTTCTCCATTCTACTGTAGTCGCCACAAATAAACTCTGGCCATTGGTAGGATTCTCTGGCTGTGCTCAGGTCATGTGACTGTGCCTATATCTGTGTGAGGGAGCTGGAAAGAGAACTTTCTTTGGCTTCTGGACTGCTTCCTACCTATCGTGACAATCCCACCCCCACCTCACCCCCACCAAACAAGTGGGGTGTTTAGAAACTAGTCAGTCACTGCCACTCACTCCTGCCTAGTGCTACAGCTGTTATTCAATAGTTGTGAGCTGGATTCAATTTCGGTGTTTACAGAAGTTCTCAGAGTCCTCTCAGGCTACAGTCTCTACCACTGTTCCATGCCACACTGCTGTGGTCAGCCACTCAAACTTGCTTCCCAGTGAGGCATCTTAGAGAAACCCCTAAGTAGGGCACTGGAACAAATCATCCCTGCTCAGCCTCAGTCTGGAATGGCCCACCTTCACCCAGGCCTCACATCCCACCTTGTCCTACATTCAACTCTCCAGGCTAAAGTCTTCATTGTTTATCCTCCTGTTTCCAACTTCACCTTATCTTTTGGTTGTAATACTTTTTCCTATTTTCCAACCTATGACCTCTCAACAATCAATCCTGACTTTATTCCAGCAACATTGCTCCAGGCTGCCTTTGGTAACATCCCACGTCACACACACCAGATAGAGAGACTGTCCAATTCCAATAGCATGGCTCCATTCCCATCGAGATCAGCCTCTCCCCCAGAGTATATTCCCACTTCCACTACCAGAGCACCAGACCTGTTAGGAAAGACATGTGGTGGAGGAGGGTATGTAGGGTAGATGGCCAAGAGTGTCTACTCTACTTGAGTCATATATTGCTCATGAAATGATCGCGTCTCTGTCTCTATTTTTACCTTTATCTGCAGCCTCATTGAATTGGGACCAGGCCCTGAATTTGCTGGAAACCTATTTGAGAGGGTCTTGGAGAAGCCACACAGGAGTGAGTCCTGTGCTGCCCAGCCTAGGGCCCTTCAGATTGGCTGGGAGCTTTCTTCCTTTCTCAGGTAACCCCCCCGGGGGGGGGGGGGGGGGCGGTTTCCTAATAATCATTGTCCTTGGTGTAGCTGCCAGCAATTCCATACTCCTCCTAACTACTTCTGCATCAACCACCAAAACTTGAGTTTGGGCCTAAAATGTAGGCTCAGTTGCTCCAGCCTACATCTAATCATGTAATAACCTCCACTTCAGTCTCACAATGCCAAGTAATTGTATCGACAGGAATAATTTCAGCAGGTTGTGAGACAGCCAGCTATTCATCAAAGATCTATGCTTCCTTTCCACAGTATAAATTTTTCACTGGGAACCAACTGCCCAGCCAGGGACTACATGGATCTCTGAATGACAACAGGGAGCAGAACACCCCTGCCCCTGCAGACCACACTGAACTGATGTGAGCTACTAGTACACATTCATTATGTTAAGCCTCTGAGATTTCAGGGTTAGTATTGCAGTGTTCAAATCCCTTAAGCCAGTCATGGCAGCCTGAAGACTGTCTGCTGAAGACTGGCTTTAAAAAGCTCCAGTCAGCAGTTTTGATCATGTTTGGGTCTTTGCAGAGCTTCTAGGCCCCCTTCCCTACTGCCTTATATAAATAGGTGTTTAATCCTGTCCAAAAAAATAGAACTTTGGATCCTCTTTGTCAGGTGGCCAAGAACTTGACATATGCTTCCCCAGCACTTTCTCTCTTCCAAAGGACTTACTCTTTAATCAGCCACCAACCATGGCTGAAAGATTTTGTGCTTTCAGTCACATACCCTCTTATGGATGAGACCCTGCAAGCTTTCCAATGTTCCTCCTTGGCATAATCTCCAAGATATTTCTTGTTTTATTTATTTTTTAAAATTGAAATATAGTTGATTTACAATGTTTCAAGAGTATACTCAGTGTTTTCACTGCTGTGGGCCCAGGTTTGATCTCTGGTTGGGATCTCACAAATTGGGCAATACAACCAAAATAGATAAATACAATGTTTCAGGTGTACAGCAAAGTGATCCAGTCATATAAATTTATATATTTATATATATACATATATATTCTTTGTCAGATTTCTTTACATTATAGATTATTACAAGATACAGAGTTCCCTGTACTATATAGTGGGCTTCCCTGGTGGCTCAGACAATAAAGCGTCTGCCTGCAGTGCAGGAGATCTGGGTTTGATCCCTGGGTTAGGAAGATCCCCTGGAGAAGGAAATGGCAACCTACTCCAGTACTCTTGCCTGGAAAATTCCATGGACTGAGGAGCCTGGTAGGCTACAGTCTGTGGGATCGCAAAGAGTCGTACTATATAGTAGGTCCTTGTTGATTATCTATTTTATATATAGTAGTATGCATCAGTTAATCCCAAATTCCTAATTCATCCCTCCCCCACTTTTCCTTTTGGTAACCGTAATTTTTTTTAAGTCTGTTTCTATTTTGCAAATAACTCAATTTGCATCATTTTTTTAGATTCCATGCATAAGTGATATCATATTTGTCTTTCTTAGTCCAAGACATTTTCTTTATTTTTAAAAAATGTAATTATTTATTTATTGACATGTATTTATTTACTTTTGGTATGAATTTGTTTTTAATTGAAGGATAATTGTTTTACAATATAGTGTTGCTTTCTGCCATACGTCAGCATGAATCAGCCATAGGTATACATTTGTCGTCCCATTCTTGAACCTCCCTCCCACCTTCCACCCAATTCTACCCCTCTAGGTTGCCACAGAGCACTGGTTTGAGTTTCCTGAGTCATACAGCAAATTTATTTTTAAAAATATGTATTCTCCAGCACATTTGAGCCATCCTCGAAACCCTTTCTCAGGAGGTGGTCTGCTGCCTCCACCCCTATAGCATACCCACCCCAAACAGGCCAACAAGCTTCAGGGCTTTGGGTACCTAGCAGTATCCACCATAGACTGCATCCCTTGCTCTACCATCTCTCTCAGGAGCCTGTATCCTACTGGCTCCAATATCTGCTTGGCTCTTCCAACCAATTGTACCATATTCCTTGAGGAGTATGGAGGGACTCATCTCTCCAGAAGTAAACCAATTGCCTTTATAAATTGTGATTGCGTCTGATGTCCTGAGGAAAATCTTAAGCTTGAACCAGCCTAGAAAAATTCCTAACACAAATAGACTCCTAGCTCCTTAGCATCTACTCCCAAATGTGACCTCCTCCAAAGACATTAGTGTGAATGTCACAGCGGTCTCCACCTCATCTCTCTCTTACTCCCCCACACCATTCCTGCCTCGGCTAGATCCACTTTGTCTCCTCAGCCCTGGGCCCATTCTACTAATTTAGGGCTCACAGGAGCCATTCTTGGATTAAGTTCTTCAATATTCTTTGTTTGGGGGTGCACCTAGACTTTGATTCACACTTCAAAAATCCTGGACGGGGACTATCCCCTGACTCTCCTGACACACACCATATAACTTCATTGTTATACTTTTTAACATCAGAAGAGTGAGCTAGTATAGCCCTTTATTGAGAGGAGAGCAGTCTTACTATTACCTGCTTAATCACAAGCAGAGAGTACAGAACAATGTGAAGAATAGGTCTTTACTCACAGCTCTGGTTGCTACTGCAATCTGGAGAGTGCCATCTCTAGGATTAGCTCCTCTGTTTGAGTCATGGCCTTAGGCCTTTGTTCTTCCCTTTCAGGGCCACCCACAAACTAGCCCTCTGTTGGTGTCTCATGGAGCCTTTCTTTTGGGACCCCCTCTCTTCCCACCTCCTCAAACCCAGGCTCTTTGGCCTTTTTAACTCCTTATCCTCTCAAGATGCCATCTCTTCCCCTTCTTTGCCTTACACTTGGGGTATCATTCATACTGTTGTATCTGGCTTGCCCCTGAGTGGAGCTAGACAGGGCTTGGGGCACTTGCAGGTGGAAAGAGAAATGAAGGAAAACATTTCTCACTGGTCCAGCTTCAGGGTCAAGAAATTAAAAGACAATCAGGCCTTTCACACAGTCAAGAGTGACTGCCTCTTAACATGTTCTCTGTGTGTAATGTTACTAAAAGAATCTTGCATTGATCTTCTTCCTTTCATATCACAAGATGTCCCCTCTGGTTATCCCAGCCTGATATGTTCAGGGCCCAGGAAAGGTGCAGGGGGGAAAAATCCTCCTGAACAACTCCATTCATGGAATATTACTATGGGTTTCTTCTCAATTTCTTCAGACTTCAACTCTGTCCCATTGCCCTCATTTATTCCATGCAGTCATTTCTCAAAATTTTTTGTGCCAGGTCCTAAGCAAGGCGCTAGGGGTACAGAGACAATAGGATGGAGGATGGAGCTCCCCCTCTGGGAGAGACATACAGTGGAGACAGACAAGTATGCTGCTGCTGCTGCTAAGTCGCTTCAGTCGTGTCTGACTCTGTATGACCCCATAGACGGCAGCCCACCAGGCTCCCCCGTCCCTGGGATTCTCCAGGCAAGAACACTGGAGTGGGTTGCCATTTCCTTCTCCAATGCATGAAAGTGAAAAGGGAAAGTGAAGTCACTCAGTCATGTATGACTCTTCACGACCCCATGGACTGCAGCCTACCAGGCTCCTCCGTCCATGGGATTTTCCAGGCAAGAGTACTGGAGTGGGGTGCCATTGCCTTCTCCAGAGACAAGTATAATATGCTTCAACTGGTGTAATGATAGAAGGAAGCAAAAAGGAGTGGGGACATGGAGAAGGAAAACCTAGGTCAGACAAAGGATTTTCTAAAAGACCTGAGCTGAGACCATCCAGGCAGAGGTAACAGCTAGAGCAAAGGTGGGGGTGAGATGGGGTGAGAGCAGTATATTTCAGTCAATCAGTTCTATGTAGTGTAGTGTTCTGGAACAGAAAGTTCTGGGGAGGGGAGTATGGCAAGAGATGAGTCCAGGAATACTGGAAGGAAGCAGAATCAGGAAAATCTTGGGACCAAACTAAGGCAAGTGGAATTTCATCTGACTCCTATAGCCCAAGGGCAGTGGTCAAATATTGAATGAAGGCCACACTGTCCAACCAGTCAAAATAAGGCAATGACTAATCAGAACAGAGCCTGGCTATAAACTGCCTGCCTGAACCAACAACTGGAGAGAGGAGTCTTACCAAAGCTTTAGCTCCACTTTTGACCCCAATATTTGCCTAACTCTGTGGTGGGGGAAAAGATCTGGTAATAACTGAGATTAAATTTCCCAAGAGTCCAGGAAGTGAGAATAAAAGTCAGATTTGGATTGATTTAATGAAAATAAGGAAATTGGCTATTTCTTGTCTCCCTGCTTATTTAAATTATATGCAGAGTACATCATGAGAAACGCTGGACTGGAAGAAGCACAAGCTGGAATCAAGATTTCTGGGAGAAATATCAATAACCTCAGATATGCAGATGACACCACCCTTATGGCAGAAAGTGAAGAGGAACTCAAAAGCCTCTTGATGAAAATGAAAGAGGAGAGTGAAAAAGTTGGCTTAAAGCTCAACATTCAGAAAACAAAGATCATGGCAACTGGTCCCATCACTTCATGGGAAATAGATGGGGAAACAGTGGAAACAGTGTCAGACTTTATTTTTGGGAGCTCCAAAATCACTGCATATGGTGACTGCAGCCATGAAATTAAAAGACGCTTGCTCCTTGGAAGGAAAGTTATGACCAACCTAGATAGCATACTAAAAAGCGGAGACATTACTTTGCCAACAAAGGTCCATCTAGTCAAGGCTATGGTTTTTCCTGTGGTCATGTATGGATTTGAGAGTTGGACTATGAAGAAAGGTGAGCACCAAAGAATTGATGCTTTTGAACTGTGGTGTTGGAGAAGACTCCTGAGAGTCCCTTGGACTGCAAGGAGATCCAAACAGTCCATTCTAAAGGAGATCAGTCCTGGGTGTTCACTGGAAGGAATGATGCTAAAGCTGAAACTCCAGTACTTTGGCCACCTCATGCGAAGAGTTGACTCATTGGAAAAGACTCTGATGCTGGGAGGGATTGAGGGCAGGAGGAGAAGGGGACGACAGAGGATGAGATGGCTGGATGGCATTACCGACTCGATGAACATGAGTTTGAGTAGACTCCGGGAGTTGGTGATGGACAGGGAGGCCAGGCGTGCTGCAATTCATGGGGTCGCAAAGAGTTGGACACGACTGAGCGACTGAACTCAACTGAACTGCACACCTGTATTTGCCAGTATAACAGAGTAAGGCAGCTACTAAAAAGAGTTATCCTGGGCCTGGAGTCCTCAGGTGCTCACCTGTGGCTGTGGGGGAGGGGCATGGGAAGAAAAAACAATTTCTCTGGATTTGCCTAGCATGGGCTTCCCTGGTGGCTCAGCTGGTAAAGAAACGACTTGCAATGTGGGAGACCTGGGTTCAATCCCTGGGTTGGGACGATCCCCTAGAAAAGGGAAAGGCTTACCCACTCCAGTATTCTGGCCTGGAGAATTCCATGGAACACAATGGCAAAGAGTCAGTCACGACTGAGCAACTTTCACTTTCAGTTTGCCTAGTGTAGTTAGCTTGAGGTGAGCTAAAACTGCTGGGGACCTCCTCTTCCCTTAGTACATCATTCAGTTAAATAATCGGAGTGCCCTCTGGTGGGCTGTGGGGGCCCCAGGGCTGAGGAAACCTGAAATCCGCAGATCGGCATGCCTGTCGCTGTTGCTAGATGACTGGAATACGATATCCCTTTGAGTTCCCTCTGAGCTCTGACCCACTGCAGCTGGCTTCACAACGGAGCCAGATGGGATGGGCCAGTGGCAGAGGCAGATGGTCATAGTTACTGCAGATATGAGCTGTGGAATGGGCTGCTCTGAGTCGATGATCTGTGGGGAGGTGGATGGGTGGTTGGTCCTTCTTTTGGGAGGTGGAATCCCTGAGGTTGCCTCTGGTGTCCTGTTACACCCTCTGGCTGTCTTCACACTTGGACTTAGCTGTACAAAAGTGCATTTGCACCTGTTTTGAAGCTCCTTCTCGAGTGTGGCCACCACGTAGGTGGCATCCAATCAGAGATGCAAATGCTAGAGAAGCGGCTGAGAGCAAAAGAGCTTTGAGGCCAGACTTCTAGAATGCAAAGCTCAGTTACCACATCCTTACCTCTGCAAACTTGTGCAAGGTGCTTAACCTCCCCATGTCTCAGAGTCCTTGTATGCAAAATGGGGCCACCTATCTCGGGTTATGTTGTGGGGGATTAGAGAGATAATAGGCATAAGAGCTTAGCACAGTGGCTGGTACATAGTAAGCACCCAATCAGTAGTAACTGCTGTTACAAGGGAGCCTGTAGTAGGGAAGGGAAGGACCATTTTTGCTGAGAGATTGTCTGACCAGTGTGGCATAATGGCTAGAGGGGAATGGGTCAGAGTTCTTTGTATGGCATTTGTCCCTGTGGAAATCTGGGGCTTGAGCTATCTGTAGTGGTCATTCTGGTTGCCCAGGCACAGCTTTGCTCTTTCACTTGGCATCGTCTCTAATGAGAGAGTGTCATACCTTAGGCATCTCGCCTGATGTCCTGACAAGCCAGGATGAATAGGCCTCAGGTGTCCACCAGGCTGGTGTGGTGGCATGGGTGGAGGTGCTGGCTAGAGTCTTGCCAGGGGTCATGCAGTGATGCTCAGGTGATGCTTTCAGTCACTTCTAGGACTGTGGAGACTGGTCCTGGAACTCTGTCAGTGCCCAGTGAGCATAGAAATGGGCCAGCATCTGCTGCTGAGGGGCTTGTAAACTGCAGCCAGGCCCCAGCCCAGTGATGTTTCTCAGGTCCTGAAATGGGAAGTCACTGGTGAGCTCTGTGTCCCCAGGCTGATGGTTGTCAGTCAGTAGTTCCGGCTTCCCCTCATCATTAGAATCTGACAGCAGAATCCCTAGGAATGCAGGCCTGTTCTCAGGCAGTCCACAACTGCTCCAGGCTGTGCTGGTTGCTGCTCAAATCCACAAACTTCCAAAGTCCTACCAAGTTGGCCTTCTCAGTCATGAACTCTTTCCTCTGCTGAGTCATCAGAATGGTAGCCCTAATAACAGCAATGCATTATCAAGCACATCCTGGGGAGGCAGAACAGCCTTGTGAAGAAGTGGGCTTTAAAGTTAGCTAGACCTGAAGTCCAATCCAGACACTGCCAATCTATTCAACACCTTTATTTAATACTCATATGTTAAAATATGGAATAAAATGGCTTTTAGTCTGTATGTAGAACTGTCCAACAATCAATTTTAGAACATTTTCATTATCTCAAAAAGAAATTCCAACCTATTAGCAACCATTCCTCATGTCCCAACCCTTGTGAAAGAACACCAGACCAAAAAGTAGTTAAAACAGTAAAAGCAGATTTTATTCAGAAACTATTGCAATAGGGGAAACCAGATCTCAGTATAGAACTGGGCTCAATTCCAAATATAGCAAGGACAAGTGGGGATTTATAGCTAAGGAACTGGTTGGAGGCGGGGGCTGATGAATGGAAAATTACTAAAAAGAGATGTCACCAGTAAGGAGATTCTTATTAAACTGATCTAACAGGATTCTTATTGAAGGTAAGCAGGGTAATCAGATATCACCTGGGGGATAATGGAGCCTAAGGAATATGATACCAAGGGTGATCAGATATTCTGAAAATTCCGAAAGAATTGGGAATACCAGACCACCTGACCTGCCTCCTGAGAAATCTGTGTGCAGGTCAAGAAGCAACAGTTAGAACTGGACATGGAACAAGGAACTGGTTCCAAATCGGGAGAGGAGTACGTCAAGGCTGCATATTGTCACCCTGCTTATTTAACTTATATGCAAAGTACATCATGAGAAATGCTGGGCTGGAAGAAGCACACACTGGAATCAAGATTGCCAGGAGAAATATCAATAACCTCAGATATGCAGATGACACCACCCTTATGGCAGAAAGTGAAGAGGAACTAAAAAGCCTCTTGATGAAAGTAAAAGAGGAGAGTGAAAAAGTTGGCTTAAAGCTCAACATTCAACTAAGATCATGGCATCCAGTCCCATCACTTCATGGGAAATGGGGAAACAGTGGAAACCGTGGCAGACTTTATTTTGGAGGGCTCAAAAATCACTGCGGATGGTGACTGCAGCCATGAAATTAAAAGATGCTTACTCCTTTGAAAGAAAGTGTTGGCTGACCTAGACAGCTTATTAAAAAGCAGAGACATTATTTTGCCACCAAAGGTCCATCTAGTCAAGGCTATGGTTTTTCCAGTGGTCATGTATGGATGTGAGAGTTGAACTATAAAGAAAGCTGAGTGCTGAAGAATTGATGCTTTTGAACTGTGCTGTTGGAGAAGACTCTTGAGAGTCCCTTGGACAACAAGGAGATCCAACCAGTCCATCTTAAAGATCAGTCCTGAGTGTTAATTGGAAGGACTGATGTTGAAGCTGAAACTCCAAAACTTTGGCCACCTGATGTGAAGAACTGACTCATTGGAAAAGACCCTGATGCTGGGAAAGATTGATGGCAGGAGGAGAAGGGGATGACAGAACATGAGATGGTTGGATGATATCACCGACTCAATGGACATGCTGCTAAGTCACTTCAGTCGTGTCCAACTCTGTGCGACCCCATAGACAGCAGCCCACCAGGCTCCCCCGTCCCTGGGATTCTCCAGGCAAGAACACTGGAGTGGGTTGCCATTTCCTTCTCCAATGCATGAAAGTGAAAAGGGAAAGTGAAGTCGCTCAGTCGTGTCTGACCCTTAGCGACCCCATTGACTGCAGCCTACCACGCTCCTCCGTCCATGGGAGTTTCCAGGCAAGAGGACTGGAGTGGGTTGCCATTTCCTTCTCCGCAATGGACATGAGTTTGGGTAAACTCTGGGAGTTGGTGATGGACAGGGAGGCCTGGCATGCTGCAGTCCATGGGGTCGTAAAGAGTCAGACACGACTGAGAGGCTGAACTGAACTGTGATCAGATGTTAAGACTGGGAGATTCTTGCTAAAACTAAGTTATGAAGGCCTGAGAACAAGGCCAAAGGACAAGGCCTAGTCAAGAAAAGGACTTGGAGGAACTGATTAAAGTTTGGTCAAGGAGAAAGTCCTTGCCACCCCTCCAGCTCCTGGCAACAACCTATCTGTGTTCTGTCTGTACAGATTTGCCTATCCTATTAAATTTCATATAAATGGAATCATACAATATATGGCTTCTTTCACGTAGCTTAATGTTTTCCAGGTTCGTCCATGTTGTAGCATCTATCAGTATTTTCTTTTGATTGTAAAATAATATTCTACTGCATGAATATTCTGTAATTTATGTATTTATTTTTTAGCTACTGGGCATTTTGATTGTTTCCACTTTTGGCTATTACTAATACTGCTGTGTGAAAATTTGTGGACAAGTGTATAAGTTTTCTGTGAACATGTTTTCATTTGCTAGGAGTGAAATTTCTGGGTTATATGGTAACTTAAACTATTTGAGAGACCACCAGACAGTTTCCCACAGTGGTGGCACCAGTTTACATTCCAACCAGCAGTAGACTCTTATTTCATTTTCTCCATATCCTCACTAACACTTGTTATTATTTTTCTTTTTGATTATAACAATCCTAGTGGGTATTTCAATGTGCTTTTGATTTACATTTCCATGATGGTTAACATGTTGAACATCTTTTCATGGGCTTATTGACCATCTGTGACTCTTCTTTGGAGAAATGTTTATTCAATTCCTTTGCCAGGTTTTTAATTGGGTTATTTATTTTTTATTATTTCTTTGTAAGGGTTCACTATATATTCTAGATATAAATCCCTTATCAGATTTGCAAATATTTTCTCCCTTTCTGTGGCTATCCTTTCACTTTCTTGCTGGTACACTTTGAATCAAAACAGTTTTTAATTTTTATGAAGTCTAACTTATCTGTGTTTTATTTTGCCACTTGTGCTTTTGGTATCATTTCTAAGGATATGGAGATTAACTCTTAGGTTTCTTTCTAACAGTTTTATACTTTTTGCATTTACATTTGGGTCTGTGATGTATTTGGAGTTAACTTGTGTGTATGCTGTGAGGTAGGGGTTCAACTTCATTCTTTTGCATGTGGGTTTCCATTTGTTCCAGCGTTATTTGTTAAAGACATTATTCTTTCCCCCATTGAATAGTATTGACACTCTTCTTGAAAATCAATTTACCATAAATGCAAGAGTTTATTTCTTACTTCTCAATTCTATCCCATTGAGCTCAATGTCTATTCTAATGTTAGTACAACACTGCCATGATTATTGTAGCTTTGTAGTAAGTTTTGAAATCAGGAAGTGTGAGTTCTCCAACTCTTTTCTTCCTGTTTAAGATTCACTATTCTGGGTTCCTTATATTTCCATATGATTGTAAGGATCAGCTTGTCTAATTCTGAAGAAAAAAAAAAAAAAACCTAGTTGAGATTTTGGTAGGGATTGGGTAGGATCTGTGGATTAATTCAGAAGTATTATCACAATATCAAGATTTCCAATTCTTGAACATGGATGTCATTCAATCTTTTTAGGTCTTCTTCTATTTGTTTCATCAATGTTTTACAGTTTTCAGTGTACAAGTCTTATACCTCTTTTGTTAAATTTATACCTAAGTATTTACATAGTTATAATAAGAATTTTCTGAATTTCTTTTCAGATTATAAGTTTATAGAAATACAATTAATTTTTGTATATTGACCTTGTATTCTGCAACTTGGCAGAACTTATTTGTTAACTCTAACAGATTTGTGTGTGTCTGTGTGTGTATTTCATAGGATTTCCTTACAAACAGGATCATGTCATCTGTAAATAAAGTTTTAATTCTTTTTTCTAAATTGGATGCCTTTTATTTGATTTTTCTTGCATTATTTTCTTGGCTTAAACTTCCAGTACAATGTTGAATATAAGTGGTGAAAGTAGACATCCTTGGTTTGTTCTTGATCTTAGGAGAAGAACTTTTGATGTGGGTTTTTCATATATATCCTTTATCAGATTGAGGAAGCCCCCTCCTATTCCTGGTTTGTTTCATCTTTGTATCATGAAAGGGTGTTGGATTTTTGCCAAATACTATCTCTGCATCTACGAGATAATCATGTGAATTCTTTTTCTTCATTATATTTATATGGTATATTACATCAATCAGTTTTCATATGTTGAACCAACCTTGAATTCTTGATATAAATCCCACTGGGTCATTGTGGATAATCCATTTTAAATGCTGCCAAATTATATTTGTCATTATTTTGTTGAGAACTGTTATGATTATATTCACTGAGAGATATTGGTCTGTAATATTCTTTTTTTGTGGTGCCTTTGTCCGACTTTGTTATCAGGACAGTACTGTTGCCAAAGAATCGGTTGGGAAATGTTCTCTATTCTATTTTTTGGAAAAATCTGCAAAGGTTTGATATTATTTCTTCTTTAAACATTTGGTAGAATTCACCAGTGAAACCATTTTGCCCTAGTCTTTTCTTTGTGGGTAGTTGCTGTTGTTGTTTTTAATTCATTCTCTTTATTTTTTTTTCTCGTTTCATACATGATATTTTACATGTTTCAATGCCATTCTCCCAAATCTTCCCACCCTCTCCCTCTCCCTCTCCCACAGAGTCCATAAGACTGTTCTATACATCAGTGTCTCTTTTGCTGTCCCGTACACAGGGTTATTGTTACCATCTTTCTAAATTCCATATATATGCGTTAGTATACTGTATTGGTGTTTTTCTTTCTGGCTTACTTCACTCTGTATAATAGGCTCCAGTTTCATCCACCTCATTAGAACTGATTCAAATGTATTCTTTTTAATGGCTGAGTAATATTTTTACAGTTTTTTTCAGATTATCAACTTCTTCCTAGGTCTATTTCAGTAGTTTGTATCTTTCTAGGAAGTTGTCCATTTCATCAAAGTTGTCTTGTTTGTTTGCATACAGTTATCTGTAGTATTTCTTTGTAATTCATATATATCTAAAAGGTTAGTAGTGATGTCTCCTCTTTCTTTCCTGATTTTAGTAATTTGAATCCTCTCTGTTTATTTCTTAACCTTGCCAAAAGTTTGCTAATTTTCTTTATCATTTCAAAGAACTAACTTTTGGTTTCATTGCTTTCCTCTATACATTTTCTACTTTGTTTTATTATTTCCATTCTAATATTTACTATTCCCTTCCTTCTTTTTGTTTTTAGTTTGCTCTTCTTTTTTCCAGCCAAACACTGCCAATTTTCTTTCTGTGTCATCCTGGGTAAGAAATTTTATCTCTCAAAGCCTTAGTTCCTCATTTGTAAAATGCTAGGGACTACCATAGAGAATTGTTGAAAGGATGAAATGAGATAATGGGGTTCAGGCTTAGTACTGAGCCTGAACACAAAGTCAGTGTTTAATAAGTGGTAATTCCTGTTACTTTTTTGCTTCAGGTCCTGGACTTAGCACTTTATTTTATTTTTGCAACACTGTAATTATGATACATCATGTCTTACAAGAATAGAATTAGTTATAGGATTAAAAAAGAAATCTTTTACTTATGGCCAACCCAAACACATTTGAAATCTAGAAAATGATGTAAACCATTTCTCCACGGTTGCCAGCTAATAGTCATTTAGTCCATAGAGTTTGCCTCAGGTTGGTACCTAGAAGGCTTTCATCCCTCAGTGTCCCTCTTTCTTTCCTCTGTTACTCCTTTACCCCCACTTCCACCCCCATGGCCTGGCCCTCTTCTTCTATCATTTGTTGTGGTCAAAGATGGCAAGATCTGTTGCCTCCATGTGGCCAAGACCAGCAGGAAAGGCTCTTGGCTCCGAGAGAAGAGGGGACCTTTGCATTGTTCAGATGAAGTACCTCTGGACCAACATGACTCTCTATTGCTATCCATTCCCTCTTGTTTAAAAAAAAAAAAAAAACACCAGTACATTATTGTGGTAAATGGTCTCCTCATCTGAGATGAGGTTGGGGAAAAATATTCGGAGTGACTTATGATGTGAAGAGACCCCCTCTTTTTTCACCAGGAGTAATGATGATAAGGAACAAGCATCCCAGTGGAACCCTTTGGTGGTGATGCTGGTATAGTCACTAAGTTGTGTCCGACTCTTCTGACCCCATGGGCTGTAGCCCGCCAGGCTCCTCTGTCCATGGGATTTTCCAGGCAAGAATACTGGAGTGGGTTGCCATTTCCTTCTCCAGTGGAACCCTTTGTGCCCTTGCAAAGAAGAGTACTGCCACCTGCTTCAGTGAGTTAGGAGAGTCTGGGGCGGCAGTGGACATCAGAAGTCTCAGTACATGAGGCAGCAGCTAGTCACATGAGATGGGTCTTTGGCTTTGTTAGCTAACTTCAGGTTAGTCATCATGTTGGATTTCCCAACATTGCTCTGAGAAGGACTGTCCCTGGATTCCCAGTTGCACATTAAGACCATTCTCTTCTGAAGAACACTAGTTGCATTCTTGTCACAGAAACATCCCCCAGTTCAAACTCTGAAGTTACTGGAA
This sequence comes from Bubalus kerabau, assembly GCF_029407905.1. Lineage (NCBI taxonomy): Eukaryota > Metazoa > Chordata > Mammalia > Artiodactyla > Bovidae > Bubalus > Bubalus kerabau. Next base: position 96,028,375 of record NC_073647.1, on the reverse strand, counting down.
ACGGTTCTGTAGGAGGAGGCTTGCTAATTCCTGGTGCTTTGGAAAGAGTTACTGACCCTTATCAAAGACGAAAGAGCCTCCTGAAAATTTGTCCCACCACTTCACTATCTTCCCCCACGTTCTCCTTTTTTGAGCAGCTTCGAGAAAAAAACAGTAATCTGATAATCATCATCATTGCTCTGAGTTGGGAGTATCTCCTTTCCTAATTAGGACTTCCCTGGTGGCTCAGATGGTAAAGTGTCTGTCTACAATGCCGGAGACCTGGGTTCAATCCCTGGTTTGGGAAGATCCCCTAGAGAAGGAAATGGCAATCCATTCCAGTACTATTGCCTGGAAAATCCCATGGACAGAGGAGCCTGGTAGGCTACAGTCCATGGGGTTGCAAAGAGTCAGACACAACTGAGCGGCTTCACTTTCACTTTGACTTTTCACCTTTCCTAATTACTTCTCTGATGGGTAAAGTCTGTTATGATGTATTAAGTCAGTGATTCTCAAAGTGTGGTCCCTAGGCCAGCAGTATCAGCATTCACCTGGAAGCTTGCTGGAAATGCAAGTTCTCGGCCTTACCCCAGACCTACTCAATCAGGAATTCTGGCATGGGCCTTAGCCATCTGTATTTTAACAATTCCTCCAGGCAATGCTGATACTGCTTGAGTTTTTAAAATCATTGCGTAATGAGTCCAGCTTCCGTTCCCTCTTCCAGCTACACTTTGTAAGGTGGTAAGCATTCTAACCAGTTCAGTACTCAATACAGAATTGCTGTCCAGCGATACAGTAGCGTTTACATGTTGTAGCAAAACCTGATCTCTGAGCAGTCGTTTGGGCGCCTCCACAGGTGCTTCAGTGGTTTTCCTTTATGTCTGGGGGCTGTGTTGCCACCATCACCTGCCTATCGGCAGATGGGCGCATGCTTCTTAGCTTATCTGGAAACAGGGCCCTTATCCACCCATCTGGGCCCTTGCCACTGATCCCAAACTGGTGGTCAGATAGGGCTCCCTTACAAATATCAGGAAGGCAGGTAGGAAACTGGGAGCATCCTCCTTGTAGCATTATATACATAGACTCAAAAGCCCAGGTACTCATTCTACCTGTTTCTGTTTTGACCAGAGGGACCCCTCCATGTTTATTGAAGTTCTTTAAATTTCAATTCAGGGAATTTTTCGATAATGACAGGAGTACTTATCACTTTTTAATTCCTGCCAATTGCAATAATTTCCATTGCAACCATCTCTCAAACTCTCTCATGGGCAGAACGCATCCAAGCAAAAATGCCTCCCAGCACACCTGTGCCATCATGGATGCTCTCTGATTCCAGGTAAGGCTCACCAGGCATGACAAGTGGAAATACACCTTATGTTGCCCAGGCAATGACCATCTTATTCTAAAGGAAAAGATTAATTCATTCTAGGGATTTGGTAGCTGATTTATTTTCTTATTTTCTTATGGGTTACTCACAAAGGCAATGGTTTTACTGAATACTTGAGACACAGTTATCACATTTTGCCTGAATTTCCTGTTATTTTAGATCAAAGAAACTTCATTAGCTCTATATCCATTCCTTCCCCAAATTGTTCAGTGTTATACATTGCCCATGTATCATCATATCATATTTCTGAGGTCTTCCACCCACCTCAATGGCATGTTCAGGGCCACTGTAGCACCTTATGCAATATTCTGCTCTTTAGAGAATATGCCTTTCCTACCACTCATGCTTTGGGAGATAGCCTTTACAATCCCCACCGAAGGGCATATTCTTTTATACTTCCTCTACAGCCTGAAGTTCCAAATTGTACCACTAAAATGTGTCCTTTTCCATCAAGGGAAGTGAAACTTGCTTAAATCAACAGAATTCATATCTGTTCTGGACACAGATTACAAGAGTAACTTAAGTGAGAATTCATGCCCTTCTTGTTTAGAGAGAGACCACTTTTTAAATCAATCATGCGTGGACTTCACAGGTGAAAGTCCCTACATCTCTGTTACTTACCAGCTGATAATGAATACTGCTAAGGCAGCCACCCAATAACATTCAGTTTAGCACTGTTAAGAACATAAATTAGAGAACTGATATCCAGATTTGGAAGAGTAATAATTTGTCCATGATATTTCACTTCAAGCTGAAAACTCAAGTTTCTCTAGTTACTGGAGTTGTATGCTTGGTCCATCCATTTTTAAACCTTCCTGTTTAGTAACAAATATCTTTATAGCTATAATTTTTTCTGAGTACAACTTTGGCTGCTTCCCACAGATTTTGATGTCTCCAAATAATTTGCAATTTTCATTTTCATTTTCTCCTTAACTGTCAAATTATTTGGAATATTTTTGAATATACTAATGTATGAATATTTATCTTTCTATTATTGATCTTTTATTGCATTATGATCAGTACATATGGTCAGTATAACATAATTTTTTAATTATCAAGACAGTCAATTTGTATAAAAACTCCACATGCATCTGGAAAAATGCATATTTTTAACTGCTAGGTGCAAAGTTTTATATCTATACCTACTATTTACATCATCAAGCTTGTTAGTATTGTTAACACCTCTATATTCTTAATGTTTTATCCAGTTATCTTTCCATTTCTAAGAGTGGTGTGTTTAAGTCTCCTGCTTTAATTATGGAATTGTTAACACTTCTTTGCAATTTTTATCTTGTATATTTTGGTACTACTTTTAAGGTGCATATTATTATTATATGTTGATCTTTCTGGAGAATGGTTCTTTGAATCAACATGAAATTTCCCTTTTTGTCCCTTTTAATGCTATTTCATCTGCTAATAACAATGTTTACTTTCTTTCTATTAGCTATTTGTCTGGCATATCATTTTCTATTCCTTTATATTTTCAACCTTCCTGTGTCATTTTATTTTAGCTATTATTTTTCTTTTATACCCAAGCTAGAATCTCTGTGATTTAACAGGTGAATTCAGCCTTTTCACATATCTATTTTTACTACTGATGTGTTTGGACTTAAATCTGCTTTATTTTGTGTTTATTATTTACCTTGTTTCTGCTTTTTTTCTGAACTGAAGAAAAAGTTTTCTTTTCTCATCATTTTCTCTACCGATTTGAACCTAAACATTTGAAAAGAAGGAGGAAGCTCAGAAAGTATTTAATTCAAGGTCACACACTTAAAGTGTGACTTGGTGACTTTTAAGTGACTTTGCCAAGATTAAAGCCCAGTTTTAATTGACTCCAAAGCCTACTTTCTCATGTCTTTTCTGGAATGAGGCAGGGTATAAATAAACAAACTTAAAATCTGGGACTCTTTCTGGGACTTCCCTAAGACTCTGTGCTTCCACAGCAGGAAGCTCAGGTTCAATCCCTGGTTGGGGAACTAAGATCCTTCATGCCCCACCGACAAAAGAAAATCTGGGCTCTTTCTAATTCAGATAATAATAGCTAACCATTATTGAGAGCTTACTATGTGAGAGGGGCTTCCCTGATAGTTCAGTTGGTAACGAATCCTCCCGCAGTGCAGGAGACCCTGGTTCGATTCCTGGGTTGGGAAGACCCACTGGAGAAGGGATAGGCTACCCACTCCAGTGTTCTTGAGCTTCCCTTGTGGCTCAGCTGGTAAAGAATCCGCCTGCCTGGGTTTGATCCCTGGGTTGGGAAGATCCCTTGGAGAAGGGAAAGGCTACCCACTCCAGTATTCTGCCTGGAGAATTCCATGGACAGTATTCCATGGAATACTGAACTGAACTGAACCATACCACTCCAATATATAAATCCCACCAATGTTTGTGGTTATATTAAAAAATAGTCATCTTTTGAAGTTATATATAAAGTATGGATTAAAGGATACGTTACCTGGATTATGATTATTAATTCAATGTGTATGGGAGGAGTGGCGGGTACAAATGAAACGAGATTGGTCCTATGTTAATTCTTGAAGCTGGGTGGTATTAGAGCCATGGCTCTAATTCAGACAATAATAGCTAACCATGATTGAGAGCTTACTATGTGCCAGACACTATTTCAAAGAACTTCCCACTTTAGATACCTCATTGTTACCAATTTGAACAGAGAGTAAGCACAATGTACCTGTGAGTTATACTGGGCAAGACTGTTCCCTGCCCAGTATTAGAGGAATCTATCTCTTCTACATGGACATAGCAGCAAAGGTGAGCACTTATCTTCCCAAGCATGCTAGGTGACCCACTAATCTCCATCTGGGGAGTCATTCATTTTTTCATTTAACCAAAATTCACTGAATACCTCAATGTACTAGGTACTAGCTTCTGCCCTCTTGGAGCTTATAGTTTAATGAGGAAGGCAGATAATAAACAAGAAAAAATGTTAAGTTTTCAGGTAGTGGTAAGTTTTATAAGAAAATAGAATAGAGTGGTCAGAGGGTGGGAGCTACTTTAGATGGTATAGTCAGGTAAGATTATCTATATGAGGAGACCTGTCTATATTTAGAGGGAGCTCTAAAGAGTACACTTATGTGTCTCACTATAACAAAAGGTTTTCAGAGAAGGCTTCTCTAAGGAAGAGATATTGAATCTGAGAAGCTGAATAATGAAAAGGAACAAATCATGTAGCCATGGGGGCAGGCATTCCAGGTAGAAAGAACATGTCTTGAGGGGGATGTTGGTGTGTTTAAGGCAAAGCAAGAAGGCTCATATGGCTAAAGGAAAGTAGACATACAGGGAAGTGGTGGGAGATGAAGTCAGAGAGGTGGTTAGCAGCAAGATTAAGTAGGGCTTCTTAGGCCATGGTTACGAGTTGATTTTGTTCTAAGAATGGTAGGAGCCTTTAGAGGGTTTTGTTGCTGCTGCTACTGTTTTGCTTGTGTTGTTTTATTTTGCTTCTAATCATGGAATTTTTCAAACATATAACAAATTAAAAAGAGTCATATGATGAACCTCCATGGACCTACCACCCAGCTTCAAGAATTAACATAGGACCAATCTCGTTTCATTTGTACCCACCACTCCTCCCATACACATTGAATTGATAATCATAATCCAGGTAAGATATCCTTTAATCCATAAATACTTTATTCAGTTCAGTTCAGTCGCCCAGTCATGTCCGACTCTCTGACTCCATTCAAAAGATGACTATTTTTTAATATAACCACAAACATTGGTGGGATTTATATACTGGAGTGGTATGGTTCAGTTCAGTTCAGTCTCTCAGTTGTGTCCAACTCTTTGTGACCCATGGACTGCAGCACGCCAGGCTACCCTGTCCATCACCAACTCCTGTAGCTTACTCAAGCTTATGTCCATCGAGTTGGTGATGCCATCCAACCATCTCATCCTTTGTTGTCCCCTTCTCCTCCAGCCTTCAATCTTTCCCAGCATCAGGGTCTTTTCCAGTGAGTCAGTTCTTCTCATCAGGTGGCCAAAGTATTGGAGTTTCAGCTTCAACATCAGTCCCTCCAATGAATATTCAGGACTGATTTCCCTTAGGATAGACTGGTTGGATTTCCTTGTTGTCCAGGGGACTCTCAAGAGTCTTCTCCAACACCACAGTTCAAAAGCTTCAATTCTTCAGTGCTCAGCTTTCTTTATAGTCCAACTCTCACATCCATACATGACCACTGGAAAAATGATAGCCTTGACTAGATGGACCTTTGTTGGCAAAGTAATGTCTCTGCTTTTGAATATGCTGTCTAGGTTGGTCATAACTTTTCTTCCAAGGAGCAAGCGCCTTTTAATTTCATGGTTGCAACCACCATCCACAGTGATTTTGGAGCCCAGAAAAATAAAGTCTGTCACTGTTTCTCCATCTATTTGCCATGAAGTGATGGGACCAGATGCCATGATCTCAGTTTTCTGAATGTTGAGTTTCAAGCCAACCTTTTCACTCTCCTCTTTCACTTTCATCAAGAGGCTCTTTAGTTCCTCTTCTCTTTCTGCCAGAAGGGTGGTGTCATCTGCATATCTAAAGTTAATGATATTTCTCCCAGAAATCTTGATTCCAGCTTGTGCTTCATCTAACCCTGAATTTCTCATGATGTACTCTACATATAAGTTAAATAAGCAGGGTGACAATATACAGCCTTGACATACTCCTTTCCCGATTTGGAACCAGTCTGTTGTTCCATGTCCAGTTCTAACCGTTGCTTCTTGATCTGCACACAGATTTCTCAGGAGGCAGGTCAGGTGGTCTGGTATTCTCATCTCTTGAAGAATTCTCCACAGTCTGCTGTGATCAAAACAGTCAAAGGCTTTGGCATAGTCAATAAAGCAGAAGTAGATGTTTTTCTAGAACTCTCTTGCGTTTTTGATGATCCAATGGATGTTGGCAATTTGATCTCTGGTTCCTGTGCCTTTTCTAAATCCAGGTTGAACATCTGGAAGTTCATGGTTCACGTACTGTTGAAGCCTGGCTTGGAGAAGTTTGAGTATTACTTTGTTAGCGTGTGAGATGAATGAGATCAGGATCTAAAAATATTTGCACCCTGAGCACGTCCTGGCCCTCTAATTACAGGCTTCACTGTTTGATTCCCCAACCACCATCATAATCACAGACCACATAGGAAAACCTAACAGAACTTCTTCCATGTGACACCCTCTTCCAACAACACAAGAGAAGACTCTATACATGGACATCACCAGATGGTCAACACCAAAATCAGATTGATTATATTCTTTGTAGCCAAAGATGGAGAAGCTCTATATAGTCAGCAAAAACAAGACCAGGAGCTGACTGTGGCTCAGACCATGAACTCCTTATTGCCAAATTCAGACTTTAATTGAAGAAAGTAGGGAAAACCACCAGACCATTCAGGTATGACCTAAATCAAATCCCATATGATTATACAGTGGAAGTGAGAAATAGATTTAAGGGCCTAGATCTGATAGAGTGCCTGATGAACTATGGAATGAGGTTCGTGACATTGTACAGGAGACAGGGATCAAGACCAACCCCATGGAAAAGAAATGCAAAAAAGCAAAATGGCTGTCTGGGGAGGCCTTACAAATAGCTGTGAAAAGAAGAGAAGAGAAAAGCAAAGGCGAAAAGGAAAGATATAAACATCTGAATGCAGAGTTCCAAACAATAGCAAGAAGAGATAAGAAAGCCTTCTTCAGCGATCAATGCAAAGAAATAGAGGAAAACAACAGAATTGGAAAGACTAGAGATCTCTGCAAGAAAATCAGAGATACCAAAGGAACATTTCATGCAAAGATGGGCTCGATAAAGGACAGAAATGGTAGGGACCTAACAGAAGCAGAAGATATTAAGAAGAGGTGGCAAGAATACACAGAAGAACTGTACAAAAAAGATCTTCATGACCCAGGTAATCACGGTGGTGTGATTACTGACCTAGAGCCAGACATCCTGGAATGTGAAGTCAAGTGGGCCTTAGAAAGCATCACTATGAACAAACCTAGTGGAGGTGATAGAATTCCAGTTGAGCTATTCCAAATCCTGAAAGATGATGCTGTGAAAGTGCTGCACTCAATATGCCAGCAAATTTGGAAAACTCAGCAGTGGCCACAGGACTGGAAAAGGTCAGTTTTCATTCCAATCCCAAAGAAAGGCAATGCCAAAGAATGCTCAAACTACCGCATGATTGCACTCATCTCACATGCTAGTAAAGTAATGCTCAAAATTCTCCAAGCCAGGCTTCAGCAATATGTGAACCGTGAACTTCCTGATGTTCAAGCTGGTTTTCGAAAAGGCAGAGGAACCAGAGATCATATTGCCAACATCCGCTGGATCATAGAAAAAGCAAGAGAGTTCCAGAAAAACGTCTATTTCTGCTTTAGTGACTATGCCAAAGCCTTTGACTGTGTGCATCACAATAAACTGTGGACAATTCTGAAAGAGATGGGAACACCAGACCACCTGATCTGCCTCTTGAGAAATTTGTATGCAGGTCAGGAAGCAACAGTTAGAACTGGACATGGAACAACAGACTGGTTCCAAATAGGAAAAGGAGTATGTCAAGGCTGTATATTGTCACCCTGCTTATTTAACTTATATGCAGAGTACATCATGAGAAACGCTGGACTGGAAGAAGCACAAGCTGGAATCAAGATTGCCAGGAGAAATATCAATAACCTCAGATATGCAGATGACACCACCCTTATGGCAGAAAGTGAAGAGGAACTAAAAAGCCTCTTGATGAAAGTGAAAGTGGAGAGTGAAAAAGTTGGCTTAAAGCTCAACATTCAGAAAACAAAGATCATGGCATCCGGTCCCATAACTTCATGGGAAATAGATGGGCAAACAGTGGAAACAGTGTCAGACTTTATTTTTTGGGGCTCCAAAATCACTGCAGATGGTGACTGCAGCCATGAAATTAAAAGACGTTTACTCCTTGGAAGGAAAGTTATGACCAACCTAGATAGCATATTCAAAAGCAGAGGCATTACTTTGCCAACAAAGGTCCATCTAGTCAAGGCTATGGTTTTTCCTGTGGTCATGTATGGATGTGAGAGTTGGACTGTGAAGAGGGCTGAGCGCCGAAGAATTGATGCTTTTGAACTGTGGTGTTGGAGAAGACTCTTGAGAGTCCCTTGGACTGCAAGGAGATCCAACCAGTCCATTCTGAAGGAGATCAGCCCTGGGATTTCTTTGGAAGGAATGATGCTAAAGCTGAAACTCCAGTACTTTGGCCACCTCATGCGAAGAGTTGACTCATTGGAAAAGACTCTGATGCTGGGAGGGATTGGGGGCAAGAGGAGAAGGGGACGACAGAGGATGAGATGGTTGGATGGCATCACTGACTTGATGGACGTGAGTCTGAGTGAACTCCGGGAGTTGGTGATGGACAGGGAGGCCTGGTGTCACAAAGAGTCAGACATGACTGAGCGACTGATCTGATCTGATCTGATCTGATACCAGACCTACAGCAAATACCAGCCAAAGCTTGCCATGTGGGAGGCAGCAGATCCATTTAAAAAATTAGGGATGGTCTTCTATAGCACTGGATTAGATATGACTTCTTGAAAAGCATCCATTGTGCAAGTACCTCATCTAGGCATATCTTCTGGCATCAGGCTGTGCCTACTACATTTTCAGAGATACTCTTTTTAATAATGTATGAGGAATAAGGCCATAGTAGTCCAAGATGGGGGCCAAAGAAGACCTTCCCTAATCCCCTGAAAGATTATGCTTCTGTGGAAGTCCTGAGCAAGGCCTTAACCATTCTTAAGAAACCTCAACAAAGAGGGGCAGTTTGGCTGGAAAGTAGTAGCTATAAATTTGTAAGTGTGCCCTGCAACTCCAAATATCCTCCATGGTTCACAGGTCCAGCGTTCTAGAAATTAGGACAATGTGATTGGCATTTTCTTACTCTCCCTCCCCTATCTTGAACATCTTTTTCTAGATTGGTCTAGAGATGGACCATGTGGACCATTCAAAGTTAGTTTGACAATTCTATCTACAATCCTCCTATCCACAGAATAATAGCTCAGAATACTCATGGGAGGCAGGAACGCAAGTGTGCTAAGCTATCATGGAGGTTGTAACATTTGGTCTAGGAGGGCATGGAGTTATATTCTGCCTTGTGATTGAGGTTTTTAATCCATTCACATTTGATTTTATGATTGATGTGGTAGCATTCATGTCTGTCATTTTGCTATTTGTTTTCTATACGTCCTATTTCTTTCTTGTTCCTCTGTTCTTCCATTACTGCCTTCTTTGGTATTAAATACATATTCTCTGGCGCTCAGACTGTAAAGAATCCACCTGCCAGTGCAGGAGATCTGGGTTCGATCTTTGGGTTGGGAAGATCTCCTGGAGCAGGGAATGGCAACCCATTCCAGTATTCTTGCCTAGAGAATTCCATGGACAGAGGAGCCTGGCGGGCTATAGTTCGTGGGATCACAAAGAGTCAGACATGACTGAGTGACTTTGACTTTTCACATTCACATATTTCTTAGTCTACCATTAAAGTTCCTTTGCTGTTATTACTATATTTCTGAACAATTTTCTTAATGATTGCTCTGAGGATTACAATGCATGTCTTAAAATAATCTGGCTCAGATTAATACTAACTTAATTCCAATAGTATATAAAAACTATATATTCCAATAAAGCTCCCTCTACCCTTCCTCTTTTGTGATATTATTGTCATTCCTCTATATAGACTGTAACGCCATTAACACAGGTTTGTAATTATTGGTGTATGTGTGCACCTTTTAAATTAGGAGAAAAAAAGAGTAAAACTATTTATTTTATACTGCCTTTAAATGTATCTATGTAGTTACCTTTGTCAGCACACTTTATTTCTTTGTATGGATTCAAGTTACCATCTAATGTTCTTTCTTTTCAGCCTGAAGGACTCTCTTTAGTGTTTCTCATAGTGTATATCTACTGGTAACAAATTCTCTTGATCTTTATCTGGGAATATATTTCATTCTTGAGTGATAATTTTTTAAGATATAGAATTATTGACTGGTCCTTTTCTTTCAACATTTTGAATATGCCATTATACTGTCTTCTGACTGCCTTTGTTTCTGATGAAAAGGAAGGGATTTCTTTTATGTGATAAATTACTTTAACTATGTGATAAGTTACTTTTCTCTTGTAGCTTTTAAGGCTTTCTCTTCTTCTTTGGTTTTCATCAATGTGACTGTGACGTAGATATTTTTCTGTCTGGTAAGAAATCATTCTCCTACTTTGCCTTAGTTGTTTAGACATGGTTTTCTTTACTTCTTTGAATATATTTCTAATACCTGATTTAAAATCTTGACCTGGTTAGTCCAATTCCAGGTTTCCTCATGGAACAGTTTCTAATAACTGCTCTCTTTTTTGCATATGTGCCATACTTTCTTGTCTCTTTGCATGTCTAATAATTTTTTAAAATCTGACATTTAAAGTAATATATAATAACAATTCTAGTATTAGATTCAATTCAGTTTAGTTCAGTTGCTCAGTCGTATCCAACTCTTTGCAACCCCATGAACTGCAACACGCCAGGCCTCCCTGTCCATCACAACTCCAAGAGCCTACCCAAACCCATGTCCATTGAGTCTGTGATGCCATTCAACCATATCAACCTCTGTCGTCCCTTCTCCTGCCTGCAATCTTTCCCAGCATCAGGGTCTTTTCAAATGAGTCAGCTCTTCACATCACGTGGCCAAAGTATTGGAGTTTCAGCTTCAACATCAGTCCTTCCAGTGAACACCTAGGACTGATCTCCTTTAGGAAGTATTAGATTACACTCCCCCAAGATTTATTATTGCTGTGTTTTTGTTGCTATTGTTGTTGGGGAGTTGTTGTTGATACTGCTCATTTGTTCAGTGACTTTCCTGGGTTAATTCTGTAGATTTTGTATTCCCTGTGTTCTGGAGCCACTAAGTTCTCAGATAGATTCTTTTAATTTTTGTTTTTATTTTTAAGCCTGGTTTCCTAGTGATCACACCAGCTATAGCTCTCTTCAGTTTCAAAAGTTGTTCTCTTCCCCCTCATTCCTTCAAGCCTACAGTTGATAATACTTTCTTGTTATTTCTAGTCTCTGGGAGCTGTAGCTATGTGAGAGAGACTTCCTGCCAGGAGCTGTAGCATAATAAAGCCATTGCTGAACCATGGCTCACCTGGGAGGAGGCTGGGGAAATAAATAGCCTGATTCCCTTGCCCTCCTGTCCTTTAATCTCTTGCCACTGCCTCTAACTGGCCAAACCCCCTAAACCAGAAAGCAACATATCCTTGATGATGAAGTCAATAGTAGTCAGCCTCCAGATATACAGAGGAAGGTGGAAAAGGATAATCTGATGTATAAAATGTAGGTGTTTTTTCATTTACCTCAGCCAGCATTCTGGCACCTTTCAATCTGTATACTTTGTCTTTCTTGAGCTAAGAAAATATTTCCTTTGTTATTTCTTTGAATAGTTTGGTCTCCCCTAGAAATTTTATTAGATGATTCTTAGAACTTATGGATCTATTATTCCCATCTCTTTATTTTTCTTTCACATTTTCCATTTCTCTGGTTTTTTTTTTTTTTTTTTTGGCTGGATTCTAGTAAAAATTTTTGGCTCCATCTTCCAGATCATCAATTAACTCTTCATCTATGCTTATTCTGCTAAGGTATATTGACTGAGTTTTCAATATTTTTATAATCATTTGTCCACTCTCTAAAATCTCTAATTTCCTTTTTCATAAAAACCTATTGATGATTTATAAATGCAATATCCTTCCTTAATTCTCTGAGAATATTACTTATTTTTAGGTCTTATTCTGTTTGCTCTAGTACATGCTTCTTTGAATTTAATTCTGTTTGTGGAGCTCAGTGTCTCTCTTTCATGCTGTTGATTTACCTCAAATGTTAGGTGCTTCTTCACCGAGTGTTCATCTGTCCATGGCATATGTATCTGTTTACAGCACTCTGTATCCAGTGATTATGAGAGATGTGTGGAAAATTCTGCCAAGCAGGATGTATCAGAGTCTGAAATAAGACAAAAGTGACCACTATCACCTTTAATAATTTTGTGGAGTTCTAGCTAATGCAATAAAGAAAAATAAATGAGGTATAAATAAAGGAAAGAAAAACACACATTATTGTTTGCAGAGGATATAATTGTCTATACAGCACACTTAAATGAAATAGTTCAGACAATTTCAGAATCAGGGTGAAGGTGGAGACAATTATATTTCTGTGGCCTGGGGTTATGTTTCCAGGAAGGATGGAAACAACATATTCCTTGTCTCTCCTACTGAATGCAGCTATAAAACATGTATAGAACACATGGAACAGCTATTTAAAAACTGAAAAGTAGGGACTTCCCTGGCAATCCAGTGGTTAAGACTCTGCACTCCCATTGCCAGGAGCACAGGTTCAATCCCTGGTCAGGGAACTAAGATCCCACATGCTGCACAGTGAAGCAAAAAAAAAAAAAAAAAAAAAAAAAAAACCCTGAAAAATAAATAGCAAGAGTCACTGATGTGGTGATACATTTACTACTTTTTCCCTTTGCTGTCCTCCAACCTGGACTCAAAGTAGCCCAAAACTCAGAAGTAGGTTTCAGTGTAGACAGAAAGATCTCTAGGAAAGGCCATTTATTTAGTTCAGTCTTCAGGAGAAAGAAAGGGGTCTCCTGGAAGCCACCATGATGGCAGTAGAGTCTTGTAGTCACTTAAAACTCCAAGGGAGGAGGATTTTCCTCTCTGATCAAAGGGGCTGTGATATCAAGAAGGTGGAATGAACCCATTTTGCTTTAATTTCCTTTCTGTGTCATGTTGCCATTGGGCTCCTGACATAAACATAATCATAGGAAATGAATGGCAGAACAGGATAAATTAAGTTCCTACTTTTCCAGCTGGAGGACCAAGAAGGGGCGCCCCCTTAACTGGAAAGTACTTGGGAGACTGCAGAAAGGGAGGAGCTCAGGAAAGTGGCTCCATAAAACTGTCCATGAACTCCTGGGTATGAATCTGATCTTAAATGACATGCCAGAGATATATCACACAAACAGCAATAAAAAGAAACCAGGAATGCCTATATTAATATCAGAAAAAGTGGACTTCAGGGCAGATGAAATTACAAATAAAAACAGGGGCATTATTTGATTAAAGGGGCAAATAACCAAGAATACACAATCCTAAATGTGTATGCAGCTAACAACAGAGCCTCAAAATACATGAAAGAAAAACTGATATTGTAAAGTACTGATGGAGAAATAAACAAATTTACAATTATAGTTGGAGATTTCAACACTCCTCTATCATTAATTGATAAAATTAGTAGACAGAAATTCAGCAAGGATTTAAAACTGAACACTAACAACAACCTATCTAACTGATTTAAGTAAACACTCAACGACAGCATAGCAAACTCTATTTTCAAGTGAACATGGAATATTCAAAAATATATATCACATACTGAGCCATAAAAAAACTTATGAGATTTTACTTCAGAAACCATGGAAGCAAGAAGAGATACAGTGAAATATTTAAAATGTTGAAAGAGAAAGACCTACTAACATGGAATTCTATATTCAGCAAAATGTTTCTGCAACAGTGAAGGAGAGATAAAGACATTCTCAGACAAACAAAAGCCAAGGAGATTTGTCACCTGTCGATCTGCTTCGCAAGAAATGATACAAGAAGTTATTCAGAGAGAAGGCAAATTATAGAGGTCAGAAACTAGTACCTACATGAAGAAAGAAAAGAGTGTAATAATGATGGTAAAATAAAATAGCTTACCTTTATTCTTTTTTAAAACTAAAATATTGTTTGTGTACAACATAAGTTACAGGTGTGCAATGTACAGATATATAGTGATTCACAATTTTTAAAGTCTGTCCTCTATTTATAGTTATTATACAATATTGGCTATATTCCCTGTGTTACACAATATATCCTTGTAGCTTATTTTATATATAATAGTTTGCACCTTTTAATCCCCTAGCACTATATTGCCCCTCCCCGTCCCCTCTCCTCACTGTTAACCCCTAGTTTGTTCTCTGTATCTGTGAATCTGCTTCTTTTTTGTCATATTCACCAGTTTGTGGTATTTTTTAGATTGCACATATAAGTGATATCATACAGTATTTGTCTTTCTCTATCTGACTTACTTTACTTAGCATAATGCTCTCCAAGTCCATTCATGTTGCTGCAAATGGCAAATTTTCATTCTTTTCATGGCTGAGTGATATTCCATTGTGTATATATATATATATACACACACCACATCTTCTTTATCCATTTCTCTGTTGATGGACATTTGGGTTGCTCCCATGTCTTGGCTATTGAAAACAATACTGATATGAACATTGAGGTGTATGTGTCTTTTCAAATTAGTGCTTTTATTCTTAGTTGGATATATACCCAGGAATGGAATTGCCAGGTCATATGGAAGTTTCACTTTCATTTTCTGAGAAAAAACCATACTATTTTCCACAGCGACTGCATCAACTTTTCTTCTTTTTAACTGAAATAATAGATAACTATTTCTTCAAAATAATAATAATAACAGACATGTAGACCCATGGAACAGGATAGAGAACCCAAAAATAAATCCATGTAAATATGGTCAACTGACCTTTGACAAGGGTACCAAGAACTACACAATGGGAAAAGAACTGCATCTCCAACAATTTATATTGGTAAAATTGGACATCTACTTACAAAAGAATGAAATTGGGCCCTTATCTTACACCATACAAAAAATCAATCAAAATAGATTAAAAACTTAAGACCTGAAGTGTAAAACCCTAGAAGAAAACATAGGGGAATGATCTTGGTGATAATTTCATGGATATGATACCAAAATCACAGGCAATAAAAATACAAATAAACAAGTGGGTTACATCAAACTAAAAAGCTTCTTCATATCAAAAGAAACCATTAAGAAAATGACAAGGCAGCCTATGGGATAAAAAATATATTTACAAACCTTATATCTGACAAGAGGCTAAACTCCAAAATATATAAGCAACTCCTACAACTCAATAACAAATAAACAAAAAAAAGCCTAGTAACTCAATTTAAAAAATGGTCTAAGGACATGAATAGACATTTCCCAAAGAAGATACAAATGGCTAACAAATATATTTTTAAATGCTCAACATCACTAATAATGAGAGAAATGCAAATCAAAATTATCAAAAAACAAAAGACAAGTATTGGCAAGAATATGGAGAAATCTGAATGCTTGTACACAGATTCTACACTGGTAGGAATGTAAATGGTACAGTCACTATGGAAAATATTATGGAGGCTCCTCAAAAAATTAAAAATAGAATTACTACTTCTGGTATTTATCCAAAAGAACTGAAGTTAGTATCTTCAGAGATATTAGCATTCCCATGATTATTGCAAGACTATTCACAATAGCCAAGATGTGAAAACAACCTAAATGTCCATCAATAGATGAATGGATAAAGAAAATCATATATACATATATATACATATATATATATATATATATATTCAGCCTTAAAAAAAGAAGGAAATTCTGCAATATATAATATGGATGGACCTTATGTTAAGTAAGACAAGCCAGTCGCAGAAAGAGAAGTACTGCATGATTCCATTTATGTGAAGTATCTAAAATAATCAAATTCATAGAATCAAAAAGTGGAATGGTGGTTATCAGAGGCTGGAGAGAAAGAGAAAATGGGGAGTTACTGATCAATAGGCATAAAGTTTCAGTTAAGCTACTTGAATAAGTTATGGAGATCTGCTAAACACTGTTACTATAGTCAACAATAATGTATTGTACAATTAGAAATTTATTCAGATCAGTTCAGTTGCCCAGTCATGTCTGACTCTTTGCGACCCCATGAACTGCAGCACACCAGGCTTCCCTGTCCGTCACCAACTCCCGGAGCTTGCTCAAACTCATGTCCATCGAGTCACTGATGCCATCCAACCATCTCATCCCCTGTCATCCCCTTCTCCTCCTGCCTTCAATCTTTGCTCCATCAGGGTTTTATCCAATGAGTAAGTTCTTCACATCAGGTGGCCAAAGTATTGGAGTTTCAGCTTCAGCATCAGTCCTTCTGATGAATAATCAGGACTGATTTCCTTTAAGATTGACTGATTTTATCTCCTTACTGTCCAAGGGACTCTCAAGAGTCTTCTCCAACACCTCAGTTTTAAAGCATCAATTCTTCAGTGTCCAGCTTTCTTTATGGTCCAATTCTCACATGCATACATGACTACTGGAAAAACCATTGCTTTGACTAGACAGACCTTTGTTGGCAAAGTAATGTCTTTGCTTTTGAATATGCCATCTAGGTTGGCATATTGCCAACCTTGCCTTTTCTTCCTTTCTTCTTGCCTTTTCTTCCAAGGAGCAAGCGGCTTTTAATTTCATGGGTGCAGTCACCAACTGCAGTGATTTTGGAGCCCAAGAAAATAAAGTCTATGACTGTTTCCATTGTTTCCCCATCTATTTGCCATGAAGTGATGGGACTGGACGTCATGGTCTTAGTTTTTTAAATATTGAGTTTTAAGTCATCTTTTTCACTCTCATCAAGGGGCTCTTTAGTTCTTCTTCACTTTCTGCCATAAGGGTGGTGTCATCTGCATATCTGAGGTTATTGATATTTCTCCCAGCAATTTTGATTCCAACTTGTAAAACTCAGCAGTGGCCACAGGACTGGAAAAGGTCAGTTTGCATTCCAATCCCAAAGAAAGGTAATGCCAAAGAATGCTCAAATTACCGCACAATTGCACTCATCTCACACGCTAGTAAAGTAATGCTCAAAATTCTTCAAGCCAGGCTTCAACAGTACGTGAACTATGAACTTCCAGATGTTCAAGCTGGTTGTAGAAAAGGCAGAGTAACCAGAGATCAAATTGCCAACATCCGCTGGATCATCAAAAAAGCAAGAGAGTTCCAGAAAAACATCTATTTCTGCGTTATTGACTATGCCAAAGCCTTTGACTGCGTGATTCATAATAAACTGTGGAAAATTCTGTAAAAGATGGGAATACCAGACCACCTGACCTGCCTCCTGAGAAACCTGTATACAGGTAAGGAAGCAACAGTTAGAACTGGACATGGAACAACAGACTGGTTCCAAATAGGAAAAGGAGTACGTCAAGCTGTATATTGTTACCCTGCTTATTTAACTTATATGCAGAGTACATCATTAGAAATGCTGGGCTGGGGGAAGCACAAGCTGGAATCAGGATTGCCGGGAGAAATATCAATAACCTCAGATATGCAGATGACATCACCCTTATGGCAGAAAGTGAAGAACTAAAGAGTCTCTTGATGAAAGTGAAAGAGGAGAGTGAAAAAGTTGGCTTAAAGCTCAACATTCAGAAAATTAAGATCATGGCATCTGGTCCCATCACTTCATGGCAAACAGATGGGGAAACAGTGGAAACAGTGGCTGTTTGAAAAGACTCATTTGAAAAGACCCTGAAGCTGGGAAAGATTGAGGGCAAGAGGAGAAGGGGACGACAGAGGATGAGATGGTTGAATGGCATCACTGACACAATGGACATGGGTTTGGGTGGACTCCAGGAGTTGGTGATGGACAGGGAGGCCTGGCGTGCTGCGGTTCATGGGGTCACAAAGAATCGGACACGACTGAGTGATTGAACTGAACTGTGCTTCATCCAGCCTGGCATTTCATATGATGTAAGTCATGCCTGAATCGCCTAGTGGTCATTTTCCCTAGTTTCTTCAATTTAAGTCTGAATTTTGCAATAAGGAGTTCATGATCTAAGCCACAGTCAGCTCCCGGTCTTGTTTTTGCTGACTGTATAGAGCTTCTCCATCTTGGGCTGCAAAGAATATAATCAATCTGATTTTGGTATTGACCATCTGGTGATGTCCATGTGTGGAGTCTTGCCACAATAAACTAAACTAAACTTGGCGCTAGTGATAAAGAACCTAGTTGTGAATGCAGGAGAGGTCAGAGACACTGGTTCGATCCCTGGGTCAGGAAGATTCCCTGGAGGAGGGCTGCACAA
This sequence comes from Bubalus kerabau, assembly GCF_029407905.1. Lineage (NCBI taxonomy): Eukaryota > Metazoa > Chordata > Mammalia > Artiodactyla > Bovidae > Bubalus > Bubalus kerabau. The sequence goes on along the minus strand of NC_073647.1, from coordinate 96,010,031 downwards.
CCCACTCCAGTATTCTTGCTTGGAGAATTCCATGGACAGAGGAGCCTGGTGGGCTACAGTTCATGGGGTCACAAACAGTCGGACATGACTAAAGAAACTTAGCACACATGCATGCACACTTAGAAATTCGTTAAGAGGGTAAATTTCATGTTAAGTGTTGTTACCACAATAAACTAAACTAATAGTAGCAACAATATATTGGTTGATTATAGTTTATGGATAAGTAAAAAATGATAGTAATGATATAAGGGATGAGAAGAAGAAATTTGGGAATAATGTGTTACAGGGTAACTGTACCAGTATTATTTGAAAGTGGCTTCCCTGGTTGGCTCAGATGGTAAAGAATCTGCCTGCAATGCAGGAGACCTGGTTCGATCCCTGGGTTGGGAAGATTCCCTGGAGAAGGGAATGGCTACCCACTTCAGTATTCTTGCCTGGAGAAGTCCATGGACAGAGGAGCCTGGTGGGCTACAATCCATTCCATGGGGTCACAAAGAGTTGAACACAACTGAGCAGCTTTCACTTTCACTTCTTAACTTAGATTAGCTGTAAATATATATATTGCAAACCCTAGTGCAGTCACTAATTTTTTAATAAAGAAGTACAGTTGACCTTTGAACAACATAGGTTGGAACTTTGTGGGTCCACTTATACATGGATGTTTTAAAATAAATACATACATACTTAAAATATGTATTTAAAATAAATAATATTTAATATTTAAAATTAATACATACAGTACTACATGATGCACGGTTGGTTAAATTCACATATGTGGAACCACATATATGGAAAGTGAAAGTCGCTCAGTCATGTCCGACTCTTTGGACTGTATAGTCCATGGAATTCTCCAGGCCAGAATACTGCAGTGGGTAGCCGTTCCCTTCTCCATGGGATCTTCCCAACCCAAGAATTGAACTCAGGTCTCCCACACTGCGGGCAGATTCTTTACCAGTTGAGCCACCAGGGAGGCCCAAGAATACTGGAGCAGGTAGCTTATCCCTTCTCCAGTGGATCTTCCTGTCCCAGGAATCGAGCTGGGTTCTCCTGCATTGCAGGCAGATTCTTTACCTGCAAGCCCCACATATGTGGAAGGCCAACTGTAAAGCTCAGATTTTCAACTGTGCAGAGGATTGGCACCCCTAACCACCAAATTTTTGAAGTGTCAACTATCTAATTGCTGTGCTAAAACAGGAAAGAAAATGGAATCCTATCAAGTGCTAAGTTAAAATAAGAGAAGGCAAAGAGTTAAAAATAAAGAACAAGTATAATGAATAAAAACAGTTATAAATATGGTAGATTTTAATTCAACTATAAATTAACATTTTCAGTTGAAATGGTCTAAATATACCAGTTAAAAAGCAAAGACTGGCAGAGTGGATAAAAAACAAGACTGAACTGTGTTTAGTCTACAAGAAACCTACACTAAATATTAAGACACTGACTGATTAAAAGTAGATGAATGGAGAAACATATGCCATGCTAACACTAATCAAAAGCAATTTGGACTAGCTTATTTATTTCAAACAAAGCAGACTTGACAGCAAGGAAAATTATCAGGGAGAAAGAGTTGTATTACATCATAATAAAGGGGTCAATTCTCCAAGAATATATAAGAATCCTAAATGTGTATGCACCTAACTACAGATTGTCAAAATATGTGATGCAAAAGCAGACAGAACTGCAAGGAAAAAAAATAGATGAATCCACTATTATAGTTTCAGACTTCAACAGACCTCTGTCAGTAATAGATAGATCAACCAGGCAGAAAATCAGTAAGGATATAGTTGAACTAAACAGCACCATCAATCAACTGGATATAATTGACATCTATGGAATATTTCATCCAACAACAGCAGAATGCACATTCTTCTCAAGCTCATATGGAACATTCATGAAGATAGATCACATTATGGGTCATAAAATGCACCTTAAAACATTTAAGCTAGTAGAGATCATACAAAGTATGCTTTCAAATCAGAAAGGAATTAAACTAGTAATCAAGAACAGAACGATAACTAGAAAATTCCAAATAATTTAGAGATTGAACACCATACTTCTAAAGAAATCTCAAGAGGAATTTAAAAATATTTTGAACTAAATGAATATGAAAATACAACTTAAAATTTGTAGGATGCAGCAAAAGTGCTTAGAAGGAAACTTTAGCATTGAATGCACATGTTAGAAAATAAGAAGATTTAAAATCAATAACTTAAGCTTGTAGCTTTGGCCAATTGATGTTTGACAAGGGTGCAAAGGCAGTCCAATGTAGGAAGAATCTTCAACAAGTGGTGCTGAAACGATTATATATCCCATGTGCAATAAAACAACCTTGACCTAAACCTCACACGTTATAGAAAAATTAATTCAAAATGGATCATATACCTAAATGCAAAAGTTAAACTATAAAACTTTTAGAAGAAAACATAGGAGAAAATCTTTGTGACCTGGGGTTAAACAAAGGGTTTTTAGATATGACATGAAACTATGATCCATGGAGAAACTTGATGTTAGACTTCATCAAGATGAAAAAAATAATTGCTCTGCAGAAACACTGTAAAAAGAATGAAAGACAAGCTTGCTAAAATATCTGCAAACTGCATATGCAACAAATCTCTAATATCTAGAACATATAACAAACAGTAAGAAAAAGGAAACAACCCCATCAAACATCTTTAAGAGAATCTGAAAAAATATATATATATATAGTATAACTGAATCACTTTGCTGTACAGGTGTAAACTAACACAACATTGTAAATCAACTATACTTCAATAAAAAATAAAATTAAAAAACCTTTAAAAGACTTAAAATACCAAAGAGGATACATGAAAGGCAAATAAGCACACAAAAAAATAGTCAACATCTTTAAATTTAAAACATGATGAACAGCAAATAAAAACATACACCTAACAGAATGGCTAAAACTTTAACATATGTAATAATTTAGTTATAAATAATACCTAGTACTGGCAAGGATGTGAAGACACAAATATACATTGCTGGTGGGAAGGCAAAATGATGCAGTCATTCTGAAAAACAGTGTGGAAGTTTCTTACAAAATTAAATATATGCTTTCCATATAACCCAGTGTCTTAGTCTGTTTGGGCTGCTAAAATAAAAATACCATAGACTGGGTGGTTTAAAGAACAATTATTTATTTCTCACAGTCTGGAGGCTTAGGAAGTCCAAGACCAAGGTGCCAGCAGATTCAGTGTCTGGTAAGGGCCCACTTCCTGATTCATAGACAGCTATCTTCGTGCTGTGTCCTCACATAGCTAAAGGGGCAAGGGAGTTCTCTAGGGTCTTTTTCATAAAGGCACTAATCCCACTATGAGGGTTCCTCCCTCCTGACCTAATCACCTCCTAAAGGTCCCACTTCCAAATACCATCACATTGGGGATTAGGTTTCAAAATATGAATTAGGGAGGACACAAACATTCAGTTTATAACACCAGTACTGCCACTCCTGAATATTTTCCCTAGAGAATTGAAGACATACATCCACTCAAAATTCTGTATAGGAATGTTCATAGCAGCATTAGTCAGAAAGTGGAATCAACCCAAATGTCCTTCACTAAGTGAACGGTTAAATTTTGATACATCCATACCATGAAATACTATTCAGCAATAAGATGTAACAAGCTATGAGTATCCTGCTAATATCTTAGATATAGTCATGCTACTGAAAGAAACCCGTCTCAAAAGGTTAAATACTGCATAATCCACTTACTTAGATTCTTGAGAAGACAAAACTATGGTGATGGAGAATAGGTTAGTACTTGTCAGTTAGAAAAGGACTATGTGAGGGAATTCTTTTAGAAGGTAGAACTGATTTGGTTCCTGATTAGAGTAATGCTCATTCAGTTCAGTTCAGTTCAGTCGCTCAGTCGTGTCCGACTCTTTGCGACCCCATGATTCACAGCACGCCAGGCCTCCCTGTCCATCACCAACTCCCGGAGTTCACTCAGACTCACGTCCATCGAGTCAGTGATGCCATCCAGCCATCTCATCCTCTGTCGTCCCCTTCTCCTCCTGCCCCCAATCCCTCCCAGCATCAGAGTCTTTTCCAATGAGTCAACTCTTCGCATGAGGTGGCCAAAGTACTGGAGTTTCAGCTTTAGCATCATTCCTTCCAAAGACCACCCAGGACTGATCTCCTTTAGAATGGACTGGTTGGATCTCCTTGCAGTCCAAAGGATTCTCGAGAGTCTTCAACACCACAGTTCAAAAGCATCAATCCTTTGGCACTCAGCTTTCTTCACAGTCCAACTCTCACATCCAAACATGACCACTGGAAAAACCATAGCCTTGACTAGATGGACCTTTGTTGGCAAAGTAATGTCTCTGATTTGAATATGCTGTCTAGGCTGGTCATAACTTTCCTTCCAAGGAGTAAGTGTCTTTTAATTTCATGGCTGCAATCACCATCTGCAGTGATTTTGGAGCCCCCCAAAAATAAAGTCTGACACTGTTTCCACTGTTTCCCCATCTATTTCCCATGAAATGATGGAACCAGATGCCATGATCTTAGAATAGGTTAGTACTTGTCAGTTAGAAAAGGACTATGTGAGGGAATTCTTTTGGAAGGTAGAACTGATTTGGTTCCTGATTGGAGTAATGGTCAAACAAATCCACATATGTGTTAAAATTCATAGAACTGTACACCAAAAAAGTCTATTTTACTGTAAGTTATGTTTTTTAATTAATAAACTTAATTTTTACAGTAGTTTTAAGATCAGAGCAAAATTGACTGGAAAGTACAGAGATTTCAAATGAATCTACATTGGCACATCATTATTATCCAAAGTCCATAATTTACATTAGGCTTCAGTCTTGGTGCTGTACATTCTACAGGTTTGGAAAAATATGTAATTATATATATCCACAATTATAGTAGCATGCAGAATTATTTTACTGCCCTAAAAAGTCTTCTGTGCTCTGCCTCTAACTCTTGGCAACCACTGTTTCTTTTTACTACCTCCATAATTTTGCCTTTCCTAAAATGTCATATAGATGGAATCATGCAATATATAGCCTTTTCAAATTGGCTTCTTTACTTAGTAATATGCATTTCTCCTCCATGTTTTTCATGATTTGATAGCTCATTTCCTTTTAGTGCTAAAAAATATTTCATTATCTGAATATACCACAGCTTATTTAAATGTTTACCTACTGAAGGGTATCTTGGTTGCTTCCAAGTTTTGAAAATTATGAACAAAGTTGTTACAGACATCTGTGTTCAGGTTTGTGTGAGGACATAAGCTTTCAATTACTTTGAGTAAATACACAGCTGCTGGATCATATAGTTGCATTCCCAACAGCAATGAAAGAGACTTCCTGTTGCCCCACATCCTTACCAGCTTTTGATGTTGTCAGGGTTTGGATTTTGACCATTCTAATAGGTGTGTATGATATCACACTGTTGTTTTAAGTTGCAGTTCACTAACAACATATGGTGATAAATATCTTTTCATAGACTTACTTGCCATCTGCATATCTTCTTTTTTTTTTGTATTTCTCTGTTTTATTTTTATTTTTTTATATATTTTATTTTATTTTTTAACTTTACAATATTGCATTGGTTTTGCCATATATCAACATGAATCCACCACAGGTATACACGTGTTCCCCATCCTGAACATATCTTCTTCGATGAGGTGTTTATTCAAGTCTTTTGCCTATTTTTTAATCGGGTTGTTTCTTTTCTTATTGTTAAGTTTTAAGAGTTTAAGAGGGGGTTTTTTTTTTTTTATATTTCAGATAGTAGTCCTTTATTAGATGTGTGTTTTGAAAATATTTTCTACCATTCCATAGCTTGTCCTCTCATTCTCTTGATGTTGTCTTTCACAAAGCAGGTTTTTAATTTTAATTAATTCCAGCTTATCAAATGTTTCTTTCATGGGTTGTGCTTTTGGTGTTGTGTCTAAAAAGTTATGGCCTTACCCATAGGTTTTTTCCCTTTGTTGTCTTCTAAGAGTTTTATAGTTATGCATTTTATATTTACATCTATGATCCATTTTGAGTTAATTTTTGTGAAGGGTGTAAGGATTGTGTCTAGATTCTTCTGGGGGGAATGTGGATGTCCAGTTGTTCAAGCACAGTTTATTGAAAATTCCATCTCCATTCCATTATATTCCCTTTACTCCTTTGACAAAGATCAGACTATATTTATGCACGTCTATTTCTTCACCCTCCATTCTATTCCATTGATCTATTTGTCTAGTCTTTCACAAATACTACACTATCTTGATAACAATAGCTCTACATTGTCTTGAAGTCAGGTAGTGTCAGTTGAGTTGCCTTCTTCAACATTGAGTTGGTTACGTTGGCTCCTTTGCCTCTCCATATAAATTTTAGGATCAGTTTGTCAATATCTACAGAATAATTTACTATGATTTTGATTGAGATTGCTTTCAATCTACAGATCAAGATGGGAGGAACTGGTATCTTGATGATATTGAAACTTTCTATCTATGAATATGAAATATTTTTCCATTTATTTAGTTCTTCTTTGACATGTTTCCTGGAGTTTTCCTTGTTTAGATCTTGTACATATTTCATTAGGTTTATAAATATTTCAATTTTGTGCTAATTTAAATGTTAATGTGTTTTTAACATTAATATGTGTGGATTAATCATAGCTCTGGCATAGATTTTGATGATAGATGTTGGTAGATGTAGTCATATACAAAGGAGAAGGCTAGTAGAAGATGAAGTAATAAGGACAGGCAGAAAGGAGTTTTTTTCCTTCATTTCCTCAGATTCCTACAGCCAAAATGAGAAGCCCTTACACAGGCCACAAACTGGCAAATATGTACTGTGAAACTCGACAATTATAAATTAGACCCACATGCCTCAAAATGAAAGATTTGAAAGTAACTATCTTGATTAAAATAATTCCTTTTTCTTAATGTTCCACATACATTGAGATTCTTTATCCTCCACAAAAGTATCTAGTTCCTCTTGTTTCTCTTGGTAATTTCTAGCTATTATGGCCTTGCTATTGTTCACACTCAGAACATTAATATAGTATACTTATTTTTTTTTATTAAACCCTTCTCTCTCAAAACCCCTGGAGTAAAGCATCTAAGAATATATTTTATAACCTTTCAAAAGACCTCATGCAAAAAAAAAAACCTTGTAAACACTTCAATTTTTAATAGGTGTATACCTATAGTATGCTCACTTCTCTAATATAGGAAAGACCATTTACCAAGTCTTCTAGAAACAATACTATATATAAAGAGCAGGATAGAAACACAGATCTGTTCTTTACCTGTCACCGTGTATTTTGTAAGAACTCTATTCCTTAAAGAGGAGGGAAACAGTGAGGAAAGGTTCTCTTTCCTTTGTGCCTTTTAAGCACCAACAGAACTTTCTGGAAGCTTTGTTGGGCACAGGTACAGGCTGCAGATCTGGTACAGCCATGGCTCAGTAGAAGGCTTCCTCAACTGGGAGCCTATTGATGTCATGGATTACATTTCAAATGTTGAACAAATCTTGTATATCTGGGATAAATCCCACTTAGGTCACTTGCTGCTTTTAAGGTTCTCTCTTTGTCTTTAACTTTTGAGAATTTGATTATAGTTTGTCTTATAATAATTTTCTGGTTGATTTTGCTTAGGGTCCTTTGAGCTTCATGTGTCTGGATGTCTATATCCTTCCCTAGATTTAGGAAGTTTTCGGTTACTATTATTTAAATAAATCTTCTGTCCCTCCTCCATCCCTCTCATCTCTTCTGCTTCTGAGACTCTCAAAATGCATACATTTGTTCATTTAATAGTACCCCATAAGTGCTATATATACTTTCTTCATTCTCTCTTCTTTTTGTTCCCCTAACTGGCTGATTTTATATAATCTGTCCTCAAGTTCACTGATTCTCTGTTTTACATGATTGACTCCATTATTGAAGCTCTCTATTGATTTTTCAGTTCTGTCACTGTATTCTTCAATTCTAGGGTTTCTATTTGATACTCTTTTATGCTTTATATTTCTTTATTAAACTCATTTTTTATGTATTGCTTTCCTGATGTCTTTTAGTTATATGTGTTCTCTTGCATCTCATTTAGCTTTTAAAAGATGATTTTTTGAAATATTTGAATTATTTTTTAAACTTAAAAATTTAAATTAAAAAGTTTTAAATTATTTTTAAGATGGTATTTTGAATCATTTATCATGCAATCTGTAGATCTCCATTTCTTTGGGATGGTTACCTGTGGTGGTGTCATGTTTGCTTGAGTCTTTATGATTCATGTAGTTTTGTGTTGGTGTCTGTTCATTTGAAGGAATAAACACATCCTACAGCCTTTACATGGAGAAGGCAATGGCAGACTGATTTCAGCAGGTAAAATGCTTCTCCTGTCAGGTATCCAGAATGATGATATTGTCTCTGGGACAGCAGTCAACCAAGTTGAACTGAGTCATGTGTTTCCAGGCCTGTCACCAGGGCCTTGGGCAGGCGTGAATTCTATGTGGTCCCTGGGTATATAGGACTGCACCCAAGACCTCCGTCTGTTGGACTGGAGCTGGGAGGAGAGTTTGCTTCTGGGTCCATAGATGGTAGATCTGTTACCAGATATATAGATGAATGTGGTTCTCATTGAGTCCCTTGGAGGACTCCTGACAGGACACTGGGCACTTTTCTGGGTGGACAGAATTGGCCTTGGACTACAATTGATAGGAGCTAGAACTGAGTCACAGGGTCCATAGCTGGAACCAATGGCTGCAGGTCTGCCTCCAGCAGGCATGAAGAAGCACGCTTCCAGCCAGGTTCCTGTTGGCAAAACTTCCCCTACACTGCAGCTGAGCAGGACTGGAGCTGGGTCACAGTGCTGTTTCAGGATCAAGAGTCAGACCCAGGTCAACAAGCCTGCCCTTGGGAATAAAGGATGTGTTTTTCCCTGTATGTGCAGGACTACTCCTGAACCATGACTGGATCCAAGTCACAGGGCCACTTCAGGCTCTGGAATCAGCAGGCCTGCCTCCTGGTAGGGCACAAATAGATGTGTCTCCTTGAAGTCCCTGGAAGGGCAGGTCTACTCCCAGACTGTGGGAGGAAGGGCCTGTAGTGAGGTTTCAGGGCCACTTCAAGATCTGCAGTCAGAATGAAGTAAGTGGGCCTATCTTGGCGGACACATACGGAAGTGTCTCCTGCCCAATCTCTAGGTGGGCAGGACTGGCAGCAATATGAGCTAGAGCTGGGCCATGAGCCATTTCAGGGTTTATAGCCAAGTCCAAGGTTGGTGGGCCTGTCACCCAAGGCACAAGTAGGCCTGACTCTTGCTGAGTGGCAGGACAAAGGCCAAATGGGGCGGTAGCCAAGTCCACAGAGCAGTGGGGCTGGTTCTAGATCTATAGCTGGAATGTGTCAGTGAGTCTGCCACCTGGACATGGGCCTGCTTTCTCAAAACAGCCCTGTTTACTCTTGGGCTCCAATGTGGTTTCAAAATCTCCTACCTGAATCCCAAATCTCCCACAAAGGCATTTTTGGTCATGAATGTCTGCCAAATTATTTTTTTTCTAAGGTAGGATAGAGCAGAGGGCCTTCTACTGTGCCATCTTGCTGATATCGCTCAGCTTTTTGTGGCTTTACCTGACCACTTTATATGATTCTGTTTTCTCTCCTTTCTTAGCATATCAATTATACTTCTCTTACTTTTTCTAGTGGTTGCACTAGAGTTTGCAGTATATATTTAAAACTAATATAAATCCATATTCAAATTATACTATATCACTTCATGGGTAGTGCAAATACCTTGTAATAAAAAATATTCCTAATTCTCCCCTCTTTTCCCTGATATCATTACTGTCATTCATTTAACGTACACATACACATACATAAGCATATTTTACATACATAAGAAATATATATAAGCATACATAATTGAGTACATCATTGCTATTTTTATTTTGAACAACCATCTGTTAAATCAATAAAGAATAAGAAAAGTAAAAGTTTTTATTTTACCTTCACTTATCCCTTCTCCAGTGCTCTTCCTTTCTTTATGTAGACCTGAGTTCCTGACTATATAATTTTTCTTCTCTCTAAAGAACTTTTTTAACATTTCTTGCAAGGCAGGCATACTAGTAACAGATTTTCTTCAATTTTTATTTGTCTGAGAAAGTCTTTATTTCTCCTTAACTCTTGAAGTATAATTTCGCAGGATACAGACTTCTAGGTTAGTGGGTTTTCTCTCTCAACAATTTAAATATTTCACTCCACTTTTTTTGAGCATGATTTCCAAGAAATCACATGTAATTCTTATCTTTGCTTCTTTATAGGTAAAGCATTTTCCTTCCAGCTTCTTTCAAGATATTTTTCTTTATCTTTCATCTTCTGAAGTTTGAATATGATATGCCTAAGTGTAATTTTTTGCCTTTATTATACTTGTTCTCTGAGCTTTGGAGGTCTATGGTTTGATATCTGACATTAATTTGAGGAAATTCTGTCATTATTGCTTCAAACGTTGCTTGTATTCTTTTCTCTCTTTCTTCTCTCAGTATTCCCATTATGAGTGTTACACATTCTGTAGTTCTCCCACAGTTTTTACCAAGACTCAGATGGTAAAGAATCTGCCTGCAGTGCAGGAGACCCGGGTTTGATCCCTGGGCCAGGAAGATCCCCTGGAGAAAAAAATGGCAACCCACTCCAGTATTCTTGCCTGGAGAATTCCATGAACAGAGGAGCCTGGTGGGCTACAGTCCATGGGATCGCAAAGAGTCAGACATGACTGAGAGACTAACACTTTCTTTCACTTTTATAGTTTTTATAATAAAAATTTTGTTTGGTGTTTTAGTCTTTTTTCTCTTTTCTTTCAGTTTTATAAGTTTCAATTATCATGTCCACAAGCTGAGAGATTCTTTCCTCAGTCATGTTCAGTCTTTTAATGAGCCCATCAAAGGCATGTTTCATTTCTGTTACAGTTTTTGATTACTACCACTTCTTTTTTTTTTTTTTCCTTTTAAAAAAATTTATTTTTTTTAATTGAAGGATAATTGCTTTACAGAACTTTGTTGGTTTCTGCCAAGCATCAACATGGATCAGCCACAGGTATACATATGTTCCCTTCCTCTTGAACCTCCCTCCTATCTCCCTCCCCATCCTACCCCTCTAGGTTGTTACAGAGCCCCTGTTTGAGTTCCCTGACTTATATAGCAAATTCCCATTGGATATCTATTTTAATATGGCAATGTAAGTTTTCACGTTACTCTTGCCATACATCTCACCCTCTCCTTCCTCTCCCCACCCACTGTGTCCATAAGTCTGTTCTGTCTGTCTGCATCTCCACTGCTGCCCTGCAAATAATTTCACCAGTACCATCTTTCTAGATTCCATATATATGTGTTAGTATATATTTTTCTTTCTCTTTCTGACTTAATTCACTCTGTATAATAGGCTTTAAGTTTATCCATATCATTAGAACTGACTCAAATATGTTCCTTTTTATGGCTGAGTAATATTCCATTGTATATAGGTACCACAGCTTCTTTATCCATTCAAATAATAGCAAATAAAATAACTGATTAAGGATCAGTTTCCCTAATATACAAGCAGCTCATACAACTCAATACCAGAAAAACAAACAGCCCAATCAAAAAGTGAGAAAAAGACCTAAACAAACATTTCTCCAAAGAAGACATACAGATGGCTAACAAACACACGAAAAGATGCTCCACATCGCTCATTATTAGAGAAATGCAAATCAAAACTACAATGAGATATTGCCTCGCACAAGTCAGAATGGCCATCATCAAAAAGTCTACAGACAATAAATGCTGGAGAGGGTGTGGAGAAAAGGGAACGTTCTTGCACTGTTGGTGGGAATGTAAATTGATACAGCCACTATGGGAGACAGTATGGAGATTCCTTAAAATACTAGGAATAAAACCACCATATGACTCAGCAATCCCACTCCTAGGCATATACCCTGAGGAAACCAAAATTGAAAGAGACACTTGTACCCCAGTGTCCACTGAAGCACTATTTACAGGAGCTAGAACATGGAAGTAGCCTAGGTGTCCATTGACAGATGAATGGATAAAGATAACTAGTATTCCTTCACTTTTTCTTAGAATATCCATCTCTCTGCTTACATTATCCATCTGTCTTTGTATGTCTTTGTCTATCTTTTCCTTAAAGCCTTTAGCATATTAATAACAGTTTAAAAAATTCTTGGTTTACTAATTCCAACACTTTTACCATATCTGAATCTACTTCTAATGCTTGTTCAATCTCTGCAAACTGTGTTTTTTTGCCTTTCAGTATGCTTTGTAATTTTTCTTGACAGGTGGACATGATGTAAAAAAAGAAAAAAAGAAACTGTGGTAAATAGGCTTTTAGTAATATTTCACATGCTAACAAGATTGTACTCAAAATTCTTCAAGCTAGGCTTCAGCAGTACATGAACCAAGAACTACCAGATGTACAAGCTGCATTTAGAAAAGGCAGAAGAACAAGAGATCAAATTGCCAACATCCACTGGATCATAGAAAAAGTAAGGAAATTCCAGAAAAACATGTACTTCTGCTTCATTGACTACGCTAAAGCCTTTGAATGTGAATGTGAATGTTAATCACATTCACAATGTGAATCACAACAAAATGTGGAATATTTTTGAAGAGATGGGAATACCAGGTCATCTTACCTGCCTCTTGAGAAACCTGTATGCAGGACAAGGAACAACAGTTAGAACATCATATGGAACAACAGACTGGTTCCAAATTGGGAAAGGAGTACATCAAGGCTGTATATTGTCACCCTGCTTATTTAATTTATATGCAGAGTACATTATATGAAATACTAGGCTGGAAGAATCACAAGCTGGAATCAAGAATTCCAGGAGAAATATCAATAACCTCAGATATGCAGATGATACCATTCTAATGGAAGAAAGTGAAGAGGAACTAAAGTGCCTCTTGATGAAGGTGAAAAAGGAGGGTGAAAAAGCTGGCTTAAAACTCAACATTCAAAAAATTAAGATCATAGCATCTGGTCCCATCACTTCATGGCAAATAGATGGTGAAAAAGTGGAAGCAGTGTCAGATTTCATATTCTTGGACTCCAAAATCACTGCAGATGGTGACTGCAGCTACAAAATTAAAAGATGCTTGCTCCTTGGAAGCAAAGCTGTGACAAACTTAAATAGTACATTTAAAAACAGAGACATCACTTCGCTTACAAAGGTCCATATAGTCAAAGCTATGGTTTTTCCAGTAGTCATGTATGGATGTGAGAGTTGGACTATAAAGAAGGCTGAGCACCAAATAATGGATGCTTTTGAACTGTGGTGCTAGAGAAGACTCTCGAGAGTCTCTTGAATAGCAAGGAGATCAAACCAGTCAATCCAGAATGAAATCAACCCTGAATATTCATTGGAAGGACTGGTGCTGAAGCTCCAATACTTTGGCCACCTAATGCAAAGAACTGACTCATTGGAAAAGACCCTGATGCTGGGAAAGATTGAGGGCAAGAGGAGAAGGGGGCAATAGAGGATGCAATGGTTGCATGGCTTCACTGACTCAATAGATATGAATCTGAGCAAACTCAGGGAAATAATGAAAGATGGGGAAGCCTGGCATGCTGCAGTTCATGGGGTGGCAAAGAGTCGGACATGACTGAGAGACTGAACAACAACAATCTAGTGGTAAGGTGTATGTGGGGCTGGGAGGGGGAGGGGAAGTGTTCTATAGCCCTATGATTAGCTCTCAATCTATGCTCCTGAACTGTGAACTTCAGTGATTCTCAATCCCTTTCACCCGTCTTAGGTAGAACAAGAAGGCTAGAGGGGGCTTGAGCTGGGTATTCCACTTCTCCAGTGTGGAAACTAGAGCTAACTGGAGTTGACTACTTGTCTTCTCCGGGTAGGTTAGGCTTTGCTAATATTTCAGCAGGCTAGGCTCTGGCTAAGCAGTTTGTCCTGAATGCAGATCCTGTTTAAAAGAATGGAGTGCTCTGTCATGCTGCAAAATGGTTCCTTTTCCTCCCTCCTTTTAAAGCATGAGATTTTTCTCCATTACTCACTGTGAGAAGCTGGTAGAACTCCTGAAATGAAAATTCTCAAAAGCATGGGAGCACCACTATGAATGGGTCTTCTCATCACTCTGAACTCCAGCATCACGACAGTTCAAATTTTCTTATCCAAGCACTGGTTTGCACATATATTTGTGCTTAGGAGTTCCTGCTCTGGTAAGCTGTGATTCTCCATATATACCTGCCTGTTGGTCCAGTTGGGGAGCAGGGGAAGGTTGGCATCAGTTTTCCCTGTGTTCTCACAGATCTAAGAAGAGTTATATTGATTTTTCAGTTTATTCATCTTCTTATTTGTTGTTAGGATGCTGTGGCAACTTCTAAGCTCCTTCCATACTGTGCTGGAAACTGGAATTCCTATATGCTAATTTTTAGAGATAAAATTTTAAAAAGGAAAAATGTTTCAGTTGCACTTATATGCCTAAATGATGCCTCATGACTGTGAAAATGATAGTGAGAGCCATGATTAGGCTTGAAAAATGGGTTATAAACTTGCAATTATAGCCTGTAAGTAAACCCCAGATTTGTCTGTATGTTCTTGATCATTTGACCTTCATGGATCACAGCCTTGTTGTGGTGAAGGAGCTTGCATGACTCAATAAAGCTATGAGCCATGCCATGCAGGGCCACCCAAGGTGGAGGGGACCTAGTGAAGAGTTTTGACAAAATGTGGAACACTGGGGCAGGGAATGGTAAACCATTTCAGTATTTTTGCCATGAGTACCCTATGGAGAGCATGAAAAGGCAAAAAAACGTGACACTGGAAGATGAGCTCTCCAGGTTGGAAGGTGTCCAATATGCTAGTGGGGAAGGGCAGAGGGCAATTACTAATAGCTCCAGAAAGAATGAAGTGGCTGGGCCAAAGTAGAACCAATGTTCAGTTGCGGATGAGTCTGGTGGTGAAAGTAAAGTCCAAAGTTATTAAAGAACAATATTACATAGGAATCTGGGATGTTGGGTCCATGAATCAAGGTAAATTGGATGTGGTCAAGTAGGAGACAGCAAGAATGAATATCGACATTGTAGGAATGGGTGAACTAAAATGGATGGGAATGGGCAAGTTTAATTCAGATGAGCAGCATATCTACTACTGTGGGCAAGAATCCCTTAGAAGAAATGGACTAGCCCTCATAATCAACAACAACAACAACAAAATTCTGAAATGCAATACTTGGGTGCAATCTCAAAAATGACAGAATGATCTTGGTACGTTTCCAAGGCAAACCATTCAACATCACAATAATCCATGTCTATGTCCTAACCTCTAATGCCAAAGAAGCTGAAGCTGAATGGTTCTGATGACCCACAAGACCTTCCAGAACTAACACCAAAAAGAAATGTCTTTTTCATCCTTGGGGATTGGAATGCAAAAGTAGGAAGTCAGGAGATACCTGGAGTAACAGGCAAGTTTGGCCTTGAAGTACAAAATGAAGCAGATCCAGGGCTAACAGAACTTTGACAAAATAACATGCTGATCATAGCAAATACACTTTTCCAATGATGCAAAAGACGACTCTACAGATGAACATCACCGAATGGTCAATATCAAAATTAGATTGATTATATTATTTTGCAGCTGAAGATAGAGAAGCTCTATACAGTCAGTAAAAAAAAAAGACCTGGAGCTGACTGTGGCTTAGATCATCAGCCCCTTATTGCAAGATTCAGCTTAAATTGAAGAAAGTAGGAAAAAGGTGGCCATTCAGGCACTGCTGCTGCTCCTGCTGCTAAGTCACTTCAGTCGTGTCCAACTCTGTGCGACCCCATAGACGGTGGCCCAACAGGCTCCCCCGTCCCTGAGATTCTCCAGGCAAGAACACTGGAGTGGGTTTCCATTTCCTTCTCCAATGCATGAAAGTGAAAAGTGAAAGTGAAGTCGCTCAGTCGTGTCCGACTCCGAGGGACCCCATGGACTGCAGCCCACCAGGCTCTTCCATCCATGGGATTTTCCAGGCAAGAGTACTAGAGTGGGGTGCCATTGCCTTCTCCACATTCAGGCACAACCTAAATCAAATCCCTTATGCTTGTACAGTGGAGGTGACAAATAGATTCAAGGGATTATATCTGGTAGACAGAGTGCCTGAAAAACTATGGACAGAGTTTATTATCATTGTACAGGAGGCAGTAACCAAAACCATCCCAAAGAAAATAAATGTAAGAAAGTCAAGTGCTTGTCTGAGGAGGCTTCACAAATAGCTGAGGAAAGAAGAAAAGCAAAAAGCAAAGAAGAAAGGGAAAGATATCCTAAATTGAATACAGAGTTCCTGAGAAAAGCAAGGAGAGATAAGGCCTTTTTAAATGAAAAATGCAAAGGAATAAAGGAAAACAATAGAATGAGCAAAACTAGAGATCTCTTCAAGAAAACTGGAGATAGCAAGGGAATATTTCATGTAAGGATGGGCCCAATAAAGGACAGAAACCATAAGGACCTAACAGAAGTAGAAGAGATTAAGAAGAGGTGGCAAGAATACACAGAAGAACTATAGAAAAAAAGGTCTTAATGACCCAGATAAGCACGATAGTGTGGTCACTCACCTAGAGCCAGACATCCTGGAGTGTGAAGCCAAGTGAGCCTTAGGAAGCATTACTGTGAACAAAGCTAATGGATGTTACAGAATTCCAACAGAGCTATTTAAAATCCTAAAACATGATGCTGTTAAAGTGCTGCACTCAATATGCTAGTGGAAAATTCAGCAGTAGCCATAGGACTGGAAAAGTTTTCATTCCAATCCCAAAGAAGGGCAGTGCCAAAGAATATTCAAACTACTGTACAATTGGGCTCATTTAACATGCTCGGCAGGTTATGTTCAAAATCCTTCAAACTAGGCTTCAGCAGTATGTTAACCAAGAACTTCCAGATGTACAGTTTGGGTTTAGAAAAGACAGAGGAATCAGTGATCAAATTGTCAACATTCATTGGTTCATTAAGAAAGCCAGGGAATTCCATAAAGAAAAAAAAAAAAAACATTTGCTTCATTGACTACACTAAAGCCTTTGGCTGTGTAGATCACAACAAACTGTGGAAAATTCTTAAAGAGATCAGAATACCAGACCACCTTACCTGTCTCCTGAGAAACTTCTATGCAGATCAAGAAGCAACAGTTAGAACATCACATGGAACAATTTACTGATTCAAAATTGGGAAGGAGTACAACAAGGCTATATATTGTCACCCTGTTTATTTAATTTATATGCAGAGTATATCATGTGAACTGCTGGGCTGGATGAATCACAAGTTGGAATCAAGATTGCCAGGAGAATATCAACAACCTCAGATATGCAGATGATACCACTCTAATGGAATAAAGTGAAAAGGAACTAAAGAAACTCTTGATGAGGATGAAAGAGGAGAGTGAAAAATCTGGCTTAAAACTCCGCATTAGAAAACTAATGTCGCCAGAAAGAAAAACATCAATACAGTATACTAACGCATATATATGGAATTTAGAAAGATGGTAACAATAACCCTGTATACGAGACAGCAAAAGAGACACTGTTGTATAGAACAGTCTTTTGGACTCTGTGGGAGAGGGAGAGGGTGGGATGATTTGGGAGAATGGCATTGAAATATGTATAATATCATATATGAAATGAGTCGCCAGTCCAGGTTCAATGCACGATACTGGATGCTTGGGGCTGGTGCACTGGGACGACTCAGAGGGATGGTACGGGGAGGGAGGAGGGAGGAGAGTTCAGGATGGGGAACACGTGTATACCTGTGGTGGGTTCATGTTGATATATGGCAAAACCAATACAATATTATAAAGTTAAAAAATAAAATAAAATAAATTAGAAAAAAAAAGAAAACTAATGTCATGGCATCTGGTCCCATCACTTCATGGAAAATAGAAGGGGGAAAAGTGGATTTTCTTTTCTTGGGCTCCAAAATCACTGTGGGCAGTGACTGCAGTCATGATTAAAAGATGCTTCCTCCTTGGAATGAAGGCTATGACAAATGTAGGCAGCATATTAAAAAGCAGAGACATCAATTTGCTGACAAAGGTCTGTATAGTCAAAGCTACAGTTTTTCCAGTAGTCATGTATGGATGTGAGAATTGGGCCATAAAGAAGGCTGAGCACCAAAGAATTGATGCTTTTGAATTGTGGTCCTGGAGAAGACTCTTGAGAGTCCCTTGGACAGCAAGGAGATCAAACTTGTCGATCCTAAAGGAAATCAGTCCTGCATATTCTTTGGAAGGACTGATGCTGAAGCTGAAGTTCCAATACTTTAGCCATTTGATGTGAAGAGCGAACTCATTGGAAAAGACTCTGATGCTGGAAGGGACAAAGGCATGGGAAGTGTGGCGGCACAGGATGAGATGGTTAGATACCACCACCGACTCAGTTCAGTTCAGTTCAGTTCAGTTGCTCAGTCGTGTCTGACTCTTTGTGACCCCGACTCAATAGATGTGAATTTGAGCAAACTCCCAGAGATAAGGAGGGGCAGGGAAGCTTGGCATGCTGTAGTTCATGAGATTGGACACAACTTAGTGAATGAACAACAAACTTGGTCATTTAGGGGTTTACTATTCAAATACTGCAGGCACTTTTTGACTGTCACCTAAGCTAATGGTTTCTAAAAATCCTTGGCATCAGAACTAGTTTGAAAATATTAATCCTGGTCTCCATCCCAGAATTTCTGTTTAAAGAAGTCCAAGTGAGGCCTGAGGATTTGTTTTTGCATTTCTTTTGTTTGGACAATTGTTTGGATTTTTGTTTGTTTTCTGCTTCTCAGCCATTTAATGCACAGACAGATTTAGAAAATAAGTAGTCTAGATCAGAATTCTAAGATTGAAATTCCAAGCCATCAATATGCATTTCTTTGATATGACCTGCAGGTGGTGCTGCTGTAGTATTCCGATATAACAAACCAAGAACTGAAGGGAAAACAGGTTAGGGAGGAAATTACAAATTTCCTAGATCCAACTCGAATAAATGGAGAAGGCAATGGCACCCCACTCCAGTACTCTTGCCTGGAAAATCCCGTGGATGGAGGAGCCTGGTGGGCTGCAGTCCATGTGGTCGCTGAGAGTCGGACACGACTGAGCGACTTCACTTTCACTTTTCACTTTCCTGCATTGGAGAAGGAAATGGAAACCCATTCCAGTGTTCTTGCCTGGAGAATCCCAGGGACGGGGGAGCTGGGTGGGCTGCCGTCTATGGGGTCACACAGAGTCGGACACGACTGAAGCGACTTAGCAGCAGCAGCAGCAGCAGCAACTCGAATAAAGGATCTAATTGTTTTAGTGACAAAACAACAAAGGTCAATTCATATCAATTATAATACTAATATAATACCTTCTATTAATCTCAAAGTGATATGACATTTTTCACCTTTCTAACTCAAATGAGGCTATACGGAGGTACCTAGCAAGTCCACGTTTATAAATACCTGGGCTCCTCTCATAACACCATTGCTCTAGCCATTGGAGATCCCCTGAAATCATTTTTCTAAATTTTTTGGCCACACAGAGAGGCATGTAGGATATTAGTTCCCTGACCAGGGATAAAACCCACACCCCCTGCAGTGCAAGCATGGTGTCTTAACTATTGGACCACCAGAGAAATCTCCTGAAATCTTCTCTTAAGCTTAAAAAAAAAAAGTCAGTGCCTGAATGGAAGAATTTGAAGATTCAATAAACCTTTGCCATAGACTTTATATTTAGTGTCCTTGAGCCTGGGCTCCTAAATCAGAGTATGAATACATTCACTTTTCAAGGATGGGCATCCTGAGTATAAGACCCCCAAGCCAGTTGAAGGTGTATACAGTACTATAATTTCCATCTTCTGCTCTGAAAACACCTCTCAAGCAAGTGAAAATTTACTTTGCAAAAATGGGTCCTCTGGTCATAAACCTGACCCAACGATAACGTTGGTGGTACTTATAGGTGATGTTCAGGGTCTAAATTGTTCCAGGAAATGATAAGTTTGTAGGTCTCAAGAAAGGTACATCCAAGGTCAAACAGACGCAGCTAGGGAGTGATGGTTTATATTGCTTATCTCTGACCTTGAAGAGTACAGGTGCCATCAGAAGCAAAAGCCCTTCAGTAAAGCAGAGCTTCCCAACCTGTGTGCTGCACTGCTCAGCCTTAGGTGACTGGGCAGAACCCGAGGAAGATGGAGCCTGGACCAGTCACCTCTGACTACGAGTAGTCTCCATTTGCCCCACTGCACCATGGTGCTAGTGGTATAGAACCTGCCTGACAATGCCAAGACAAGAGATATAAGAGACACAGGTTCAATCCCTGGGTCAGGAAGATACCCTGTAGGAGGAAACGGCAACCCACTCCAGTATTCTTGTCTGGAGAACTCCATGGACAAAGGAGCCTGGCAGGCTACAGTCCATGGGGTCACAAAGAGTCAGATACAACTGAAGCAACTTAGTACACACTATACAAATGTTATCATTTTCTATGTGCTTTTTGGCATGATAATGGTTAAAAAGTTCTGCAATAAATTCTGCCAGGACTAGAGCAGGCCTGGGACAGGTCAATTGCTGGGCTTACTATTTCCAAATATCCCCAAAGACCACCAAATACATTTGTTTTTTAATTGGGAACCACCCTCCTCTTGACAGTTTCTCTGATAATCAGGACATCTGGTGATTCATTGTGAAGCTCAGATAAAATAAGTGTTTGCCTGAGCATACTCCATTTTCCTGTTACTGGCAGCTACAATGTTTTCCACTTATGCTTTCAAGCCATGCAGCACAGTTCCCCCTTGTGGCCTGTTCACTAAGCTACTATCAAGCATGAATATCTCTGTCTCCAACCCATGTTCTCATGCACTGGCTCTTCCACATCTGCCTTGGGGGTGAAATACACTAGTCCTTGTATAAGCGCAACCAGCTTGTGCTTAAGCCTAGAATGTCTAGGACTTTGGCTGATTCAGTGGTCTAGGTCTAGGTAAGATTTCCTCTTATAAGCATGGCCTCAGAGTGAGATTATTCATCTCTGTCAGCAGAATGTGATGGAATGAAGGCTTACTGACCTTTACCCATGGTAGAGGCAGAAAAGGGTGGTGTTGGCCTTTCCTATATCAGTTCACAGATATAATGCGGCTAGAAAGAACATCGAATCTTTCCTGGAGGGGCTACCAGGCTATATATATATATATATATATATACACACACACACACACACACACACATATATATATCTGTCTGCTACCTATCTGTCTCCCAACCCTACTCGCTTAGGAGCTAGGAGATACATGAGAAATGCCAGAATTTACATGAGAAACCCAGAATTTCCATGAGCATCTATAGCAAAACAGATAAAACCTGGAGTTGGAAGTGAAAGGACATTTACCTGAGTCCTGGAATCATCAGGACTGTGAACACAAGGTGAGCAAGCTCTGCCCTGGCCTCTGTCAGTTGGATCTTGGGGAAATGTAGCTTCCTTCTATAATTTCAGATCTTTAGTAAAGAAATGCCCATTCAGTCTTTTTAAAAAAATAATTTATTTTAATTGGAGGATACTTTATTTACAATATTGTGGTGGGTTTTGCCATACATTGACATGAATCACCCATGGGTACACATGTGTCTCCCCATCCTGAACCCTCTCCCACCTCCCTCTCTACTCCATCCCTCTGGGTTATCACCAGCTTCAGGCAATGAACTCGCACTGGTCATCTATTTTACATATGGCAATATACCTGTTTCAATGCTATTCTCTCAAATCATCCCTCCCTCACCTTCTCCCATATAGTCCTAAAGTCTGTTCTTTATTTCTGTGTCTCTTTTGCTGCCTTGCATATAGGATCATTGTTACTGTCTTGAGAAAAGGAAAGCTTCCTACACTGTTGGTGGGAATGCAAACTGGTACAGCCACTATGGAGAATAGGGTGGAGATTACTTTAAAAACAGGAAATAGAACTGCCATACGACCCAGAAATCCCACTGCTGGGCATACACACCAAGGAAACCAGAATAGAAAGAGACATATGTACCCCAGTGTTCATTGCAGCACTGTTTACAATAGCCAGGACATGGAGGTAATCTAGATATCCATTGGCAGACGAATGGATAAGGAAGTTGTAGTATAGATACACAATGGAATATTACTCAGCTATAAAAAAGAATACATTTGAGTCAGTTTTATTATACAGAGTGAAGTAAGTCAGAAAGAGAAACACCCATTCAGCCTTTTATGGGGAACTGTGTTGAATAAAGGGACAAAACTTCAAAGGAAGTGTCCTGAAAAAACAAACAACCCAATCAAAAAATGAGAAAAAAAATCCAAATAGATACTTCTCCAAAAAAGACATACAAATAGCCAAAAGACACATGAAAAGATGCTCAATATCGTTAATTATCAGAGAAATGCACATCAAAACAACAATGAGGTATCACCTCACATTCGTCAGATGGGCCATCATCAAAAAATCTACAAACAATAAAAGCTGGAGAGGATGTAAAGAAAAGGGAATCCTTTCACACTGTTGGTGGAAATGTAAATTGGTAAAACTATGGAGAACAGTATTGAGGTTCCTTAGAAAACTAAAAATAGAACTAACGTATGATCTAGCAATCCTACTCCTGGGCATGCATCCAGAGAACCATAATTTGAAAAGATACATGTGCCCCAATTTTTATTGCAGCACTATTTACAATGGCCAAGACATGGAAGGTATATAAATGTCCATAGACAGAAGAATGAATAAAGAAGATGTGGTTTAGAGAGAGAGAGAGAAATACTACTGAGCCACAAAAAAGAATGAAATAATGCTATTTGCAGCAACATGGATGGACCTAGCAATTATCGTACTAAGTGAAATGAGCCAGACAAAGACAAATATTACATGATATCACTCATGTGTGAAATCTAATTTTAAAAATGATACAAGTGAACTAATTCACAAAACAGAAACAGACTTACAAATATTAAAAACAAACTTATGGTTACCAAAGGGGAAATGTAAGTGGGACGGGTAAACCAGGAGTTTGGGATGAACATACATGCACTACTATATATAAGATAGATAACCAACAAGGACCTACTGTATAGCACAGGGAATTCTCCTCAGTATTCTGTGACAACCTATATGCGAAAAGAATCTAAAAAATAATGAATATATGTATAACTGAATCACTTTGCTGTACACTTGAAACTAATACAATATTGTAAATCAACCATATGCCAATAAAATCACAATTAAAAAATAATGTAAGAAAAGAGGTGTCCTGCACCTATTCTTCCACTCAGTGAGGCCTGTGCAGAGCTATCAACATCAAATGAAGGTGAACTATAGTTCAGGACTTTTAGGTGGTGACAGAAGAAAGCAAAGGGAGATAGGAGCAAGGATAAACATATGGAACAGAGAAGCAATACTCGCTGTAAATGAGACAAACCTCCTTTCCTCCCGCAAAGTACACCAGAGGGTATGACTCTTGATCCTAGAACTTCAATTCTTTGAGAAACTACCAACCATTATAATCATATTTGGGGGAAATATTTAGGGCCTATAAAATGCTCACAATGTAATAAATGTAAAAGGAGACAAAATCGTATGTGCACTATGTTTATCATTTTGAAGTTATATATCTATATTTACAGCTATTTACCAATAAATATATAGAGAGATACAAGCAACACTGAAATGCAACATTGAGTAGAACAGTGTGACTAGAATACAGCAAGCAAATGGATGAGAGTGATAGATGAAGTCAGAAAGAGAATAGCATCAGTCAGTGTAGGCCTCTCTGACAAAGCGATATCTAAGCAGATATCTGGAGGAAAGTATTCCAAACAAAGGGGACAACCAGTAAGTACAAAGGCCTTGTGGTGGGTGCATGCTTGGCTAGTATAGGACTAGCCAAAGAAGCTGGTATGGTTAGAGGCAAGTAAGTGAGGATGAGAGTGATGTGCAAGGAGGGCAGAGAGTCATGCTGCTGCTAAGTCGCTTCAGAGAGGTATGGGGAGCGGCAAATATTGTAGGGACTAGAAGACCATGAAGAGGATATTCACTTTCAGAGAAATAGGGAACAGTGGGAGAGTTTTAAGGCGTGGAGAAACATTATCTAATATATTTCAGAAGAATCCTTCTGGCTGCTGTGTGAGGGAAAGCTGTGGAGGTTAAATGGCTCTCTCACTACCCTGACTTTCTGAACCAACCTGGGCTTCACAAAGCCTGATAGCCAAGATAGGCACAGATGTCAGCCAGATGGAATTTTACTAACTTAGATTACAGTATCCCCAGTTTAACACCTTCCCATCATACTCAGTTAACTCCAACATCCTTGCCTGATGACTTACCTGTCTTTATCACCTCCCGCTCTCTTCCGCCCTCCCTCTACTCCACACACATTGGACTGCCTTCCTAGTTGCCCTTCTCTCTCACTCAGCAGGTTTATTCCTGCCTCAAGGCCTTTGTACTTGTTCCTTCTTCTAGAACATTCTTCTCTAAGCTCTTCTGATGCCTTGCTCCTTCTTATCATTCAAGTATCAGCCAAAATGTCACCTTTCCAGAGGGCTTTCCCTGACCTCTCACTATAAAGTAGTTCCCTCCCACAGCACCTAACTTTCTTCCTTCTCTGAATTTACCTTTCATTATATTTATCATGACTATTTATTTACTGTCTAGGTTCATCACTAGAACGTGAATTCCATGAGGATATGGACTTTATTTTATTTAGCATTATATCTGCAAGAACTTAGGACAGTGTTGGCATAAACATTTAATAAACGCTTGCTGAACAGATGAATGAAAGAAAATCAAGCCTTTCCATGCTTGATTTCTTTACCACTGCAGAGACAAGTTAGACTTTTACTGGGAGAAAATGTACAAAAAGTGGTGCTAAGTCACTGCAGTTGTGTCCGACTCTTTGCAACCCCATGGACTGTAGTGTGCCAGGCTCCTCTGTCCATAGGATTCTCCAGGCAAGAATACTGGAGTGGGTTGCCATGCCCTCCTCCAGGGGATCTTCCCAACTCAGGGATCGAACCAGTGTCTCTTATGACTCCTGCACTGGCAGGCAGGTTCTTTTCCACTAGCACCACCTGGGAAATCTGTACAAAAAGTAAAGGAGGTTAAAAATAAAATGAAGAAAGAAAATGCAAAAAGTATAGCAGAATTTTACAATAAGCATGGGTCACTGAAAGCGTGAGCCAGCATCTATATGAAATCCACAAGTACTGCTGAAAGACTGGAAGCTTCCTGCTAAGACCAAGAATAAGACAAATTTCCACTCTTGCCAATTCTATTCAACACTGTACTGGAAGATCTAAGGCAATTAGACAAGAAAACAGAATAAAAGATATGCATATTGGAAAGGAAGAAGTAAAAATACCTCTTTTCAGATGATATGCTCTTTGAAAGTGAAAGTGAAAGTCATTCAGTCCTGTCCGACTCTTCGTGACCCCATGGACTATACAGCCCATGGAATTCTCCAGGCCAAAATACTGAAGTGGGTAACTTTTCCCTTCTCCAAGGGATCTTTCCAACCCAGGGATTGAACCCAGGTCTCCCACATTGCAGGTGGATTCTTTACCAGCTGAGCCACAAAAGAAGCCCAAGAATACTGGAGTGCCTAGCCTATCCCTTCTCCAGGGGATCTTCCCAACCCAGGAATCAAATCCGGGTCTCCTGCATTGCAGGCAGATTCTTTACCAACTGAGCTATCAGAGAAGCCCTGACACACTCTAATATGTAGAAAATCCTAAAGAATCCACTAAAAACTATCAGAGCCAATAAAGTTCAGCAAGGTTGCAGGCAGCTTCCAGTGTAACAAAGGCTGGTAGATGGGATTTCCTGTTCCTCCAGAGCTGAAGGAATAGCCCATATACTTTATTGGGTACCATTTCCATGGATTGAAATAGTCCAGACACACAAAGACTCTTTCTGCCTTCCTGTAAGCCCCTCCCCCACCCTATCCCCATTACCCCTTTGTGAAAGGTTGAAGGATTATATTCTCATATCTGTGTGCCCTGTAAGTTGTGCCAACCAAACCGATCTGCAGTCAGAGTGTATCTCAGGATAAGGAATTGGAACTTGGTAATGCATCTTTTCCTAAGATTTTGTCTTCTTTCTCCCCCTCTCCCTCCCTCTCTCTGGTTTTGTTTTTCACTTTGTTTCTTAGCAAATTTCCTTTTGAGAAATTCCAATATTGTCTCATCTGAACCAAGGGAAATAGGATTTGTCTACGTCTCAGCTGCTGCAGGGCTAACTGGGAGGTTAGAGGTCCCTTGAGGCTAGGTGTGGGGGTGGCGGCAGCCAGCACAGCTGGAGATGCAGAGAAGGGTTAGAGCTGTGCAGATTTGTTTTTCTTGGGCAATGGCTTAAGATACTGGAATGATAGGCTTTTGGCTAAGGATCGAGTGCATCTCACTAGGGAAGAATGTGGTTGCCTGGAGACTTGCCGATCTGATCAAGATGACTAGCTGGAAATTGGGGGAGGGGTGCAAAACATGCCCATATCAGACACCAGATACTACAGACAACAGCAGTCATGTCAGCGATAGAATAATAGTGAGAGAGACACTCAGTGATTTGCAGGAGAAAATGACTGGGAAGGAAATTGGGAATGGTGCTTCCAGCCTCAACTGTCAATATGCCAGTGTGAAGACTGAGAGCAGGAAAAAAAAAGCAAATTGGGATTTTTAACAAAAAGAAGTTAAAAATCAAAAATATTATTAAGACTTAAAGGAAAGGGATTCACAACTGAAACATACTCAAGGAGACTTCTAAAGACACAAATGTGAGAGAAGGATTTGCATTACCTACCAGTTAGGAAGTTTGCCTTTTGCCTGTCTGTACTGGCTTTGTCATCCTGGGGGTCAGGTTAAGAACAGAATCAGGTGAAGGAGTACTAGGGAAAGTGGACACAAACTCTAAGAATTATGGAAATTGATCATTTGTTCATTGAATTAATGCCCTGCTCTCATAATAGGGCAGCAAACAAGTCAGTCAAGATTCCTGCTCTCAAGGAGCTAATATTGAAGGTAAATAGACAATAAACTCGTGAACAAGTAAATTACAAAGATAACTTGCGACAGTGAAAAGGTCATAGGGAAAATAAAACTGACAGTGAAAGAAAGGGAGGAACTATTACAATTTGGGTAGTCTTGAATGGCCTATCTGCAGAGGCGACTTTTGAACTGAGATGGGAACAAAGAAAGGGATGAACCATGAGAACATCTGAGGAAAGAACACACAAACAGAGGTTTGAAACAGCAAAGGCAAAAGACTTGCAGCAGGAACAAGCTTGACTTGTTGGAGAAAATGAAAAAAAGCCATTATCTCAGTTTTAGTTCTTCCAGAAGCAGACTCTGAGACAAGAGTTTGAGTGCAAGTAGTTTATTGGGAAATGAGGGGAATACCAGTAGGTCAGTGGAAAAATGACACAGAAATAAAGGCAGTCAGTAAAGGGTATATAAATAAGCCAGCTACACAGTGGGTAACAGTCCTAATACCTCAGGAAACTCTTGGAAATGGGACAAAACTCGCGTCTCAAAATTACCCAACTGAAGGAGTAAGAGAGTTGAAGTCATTGGTCAATGGCTGTTCTCCATGATCAGAGTGACCTTCCAAATCTTCAGCAAAATCAACCAGGCACAAAGATGCAGATAATGGCCATTTGGAAAGTGAAAATGCACTGAAATAAAAGATCTGAGGGATATTAGAAGGCTTTGACAGTGTCTGCTACAGCTAGTTAGCCTGGGGCAGAGTCAGAAAAAGGACCAGCTGGAGAGTCAAGCAGGGCAGATCATCTCAGGCCAAGGTTAGTAGCAAGTTAGTAGCAAATTAGTAGCTGGCAGAGGTGTTTGATTTGGCCTGCACACTGTTTTCTCTTATTTCTGTTTGTTTCATTTTGGTTTTATTTTTAACTGTCAATAATTAAAAATCAGAAGATCTCATATCTAGACCTAGATTTCTAGTTCTCTTGGAAAGTATCAAAAAGAACTGATAATTGTGGATCCTCACTTGGCAAGGTGACAATATGTCGGAAGTGAGTAGCAGATGCCCCACTTATAGAAGGGTGAGGTGCTGTCCAGTTAACCAGTCCTCCTTGAGTTTTGGATCAGTGGACAAGGGAATTGAAGGCTGTGATAAGGAGTTAGAATTTCATTCTAGGAGTATGGACAGATTTTAAGCAGGAGATTGACACAGTCAGTACATTTTTCTACAAAAAGAGTTGAGAATGGAAGCAGAAAAATAAGGAGGCTATGGAAGTAGCCTGGGAAAGAAATGATGGGGTCTGAAAATGGGTTACAGTGGAGATGAAAAGGAGTGAAGGAATTAAGTATATTATTTGGAGTGGATTTGACAGAATGTGCTGATGTAGGGGGTGAGGGAAAAGGAGACATCTAGGATTACATTCAGATTCCTGGCTTATTATATGTTTAAATAGTGCTGAGATGAGGAAGACTAGGGGAGGAACTGGTTTGAGAGGAAAATCAAAAGTTCTATTTTGAACACAGTACATTTGAGATGCCTATTAGACAAGTGAAGATGTGAAACAGGTATATGAGATATCTCTTAGATATGAAGGGTGAGGTCAGGGAAGGAGACAGGAATTTGGGAATTATCAGAATACAGAAATGTAACTACACCTTCCATTTCTGGCAACAATGTATGTGAGATATCTTGACAATAACTTTCTTCTATAAAACATCTAAAAATACTGGATAAAAGATAACAAATATCTTTTTAAATATATTACTAAGCTCAAAAGGAATCAAGCTAAATCCCCAAGAGCCAAAACAAAGAGCTTAAAAGAAGAGCCCTCGGCTGATACTGCTTTATGAATGCCCTTGAGGCAACTATGGATTACTAACAAGTAGAGGCTGAAGGGTTTTGAGTTTATTTTGGACCTTTTTTATGGTTGGAAAAGAGGTACACCATCAAACATCACATTTATCATTTAAAAAAAAAGGCTCTTTGCAGCTTCGTCTTTTGAATTTACTTCTTTTAATTTTTTTAAATTTATCTTTTGATTGGAGGAAATTTGCTTTATAATTTAATATCACTATATTTTAAGCTTACCCAACACATGAATTTTAAAATAAAATATCAACAAAATAGAAAACAACAAATAATTTAATGCTAAAATACCAATGTCCTCTCGTGATTTATTTTTCCATATCCAAACCTGGAGCACACTCATTTTTCTATTTGCCAATCCAATTTTTAAAGTACATTTTTGAAGTATACCATAAACAGAAAACTACATATATTTTAAATGTATGACACGATGAATTTTCTTAAAGTGATCACACCCTGTAACTAGCATCCAGATCAAAAAAAAAAAATTGAACATTACCCCAGAACTCCCCCTCCACCTTATATTCCATTCCTGGTCACTATCTCTCAAAGGTAAATCTAACAAAGGTAACTTCTAACATCATAGATTGATTTTATATGTTTTGGAACTTTATAGGAAGGAATTATATTGTATGCAATCTTTCATATCTGGCATCTTTCACCCAATATTGTGTTTGTGAGATTCATATATCCATATTATAATATGTAGCAATAATTCATTTATTCTCATTACTATACAGTATTCCATAGTGTGAGTATGTATATACTAGATATAAAATTGTGTTGGATATATGTAATACAAATATCTTTACATACTCTGTGATTTGTCCTTTCACTCGTTAGACTTGTTAGTGGTATCTTTTGATAAACACAGCTTCTTAATTTTAATATACTACCATGTACCAATATTTTCCCATTTGATTACCACTCATGGCCTGATCATAAAATTCCCTGCTTATCTTACAGCAAAGGAAACCATCTACAAAATAAAAAGACAATCTATAGAACAAGGAAAATATTTGCAAATGATGTGACTGACAAGGAGTTAATATCCAAAATATATAAACAGCTCACAAAACTTGATATCAAAAAATCAAAGAATTGAATTAAAAAATAGGCAGAAGATCTAAATAGACATTTTTCCAAAGAAGACATTTAGATGGCCAACAAGCACATAAAAAATGCTCAGCATCACTAATTATTAGAAAAATGCAAATCAAAATCACTGTCAGGTGTTACCTCACATGGTCATAATGACTATCATCAAAAAGCCTACAAATAATAAATTCTGGAAAGGGTATGGAGTAAACTAAGCCATCTAAAACTGTTGGTGGAAATGTAAATTGGTACAGCCACTATGGAAAATTGTATGGAGGTTCCTTTAAAAACTAAAATAGAATTACCATACAATCCAGCAATTCCACTCCTGGGTATATATCTGGAAAAAATTAAAACCCTAATTCAAAAAGATAAATGCAACCCAATTTCACAGAAGCACTATTTAGAAATGGAAGCAATCCAAGAGCCCATCAACAGATGACTGACTTATCAAGATATGGTATATATACATAATGGAATATTACTCAGCTATAAAAAAGAAAGAAATATTGCCATATTCAGAAACATGAGCATGCTATGGTTTTTCCTGTGGTCATGTATGGATGTGAGAGTTGGACTGTGAAGAAAGCTGAGTGCTGAAGAATTGATGCTTTTGAACTGTGGTGTTGAAGACTCGCGAGAATCCTCTGGACTGCAAGGAGATCCAACCAGTCCATTCTAAAGGAGATCAGTCCTGGGTGGTCTTTGGAAGGAATGATGCTAAAGCTGAAACTCCAGTACTTTGGCCACCTCATGCGAAGAGTTGACTCATTGGAAAAGACTCTGATGCTGGGAGGGATTGGGGGCAGGAGGAGAAGGGGACGACAGAGGATGAGATGGCTGGATGGCATCACTGACTAGATGGAGGTGAGTCTGAGTGAACTCCGGGAGTTGGTGATGGACAGGGAGGCCTGGCGTGCTGCGATTCATGGGGTCGCAAAGAGTGGGACACGACTGAGCGACTGATCTGATCTGATCTGATCAGAAACATGAATGGACCTAGAGAACATTATACTTGGTGAAGTAAGTAATACAGACAAAAACAAATATTATATGATATCATTTACATGTGGAAACTAAAAAAATAATACAAACAAATCTATATACAAAAAAGAAACAGACTCCTAGACATAGAACACAAACTTATGGCTATCAAAGAGGAAAGGGAGAGGATGAGGAATAATTTAGGAGTATGGGATTAATCCCCTTCATGAATCATAGCCTTGTCATAGCGAAGGGTCTTGCATAACTCAATGAAGCTATGAGCCATGCCATGTAGGGCCATCTAAGACAGATGAATAATAGGGAAGACTTCTGACAAAACACGGTTCACTAGAGAAGGAAATGGCAACCCATTCCAATATTCTTGCCTAGAAAATCCCATAGACAGTATGAAAAGGAAAAAAGATATGACAGCAGGAGATGATCCCACATGTCAGAAGATGTCCAATATGCTACTGGGGAAGAGCAGAGGGCAATTACTAATAGCTCCAGAGAGAATGAAGTGGCTGGGCCAAAGTGGAAGTGACTCTCAGTTGTGGATGTGTCTGGTGGCAAAAGTAAAATGTAAAGAACAATATTGCATAAGAACCTGGAATATTAGGTCCATGAATCAAGGTAAAATGGACATGGTCAAACAGGACATGGCAAGATTGAACATTGACATATTAGGAATCAGTGAACTAAAATGGAGTGGAATGGGCAAGTTTAATTCAGATGAGCAGTATATCTACTACTGTGGGAAAGAATCCCTTAGAAGAAATGGAGTAACCCTAATAGTCAACAAAAGAGTCTGAAATGCAGTACTTGGGTGCAATCTCAAAAATGACAGAATGACCTTGGTCATTTCCAAGGCAAACCATTCAACGTCACAGAAATCCAAGTCTATGCCCCCAACCACTGATGCTGAAGCTGAAGTTGAACAGTTCTATGAAGACCTACAACTTCTAGAACTAATACTAAAAAGATATATCCTTTTCATCATAGGGGGTTGGAATGCAGAAGAAGGAAGTCAAGAGATACCTGTAGTAACAGGCAAGTTTGGGCTTGGAGTACAAAATGAAGCAGGGCAAAGGCTAACAGAGTTTTGACAAGAGAACAGGCTGGTCATAGCAAACACCATTTTTCAACAAAACAAGAGACGACTCTACAAGTGGATATCACCAGATGGTCAATACCAAAATCAGATTATGTTCTTTGCAGCCAAAGATGGAGGAGCTCTATACAGTCAGCAAAAACAAGACCAGGAGCTGACTGTGGCTCAGATCATCAGCTCTTTATTGCAAAATTCAAGCTTAAATGAAAGAAAGTGGGGGAAACCACTAGTCCATTTGGGTATGACCTAAAGCAAAACCCTTATTTTTATACAAAATAGATTTGTATATGTGACAAATAGATTCAAGAGATTAGATCTGGTAGACAGAGTGCCAGAAGAAATACAGATGGAAGTTCATAACATTGTACAGGAGGCAGTGACCAAAACCATCCCAAAGAAAAAGAAATGCGAAAAGGCAAAGTGGTTGTCTGAGGAGGCTTTACAAATAGCTGAGAAAAGAAGAGAAACAAAAGGCAAGGGAGAAAGCGAAATGCAGAGTTCTGGAGAATAGCGAGGGGAGAAAGAAAGCCTTTTTATATGAATAATGCTAAGAAGTAGAGGAAAACAGCAGAACGTGAAAGACTAGAGATCTCATCAAGAAAATAGCAGATAGCAATGGAACATTTCATGCAACGATGGGCACATTCAAGGACCTAAACAGCAAGGACCTAACAGAAGCAGAAGAGATTAAGAAGAGGTAGCAAGAATACACAGAAGAAATATATAAAAAAGGTCTTAATGACCCAGATAACCACAATGGTGTGGTCATTCACCTAGAGCCAGACATCCTGGAACGTGAAGTCAAGCAGGCCTTAGGAAGCATTACTATGAACAAAGCTAGTGGAGGTGATGGAATTCCAGCTGAGCTATTTCAAATACTAAAAGATGATGTTGTTAAAGTGCTGTACTCAATATGCCAGAAAATTTGGAAAACTCAGCAGTGGCCACAGGACTGGAAAAGGTCAGTTTTCATTCCAATCCCAAAGAAGGGAAGTGCCAAAGAATGTTCAAACTACTGTACAGTTGGGCTCATTTCACATGCTAGCAAGATTATGCTCAAAATACTTCAAGCTAGGCTTCAGCAGTATGTGAACTGAGAACTTCCATATATACAAGCTGGAGTTCACAGAGGCAGAAGAACCAGAGATCAAATTGTCACCATTCATTGGATCATGGAGAAAGCAAGGGAATTCCGGAAAAACATTTACTTCTGCTTCATTGTATATGCTAAAGCCTTTGACTGTATGGATCTCAACAAACTGTGGAAAATTCTTAAAGAGGTGGGAGTACTAGATCACTTTACTTGTTTCCTAAGAAACCTGTATGCAAGTCAAGAAGCAACTATTAGAACTGAACATGGAACATTGGACTGGTTAAAAATTGGGAAAGTAGTACAACAAGGCTGAATATTGTCATTTTGCTTATTTAACTTATATGCAGAATACATCATGTTAAATGCTGGGCTTGATGAATCACAAGCTAGAATCAAGATTACCAGGAGAAATATCAACAACCTCAGATATGCAGATGATACCACTCTAATGGCAGAAAGTGAAGAGGAACTAAGGAGCCTCTTGATGAGGGTGAAACAGAAGAATGAAAAAACTGGCTTGAAACTACATTATTAAAAAAACTAAGATCATGTCATCCAGCCCCATCACTTCACGACAAATAGAAGGGGGAAACATGGAAGCAATGACAGATTTTCTTTTCTTGGGCTCCAAAATCACTGCGGACAGTGACTGCAGCCATGAAATTAAAAGACTCTTGCTCCTTAGAAGGAAAGCTATGACAAACGTAGGCAGTGTATTAAAAATCAGAGACATCACTTTGCCGACAATGGTCAGTATAGTCAAAGCTATGGCTTTTCCAGTAGTCATGTATGGATGTGAGAGCTGGTCCATAAAGAAAGCTGAGTGCTGAAGAACTGATGCTTTTGAATTGCGGTGCTGAAGAATACTCAAGTGTCTCTTAGACTGCAAGGAGATCAAACCAGTCAACCCTAAAGGAAATCAATCCTGAATACTCATTGAAGGACTGTTGCTGAAGCTGAAACTCCAGTATACTGGCCACCTGACACAAAGAGCCGACTCATTGGAAAATACCCTAATGCTTGGAAAGATTGAAGGCAAATGGAGAAGAGGGTGGCAGAGGATGAGATGGTTAGATAGCATCATTGACTCAATGGACATGAGTTTGAGCAAACTCTGGGAGATAGTGAATGATAGAGGAGCTGGCATGCTGCAGTCCATGGGGTCACAAATAGTCAGACACGACTTAGCAACTGAACAACAAACCCCATGTTTACTGAAGCAGTTTTTTACAATAGCCAAGTCAGGGAAGCAACTTAAGTGACCATTGATGGATTCATGCATAAAGAAAACATTGTATATATGTGTGTGTGTGTGTGTGTGTGTATTTGTTCTTGTTGTTCAGTCCCTAAATCGTGTCTGACTCTGAGACCTCATGAACTGCAGCATGCCAAGCTCCTCTGTCCTCCACTATCTCCCAGAGCTTGCTCAAATTCATGTCCATTGAGTTGGTGACACTATCTAACTATCTCATCCTCTGCTACCCCTTCTCCTTTTGCCTTCAATCTTTCCCAGCATCAGGGTCTTTTCCAAGGAGTTGGCTATTCACATCAGGTGGCCAAAGTATTAGAGCTTCAGCTTCAGAATCAGTCCTTCCAATGAATAATCAAGGTTAATTTCCTTTGTTTTTTAATTAATTTTAATTGGAAAAAAATTACTTTACAATATTGCCTTTTTTTTTTTTTTGCCATACATCAACATGAACCGGCCACAGGTATAGATGTGTCCCCCACATCCTGAAACCCCTCCCACCTAGATCCCCACCCTATCCATCTAGAATTGACTGATTTGATCTCTTGCAGTCCAGTTCAGTTCAGTTCAGTTGCTCAGTCTTGTCTGACTCGTTGTGACCCACGGACTGCAGCATGCCAGGCTTCCCTGTCCATCACCAACTCCCGGAGCTTACTCAAACTCATGTCCATCCAGTCGGTGATGCCATCCAACCATCTCATCCTCTGTCATCCCCTTCTCCTCCTGCGTTCAATCTTTCCCAGCATCAGAGTCTTTTCAAATGAGTCAGTTCTTCACATCAGGTGGCCAAAATATTGGAGTTTCAGCTTCAACATCAGTCCCTCCAATGAATATTCAGGACTGATCTCCTTCAGAATGGACTGGTTGGATACGACTGAGCGAATTCACTTTCACTTTTCACTTTCATGCATTGGAGAAGGAAATGGCAACCCATTCCAGTGTTCTTGCCTGGAGAATCCCAGGGACAGGGAAGCCTGGTGGGCTGCTGTCTATGGGGTCGCACAGAGTCGGACACGACTGAAGTGACTTAGCAGCAGCAGCATGAAGATGGATGTTAATTAGACTTATTGATGGTGATCATTTCACAATATATACAAATATCAAAACATCATATTATACTCCTGAAACTAATATAATGTTATATGGCAATTATACCTCAATAAAAAAGAGATTACCATCTCAGTTTTGATGAAAATAGATGTCAAATCACTGAAGGCAGGGTAAGGATTTTCACATTCTGCCTTTTAAAATGGTTGCTTTTAGATGATTTCCACAGATCAGTCTCTATGGAAACTGGATAGGAAAGGCCATCACTGGCCAAAAGTAAGTCGTTTTCCCTGTAAAGTCAACTTTTGGTTGTCAGGAGGGATCTGGCCCTGCAATTCAGAGCAGCTACCACAGCGTAAATCTGTAAGTATTTGTCTAGTAAATAAATTTGTGAACAAGAGAAAAAAAAAAGGGAGAAGGCAGTTCAAGATGGTGGCATAGAAGGACCCTGAATTCACTTCCTCCCATTCACACAACGAATCTACACCTTCACATTGAATAATTTCCTCTGAAAGATATTTGAAAACTAGATGAACACCTCCACAACAAAGGATTATAGGGCCTTAATGAGATGGATTGGAGAGGCAGAGACATGTTCTCACTAAAAACTCCACCCCAGGCACAATGACTCACAATCAGGAGGGTTCTCAAACACACAAAACTGTTTTCTGAGAAGTGAGAGTTTAGTGCCCACATTAGGCAACTCAACCCTTGAATTTGGAACTGGAGGGACAAGCACCTGAAATAACTGGTTTTCAAAATCAACAAGGATTATATCAAGGAGAATAAAGTACTATAGGGAATGAAGAACCCACTCTTAAAGGGCTCCCATGCAAATTTACTCAGCCTCGGACCCAGTGCAAAAGAAACTGGTTGAAAAATGTCAGAACATAAGTGAAAGAAACCCACTTACTTAATCTTAAAACATCTGTTTTAGAGGCAGGAAACTACTGGGACTCTCTCTGAGGATGGAAGTGATGGTGGACAGAATTTTTGCAATCTTACTCTACTTTGCTAGTGTTAGTGCTGGCAGGTACTCTGTTGTAACCTGCTAGTGCTGGTGGGCATGCTCCACCCACCCCATGCCACAGCTAGGCTGGGCAAGTAACTGACCTCCCTGCTCTGCAGCCAGACTACAGACATGTTAGGGAAGTACCCTGCCCACCCACATCAGAGACAGCTCAGCAAGCACTTTACCCACCCCACACTGCAGCCAGACTACAACCAGCCAGGTGAATGCCCTAACTCCTGCACCAAAGCTGTGCAAAATCCAGGCAAGTGTTCTGCTCCCACCTTGCACCATAGCTGTGGCCCTGCTACAGCCAGTGGGTATGAGCAGCCCACAGAAGGAATGCCTCTTGAACACCAGACTCTGGTGGCCAGGGAAGAGTGTGCTTCTGGGCCCCACAGGCCATCTTCTACACAAGGCTACTCCTTCAAAACTGGGAGAGGTAGTTGTTTCACCTAATATAGAAAGACTAACTCAGAGAGTTGGAGAAAATGTGAAGACAGAGGAATTCCAAAAAAAAAATTAGGTCAAACCTGAGAAAATGACTAATGAAATGGTGATAAATAATCTTCTTTATAGAGTTCAAAGTAATGATCATAAAGATGCTCACTGAACTCAGGAGAAGGATGGATAAACAGTGAGAACTTTTAAAAGGAGATAGAAAATATAAGAAAGTAGCAAGCAGAAGTCACAGAGCTGAAGAACACAATAACTGAAATGAAACATACACTAGAAGGGTCAATAATAGACTATATGAAGCAGAAGAACAAATCAGAGAGCTGGAAGACAAAGTCATGGAACTCACACAGACAGAGCAAGAAAAAGAAAAAAGAACAGTGAAGATATCTTAAGAGACCTCTGTGATAACATTCTCATCACAGTAGTCCCAGAGAAAAGAGAAAGGGGCAGAAAGCTTATTTGAAGAAATACTGACTGAAAACCTCCCTAAACTGGGGAAGGAAACAGATATCTAGGTCCAAGAATCCCAGAGAGTTTCAAATAACATTAACTCAAAGAACTCCACACCAAAACTTATTAGAATTAAAATGGAAAATTAATGATAAAGACAGAATCCTAAAATTAGCAAGAGAACAACTTGTGACAAATAAGGGAAACCCCATAAGGCTATCAGCATATTTTTCAGCAGAAACTTTGCAGGCCAGAGTGAGTAGTAGCATGATATATTCAAAGTGCTGAAAGGAGAAAAAAATTCCAAACAATAATACTCTACCCTACAAGATTATCATTCAGAATTGAAGGAGAGATAAAGAATTTCCAGATAAAGAAAGTTAAAGGAGTTCATCACCACTAAAACAGCTTTACAAGAAGTGCTAAAGGGACTTCTTTAGCTGAAAAAAAAAAATGGCACTGATTAGTAATAAAACAGCATAAAGAAGTGAAAATCTCATTGGAAAAGGTAAGTATATAGTAAAAGTAGTGAATTAATCACCCATAAGACTGGAGGTTACAAGACAAAAGTAGCAAAATTAACTAATTCTAGCATAACTAGCTAGTGGATACATAAAGAGTATAAAATGTGACATCTAAAACGTGAAACCATGGGGGAGGAGTAAAAATGTAGACTTTTGAAATGTGTTAACATTTAAGTTGTTATCAACAGAAAATATACTGTGCTTCCCTGGTAGCTCAGATGGTAAATCTGCCTGTAGTTCAGGAGACCTGGGTTCAATCCCTGGGTCAGGAAGGTCCCCTGAAGAAGGGAAAGGCTACCCATGCCAGGATTCTTGCCTGGAGAATTCCATGGACAGAGGATACAGTCCATGGGATCACAGAGTCAGACATGACTAAGCGACTTTCACTTTCACATTATATGCATAGGCTGTTATATATGAATTTCATGGTAACCACAAAACAAAAAGTTATAGTAAATACATAGAAAAAAACAAGAAAGGAATCAAAACTTAACACCAAAGAAAGTTATCAAGCCACAAGTGCCAAACAGATGTTACGGAGTGCATGTGGAACAACCTCCAGAATAGGTCACATGTTAGGTCAAAAAAATAAGTCTCAATAAATTCAAGAAGATTGAATTCATATTAAGCATCTTTTCAGACCTTAAGAAAGAGAAGTAAACAGAAAGGAAATGAAAAAACAAGTAGAAAATAATAAAATGACAATAACCTCATACCCATCAGTAATACTTTAAATGAACTAAATCTGCCAATCACAAGATATAGAGTGGTTATATGGATAAAAAAAGACTCATCTATATTCTGCCTACCAGAGACTTATTTCAGAAGTAAGGACAAAGAAAGACTGAAAATATAAGAATGGAAAAATATATTCTCTATATTAAAGCTGGCATAGCTATATATGTATCCGACAAAGACTTAAAAAATACTATAACAAAAGGCAAAGAAAGTCATTACATAACAATAAAGGGGTCAAACCAGCAAGAAGATATTACATTTATAAATATATATGCATCCAACATAAGAGCACCAAAATATATAAAACAAATCTTAACAGACCTAAGGGGAGAAATTGATAGTAACAGAATAATAGTCACTTTAACATCCCACTAACATCAATGAATAGGACATCCAGACTGAAAAATCAATCAGGAAACATTGGCCTTAAATGGCACATTAGATCAGATTGCCTTAATATACATAATCATAAAATTCCACCCAAAAGCATCAGAGCACGCATTCTTCTCATCAGCATATGGAACATATACCACATTAGGTCACAAAACAAGTCTCAACAAATTCAAGATTAGTTTCATATGACACATCTTTTCAGACCTCAGTTGTAAATAACTAGAAATCATTTATAAGAAGAAACTAGAAAAAACACCAAACTGTGGGGATTAAACAACATGCTACTGAACAATCAATGGGTCACTGAAAAAACAAAGGAGAAAATTTTTAAATACCTAGAAACAAATGAAAGAAAAATACAATATACCGAAATTTATGGGATGCAGCAAAAGCATTTCTAAGCATTTCTATTCATATAAATAGAGGTATACCTCAAGAAATAAGAAAAACTCAAATAAACAACCTAACCTTACACCTAAATAAACTAGAGAAAGAAGAGATGATGGCCAAAGTTAGTAGAAGGAAGGAAATATTGAAGATCAGAGCAAAAATAAAATGGTGATTAAAAGACAATGCTGTGTTGTGCTGTGCTTAACTGCTCAGTCATGTCTGACT
This sequence comes from Bubalus kerabau, assembly GCF_029407905.1. Taxonomy (NCBI): domain Eukaryota; kingdom Metazoa; phylum Chordata; class Mammalia; order Artiodactyla; family Bovidae; genus Bubalus; species Bubalus kerabau. Next base: position 95,970,466 of record NC_073647.1, on the reverse strand, counting down.
ATTTGCAACCCCATGGACTGTAGTCCACCAGGCTCCTCTGTCTATGGAGATTCTCCAGGCAAGAGTACTGGAGTGGGTTACCATACCCTCCTCCAGAGGATCATCCCAACCCAGGTTAAAAGATAATAGAAAAGATCAATAAAACTAGAAGCTGGTTCTTTGAAAAGATAAACCAAAATGACAAACCATCAGCTCAACTCACCAGAGAAAAGTGAAAAGACTCAAATAAATAAAATCAGAAATGAAAGAGAAGTTACAACTGATATCACAGAAACACAAAGGATCGTAAGAGACTACTATGAACAATCATATGTCAACAAATTGTACATCCTTGAAGAAATGGGTAAATTCCTAGAAGCATACAATTTCCCAAGAACGAATCATGAAGAAACAGAAAATCTGAACAGACTGATAACTAGTAAGGAGATTGAATCAGTAATTTTAAAAGCTTACAACAGATAAAATTCCTGGACGAGATGGCTTCACTGGTGAATTCTACCAAATGTTCAAAGATTTGATGCCTATCCTTCCCAAACACTTCCAAAATATTGAAAAGGAAATGCTGCTAAACTCCTATTATGAGGTCAGCATTACTCTGATACCAAAAACCGAAAAAGACATCACAAAAAGAGAAAAATTACAGGCCAATAGCACTGAGGAACATAGATAAAAGTCTTAAACAAAATATTAACAAACAATTTAAAAATACATTAAGAGGATCATATACCGCAATCAAGTGGGATTTAGTCTATGAATGCAGTATAATTCTACAGACTAATCAATGTGATATACCACATTAACAAAATGAAACATGAAAATCACATAATCATCTCAATAGATGCAGAAAAAATATTTCACAAAATTCAGCATACATTTATAATAAAGATTCTCAACAATACGGATACAGAAGGAATGTACCTCAAGATTATAAGGGCCATATATGGAAAACCCACAGCAAATATCATACTCAACAACAAAAGCTGAAAGCATTTCCTCTAAGATCAGGGGTAAGACAAGGATGCCCAGTCTCCCCACTTTTATTCACCAAAGTACTACAACTCCCAGTCACAGTAATAAGGCAAGAAAAAGAAATACAATGCATCCAAAGGGAAAGGAAGAAGTAGAACTGTCACTATTTGCAGATGACATGATATAACATTAGAAAACCCTTAAAACTACACCAAAGAACTGTTAGAACTAATAATTGAATTCAGTAAATGTGCAGGATACAAAATCAATATACAAACCACTTGCATTTGTATACACTGAAAATAAACTGCATCAGAAAGACAAATCAAGAAAAGTCTCATTTACAATTCCATCAAAAAGAATAAAATATCTAGAAATAAATTAGCCAAAGAGGTGAAAGCCCTGTGCTCTGAATATTATAAGACAATAATGAAAGAAACTGAAGAAGACACAAATAAATGGAAAAATATTCTGTGCTCATGGGTTGAAAAAATTAATAATGTTGAAATATCCATGCTACTCAAAGCAATCTACAGATTCAATGTAATCACTATCAAAATTCCAGTAGAATTTTCCACAGAACTAGAGCAAGTAATTCTAAAATTTGCATGGAGCTACAAAAGATTGTGAATAGCTAAAGCACTCTTTGAGAAAGAAGAGAAAAGTTGGATGTATCATGCTCCCTGGTTTCAAACTATACTACAATGATATAATATTCAAAACAGTATGGTATTGGTATAAAACCAGACACATAGATCAATAAAGAAGAATAGAGAGCACAGAATTTTTTCAAAAAACACACAAATGGCAATTATTTTACAACAAATGAGATAAGTATATGATACAGAAAGGATAATCTCTTCAATAAATGGTGTTGGGAAAATGGGACAACTACATGCAAAACAATGAAACTGGACCATCATCTTACACAATCCACAAAAATTAACACAAAATGGACTAAAGGCTTGGATGTAAAACCTGAAATTTTAAAGTTCCTAGAAGAAAAAATAAGCAGTAAGTTCCCTGACACAATTTTTTGTGATTTTTAAAAAATTGTGACTCCAAAGACAAGGGCAATAAAAGCAAAAATAAACAAATGGGACTATATCAAACTAAAAAGCTTCTGCACAGCACAGAAAACCATGAACAAAACAAAAAGGCAAGCTATTGAATGGGAGAAGATACTTTCAAATCATATATCTGATAAAGGGCTAATATCCAAAATACATAAAGAACTCATACAAGTCAATAGCAAAAACCCAAACAATCCAATTTAAAAATGGACAGATCTGAATAGACACTTTTTAAAAGAAGACATACAAACAGCCAACAGACAAATGAAAAGATGCTCAATCACTAATCATCAGGGAAATGCAAATCAAAACCACAGTGAGATATCACTTCACACCTGTTAAAATGGCTATCATCAAAAACACAAGAAATAATGTGTTGACAAGGATGCAGAGAAAATTATTCCTCATAAACCACTGGCAGCAATGTAAACTGATGAAACCACTTTGCTAAAACAGTATGGAAATTTCTCAAACATTTAAAAATATAACTACCATAAGGTCCAGAAATTCCATTTTGTATCTATCTGAAGAAAATAAAACCACTAATTTAAAAAGATACATGCACCCCTATGCTCATTGCAACATTATTCACAGTAGCCAAGAATGGAAACAATCTAACTATGGTATAAATACAATGGAATACTACTTACCCATAACAAATAAATATTGCCATTTATAAAAATATGGGTGAACTTTAAGAGTACTACACTAACTGAAATAAGTCAGAGAAAGACAAACATCACATGATTTCTCTTATATGTGTGCATGTGTGTGTTAGTTGCTCAGTGATGACCAACTCTTTGCAATCCCAAGGACTGTAACCCTCCAGGCTCCTCTGTCCATGGAATTTTTTTTCCAGGCAAGAATTTCCTTCTCCAGGAGATCTTCCTGATGCAGGAATTGAACCCAGGTCTCCTGCATTACAGGCAGATTCTTTACCATCTGAGCAACCAGGGAAGCATACTTATCAGTTCAGTTGCTCAGTCATGTCCGACTCTTTGCAACCCCATGAATTGCAGCATGCCTAGGCCTCCCTGTCCATCACCAACTCCCAAAGTTAATGCAAACCCATGACCATCGAGTTGGTGATGCCATCCAGCCATCTCATCCTCTGTTGTCCCTTTCTCCTCCTGCCCCCAATCCTTCCCAGCATCAGGGTCTTTTCCAATGAGTCAACTCTTCGCATGAGCTGGCACAAGTATTGGAGTTTCAGCTTCAGCATCAGCCCTTCCAATAAACACCGAGGACTGGTCTCCTTTAGGATGAACTGGTTGGATCTCCTTGCAGTCCAAGGGACTCTCAAGAGTCTTCTCCAGCACCACAGTTCAAAAGCATCAATTCTTCGGTGCTCAGCTTTCTTCACAGTCCAACTCTCACATCCATACATGACCTCTGGAAAAACCATAGCCTTGACTAGACAGATCTTTGTTGGCAAAGTAATGTCTCTGCTTTGGAATATGCTATCTAGGTTGGTCATAACTTTCCTTCCAAGGAGTAAGTGTCTTTTAATTTCGTGGCTGCAATCACCATCTGCAGTGATTTTGGAGCCCCCCAAAATAAAGTCTGACACTGTTTCCACTGTTTGCCCATCTATTTCCCATGAAGTGATGGGACCAGATGCCATGATCTTAGTTTTCTGAGTGTTGAGCTTTAAGCCAACTTTTTCACTCTCCTCTTTCACCTTCATCAAGAGGCTTTTTCGTTCCTCTTCACTTTCTGCCATAAGGGTGGTGTCATCTGCATATCTGAGGTTATTGATATTTCTCCCAGCAATCTTGATTCCAGCTTGTGCTTCTTCCAGCCCAGCGTTTCTCATGATGTACTCTGCATAAAAGTGAAATAAGCAGGGTGACAATATATAGCCTTGACGTACTTCTTTTCCTATTTGGAACCAGTCTGTTGTTCCATATCCAGTTCTAACTGTTGCTTCCTGACCTGCATATAGGTTTTGCAAGAGGTAGGTCAGGTGGTCTGGTATTCCCATCTCTTTCAGAATTTTCCACAGTTTATTGTGATCCACACAGTCAAAGGCTTTGGCATAGTCAATAAAGCAGAAATAGATGTTTTTCTGGAACTCTCTTGCTTTTTCCATGATCCAGCAGATGTTGGCGATTTGATCTCTGGTTCCTCTGCCTTTTCGAAAACCAGCTTGAACATCTGGAAGTTCACAGTTCACATATTGTTGAAGCCTGGCTTGGAAAATTTTGAGCATTGCTTTACTAGCGTGTGAGATGAGTGCAATTGTGCGGTAGTTTGAGCATTCTTTGGCATTGCCTTTCTTTGGGATTGGAATGAAAACTGACCTTTTCCAGTCCTGTGGCCACTGCTGAGTTTTCCAAATTTGCTGGCATATTGAGTGCAGCATTTTCACAGCATCATCTTCCAGGATTTGAAATAGCTCAACTGGAATTCCATCACCTCCACTAGCTTTGTTCGTAGTGATGCTTTCTAAGGCCCACTTGACTTCACATTCCAGGATGTCTGGCTCTAGGTGAGTGATCACACCATCATGATTATCTTGGTCATGAAGATCTTTTTTGTACAGTTCTTCCAAACCCATAGACACCTCAAAACACTACTGGACACTTCATTGCATTCCAGAGTGAAGAAATCTAGCTCCACCCACCAAAACACCAATGCAAGCTTCCCTAACCAGGAAACCTTGAAAAGCCACTCATCCAACCACACCCACAGGGAGGAACCTCCACAATAAAGAGGAACCACAAACTTCCAGCATACAGAAAGGCCACTCCAAACACAGCAATCTAAACAAGATGAAAAGGCAGAGAAATATTCAGCAGGCAAAGGAACATGATAAATACCCAACAAACCAAACAAAAGAGGAGATAGAGAGTCTACCTGAAAAAGAATTCAGAATAATAATAGTAAAAATGATCCAAAATCTTGAAAACAAAATGGAGTTACAGATAAATAGTCTGGAGACAAGGATTGAGAAGATGCAAGAAATGTTTAACAAGGACCTGGAAGAAATAAAAAAGTCAATCAATAATGAATAATGCAACAACTGAGATCAAAAACACTCCAGAGGGAACCAACAGTAGAATAACTGAGGCAGAAGATAGGATAAGTGAGGTGGAAGATAGAATGGTGGAAATAAATGAAGCAGAGAGGGGGGAAAAAAGAATTAAAAGAAATGAGGACAACCTCAGAGACCTCTGGGACAATGTTAAATTCCCCAACATTCAAATCATAGAAGTCTCAGAAGAATAATACAAAAAGAAAGGCCATGAGAAAATACTTGAGGGGATAATAGATGAAAACTTCCCTAAAATGGGGACGGAAATAGCCACCCAAGTCCAAGAAACCCAGAGAGTCCCAAACAGGATAAACCCAAGGTGAAACACCCCAAGACACATATCAATCAAATTAACAAAGATCAAACACAAAGAACAAATATTAAAAGCAGCAAGGGAAAAACAACAAATAACACATAAGGGGATTCCCATAAGGATAACAGCTGATCTTTCAACAGAAACTCTTCAGGTAAAAAAGAATGGCAGGACATACTTAAAGTGATGAAAGAGAAAAACTACAGCCCAGATTACTGTACCCAGCAATGATCTCATTCAAATATGAAGGAGAAAGCAAAAGCTTTACAGATAAGCAAAAGCTGAGATAACTCAGCACAACCAAACCAGCTCTTCAACAAATGCTAAAGGATCTTCTCTAGACAGGAAACACAGAAAAGGTTTATTAACTCGAACCCAAAACAACAAAGTAAATGGCAATGGGATCATACTTATCAATAATTACCTTAAATGTAAATGGGTTGAATGCCCCAACCAAAAGACAAAGAGTGGCTGAATGGATACAAAAACAAGACCCCTATATATGCTGCCTACAAGAGACCCACCTCAAAACTAGGGACACAACAGACTGAAAGTGAAGGGCTGGGAAAAGATATTTCATGCAAATGGAGACCAAAAGAAAGCAGGAGTAGCAATACTCATATCAGATAAATTAGACTTTGAAATAAAGGCTGTGAAAAGAGACAAAGAAGGATACTACATAATGATCAAAGGGTCCATCCAAGAAGATATAACAATTATATGAACCCAACATAGGAGCATTGCAATAGGTAAGGCAAATGCTAACAAGTATCAAAGGTGAAATTAACAGTAATACAATAAAGTGGCAGACTTTAATACCCTACTCACACCTATGGATAGATCAACTAAACAGAAAATTAGCAAGGAAACACAAACTTTAAATGATACAATGGACCAGTTAGACCTAGTTGATATGTATAGGATATTTCACCCCAAAATAATGAATTTCACCTTTTTCTCAAGTGCACACGGGACCTTCTCCAGTATAGATCACATCCCGGGCCATAAATCTAGCCTTGGTAAATTTAAAAAAACTGAAATCATTCCAAGCATCTTTTCTGATCACAATGTGGTAAGATTAGATGTCAACTACAGGGGGAAAAAAAACTATTAAAAACACAAACATATGGATGGTAAACAACAGGCCTCTGAATAACCAATAAATCACAGAAGAAATCAAAAAAGAAATCAAAATATGCATAGAAACGAATGAAAATGAAAACACAACAACCCAAAACCTATGGGACTCAGTAAAAGCAGTGCTAAGGGGAAGGTTCATAGCAATACAAGCTTACCTCAAGAAACAAGAGAAAAGTCAAATAAATAACCTAACTCTACACCTAAAGCAACTAGAAAAGGAAGAAATGAAGCACCCCAGGGTTAGTAGAAGGAAAGAAATCATAAAAATTAGGGCAGAAATAAATGAAAAAGAAACAAAGGAGACTATAGCAAAAATCAACAAAACTAAAAGCTGTTTCTTTGAGAACTAAATAAAATAGACAAACCATTAGCCAGACTCATCAAGAGAAAAAGGGAGAAGAATCAAATCAAAAAAATTAGAAATGAAAATGGATAGATCACAACAGACAACACAGAAATACAAAGGATCATAAGAGACTACTATCAGCAACTATATGCCAATAAAATGGAGAACTTGGAAGAAATGGACAAATTCTTAGAAAAGTATAACTTTCCAAAACTGAACCAGGAAGAAATAGAAAATCTTAACAGACCCATCACAAGCATGGAAATGGTAACTGTAATCAGAAATCTTCCAGCAAACAAAAGCCCAGGACCAGATGGCTTCACAGCTGAATTCTACTAAAAATTTAGAGAAGAGCTAACACCTATCCTATTCAAACTCTTCCAGAAAATTGCAGAGGAAGGTAAACTTCCAAACTCATTCTATGAGGCCACCATCACCCTAAAACCAAAACCAGACAAAGATGCCCCCAAAAAGAGAAAACTACAGGCCAATATCACTGATGAACATAGATGCAAAAATCCTTAACAAAATTCTATCAAACAGAATCCAACAAAATATTAAAAAGATGCAAGGATTCTTTTGGGTGCTCTACTCGATCAGAGAAACTTCTCTAGTACCAAACTATAGCAATGATCCCTTAAGAAGAGGTGGCAAGAATACACAGGATTGTACAGAAAAGATCTTCACGACCAAGATAATCATGATGGAGTGATCACTCACCTAGAGCCAGACATCCTGGAATGTAAAGTCAAGTGGGCCTTAGAAAGCATCACTACGAACAAAGCTAGTGGAGGTGATGGAATTCCAGTTGAGTTATTTCAAATCCTGGAAGATTATGCTGTGAAAATGCTGCACTCAATATGCCAGCAAATTTGGAAAACTCAGCAGTGGCCACAGGACTGGAAAAGGTCAGTTTTCATTCCAATCCCAAAGAAAGGCAATGCCAAAGAATGCTCAAACTACCGCACAATTGCACTCATCTCACACGCTAGTAAAGCAATGCTCAAAATTTTCCAAGCCAGGCTTCAACAATATGTGAACTGTGAACTTCCAGATGTTCAAGCTGGTTTTCGAAAAGGCAGAGGAACCAGAGATCAAATCGCCAACATCTGCTGGATCATGGAAAAAGCAAGAGAGTTCCAGAAAAACATCTATTTCTGCTTTATTGACTATGCCAAAGCCTTTGACTGTGTGGATCACAATAAACTGTGGAAAATTCTGAAAGAGATGGGAATACCAGACCACCTGACCTACCTCTTGCAAAACCTATATGCAGGTCAGGAAGCAACAGTTAGAACTGGATATGGAACAACAGACTGGTTCCAAATAGGAAAAGAAGTACGTCAAGGCTGTATATTGTCACCCTGCTTATTTCACTTTTATGCAGAGTACATCATGAGAAACGCTGGGCTGGAAGAAGCACAAGCTGGAATCAAGATTGCTGGGAGAAATATCAATAACCTCAGATATGCAGATGACACCACCCTTATGGCAGAAAGTGAAGAGGAACGAAAAAGCCTCTTGATGAAGGTGAAAGAGGAGAGTGAAAAAGTTGGCTTAAAGCTCAACACTCAGAAAACTAAGATCATGGCATCTGGTCCCATCACTTCATGGGAAATAGATGGGCAAACAGTGGAAACAGTGTCAGACTTTATTTTGGGGGGCTCCAAAATCACTGCAGATGGTGATTGCAGCCATGAAATTAAAAGACGCTTACTCCTTGGAAGGAAAGTTATGACCAACCTAGATAGCATATTCCAAAGCAGAGACATTACTTTGCCAACAAAGATCTGTCTAGTCAAGGCTATGGTTTTTCCAGAGGTCATGTATGGATGTGAGAGTTGGACTGTGAAGAAAGCTGAGCACCGAAGAATTGATGCTTTTGAACTGTGGTGCTGGAGAAGACTCTTGAGAGTCCCTTGGACTGCAAGGAGATCCAACCAGTTCATCCTAAAGGAGACCAGTCCTGGGTGTTCTTTGGAAGGACTGATGCTGAAGCTGAAGCTCCAATATTTTGGCCAGCTCATGCGAAGAGTTGACTCATTGGAAAAGACCCTGATGCTGGGAGGGATTGGGGGCAGGAGGAGAAGGGGACGACAGAGGATGAGATGGCTGGATGGCATCACCAACTCGATGGTCATGGGTTTGCATTAACTTTGGGAGTTGGTGATGGACAGGGAGGCCTGGCGTGCTGCAATTCATGGGGTCACAAAGAGTCCGACCCGACTGAGCGAGTGAACTGAACTGAGGATTCTTTAATATCTGCAAATCAATCAATGTGATACACCACATTAACAAATTGAAAGATAAAAACATATGATTATCTCAATAGATACAGAGAAAGCTTTTGACAAAATTCAACATCCATTTATGATAAAAAACCATCCAGAAAGCAGGCATAGAAGGAACATACCTCAACATAATAAAAGTCATATATGATAAACCCACAGCAAACATTATTCTCAATGGTGAAAAATTAAAAACATTTCCCCTAAACTCAGGAAAAAGACAAGGGTGCCCACTCTCACCACTACTTTTCAGCATAGTTTTGGGAGTTTTAGCCACAGCAATCAGAGAAGAAAAAGAAATAAAAGGAATCCAGATTGGAAAAGAAGAAGTAAACCTCTCACAGATGACATGATTCTCTACATAGAAAACCCTAAAGACTCCACCAGAAAATTACTAGAGCTAACCAATGAATATAGTAAAGTTGCAGGATATAAAATTAATACAAGGGATTATTAAAAATAATCCCTTGCATTCCTATACACTAATAATGAGAAAACAGAAAGAGAAATTAAGGAAACAATTCCATTCACCATTGCAATGAAAAGAATAAAATAATTAGGAATATAACTACCTAAAGAAACAAAAGACCTATATATAGAAAACTATAAAACACTGATGAAAGAAATCAAAGATGACACAAGTAGATGGAGAAATATACCATGTTCATGGATCAGAAGAATCAATATAATGAAAATGAGTATATTACCCAAAGCAATCTATAGATTCAATGCAATCCCTATCAAGCTACCAACGGTATCTTTCAGAGAACTAGAACAAATAATTTCACAATCTGTATGGAAATACAAAAAACCTTGAATAGCCAAAGCAATCTTGAGAAAGAAGAATGGAACTGGAGGAATCAACCTGCCTGATTTCAGACTATACTACAAAGCCACAGTCATCAAGACTGTATGGTACTGGCACAAAGACAGAAATATAGATCAATGGAACAAAATAGAAAGCCCAGAGATAAATCCACATACCTATGGACACCTTATCTTTGACAAAGGAGGCAAGAATATCCAATGGAGAAAAGACAATCTCTTTAACAAGTGGTGCTGGGAATACTGGTCAACCACTTGTAAAAGAATGAAACTAGGACACTTTCTAACACCATAGACAAAAATAAACTCAAAATGGATTAAAGATCTAAACGTAAGACCAGAAACTATAAAACTCCTAGAGGAAAACATAGGCAAAACACTCTGATATAAATCAGCAGGATCCTCTTGACCCACCTCCCAGAGCAATGGAAATGAAAGCAAAAATAAACAAATGGGACCTAATTAAACTTAAAATCTTCTGCACAACGAAGAAAACTATAAGCAAGGTGAAAAGACAGTATTCAGAATGGCAGAAAATAATAGCAAATGAAGCAACTGACAAAGAAGTAATCTCAAAAATATACAAGCAGCTCCTGCAGCTCAATTCCAGAAAAATAAACGACCAATCAAAAAATGGGCCAAAGAATTAAACAGACATTTCTGCAAAGAAAACATACAGATGGCTAACAAACACATGAAAAGATGCTCAGCATCACTCATTATCAGAGAAATGCAAATCAAAACCACAGTGAGGTACCATCTCATGCCGGTCAGAATGGCTGCTATCAAAAAGTCTACAAACAGTAAATGCTGGAGAAGGTGTGGAGAAAAAGGAACCCTGTTACACTGTTGGTTGGAATGCAAACTAGTACAGCCACTATGGAGAACAGTGTGGAGATTCCTTAAAAAACTGGAAATAGAACTGCCATATGACCTAGCAATCCCACTGCTGGGCATACACACTGAGGAAACCAGAATTGAAGGAGACACATGTACCCCAACGTTCATCACAGCACTCTTTACAATAGCCAGGACATGGAAGCAACCTAGATACCCATTGGCAGACGAATGGATAAGAAAGCTCTGGTACATATAAACAATGGAATATTACTTAGCCATTAAAAAGAATGCATTTGAATCAGTTCTAATGAGGTGGATGAAACTGGAGCCTGTTATACAGAGTGAAGTAAGTCAGAAAGAAAAACACCAATACAGTATACTAACACATATATATGGAATTTAGAAAGATGGTAATGATGACCCTATATGTGAGACAGCAAAAGAGACACAGATGTAGAGAACAGTCTTTTGGACTCTGTGGGAGAAGGCGAGGGTGGGATGATTTGAGAGGGTAGCATTGAAACGTGTATATTATCATATGTGAAGCAGATTGCCAGTCCAGGTTCAATGCATGAGACAGGGTGCTCAGGGTTGGTGTGGTGGGATGACCCTGGGGGTGGGATGGGGAGGGAGGTGGGAGGGGGGTTCTGGATGGGGAACACATGCATGCCTGTGGCTGATTTGTGTCAACATAAGGCAAGAACGACTACAATATTGTAAAGTAATTAGCTTCCAATTAAAATAAATTAATTAATTAAAAAAAATAAGATACAGAAGGCAAATAATCACATGGAAAGATGCTCAACATCATATATCATTAGGTAATTGTAAAGCAAAACAACAGTATGATAGTACTACATACCTCTTAGAACGGCTAAACTTTTTAAAAACTGAAAATACCCAATGCTGGAGAGGCTTTAGAGCTACAAGAACTCTCATTTATCATTGGTGGGAGTGCAAAATGGAATGACCACTTTAGAAGTCAGTTTAGCAGTTTCTCACAAAGCTAAGCATAGTCTTATCATGTGATCTGACAATTGTACTCTTAGATATTTACCTAATTGACTTAAACCTACACCCACATAGAAAGTGTCACAGTTCCTACAGACCCCAGTAAGTTCTCATTGGTTCTTGAAAATCTAGGAGAGAGGGGGTAAATCTTGTTCGAGGCCATACCCATATCTGCAGCAGTTCTCCAAAGTAAACAGTCTCTGGTACGTTAGAAAAATTAAAATATATTAAAAATAAAATAAAAACTTATGCCCATCCAAAAATCTGCATAAATGTTTGTAGCAGCATTATTAATGATCACCAAAACTGGAAACAACCAAGATATCCTTTAATAGGTGAATGGATACACAAACTGTGGTACATTCATACAGTGGAATATCATTCAATGCTTGCTTTAAAAAAAGTTATCAAACCACAAAACAACATGGGGAACCCTAAATGCATATTGCTTAGTAAAGAAAACAGTCAGAAAGAGCTTCATGGTATCTAATGATTGATTATTATATGACATTCTGGAATAGGCAAAACTATGGATACAATGATCAGTGATTACCAGAGGCTTGGAGGAGTGGGAGAATGAAGCACAGGTGACTTTTAAGACAGAAACATTTGTATGACATTGCAATGGTATATATTAATACATGGCATTATACATTTGTCAAAACACATAGAAACTTATAGCACAAAGAATGAATCTTAGTGTACAGTTTTCAACAATAATTTAGGAGGTCAGTGGTCCCAGGAAGGGATGCAGGGTTTTTTTTAAAATTTGTATTTATTGATTTATTTTTGGCTGTGCTGGTTCTTCATTGCTATGCAGACTTTTCTCTAGTTGTAGTGAGTGGGGGCTACTCTCTAGTTGTGGTGTGTGTGCGTCTCATTGCAGCAGCTTCTCTTGTTGCAAACCATGGGCTCTAGGCATGCAGGCTTCAGTAGTTGCAGCACATGGGCTCAGTAGTCATGGCTCCCAGGCTCTAGAGCATAGTCTCAGTAGTTGTTGGCGCATGGGCCCAGCTGCTCTGCAGGATCCTTCTGGATCAGGGACTGAACCTGTGTCTCCTGCATTGGCAAGAGGATTCTTCACCACTGAGCCACTAGGGAAGCCTCAGGAATGCAGATTGTGACAAGAGAGTCTAACTGTATCATTAATATAAATGTACAAGACAACTTCACTGAATGGAGTAGGGGGAATTGGTTCTGAATGAAGTAACTTTGAAAATGAGTGGGGTCTGTAGGACTATAGGCACAAGGAACTGCACATAAGCATTATAATCTAGCTTATAAAGTTTGTTTCTCATGGGGGTATAGGTTAACAATTCTGATGGAGTTATATATGTATACTGAAATTAAACAAATAAATAAATTGCAGATGGGGGGGAACCAGTTTTCTCACTGTTAGCATGGAAATTTAGAGATAAGCAAGGGAGAAGTATGCAAGTGCCTAATGGCCAACGTTAGAACAATTTGAGCAACAAAATGAAATAGTATTGTATTATAAACCAAACTATAAAATGAATAAGTCCATACGGAGATAAATAAATGATTGAATAAACTAACAGGTAGAAAGAAGAGACAAATCTCCTGTGCAGAAAAGTTCCAAATAATTTATGTAGATACTCTGCCCTCAAGGGAGGGAGCATAATGCTCCACTCCTTAAGTGTGGTCTTCATATTAACATATTTCTAAAGAGTACAGTAAAGAAAGGAGAGCAAAAGCATAAGTTTACAGTGGAGAAATCTGATAAATACCACCTTAGGATGGTCAATATCAACAGATAAAAATCATGCTGTGGCGGATTCATGTTGATATATGGCAAAACCAATACAATATTGTAAAGTAATTAACCTCCAATTAAAATAAATAAATTTATATTTTTAAAAAATACAAAAAAAATAAAAACCAATCAACACTGGGAAAAAATAAATAAATAAAAAGAACATTTTTCTTTTGATCCATAAAAAAGAAATTGTGTATCTTTTAATTTATCAATAAAGCTCTAGGCCACACACACACAAAAAAAAACAAGATATGTTAGTCCATTAATTCTATGTTCCTTAATTTTACATCCTGTAGATGAGCTTATATTTTAGGATTATTTATTCCTTGATTGAATATGGGTACTCACCTCTAAAATTATTTGGGTCCATGTTTTCTTTCAGGAGGAAGGGGAAATAGTACACATTTTGAGTTGCTTTCCTTAGTGGTTATGATACACTCTTTTTTGCTATCTTTTTGAACTAGTTTTAATAGATCATATCATTCTAAGATAAATTTTAGATTTAAAATCTATTTGTACTCATTTTAATGTTTATTACCTATGTTTGTTATTCCATTAATTTAAAAAATATGCATGTATCTTCAGTAAAGTATTTTTTATTCCATAAAAAAAAATCATGCTGACAGTATGCATCCTTGATACGATGTGATGAAAATGGCACTTAAACTGTGTCCTCCCTCCCAATAATCCACAACTCCAGTCTTATCCTATCTCCTATCTAAGAAAAACATCAGACAAATTCTAATAGTGAAACATCCTACAAAATACCTGACCAGAATATTCCTCCAGAACAGTTAAGGAAAATCTGAAAACCTACCACAGCCAAGAGAAGCCTAAGGAGACATGACAACTACCTGCAATGTGGGAATCCCTGCCTGGGATACTGAAATAGAAAAAAACATTCATAAAAATTAAGGATCTCTGAAGAAACTTTGGACTTTGGTTAATAATAATATATTGGTTCATTAATTGTAAAAAAAAAAAAAGTACTATACTTACGTAATATCTTCAGTTCAGTTCAGTTCAGTCGCTCAGTCGTGTCCGACTCTTTGCGACTCCATGAATCGCAGCACGCCAGGCCTCCCTGTCCATCACCAACTCCCGGATTTCATTCAGACTCACATCCATCGAGTCAGTGATGCCATCCAGCCACCTCATCCTCTGTCGTCCCCTTCTCCTCCTGCCCCCAATCCCTCCCAGCATCAGAGTCTTTTCCAATGAGTCAACTCTTCGCATGAGGTGGCCAAAGTACTGGAGTTTCAGCTTCAGCATCATTCCTTCCAAAGAAATCCCACGGCTGATCTCCTTCAGAATGGACTGGTTGGACCTCCTTGCAGTCCAAGGGACTCTCAAGAGTCTTATCCAACACCACAGTTCAAAAGCATCATGACAAGGAAAACCGGGTGCAGGATTTATAGGAAATCTTAGTAATATCTTCTCAATTTTCCTGTAAATTTGAAACTTTTCTAAAAATAAAGCATATTTTAAAATATTTGATAAACCAAAAGGTGACATAGTCCATCTTATTCTTGTTCTTATTTGCATTCCTTTGATTAAAGGTGATGTCGAACAGCTTTTCACAGTTTTTTTTGTGCATGTGTATTTTTCTTGCAAGATTTTCCTGCTCATGTCCTTTGCCCATTTTTCTACTGGAATATTGAACCTTTTGTTAATAGGTAATTAGGAGATGAAGATTAGCCTTTCTTTGTCACATGTGCTCTTTTCTAATTTGTCATTGTCTTTCCATTTTGTTTATGACATTTTCTGCTGCACAGAAATTTTCCATTTTGATGTAGTCAAATCCATCGATCTTCCCTTTATGGTTTGTTCATTTTATATCATGCTTGAAAAGGCCTCTGATACCCTGAGATTATAGAAATGTTCCCTCATGTTCCCTTCTCTTGGTTTAATGGTTTTATTTTTTTCATATTTTATATTTTTATATCCCAAATTTGTACAGTATAAAGAATGAGGCACTAATCTAGCTGTTTTCTAAAGAATTAGCTAGTTGTCCCAATAGTGTTATTGAATATTTCTTTTCCCTAGTAAACTGCAGTTACTTTTGTAGCACAATAAATTCCACATTAATTTCTGGGTTTATTTTTCGGATTTTCTATTTTGATTCTACTGATCTATCTCTCTATTCTTAGGATAGTGTACAGTATCTTAATTATTATAATTTTGTAATAAATTTTAATATCTGGTAGGGCAAATCCTCTCTTATTAGTTTTACTTACCAGATTTTTTTTTGCTACTCCTTAATATTTATTCTTCCAGATAAACTTAGAATAATTTTTTAAAGTTCAAAAAAAGAAAAACAACATTGGGAAAATTTACAGGTTAATTATGACAGAATGCACAGGTTTTATAATATTGCATCTTCCTATCTAAGAACAAGGTATATTTTACTATTTATCAAAGTCTTTTATATTTCTCAGTAGAATTTTGTACTTTTTCTTCTTATGGATCTTGCATTTTTTGTTAAATTTATATTCCTAGACATTCTATGCTTGCTCTTGCTATTGGCAACTGAATTTTTCACCAATATATTTTCTAAACTATTTTATTGATATATATGAAGCTATTGAGGCAGGGATTAATAAATGAGTTTGCATAAATATGCATACATACACCTCCCACACACATTCATTGAAACAGCAACCTTCAAGGGTTGGAGATTTCTTTGTACCTAGAGGATCCAAATTCCCATTACTTTACTCCTGAGCATCTGTCTCCAGCTGAGGACAATTATACCAAGTGGGAAGGAGAACAATTAGGAATCAAGACTGCCAGTGTACTGGCTAAGAGAAAGGTCCCTGGGGTAAGACTGCCTGGGATCCAACTCAAGCTCCATTTCTTACCTGTGTGACACTGGACAAGTAACTTGACATCATTATGCTGCAGCCCCCGTATGTAAAATGATGATGACACCAATAGCATTACTTCATAGGACTGATCAACATTTAGCTGAATTAATACATGGTATTCAAAACATGAGCCTTGCCTGCTGGCTCAGTGCTAAAGAATCCACCCGACAATGCAGGAGACCTGGGATTGATCCCTGGGTTGGGAAGATCCCCTGGAGTAAGAAATGGCAACCCACTCCTGTATTCTTGCCTGTGAAATCCCATGGACAGAGGAGCCTAGCTGGCTACAGTCCATGGGGTCGCAAAAGAATTGGACATGACTTAACGACTAAAACAACAACAATTCAAAACAGTGACTTAGAATAGTCAATACTACCTATTACAAAAATTACCTTGAGTATCCCCTTTCCTCTACCATTCACAACATAGAACATCACTGTTTTTCTTTTTTTTTTAACTTGTCATATATAAGATTTTTATATACAATCAGTATGCATTGTAACTTTTATATTGAGTCAATCAATTTTAACTAAAATGTTATTTGGCTATATAGCACATTACTGCCCAAATGAAAATAAAAACTAAATGGATTTACAAAATTTTTGGCTGTCTTGTATTCTGAAAGTTTTCATATATCTACACTTTTAAGCAAAATGCATCTTAAAAAAATGTTTCCACAGCATGCAGTTTACATTTTACATATAATCTCACTATTTTGTTACTACAAACACAATACTGAGAACAAGGAAAGGAAGAAAGAAAGAAAGGAAGAAATAAAATTTATTTAATGAAACATTCAATGTAAAAAGAGGGCTAATGGAATTGTTGCCCCTTTCCCCTTTTTTACATACTAAACTCTCATCCCATAAAGACAAGTCATTAAAAGTTTTCGTCACATTACACAGTTTTCAAATCACGGCAGTCAAAAACACCTAAGGAAAAAAATGCAAAATGAAATTAAAAGACACTTGCTCCTCGGAAGGAAAGCCATGACAAACTCAGACAGAGTATTAAAAAGCAGAGACATCACTCTGCCAACAAAGGTCCATATAGTCAAAGCTATGGTTTTTCCAGTAGTCATGTACGGATATGAGAGTTAGACAATAAAGAAGGCTGAGCGCCTTAGAACTGATGCTTTCCAGCTGTGGTGCTGGAGAAGACACTTGAAGAGTCCTTTGGACTGTAAGGAGATCAAACCAATCAGTCCTAAAGGAAATCAGTGAATCAGAATACTCATTGGAAGGACTGATTCTGAAGCTGAAGCTCCAATACTTCGGCCACCTGATCTGAAGAGCTGACTCACTGGAAAAGATCCTGATGCTAAGAAAGATTGAAGGCAAAAGGAGAAGGGATGAGGTGGTTGGATGGCACGTGAGTCTGAGCAAACTCTGGGAGATAATGAAGGACAGGCAAGCCTGGTGTGCTTCAGTGCACAGGATCACAAAGAGTTGGACAAGACTTAGTGACTGAACAACAAACAAAAAAGAGAAATTCAGCTCATGCCAGAAGTTAGATGTCTTCCTAGGTAGCCAGACAACCAGAATTAAAAGTAGGGAGTAGAGGTGCTGGAGGTGAGGGACAATGGGGAGAAATGTCCTCTCTCAGAAACCAGAGTTGTGGAGGCAATGTTACAGGTTCACCCTGGTAAATTCTATGCTCAGAAAGCTTTGAGGCCTTGCTTTCTGATTTCAGCTAATGGCAACAATCAAGCACAGACATGGATGGCATCACCGACTCGATGGACGTGGGTCTCAGTGAACTCCGGGAGTTGGTGATGGACAGGGAGGCCTGGCATGCTGCGATTCATGGGGTCGAAAAGAGTCGGACACGACTGAGCGACTGATCTGATCTGATATACAATCTTGCTTGGCAGATGCCAAAATCAACTCAGACGGCTTCAGATTCTTCTTCCACTAGGACAAGATACCATTTGCCCCCTGGCAGATACATTTCCTTCCTTCTTTCCTCAACAAATATTTATTGAGCACTTTACGTCCGGTGCCGTATCAGGTACCTGGGATAAAGCACTGATCCAAAAAGAAATGGTTTCGGTCTTCATGGAGATTACATTTGAGTAGAAAGTAGAAAAGGAAACTAGTAAACAAATACACAAGACAACTTTAGATAGGGATAAGTGTTAAGAAGATTATTAATCAATGGGATGTGATAGAGAGTGACTGAGGGTTCACTTTACACAGGATAGTCAGCGAAGGTCTATCTTAAAGAGGCAATATTTGAGTTGAAATATCACAAATGTATGAAAGAAGATGATTACGGCAAGCACAGAGACCTTGAGGTAAAAATGAGAGAGTAGGTTTGAAGAAACAGAAGGGTCAATATTATTGAAATTCCTGCCACACTATTGACAATAGTGAAGATGTAGAAGCAACCTAAACATCCATCAACAGAGGAATGGATAAAGAAGATGGGGTACATATACACAGTAGAATATTGCTCAACCATAAAAAAGAATGAAATAAGGCTATTTGCAGCATCATGGATGGACCTAGAGATTATCATACTAAGTGAAGTAAGTCAGAAAGAAAAATATTATATGATATCATTCATCAGTTCAATTCAGTCACTCAGTCATGTCCAACTCTTTGTGACCCCATGGACTGCAGCATGCCAGGCTTTCCTGTTCTTCGCTATCTCCTGGAGTTTGCTCAAACCTATGCTCATTGAGCCAGTGATGCCATCCAACTATCTCATCCTCTGTTGTCCCCTTCTCCTGCCTTCAATCTTTCCCAGTAACAGGGTCTTTTCTAACAAGTCAGCTCTTTAAATCAGGTGGCCAAAGTATTGGAGCTTCAGCTTTAACATCAGTCCTTCCAATGAGTATTCCGGACTGATCTTCTTTAGGATTGACTGGTTGGATCTCCTTGCAGTCCAGGGGACTCTCAAGAGTCTTCTCCAAAACCACAGTTCAAAAGCATCAATTCTTCAGTGCTCAGCTTTCTTTATGGTCCAACTCTCACATCCATACACGACTACTGGAAAAAATCATAGCTTTGACTAGATGGACCTTTGTCAGCAAAGTAATGTCTCTGCTCTTTGATATGCTTTCTAGGTTGGTCATAGCTTTTCTTCCAAGGAGCAAGCGTCTTTTAATTTCATGGCTGCAGTCACCATCTGTAGCGACTTTGAAGCCCCCCCAAAATTAAGTTGGTCACTGTTTCCATTGTTTCCCCATCTATTTGCCATGAAGTGATGGACCAGATGCCATAATCTTAGTTTTTTGAATGTTGAGTTTGTTTGTAATCTAAAAAATAGTATATGAATAAACTTATTTACAAAATCAAACTAGACTTACAGATATAGAAAACAATTTTATGGTTACAAAGGGGAAAGGGGGGAGGGATAAACTGAGAATTGGGATTAACAGATACCACTGTATATAAAATAAACAAACAACAAGAAACTACTGTAGAGGACAGGGAACTGCATTCAATATCTTATAATAACCTATAATGGAAAAAAAATCTGAAAATGTGTGTATGTGTGTGTGTGTGTGCACATTTGAGTGCTAAATCACTTCAGTCGTGTCTGACTCTATGTGATCCCATGGACTATAGCCAGCCAGGCTCCTCTGTCCATGGGATCCTCCAGGCAAGAATACTGGAGTGGGCAACCATTTCCTTCTCCAGGGGATCCTCCTGACCCAGGGATTGAACCCGTGTCTTTTTATCTCCTGCATTGGCAAGTGGATTCTTTACCACAAGCGCCACCAGGGAAGCTTACCTATGTGTGTGTGTGTGTGTATATAAATAACTGGATCACTTTGCTGTCACACCTCAAATTAACACACTGTAAATCAACTATAATTCAATTTTTAAAAATTCTAGGTCTTAAAAAATATAAGAAATTCCTTCCACAATGCTACTCCAGAAGTTAGTTTCTGTAGACAGTAAAAATTCTGAATATGATCCACAGGGATGTTTGGTGGCTTTATATCTAAATCTAACAGGACACTCCCCTGCTTATACCATATGATATCCTAGTGCCTTCATTAAAAGTCTGTCACAAATGTCCTGTGTGACAGTTATGCTTCACCCAGAATCCTGTGATCAATGAGAATGCCATTTCTATCACTTCCCTGCACTACCCGTCACAACTCTGTCAACGGTTTGGGGAAGTTCCAAGACAACACCTTGAAGGAAGCATCTCTTTTGCCAAACACTGCTAATCACAATGGAAGTGCTGAACATTTAGGGAGGTGGCTATCCTCCTGCCCCACCTGCCCTGCCAATGCTAAACTAAACAAGAAAAGGTACTACTGGCCCCATATCAGATCTCTGAAATTATTAACCACTCCTCCCACTGCCTCAACATTACCTACAGCAATATGTTCCACGGGGCTCATAGGTTTCTGCTGATTTCACTGCTTCCTGCTGTCACAATAATACCCATTTCACTATGGCAAACTACTTAAGATAGATTTAGCTTTACAATATTTATTCTCTGTCTTCCTCCATTAGAATGTAAATTCCACAAGAGAAGAGATTTGTCTCTTATTCACTGGTACATTTCTAGTGCCAACCACATAGCTGATGCTTCATAAACATTTGTTGAATGAATGAATTCTAATTATAGCTTCCTCCTTAGGATTGGTCTTTTGGATCTATTTCTGGATTCTCTATTCTGTTCCATTGACCTACTTGTCTTCTCTTGTGCCAATACCACTCTCTCTAAAAGACTATAGCTCTGTTAGTTTTAATATGAGGCAGAGTGAATTCCACAAATTGCTCTTCAAAATTATCTACTGTAATTTTTTTTTTTTAATGTTTTGGCCGCATGGCTTGTAGGATCTTAATTCCTGAACCAGGGCTTGAACCTACACCCTCAGCAGTGAAAGCGCAGAGTCTCAACCACCGGACAGCCAAGGAATTCCCTAGTGAGGATTTAAAAGTGTGGAAGCTGGAACCAAATTTCCTCATTTTGAGTTCTGGTTCTGCTGTTTACTGGCTGTGTGACCCTGACCAAATTATTTAACCATTCTCTGCCTCAGTTTTCACATATATGAAATAGGCACAAAACACTACCTATATTACAGGATTATTGCTAATCTTGGCCACTTGCTTTTTGATATAACATTTATAATCAGCTTTTTAAGTTCCACCAAAAAGGAAGAAAAAAACAGTTGAGATTCTGACTGGAATTGTATTGACTTTACAGATTAAATTGGGAGATCACGGACATCTACAATAGTGTGTGTTTATATCTGTGAATATGGCATCACCTTTCTACTCGTTTAGATCTCTTGAATGTTTTTCAACAAAGTTTTAACATTTCTCCACAGAGATACTAATATTTTGTACAGGATTTTTATTATGCTCATATGAGAGATTAACCTATACATTTTCCTTTATTTTAATGTTCTGGCCAGTTTGTTATCAAGGTTATAAAGCTCCATAAAATTAATTGAGGGGGATTTTTCTTATTTTTCTATTCCCTAAACAAGTTTTGTGTGAGTTTGGATTCATCTGCTTCTTGAATGTGGAGAGAACTCATCTGTGAAATCACCTGGGCTGTGAGATTTGGAGTGAGGAACGTGGTAGCATTCTACCTATTGATGTATTGCTTTAAGGTTTATAGGTCTATTCAACTTTCCATTTCTTCTGCAGTCACTTTTGTCAAGTTATGTTTTCCCAGGATATTGTCCATTTTGTTTAAGATTTCAGATTATTGTCATAAAATAGTTCCATGTAATAACATTATTTTTTGGTAAAATATGTAATTTTACACAAGTAATTCTTTTAAAAATTAATTAAAAATATTTGTGCACAATATAGAAAGAGTAAGAGAGGGACATAAAACAGTAAAACTTAACACTACCCAGCCCACTCAAATTAATCACACAATTTTTCTATTTCCTGTGATGCACTCTGTGTTACAAAATGAGAATCATCTCCCAAGCATAATCAATGATTCTTCTTGTTTGTTTTGTTTTGTTTTCCATTCTTTTTCTTTTGGCTCTAACTTTATATCTAAAAATATTTTGGAACTCAACTATACATACATCTCCTTTCCTGATTTACTATCAGATATATAGTCTACCTCCTTAGATAACTTTTAATTTCAAAAAGCTCATTATTACTGCTTCTCTTGTATTGTTTCTACTTAATCTTATTATAATGGTATAAATATCAGTTTTGGCTGCTCTACATCTACCAGGACTAGCTTCTTTAAGTATGCTTTTATTTTCTCCTTAGCTTGGTACTTCTCAAAGCATTTACTCCAGAGGTCTGCATACAGTTTCATAAATGAGTGTCAATTAACTGCATAAAAGGATAAATAAAAATAGTAAAATATTTCATGAATGAATAAAAGTATTTAAAGTAAAGTTAACACCTTATCTCTAAATAAAGATCACCTTGAAGTGTGGCCTATTATCACCAAGGTGATTCAGATTTATCTAACAATAAAAATGTCTCAATATAGTCAACACCTACAGCAGAGTAAAACTATATTTGTAAAGCCCAGGACAGAGTCAAAATCACTTCCATGTTTCCATATGAAGAAGGTATACATTATGCATTGTTTCAACTTTCTCTGCTCTAATTATCCACTCCCCCTTAACTCAGTTCAGTTAAGTCGCTCAGTCCTGTCTGACTCTTTGCGACTCCATGAACCGCAGCATGCCAGGCCGCCCTGTCCATCACCAACTCCCAGAGCCTACTCAAACTCATGTCCATTGAGTCGGTGATGCCATCCAACCATCTCATCCTCTGTCGTCCCCTTCTCCTCCTGCCCTCAATCTTTCCTAGCATCAGGGTCTTTTCCAATGAGTCAGCTCTTCACATGAGGTGGCGAAAGTATTGGAGGTTCAGCTTTAACATCAGTCCTTCCAAAGAACACCCAGGACTGATCTCCTTTAGGATGAACTGGTTGGATCTCCTTGCAGTCCAAGGGACTCTCAAGAGTCTTCTCCAACACCACAGTTCAAAAGCATCAATTCTTCAGTGCTCAGCTTTCCTTATGGTCCAACTCTCACATCCATACATGACTACCAGAAAAACCATAGTCTTGTCTAGATGGACCTTTGTAGGCAAAGTAATGTCTCTGTTTTTTTACATGCTCTCTAGTTTGGTCATAACTTTCCTTCCAAGGAGTAAGCGTCTTTTAATTTCATGGCTGCAAGCACCATCTGCAGTGATTTTGGAGCCCAAAAAAAGCCTGTCACTGTTTCCACTGTTTCCCCATCTATTTCCCATGAAGTGATGGGACCAGATGCCATGATCTTAGTTTTCTGAATGCTGAGCTTTAAGCCAACTTTTTCACTCTCCTCTTTCACCTTCATCAAGAGGCTCTTTAGTTCTTCTTCACCTTCTGCCATAAGGGTGGTGTCATCTGCATATCTGAGGTTATTGATATTTCTCCCGGCAATCTTGATTCCAGCTTGTGCTTCATCCAGCCCAGCGTTTCACATGATGTACTCTGCATTTAAGTTAAATAAGCAGGGTGACAATATACAGCCTTGACGTCCTCCTTTTCCTATTTGGAACCAGTCTGTTGTTCCATGTCTGGTTCTAACTGTTGCTTCCTGACCTGCATACAGGTTTCTCAAGAGACAGGTCAGGTGGTCTGATATTCCCATCTCTTTCAGAATTTTCCACAGTTTATTGTGATCCACACAGTCAAAGGCTTTGGCATAGTCAATAAAGCAGAAGTAGATGTTTTTCTGGAACTTTCTTGTGTTTTCGATGACCCAGAGGATGTTGGCAATTTGATCTCTGGTTCCTCTGCCTTTTCTAAAACCAGCTTGAACATCTGGAAGTTCACCGTTCACGTATTGTTGAAGCCTGGCTTGGAGAATTTTGAGCATTACTTTACTAGCATGTGAGATGAGTACAATTGTGCGGTAGTTTGAGCATTCTTTGGCATTGCCTTATTTGGGATTGGAATGAAAACTGACCTTTGCCAGTCCTGTGGCCACTGCTGAGTTTTCCAAATTTGCTGATATATTGAGTGCAGCACTTTAACAGTGCCATATTTTAAGATATTAAATAGCTCTGCTGGAATTCCATCCCCTCCACTAGCTTTGTTCATAGTGATGCTTCCTAAGGCCCACTTGACTTCACATTCCAGGATGTCTGGCTTTAGGTGAGTGATCACACCATCATGATAATCTGGGTCGTGAAGATCTTTTTTGTGCAGTTCTTCTGTGTATTCTTGCCACCTCTTCTTAATATCTTCTGCTTCTGTTAGGTCCATACCATTTCTGTCCTTTATTGAGCCCATCTTTGCATGAAACGTTCCCTTGGTATCTCTCATTTTCTTGAAGAGATCTCTAGTCTTTCCCATTCTATTGTTTTCCTCTATTTCTTTGCATTGATCACTGAGGAAGGCTTTCTTATCTCTCCTTGCTGTTCTTTGGAACTCTGCATTCAAATGGGTATATCTTTCCTTTCCTCCTTTGCTTTTTGCTTGTCTTCTTTTCACAGCTATTTGTAAGGCCTCCCCAGACAGCCATTTTGCTTTTTTGCATTTCTTTTTCTTGGGGATGGTCTTGATCCCTGTCTCCTGTACAATGTCACGAACCTCTGTCCATAGTTCATCAGGCACTCAGATCTAGTCCCTTAACTCTATTTCTCACTTCCACTGTATAATCATAAGGGATTTGATTTAGGTCATATCTGAATGGTTTAGTGGTTTTCCCCACTTTCTTCAATTTAAGTCTGAATTTGGCAATAAGGAGTTCATGATCTGAGCCACAATCTGCTCCTGGTCTTGTTTTTGCTGACTGTATAGAGCTTCTCCATCTTTGGCTGCAAAGGATATAATAAGTCTGATTTTGGTGTTGGCCATGTGGTGATGTCCATGTGTAGAGTCTTCTCTTGTGTTTTTGGAAGAGGGTGTTGGCTATGACCAGTATGTTCTCTTGGCAAAACTCTATTAGCCTTTGCTCTGCTTCATTCCGTATTCCAAGGCCAAATTTGCCTGTTACTCCAGGTGTTTCTTGACTTCCTACTTTTGCATTCCAGTCCCCTATAATGAAAAGGACATCTTTTTTGGGTGTTAGTTCTAAAAGGTCTTGTAGGTCTTCATAGAACTGTTCACCTTCAGCTTCTTCAGCATTACTCGTTGGGGCATAGCCTTGGATTACTGTGATATTGAATGGTTTGCCTTGGAAATGAACAGAGATCATTCTGTCGTTTTTGAGATTGTATCCAAGTACTGCGTTTCAGACTCTTTTGTTGACTATGATGGCTACTCCATTTCTTCTAAGGGTTTCCTGCCCACAGTAATAGATATAATGGTCATCTGATTTAAATTCACCCATTCCAGTCCATTTTAGTTTGCTGATTCCTAGAATGTCGACATTCACTCTTGCCATCTTCTGTTTGACCACTTCCAGTTTGCCTTGATTCATGGACCTAACATTCCAGGTTCCTAAGCAATATTGCTCTTTATAGCATCGGACCTTGCTTCTATCACCAGTCACATCCACAGCTGGGTGTGGTTTTTGCTTTGGCTCCGTCTCTTCATTCTTTCTGAAGTTATTTCTCCACTGATCTCCAGTAGCATATTGGGCACCTAGTGACCTGGGGAGTTCCTCTTTCAGTATCCTATCCTTTTGCCTTTTCATACTGTTCATGGGGTTCTCAAGGCAAGAATACTGAAGTGGTTTGCCATTCCCTTCTCCAGTGGCCCACATTCTGTCAGACCTCTCCACCACGACCCGTCCATCTTGGGTGGCCCCACACGGCATGGCCTAGTTTCATTGAGTTAGAAAAGCTGTGGTCCATGTGATCAGATTGGATAGTTTTCTGTGATTGTGGTTTCAGTCCATCTGCCCTCTGATGCCCTCTCTCAGCGCCGACTGTCTTACTTGGGTTTCTCTTACCTTGGACGTGGAGTATCTCTTCATGGCTGCTCCAGCAAAGTGCAGCGGCTGCTCCTTACCTTGGATGTGGGGTATGTCCTCATGACCACCACTCCTGACCTTGGATGTGGGGTATCTCCTCTGCTGTGCGCCGCTCCTGCCCCCCTAATTAGTTACATTTATATTCTCTGTAATCCACTGAATCTGCTCTTTTAAGGTAGACAATGATCTCTCTCTTGCCAAAACCAGGGGTCACTTCTTTCTGTTATCTGAACACTCAGAGGCTAATCAATCTAAAGTCTAATTCTCCTTCTTGAAATTCCTTTTTCCTTAAACTTCTAAGAAGACACGTAGGTCTGGATTATTCTTCTTTCATTGGACATCCTTTCTTCGTCTTCTGGTGGCTCTTCTATTTTTTCACAGCTCTAAGTGTCAGAAGTTTCCAGGGCTGGTGCCTGATCTTCCTTTTCTGTATCTGTGCATCATCTCTGTGTCCTCATCTAGTGCCAGGACTTTGGTGCATATATTCCTTAAAGATTCCAGCTCTCAATCCCCAGGTCTAAGCTCTCTTCTGAAGTACAAGCACATGAGTCAGAATCTCTATTTGACATCTTCATCTAAATATCCAGTTGGCATCTCACCCTGAACACTTCAAAATAAAACAACCAGCTGACCTTCCTTAATGCCACAGATAACAGTATCTTTCTGAGTAGTATAGAAATCAGATCAGATCAGATCAGTCACTCACTCGTGTCCGACTCTTTGCGACCCCATGAATCACAGCACGCCAGGCCTCCCTGTCCATCACCAACTCCCGGAGTTCACTCAGACTCACGTCCATTGAATCAGTGATGCCATCCAGCCATCTCATCCTCTGTCGTCCCCTTCTCCTCCTGCCCTCAATCCCTCCCAGCATCAGAGTCTTTTCCAATGAGTCAACTCTTCACCTGAGGTGGCCAAAGTACTGGAGTTTCAGCTTTAGCATCATTCCTTCCAAAGAAATCCCAGGGCTGATCTCCTTCAGAATGGACTGGTTGCAATTAAATATGTTTTGGAAGTTGAGCAACTGGATGACCCAGGAGGTGTTTTATTATGGATGTGCCATATTTGTTGTCATGTTAGTCTCCAAAATTATTGCTTTTTCCCTAAGTGCATTTCTATAATGGTTGAACTATAATAATAACATTATTTTTTAAATCTTCTGTATTTCTAATGTAAACTTTCTTTCATTTATTACTTTATTTCTTTACTAATTGATTAGCATTATCAAAAGTTTTTTCAAAGAACTCATCTTTTCAATTATCAATTTGGTGGTTAAATTCTCTCTATTATAGTTTTGTTTTAAATTTTATTAATTCCCACCTTTATCTTTTATTTCATTCCTTCTACTTTCTTTTCCTTTATTTCACTGTTTCCTTTCTAAATTCCTAAGTTGGGCACTTAATATATAAATACTCATTCTTTCTTGTCTCTGTATAAATGTACTTTAGGCTATAAATCTCTCTAAGTACACTATTCCTTTGGTAAATTCTAGATTTTGACATGAGGTGTTTTTATTAACATTCAGTTATAAGTATTTTCTAATTTACATTATGACTACTTCTTTGACCTATGAGCTAATCAAACATCATTGTCAAAATTTCTATATATATTTTAAAGTTACTTTTTCACTATTGACTTCTTTTTTAATTTATCTAATTATATTCATTGGAGGATAATTACCTTACAATATTGTGATGGTTTTTGCCATACATCAACATGAATTAGCCTCAGGTACGCATGTGTCCCTCCCATCCTGAACACCCCTCCCACCTACATCCCCACCATATCCCTCTGGGTTGTCCCAGAGAACTGGCTTTGGGTGCCCTGCTTCATGCATCTAACTTGGACTGGTCATCTATTTTACATATGGTAATATACATGTTTCAATGCTATTCTCTCAAATCATCCCACCCTCACATTCTCCCACAGAGTCCAAAAGTCTGTTCTTTACATCTGTGTCTCTTTTGCTCCCGTGCATATAGGATCATACTTTGTCAACAAAGGTCCATCTAGTCAAGGCTATGGTTTTACCAGTGGTCATGTATGGATGTGAGAGTTGGACCATAAGGAAAGCTGAGCGCTGAAGAATTGATGTTTTTGAACTGTGGTGTTGGAGAAGTCTCTTGAGAGTTCCTTGGACTGCAAGGAGATCCAACCAGTCCATCCTAAAGGAGATCAGTCCTGGGTGTTCATTGAAAGGACTGATGTTGAAGCTGAAACTCCAATACTTTGGCCACCTGATGAGAAGAGCTGACTCATCTGAAAAGACCCTGATGCTGGGAAAGATTGAAGGCAGGAGGAGAAGGGGATGACAGAGGATGAGATGGTTGGATGGCATCACCAACTCAATGGACATGGGTTTGGGTAAACTCTGGGAGTTGGTGATGGACAGGGAGGCCTGGCGTGCTGTGGTTCATGGAGTTGCAACGAGTCGGACACGACTGAGTGACTGAACTGATATAGGATCATCATTACCGTCTTTCTAAATTCCATATATATGCATTAATATACAGTATTTGTCTTTATCTTTCTGATTTACTTCACTCTGTATGACAGGCTCCAGTTTCATCCACCTCATTAGAATTAACTCAAATGTGTTCTTTTCTATAGCTGAGTAATGTTCTATTGTGTATATGTACCACAACTTCCTTATCAATTCATCTCTCAATGGACATCTAGGCTGCTTTCTTGTCCTAGCAATTGTAAATAGTACTGCAATGAACATTGGGGTATATGTGTCTCTTTCCTAATTTAATTGAACTGTGACTAGAGTATACACATGGTCTTTATGTTTTAGCTATGTCTTTGTAACAATATATAACTTGATTTTGAAAAAAACTAATTTGGTGTTTTTCAGTCTCTCAGTCATGTCCAACTCTTTGCAATCGCATGGACTGCAGCATGCCAGGCTTCCCTGTTCTTCACTATCTCCCAGAGTTTGCTCAAACTCATGTCCATCCAATCATCTCATCCTCTGTCACCCACTTCTCTTGCCCTCAATCTTTCCTAGCATCAGGGTCTTTTCCAATGAGTTGGCTCTTCACATTAGGTGGCCAAAATATTGGAGCTTCAGCTTCACCATCAGATCATCCAATGAATATTCTGGGTTGATTTCCTTGGATTGACTGGTTTGATCTCCTTGCTGTCCAAGAGACTCTCAAAAGTCCTCTCCAGCACAACTATTTGAAAGCATCGATTCTTCGGTGCTCAGCCTTCTTTATGGTCCAACTCTCACATCCATATATGACTACTGGAAAAAACACAGCTTTGATTATATGGACCTTTGTCAGCAAAGTGATGTCTCTGCTTTTTAACACACTGTTTGTCATAGTTTTTCTTCCAAGGAGCGAGCGTCCTTTAATTTCATGGCTGCAGTCACCATCCACAGTGATTTTGGAGCCCTAGAAAATAGTCTGTCACTATTTACATTGTTTCTCCATCTATTTGCCATAAAGTGATAGGACCAGATGCCATGATCTTAGTTTTTTGAATGTTGAGATTTAAGGCAGCTTTTTCACTCTCCTCTTTCACTTTCATTAAGAGGCTCTTTAGTTCCTCTTCACTTTCTGCCATAAGGGTGGTGTTATCTGCATATCTGAGTTTTTTTATGTTTCTCCCTGTGATCTTGATTCCAATTGTGATTCATCCAGCCTGTCATTTCACATGATGTACTCTGCATATAGTTAAATGAGCAGAGTAACAATATACAGCCTTGTTGTACTCCTTTCCCAATTTTGAACCAGTCCATTGTTCCATGGCCAGTTCTAACTGTTGCTTCTCGACCTGCATACAGGTTTCTTAGGAGGCAGGTAAGGTAGTCTGGTATTCCTATCTCTTTAAGAATTTTCCACAGTTTGTTGTGATCCACACAGTCAAAGGCTTTAGCACAGTCAATGAAGCAGAAGTAGATGTTTTTTTCTGGAATTCTCTTGTTTTTGCTATGATCCAACGGATGTTGGCAATTTGATCTCTCATTCCTCTGCCTATTCTATATCCTGCTTGTACATCTGGTAGTTCTCAGTTCATGTACTGTTGAAGCCTAGCTTGAAGGATTTCAAGCATTACCTTGCTAGCAAGTGAAATGAGTGCAATTGTATGGTAGTTCAAACATTCTTTTGCATTGGCCTTCTTTGGGATTGGAATGAAAACTGACCTTTTCCAGTCCTGTGGCCACTACTGAGTTTTCCAAATTTGCTGGCATATTGAATGTAGCACTTTAACAGCATCATCTTTTAGAATTTGAAATAGCTCAGCTGGAATTCCATCACTTTCACTAGCTTTGTTCATAATAATGCTTCCTAAGGCCCAATTACCAATTTAAAATTTCAGTACTTTGGTAGATTTCATCAAATTACATTTATTCTGATCACTGTCATATTTTTATTTATTCATACCATCTAATTTAATGTTTTATATTTACTCTGATTTTTTATGCTTCTTTTTTCTCTTTTTCTGTCTTATTTACAAGTAATTGAGGTTTCCTTGTTCAATTTTTCCCTCTACTAGTTTGTATGTTGTAGTTTCCATTTTCTATTCTTTTAGTAGTTACTATTAAATTTCAATATTCATACTTAAATAAACCAAGTCTAAATTTAATTACTATTTCTACCTTCTGGTTTCCCTCATGGCTCTGAAGTTAAAGTGGCTGCCTGCAATGTGGGAGACCTGGGTTCAATCCCTGGGTTGGGAAAAATCCCCTGGAGAAGGAAATGGCAACCCACTCCAGTACTCTTGCCTGAAAAATTCCATGGATGGAGGAGCCTGGTAGGCTACAGTCCATAGGATTGTAAACAGTCTGACACAACTGAGCAACTTCACTTCACTTCACCTTTCTCTCAAATGATACAAAGATCTTCTAATGCTTTAATGCTGATCACCCCCTCAGCCTATTTGTTGTTTTTGTCCAATAAATTAATTGCACCATTTTTTAAACTCCCAACTCAGTCACTATAGTGTTTCACATAGCAAATGGTTGTTTATATTTATCTAAGTTTCTTTGCTCATTATTCTTTTTCTCATCTCATTCTTCTTTCTGGAAATTCAATAAGATCTTTAGTGATGATCTGATTTTATATATATATAAATGTCTTTATTTGGCTCTTATTTATCAATATTAACTTTTCAAGGATGAATATTCTAGGTTGACAGATATTTTCCCTTGGCACTTTGAAAGTATTATCCCTCTATCTTCTGACTCTGTTGCTTTTGAGAAGTCTGTTCTCAGTTTAATAGTCATTGCTTTGGAAATAATTCCTTATTTCTGCTTGACCCCTTTTCAAACATTCTCTATCTTTTTACCAAAATGTATCTCTATCTTTTTACCATACAGCTTTCTTTGTCTTTGTTCGGCCTGAGATTTATTGTAATTCCCAAATCTAAGTATTCATGTCTTTCATCAATAATGGAAAATTATCAGCCGTTTTTCTTTGAATTTTGTTTCTCTCTCATTTTCTTCATCTAGAAATGCAATTAGATTTATGATATATTGCCTCATTCTACCATCCATATCTTTTAATTTCTTATTTATAATTCCTATCACTTTCTCTCTCTTTCTGTTGCATTCTGAACAATTTCTTCAGATCTATTTTTCTGATCACTAACAGTCTATTTCTGTCTAATTTGCTATTTAATCTGTCAATTGAATATTTTAAATTAAACTAACAATTACATTTCTCATTCTGAAAAAATGTATTCAAGTTCTTTTTAAAAGTGACCTAGGCTTCTGTGACACCAGATGTGATGGTATAGATTAACTCATCCCTACTCTCCTTGCTGCAACCAGAAATACTAGAAATAGCACATGAGGAAATAGAAAGAGAACTGTGAAAGGTGGAAAGATGACAATGAAATGTTTAGAGAGCCATGGACTTCAGGAAAGGGACATCTGCAGGGCATCTAAGAATCTCCTACCTGACAGATGTTGACCCAGGCCTATCATAACTGAACCCCAATCTAGTAACACAAGGAAACCAGGTAGGTTCATTTCTTCCCCAGATGGAACAAGAGCCCCAGTAACAACCCCAAGTGATCTTAGCAACATTGGCAAGGGAGATTAATGGGGATCACCTCTGACAATAAGTAAGCAGAACAAGTTTCTCCTTCCACACCAGATCCAAGAACCTCCTCCACCACAGAGAGACAATATGTGGCCAGACAGTATCACCACGGGGTACCCTTCCATAACAAATGACCTAGGCCTGCGAATTTATTTGTACCCATGGGCCTGAGACTCCTCTGCCCCAACCAGGGACATGGAATATGGCAGCTCATGGGTACCAACAAGGAAAATCCCATTGCAACAAGTCATCTGGGCCTGAAGCCATTCAATCTCCCACAGACAGGAGGGTAATACTGCCACAAGAAGCACCTGGCCAGAAAGAAATCTCCTTCTCCCACAGAGCCAGAGACGTCCCTCCAAAATAAGTGAGAGGCAGGGCCAGTGGTGACGGAGACCCCACCATAAGTGGCTTGGACCAGGAAGCATCCTTCTTCCCTGTAGAGAATCCCTTTCCCCATAAACATGCACTAGGCAGTCTGACTTGAGAAAAGTGCTTCTGCAGAGACCAATGAGAACCCAAGCAGCACCAGATAAACCAAGGAGATGAACAGATAATAGCAAAGGCTATGAAAATTAAATTATCATTGGAACCAGAACCTACAAAAGTAGGCCAGAACCAGTGTGCTGTACCTAAACAGGATGAACTGCCTGCTAAAATAAGAGATTTAAATAGGACCCAGAGTGTTTCAACATAATGGCCAAAATGTCCAAGATACAATAAAAATCATCTGGCTCTTCATAAGAAGAATCAAAGCCAGAAAAATCACAACATGAACAAGAAAAAAAAAACAATCAAATAACACCAACACCAAGATGAATCAGATGTTAGAACTATCTGTCAAGGATCATAAAACAGCCATCATAAAAATGCTTCAACAAGCAGTTACACATTCACTGAAAAAAAGTGAAAAACAGAAAATCTCAGAAAATAAATGGAAGTTACAAAAAATGGAAATTATGGAACTGGAAAATACAATACAAAACTTGCCACATGGGCTCAATAGTAGAGTGGAGATGACAGAGGATAAAATCAGTAAATTTGAGGACTGGTCAATAGAATTCACCATATCTGATGAACAGAAACAAAAAGGATTGAGAACAAAATGAAGTGAATCTCAGATGCCTGAGGGACAAAACAAAAATCCAACATTCTTTTCATCAGAGTTCCCAAATGAGAAGAGAATGCAACTGAAAGAATTGTTGAAAAAGTAATCTTTGAAGCTTCCTAAAATTAGTGAAATACATAAACCTACCCATGGAAGAAGCTGAGTGAACACCATAAAGGATAACTCTAACAAAATCCAAACCAAGGCACATCACAAATAAACATCAAAAGCCCAGTCTGTAAAAGGAAAAACTGATAAATTGAACTTCATAAAAAATTAAAATCTATTGCTCTGCACAAGACTTTTAAGAGAATGAAAAAACAAAGACTGGGAATATTATTTGCAAAGCACACATCTGACAAAGGATTCATACCTAGAATATATAAAGAACTCTCAAAACTCATTAATTAAAGAA
The DNA here is from genome assembly GCF_029407905.1 of Bubalus kerabau. Classification (NCBI taxonomy): domain Eukaryota; kingdom Metazoa; phylum Chordata; class Mammalia; order Artiodactyla; family Bovidae; genus Bubalus; species Bubalus kerabau. Next base: position 95,936,533 of record NC_073647.1, on the reverse strand, counting down.
GCAAATAATCCAATTAGAATATGTGCAACAAACATGAATAGACATTTTACTAAAGACTGTATACAAGGGCAAATAAGCACATCATTAGGGAAATGGTAATAAAAACCATAATGAATTATTACTACACACCTATCAGAATAACTAAAATAAAAAATAGTGACAATACCAAATGCTAACAAGGATGCAGGGAGAAGGCGATGGCACCCCACTCCAGTACTCTTGCCTGGAAAATCCCATGGACAGAGGAGCCTGGTAGGCTGCAGTCCATGGGGTTGCTAAGAGTCGGACATGACTGAGTGACTTCATTCTCACTTTCATGCATTGGAAGGAAATGGCAACCCACTCCAGTGTTCTTGCCTGGAGAATCCAAGGGACGGGGGAGCCTGGTGGGCTGCCGTCTATGGGATCGCACAGAGTCGGACACGAATGAAGCAACTTAGCAGCAGCAGCAGCAAGGATGCAGAAAAAATGGATCACTCATACATCGCTGATGGAAATGTAAAGTCGTAAAATCACCCTGGAAAGTAGATTAGTAGTTTCCTTTTTTAAATAATGATCACATGATCCAGCAATTGCACTCTTGGGCATTAATCCAAGAGAAATGAAAACTTCTATTTACACAAAAACCTGAACACAAATGTTCATAATATCATATAATAGTCAAAAACTAGAAACAATCCAGATATCCTTCATCCTGTGAATGGGTAAACAGACTGGTACATCCATATTGTGGAAAATAAAAAGGAACAAACTATTAATAAAAAACAAATTAGATAAATTTATAGGCAATGTGAAGAAGGCTGAGCACTGAAGAATTGATGCTTTTGAACTGTGGTGTTGGAGAAGACTCTTGAGAGTCCCTTGGACTGCAAGGAGATCCAACCAGTCCATTCTGAAGGAGATCAGCCCTGGGTGTTCTTTGGAAGGAATGATGCTGAAGCTGAAACTCCAGTACTTTGGCCACCTCATACGAAGGGTTGACTCATTGGAAAAGACTCTGATGCTGGGAGGGATTGGGGGCAGGAGGAGAAGGGGACGACAGAGGATGAGATGGCTGGATGGCATCACTGACTCGATGGACGTGAGTCTGAGTGAACTCCGGGAGTTGGTGATGGACAGGGAGGCCTGGCGTGCTGCGATTCATGGGCTCGCAAAGAGTCAGACACGAGTGAGCGACTGATCTGATCTGATCTGATAGGCAATTATGTCGAGTGAAAAAAAGTTAACCCTGCAAGGTTACATACTGTAGGATTCCATCTATATAGCACTTTTGAAATGATGAAATTATTGAGTTAAAAAACAGATTAGTGGTCATCAGGAATTAGAGAGAGGCATGGAGAAAGGAGTGTAGTGGGTATGTTTATAAAAAAAAAGAAACATAAGAGATCCTTGGATGATAGAACTGTTTCATGTTTTAACTGTGGAAGTTGATACCTAACACGTGTGATAAAATGGCATAGAATTAAACACATACACATACAGACAGAGAGAGACAGACAGACAGACAGACACACACACACACACGAATACAAGCAAAACATAGGGAATCTGAATAAAATTGGTGAATTACAACAATACTAATATCTTGGTTATGTTGCACTATAGTTAGGCAAGCTCTCACCCTTGGGGCAAATTGGGTAGAGGGTACATGAGTTCTCTCTGTATGTCTTACAACTATATATGAATCTACAACTATTTCAAAATAAGATTAATTTTAAAAGAATTATAATAAATGTGGTATATTCTTATGATGTATTATTCAGCAATAAAAAGGAATAAAGGATATTGACTTCCAGAATTGCAGTGTAAGGAATGCTGCAAGTCCTCTCCCCAGAGAAAAACCAATCTCACTGCTGAAGATTATTTTTAAAACAACCATTTAAAGTCTCTGGAAACTGTTCTAAGCATGTACCCCAAACAGAGAAACATCTATTTTAAAAAGGTGTGACAGTGAGAGTCTGTGGTCTTTGAGTCATGACACACTCCCTTATCAACACCCCAGCTCTCATAACAGTCATGTGCGGCCAAGAAGACAAGCCTCTTTCTTCATCTACCTCCCAGTCTGGCACTGTGGTTTCATCTTTGGAGGGGCAAGTCTCATTTCTCCAAGATTCATATTTCAGAAGCTCTACTTTGGGCAAACACTGCCAAGAGGACCAGTCTCCTTTCCCCAACCCAATCTCCATTGGTAAGACAGAAACTTGACTCTAGGCATGACAGGTTGAGAAAGTTGGGTCCCAAATGCCCTTGTTCCAGCTTATTCACAGGGTTAAGGGGCAAGTTCAAAAGGGGCTACTATCTCAGCTGTGAGCCTTACTCATAGAGCAGTACCGTCACAGAAGCAGAAGAATCAGGCCACTGCCCCCACCTTTAACTCCTGTATAAGGGTAAAGAGTTTCTACCCAAAGTGAGACAGACCATACGAACAGAGAACTCACACTTACAAGGGGAATTAATCTACAACAAAGGAGGAAAGAATATACAATGGGGGAAAGATAGCCTCTTCAATAAAAGGTGTTGGCAAAACTGGATAGCTATATGCAAAGGAATCAGCCTGGGCCACTCTCACACTGTGCACAAAAATAAATTTAAAATAGATTAAGGACTTAAATGTAAGATCTGAAACCATAAAACTTCTAGAAGAAAACATAGGCAGTATGCTCTTTAACATCGGTCTTAGCAATATTTGGGGGGTATGTCTCCTCAGGGAAAAGAAACAAAATAAAAAACAAACAAATGGGACTCGATCGGACTAAAAAACGTCTGCACAGTGAAGGAAACTATCAACAAAATGAAAACACCACCTACCAAATGAGAGAAAATAGCTTCAAATTATATATCTGATAAGGGGTTAATATCCAAAATATACAAAGAACTCACACAAGTCAACATCAAAAAAAATTAATAAACCCAATTAAAATGGGCAAAAGATCTGAATAAATATTTTTCCAAAGAATTCATATAGATAACCAATAGGCACAGGAAAAGATGCTCAACATCACTAATCATCAGGGAAAGGCAAATCAAAAACACAATGAGCTATCATGTCACACCTGTCAGAATGGTTATCATCAAAAAGACAATAAATAACAAATGTAGGCAAGAATGTGGAGAAAAGGAAACCTTCATACACTGTTGATGGGAATGTAAATTGGTACAGCCACCATGGAAAATAGTATGAAGATTTCTCAAAAAATTAAAAATGGAGCTAACATACAATCCAGCAATTCCATTCCTGGGTATTTATCTGAAGAAAATGAAAACACTAATTAGAAAAGATATATGTACTCCTATGTTCGTTACAGCATTATTTACAATAGCCAAGATATGGAAGCAATCTAAGTGTCCATCAACAGATGAGTGGATAAAGATGTGAGATAGATAAATAAGTAGAAATACACACATGAAATATTACGAAGTCATAAAAAAGAATGAAATCTAGCATTTGCAACAACACGGATATAATATATAGAATCCAGAAAACAAAACAAATGAGCAAACATAACAAACAAAATGGAAACAGAGCCATAGATTCAGAGGACAAAAAGATGGTTGCTGGCGGGGAGAGAGGGGAAGGAGAGTAATAGGTGAGGGAGATTAAGAGGTACAAACTTCCAACTACAAAATCAATGAGTCACAGGTATGAAATATAGTGTGGAATGTAGTCAATAAATATGTAATATCTTTGTATAATGACATATGGTAACTCAATTTATCATGGTGATCATTTTGAAATGTATAGAAATATCAAATAACTATGTTGCATAACAGGACTTCAAAAACAAACAAACTCATAGAAAAAAAGAGATCAGATTTGTGGTTAGTAGAGGCAGGAGTCGGAGAAGACAATGGCAACCCACTCCGGTACTCTTGCCTGGAAAATCCCATGGACAGAGGAGCCTGGTGGGCTGCAGTCCATGGGGTCACTAAGAGTCGGACACGACTGAGCGACTTCCCTTTCACTTTTCACTTTCATGCATTGGAGAAGGAAATGGCAACCCACTCCAGTATTCTTGCCTGGAGAATCCAAGGGACGGGGGAGCCTGGTGGGCTGCCGTCTCTGGGGTCGCACAGAGTTGGACACGACTGAAGCGACTTAGCAGCAGCAGCAGCAGCAGAGGCAGGAGTGGGGAGACAGGAAATTGGATGAAGGCAGTCAAAAGGTACAAACTCTCAGTTATAAGATTAAATACATACTAGAGATGTAGTATAGTGGTGGTGATTTAGTCGCTAAGTCATGTTCAACTCTTGCAACCCCAGAGATGTAGTGTACAGCATGATAAATATAATTAACACTGCAGTATGTTATAGATGAAAGTTGTTAAGAGACTTAATCCTAACAGTTCTAATCACAAGGAAAACATCTTTTTCTATTTATTATTTTTGTATCTATATGAGGTGATGAATATTTACTAAATTTGTTGTGGCAATAATTTTTTGATGTATTTAAGTCAAATCATTATGTTGTATACCTTAAACTTATATGATGCTGTATGTCAATTAGATCTCACTAAAACTGAAAGAAAAACATTTTAAACAAAAGGCTCTGTAGCCCTCCTCAAAGGAACTGACATTACTTGGAATAGAGTGTGGGGAAGTTCATGTCTAAGTCTTGTTCAAAACAATGGAGACCTTGATGGTAAACAATTAAAAGGAAGTTAGTAGCTCCAGAATACTCAAAGCAACAAGTAAAATAGTATACCATCTAGAAGTTTAACAGAAAGACACAGAGCTTATGCGGGATCTGAGCAGCCACAAACATTGGTAACACTCTGCTTCTACAAAGGGAATCTACTTTAATCAGATCAGACCATGGAGTGATTCACACCCCAGGGCATCATCACAATCAACAGACTAATCAGCTAGCAATTAATTGAGGCTAACAACTGGGTGGGATACCAGTAGAGGAAAACCATCCCAGGTACTCAAGGAGACTGTGCACTTGTCCAAGGCTGTGCCTCCGAGGAGGACAGAAGAGGCAGCGAACTGTGGGGGAAACAGGTATCACTGAAACAGTCCAGAAAAGTCACTAAACCATAGCCAAGAAAACAAGCAAACAACAATAAAAATAAACCCCAGGGAACAGGGGAATCAGTATCCAGGGTTGCGGATGCTGCTGCTGCTGCTGCTACGTCGCTTCAGTTGTGTCCGACTCTGTGCGACCCCATAGACGGCAGCCCACCAGGCTCCCCCATCCCTGGGATTCTCCAGGCAAGAACACTGGAGTGGGTTGCCATTTCCTTCTCCAATGCATGAAAGTGAAAAGTGAAAGTGAAGTCGCTCAGTCGTGTCTGACTCGTAGCAACCCCATGGACTGCAGCCTACCAGGCTCCTCCATCCATGGGATTTTCCAGGCAAGAGTACTGGAGTGGGGTGCCATCGCCTTCTCCGAGGGTTGCTACAATATATTATCTAAAACATTCTGTTTTCAAAAAAAATATTATAAGATGTGCAAACAATAGGAAAGTGTGACCCATAAACAGGAAATAAAGTAGGGGCAATACAAACTGCTTGTTAGGAAGCCCAGATGTCAGACTTAGCAGATAGACTTCAGAACAGTTACTACAGATATGTTCAAAGAACTAAAGTAAACTATAATTTAAAATGTAAAGTAAACTATTTTGGCAATGTCTCATCAAATAGGAAATATTAATAAAGAGATAGGAGTTATTTTTTATGAAAACCAAATAGAAACTCTGGAGCTAAAAATGTAATAATTGGAACTTTTATATTCACTAGAGAAGTTCAAGAGTAATTAGAGCTAGTAGAAAAAAGAATCTGTGACCTCGAAGATAAATCGCTGAGATTATACAATCTGAAAAACAGAGAAAAAAGAAAGAAAAAAAAAATTAACAGAGTCTCAGTGAAGTGTGAGACACCATTAAATACAGCAACATACATGTAATGGGAGTACCAGAAGGGGAGGATAGAGAGAAAAGAGCAGAAAAATACTCAATGAGATAATGACTGCAAACTTCCCAAATCTGATGAAAAACATTAACTTGTACATCAAAGAAGCTTGATAAACTCCAAGTATTAATACAATAAAGACAAAGAGATCCATATCCAGATACATCATAGTTAAAATGTTGAATGACAAAGACAAGGAGAAAATCTTGACAAATTGTCAAATGCAAGATGCCCCAATAAAATTAGCAGCTAACTTCTAATCAATAACGAAGACTGTAAGGCAGTGGGATGGCATGTTTAAAGCCCTAAAAGAAAACAAAATTATCAACCAAGAAACATATACAACAAGACTGTTTTTCAAAAATGAAGGAAAAATTAAGACATTCCCAACTTGGCAGTTGCTTTAAATGTAAACACACGGTTACCTTAAGAGACAAGAAAAATTAAAACATGTCTACACCAAGACTTGTACATGCATATTCATAGCAGCATTGTTCAGAACAGCTGAAGGGTGGGAACAGACCCAATGTGCATTGACTGACAAATGGATGAACAAAATGTATATCCATACAATGAAATGTTATTTAGCCATAAAAAGAAATGAAGTACTTATAGATACATGTTAAGCATGAATGAGCCTTGAAAACATTATGCTAAGTGAAAGATGCATGCGTGTGTGCTAAGTCGCTTCAGTCTTTGTGACCCTGTGGACTGTAGCCTGCCAGGCTCCTCTGTCCATGAGAGTCTCTAGGCAAGAATACTGCAGTGGGTTGCCATATCCTCCTCCAGGGCATCTTCCCGACCTAGGGATTGAACCTGTGTCTCTTTGTCTCCTGCATTGGCAGGCAGCTTGTTTACCACTAGTGCCACCTGGGAAGCCCAAGTGAAAGATGTCAGTCACAATAAAAACATATTATGTCATTGGTATGAAATGTTCATAATAGGAAAATCTATAGAGAAACCGAATAGATTAATGGTTGTTTAGGGCTGGGGGTAGGGACGAGAGCTGGAGAGTGGTGGCAGAGGGGTTTAGGGTTTCTTTTTGGGTTAATGAAAATATTCTAAAATCGGTGTGGTGATGGTTGCATGGTTCTGTGAATATACTAAAAATCAGTGTACTGCACACTTCTATGGGTAAATTGTATGGTATGTGAATTATATCTCAATAAAGCTGTTTCCAAAAAGAGGGGGATAAAGTGTCTGATAAACACAATAACATGTAGAATATAAAAACATTATATGACCAAAATAAGTAGAACCCTAAAAAGTATATACTGTTACTCCATTATATGAAATTCTATAACAATAACAGAAAATATATGCATGGTGCCTACAGGGGCCAAGGGGTAACTGAAAGTAGAAATGAGAGAACTTTCAAGTGTGATAAAAATGTTTTATACTTTGACTTAGAGTGGTAAAAATACAATGTACACATTCATAAAAATGCATTGAGTTATTATATTTGGGATAAGTACATTTCACTGTATGTAAATTTTATCTCAATTGAGACAGAATATAAGAGACAAGAGGAAGGAGAGAGAGGAAAGGGAGCAGACATAGAACCTATTTAAAGTAAAATCTATAAATTTGACATTCAGCAGGATACAAAGGGTAAGGAAGAGGAAGGGATCTAAAACAACAAAAGGGGGCAGATTCTATTAGAATCCTGGCTTAAAAACCAGATAATCCTCCAAGACCTGTCTGTGAGACTGGCAATCTCACTTCTCTGAGCCTTGGTTTGCTGCTGCTGCTGCTGCTAAGTCGCTTCAGTCATGTCTGACTCTGTGCGACCCCATAGATGGCAGCCCACCAGGCTCCCCCGTCCCTGGGATTCTCCAGGCAAGAACTCTGGAGTGGGTTGTCATTGCCTTCTCCATTGTGTGAAAGTGAAAAGTGAAAGTGAAGTCGCTCAGTTGCGTCCGACTCATAGCGACCCCATGGACTGCAGCCTACCAGACTCCTCCATCCATGGGATTTTCTAGGCAAGAGTACTGGAGTGGCTTGCCATTGCCTTCTCCGGAGCCTTGGTTTATTCATCTGTAAAAAAGAATTGTGATCCCTCTTTCACAAGGTTTTTATGAGGACTAATGAAATCATACATATAAAGTGCCTAGAGGTCTTTATTATTATGACTCCAGATCTCTAACTTTGCCCCTCAATAGGTCAAGTTCTTCCTCTGGGATGGGATAGGGTCTTGGACACAGGAAGGATTTGTATAAGGAATACCTGAAGGAAGGAGCCAAAAGTGAAAATGAGCAGGAGTTTCCCAGCTTACTGATGGATGGACTTAGAGCCCAAGATGAAAGTCGCTACATCTATTGATATTTCCAGGAGCCTTTTCCCCCACCTAATTCTTAAGCTGAGAGGTGAGATGCTGGTGGTATCCTTACTCTGCCAGCTCATATTCAGAGAGGCATAAACCCCTCCAAACCTTCTTATCTCTGTCTGGGCGGTCAGGCTTGGCTTTAAACTCATTTTCTGGCTCAGTGGATAGAGCAGTACTGTCTCTGAGAGCAATGGGACATTTCTCTGAGGTCCATGGAGGAGCCTACATCTTTTGCATCAGATAAAAAGTCTGCTTCGTCTTCCATCCATGCCCTAATGTCCAAAGGTGTGCAGAGCCCAGAGAGTGAGAGGTGGGCCAGCTGGGTTCTGGATCATGTTTGACCTATCAGAGCTACCTGGCAAAGAATGATAGAAGCTAAGTCATGATTCCTAAGTTAACTTCAAGGCATACTTAGGATGCCTTTGAGAATACTTACTTGTGACAGACTTTGAGATGGGTGCTTGGTGATCTTAAGGGGCTTCATGCTGATAATTTTGAGACTGAGCATGCTTTGAGAGGAATTATAACCTTCCTAGTGTCTTGAACACCCTGTTTCTCCATTCACTTTCCATATCCCTAGAAGAACTCTGACGGAGGAAGTCTGGATACAGGCCAAAGTGAGCAGCAGCCCTTCTCAGTGATGGTCTGAGACTTACCAGTCTCAGGACTTGACCAAGTTGTGTCTTTCTCTTGCCCCAGCTGAGAGCCATGTTCTTGGCAGCACTGCAGAGAGGGTTGAGAAGCCATAAGGAACTAGGGAAAGCAGCCAGCAATTTGGAGATCTGACAGCCTTATTTCACAAGTCACCTCAGGTGAGGAAAAGTAACTTCAGTTACCATGGGGGGGCAGCAGAGGCCAAATTACAGAGCCCTTAGCCTAGACTCAGAACTCCTGGGTTAGAATCTGTGCCTGTGCATGGAGCCATGCCCGGGCAGCATCACTCCCTGAAGCCCAGTTCATATGGAACCCAATGTAGAGGATGGAGTCAGCCCAAAGAGCAACCAGAGAAGTTAGAGAAGACGAAACGTTCCAGGACTGTGAGGCAGCCTCAGGGACTGAGAATACCGCAACAAAGAAGTCCAAAGCATGGTAAATGAGAGGGGCAGTTATTTGCAAATAATTCAGTTCAGTCCTTACTATGTCTGTGGGGCTCCCGGGTGGCACAGAGGTAAAGAATTCACATGCCAATGCAAGAAATGCAAGAGACGTGGATTCGATCCCTGGGTCGGGAAGATTCCCTGGAGAAGGAAATGGCAACCCACTCCAGTATTCTTGCCTGGTGAATTCCATGGACAGAAGAGCCTGGTGGGCTATAATCCATGGGGTCGCAAAGAGTCAGACACAACTGAGCACACACGCAACTTACTACATCTGTGCACAGAAATCTCTCCCTCCCTAACTGACTCTCACATAGAAACATTCTCCAACTTCTGATATTCTAGGCTGAGCTGTGTGAGCCTAGAACTTCTGATCAGCTGCTTCAACTTCTCTCCCAGATCATTCTAGCAATGACTTTTATTCCATATCATTGCTGGGAAACCATGCTGGTTTCTCTGGCCTGGAAAAGCCACCTTCTTACTTTTAAGGTCCATAAATTTAAGGCACCTAGATATTATAAGAGGGCAATGCAGGGACTCTTCCGAGAGCTTCCCCTTCCCCTTAGGTACACCAAAAGAGTGACTCATCAGTGATTTCTTGGGGAAGAAGGTGAGTCTGGTAACCAGTTCTAGCTTAATTCATTACTAAACTCAGAAGACACTGGCCATCCACATCCTGCAAATGAGCTGAAAGCCAGAAGCACTCCTAAAAAATAGGTCCTTATTGGAAGATTCCAAAACCAAGCTCAGAGTTCAGAACAGGAAAAGAGAGACTGCTAACTGACATATCAGAGCCCCAAAGGGGTTCAAAAGACCATGGAGCTGATAGAATAAACAGGCTCAGATTTTAGACCAACCCATGAAGGTGCTGAGCTTCTCTGAGGGATACCTTGCAGAAGGAAGCCTCTCCCATGCTTTTCCTTCTAAGCTCCCAAACCATGTGTGAACTTCATACCAACTCCAAGAGACCCACTGGCTTCCTTCCTGAAGACCTAGGGATTCAGTCTCCTTTCCTTTTCTGTCTTTTTTTTTTTTAATATTATTATTTATATGGCTGTATCAGGTCTCAGTTGCAGCACACAGGATCTTTGTTGCAGCATGCGGGATCCTTCGCTGTGTTACACGGGCTTCTCTCATTATGGCACACAGGCCTAATTTCTCCTCAGCATGCAGGAACCTAGTTCCCCAAACAGTGATCAAACACATATCCCCTCCATTGGAAGTCGGAACCCCAACCACTGACCACCAGGAAAGTCCCTCCTTTCCTGTCTTACCACCAAAGCAATACAGAGCAGAAGCAACACATTGCACATACTAGGTTTGGTGAAGTATTACAGTGGAATGAATATGAACTGGCAAAGTTTCCATTTTCGAAAGTTCCCGGATTGAGAGGATTGAGATTGAAGAGGTTGCGCTCTATCTCCTGACTCCCTTCTGAGATGCCCACTAGAAGGTCTGTGAGGCTTTCTCCCTCTGCATTATTTATCTTGAGAGTGGGAATTACTTCCCCCAACACCCCTTCACACACCTTTCTCCCACTCATACCTGAGCAGCAAGGGCATGGAAGCTCCCTTTCTCTGGATCTCAGGGGATGTTTATCCTGAGGAGCATGAAGACAAGCACCCAGCCCACAAGCCTCTAATATAAACAGCATTTTCTCTTAACCAAGAACCAGACTTAATAACCTGCTAGTGTTTCACGCAACAGAATAAAGACGCCATGAGAGACAAAAAGGAAATACCTACCTTGTGCTACAGGGGCTTCTCAGGTGGCGCAGTGGTAAAGAATCCGCCTGCCAATGCAGGAGACACAGGAGACACGGGTTCAATCCCTGGGTCGGGACCAGCCCCTGGAGAAGAGAATGGCAACCCACTCCAGTATTCTTGACTGGAAAATCCCATGGACAGAAGAGCCTGGCGGGCTACAGTCCACGGTGCCGCAAAAGGTGGGACATGACTGAGCATGACATGCATGCACCTGTGCTTCAAGTAACAGTTCAGGGTGGACTAATACATACTGAGGGCCATAGAGCAGACTCTTTAGAGCCATCACGACATTTTGTCTGCACAAAAGCCTTATGAAGTAGCTATTTTTTCCCCATTTTGCTGATAAGGAAACTGATAGGCTCTGATGGCTTGTGCTGGGCTGGGAGGCAAAACCAGGCCAAGCCTGCCTAACTCCAAAGTCTGTACTGGTTTTACTACAGTGTGCTGCCTCCCAAAGAGGGTGGGAGCCACAGACTAGAGCTCACAAGGTCAGCTGAAAGAGGCAACTTTTAAATCACTGTGCATGCATGAGTGCTAAGTCGCTTTAGTCATGTCCAGCCCTTTGTGACACTATGGACTGTAGCCCACCAGGCTCCTCTGTCCATGGAATTCTCCAGGCAAGATACTGGAGTGGGTTGCCATTCCTTCCTCCAGGGGATCTTCCCAACCCAGGGCTTGAACCCACGTGGCTTAAGTCTCCTGCATTTGCAGGTGGGTTCTTTACACTAGTGCCACCCAGGAAGGCTTAAATTACCGTGCCGTACCCCAAAACTAAGGAGGAGAATCAGACCCTCCAGGGGACAGGACAGCTACAGAGCCAAAGCACAGCATATGCCAGGATGTGGACCCCAGTCAGAATCAGAGCAGGAGCAGGTTGTGGGAGGGACTGGGGGAAAAGCTCAAGTCTAGGAAACCCAGGCCTTCCTTCCTTCAAGGTCCCAGATCATAGATTGAGCAGCATTCAAGGTAATTTGGACTCACTTTCAAGGTGATGGGGAGGAAGCATATTTGGAGTAGGCCAAAAGTTAATGTAGACAACTCTTTTAGGTTTATTTTGGCAGGGGAAAATAATGACTGATAACTTCAGAAGAGTGTGGAGTTGAGGGAACATTATTTTTAAGATGGGAAAAATTTACCTGCTACTGAGAAAGGTCCATTTGAGAGAAAGAGGTTGAAACAATAGACGAGAAAAGAGACTGTTGATAGTGTGAAAAGGAGGGCAGGAAAAGGCTACAAATACCAGTGGAAGGAATGGGCTTCTGAGAAGAACAGACATATCCTCCACTGTTACAGGAGGAAAAGTCCTACAGATATGTTGATTGGGTAATGTGGGAAGTGGAGGCTCTACCTAGTGAGCAATCTTTTGATAAAGTAAATGATATTATCTGTCATAGTCATCTGCTATGGTAGAGAGAGAGTAGACACAAGGATTGGAGGTTTAAGAAAAGAGTGGAGAAGATTTGAAATAGTCATTCTGGAGTGTTGCTAAGTTGCTTCAGTCATGTCCGACTCTGTGCGACCCCATAGAGGGCAGCCCACCAGGCTCCCCCATCCCTGGGATTCTCCAGGCAAGAACACTGGAGTGGCTTGCCATTTCCTTCTCCAATGCATGAAAGTCAAAAGTGAAAGTGGAGTTGCTCAGTCATGTCTGACTCTAGCGACCCGATGGACTGCAGCCTACCAGGCTCCTCTGTCCATGGGATTTTCTAGGCATAAGTACTGGAGTGGGGTGCCATTGCCTTCTCTGTCTGGAGTGTTAGAGGTACTAAAACAATTGAGTACCTAGTAAGATTATGAAATAATATCGATGGCTCAATTGAGATTGCTGATTTATAGTAGAGTAGACCCAATTTGTGACAATAGAGGTAGGTGGCTCAGGGGGAGTGGAAGAGATGAGGATGTTTAGGAAGCAAGAGGTCCAAGTGATGGCTGAATCATCAACAAGGACAGTGAAGTTCCTTAGGATGATGGCAAGATTTGCAGTGGAGAGAAAGCCAGTGAGACGAAAACCAAAGTCTTCACTGAGAAAGAGGATATATTCATTTCCTAGGGCTACTCCAACAAATTACCACAAAATGGTTTGCCTAAAACAACAGAAATTTATTCTCTCACAGTTCTGGAGGCCAGAAGTCCTAAATCAAGGTGTTGGAAGGGTCAATTCCTTCTAGCGCCCCTGAGGGATTATCTACCCCATGCATTTCTCCTAGTTTCTGGTGATGGTCAACAATCCCTGGCATCCTTTGACTTGACCTGTAGATATCACTTCAATATCTGACTCTGTTATCACATTCCCATCTTCCCTCTGTGCCTGTCACTGTGTTCAAATTTCCCTTGTCTAATAAGGACACCAATCAGGGACCCACCCTAACCCAGCATGACCTTCTCTTAACTTGATTACATTTATAAAGGCTCTATTTCCAAATAAGATCACCCTCACAGGTAAATGGGGGTTAGGACTTCGACCCACTATGGAGGATATGTACATGACACCAATGAAAAGGAGTGAGTGATATATCAACATGATGTGAGTCTCAAAAGAGCTATAGTTTTTGCAAGAGGGAGGAAAGCTAATGGGCTGGAAGTAGTAGTGGGGAACAAGGAAGGTATCTATCCCACCTCCTGACCCTAAGGTACTGGACAAGACACCAAGCAGCCTTCACATAAGAAAGCAGCAGGGGAAACAGCCTTCTGGGTAGAACTAGGTTTCTGTTAGGTAAAAGAGGTTGAGAATGCTGATTAGAGAGCAGCTGGTCAAGAAGGCTCTAGTGGAAGACTCAGGAAAGTGAAGAAAAACTGGAAGAATGGATTGGAGAGTAATACTATCACTACTCTGATAGTAATGTGAAATTCAATGGGAGGGTAGAGGTGAGGCTTACACTTTGGGAGTGAAGTGATGACATCAGGAAATGTGGATCAGGGTGGATTTACTCCTAGTGTCTATGAGGAGTTATCAGACTCTGGGCCTGGTGGCCAGAAAATCAGGTCTCTTGGCCTGGGTTGGTGGCAGCTGCAGGAGCTGCAGGCCCCAGGGTAGAGGTGGCTGACCATCTCCACCATTGTGGGCTACAGTGGAAGAATCTACAGTGAGGTCACTCTGTCAATTTCCTAGAGTTGAGGTTCCTTAGAGTGAGGTTCCTCACACTAGAAATTGGAAGCAAGAGAGAAAGCCCAAGATGGGCTAAGATATGGACATTTACTTCTCTGGGTTTGGACTGAGAAGCTATCAAAGTATCTAAGAGGAATCCCCTGAGATGGAGGTCTTAAAATGGCACCCTATATCTCTCTGCCCCATCTGTGCCAACTTACTCACCACAGCTGAACAATCAAGCAAGCAGCAAATGGTCTCTGGTATTCAAATCTCGGAAATTACCTAGAATTACCAACCCTTTTCAAAGAGGAGGTAAAGTGAGCATGAATTCTTATGTTCAAATTCTACCTCAGCCACTTTCTAACTGGGTAATCTTAGGCAAATGACTTAAGGTGTCTGTCATCATCTGGAAAATGGAGACAGTAACAGTTCCTATCTCACAGAATTGTTGTCATAGAGGATTAAGTGGCTTAATATATGTAAATGCTTAGACTGGTACCTAGGACATAAAACAAGTACTATATAAATGTTTGTTTTTATTGTTATTGATTCTCTCTCCCACTTAATCTCTTGATACTACCCTGCTTGCTATAACATCCCTGGCTCTGAACCCTAACTTTAAAAATTACTTCTGAGCCTTCCCCCTGGGTCTATTTACCTCTAGACCAAATAACCCCAGGTCCTTCAAATGTTCCTCATATAATGTGGCTGTTGGTGCACCAGGCTAGTGACTCACCTTTGGACGCTCTGTGCTTTGTCATGTATCCTTATTTAAAGGGGATGTCCAGGATGGAGCACAGTGCTCTGGGTGGGATGTGACAAGTGTAGAGAAGGGCAGAACCATCTTTTCTCTTGTTCTGGTTCTATATTTCTATTAATGCAGCCTAAAATCTAATTACCTCTTTTGGCAGCATCATCATTCTGTTGGCTCGCACTGACTTTACAATCAAATCAAGGTCTTTTTCACACGTGCTGTTGTTAAACCAGGCAGGTCTCTTCTATCCTATGCTAGAAGAACAAACCAGCTGTAGTTGCTGTGAGGAATTTAAGTCCAACAAAGCCCAGTATCTGCAGAATTTACTAAAAAAGGAAAAGTGGTCCAGGCAAGCAGTTGGTAGTTGGGGTTCATGGCAGATGCTTCCAGTTGCCTACTCAGTATGGATTTCTCTTTCTTGATCATTTACAGTATCCCGACTTTGCTTGGAGCAGCAATGTGCCCAGCTAAAAGTATTGGATTTCCCAGCTTCCTCTGTAGCTAGGAGTGTCCATGTGACACAGTTCTAGTCAAAGAGATGTAGGTAGATATCACTGGGTAGAGTGCTCCATTCTGAATAAAAAAGTAAAACCTCTCTAGAAGCTCGATTGTCCTTAGCCATCTTGCCCCTTCTTTCTGTCTATACTATAAACAGGAGGTCCAGAGCGACAGCAGTTGTCTTGTCACTAGGAGACAAAAAGCAAGTAGATGAAAGCTGACCCTAAGGATGGTGGAGATAATAAGCCAGGGCCTGGATGGCCTTTCTGAACTTCCCTTCCATCCCTGGGCCATGTACTCAGGGAAATTTTG
Organism: Bubalus kerabau; assembly: GCF_029407905.1. Lineage (NCBI taxonomy): Eukaryota > Metazoa > Chordata > Mammalia > Artiodactyla > Bovidae > Bubalus > Bubalus kerabau. The sequence continues at coordinate 95,920,782 of NC_073647.1, read as the reverse complement.
TTGCATAAGACAAAGAAACCTATCTATTTAAGCTACTGTTGTAGAGTTGTCGATTTCTAGCCTAAAGCACACCTAACTGACTTAGGGTTATAGTATAAGAAAATTGGGGATCCAAATGGAAGGTAAACATGACTAGAGGCATTTAGACATTTATAAATACAAGTGGGCAACAGGATCATAGGAATCCATCAGTAAGACATCAGCCACTGTGTTAGGGCTTGGGGTCAGGACTCTCTCCCTAGAGGGTGAACTAAAAGCATGACTGGGCCTAGGCCTTAATATGAGACTGGTGATCAGGTTGGGGGACTCAGACATAGAACATGAGACAGAAGGCCAGGGATCAGAACTGAACAATAAGATAACTTCAGTGAAAACTTGAGATCAGACTCAGACCTGTGGCAAAGGGACTACTTGTTCCTGAGTTCCAGTGCACAGAGTGGAGTAACTTCAACTCTTCCTGTCTTAGGACAGGTATAGCCTGCAGGTGGGAGGGAAATTTGTCCAACTGTGGAGGGAGGAAGGGGGACAGAAAGTGGGATCAGGCAAAACCTGACAAGCTTTAGCTCAAGTTGTGCTTTAGCCATCCTGGCAGTCTTCCTATGCGTTCTTCAATTCACCCTTAATTATGGGCTCTGGTTTTCATCTTTTGCCCATGCCCTTTTAAGATCTGAGCTTAACAAAAATTTCCCTGTGTCACCACATTAGTCTCTTTAAATGGATCCCGCTTCTATTTCTGCCTAATTTTCAGAATTTCACTGTGGAAAAACCCTTTCCCTCCTCCTTCTACTCCAACTTGTCTTCTCCGCTGCCCAGTTTGAAGGCACTCTATCACTCTTCTTGGGCTCCCCTCAGAAGTGATCCACCTTTATCCTCCAACTTAAGCCTCTGCTGACCTGGGAGCAGGTGTAGAGAAGGGGCTGGGAAGAAGGCTGGCCAGGGCCCACCAGCTCTGGGGAGCAGGAGCCACCCCCCAGCCCCTCACCCCACCCATAAGGCTGTTCTGTTCCAGGGGCCTGATTATAGGCCAATGCCTTCCCTTCCCCATCCCAATTTCTTGTGTCATCTAGAGCAGAGCTCCCTCTGACCACTGATGTGCTACCACTTCTCCTTTGTGTGCACTGGGTACTGTGTGGATAAGTTATTGCTACATTGCGTTCCTGTGATAGATGGACCTTTGTGAGACAATTTTCACCCTGTCTGTGCTGGACAGAAGGGAGGGAGTCTTGCCTGAATGACTTCTCACAGAAAGCTCCAGAGGTGCTCAGAGCTGATAGCCTAGGCCTGGCAAGTTGCTGTTTCATTGGCACTCAAGAATGTCAATCATTGTGGTCCTGCCAATCATCTGTGAACTGGGTATCTGTAAGCCATTAGCCTTCTTTTTTAAACAGAACACTGAACTCTCCAAGGACTAAACAAAGAATGGCTCTGGAAAGATAGTTCCTAGGTGGGCAGGGGCAATTGTGCCCATGTCACTAACTCAGACCCTTTGGTTTCATCCTCCTTCTTCAAGCCCTGTCTCTACTTGATTCCTTACATCCAGGCCAGTCCTGCTGCTGCTGCTGCTGCTGCTAAGTCGCTTCAGTCGTGTACAACTCTGTGCGACCCCAGAGACGGCAGCCCACCAGGCTTCCCCGTCCCTGGGATTCTCCAGGCATGAACACTGGAGTGGGTTGCCATTTCCTTCTCCAATGCATGAAAGTGAAAAGTGAAAGTGAAGTCGCTCAGTCGTGTCCGACTCTAGCGACCCCATGGACTGTAGCCCACCAGGCTCCTCCGTCCATGGGATTTTCCAGGCAAAAGTACTGGAGTGGGATGCCATTGCCTTCTCCAAGGCCAGTCCTAGCTTCATTCAATTCTACGCCTGTCATTTCCCTCCCAGGTGCATTTCTTATCTCTACTCCTGCTGCTGCTGGCCTTGTTCAGCCTCAATACCTCTTACCTGGACTACTAACCAGTCTCATAATCGGTTTCCTTGCCTTGAGTCCTCCGGATCCACCCCTGCCCCACCCAACCTAGTCTCCATCCTACAGCCAAATCAATCTTCTAAAAATGAAAACCTGATTGTGTCACCTCCTGCTGAAAACCTTTCAACCTCTCCCATGGAGCTTAGTACCCTTGGGATAAAGTCCAAACTACTTAGCATGGCACCCAGGGCCCTTCATGATTTGGCTCCTGCCAAATCTTCAGCCTCATTTTTGGCATTGCTCCCATTTCACACCTAGTCACAATGAACTACTTTGCAGGTTTCTGAGCACGCCATTCTTGGCTTTGCTCCTAGGCCTTTACACATGACATTCCCTCTGCCTGGGACATCCTTTATATCCTTCTCTCCTATCTGTCTAGCCAACTCTTACTCATTTCTTAAGACTTGGACTAAACTCCCTTAGCCCAAGACACATATTTTACTGCTGTCTGTGTCTCTGATGCCTAGTACAGTGTCTGGAATATAACAGATCCTCAGTAGATATTTGCTGAGTAAATAAATTCATTTACTCAGTGACCCCATGGACTGTAGCCCACCAGGCTCCTCTGTCCATGGGGATTCTCCAGGCAAGAATACTGGAGTGAGTTGCCATGTCCTCCTCCAGGGGATCTTCCCAACCTAGGGATCGAACCCAGGTTTCCTGCATTGCAGGTGGATTCTTTACCATCTGAACCACTAGGGAAGCCCAATAAATGAATGAATGCTCCCCAACTCAGTTGGCTGTGTGGAAAATCATCTCTGACGGATGCTGGCAGATTTGATCAGTCCCTCCCTCTAAGGAAGGAGCTCTCTCTCTCTTGTATATTATCCTTATTATACTGGGTTGCAATTCTTTCTGTAAAATTCTGCCTCCCTAATTCAACTGTGAGCATCTCGAAGGCAGAGCCATGTTTGATCCACCTCAGGCTTCTACCTAGTCTGCAGCATAATGCTTGAAGTATAATGAATAAGCCTCCCAAACACCTGACAGTTTTGTCCCTTGTCTCATATTCCTTTACTCTCTTCCCCACAAATTCTCACCACTAATACAGCCAAATTGTCACACTTGTGGCTTCACAATCATACAAAGCTCCTCCTCATCCCTGAGACTTTTCACCCGCATCCTCTTATTTTATATGCCTTTCCCTCCCATCCACTCAAATTCTGCTACTTCTTTAAGAACTGTCTCAAATTTTCCCTCCTCCAGAAACCTTTCATGCATCCATCCAAGCCCACCTCTGAGTAATGCTAATGATGCCCAACCATCTCATTCAGCCCTGGGCATCCCCTCATGTTACTCACGGGAAAACCAAAACTCAGAGAGAGAAAGAGGACTCTTTTAAGGGCACAAAGCATGTGCAGTGGTAGAAATATTACCTGAACCCAAGTCTCCAGTCCACGAGTCCTCCCAATAACCAAAATATATGTCTTATCTATATTTTCCTCATGAAGACTACAATTTCCTTGAATGTAAGACTATCTTCCACCCATTTATCTTTCCAGGACTTAACTGGAGTGTTGAAGGCTCTAGAGGTTTCTCTCTTGGCTTCATTGGTTACTAGCTGTGTGACTTTAGACAACCTAACCACTCTAAATCTCAGGTTCCTCATATATAAATGAAGATAAGACCAATGCCTATGTACTTAGACTGTTGTGAATATCAAATGAAATAATATAAAGTGCCTAGCACTTAGTATACACTCAATAAAGGCTATTTTCTTTATTGTTGGTGTTCTTAATACTAACAAATCCTTGCTGGTAGTGGTTGATCAAAAATTGGAGGTGGGAGCTACTGGGGTATGAGGCAATGAGAAAAGGAAGCAAACAACCAGCTCAGTCTGAGATCTGGTGGAATCCAAACAAGGTTAGTGGCGCGGCAGGACGTTTGTACGTCTGAGTTCCTAGTGCCATGTGACTGTGAGGGCCCCAAGCACATGGTTCCATCCTGGCGGCGTAGCTTCCCTAACTCTCGCTCAGCTATTCTCAGCAGTCTGTAGGGGGAGCCAGGAAGCTAGGACAGGGAGAGGTTGCTGGAAATCTTACTAAGGGCAGAAACGACACCCCATCGCTACTCCCCACTGTCTTGCCCCTCCAGGACGCTCTCCAAGCTCTGTCCTCTGAGGTAGCTTAGCCGGGAGCTGTCCTTCAGCACCAGAGGCCGCCTTGGCCTCAGGCAGGACAGTGAGGGCGACAGCGGAGTTAGGGACAAGGGACTGGTCCGATCCGCAGCCGGCTCCAGCGTCGCCTAGTCACGGGAACGGGGGCGGCGACCCAGGGTGGCAAAGAGACGCTATGAAGGTGCCTCCTGCTTTCTGCCTCTAACAATCACCCTCAGAAGTCCCCTAGCCCTCGGGTGGGGAGTGAGCGGCCGCTACGGGGACGAAGGCGGGCGCCCGGGTCTGCGAGGGAGGGGGAGCGCCGGGGCCTGGGACTCAGCGTGCGGCGTGTGCACGCGGAGAGCGGGCGTATGAACGGAGGCGCTGAAGTGAATGGAGTTGGGGGTGGACTGGAAACATCCCCAAACAGCACAGGCTGCAGCCGGCTGGCGGGGGGGCGGGGGGGGGGCGTAAGTCCTGAGGCGCAGGCGCAGTCGGGGCCCCAGTCCCGCTCCCTCCTCCTCTTCGTGGCTCTTTCTCCGCCCCACTCCCCTCAAACACACTCGCACACGGGCTCTCAAGGTGTTCTCCGCACAGCGGAAGATGGCGACAGACTGAGGGGGCATGGCCAGCGGGAGCCACGGGGCCGTGCCGCTCGGCTGCCGCCACAGCGGTCCGAACGCGAGGCGGAAGCTAGAGGCTCACTAAGTAAAGCCCCGCGTCGGCGTCCGGCGCCTGTGGCGCCGCGGAGAGCTAGGTGGCCCGCCCGAGCCGGAACTCCGGAAACGACGGGCGCTGAGCCGGAGCGGAGCTGGCCCCGGACCGGCCCCGGCGAACAGCCAGAGCGCGAGCGAAGCCCGAAGGGCTGGGCAGCGGGCCGGCCGGCGGGCCTAGGAGGGCGCAAGCGAGGCAGGGAGCGGTGCGGAGCGGGCGGCCGGCGGGCGGGCGGGCGGACTGGCGGGCGGGAGCGGAGCGGCGCGGGGCGAGCGAGCTGAACGGAGCGCGGCGACCGGGCCCGCACGGCGGCGCTGAGGGGCGCAGAGCTGCGCCGAGCCGAGACGGCCGGAGCGGAGTGCTAGCCGGGCGGCCGCCGGCGCGGAGTGGAGTGGCGCTGGGCTCGGGGCAGCTGAGGGGCCCGACACTATGAGGAGTGCGGCGCTGCCGCCTCAGCCGCCACCGCCCCAGTGCCCCGCACCGCCCCCCGCCGGGACGCTGGTCAGTGCCTAGCGGGCCGGGCGGCCGCGCCCGGGCGGCGAGCAAGGGAGCGCGGGACGGGCGCGAGGACGGTGCGAGAGCGCCCCGCCACTCCGGCCTGAGCGGGGCCCCGGGCCGGCCGGCCTGCCTCGCCATGCAGCCCCCGAGGTAGAGCCTGGACGGCGCCGAGGAGCGCGGAGCGGCGCGCAGCCGCCCGCCCGAGACGGCCGTCCGGCCTCGCGCCCGCCTGCTCCCTCCAGCCCGGACCCCCTGAAATATGTTCAGGGGCGCTTGGATGTGGCCCGGAAAAGACGCCGCCGCGCTGACTATCTGCTGCTGCTGCTGCTGCTGGGCTCCCAGGCCGAGCGACAAACCTTGCGCCGACTCCGAGCGGGCGCAGCGATGGCGACTGTCCCTGGCGTCCCTGCTCTTCTTCACCGTGCTGCTCGCTGACCATCTGTGGCTGTGCGCGGGGGCCCGGCCCCGAGCCAGGGAGCTGAGCAGCGCCATGCGGCCGCCCTGGGGGGCCGGCCGGGAGCGGCAGCCGGTACCTCCTCGCGCGGTGCTGCCCCTGCCGCCGCCGCCGCCTCCCGGCCAGCCCAGCGCGCCCCCGGGCACCTGCGGCCCGCGATACAGCAACCTGACCAAAGCCGCCGCCGCCGCCGGTCCCGGGCCGGACTGCGGCGGCGTCCCAGAACCCACGGGGCTGGACGCAGCTTGCACCAAATTGCAATCTTTGCAGAGACTTTTCGAACCGACTACCCCAGCGCCCCCTCTGCGGCCCCCCGACTCCCCTTCCCGTGCCCCGGCCGAGTTCCCCACCGCCAAAAAAAACTTGCTCAAAGGCCACTTTCGGAACTTCACTCTTTCCTTTTGCGACACCTACACGGTCTGGGACTTGCTGCTGGGCATGGACCGCCCCGACAGCCTGGACTGCAGCCTGGACAACCTGCTGGGGGACCTGCTGGCCGTGGTGGCTAGCCCGGGCTCCGGGGCCTGGGAGGTGTGTAGCAACTGTATCGAGGCGTACCAGCGGCTCGACCGACATGCTCAGGAAAAATATGACGAGTTCGACCTCGTGCTGCATAAATACTTACAGGCAGAAGAGTACTCAATCCGGTCCTGCACGAAAGGCTGTAAGGTAGGGACTGGCGTCCGCGGCCACAACGGCTGCCGCTTTGGCGGCGGGAACGGTGGCGGTGGAACCGGGAGAAAAAAGGTTTCCCCCTGCACCCACCCGACCGCCTCCCATCACCCCCACCGTTCTCAGTGGGCCACGGGTAGTGCTACTGTGGGACCCTCCGCGGAGAAGGGGCCTCAGGGATTTAGGTCAGGTAACCACCTGGCTAACTTCTATTGATTCTGGGTTTGGGCACCATCGGACAAGGGCTTTCTTGCATCCCGCCCCCCGCATGAGGCGGGAAGGGTTCGGGGCGGGGCGCGGGGGGGGGCAAGTCAGCAAAGGGGTGGAAAGAGGGCTCTGGCTCCCCCAGCCCCCATCCTTAGCCAGCGATGCCCCTTTCCTTTCCTGGGCTGGAATGGAAAGTCCTGGGACTGGCTGCTACAAGGGGAAGGCCAAAGGTGGGGGGAAGAATATTTGCCATTTAACCCTTACTCTTCAGCCCCTGCCAGTGGGTGAGGGGAGGGGCGTTTGGTCGTGGGACACAGCACACTGCTGACCTTATATGACCTGAGGTGGCTGGTCAGAGCCTAGGCAAGTGGAGCCCCAGGGTGCCTGTTTTCTCTCAAGAAAGGAAGCTGCTAGCTCCTCTCCCCCGACAAGAGAATGAGCTGGGAGCCGGGCACAGCAGCTTGTGAGAGGGTCACTGAAGGCTGGTGCATTACAAGTCTCAGGTGCCTTCCCAGCATGCTGGGGTGGCAGTGGAGGAAAAGCTGGCTTTCTAAGCTGTTGGGGACAGGCATCCAGAGAGAGGAGAGGCGAGGCTGCTGCAGAATGCACCTGCCTGGGGCAGAGCTGAGTGTTGAGAAACTTCTTGACCCTGAGCAGGGTCATTCTGGACAGTGAGTGTGTGGGGGCTGTAAACGTTTGGGACATGGTGCTACTCCTTTGTTCGTTCAGCCTGCCAGGTGGCCTGCCTTTGAAAGGAAAAGGAACAGCAAGGTCAAAGGGTCAAGTGAAGAGGAGGCCAGGTGGGGTGCTGGCCTCACCCATCCTAGAACTGGGGGCTGAGAGGAAGATGGTTACCTCCCAGCCTAGCTTGTCTCCCTCTGAGGTTTTGGGGAGGGGCGGAAAGTGCCCCTTTCCATCCACCGTGACAGCGGCCTTCTGCCGGGTTCCAAGCTCATGGTGGGCTCCTTAGGGATTTGAGCAGGGGGTTGGGGAGGAAAGGGGTAGCTCCTTGTTCCTGACTTCACTTTCTTGTTCTCCTTTTTCCTGTTCTCGTAACCTAGCAGTCTCCCTCCCGCCTCCCTCAGCCTCAGCTGACTCACTGCCTCACTCACACTACCAAATGAGATATTCCACTTCTTAAAGGTGTACAGACAGATAGACATGCACACACTGCCAAACAGCACCACCGCCACCCCAGGCAAAGTCACACCGAGATGGAGAGAGGTCGGCACACCCACAAACAGTGCCACTGAATCAGACATGGTGTCATACACATGCACATCTCCCCAGCATCTCAGAGACACACAGGCAGAAGTACCGTCACATGAAAAAAGGACACATTTTGTCACATAGGGATAGACATACACCCTTGATGTCAGCCACAGATACACACACTCAGTACAAACAGAAGGATGCAGCCCACTAGCAAGTGGAATAAAGGATGTCTGTCTTTTTGTGGTCTTCACTCTGACCCCATGGCCCTGACATTTTCTTTCCCACAATCTGCAGGATAAAAGAGAGACCATGCCACAACTTTCCCATGGGGTTTTCTTTTTCTCCAGGTCACAGTTGGCTTCAAACTCTGTCTGATGTGGCACTAAATAATAACCCCTCCCATTGATTATTTTTACCAGGCAGTTTGATGGAGAAAAACAACTGGTCTCTTGGATTCAGGAGGCCTGATTATCTCTAACACTTGTTCGTAGTGTGACCTTGGGCACATCACTTCACTTCTCTAAGCTTTTGTTTCCTCATTCATAAAACAAGGATAATAACCCTGGTTGTGCCCACATCCTGAGACTTTTGTGAAATTGAAGTGGGAAGAGGTAGCTGATAATATTTTGTAAGAATAATAAAACATCTAATGGTGATGTCCTGCTTAGGGTTTTTATCCTCTCTCACATATATTATGAGATCACAACTGCCTGGGGAGGCTGGTAATACCAGCATCACTAGCTCCATTTTACAGATGGGGAAACTGAGGTGTAGGCTCAAGCAGTTTACCCCAGCGCCACTTGGCTAACGAGCAGGAGTACCAGGCCTCTAACCCTCATGGTGTTGGTGCTAAGCCCATGCTTTGGCCGTGGTGTCTTATCTGCTCCACAGTGGCCTGGGTCCTCCCTGCTCTCCTTTGTCTCCTTGTCGTTTTCGCTCTCTCACTCTCTCTCTCTCTCCCTCTCAAGTGAACTCCGCCTGCTCTCTTGCTGCCTGCTGTGCCGGGAGAAGGGCAGTGCAAGCTCCACGGCTTTCTTCCTGTCTTTCCCACCCTCTCCGAGAATGTGCTCTCCCTCCGCTGAGGCCTACACCCACAGGCCTCTCAATTCCAGCTGTATTACAGGCCCTACAGGAAAAGACAGCCCTGCTCCCCTCCTTCCTGCAGCCTCTCTCACTTCACCCCAGTGCCCATCTCTATCCCAGACCTTTTTTGCAGATCCCTAGTCTGGCCTACAGCTTCAAGCCGTCCTGCCCAGCCCCTCCCCCAAATGGGACCCCTTGGAGATAATGCCCCGTCCTCCAAGCTTCTCCAGGGTGGAAAGCCCACAGCCCCAGGCCAGGGTGAGGAGGCCTCTTCTGCTGCTGGAAACCAAACCTGGAGACTTTGCTCCAGGGCCAGGTGACACCCCCCCACCCCCCCGTCCCCAGGGGCCTGTCCCGAGTATCTCAGATCTTTCCCGGGCAGCCCCAGAAACCCTGTTCTCTCGCTTTGCAGTGTCTGCCCCTGTTTTGGGCCACACAGGGCCCCACACATCATACCTGTCCTCACTGCTGCCTGTGACACCTCCCAATTTAGTACCAGCTGCGACATTTCCTTAATGTGCGACTGACTTCCTCTTGCACAGCAGGGCGATGATAACGTAGGTTGATGCCCATCCCCACCCTGGCCTCTCCCAACCCCCAGGGCCACTCTCCACCCCTCCCTTAACTCCCTGTGCAGGTACCCCCTCAGCCTTTGCCTCCCGCTCTGCTTGGCCCTCCTGGCCCTGCCTACGGTTACTGGACCACCTCCTCACTCCCCCAACCCTCTCCATCTCCCAACCCTGCCAGGCCCTGCCTGGTTCTGATTGCCTCTTCCTTCACCCCAGCCCCTTCCCTAGTCTAAATTCAGTATAGTCTAATGGGGACAGTGGTGAAGATGGGAACAAAACCCTGACCTCTTCTCTCATAGCTCTGATCCAGGAGGAGATAGAAGCCCAAGAGAAGGCCAGTGCTCAGCTCTCACTAGCCATAGGGCCAGGGAAGGATGCAGTAGTTCTGTTTTCCTCTAGACTGACCCACACCCACCTGGAAGATTGTATATTTGGTTCTGGGTCTCACACTGAGCAGGTAGGAGGAGGCTAAAACCCAAGTTCTCCTGGATATAGTTGAAGGAGCTGTTTCACCAGGAGAAGAGGAGACTCAGTAGGGTGTGGTCTCTGACTTCAGACCTCCGAAGAGTGGTCGGGGTGCCAAAGAAGAGGCATGTCCTGCTTAACCCCAAGGGGACTTCATGGTTAGAGAGTCCTAGGCTCAAACTCAGCTCTTCTATGTATTACCCACGTGACCTTGAGCTAGGGACTCAGCTCTCTCATCCTCACTTTTCTCATCTGTGAAATGGAGCTAATTCATCAGAATGGCCCTGTGAGCTCATTATTAATGAGAAATCTGCACAGTACCTAGACCTGGCATGTCAGAGTTGTTGACTTAACAGTTTTTTCCTTCCAAAGAAGAAACAGAGTGCCTTGGGAGGAGGTGAGTTCCTTCTCCCAGGGGAAAGGTCTAGGCTGATTCAGGCAGACCCCTAGAGGAAATGCTGTGGAGATGACTGACTCCAGATTATAGGGCAGGTTGGACCAGCCACCTCTGAGGTCTGTGTCAGCTCAGAGCTCAGGCTCATGAACAGAGGCTGCTCCCTCAGCAGCAGGATTGAATAGAAAGGGCCAGGAAGGAGGCCTAACACCCACAAGCAGGGGAAGGGGCTGCCAGAGCCAGCACCTTGCCTTCTGCCCTTACTCTAGGTACCCTGCTCTTCCTCCACTCTGGCTGGCAGCTGTTTCTGCCTCGCTGCCTTCCTCTCTCCTCCCACCTGCCACAGCTTTTCTGCCAATCAGGACTCCCAGGCTAACGCTGGTGCTGCGAGCAGGAAGCTCAGGGCACTGGGCTAAGGGCAGGAGCCCCAAGTTGGCAAGTGGTCCCTGTTGTCACCCAAGCTTGCAGGCAGGGAACTGCCCCACAGTCAGCCTCCCTGACCCAGGGTTCTTACAGGCAGAGAACCTGTTCACATGTGCAGGGTGGAGGAAGAAAGGGGGGGTCAGTCAAGAAGCAGGCTCCTAGGAACCATGGCAAAGCTTCGAGGAGGGGCATCCAGATCCGTGGAAGTTCATTGGCCACAGACATGAGCACTGGGCTTCTGGGAAGGGCCAGCGAGAGGGAAAAGTCAGTGTTTGTAGCTCGGACAGGATATAGGAGTGTAAATGTGGGAATGGGAAAGTGGCCTTATGCTACCCACACCACTCTGAACCCCTTCACCCCTATCCTGACCCACCCCACTCCCAATCCCCACATTCCCCCCAATTCTGACCCACCACCAACACCCCCTATCCATACACCAAGGACTGCACAATTTTCCCAACCTTCTGTTAGAAGGTCTCCCTATGTTAGTCGCTCAGTCGTATCCAATTCTTTGTGACCCCATGGACTGTATCCCCCAGGCTCCTCTGTCCATGGAATTCTCCAGGCAAGAATACTGGAGTGGGTAGCCATTCCCTTCTCCAGGGGATGTTTCTGACCCCAGAGATCAAATCCCAGTCTCCTACATTGCAGGCGTATTCTTTACCGTCTGAGCCACCAGAGAAGCAGAAGGTCACCCTAGACCCTTCCCAAACCACACCTGCACCTCACTCTCTATTTCTTACCCCCACACCTACACTCCTCTAGTCCCCACTTCTCCCCACAGTTACCCCCACCTGCTCCCACCCCTTCCTTTCCCCCCTCGCCCTTCACTGCTCCCTTCTAACAGCCAGCCCTCTCCCATCTCCCATCCTGCTCCATTCCCCTTGTCTCTCACACTCCCCCAACCTTTACCCTGCCCCAATTTGATCCTCTTCTGGCCTCATCCCCTAAGCACTATACCTCTTGCCCTTGTCACCTCCATGCCCCCTCACCCCTCGCATCCCTCACACCCCACTCACTGTTTGCCTCTCTGATCCGCATCCCTCTTCCTGCCCCCTTTGATCTTCTGGTCCCCTCTTCTCCTGTCCTCTCTCTCCCTCGCTGCTCTTTTTCTCCTTCCTGCCTTCTCTCCTCCCCACTCAGGGTGGACATGTGCACACATGCTTAGACACACAGACACACAGTCCTCTTCATGGCAACTTCCCATCCTTCCCACAGGCTGGTGCCTGACTACTATAGTCACCATAGCAACGGGAACCTCCAGGAAGGATACACTGGTATCTCCTGAAGGTGGGGGTGGGGGGAATTAGGTGGAGGAAGGGAGCCCAGCAGCCTCCCACCCATCTCTTGGTCTGGCTGGAAGAGTCTGCTGAACACAGTGGAGGGAAGGGTGAGGAAAGGGAAGACAGTGGGTGCCGGTGGGGCTTAGACTAAAGGAGGGCCAAGGATCTCCAAACACATCGCAAGCACAGGAGGGTGCTTCTAAGCCAGGTGGTGTGTGTTGGTCTCCTCCTGCAGCATCAGTGTCTCAGGGAAAGGGCACACCCACCCTTCAGTGTGTGGGTGCATCTGTAGGACACCTTAGACTCGAGGGTGGGAGTTTGCCCTAGAAAAACTTCTCCCTCAGGGCAGTCTTTTATGTTCCCACCCTGTGAGGCTGTTTACCTGTTGTGCGCCCTTGCGCCCTGGGAGTCAGACCTGCCCCTCCCTGCCCCCAGCTCACATCTCAGCCACATGTGGATTCCAGCTGCAGGTGTTTGTTGGAAAGCCAGAGGCAGCTTCTGAGGCTGGGGTAGACAAATGTGGGCCTCCAGGAGCACCATTCTCTGATGCTGACCCAGGCGGCCTCTTGGGAACAGATGTGTTATTCCTGTGGTTACAGAGGTGCAAACCAGGGTGTGTGCAGTGATACTGGACCAGACTTTTCTTCCTGGGCATGTAAGGGCGTTCAGAAAAGCCCGAATTTTTGAGCCAGACAGGTGCTGAGAGGGGAGAGCAAGGGTACCAGGTGAATTGCAGCTGGCCCTGGGGAAGGAAGAAGTTACTATGGAGTAACAGGTGCTGCCAGGGCCAAAGCTCCTGTTTGAATGGACTCTGGAAAAAGGAGCTGGAACCTGAACCACAAGTCTCTGGGCCAGAAGGCAAAGGCAGGCTGGCACCAAAGAAGAAAGAGAAAGGGGAAAAGAAAACTGCCAGCTTTCAAGTGCCTGGGAGATGCCAGGGCTTTATGTGTGTCCATGAACTCAGTTAATTCTGACAGTCATCCTAGCAGGCAGGTACTCTTATAATCCCCTTTTTACAAATGTGACAACTGAGGTTCATGGACAGAAAGGGACCCATCCAGGCCACATAGCTAAAAGGTGGGAGGACTGCCGCACAAACCCAGGTCTGTCCATTGTTTCCCCAGTCACACATGTACAAAGAAATGCTTAATAAACTCCCTCCAGCTGTCAGAGGCAATGCCCAGCTGACTATTGAGAGACTGGAGTGAGAAGCTGACCAAGTGCAAGGGGATCCAGCAACACCTACTGCCAACTTGTAGGGAGCCCCTGGAGTGGCTCAGATCCAAAGTGGGGACCTACCAGCACCGTCTTTGTTCAGTACCCCAGTCTCTCGTCCTTGAGCCCCAGTGATAATCACTGGTAACCTCTTGGGATTGTGACAGAGGATGAGAAAGGGAGGTGTTTGCTCCCTTCTATTTCTAAAGGCTCTTCCAAGGAGATGGGAGGAGCTGGATTCCTCTTGCCTGGAGGGGAGGTATCTACTATATTCTCAACCCAAATCTGCTAGAAGGATCAACCAGAGCATGAGAGGAGTACATCCCCCTAAGCAGGCCTGAGCCCTGCCCAGCTTTTGCTGGGAGAGAAAACGATGAGACCTTGTTACCCAAAAGCCTCTGGGCTTTGGACACACAGTTCCCATGCCAGGGTTTTGGTGAGCCCTGGCCTAGGATGGCTGAACTTCTCTTAGAGGTAGAAGGAAGTGCAAACTCACCAAGCTCTGCCTGGAGAAGGACATGTGGCAGTGGTGGGTGTTACTGTTGCTCCCTGTCTCTGTATTTGGTTTCCAGCAGATAGCATGGCTACCTGGCTGATCTGTGGAAGGTGAGCATATCTGCTTAGTGTTGAACTCAACTAAAACTTCCAACCAGGTTAATCCTTCAGAATTATTATAGACTCAGAATCTTAAAAGAAGCAAAAAAACTTTTTTTCTCAATTACCAAAAAGATGATCTTTGAAATATTTTGGAAAATAGAAATATAACAGTTGAAAAGGGTCCTTGAGATGTTCTTAATGTTAGTGTATTTCCTCCCAATATGTCTTTTTGTGGCATAGTTTTTTACTGTAGTAAAATATACATAACATCAAATTTACCATTCTAACCATGTTTAGGTGTACAGTTCAGTGGCATTAAAGTATATTTGCAATGTTGTACAACCACCTCCACTATACATTTCTAAAATGTCTTTATTCTCCTAAATAGGAAGTCTTTACCCGTTAAACAATAACTCTCCATTCCTCCTCCCCCAGCCCCTGGTAACTTCTATTCTTCTTCCCATCTCTATAAATTTGACTATTCTAGATAATTCATTTAAGTGGAATCATATATACTTTTTGTCCTTTGTGTCTGGCGTATTTCATTTAACATAACATTTTCAAGGTTCATCCACGTGGTGGCATGTATCAGTACTTCATTCTTTTTATGGTTGAATAATATTCCATTGTCTGGATATACCACATTTTTAAGATTCATTCATCTCTATGGACATTTGGGTTGTTTCCACTTTGGGACAATTATGAATAAAACTGCTATGAATGTTCATGGACAAGTTCTTGTGTGGACCTATATTTTCATTTCCTTCCATCTTTTGGCTATTGTGAGTAATGTTGTTATGAACATTGGTATACAAATATCTATTTGAACCCATGCTTTCAGTTCTTTTGGTTGTATACCTAGACTTGCTGCATTACGTGGTAATTCTATATTTAACTTTTTGAAGAGCCTCCATATTGCTTTCTACAGTGCTGCACCATTTGACATTCTTATGAGCAATGCACAGGGTTCCAATTTCTCCACATCCTCATCAACACTTACTCTTTTCCTTTCTTTTTTTTTGATAGTAGCCATCCTAATTGATGTGACTACATATTTTTTACATAGTTGAAATCATCTAGGTTTTTTACTCTACTTTTTCTAACTTATTGCTAAAGTTATACTGAGTATCTTTCCATGTAATTAAATATTCACAAACCACATTCTTTTCTTTTTTTGGCTGCACCACATGGCCTGTGGGATTAGTTCCCCTATCAGGGATCGAACCTGGGCCTCGGCAGTGAAAGCACAGAGTCCCAACCACTGGACGACCAGGGAATTCCCACAAACATCATTCTTGATGAGCATATAATATTCCATCCCATGAATTTAGTGCAGTTTATTTACCTAGTCCCCTATTATTAGGTATTTACCTTCAACTTTTATAAATAATGCTGTGATGGATAACTTTGTCCATAAGTCTTTGTCACATCTACAATTTTATTTTCCTAATAAATTTTCTACCTCAATCATTTTTTTCTTATTTCTGTACTTTGCTAAGTTTCTTAAATCACAAAATAATGCACCTTCATTGTACCAAATCTAACAATACAGAGGTTTATAAAAAAATATTTAATAATCTTTCTGTTCCCTCCTCTCCCAGTCCTACTGCCCTGAGGCCACTGATGTTAACAATTTGGTGTGTATCCTTCCATCCCTCTTTCTGAGCTTACATTAACATTTGTAC
Source organism: Bubalus kerabau (assembly GCF_029407905.1). NCBI lineage: Eukaryota > Metazoa > Chordata > Mammalia > Artiodactyla > Bovidae > Bubalus > Bubalus kerabau. The sequence continues at coordinate 95,905,249 of NC_073647.1, read as the reverse complement.
ACAAAATGATTCTTTCCCTTGTTTTGCATACACGTGAAAGCATATACATTAATTCTGCAGAATGAACTTCTGGGATGAGTCTTACAGAATCAAAGAGTATTGACCTTTTTCAAGCTTGTGGCATACAAATTTCTTTCTTACCAAATTTATTTCCAGAAGGGTGATTCTAATTTAAACCCTCGCCACAAATGTAAGACTAATTTACCACTCTTGTCCAGTATTGAGTATCATATTTTTAAAAACTATATTAATTTGGAGCTAAAAATGGTATATCATTGGTTGTAATTTGCATTCCTTAGGTCAAACATTTGTTTTTCTTATTTATGGGCCATTTGTATTGCTTGCATTGTGAATTGTCTATTTATGTCTTATGTTTTTATTATTGATTTGTATGTACTCTTTTATGTGTATTAATGAGTTTTTTCTGATTACATTTATGGCAGTTTTTTTTCATTTATTATTTGACTCTTGGAGCTGAAAGGGGTGCATTGGAAGGAAAGGAACTATCCCAGGCACTTTTATATACTTTATCTCACTTAATTCTTACATCTGTCTTGTGCCTATATATTTATCCTTGTTTTACTTAGAAGACTGGCTCAGAGGAGTTAGGTAACTAGCTCAAGGTCATCCAGCTAGTAAGGGTTGGACCTGGAATTTGAATTCAGGTCAAATCCAGGGATTTAGTTACCAGAAGGCACTGGTACTACCCGATCTGTACGAGTGTAATTTTACTATAGGTAAAGCTTTGTGCTAGTTGATTTACAGACATCATTTGCAGAAAGGTTAAGGATATATGCTCTTACTATCTCCCATTTTGTAGATGAGGAAAGTATAGATCAGGGAATTTAAGTAACTTGGGTGCGGTTTCATAACTAGTGAGAGCAGACCTCACCTTTGACCACAGGACTGTTTGAGGTTAAAGATGTTTAACCCTGTCTTCTCCCTATACATGCTGCCTCCCTAGGGACCATCTTCTTGGATACAAAATTGAGGCTCAGAGAGAGAGAAAGTACTTTGCTTACAGTCACATAGCAAATTAGTGACTGAGTCTCTCCCTCCTTACAGATGACTTGTCTAAGTTCATACAGCCAGTTAGTGGCAGAACCCAGCTCTGGCTAACTACCTGACCAGAGCAAAGGCTTTTCGATGAAGAATATTTACAGAGCAAACTGGGGAGAAAGAGCAATTAGGTAGAGTGTGTGGCTGCCCTGAAACCTTTCTAAAGGAATTAACTCTGGTTTTGGAGCCTTCTAAAGCAAGGCAGTTCCAGGAGCCCCTACATGGTAAGACCTAGGACAGGAAACCTCATGTCCAAAGACAAGAAGACCTTTCTACAAGGAGACAGCTGCCTTCCCATCACCAGTGGCTAAAGCAGGAACAGTTGCCTCTTTTCAACACTCCCAGGGTGTGTGTGTGTGTGTTTGTGCTTGCACACAGGCATACATTTAGAGAAAAGAGGAAAGGGAGTGCTTTGATAGAGGAATGGAAATGGTCTTTTGTAGCCCCTCGTACTTGAATGTTCTTCACCCCACACCCCCTTACAAAGAAAACTTATATCAGGAATGAGCTGCATATACAGATTTTAGAAAATCACTCTCCCATCCAGTCCTAGAAATCTCTCCCCAACTTGACCTGAAATTCCATCAAAAAGATTTGAGTAACAAGCTAATTACTTCAATGGTCATAGTGAAATGGAGGGACCATCCAAGAGACAATATTATATATAAGAGCTTGGGCACTGAAGTCCAGGTAAACCTGACTTCAAATTCTGGCTCAAAATCTGTCTACTACATAAAACAGTTGTTGAGACCTTTCATCTCTCTTGGAACCTCACTTTCTTTGAATTCAAAACTAAGAAATAGGGTCATTGTGAGGTTTCAATAACATATAACATGCTAATCTCTCAAGAACACAGTGCCTATGAAATGGAAGGTGCTCAAGAAATGGTAGCCACCATTATTGTTATTGCCTGTGTGGCCTTGGATGAGCTGTTTAAATTCTGGTCCTTCCTGTTCTCACCTGTAAATATGTCTCCATCTCAGGAGGTGGTTGTGAGGATTCAATGAGTTAATAAATGTCAGTTGCTTAGAACAGAGCCTGGCATATAGTAAGCACTTAATGCTGCTGCTGCTGCTGCTAAGTCACTTCAGTCGTGTCCAACTCTGTGCGACCCCATAGACGGCAGCCCACCAGGCTCTCCCGTCCCTGGGATTCTCCAGGCAAGAACACTGGAGTGGGTTGCCATTTCCTTCTCCAATGCATGAAAGTGAAAAGTGAAAGTGAAGTTGCTCAGTCGTGTCTGACTCTTAGCGACCCCATGGACTGCAGCCTACCAGGCTCCTCTGTCCATGGGATTTTCCAGGCAAGAGTACTGGAGTGGGGTGCCATTGCCTTCTCTGAAGCACTTAATAAATGGTAGCTATTATTATTCTCACTTTAATTGGTTGTATTTAATCTAAATGACTGCCTAATACTCAATTGAGATCAACAACACTTTCCCTTAGGAGGAGGAAAAGGTAATTTGGGAGCAGGAGGTGACGTGTTCAGTGTGGAGGTGGAAAGTTAGGAGCCAGAAGGCAACGGGAGAGATTCTAGTGAGTGAGAACACAGAGACATGCTCAAGTAGGAGAGGGAAGAGCCAGAGATGGAAAGACTCCAAAGCCTTTATTTACCTCACCCTCAGAGACCAAGCACAACTGACAGGTCCTTTCAGTGGGTCTCTGTTCTCCCCAGCCTGCCGTCCGTTTAGCAAGGTTCTGTGTTTGAGGATGGAAGTAAGGTAAGGGCAAGGAGCTGGTTTCAGAATGATCCCTGCAGGAAGCTGGAGATACCTGCCTGAGCCTGAGCCCAGGATTAGCAACGTGTGGCAGACAGGCATGCCTGTGAGTGGGCAGTGGGATTTCATGCCCAGCACATTTGTGTGCAGCTCAAATGAAGCTATGGTTGTCAGTGTCACAGTGGCACCATTTCTGTGGGTGGGTAGCCTGCACTGCTTGGGCACAGAGGCCACCAAAGTTCCCCTCCTCTCACACTAGCTCTTCTCTTTGGCTATGGGACCACTCATTAATTTCATTGGCCTGTTAACCTGGCCCAAGCCCATGGCCCAGACAGTGGTGATGGAATAGATGATCCACGACTAGACACTAGGACCTGGGGTTTGGGGGCTGAGTCTGGTAAGGTTGATCAGGTCAAGTGTTGGGGACTTTGTTTTGTTGTTTTTGAAGTTCATGGCTGCATTAGTTTATATTCTTATTTTATTTTCATTTTATCAAAGTAATATATGTTCATAATTTTAAAAGACATATTAGCTACACATGTATACTGAATCTTCAGTTAGACACTTAGCTTTTTCTTTTGATATTTATTATCACATTTTTTATGATTTGCCAATACTGCTGCTATTTTTTGACTTTTCTGTTTGAAATATCTTTGTGCACATGAAGATACACACATATACATATATACATATGTATATCTATCACATATATACATATATATCCTTGTAGCATCTGTCTTTTAAATTATATATAATATAATATCTTTTAAATAATAAACAGCAATCTCAATGCTTATAATTAAAGCAGAAGCCCTCTGTTCCAACCCTAAGCCTCATTCTTCAGAGTCAAATACTTCTAAACTTCTTAGCTGTTTCTTGTGATATGTACCTCCACATCTCTAAATAGTATGCTATTATTTCTTGATTTTTTTCTGATTTAAATATGTACTGACTTTAAGGAGCCTGATAGGCTACAGTCCATGGGGTCGCAAAGAGTTGGACATGACTGAGCGACTTCACTTTCACTTTATAGAGGGGTATTTAGTTGTCTTACTACCAGCAGCACCATATGCACACTCCTCTCATATATCCAATATTGTCATATCAGAATTTCTGGTTTTAACAGTATTCCATATTTATATTATTAGGATTATAAATATTGTTCATAGCTGAGTCATGTAGAATACTGTGATTATATTTTCTTCCTTGGCCAACTTGTTTTCCTGGAGTTAATAATTGCCTCTTTTTTCCCCCTATTTGCTTAGTTTTCTTTTTTTTTTTTTTTTTTTTTTTGCTAATGCATTCCCAATTTCTCCATCAAAGCTGTAAAATTCATGTGACACATTACATAACCATTACTTCCATCCTTTTCTTGGAGATCTCCACCTTCCTCCAGTCTGGACTAGTTGCTGGAGGCTTGGCTTTTAAGAGGTTGGATTTAAAGCACTTAGCAAGCATCTCTTCTGTACACCTAGTTCCTTGTGAAGTCCTGAGGGAAATACACAGATATGTAAGATACAACCCCTGTCCTCAGGGAGCCTACAGTCCCAAGAATGTTAATAATTTATTCAGATATCTCACCAGAAGGCTTGAGCGCCTTCCAGGGACTTTGATCTAAGCTATGTCTTTGATCCCACACTCTAGGCAGAACTTCTTCCCTCCGTCTCCACTAAATTATCAGAAGAATACAATATAGTCTCCCAGAGAGCAAATGCGTTCTTAGACTGTATTAACAGAAACAGAGCTTCTAGGATTGGAAGGCTGATATTTCTACTTGACTCTGTTGATAAACTCTGTCTAGGGATTGCATTCAGTTGCAAGGGACATGGAAAAATAGGAACTTGTCAGAAGATGATGATGGCATGGCAGCTTGGACCAGTCAGAGGGCCCTGAAAACGGTGGTTTTGGGATATTGTCCAAAGTTGGCTGTAGCAGCCAGAGCCCCGGCTCCAGCACAGTATACTGATGAGCAGAACTCTTCCACTACACTCTTCAGTTTTGCCTAAGGAGATATATGCAAGAACTTTCTTCAGAATCACTGCACCATTAATAAACAAAAGAAAAAAATATTCAGAGAGGAGAATTATAGGATGTTCTATGCAGGAAATGTATGATGTATTAGGAATGGAGGATTACAAGCATTTTGCTCCTTGGTGCAAAAAAACAGATGTAATATCAAGGAGATCTGAATACTGCAAAACATGATTAGAAATTGGGTTTCTACCTGCAGTGGAGCACTATATATCAGTAGTAACCTTAGTGTAACCACATTTGGTAAAGGCATACTGTGCTGATGGGAAGCTCTTCAATCATTTGGAGACTGTTTGGCATTTTAGCCTAGGTCTTCCTGGCTACCCAAGAACTTGTACTTTGGATTTTTTCAATTTCTCTTGAATTTTGCAAACTTCTACCACAGCTTGCCACATGGTTTTTCAATGAAGTTGTAAAGCAGATGGTGTCTGCCTTTGAAAGAAGAGCATGTAAGTGTATGGTCCAGAAACAAATATACTTCAGGAATTAATGCTTCATGAAGTTCATCGCACATAAAGAGAAAAACAAAGTGGTCACCTACTTGCAACTAGTTTATTTACTTTTGGAAAGTGCTTTCGTCATTTGCTTTTAGAAGTCAGAAAAAGTGAAAGAAAGTGAAGTCGCTCAATTGTGTCCGACTCTTTGCAACCCCATGGACTCTAGCCCACCAGGCTCCTCTGTCCATGGGATTTTTCCAGGCAAGAGTACTGGAGTGGGTTGCCATTTCCTTCTCCAGGGGATCTTTCCAGCCCAGGGATCGAACCCAGGTCTCCCACATTGTAGGCAGACACTTTAACGTCTCAGCCACCAGGGAAGTCAGAAAGCATTTGTCAAACCCAGCTTTGATTATAAACTTGTACCTTTGAAAATTTGCACTTGAAATATGAAACCACGTGTATGTAGAATTTAATCAAGTTTAATTCAGACTAATATGCATATTAGCATATTTATAATAATGGGGTGTCATCACTGTTGCTAGAATACTGACATCACTCTTCTGAACAGAAATCAAAACTGTAAATTTAAACCTTTTAATTATCATGTCACCTGAAGAGGCTGGTTGAGATACTCATGAAGTGTGTATAATATTAACCATATCATGTTTAAATTATTAAATTCAGACTATTTATAACTTATTGTTTTAGGGCCTGCCTCATGGCTTAGGATATTGAGTAGTCATCAGATAAAGTAAAACTTTGACTTAAAAATATTGTTAATGAAGGTTCCCTGGCACTTTTCTTATTTTTAAATTGTTCCTATGGGTAGTGTAGATAATTCAATGTTAAACTGAGCTTAGCTTCCAGATAAATAATTTTTTGTTGAGTGGTCCAGAGTTTTAAGCTACTTTTCTCTTTGTTTGCAACCCTCTCCCCAGTCCTTTGGCTGCTATTTTAATAATGCTGAATCAGTGTCAAATTTTGTCTATAGCAATGGACAATAAATGAAGATAAGTTGGCTGATATGTCTACAGCACCATGCATCCTTATTTTCTATTTATTGTGTGAATTCACTTTCAATAATGTATTTCAAACTGATATTTTTGTAAACAAATCAATGTAAGGACTGAAGTGGTAACTTAATAAAGTTAATCTGTTTAAAAAAAAGAAAAAAATAGGAATTTGTCTGAATAGGAACAACCAGGATAAAACAGAAATGGAAACTACATCCCCCAAAAGAGTTGAAAAACTAGTTTGGCTTCTTGGAAAAGTAGTGTACACATAGCTCTCTCCATTTTTTTTCCCTCACATTCCCTTTTAAATTGGTTTCTGTCCCCACTGCTCCACTGAAACTGCTCTCACCATGATGAAACTGCCAGCGTGTCCTCATCTGCTGACCACTCTTACTCTTTGAGACTTTCTTCCCTAATTTACAGAATGCTGCTCTTCTGTTTCTTCTCCAAGCTCTTTAACCACTCCCTCGTCTTCATCATACTCCCTTCTCCTACCTACCCCCAAATGTTAATGTTTTCCAGGGATGCGCTGTTGGTCCTTTTTTCTATGTGTTCATTCTCCCTAGGCAACATCCTCTACTTCTTTGGCTTCCACCATTGCTTTATAAGTCAGAGTGAGCTAGGTTGTGCTGTGAAAGAAAGAAAGAAAGTGAAGTAGCTCAGTCGACTCTGTGACTCTGTGTCCGACTCTGTGACCCCATGGACTGTAGCCCACCAGGCTCCTCCATTCATGGAATTTTCCAGGCAAGAGTACTGAAGTGGGTTGCCATTTCCTTCTCCAGGGGATCTTCCTGACCCAGGGATCGAACCCAGGTCTCCCGCATTGCAGGCAGATGCTTTTACTGTCTGAGCCACCAGGGAATTCCCAAATATCAGAGGCTTATAACAACAGTTATTTCTTGCTCATAATACATGTCCAAAACAGGTCATCACGGAGCATCTGTTCATGATAGTCACCAAGAGACCTAGGCTAGTAAAAGATCCATTTCAACATCACTTCCACAGTCAGCAGCAGAGGGAAGAGAATGTGGCAAATCATACTCCAGCTTCTTAAAGCTTCTCCCCAGAAGTGATCCAGGTCATTTCAACTCATTTCATTGGCCAGAGTCTTATGGCCACAGCTAATTTCAAAAGGTGTGGGAAAGTATAGTCCTACTATGTTCCTAGTGATTAACTCCTTAACCATTGGTAACTCCCAAACCTTTATCTCTAGCCCAGACCCTCCTTCTGAATGCAGACCATTATGTCCAACTGCCTCCTTGACATTCTACCTTGCCTAGTATATATTGACCTATACTTCAAAGTCAGCATGACCAAAAACTGAATTCATCTTCTTGACCCCCAAATCTACTTCTCCTCCTGCTTTCCCTTCCTTAATGAATGAAACTACTATTCATCCTGCCACCCAAACAAGAAACCTGGTAGTCATCTTGACCCCCTCCCTCACCCTCAATCCCCATATCCCTAATTTATCTCTTCTCATATCCATCCCCTTCTCTCCATTTTTAATTCTGCTGCTACTGCTTCAGTTGAGGCCCCCATCATCTCTCACTCAGATTGTTGCAATAGTCTCCTAGCTGATCTCTCTACCTGCAGTCTTGATGCCTATAATCCATCATCCACATTTTCAGAACATAAATCTAAAAAGTTAGTCATAGAAGTGATAAGCAGTCTTTTAAAAAGCAGTTATTTAAAACTCACGAAAGGTTCTCTGTTGCCTATAGGATGAAGCCTGGCATCCAGAACATATCATAATATATTATGATACTATGGCCATGGCCTTCCTCTGCAGCCTGATCTCCCATCATGGCCCGCTTCGTATCCTCTAACTATGCTGAACTACCAACAGTGTCTGAACCTGGCAGTATTTCAAACCCCCAGGCCTTTATACCTGCTTATTCCTTTGCTTTAAGTGCACTTATTCCTGCCATATTCTATCCAGTGAACTTCAACTCATTTTTTCTAAGCCCCAACTCTAGCCTCTCCCATATGAAGATATTTTCCTATGCTTCACCCCTCAAAACACAGTTGATCCTTCCTCCCTTTATGGGATCACCGTACCAAGTACATACTACTTATTCAGTGACTTCTAATGATTGATACACAAGGTTATCTCTCCTGCTCCTTAAAGATAGCAATCTTGTCTTCCCTATCTCTATCATCTTTAGTTCTCCAGCACAGTGCCAGGCACTCAAACGTGTTCCAAACGTGATCATTGCAGGAAAAAAATGAATTGGAAGACCTGATCTGATTCAAGGAAGTTTACAAATACCTCCTGCAGGGCTGGCATGGAGACAGGAAGTTTATGGCCCCAGAAGAGCTAGTAGGAGCCATGAGTAATGCCACAGAGAGGCATTATGTCAGCTCAAAAGGAGAAAGAATTCTTTAACTGTGAGAGTTGTCTGAAGATACGGGCTTCCCTAGGAGAATGTGTGCTATGACAAGAGGTTTCCAGTCAGTAGCTGGATAAGATGTGGCAGTGATGTTGGAGTGGAACTTCCAACAGCAGATAGGGAGGTGGGGTTATGATTGTCACAGTCCTTTCCATTCTTGCATGGTCATGAACCTGCCTCCTCTGCTCACCTGATTGATATGGGTCATCTAGGCTCCTTCAGAGAGCTGCTCTTGCACCAGGGACACCACTTCTGCACTAACCAGGCTGCCCCTGGTCTTGGAGCAGGTGGCCTAAGAGACTTGGAGGTGACTGGCCCTCTGGAACTACACTGGCTCTGGGTTCATATATACCTCTCCAGCTATCTACCCTGACTTTCCTCCAGGCCAGGCCAGGCCACTCTGACTCATGACTGCTCATTCTCAGCAGCAGGAAAGCTATTGCTTATTTTTACAGCCACTTAAGTAAAGCCATGTCACCCACCTGCATTTGCGCTGTAATGCCTCTAATCTCAGTATGACTTTGCCAGTCCCAAAGAGCTACTCCCAGAGTTATGTCCATTATCTCCCTCCCCTGGGTTGGAGAGATTGACTTTAACCTTACCCTGTTCTGATCCAACTCTTTGAAAGCCCAGAATCAGGAATAGGGGCACGTGGCTCTTTTCAGACCTGCCCATGGAGGTTCTTCACACACTGCTAGGTATGGACTCAGTGCAAAGAGACATCGGATTAGTCATCAGAGTAACTCCCTTCTAGTCCTGGCTTTATATTAATAGTTGATTTCTTGCATGTTTCTGAATTGGCTGAAACAAATCCCTTTTCTGGGCCTCAGTTTCCCCTTAGGTAAAATCCAGGGGCAGGGTGTTTACTTGTGTGCTGTGGACAGTGGGTTTCATCCCCAAGCCCAGCCCAGACTACCACTCTGCCTGTACAGTCTCTGCAGCTGCAGCTCCTGGCCAAGTGTCCCAGGGGTGCGTTAGGACAACAAGCAACGATGAAGAGAAGGTCTATTGGGAGTATTTGGATGGGAAAACTGGCCCTAGGGAGGGAAGCAAGTTGGAATCCAAGAAGGAAACTGCCAACTTTCTGGTTGGCAGGAACTGAAGCTCTTCTTTCTGGAGGTTTTCTGGCCCCCAAAACAAGGAGTCCAGGGTGGCCTCCTCTTCTTAAACCTTCTGGCCCCGAGTCTTGGCTGTGGGCTGTGTATGTATACACACACTCATGTGCATTCCCGCAGCACCCTGGGGGCCTGGACAAGTCACCTGCTTCTTCCCAGAAGAGCATAAGAATGAGAATGCCTGGGCAAGGGCTGCACGCCAGGGAGCAGGAAGTTAAGGCTCTTTAGGTCCTCCTGCTCCCCGCTAAACTAGCAGCTGCAGAGCCCAGGATGGGTGGGGATCCCTCTCATCTTACCCGCTCCCATTTCAAGAGTGGTTTAACAGCCCAGCCGGGAGGAGGGGTGGGATAGCCTTCTCAGCTTCCTTTTTGGGTTAATTGGTGTTCCCTCTAGTTACTCCCTGCTTCCTTCCCCTCCCAGTTCCCATAGCAACTTGGCTGTATCTGCCAGAACCTGAGTGAGCCCAGCAGCAGCCTGCTGGACATGGGGAAGGGGCTTCTGTAGGGAAAAGAGGGCACTGCCAGGTCAAAGCTTCCACCGCACCCATCGTCTGCTGCTACTTCAAGGGTCCAGGATGCTTAAGCACAGTGTACAGGGCGTGATAAAGAAGCCTTTCCTGCCAGAGCTGGAGTTTGAAGAAAAGCCCAGAGCAGGCCTGGTTCTCCTCAGCTGTCCTCCCCTCCCCACACACCTGTGTCCTGAGTTTAGAATGCAGTCACTGATAGGATGGTCCCGTAGGAAGAACCCTGGAGTTGGAGTCGAGAAACTGGGTTTCAAGTTCCTCTCTCTGCCACTATTTAGTGTGACTGTAGACAAGTCCTTCCCCCCTTTTCTGAGCCTCAGTTCCCTCAGCTATAAAATAAAGCAAGGCTAAGATCTCTGCATATTAAAATTACCTGAGCTGTTTTGAAAAACTCTAGATGTGTAGGTTCCACCCACAAGGATTCTAACTGCTTGGTCTGGAGTGCGATGTGAGCCAAGCAGGAGCATTTTTAAAAGACTGAGTGATTCTAATATGCAGCCAGAATTGAGAAACAAGCAAAAGATCTCCAAGGGTCTCCCAACTGACTGCTGTCTGGTTCTGAGACATTTCTTCCTTTGCCCTGCATGCCCCATCTCCAGCCAGCCCTATAGGTCTCGAACCTGGCTCTCTCAGCTCTGCCCCTTCCTTGTGGATGAATGCCCAGGACCCCTGCAGCTGCCCAAGCAACACAATCCCCTCTGGCTCAGTTCTAACACTGATGAGATGAGGCAAGTGACTTAGGCCTGTCTAGGGAAGAGGGCTGCAGAGACTAAGGCAGGCTTGCTGTCCAGGTGGTTGCCCTGAAAGCCAGACTTTTCATCTGAGAAGGACCCCAGCCCCTCTTAAAGCATGTGGACCAGTGCAGTGACCTCAGCTGGCCATCTGCTGAGCCAAGGAACTGGATTACCTCTCAGCCCCTTCTTCCTCCATTCCCCTCACTAGTTCCTTGCCTGTTCCTGCCTTGCCACCCACAGGCCTGGTGTCTTCCTCAGGCAATCTGCTCGCCCACTTGTTGCCATGGTGACTCTGGGGGGTGGGGCTTGAGGGAGGGTCATCTAACTAAGGAGAAAGGCCTCCCTCCCACAATCAGGCCACCCCTCTTCCTGCCTCACCTCCCTCAACTCCCTCCCTCTCTCTTAGGGCAGAGACGGGGAGTGCCAGCCACCAGTGCCTGCTGTTAGGCTAATTGCAGTTGCCTGGGAGGAGGGCTGACCCTCCACTGCAACCTCCTCACCTGGGAGCAGGAATATTGAACCAGAATCGCGCAGGGAGAATCCCGAGGGGGCCTCTGAACCCCAGTGGTGGAGGGCTGGGCTGTTCCACACAGTCCAGGGTGAGGGTGGAGGTAGACTCTGGGTCCAGTCTGTACAGATTAGGGAAGAGGCTGTGGACAGAGAGATTTCTCTTGGAACTCTGGGGCCCACAGGATGGAGGGGGGTCTCTGAGGTCCTGGGGCCCTTAGCATTACAGATTTCTTTTTGTCTTTTCTTTCTTTCTTCCCCGTATCCTTCTGCTCTCTTATCCCTCTTTCTTATCTCAGTTCTCCTCTGCTCCCATCTTATTCACCTTCCATATTCCCATGCTGGCTCTTAAACCCTCTTTCTTACTCCTTCTTTCTTGCCTCTCCTCTTCACAGCCCCTCTTCCACCTCTCCTGTACCTCACCGCTATCCCCTACTCTTTCTTACCCTTCATCTTCTCTTACCCTTACCACACCTGTCTGCTTCCCTTATACCCTCCATCTCTCATTCCCCTGCTTCCTCCCCAACCCTTTTTTTCCTATCCTGCAAGTACCACCATTTCTCCCCCTCCATCTCCCTACTCTTTATTGCCCTCTCTTTCTTCCTCTCCTGCTCCCTTGTACTGCTGACCCCACTACCACTCTCTCCAACCCCTGAGCCCCTCTCCTGCCACTCCAGATCCCTCTTCCCCTGCCTCTTACCTTTACTTGTCCCTTTCCACCCTCCTTCCACTCCCTTCTCACTCCATTGCACAGACCTTTTATCCCAATAATTTCACTCTTAAGAGTTTATGTAAATAAAATTTAACACAAGTATTCAAGAGAGATGTGTATAGACTTATTCACTGAAGCATTGTTTGTGATAGTAAACACCTGGAAATAAATGTCCATTTACAAGAAATTGGTATCCTTTGCACTTCATTCATACAAAACCATTCTCCATTCCTCCAACACATTGTACATTGCACTCACGTCCGTACCTTTGCTTAAGCTGTTGCCTCAGTCCAAAATGCCCTTTTGTCTCTGTCCCATCTCTGCCCTTCTCATCCAAAATCCTACTTTGAATCCCTGCTCAACTCTTATCCCCTTATTGAAATCTTTCCCAGCTTTCCTATTTACTTCCCTCCCATGGCCAGTGATTTAACTTCTCTTGTAGAAAATGTGCCATAGTTTCAAGTTAGATGAAACCGGAGTTTCTCTGCGAGTAGGGACACGTCCTCATATACTCGTCTGGTTCATTGCATTAGCACTTGTGTTTTTTACGTATATTGCACTGAGTACACAATGGTCAGTAAGACACGCCTACATCCGCTTTCATGCAACTCACATTGTAGTGAGGCTGACAGAGAAGAAACAAGGATGCCGACAAACTCATACTTGTGGCGAAGAAACAGTTAAAGAAAAGAATGATGAGGGGTCATTCTCTAGCTAGAGTGGTCAGAAAGACCCACTCTGAGGAGATAACATTTGAACTGAGGCTTCAAAGTTGAGAAGGACCCAGGCAGACCAGAAATGGGTAATCAAGAGCATATCAGGCCAAGAGAACAGTGTGTGCCAAGGCCCCAAGGTGGGAAGAAGTAGGGCATGTTCAAGGAAAAGAAAGAAATCCTCAGCGTGTGGAGCATGATGAGCTGGAAGGGAGAGGTAGAAAATGAGGTTGGAGAGACAGGCAGAGGCCACGTTATGCAGGAATTTGAAGTCTGTGGTTGAAAGTTTGGATTTTATTCTAAATGCATTGAAGGATATGAAGCAAGGGAGTAACATGATCAAATGTCATATTGAGATCCCTCTTACTCTTGTGTAAACAGTCGATTGGAAAGAGCATAAGTGGAGGCAGCGAGGCCACATAGGAGACTGTCATAGAGGTGACAGATGACAATGGCCTGCACAGAGTCATGGACGTAGAGGGAGACTTGGCATGCCTTGCTGATAGACGGTGTGTGGGAATGCCTATTAAGAGAGACATGATGGCCGACACCTAAGTTTCTGGCTTGAATATTCAGATGCATGGTTGTGACGCTTAACTGAAGTGGTCAAGACTTAGTGGTGTGGGCAGATTTGGAGTTAAAAAAAAGAGGACAGGAGCTAAATTTTAAGATTTAGAGCATGTTAAACTTGAGAGGCCAGTGAGATAGCAAAGCCATGTTCCTCAGGAGGATAATTTGCACCCCAACCCACTACCACCATCCCCCACCACCACACCCCTGCCCCCACTTTGGAAAAGGCCAGTGTGGGGTTACATTGCCAAAATCCAGGTTCACAGTGGAGTTACTTGCATTTGAGTGTACATGTTTAATGTCTGTAAGAAGCTCTGACCATGTTGCTCAGAGTGTGGTGGAAAGGCCTCTGGAAGCAAAATAACCTGGACCCTTGTTCCAAAGGCAGATTCCTGAGCCCTCCTCAGTCCTCTTGAAGCTGAATTGGAGGGGGCCATCTGCCTATTTAGCAAGTATCCCAGGGGATTCTGAGGCACACTGAAGTCAGACAGCCATTGCTACAAGGAGCAACTGAAGAGCCTGGATGTGGGCGTGGCTCTGGGCATCCTGTTAAAATGCCGGTCTGACTTGTCAGGTCTGGGGCAGGGCCTGGGAATCTGCACTTTTCACAAGCTCCTCAGTGATGCTGATGCTGCTGGTCCAGGTCCACACTTTAAGGAGCAAGAAGTTAGATCAGTGGTTCTCAATAGGAGATGGTTTTGTGTCCCTTGTCCCCCACCCTGCTCAGGGGATATTTGGCAATGGGCAGAGACAATGGGGAGGTGGAGGATGTTACTGGCAACTGCTGGGTAGAGGCAAGGAATGCTGCTCAATATTCTACAGTGCATAGAACAGCCCACACTACAAAGAATCCTGCAGTCCAAAATGTCAGGAGTGTCACCATTGAGGAACTCTGGTCTTGATGATAGCCAAAGAGCACAGTGCAGGAAACCTTTCTTAGCTGGGACCCAGTGCCTGGTAGGAAAGGGCTAGATGAGGGGCAGAAAGTAGACACGTGAAGTGAAATGGCCAAGCAAAGTTTGAAGCAAATGAAATGTGGTGTCTGCTCCACTCCAAGGCCGAAGCCAACAGAGCATGGATTAAGTAGAGCTTGAAGGCACATCTGGTGCTTAGTAAGGCAGATTCCTGTTTTTATTAAAAAGTAACCCCTCACATTGGCACTGCACTATAGAATTTACAAAACATTTTCATACGTGTCATATTATTTGATCCACACAGCACCTTAATGAGACAGAGCAAAAATTATCCTCTCCATCTCTTTTCTTGAGTTTAGAAACTTAACACCATCAGCCAAAGAAATGTTTGCTGAATCGAAAGCAAGTGAAATTTACCTCAATACAAGTAACCTCAGAGAAGTCAGGACATCTCTTGGGACCAGCTATAAAATGGTGCAGTTGGTTGGGATGACTGGTGAGACCGTTTCCAGCTCAGATACAGGAGTCATTTTGTGATTTTATCAGTGAATAAATTAAAAGTCTTCGATTACTACAGACTGGGGACTCTGCGTTCTGGCTATGAAATGTGAGATTTTGGGGTAGGAGGTAGTGGTTTTGACCCAAACCCTTCTTCCCCAGCCCCTGGATCTTAGGGTCGGCTTAGTAAGCACACAATACCCTCCCCCAACAGACTACAGGTACACCCCTCCTCATCACTTTCCTCTGACGCCAGAAGGGGCTGGCGCCTGGGCTGACGCTCTTTCCTCTCCCCACAGGCTGTCTACAAGGCCTGGCTGTGCTCAGAATACTTCAGCGTGACCCAGCAGGAATGCCAGCGCTGGGTGCCCTGCAAGCAATACTGCCTGGAGGTGCAGACCCGGTGCCCCTTTATCCTCCCTGACAATGAGGAAATGGTATACGGAGGGCTCCCTGGCTTTATCTGTACAGGTAAAGACAGGGCCCTGGGAGAGGGGGGAGGCTGGGGGCCCAAGGCAGGCACCAGGTTAGGGCTGTGGTCGGGGAGGACAACAGGGAAGTTGGGTTAGGGGAAGGTTAGTGGCTGCCGGAGTGGGCAGTGAGGCCCCAGGTGGGGATGGGATGAAGTAGAATAGGGCCAGGGAGTTATCCCAGAGAAACTATCTGGGGTCCCTGGGAAATAGTGTTCAGAAAGGGATGGTACTAAGGGACGGGGGAAGAGTCTTGGGCAGGACTTGCCAGAGCAGCCCCAGCTTTGACAATCACCTCTCTCGGAAAGGCAAAGCCAGCAGCCCCCTTAGCACCCCACCCTGCCTTCCTTATCCATTGGCAGGGTTGCTGGATACTTCACCAAAGCGGCCAGAAACCAAGTGCTGTGACGTGCAGTGGATCTCCTGTGAGTCGGAGAAGAAGAAGTTCAAGGAGTCTGAAGCCCCCAAAACCCACCACCAGCAATTCCACCACTCTTATTTCCACCACTACCACCAACAATACCACCACTACCACCCCCGCCACGAGCCCCCGGGCCGTCTCGGCCACAAGCCCTCCCTGCTGCCGGTTTCTGGGGGCTCCCGCCTCAGCCCCAGCAGGATCCGGCTCTACATCCTTGTCCTTGTGCTCCTGCATACCATGGTGTCCTTCTCCAGCAGCCAGAGTGGTGGGGGACCGGGCCTGGAGGCACTGCCTGCCCTAGACGAGGGCCTGGCTCGGGAAGAGTGACCGCAGGGAGGGAGATCAGACCTCCACCACGTGCTGACATCAACTCCAGCCCCCCCAGGGGGAGGGGGAGGGGGCCCCTCCCATGGGAGGTGTAGGACCAGGTGGGGGGCGGGGGAAATGGGGGGTCACACATCACCCCCGACCAACCCCCACCCCAAAAGCAGCTCCAACAGAGCCGCCAAAGGGCCCCAGGAAACTGCAAAACTCATCCGGGAGAAAAAGGCAGGAGCAGCAGGTGCCCCCCCAGGCTCCATATATGGAGCTTAGCCAAAAGAAAAGGGGAGGGGGTCGGGGCTGGAAATGCCCACCCCTACTGAGAGCCCTGACCCCAGGGAAGAAGGCTGCTTATCTGGTCTTGGCCCCGCAGGGAATGTTGGGGGGCACAGAGGGGAGAAACTCTTTTCCCCCTCTGCATTCCTTATGTTGCCACGATCCTTAATTCCCTCCTGCCCATACTCCTACAGGCAATGGCAGACGATGCAGTGGCCTTCCTCACACTCCAGCGCCCCTTGTCCCATGGCGGGGGGCCCGCCACAGGGAAGGACCAGGCTGGGACATGAGGTGTATGCAGTTGCGGCTAGGTCGGGGCCCCAGTTAAGCTGTGCCCCAGCACCCTAGGTGATAGGAATAGTGGAGGGCGGGAGTGGAGAGGAGAGAGGAACACAGAGGGCTTAGAAAGATGGCAGAATGGCCTGTCGCCACCTGGCCCTGGGGAAGCAGATGATCAGTAGTGAGGCAGGCTCAAGGACACCGCCCCAAATCAGAAAAGGTTGCAAAAGGAGCCCTCTGGGGAAAGAGCACAGGGACTGGGGTCTTGGGCCTTGAAACAGAAGGCTGAGGGCACATGGTCAGACTGCCACTGTCTGAAGGGCCATATCTTACAGAAGGTGCACATACTCCCAAGGGCCACTCTTGCCCTGGAGATCTTGGCCTTGGGGCCAAATATGTTTCCCTTTCTGATCTCCACAGGGAGGAGGGACTTAAGCCCAAGAGGGTCAGGCCTGGCCTGGGTCCCCAAACTCCCCCAACTCATCCTAGCCCAGGCCTCCATGAAGGAAACCCTGATGGTGTTGCCCCAGGGCTTTCCAGAGATGAGCCTCCCCATCCCCAGCCTGTCCCCATTCCCAGCCTACCAAAGAGTATTTATCCCTTCCAATCCCTGACCCCGTGGGTTACTTCCCTAATTGTGGAACCACCAGACTGCTCCTCACCCTATAGCGGGGTCCCCTAATCCAACCACCCTTGCCCCTTGCTGGAGAAAGTCCAGAAACTGGCAAGAGGACCCACTGGATAAAGACAATGTGCTGTGGTCCCTTGGCCAAGAGACTTGAAGTGTTTAGTCAAGCCACAGTGCTGCCCGAGAGAAGAGGCCTGCAGAGAGCCTTGGGGGCCATCAGCCTCGTGCTGATCTCCTGGGAGTGGAAGGCCTGGGACATCTACAAACCAACAGGCACAGACGAGAAAGGGAGCCACAACTATGTGTCTGGGACAGGCCAGGTGGCTTTCAGTGCCGGAAGGGCCTGTGTCTGGGATGAGACGCCAGTGAGTTAGGTGGGGGGTGGGTGATGGTGGACCTGGAGCTGCATTGGCAAAACCAAGAGGGGGACAGCTGGAAATGGTTGGCTGAGGGATAAATAAGAGACCTCAGTAGCAGAGAGGGAATCATTCAGGGGCCTCAGCAGGGTCCCCAAATAGGCTTTGTGAGACTGCAGAGTCCTTCCATGCCAGGTTTCCCATTTCTCACAGCGTGTCCCTCCACCCACCCGCAGCCCTGTGCCCTGCCCTCACACTCCCTGTTCGGCCTTCAGCATTTCAGGCCTAGCCACATACCCCATCCCTAGAGTGCTCTTTTCAGCTGGGGAGGGTAAGAGGTGCTGGCTCCTTTCCAGAGATGCTTCTGTAGCCGTGAGAGACCCTAGGTACTGCCTTCTAATTCATGCATCCTCAAGAGGGGAAAAGGGACTGGGAAGTAAAGGGGGGGCCTTAGAGCCCCAGGAAATGGACCCTTGGAGACTTACACCCCCTCTTCCCCCTCACCAAGTGCCCAGGAGACCCCTGGCTCAGACCAGCCCAGGGCCTTGCCCAGTGGCAGGGGAAAGGGGCACCTCACTCCACTTTGAAGTCATTTGACTGTCCCCATCCACCCCACTGCCCAGATAGTCCACCACCCCTCCAGCTGCCTCTGCCCTTCGTCACAGGCAGCAGAGCTGGGCAGCTTTCTTACGCCATTTTCTACACTGTGCTTCATGAGTAGGACTTTCTTGCACTAGTTCCTATGACTGAGTCTCCAAGTCGGATTCCTAGTAGTCCCCATCCCTTCCTCCCTCACCTGGCTATGATTCACTTGTTGCCCTACCCCTGCCTCTGTGTTTCGGTGAGAGTCTGTATGTGTACTGCTTTCTGTTTTGTTGCATTGTGGGGCAGAGGCCTCTCTGCTCTTGTTTAACCCCATAAAGAAATAAATGGTAAAGAGTTGATGATAACCCTCCTTTCATGGTTTTGTTCCATGGTGTCAAAATTGCCGGAGAAAAAAGTCTATGGCTTGGAGAGGAGGCGGGACCAGGAGATGCTGACCCCTCTGCCCCGCTGCTTGTTGGCTCAAGTCTCAGAAAAAAAGAGTAACCTCTGTAGCAGGCCATTCTAGAGAAGGAAGTCCAAATTCAACCTCGAGCAGGGATCAGGCAGATAAGTGTGAGTGAAGGAAGTGGGCCAGGCTGGGCTGAAGTACAGACACCAGGCTGGCAGTGGTGATAAGTGCAGGGTGCAGGCATCTACATGGACAGCTCAAGTCAAGGACTGACTTGTGGGAATATGGGCCCCATGATGACATCTCATTCTTCAAGAGATATCAAGGCTTGAGATTTTTATGTGAAGCCTTGAATGTTGAGATGTTGGCTCAAGTCTAAAACAAACAAAAAACCCACATACCTCTCTGTGGGCTAAATATGCAGGCCGCACATGGCCTAGGGATTAGCAGTTGTTCACCTTCATGGCAGCCTTTGTTCCTAGTCTCCCAGCCTCATCTCTCCTACACCACCTCACCAGGCCCATCTTCCCATCCCAGGTGGGAAAGTGCTCAGGTAGCAGAGGAGAGGCGGCAGACAGAGCCCTCCATCACAGCCACATTCTCACATGCCTGGGATAGGGGAGAGTGTGACCTAGGAGGGAATCTTGGCATCCTCACCGAGCTGCCGAATTTCTTCACTGAGAAAACCCAAGTCCCTCAACTCCCCCAGAAAGCAGCAGAGCATGGAGTTTAGGGCACAAACTCTGGACTCCGAGTGTATGAGTTCACAACTTGGCATGAATTCCTTGACTTCCTTGAGCCTTGGTGTCCTTATCTAGCCGGGTTATTGTGAGAGTTAGATGATAGCCATCAAGGGCTCTGCACAGCAGCTGGCATGAAGGAGCTGCTGAACCATGGGTCATTATTATTGTCATCAGTCTCTTAGTCTTTCAACTCTTTCCTTGACCTCCACCTAAAACAGTCACCAAGTTCTGTCAACTCCTCCGGTGTAATGTGTCAAATCCTCCCCCTCTTTCCCACCCCTGCCTCCCCGGTTAGCCACTTCAGGCCCTCTGCAACTTTCGTCTGGTCTACTACAATACCTCCCAACTAATCTCTTGTTTGATTACTCCGATTCTGATCCATCCTCCCCAGCACTACCTGCTTTGGCATTTAGGAGGCACACTATAAATATTTTGTGAAAGAACTGCTGTGGTAAAGTACACATCTAATCTTCCCAAAGAGAACATACTACACCTATGATCAAAAACATCAGATGGCTCCACATTGCCTGTAGAATCAAGTTTAAACTTCCTAGCAAGACTTTCAAGCCTCTTTGGATTCTAATTCCCATCCAACCAGTCTGAGACTGTCAAGCACTCCCATCCTGTACACCTTTCACTGAATGAGCTCTGCACCTTCTCACCTCTTGTCCTTGGCTCACATGGTTTCTTCTGACCAGGATGTCTTTGCTCCATCTCTACCCATCACTGCCTTAGCTAGTTTTCAAAGTCCAGCTCAAATGCCACCTCTGCTACAAAGATTTCCTTATTCCCCTTCTCCCAGGCTAAATACTCTCTTCTCTTCTTCTGTACTTCTACACCACTTTGTACCTGAATCATGGTACTTACCACATTCTGCCTGTATTCGACTTAGTCATTCTTTCATTCAAAACATACCTATCAAGGAATTACTATAAGTCAAGTACCATGCTGTGTGCTGGGAATACAGCAGTAACAAGACATAGACATGTTATTGGTCCATAAGATAACATGATGTCATGTGCTCAGCAACCATAATATACTTACTATAACATTCAAGTTTTTGTCTCACCACATGTCCATGAGGGAGCCAGGCTCTCTTGACCAAAGCACAGGAAAGTAAGGCAAGGCACTGGGGGAGGCTATGTAGCCACATTGCCAAGAGAGTAAAGGGCACAACAGCTTTGCCAAAGAAGTGACCCTACCAGCCCTACCAGCCCTTTGACTCCTGGATTTTGCCCTGCAGCTGCTCCTTCATCCTGGGCCTGGGCCCTGGTGCGCTCCCTTCAGAGCAGTCCAACTGTAGGCAGCCTCAGTCTCTTACAGTCTCAGCATGTGCAGGAGAGGTGGTAGCAGTCACACCCCTGGCCAAGCTACAGAATCACCTGGAGAGTTTCCACTCTGGTCTCACCAGCAGAGATTCGGATTGAATTAGTGCAGGTTGGGGTCCTGGCTTCAGTATTGTTTAACAAACTCTACAGGAGGTTCTAATGTGCAGCCAGGCATGCCAATCACAGGATGAAGAGATGATTGGGGCTACATGAAGTCCTTGTTATTCTCAGATAAGTGGTGCTAGAAAAAGGCCTCTTACAATGAGTCCATTTGAAGTGGGGACCAATATTTCATAACAGAGAGGGGGAAAAGGAGGAAAGGGTTTGACTGTGTCTTTATCTTGGAAAATAAAATGAAAAGGTGAGAAACATTTTTATTTAAATTTAAAAAGTGTAAATAATTGCAAATATGCACTAATTCTTTGAACAAAGAAAGAATCAATCATTGGGGGATGACAGTCTTCCTGACCAAAGCGCATGACAATACAATATTGACTTTTGCCACACAATCATAAAGGTTTGTTTTGTTTTTCCAGAATTAGAGAGCTTCTTCAGTTATCCCTAGGACCTCCTGTAATCCTTTAAGAGTTAAATCATTCTCTTTGAAGCCTTGATCCTGTCATTACCCAGGTCAATTTTCTTTTCTGACAGTGGTAGTGACTGGTTTATCTCTGCCAAATCCCATTTTCAAGGACTTTACGTGACATTAGAGATTGTCTTCTATGTCACTGTCATTGTCTTCATGAAACCCTGAATCTTTTTCAAGACCTGCAGTTTCACTCTGAAATTTATTAGCATTGCATAATACTAGCAATTAACAAGAGGCTGAAAAAGACCTTAGCATAATGGGTTTGGATAAACAGTATTAGGCTATGAAATGGGGGCAGAGGGACTTATGTGTAGGACTCAATTGGTGAATATTTAGTGCTAATAATGACTTTACCTTTATAAAGTCACTTTTCCTTTTTGGACTTTTGATCTATTTATCTCTAACATGAATGGATAGGGTTAGATGTTTTTATAAAAACTAAATAAATTTTTAAAAAAATAAATAAATTAGCATATGAAGTAGTATATGTGATAGCATTAAGTACAGTGTCTGGTGCAGAGGAAGAACTCATAATCCCTGCTTTTCCTTCCCTCCAAAAACATTCTTAGATTCTGGTAGAAGACACCGAGGGACAAAGAAGGAAAAAGGGAGATATGCATCAGAGTAACTAGAAAGGAGACCCAGAACTTCTGCCCTAGGCCAAAGCTTCTATCTTACTATGATTCCCTCCTGTCACATTCTCTGCAGAAGGTCACAGAGATCTAGTCACTAACACTGAGCACTGATTAGACTGTTTAGGGGTGTAGAGTGGGAGTCCAAAGATCACTCAGATAGGGAAAGTGCCCTCAAGAAACTTCTGGGTTGGTCAGGAAGAAAACACATGAACAGAAATCACTCAAAAATACCTCTAGAAAAAAACAAAACCAAAAAAAGACACAAAAAATACCTCTAGAATCTGACAATTTCTCCCACCTCCATTGTCACCACTTAGACCAGGTCACCATCAGCTCTCTTCTGGACCGCTGCAATGACTTCCTAACAGGTCTCCCTGCTTCCAGCTTTGCATCCCACCCCCGCCCCCATACACACATAGTCCACCCACAGTGATCTTCCAAAAATGCAAATCATGTCTTTCCCCTGCTAAAACATTCCAATAGTTTCCCACCTTAATCGATGGGAAACCCCCTACCATGGCCCACAGAGCCCTACATAATATCACTTGCCTACCTCCAATCACCCAGGACACTCCCTTTAGCATCCTTCAGTCACTGTGCCTCATTTCCTTTCCTCTAATACACTAAGCCTGTTTCTGTCTCAAGACCTTTCTATGTGTCCTTCCTCAGCCTGAAATGTTCTTCCCTTAGATTTTTGTATTACTGACTCTTTCTTGTTATCAGATCTAAGCTCACATGTCACTTTCTCAGAAAGGCCTTTTCTGACTCTTCTAGGTATGGTACTGCCCTTCTTGCCCCCAGACACTGCATCATACCACTTGTTTCTCCATGATCAAGTGCTGGTAACTAGTTGACATGATCTTGTTTATACATCATCTTTTTTGTTCATTGCCTCTCTTTCATTTGAATGTAAGCTCTGAGTAAACAGTAGTTTTCAAAATGTCTGCTCCCTGCCTCCCCAATGCCTTAGAAAAGCTTCACTGACTGAATGGATGTTGATGCAGGTGAGTGGTTCATCTGGGTAAGAGTGAGTGGTGCTTGGATGTGTGGAGTGGATGGCAAGAGATGAAGACTGAAACATAGCCTGAGGTCAAAATATGGAAGGTCTTGAAGGTCACGCTAAGAAATTTGAACTTTATACGGGGGCCCACGGGGACCATGGAAGATGGTTGAGATTAAGAGGAGTATTATCAGTTGACCTGAAGAAAGATTCATTTAGTGCCACCTGCCGGGTGGATTGGTGAGCGAAGCGAATGGGGAGCCTGGTCCACTCGGCTCCCCCCACTCTTCTGGGGCCACTCAAGAGCCCTAACTGCCGTTCCCCGACACTGGCCGCTGGGTGGCGCTGTGGCTCCTCTTACCCGGGCAGGAGGCGCCAGGGAGGCGGAGGCGCAACCGCCGAACCGGGCCTTGGCGCGGGGGGTCCGTCGGCGCCTGCCCAGCGGGCTCTTCCTAGTCCGCCTAGTTCTCCCTCCTCCGCGCTGCTCCACGTCCAGGCCCGTCCCGCCCCAGCCCCTATCCTCACCCCCATTCCACCCCCACCCCAGCCCCGGGGGCCCCCTCTGCCTCTGGCGCTCCTCGGCTTTCCGACCCGCCAGGCCAAAGTGGGGCCAGAGGCGGGCGGGCCAGAGGCTGGGGCCGAGCGGAATGCAGGGACTCGTGGGGTCCCGGCGGCGCCCTCCCTTTTCAGCCCAATCGGTCTTCAAGTCTCCCTGGACCCCAGAGACGTGATAGAGCCACCGCCCTGAGCTGCCCCGCCACCCAGTCCAGCCAGACCCGAATTAAAGCGATATCAAGGATGCAGGGATAGCCTTTTGTTGAAAAGAGGCCCCAGCTATGAAAGGGCCAATTCCTCGTTTGTGTTAACAGCCCTGCTTTACCTCTCGGCCCCCTGAAACTAGAAGTCATTCATCCGGGACTCCTCCTTTGGCCCCTTCTACTTCCCTACTATAGGCCCAGATATCTGATAACTCTATGTATATTATATATCCTAAACTGATCCCGCCATCCTTGTTTGCCCAGTGCCTCGTTACCTCCCAACAGGCCTCCCTGCCTCCAGCCTCCTGCCCCTGCAGCCCAGACTTCTTGCACGGGACTAGGAGCCTCCTGGAGCACCAGTCTGGCATCCTGCCCATGTAATGGCTCCCATTGCTTGGAAAAATGGAAAGCTGGCGTTCAAGACCCTCCACTGACCTCACTATTTTGGCCTCTCCTCAACTTACATCTAGAGTAAAAGCCCTACCCCTGGTATGCTGCCCTGAGTAGAAGAGGAGCTAGAAGGGGGAGTGAACACAGTGGGAGGCTCTGTGGGGCTCTGTACAGGGCTCCATAGGCATCCGTTTGCACAGCTTTAACTCATGATCACACTGTCACAGCTGGAGAGATGCAGAGAACGGAGCACCTGCCTCCCCTAGAGCAGCAGTCCCCCAACTTTTTGGCACCAGGGACTGATTTCGTGGAAGATAATTTTTTCCATGGATCAGAGGTGGAGGGGGATGGTTTGGGGATGATTCAAGCACATTATATTTATTGTGCACTTTATTTCCATTATTATTACATCAGCTCCCCCTCAGATCATCAGGCATTAGAAACTAGAGGGTGGGAACCACTGCCCTAGAGCATAAGAACATATCCAGGTTTATTCCTTTGCCCCCTCTCTTTGTCTCCCTCGTCCCATGGATCTGTTCTACTCTCCTGCCATCTCCCTGTCCCCCTTCCCAACCACATTGCCCACTCCTTTATGCCCCCTCCTGCTGGTCCATGAGGCTTTTTCTCAACAAGGGTACACCATTCTTTCACAAAGTGGTTGATGACATGCATGACCAGGTTTCCCCATGATGTTCAGTCTCACTTTCAGCAGTTTTTTCTTGAGTAACTTAATATTCACAGATGCTAAGACTATAGGTAGCTCTTCGTGAGTAAAGGCTAGAGATGCCTATATTGAATTTAGCCTTGTTGAACCTGGCACAGAAACATGGGAATTAACAAGGAAAAGCATACAAGTGAACAGGAAAATTGGCAAAGGCAGATGTGTTGGCAAACAAGCACCGATGGTTAATTCTAGGCTGCCCTGTGCCCTTGAAATCTGTGCCCAGAGTTAGATATGGCTCATTCATGGTCTTAAAAGTGGCCTGATAGATGGAAGAGCTTGGGATCAAAAACATAATCCTGAGAAGGGTGGAATAAGAGGAGGCAGCTCATCTTCCCTGACTGCATCTCAGGGTAGCTTCCCCAAAGAAATGACAGCTTTCTGTTCCCCAAACAAGCTCTACTGCTAAGAATACCCTCTTCCATTTGCACTGAACATGTACACACAGTGTCTTGTGCTCCTCACAATGACCTTGTGCAATAGGGATTATCATTTTGAGTTTACAGATGAAGAAACTGAGGCTCAGAGAGTCTACAAGCCCCTCCCTCACACCTACCATCCCCCAGAGAAAGAAAACCATAAATAAAATGCAGATCAAAAGGCCAGGACTAGAAGCCAAGAATTCCATCTCCCAGACCAGTGCCAACACCCTTTTACCCACAGTTTGGTGACCTATTGCGGGCCCAAAGGTAAGCCAGCTGGCCCAGGGCCTGGGGAAAATGCAGGCAGTGTGAGTGAAGTAGAGGACGGGGCTTGTACCTGGACCCTGGGCTGTGCTGACACCCGCCCTGGCTCTGAATGATGACAGGGGAGCTCAGTGAACATAAGGTTTACAGGACCAACAAAGCAAGAACCAGCCTTGCCAGACAGCCTCTAAAGCCAAGGTCTGCAATCAGGCTTCTAAAGACATTTTGTTCAGTTTGGCAGTGTTGGTCTGTGCGGTGCTTAAATGTGACTTTGGTTCCCTCAATAAGAGGTTTAATAAGAATGTTAAATGAGAGTTCAGTGAGAATATAGTCATTAAGAGCATGGCCCAGATTTGCCTCCTGACTCTGCCCCTTGTTCTGTATTACTCTGGGAAGGTTACTTAAAACTCTCTGTGCCTCCACTTTGCTCATCTGTGAAATGGAGATACACCACAGCCCTCCACCTCATAGATCTACAGCAATTTTTGAGTTAGGATATCTAAAGCACCTAGAACAGTGCCTGATACGTAGCAAGTGCTATATGCATGTTTGCTGTTACTATTACTATTTTTATTGTCTATAAATTGAGGCGTGTTCACATAAAATCCGTATTTCTCTCTTCTTAAAATGTCAGCAGTTCTGATAGTACTGGGGCCCCATTGCCTGGCAGAACAGAATTGGCCCTCTTCAGATGGAGTGCACCGTTGCTTAGTAAACTACTTGGCAAAGTCATTATTACTTTACATTACTACATTACAAACTACTACAGTCATTATTCCACGTCCAAGTGTATTTAAGTTAGTTTCACTCTGCTCCTTCCTGCCTGGGCCACCTCATCTACTCTGGTTGGCTTGGCTTTACTCAACCTCTATGGAGTCCAGGTTTGGGCTGCCTCCTTGGCACCTAGAAGTGAAGCCTTCTGAGCATTTCAGCTGAGGTGAAAATGGGTTGGCAAGAGCAATGACCAGAAGACCAGGACTTAAAAACCATACTTCTCCAAAAGCGTTTCTCCCAGTCATTTGAGGGAGGGGGAGCTCCAAAGTGGGCAGAGTACCTGCATCTGAGTACCCTCCCAGCCAAGGTACCCCTCCTTTACCCAACCAAAGGTCCCCAGTTCGATCCAACAGACTCCTTTCTTTTACCTTTTTCTCTTTCAAACGTTTGCATGAAGCCCTGGGCCAGTGTAAAGGTCCGGAGGTACTGGAGAAGCAAGGTAAAGGAGACAGAGCTCCTGCCTTCTAGAGACTCACAGTATAGATTCTGAAAAAGTCTGAGTTGGAAGGACTCTGGAGGGGTAACTGAGGCGATGATGGCTTTCCCTCAGAGTTCTGTGCAGGCCTCGGGCTTTAGAGATGTGCTTTAGGTGTTCTGCAAATATTGGATGTGTTGGTAGATATCAGACAGGAACCCTTTATTTCAAATCACTAATTTAATCAAAATTCCCCCATAATTCAGATTGATTTACATTCTAATAAGGTAAATGAGATAAACTTGAACTCAATAAAAAAAGTGGGAAAGTGGGGAAAGTGTTAATTCTTTAGTTGCAAATGACTCTTTGCGATCCCATGGACTGTAGCCTTCCAGGCTCCTCTGTCCATGGGCTTCTCCAGGCAAGAATACGGGAGTGGGTAGCCATTCCCTTCTTCAGGGGATCTTCTCGACCCAGGGATCAAACTCAGGTCTTCTGCATTGCAGATTCTTTGCTAACTAAGCCACCAAGGAAGCCCATTAAACACATTTTTATTCACAAAGTGGTGCTTTGACCTGTTTTATATAGTAGGGTTCTGTGTAAGAGTTCATGAAAAGTGGGAAGGTTCGGCTGCTTTAAAAGGTTCTTGTCTGACAGAAAAGGAAATAGATCCAGAGGAAAGGAAAAGACTTACCTAAGGTCACACAGCCTGGTCCAGAAGCAGCGCCCCCTGCCAACCAGTACTAGGTGATGCCAACTATAAGTATGGAATACAAAATCCAATTTAAGAATTGAGTTGGGTTAGGAGCATCCTTCCCTGTGGGATCTTAGCATGGCTAGAACAGATCACGGCTCCAGGATACTTGGGAGCTCAACCATTTTCTCCATCATATGACTTACTTATGGGGTCTGAGCATTCGACAGGCCCCAGCTGTAGGCTTCTTTCTATCAGAGGCACCACCCTCCTGCTTGCTCTGTTTTCTGGGGCATCCTGAGGTTCCTTCAAGCCCGAGCCTGGCTAGGAAAGCCAAAGTTTATTACTTGTTCAATATAGCTTGACTCCCAAAGGCTGGATCTGAGCGCTGAGCCTCTTGCCTACCCTTCATTGGATCTTGCAGCCCTTGCCGTGTTCCTGCTCGTTCCACACCCTTCCTCCCAGGCGTTGGACCCCTTCAGCGCTCACTTGCTGGCAGACGTTCCTATGGACCCTCCCCTTTACTCACCACTCCCCTGAAACCACTACTGCGGCCTCAGACCTCCTGCCTTTTATCTTGCCCCAGAAGCTGAGCCCTCTGGTCCCTTAATTGTTTGGGTTGTGCTTTTCTGAACTCACTCCAATTGAGCTCTATAAATTGAAGATAATTGGACTGTCTCGTTCAGGTTATGAGTCCCTGGGGCAGTGTCTTCTGGGTCTGGTACAGCCCTGCCCAGAAAGGGTGGGAGCCAAGGGGAGAGGCACAGGGGAGACCAGCCTAGGGGTCCGGCTCAGAGCCCTGGGGAGAAAGCAGAGCGTCAAGGTACAGACATTCCTCCACCTGCTAAGCTTTGCAGCCTCAATATGCTTGCCCTGTTCCTCCCAGGCCAGTAACTGTATGAGAGGCCAACCCTTCACCACCAATGATGTTGGCAGCAGTTATGTGGTATATAAAATTGTTTTTCAAATACTGTCCAAGAAGTTCTAAAATTCTACACAAAAGATCCTCCTTGGAGGACTCCTGAGTGAGTCACCAGTGAAGAGGTAGAAGCTTATAGGAGGAAACCCAGATTGAGAAGAACCCTGGGCAACTTGCCCCTCAGTGAAAGGGCTCCGTTCCATACAATAACATCTCCCCAGGTAAGTTGATGCTGCCACCTATCTTGGAAGGTTGACTTGGCCACATCCAAGGTATCCAGGGATATAGGATTTATTGTTGCTCTAAAAGGTGGTTACAGTAAGGATTGAGGGGCTAAAACGATAATGTTTTGCTCTACACTCATGACTCCCTTTCTGCCCATCATCTCATGATGTCATGTTGTCATGATACTGCAGTGAGCCAGGACACATCCTAGAGGCGCCCTCTGGCCATTATCCTTGGATGTGGGACATGCTCACTCCCCACCACTACCAAGGTCGTGCTCCAATGGCTCATCCCCTTGCACTTCCCACTATGTCAAAAACTTCCCATTGCTGTCCAGTTCCTGAAGGTAAGAGAACCCACATCATATCTTCAGAGGCTGGCACAAAGTAAGTGTCTGCTGAATAAATGAATGTGAGTTAATGAATGCAGAATTATGATCTGAATTCTTCCATGCTTTTCACCTCAACAGAATCTATCTCCTTCCTTCCTTTGTGAGTCTAACATCATAGCATTTCCTCAGAGGAAGTGACAAGGGCGGTATATTGCCTGTCCTCTTGTCTCCAGTTGAGACTGTATCTATATGCTCCCAAGTAGAAGGTCTTTTAGGGTTTCCACGGCTGAAAGGGAAGCAGCTGGGCTATGGTTGAAAGAGCGCTCAAGCTCAGAATCAGAAGCCCTGTTATGAGATCGTTGTTCTTACACTCACTGCTGCTGCTGCTGCTCCTGAGTCGCTTCAGTCGTGTCCGACTCTGTGCAATCCCATAGACGGCAGCCCACCAGGCTCCGCCGTCCCTGGGATTCTCCAGGCAAGAACACTGGAGTGGGTTGCCATTTCCTTCTCCAATGGATGAAAGTGAAAAGTGAAAGTGAAGTCGCTCAGTCGTGTCCGACTCTTTGCAACCCCATGGACTGCAGCCTACCAGGCTCCTCTGTCCATGGGATTTTCCAGGCAAGAGTACCAGAGTGGCCTTCTCCGTTACACTCACTAGCTAGAATTAACTTGCAAGAGAAGAAATGAGGCTGGAAAGTAGGAATAGGCTTTGTGCATCACTTGAGAGAGAATTTGGACCTCCATTCATTCAACAAAACTTTACTGAAGATCTAATCACTCTGGGTGCTGGGTGAAGCAATCATTGAGGAGCAAGACAATAGACAAGGGAACAAATTAGAAGGCTGTATCATTAGTTATGGCAAAATGTAAAGATTGAAAGTGGTAGCAGCAGAGAGCAGTAGAAACAATGAAGAGCTATTTAGGAAGTAGAATTGATAAGATTTGAGGGACAGAGGGCAGTCTAGACAACTACACTACACCTGGGTTTTGTTGTGAGAGACTTAGTGGATAATAGTATCACCAATAAACCTGAGAAACAATGGGCTCTGGTTTCATAGTTTGATGGGAAGAGACTCAGGGAAATTAAGAGCTTGTTTGGGGCATGTAAAATACTAGGAGGAGAAGGAAGAGAGAGCCAATAGATAACTGGATATACAGGTTTAGAGCTCAGGCAAAAGGCTCGACTGAAATGAGAGTTTGAGAACTCTTTGGTATGAAGTTAGCTAAGGAGAAGGCCCCCTTCATGGATCACAGCCTTGTCATGGCAAAGGGGCTTGCATAACTCAATGAAACTATGAGCCATGCCATGCAGGGCCACCCAAGATGGAAGGGTCATGATGGAGCATTCTGATAAAACGTGGTCCACTGGAGGAGGGGATGGCAAACCACTCCAGTATTCTTGCTCCGGGAACCCCTTGGACAGTATGAAAAGACAAAAAGATATGACACCAGAAGATGAGCCCCCCAGGTCAGAGGTGTCCAATATGCTACTGGGGAAGAGTGGAAGACAGTTACTAATAACTCCAGAAAGAAGGAAATGGTTGGGCCAAAGCAGAAGTGATGCTCAACTGTGGATGTGTCTGCTGATGAAAGTAAAGTCTGATGCTGCAAAAAACAATATTTGCATAGGAAGCTAGAATGTTAGGTCCATGAGTCAAGGTAAATTGGAAGTGGCCAAGCAGGAGATGGCAAGTGTCTGAACATCGACATCTTAGAATCAGTAAACTAAAATGGATGGTAATAGGAGAATTTAATTAAGATAACCATTACATCTACTACTGTGGGCAAGAATCCCTTAGAAAAATGAAGTGGCCCTCATAGTCAACAAAGAGTCCAAATGTGGTCAAAGTGAAAGTACCTCAGTCGTGTCCGACTCTTTGCTACCCCATGGACTGACTATACAGTCCATGGAATTCTCCAGGCCAGAAAACTGGAGTGGGTATCCTTTCCCTTCTCCAGGGGATCTTCCCAACCCAGGGATCGAACCCAGGTTTCCCGCATTGCAGGCGGATTCTTTACCAGCTGAGCCACAAAGTACTTGGATGCAATCTCATAAATGACAGAATGATCGTGGTTAATTTCCAAGGCAAACCATTCAACGTCACAGTAATCCAAGTCTATGTCCCAACCACTAATGACAAAGAAGCTGAAGTTGAATGGTTCTATGAAGACATACAAGACCTTCTAAAACTAACAGTAAAAAAAGATGTCCTTTTCATCATGAAAGTGTTAGTCACTCAATCATGTCCTTCACTCAATCATGTCCTACTCTTTGCAGCCCCATGGACTGTAGCCTGTTAGGCTCCTCTGTCCATGGAGTTTTCCAGATAAGAATACTGGAGTGGGTTGCCATTTCCTTCTCTAGGGGACCTTCCCAACTCAGGTATCAACCCTGTATCTCCTGTCTCTGGCATTGGTGGGTGTGTTCTTGACCACCAGTACCACCTATCATGGGGGATTGGAATGCAAAAGTAGAAAGTCAAGAGGTACCTAGAGTAACAAGCAAGTCTGGCCTTGGAGTACAAAATGAAGTAGGGCCA
The DNA here is from genome assembly GCF_029407905.1 of Bubalus kerabau. Taxonomy (NCBI): domain Eukaryota; kingdom Metazoa; phylum Chordata; class Mammalia; order Artiodactyla; family Bovidae; genus Bubalus; species Bubalus kerabau. The sequence continues at coordinate 95,873,820 of NC_073647.1, read as the reverse complement.
AGGCTAATAGAGTTTTGTCAAAAAAAACAGACTGGTCATAGCAAACATCTTGTTCCAACAGCACAAAAGACGACTGTACACATGGACATCACCAAATGGTCAGTATCAAAATCAGATTGATTATGTTCTTTGAAGCCAAAGATGGAGAAGCTCTGTACAGTCAGCAAAACAAGACCTGGAGCTGACTGTGGCTTGTATCATGAGCTCCTTATTGCAAAATTCAGGCTTAAATTGAAGAAAGTAGGGAAAGCACTAGGTCATTCAGGTATGACCTAAATGACAGTGGAAGTGACAAATCGATCCAAGGGATTAGATCTGGTGGACCGAGTGCCTGAAGAACTGTGGACAAAGTTTCATAACATTGTACAGGAGGCAGTGACCAAAACCATCCCAAAGAAAAAAAAGTGCAAGAAGGCAAAGTGGTTGTCTGAGGAAACTTTACAAATAGCTGAAGAAAGAAGAGACGTGAAAACAAGGGGAAAAGGGAAAGATATACCCAACTGAATGCAGAGTTTCAGAGAATAAATAGCAAGAAGAGATAAGAAGGCCTTCTTAAGCGAATAATGCAAAGAAACAGAGAAAAACAATAAAAGACTAGCAATCTCTTCAAGAAAATTGAAGATAGCAAGGGAACATTTCATGCAAGGATGGGCATGATAAAGGACAGAAACTGTAAGGATTTAATGGAAGCAGAAGAGATTAAAAAGAGATGGCAAGAATCCACAGAACTATACAAAAAAGGTCTTAATGACCCAGATAACTATGATGGTGTGATCACTCACCTAGAGCCAGACATCATGGAGTGTGAAGTCAAGCAGGCCTTAGGAAACAGTACTATGAACAAAGCTAATGGAGGTGATGGAATTCCAGCTAAGCTATTTCAAATCCAAAAAGATGATGCTGTTAAAATGCTGCACTCAATATGTCTGCAAATTTGGAAAACTCAGCAGTGGCCACAGGACTGGAAAACGTCAATTTTCATTTCAATCACAAAGAAAGGCAGTGCCAAGGAATGTTTAAACTACCAGACAATTGCACTCATTTTGCATGCTAAGAAGGTTACACTCAAAATCCTTCAAGCTAGGCTTCAGCAGTACGTAAACCAAGAACTTCCAGATGTACTAGCTGGAGAGGTAGAGGAACCAGATATCAAATTGCCAACATTTGTTGGATCATAGAGAAAGCAAGGGAATTCCAGAAAAACATCTACTTTTGCTTCATTGACTATGTTAGAGCCTTTGACTGTGTGGATCACAACAAATTGTGGAAAGTTCTTAAAGAGATAGGAATATCAGACCACCTTATCTACCTCATGAGAAACCTGTATGTGGGTCAAAAAGCAACAGAACCTTACATGGAACAACTGGCTGGTTTGAAATTGGGAAAGGAGTACAACAAGGTTGTATATTGTCACCTGTTTTACTTCTATGCAGAGCACATTCTGGGAAATGTCAGGCTGGATGAATCACAAGCTAGAATCAAGATTTCCAAGAGAAATATCAATAACCTCAGACATGCAGATGATACCACTTTAATGGCAGAAAGTGAGAAGGAACTAAAGAGTTTCTTGATGGTGTGACAGAGGAGGGTGAAAAAGCTAGCTTAGTTTTTTTTTTTTTTTCAGGTGAGTGGCCTAAGATGACCTCTAAAAATGGTGCAGTATTCACTCAACCCAGAAAACCCCACAAAATCACACAAATCAAGAGGTTCAAATCTTCGTGTTCACTTTAAGAACAATCGTGAAATTGCCCCGGCCATAAAGAGTATGCATATCTGAAAAGCCACCAAGTGTCTGAAGGATGTCACTTTAAAGAAGCGATGTGTGCCATTCTGTCGTTACAACAGTGGAGTTGGTAGGTGTGCACAGGCCAAACAGCGGGGCTGGACGCAGGGTCGGTGGCCCAAAAAGAGTGCTGAATTTTTACTACACATGCTCAAAAATGCAGAGAGTAATGCTGAACTTAAGGGCTTAGATGTAGATTCTCTGGTCATTGAGCACATCCAAGTGAACACAGCCTCCAAGATGCAACGCAGGACTTACAGAGCTCACGGTCGGATCAACCCCTACATGAGCTCTCCCTGCCACATTTAGATGATTCTTACTGAAAAAGAACAGATTGTTCCTAAACCAGAAGACGTTGCACAGAAGAAAAAGATATCCCAGAAGAAACTGAAGAAACAAAAACTTATGGCCCAGGAATAAATCCCACAAAAAATAAATGCAAACAAAAGTTAAAAAAAAAAAAAAAAAAAGCTAGCTTAAAACTCAACATTCAAAAAACGAAGATCATGGCATCTCACTTCATGGCAAATAGAAGGGAAAACAATGGAAACAGTGACAGACTTTATTTTCTTGGGCTCCAAAGTCACTGCAGATGGTGACTGCAGCCATGAAATTAAAAGATGCTTGCTGCTTGGAAGAAAAGCTATGACAAAACTATACCACATATTAAAAAGCAAAGATATCACTTTGCCAACAAATATATGTCTAGTCAATGCTATGGTTTTTCCAGATGTAATGTATGGATGGGACAGTTGGACCATAAAGAAGGTTGAGCATCAAGGAATTGATGCTTTTAAATTGTGGTGCTGGAGAAGACTGTTGAGAGTACAAAAGACTGCAAGGAGATCAAGCCAGTCAATCCTAAAGAAAATCAACCCTGAATATTTATTGGAAAGATTGATGCTGATTGGAGCTCCAATAACTTTGGCCACCTGATGTGAAGAGCCAACTCATTGGAAAAGACCCTGATGCTGGGAAAGATTGAGGGCAGGAGGAGATGGAGGCAACAGAGGATGAGATGGTTGAATAGCATCACCAACTCAATGGACATGATTTTGAGCAAACTCTGGGAAATAGTGAAGGACAGGGAAGCTTGATGTGCTGTAGTCCATGGGGTCACAAAGAGTTGGACACAACTCAGTGACTGAACAACAACAACAAAAGCAAGAAGGTATAGAGACAAGCAATGAGGATTAAGGACAGGACTTTCAAATATGCCAACTTTAAAAATACACATGAAAGACTATGTATAGGGGGATAAGTTAGGAATTTAGGGTTAACAGATACACACTACTATATATAACATATATAAATAATAGGACCTACTGTATAACACAGGGGAACTATGTTCAATATCTTATAATAACTATAATGGAAGAGAATCTGAAAAGAATCATGTGTGTGTGCATGCTAAGTCTCTTCAGTCGTGTCCGACTCTGCAACCCCATGGACTGTAGCCTGCCAGGCTCCTCTCCATGGGGATTTTCCAGGCAATAAAACTGGAATGGGCTGCCATGCCTTTCTCCAGGGGATCTTCTCTACCCAGGGTTCAATCCACATCTCTTATGTCTCCTGCATTGGTTGGTGGGTTCTTTACCACTGGCACTACCTGGGAAGCCTGAAAAAGTACATATATATAAAAACAGAATCACCTTACTGTTTATCTGAAACTAACACACATTGTAAATCAACTATACTTCAATTTGAACTCTGTGAGAGAGGGAGAGGGTGGGAAGATTTGGGAGAATGGCATTGAAACATGTAAAATATCATGTATGAAACGAGTTGCCAGTCCAGGTTCGATGCACGATACTGGATGCTTGGGGCTGGTGCACTGGGACGACCCAGAGGGATGGAATGAGGAGGGAGGAGGGAGGAGGGTTCAGGATGGGGAACACAGGTATACCTGTGGCGGACTCATTTTGATATTTGGCAAAACTAATACAATTATGTAAAGTTTAAAAATAAAATAAAATTAAAAAAAGAGTAAATTAAAAAAAAAAAGAAAAAGACTATAGATAATGCAGCAATGAAGACTGAGAAGCAGCAGACAGTCAAAGAGGTAGGAGGTGAGCCATGTTAGCAGACAATCATGAGAACCAAGGTAGGTTTTCAAAAGGCAGTAGTACTTAGCACAAATGGTGTAGAGAAGACATCCAATCAAAGAAAGATTGCAAATGCCCCTGTGGCTTCTGCCCTGACAACTGCCCATACATTTAGCATAGTAGCAGAAGCCTGGTAGCTGTGGTCTGAGGAGTAACTGAGAGGAGAGGAAATGGAGGCAATGAATTATACCACTCTTTCAAGGTTAGCTGAGGCTCAACACATGAAGATACTAGCTGAAAGAAAATAGATGCTCAAGAGAGAGTTTTTAGAAGATGAGATTTGTGTGTGTGTGTGTGATCTCAGGGGAAGAAGCCAGCAGAGATCGAAGAGACAACAAAGAAGCAGGCATGATGATTGCATCCAGAACACAGAAAGAAGAATTAGCCTTTTTCAGGAAAAGGAATACTCCTCTCAGAGCAAAAGGAAAGAGAGAGGGACTAGGAGATGCAAAAAAGCTTGTAATTCTGGAAGGGGAGCTCATAACTTATGGCCTCTATGCAAAAAAGGGGCAAATGTTTAGAATTGTGGCCAAGGGAAATGGGAGAGAGCTGAATAGAAATAAAAGGATCAACAGTGTTCAGAAAACAACTAAAGTTAGAAATCACACATTTGTAGTGGTATCCATTTGACGGGCATCCAATTCTTCTCTAGAAGTTCTGGCAGAAGAACAGAGGAGGCAGATTTTTCAGTTGAATCAGGGTTTGGGGATTTGTAAGATAAGTGTGATAGATAGGTAAGAGAGCTTGGGGGGTAAAGTTATACTGGTCAGAATGATCAACCACAGAAGCCAGAATGTATAGGAAAAGAAGCAAGGATGGAGGATTGCTAATAAATTAGGAGAATGATGGGGTTAAGGGTCTGAAGTTATAATGAGATAAAAGAGGTATGCAAGTAGGGAAGTATGAGAGCTAGAAGATTGTAGTGGGACTCTTGGGATGACAGAATTCAGAAGTAATGAGATTCTAGGTGATACCAAGGTCAGAATATGACCATGAAGTTGGTTTTCTGAAGTTTAGTGGAAATGAAAGTCATTAGAATTGAGGATGTCAAGGATCTGTGAGGCCAGGACAATAGTCCTTAATCCAGCTTGTAATGGAACTCTTAATGTTCATTGCAATCCTGACACACTAGAATCACCTGGGAGCTTTAAAGAAATCTATGCTAACATCCACAGACATTCAGATGCAATTGGTTTGAGTTGGTCCTAAGCATAAGTATTTTTTAAGTTTTCCAAGTGATTTCAGGTAGAGAACCACTGGGCTATAGAAATGGGTGGAATCATCTGCATGCATTTTGAAATCAGCCAGTGGACAACAGCAGTTGGAATAGGAAAGGAATATATAAACCAGAGGGAACCAAAATCCTCTAAGAATGTGGGAGAGTAGATGACAGCGATGGTGGAAGGAGGAGGATAGAGGGTGATATAATACCAGATGGAAAGAGTATTGAAGGAGGAAGTGGTTTTATACAATAGTGGGGAGCAGTGGTCTGGGAGCAGCTGCAGGGACTTAGGGGATGCTGACCCTACTTTGAGGCAGTGCACTGGTGGGAGGTGGGAGGTGGAGCTGAGTTGTAGAGAAAGTATTGTGCCCACAAAGAACCTGGTTTTAGGAGTTAGTGCAGGAGGTACAGGGTGCACGCTGAGAAGAGGCTGAGCATGTAGAGGAACTTGCTTACCTTAGAGAGGTATTTGTAGAGCACACATTGGAATCACGGCTGCCACACTGCTCAGCTCCAGAGATGCCATTCATATAGGGAATGATGGGCCGGGTAAGGAAGAAAGTTCAGAGCAGTATGGGAGTGGGAGAATAAAAGAATGTTTGCAACCAGATGAGACTTCTGTGATTCTTCTAGCTCATCTTGCTTTAAGTTTTGCTTTGTTTGTTTGTTTTTGGCTTCATGAAGAACTGATTAACAAACAGGTTTTGGATCTCACTCATTTCAAGTGGGTTTCTTCTAATGGCCTTCCTTTTACATTTCTGAATGCATTTTTTTTTCTTGAATTTTTCTCAGCCTTATTTGCCACTTATTCCTTACAATTTCTTGGTGTGCCCCAGCTTGAAAGAACACTATTGTGACCTGATTTCACCACATCACCTTGCATTCAAAGGTCAGACAGTCAACCGAGTCCCCCTACATTAAGGGCTGGTGTGCAGTTTCAGAGGAGCTGTTGAAGCTTTTACCACAAGGCTCCAATTGGGCATTCCCTTCTGAAGACCTGATTCTTTCAGAAATAAGAGATGTGATAGATGTCTTCAAGAGAAGTGCAAAGGTACAAAAGGAGTTCCATGGCTAAAAGAAGTCACAGCTAGAAGAAGTTTAACCTTTGGGCCTCAAACACTGATGATTAGCTGACTAGAACATTCATTAGCTGAATAGATCAGAGACAGAATACTGACTCTGGTAAAGGTTAGAAAATAGATTGCAGGAGAATGGGCATTTCCTATGTTAATTGGGCCTAGGGAAAGCTTCTGCTCTGCGTTGGCTAATCTGAAGTCTATTTTCAAGGAAAAAAGCTCACGTAATAGTGCTCTTCTCCCACCCCATGTTTCACGTCCCCATTATAGCTATTTAGTGCAGAGTGAAAGCACCCGGCCCTGACTCTGGGAAGAAACAGCCAAATCATATTTGGCTTGGGGCTTGGCATTCACACATGCACCCTTACCTAACTTCAACTCCCTATGGAACTTCCCAAACCAACCATACCTCACCTAGACAAGACACCAAGGCTAGGTAGTCTTTCTCAAACCCAGGGAGAGAAAAAATGGGTGTGAATGGATGTTCCCAGCCTGTGACAAAAAGACTTGTAGGATGACCCTTCCAGTGATCCATATCCTTATATAACCTCCTCCCCTTGAGTGTAAGTAGGAGTATTAAATATGATGGGCTATACTACCACATTTCAAAATGGATGTTCCAGATGTAATTAAAGTCCGTAATCAGTTGATTTTGAGTTAATCAAAAAAGAGATTATTCTGAATGGCAACTGAATCAGGTGAGCCCTGAAAAGAGACAAGAATTGTTTTCAACAAACAATGCTGCTGCATTTGGATATCCATAGGCAGGAAAAAAAAAAATTAAACTTCGTGTAAACTTTGTACCTCATATAAAAATTAACTCAAAGTAGATCATAGATTTAAATATAAAATGTAAACCTATAACAAAAATCTTTGGAACCTAGGAATTGATAATGTGTTCTTAGGTTTGATACAAAAAGCGTGATCCATAAAAGAAAAAATGAATATATTTGATGTCATCAAGATTAAAACCTTTTTCTCTGTGAAAGATTTGTTACAAGAAAGAAAAGAAAGCTACAGACCGGGAAAAAATATTTGCAACCATGTATACGATAAACGACAAGTATCATGAATGAACTCTCAAAACTCAGTGGTAAAAAGCTATCTAATCCAATTAGAAAATAAGCAAAAAGTATGAAGATATATGCGGAGAAGGCAATGGCACCCCACTCCAGTACTCTTGCCTGGAAAATCCCATGGATGGAGGAGCCTGGTAGGCTGCAGTCCATGGGGTCGCTAAGAGTTGGACACGACTGAGTGACTTCACTTTCACTATTCACTTTCATGCATTGGAGAAGGAAATGGCAACCCATTCCAGTGTTCTTGCCTAGAGAATCCTGTGGACGGAGGAGCCTGGTGGGCTGCTGTCCATAGGGTCGCACAGAGTCGGACACCACTGAAGCGACTTAGCAGCAGCAGCAGCATCCAAAAAGCTAAAATAAACTTTTTTTTTTAAGTGACAACACCAAATGCTGGTGAGGAGGTGAAAAACTGGATCACTCATACACTCCTGGTAGAAATGTAAGATAATATAGCCACCTTGGAAAAAGAGTATGGTAATTTCTTTAAAAACTATACATACACTTACCAAGTAGCTCAGCAACTGTACTCTTATGTTTATCCCAGGAAAATGAAAACCTATGTTGACACAAAAATGTGCACACAGTTGTTCATATCAGCTTTATTTGTAACAACCAGAACTGAAAACAACCAAGATGTCCCTCACGAATGAGTGAGTAAACAAACTGTCGTACATCCAGAACATGGAATACTACTCAGCTATAAAAAGGGACAAACCAACTGATACACTCAAAAGCTTAGGTGGATTGCAAGTGTATTTTGCTGAGTGAAAAAAAAAGCCAAAGGTCTCAAAAAGTCACATTCTGTATGTTATATAACATTCTCAACATGACAGAATTATAGAGTTGGGGAGCAGATTAATAGTTGCCAGGAGTTAGAGATGGTGGGAGGGAGGGGGTGGGAGTGACCATAAAAGAGTAGTAGGAGGGAGACTTTTGAAAGGATGAAAGGGTTCTGAAACTTGACTGCAGCGGTGGTTACACAAATTTGTACATGCAATACAATTGCACAGAACTATATGCATGCTGCTGCTGCTGCTAAGTCACTTCAGTCGTGTCTGACTCTGTGCAACCCTGTAGACGGCAGCCCACTAGACTCCTCTGTCCCTGGGATTCTCCAGGCAAGAATTCTGCATACATCGCACCAATGTCAGCTGCCTGGATTGGATCAGTCAGTTCAGTTCAGTTCAGTCGCTCAGTCGTGTCCGACTCTTTGCGACCCCATGAATCACAGCACCCAGGCCTCCCTGTCCATCACCAACTCCCGGAGTTCACTCAAACTTACATCCATTGAGTCGGTGATGCCACCCAGCCATCTCATCCCCTGTCGTTCCCTTTTCCTCCTGCCCCCAATCCCTCCCGGCATCAGAGTCTTTTCCAATGAGTCAACTCTTCGCATGAGGTGGCCAAAGTACTGGAGTTTCAGCTTTAGCATCATTCCTTCCAAAGAACACCCAGGGCTGATCTCCTTTAGAATGGACTGGTTGGATCTCCTTGCAGTCCAAGGGACTCTCAAGAGTCTTCTCCAACACCACAGTTCAAAAGCATCAATTCTTCGGCGCTCAGCTTTCTTTACAGTCCAACTCTCACATCCATACATGACCACTGGAAAAACCATAGCCTTGACTAGACAGACCTTTGTTGGCAAAGTAATGTCTCTGCTTTTCAATCTGCTATCTAGGTTGGTCATAACTTTCCTTTCAAGGAGTAAGCATCTTTTAATTTCATGGCTGCAGTCACCATCTGCATATTATACTATAATTAAATAAGATGTAATCACTGAAGAACACAGTATAAGGAAACATGGGTCTTCTCTGTACTATATTTACAACTTCCTGCAATTTTATAGTTATTTCCAAATAAAAAGTTAAAAATGAGAGAGGGAGAGAGCCAGAGAGACAGAGGGCCAAGCAGGTGCTCTTTTTTGGCCTCATCGAAGTAAAACATCATGTTATGAACTGCCTATGGAAAGGGCCATGTGGCAAGGACCCGAGAGTGACCTCTAGGAGCTGAGAGTAATCCCCAATCAACAACCAGTAAGAAAATGAAGATTTAAGTCCTACAATCACAAGGAACTAAATTCTGCCAACAACTAGTGAGCTTGGTAGAGAACTCCAAGCTTCAGAAAAGATTGCAGTCCTGTGGACACCTTGATTTCAACCTAGTGAAACCCCAAGCAGATGACTCAGGTAAGCTTCGCCCAGACTTCTGAAGCATAGAAACCATGAGATAATAAATTTGTTGTTGTTTTAAGCCACTAAATTTGTGATAATTTGTTACCCAGCAAAAGATAACTCAGGTACATCCCCAAGGGTGAGATGCCATTGAACAACTGGGAGCTTTCCTTCTAGGGGCCACAGTTGAGACTTACACCACAGTCTGACAAAAGAAATCAGATCAGCAACATCAATGGGGAGGGGCCAGTCTTGGAGTTGAAACAGATGCTCATGGTCTTTCCACCAAAATATGATTTTTTAGTTTAGAGTCTTGAACTGCCTCCAAACCAAACCAGCTCTGCTGGCTGCTTGACCCCGCAGTCCGCTGTCATGTCCCAAATATGCTGTTCACAGTCACAAATGAATTGTGTATTGATGGCACCATGCATTTGCCCTGCTTCTTGCTGCAGATTTTCAGCTGGAATTAATTCCTCTTGCAGCGTTCCTGGCCCCGCCTGGGGAGGTGGCCTCACACCCAGGGCCCCAGCTGCTCGAGCAGCCCTATCTAGTTCATAGGCAGATGCATCAAGCCAGCTTCAGCTTCAGAAACTGGCTCCTTTCCCCTTCCTCCTAGGCCCCACAGCCAGGGCTGGGAGGACACCCAGGCTGGCTCTCACTGAATACCAAAAAGGTCAAAGAAATAGAGTGGGATTGCACAGTGGGCTGGGAGCTTTCTTTCAATCTTGCTGCTGAATATCACAGTCACTCTCTCAGTCTACTCAGGCTGCCTTAAGAAAATACCACAGATTGAGTGGCTTAAACAACAGAAATTTATTTCCCTACAGTCTGGAAGCTGGGAAGTCCAAGATCAAGGTGCTAGCAGACTTGGTTCCTGGAAAGGGTTCTCTTTCTGGCTTGCAGACAGCTGCCTTTCTCACTATGGTCTCACGTGGGAGAGAGAGAGAGCTCTGGGGTCACCTCTTTTACAAGGACACCAGCCTGAGGGATTAGGGTCCCACTCTAGAGGAGCCTGCTGGCTACAGTCCATAGGGTTGCAAGGAGTCAAACACATGCAATGAAGCATGCATGCACACACGTATGCATGCATTTATGACCTCATTTAACCTTTATTACCTCTATGTAGTCTCTATTTCCAAATACAGTTGCTTTGGTGGTTAAGGCTTCAATATATGAATTTTGGGGAAACAAACATTTAGTTCTTAACACCTTCTGCTGTGCTGCCAGCGTTCACAAAAACTGTTCTGCTACAGGTGGGCAGGGTTGGGGAGGGGTGGAAGAAAGAGCCATCTGATCATGCCCTCAGAAGCTTGACCAACCTCACTTCCAGGATTGGAAGGTGGTATTGTGGAAGAGCTTCCCAGGTGGCATTAGTGGTAAAGAATCCGCCTGCCAATGAAGGAGATGCAAGAGACTCAGGTTCAGTCCCTGGGTTGGGAAGATCTGCCGGAGGAAGACATGGCAACCCACTCCAGTATTCTTGCCTGGGAAATCCCATGGACAGAGGAAACTGGCGGGCTACAGTCCACAGGGTTGCAAAGAGTCGGACATGACGGAAGCAACTTAGCACACATGCACACATGTATAGTGGAAAGAGCATGGACTTTGGTGTCAGGCATGTGTTTCCTTTTACTGGTTGTGAGACTTTGGGAGAATCATTTAAACACACTCAGCCTGTTTCCTCATCTGTCAAATGGGAACTATAACATGTTTTTTTCATGGGCAATTTGAGGGTTAAATAAAATAATGCATGTAAAAGTACCCTATCAGCACCTAGTACATGGTGGGTATTCAATAAATATTGGTGCCCTTCCCCACTGAATCTCTCAGCCCATCCCTGACACCACCTACCTTCACCAGGTCCAATGCATGTTCTGACTACTACACACACTGATCTGTTTGTTCTGGGTAGAAGACAGCAATACTCAACATCCTTGAATTTGAGGCTGTGGTAGGTGGAATTTCTAAGACTGACCTCTAGGATTTCATGTCCTCATTCCCAGAACCTGTAAATGTGATAACATACTACTGCTGTGTTTGTGCTATGTTATATAGCCTGCTGCTGCTGCTGCTAAGTCGCTTCAGTCGTGTCTGACTCTGTGCGACCCCATAGATGGCAGCCCACCAGGCTCCCCCATCCCTGGGATTCTCCAGGCAAGAACACTGGAGTGGGTTGCCATTTCCTTCTCCAATGTGTGAAAGTGAAAAGTGAAAGTGAAGTCTCTCAGTCGTGTCCGACTCTTGGCGACCCCATGGACTGCAGCCTTCTAGGCTCCTCCATCCATGGGATTTTCCAGGCAAGAGTACTGGAGTGGGGTTATACAGCATAGTTGACCTTAAAAAATGGGAGATGCAATGGAATAGTTTTCACCCTTAAAAAGGAAGGCAATTCTGATGAATGCTACAACATGGATAAATATTGAAGACGTTATGGTACATGAATAAGCCAATCACACACGAAAAAGTATTGTATAATTTCATTTATATGAGGTACCTAGAATAGTCAAATTCATACAGAAAGAAAGTAGAATAGTGTTTTCCAGGGGCTGGAAGAGGAAGGAATGGATTACTGTCTAATGGATATAGAGTTTCAGTTTGGGGTTTTGCAGATGAATAGTGGTGATAGGTGCACAGCAATACCAATGTATTCAGTGACATTTAAATTGTACACTTAAAAATGGTTAAAATAGTATGTTTTCTGTTATGTATATTTTACTATACAAGAAAGGGATTTTTCTGGATGGGCCCGATCTAATTACAGGAACCCTTAAAGGTGGAAAACTTTCTCCAGCTGGTGGCGAGAGAGAAGGCAGAAGGAAAAGTCAGAGTTGACACCTTGTTGCGGGTTTGAAGATGAAGAGGGGCACGGGAGGAGAAATGCTGGTGACCTGTGTTTAAGCAGTGAGGGCCCCCAACTGACAGTCAGCCAGGAAATGGGGCCTACAACCACAAGAAAGTGGATTCTGCCAACAACTTAAATCAACGTGGAAACGGATTCTTACTCAAGCCTCCAGATAAGAGCCCAGGACAGCCAAAACCTTGATCTTGGTATTAGAGACTCTGAGCAGAGAACCTAGTGGAACCCATCCAAACTTCTGACCTGCAGAACTAAGAGCTAATAAATATCGTTTTAATCTGCTTTGGGTTTTAGTCCTATGAGGAAGCACCGTTTCATGCCCTAGAAATTTGCTGCTATAAGCTTTACTCTTTTAGATACATATGCATGCACTTTCCCACCTATTTTTTGAGTGCCTCCTATGTGCCAGACAGTAGGCCTTGAAGATGCAGGGACAGCACAGATGGAGCTATGAAACTTCCAGCTTTGCCCAGGGGCAGTATTCCTCTCTTTGGCCAAATGGAGGCATGCTTTCTGATCTGTTATCAAAAATCCCCTTGGGCCTTCCCAACACCTGAAGGCTAGGTGCCATTCCCTAGTGATTGTGATGGGAATGGCAAAGGGGGCATTGACAGAGAGGTCCAGGCTGGGCAAATCTCTCCAAGGCTCAGGGCCTGGGCACAGCAATTCTGTACCAAAGCATGTCAACAACCCTTGGGTCTGTGGGAGCTGGGCAGGGCTCTCAGCATCTTGGGACAGACTGAGGCCCAAACAAATGAAATGGAACATTCTGCCTGAATTTCTGAAAGAGTAAGCATAGGGGGAGTTCCTATGGTCCAGCAGCTAAGATTCCATGCTCCCGATGCAGGGGATGTGAGTTTGATCCCTAGTCAGGGAACTAGATAGATCCCGTGTGTCACAACTAAGAGTTCACATGTCACAACAAAAATCGAAGATCTTGCATATTGCAACTAAGACCCAGTACATCCAAATAAATAAATATTATAAAACAAAAAGAGTAAGCACAGGGACGGGAAGTGAATTGAGCATTACCTACAGCCATTTTCAAGGTTCATTGCGTGTGTGTGTGTGTGTGTGTGTGTGTGTGAGTTGCTCAGTTATTCCTGACTCTTTGCAACCCCATAGATTGTAGCTTGGCAGGCTCCTCTGTCCATGGAATTCTTCGGGCAAGAATACTGGAGTGGGTTGTCATTCCCTTCTCCAGGGGATCTTCCCAACCCAGGGATCAAACCTGGGTCTCCTGCATTGCAGGCAAATTCTTTATCACCTGAGCCACCAGGGAAGCCCAGTCAAGGTTCATAGTGGTTATTTGAAAAGGAGAATCAGAGAGAGGGCCTCATGGTGGTAGATGTGCTTGAGGGTGACTGGGAAAGTGGCTGGAAGCAGAGAAAGACTGGCCAAAGATAGCAGAAGTGCACACACAAGCCAGATGGGCAGGAGTTCAAGCCTGAGAAGAAAAAAGAGTTGGAGTGGAATACAGAGAAGAAAAGGCAGGGAGAAAGGGGCAACAGTGGAGAGAGGCCCAGGCCTGGCCAAGCTCAGGGCTTCCATCAGCAACTGAAAGCCAGGGTGGAGCCTATGCTTTGGAGACCTGATTCCTCTTCCAGGCCCTCCTGGGCAAAGCTGGGGCCTAAGCTTCGGGGGAAGTGCCAGGGGTGGGGCTAGGGACAGTTTAACTCTCCAACCCCTTAGCAGCCCTTACTAACTCACTGGTAATCTGTTTATGTGTTTATTTGCAAGATTGGTTTCTGCTTCAGTGAGGGGAAGTTTGGCTCCCTGCCCTCAGTCCCCCAGTTCTGAGTTAAACTCCTCTACAGGGCGAGCTGCCCGCTCCCTGCCCCACTTGGCTGACTTTCCCCTGCCCGCTCTGTGCCTTTGGCCCCTGGCTGGTGGACTAAGAAATTCTGGAGGGCTGGTCCTCTGGGACAGGCCAGGGTTCTGGTTCCCTACAGACCCAGACATCTGGGGTGGGGGTGGGGCACGTCTGGGCAGAAACTCAGGCTCCATAGGAACCCTGAGAAAATCAAACTGAAATACCTCCCAGGGAAATTTGCAGTTGTCCAACAAGAGCTTCACTTTAATACATGTGGTAATTTTTTGTTGTTGTGCTTATTCAGACTGCAGCAGCTGCAGAGGGAGAGGCCCCCAAGGAGGGCAATGAGGTTGGAGCAGAGTGGCAGGGTGGGGCGAAGGTAAAGCCTGGGTTGCCACCAAAGGCCAGAGTTTGGTATGGGGGAAAAGGAGAGAGAGGTACAGGCAGTTGGGATATAAGAGAGGAAATCCTCAGGAATGCAGGACTGTGTCTGGAGGGAGGGAAGAAGGGGAGGTATAGCAGCAGCCAAGGGTGGGGTGAAGGCCTGATTAGGATGGCATGTGGTGTGGATGAAGGCGATGGGGCAGAGTAGGGAGGGCAGGAGAGAATCACCCTTTTACTGTTGATGATGATGGTCTATTACCATAACTCAGCATGTGAAATATTTTTCTACTGCAAAACTGGAGAGATAAAAATCTGGAAGGTCATTCCCAAGGATAGGAGAGGGGCACCTGAATGAATCATCAGAGAAACCCTGGGGAAGTAGGTGGAGTTTGTAACCTGAACTGGGAAAGGCCTGATGATTCATTGGGCTCGAGACCTGTCAATCCTCTCTCCTCTGCCAACAGACTGAGAACTGGAGGTGTTGCTCAGGCCAGACGTTGAAACCCAGTGAGCGCTGTAATAGGGGGAGGGGAGTGAGTTTTGAAACGGGAAGAGACAGAGAGTCTGCTACTGACCTTTGAAGGGCCCTGACCTGAAGTCATAGAACTAGAAATGACCTTGTGATCATCTGATCTAATCTTTTAATCTTACACTTACAGAACTGGAACTCAGAAAAGCAAAGTGATTTGGCCAAGGTCACAAAGTTGCATTAGTGAACTGGGCAGATGGACGGGCTTCAGAAAGAGGCCACATAGGTCCAGAGAGAATGGCCCCAGATGTTAGCCTAGACAAGGTCTGCAAATACTCGATGCCATTTAACCACCTCAAATACAGCTGGCCCTCCATGTTGGCAGAGTCTACATCTGAGAATTCAACCAGCCACAGATTGAAAATATATATTTTAAAATTTTTTGTTGTTGTTCAGTCGCTCAGTCATGTCCAACTCTTTGTGATCCCATGGACTGCAGCACACCAGGCTTCCGTGTCCTTCACCATCTTCTGGAGCTTGCTCAAACTCATATCCCTTGAGTCGGTGATGCCATCCAACCATGTCATCCTCAAAAATCAAAATTTGAATTTGCCTTGCTCTGGCAACTATTTCCATAGCATTTACATTGTATTTACAACTATTTTCATAGAATTTATATTGTATTAGATATTATAAGTAATCTAGAGATGATTTAAAGTATAAAGCACGATATGCATAGATTATATGCATATACTACGCTATTTTGTATAAGCAACTTCAGCATCCATGGATTTTGGTATTCATGGCAGTCCTGGATACAGAGGGATAACCGTATGTAGTGCCTTATATCCATTCCTGTTCCCATGGTGGACATTACTAATTGTTCACTGTACCCCGACTTCAGTGCTGACTCAACCTGAAAGTCCTTCTTAAACTGAGCACTCTAGGCAACATTGACACAGAAATGAAAGCAGTTTGTAATTTCAGACTTAGCATAACAGCTGTGTGTCACAAAAGGATAGAAGTAGTTCTAATGTCTAATCGATTAGATGTCTTTATCTAAGGCTCTTTGCGTGCATGCATGCTAACTCCCTTCAATCATGTCCGATGCTTTGCAACCATATGGACTGTAGCCCGCCAGATTCCTCTGTCCATGGGATTCTCCAGGCAAGAATACTGGAGTGGGCTGTCATGCCCTCCTGCAGGGAATCTTCCCAACCCAGGGATTGAACCTGTATCTCTAATGTCTCCTGCATTGGCAGGCAGGTTCTTTACCACTAGCACCACCTGGGAAGCCCAGGCTGCAAGCAAAAGAAGGAAGAGTTGCCCTCAGGAAGGAAAGAAACCAGGACATCTCTGTCAACCTAAAGAGTAGAAGCTTGTGACCCTTCCTCACAAAAGCACTACAAGTCATGAGACTCAGCTCCAATGACTGATACGCAAGCTTTGTTGCTTTGCGTCTCCCATTATCAAACTCCCCAGACAGAGAAGTTGATTGGACCAACTTGGAACAAATTTTTAAACCCTGGAACAGTAGGTGATTGGAGGGAAGACAGAGTCATATAGCACAGGGCAGACTTTGCCATTAGGCCTGTGAATTGGGGCATGCCTAGAGTTGCTTTCAGCTACAATTAATAGAAAACACATCAAAAGTGACTTACACAATGAGGAAAATTCATTGTCTTACCAATACCATGTTTAGGAATATGGAGTTCTGGGATTGCTTAATTCACCATCAAGGACCCAACATATTTCCAACTGTTAGCAAAAAAAAGTGGGGAAACAGCCATTGTCTAGACAATCAGCAAATAACTATCACAGGCATGTTGTTGTTGCTCAGCCGCTAAGTCCTGTCCAACTCTTTTAAACCCCAAGGACTGCAGCCAGGCTTCCCTGTCTTTCACTATCTCCCAGAGTTTGCTTAAACTAATGGCCCCTGAGTCAGTGATGTTATCTAACGATCTCATCCTCTGCTGCTCCCTTCTCTTCTTGCCCTCAATCTTCCCCAGCATCGATCTTTTTCAGTGAGTCAGCTTTTTGCACCAGGTGGCCAAAGTACTGGAGCTTCAGTTTCAGCATAAGTTCAGTTCAGTCAGTCAGTTGTGTCCAGCTCTTTGTGACCTCATGAACTGCAGCTGCCAGGCCTCCCTGTTCATCACCAACTCCTGGAGCTTGCTCAGACTCAGGTCCATCAAGTCGGTGATGCCATTCAACCATCCAACCATTGCCTCCTCTGTCATCCCCTTCTCCTCCCACCTTCAATCTTTCCCAGCAACAGGGTCTCTTCCAATGAGTCGGCTCTTCACATCAGGTGGCCAAAGTATTGGAACTTCAGCTTCAACATCAGTTCTTCCAAAGAACATTCAGGACTGATATCTTTTAGGTTGGACCTCTTTGCTGTCCCATGGATTCTCAAGAGGCTTCTCTAATACCACAGTTCAAGAGCATTAATTCTTCGACATTCAGCCTTCTTTATGGTCCAATTCTCACATCCATACATGACTATGGAAAAGTAATGTCTACTTTTTAATATGCTGTCTAGGTTGGTCACAGATTTTCTTCCAAGGAGCAAGTGTCTTTTAATATCATGGCTGCAGTCACCATCTGCAGTGATTTTGGAGCCCAAAAAACTAAAGTCTGTCACTGTTTCCATTGTTTCCCCATCTATTTGCCATGAAGTGATGGGACCAGATGCCATGATCTTCGTTTTTGAATGTTGAGTTTTAAGCCAGTTTTTCACTCTCCTCTTGCACTTTCATTGAGAGACCCTTTAGTTCCTCATCGCTTTCTGCCATAACGGTGATGTCATCTGCATATCTGAGGTTATTGATATTTCTCCCAGCAATCTTGATTCCAGTTTGTGCTTCATCAAGCCCTGCTTTTCTCATTATGTACTCTGAATACAAATTAAATAAGCAAGGTGACAATATACAGCTTTGATGTACTCCTTTCCCAGTTTGGAACTAGTCTGTTGTTCCATGTCCAATTCTAACTGTTGCTTCTTGACCTGCATACAGATTTCTCAGGAGGCAAGTAAGGTGGTCTTTTATTCCCATCCCTTGAAGAATTTCCCACAGTTTATTATGATCCACACAGTCAAAGACTTTAGTGTAGTCAATGAAGCAGAAGTAGATGTTTTTCTGGAATTCTCTTGCTTTTTCTATGATCCAACAGATGTTGGCAATTTGATCTCTGGTTCCTCTACCTTTTCTAAATCCAGCTTGAACATCTGGAAGTTCATAGTTCATGTACTGTTGAAGCCTAGCTTGGAGAATTTTGAGCATTACTTTGCCAGCGTGTGAGGCAGGTGCAATTGTGTGGTACTTTGAACATTTTTTGGCATTACCTTTCTTTGGGATTGGAATAAAAACTGACCTTTTCCAGTCCTGTGGCCACTGCTGAGTTTTACAGATTTGCTGGCATATTGAGTACAGCATTTTGACAGCATCATCTTTTAGGATTTGAAGTAGTTCAGCTGGAATTCCATCACCTCCACTATCTTTGTTCATAGTGATGCTTCCTAAGCCCCACTTGACTTCACATTCCAGGATGTCTGGCTCTAGGTGAGTGATCACACCATCGTGATTATCTGGGTCATGAAGATCTTTTTTGTATAGTTCTTCTGTGTATTCTTGCCACTTCTTCTTAATATCTCCTGCTTCTGTTAGGTCCATACCATTTCTGTCCTTTATTGAGCCCATCTTTGCATGAAATGTTCCCTTGGTATCTCTAATTTTCTTGAAGAGATCTCTAGTCTTTCCCATTCTCTTGTTTTCCTCTATTTCTTTGCAATGATCATTGAGGAAGGCTTTCTTATCTCTCCTTGCTGTTTTTGGAACTCTGCATTCAAACGAGTATATCTTTTTTTTTTTCTCCTTTGCCTTTTGCTTCTCTTCTTTTCTCAGCTATTTGTAAGGCCTCCTCAGAAAGTCATTTTGCTTTTTTTCCTTTCTTTTCCTCGGAGATGGTCTTGATCACTGCCTCCTGTACAGTGTCATGAACCTCCGTACATAGTTCTTCAGGCACTCTGTCTATTAGATCTAATCCCTTCAATCTATGTGTCATTTTCACTGTAGAGTTGTAAGGGATTTGATTAAGGTCATACCTGAATGGTCTAGTGGTTTTCCCTACTTTCTTCAATTTAAGTCTGAATTTTACAATTGGAGCCACAGTGAGCTCCTGGTCTGTTTTTTCCTTTTTTTTTTTTTTTTATTCCTCTGACTGTATAGAGCTTCTCTGTCTTTGGCTGCAAAGAATATAATCAATCTGATTTCGGTATTGACCATCTGGTGATGTCCGTGTGTAGAGTCTTCTCTTGTGTTGTTGGAAGAGGGTGTTTGCTATGACCAGTGCATTCTCTTGGCAAAACTCTGTTAGTCTTTGCCCTGCTTCATTTGTACTCCAAGGCCAAATTTGCCTGTTACTCCAGGTGTTTCTTGACTTCCTCCTTTTGCATTCCAGTCCCCTATAATGAAAAGCACATCTTTTTTGGGTGTTAGTTCTAGAAGTTCTTGTAGATCTTCATAGAACTGTTCAACTTTAGCTTCTTCAACATTACTGGTTGGGGTATAGACTTGGATTACTGTGATATTGAATGATTTGCCTTGGAAACGAACAGAGATCATTCTGTCATTTATGAGATTGCATCCAAGTACTGCATTTTGGACATTTTTGTTGACAGTGATGGCTACTCCATTTCTTCTAAGGGATTCTTGCCATAGTAGTAGATATAAGGTCATCTGATTTATATTCACCCATTCCAGTCCATTTTAGTTCACTGTTTCCTAAAATGTCGATGTTCACTCTTGTCATCTCCTGTTTCACCACTTACAATTTACCTTGATTATAGACCTAACATTCCAGGTTCTTATGCAATATTGTTCTTTACAGCATCAGGCTTTACTTCCATCACCAGTCACATCCACACCTGGGTACTGTTTTTGCTTTGGCTCTGTCTCTTCATTCTTTCTGGAGTTATTTCTCCATTCTTCTCCGGTAACATATTGGGCACCTACTGACTTGGGGATTTCATCTTTCAGTGTCCTATCTTTTTGCCTTTTCATACTGTTCATGGGGTTCTCAAGGCAAGAAGACTGAAGTGGTTTGCCATTCCCTTCTCCAGTTCTGACATTTTGTCAGAACTCTCCACCATGACCTGTCCATCTTGCGTGCCCAACACGGCATGGCTCATGGTTTCATTGAGTTAGAAAAGGCTGTGGTCCATGTGATCAGTTTGATTAGTTTTCTGTGATTGTGGTTTTCATTCTGTCTGAGGAATAAGGATAAGAGGCTTATGGAAGCTTCCTGATGGGAGAGACTGACTGAGGGGTAAAGTGGGTCTTGTTCTAATGGGTGGGGCCATGCTCAGTAAATCTTTAATCCAATTTTCTGTTGATGAGTGGGGCTGTGTTCCCTCCTTGTTGTTTGACCTGAGGCCAAACTATGGTGGAGTTAATGAAGATAATGGCGATCTCCTTCAAAAGGTCCTGTGTATGTACTGCTGCACTCAGTGCCTCCAACCCTGCAGCAGGCCACCACCAACCCACACCTCTGCTGGAGACTCCTGGACACTCATGGGCAAGTCTGGGTCAGTCTCTTGTGTGGTCACTGCTCCTTTCTCCTGGGTCCTGGTGCACACAAGGTTTTGTTTGTGCCCTTCAAGAGTCTGTTTCCCCAGTCCTGTGTAAGTTCTGTGGCTCTATGGTGAGGTTAATGGTGACCTCCTCCAAGAGGGCTTATGCCATACCCAGGTCTGCTGCACCCAGAGCCCTTGCCCCTGTGGCAGGCCACTGCTAACCCGTACCTCTGCAGGAGACACTCAAACACTCAAAAACAGGTCTGGTTCAGTCTCTGTGGGGTCTCCTGGTGCACACAAGGTTTTGTTTGAGCTTTCTGAGCATCTCTGGCAGGTATGGGGTTTTATTCTAAACATTATTTTGCACCTCCTACTGTCTTGCTGGGGCTTCTCCTTTGCCCTTGGATGTGGTATATATTTTTTTGGTGGCATCCAACTTTTTCCTGTCAATGGTTGTTCAGCAGAGAGTTGTAATTTTGGAGTTCTCATAGGAGAAAATAAGTGCATGTCCTTCTACTCCACCATCTTGTAGACAGAGACATGCTTCAGGAAAACCAAAAGGGACAAAGGGAAACAGGTTGAGATGAAGGTAGGCTTTTCAGAGACCAGAGCCATAGAGATCTCTAAGAAGAGTTACAGAAACCCCTTCAAGGCCTCCTGAGGTACTAGAAAGGGCTTTTGAGGGCTAGATAAGTGTTTTCCTTATGCATGAGACCAGGACCCAAGATAGTTCTCTCAGGGGTCAGCAGAATGATTCGGGACAAATATAATGTTTCCCAGGACCAGGAAGTCATCTGGAAATGTTCCCCACCTCACCCCCTGTCCAAAGCTAAATTAACAAAGCAGTTTCTGAAAAAGACAGAGAATCCCATCAGCCCTAATGGTGGCACCAACCCAAACTTTCCAGGCAATGAGTCTGAGTAGCATGGTTGAGACAGGATTGAGGCCAAGACTAGGAATAGGAATTGAGTGCCCTATATACTGTGCCAGCCAAGCCCATCAGTGGAGAGAACTGAGCTCCATTAGGAAAAGGAATCAGTCTTCCTTAAACTCATTTATTTCTAAGGTTCTGAAATTTTAAAAAAATTTCTTGTGTTGCCCTCAATTTCTGAGGAAAATTTCTTTTGCAAACTACCATCCTGTCTCAGATCAGTTCAAATGAAAAGGCATTTGGCCACAGATGGGTCAAGACAGCTAGGAAGGTGATCAAGCTCCCAAGCAGGAGGAATGGAGGTGGCTGTGATGGGCCACTTGAGGTCTTGGGATGAGAAGATAGAGCCAAGGTAGATTAAGAGATGTCATTTCTATGAGATTAAGGTCCTTTCCAGACATATCCCTCATAGAGAGGGAATGTACATGACTGCGGTCTGTGGACACTATTTGAACACTTTGGACCTGAAGGCAAGAGGAGCTGATGAGGATTTAGGTTGGGGTCCTTTTGAGGAAAGACTATACCCAAGGGAGTTTCATCTCTTTACTCTTTCTCACCTTTGCCTCTGCCTTGAATATGTATGTGAATGTGAAAGTGAAAGTTGCTCAGTTGTGTCTGACTCTTTGTGACCCCATGGGCTACACAGTCCATGGAATTCTCCAGGCCAGAATACTGGAGTGGGTAGCCTTTCCCTTCAACAGGGGATATTTCCAACCCAGGGATAGAACCCAGGTCTCCCACATTGCAGGCAGATCCTTTACCAGCTGAGCCACAAGGGAAGTCCAAGAATACTGGAGTGGGTAGTGTATCCCTTCTCCAGGGAATCTTCCCAACCCAGGAATCGAACCAGGGTCTCCTGCATTGCAGGCAGATTCTTTACCAACTGAGCTATCAGGGAAGCCCATATGTGAATATGCACATTACCAAATCTCAAAGAGCCCCAGTGTTTCTCATCTTTAAGGTAGAGATACCAAGTAGGGATGCTGAGAGGATTAAATGAAATAATATGTCAAATGTTTAACATTCTTAGTCCAGAGCAAGTGGTCAAAGATTCAATAAAATCAATAAAACATATTTCCTTTTTTTTTTTTTTTTTTTTGCTTACTTCAGTGTGTGTGTGTGTGTGTGTATATGTTTGTGCCAGACACTGGATACTCTGCTAGGGGTTGAGTATTCAGAGATTAAATTATACAGTCCCCCTGCCCTTGAATATCTTATAGTTTATAAGAGAGTTAAGGAAACATCATTTACAATGAAGTCTCTAGTAAGGGTATATATGCATATGTTGAGGAGTAATATGGATAAAGTGAATCCAAGGTCTACTTGAGGAATTGTGGGATGACTTTATAGAGGAAGTAGCATTTAATCTAGGCTCCAAAGGATAAAGAATTTGTTCAGTGGGCAAGCATGGAGAGAATCTTCAAGGTAGAGAAAACAGTACTTTTAAAGCACAGAGGTATGGGAGGGCATACTTAACTCAGTGTTGTTGGAACTTTACCTGTTACTGTAATAAGGAAAGAAGGTAAATTTAATCTTATAGTCTGGGGTATGTTACTGAGTAATTTTGAGCAGGAAAGCAGCTATAACATTAGCAGTGGTATTTTAGGATGATTTGGGAGGGTAGTGAAATTAGAGGATAGACAAAAGAGTACTATTTGGGGCAAGATTGGACTTTAACTGGAGCAATGGCAAATGGAGAGTAAGAGGAGGAGGTGGATTGGACAGTTATTGAGAAAACAGAACCTTTAGAACGTGGTGATGAATCAGTTGTGGAGAATGAGGGAGGAGAGGCATCTAGTATATGTCTGGTGTTTGGGCAGCTGGGTAAAATGATGGAAACATTCACTGGGATAGGCAACATGAGAGGAAGATGGATCACAGTGTGGGGCAGGGAGGAGATGACGAGCTCCATTTTGGAATGTCAGGTTGAAAAGCCTAGGGGATGTTCAAGTAGAGATGTTCACAGTCAGCACAGGAGTGAAATATGAGCTAGAAATGGAAATTTAGAAAATAGCAGCAGCAGTTAAGAGAAGAAGAGGAACAGTGACATTAAAAGGTAGACAGAAATCCTTTGGAAGACAGTCTGGTAGTTCTTCAAAAGGTTAAACATGGAGTTACCATTTGACCCAGCAATTCTGCCCCTAGCTATATACTCAAGAGAAATGAAAACATATGTCCACACAAAAACTTGTACACAAGTGTTCCTAGCAGCACTATTCACAATAGTAAAAAGTTCTGAAATATCCATCAATGGATAAATGGATAAACCAATTGTGACATATGCATACAATGAAATATTGTTCACTCATAAAAAGGAATGAAGTATTCACACATACTTTGACAGTGATGCCAAAGGAAAGAAGCCAGACACAAAAAACCACATATTGTTTTTTATTTAATTCCATTTTTATAAAATGTCTGGAACAGGCAAATCCAGAGAGACAAAGTAGACTAGGGGTTTCCTAGGGCTGGTGAGGATTGAGAAATTGGAGGTGGTGGCTAAGGGGTACTGGGTTTCTTTTGAGGATAATGAAAGTGTTCTGAAATTAGATAGTAGAGAAGGCTACACAACTTGGTGTTTACACTAAAATCCCCTGAATTGGACTTCCCTGATGGTATAGTGGATAATAATCCTCCTGCCAATGCAGGGGACAGGTTGGATTTCTGGTCCAGGAAGAATCCACATGTTGTGGAACAACTAAGCCTATGCCCCACAACAACTGAGTCCACACTCTGGAGCCCACATGCTGCAACTACTGAAGCCCATTGTGTGCCTAGAGTGTGTGCTCCACAACAAGAAAAGCCACTACAATGAGAAGACTGTGCACCTCAACAAAGAGTAGCCCCTTCTTGCCGCAATTAGACAAGCCCTCACGAAGCAACAAAGACCCAGAGCAACCAAAAATCAATAATTAATGAATTAAATAAAATAAATATTCTAAAAAACCCCACAGAATAGCATACTTTAAATGGGTGAGCTGTTGTTGTTTAGTCACTCAGTTGTGTCTGACTCTTTGCAACCCCATGGACTGCACGCCAGGCCTCCCTGTTCTTCACCATCTCCTGGAGCTTGCTCAAACTCATGTACATTGAGTCAGTGATGCCATCCAACCGTCTCATCCTCTGTCATCTCCTTCTCCTGCCTTCAATCTTTCCTGGCATCAAGGCTTTTTCTACTGAGTCAGTTCTTTGCATCAGGTGGCCAAAGTATTGGAGCTTCAGCATCAGTCCTTCCAGTGAATATTCAGGATTGATTTCTTTAGGATTGACTGGTTTGATCTCTTTGCTGTCAAAGAAACTCTCAAGTCTTCTCTAGCACCACCATTTGAAAGTATCAGTTCTTCAGTGTTCAGCCTTCTTTATGGCCCAACTCACACATCCATACATGACTACTGGAAAAACCATAGCATTAACTATATGGACTTTTGTTGGCAAAGCAATGTCGCTGCTTTTTAATATGCTGTCTAGATTTGTCATGAGTTAAGCATGTTCCAGGAGTTGATGATGGGCAAGGAAGCCTGGAGTGCTGCAGTTCACAGGGTCACAAAGACTCAGACACAAATGAGCGACTGAGCTGAGCTTTGTCATAGCTTTTCTTCCAAGAAGCAAGCATCTTTTAATTTCATGGCTGCAGTCACCATCTGTGGTGATTTTGGAGCCCAAGGAAACAAAGCCTGTCACTGTTTCCATCGTTTCCCCGTGTATTTGCTGTGAAGTGATGGGACCAGATGCCATGATCTTAGTTTTCTGAATGTTGAGTGTTAAGCCAGCTTTCTCATTCTCCTCTTTTACTTTCATCAAGAGGCTCTTTAGTTCCTCTTTGCTTTCTGCCATAAGGGTGGTGTCAGGTGCCATCTGTGTATCTGAGGTATTTGATATTTCTCCCTGAAATCTTTATTCCAGCTTGTGCTTCATCCAGTCCTGCATTTTGCATGATATACTCTGCATAGAAGTTAAATTAGCAGGGTGACAATATACAGCCTTGATATACTCCTTTCCAAATTTGGAACCTGCCCATTTTTCTATGTCTGGTTCTAACTGTTGCTTCTTGGCCTGCATATGGGTTTCTCAGGAGGCAGCTAAGGTGGTCTGGTATTCCCATCTCTTTAAGAATTTTCCATAGTTTGTTGTGATCTACACAGTCAAAGGCTTTAGTGTAGCCAATGAAACAGAAGTATGGTGTGTGAATTGTATCTTAATAAAACTGTTATTAAAAAATTTTAATATGGGCAGAGAAAGAAAGACTGTCAGAGAAAATGATAAGGGGGAAAACCCAGAGGTAGGGTAACCCAGAGCAAGCACTGGGACAGATACACAGAAAATAAGAGCAGATCAAGAGAGTTTTCTACAACAAGGGTTAAATGCCATGGACAAGCCATGTATGATCATGGCTGCCTTTCTTCTTTTCTTCCCTCTTTTTCCTTCCATCTGGATAAGTAGGCATCCCCACTCCTGATCCCTAGAAGGCAGGAGGTCTAGACCTTCTCATACTCAGGCCCTAGAACTTGTTCTTATGCAAAGGTATGGCAATGTATGAACAAAACAGAAGCTTGTTTACACAAAGGCAGGGACCACATAAGAGGAAAGGATAAGACTATTACCAATGAGAAATCTTAAGATAATCAGCCAGTCTCTTCCAGGCGACCAGTTTTTTCCCTAGAAGAAATATGAATTTTTTAAGTAGCTGGTACAAAGCTAAATGCCAGTGGGACATGGTACAATGAAGTAGAATGACACTTGAATACCCTTCACTTTGGCAAAGTCATCATCAAAAAGCACTGAGTAAGTCATTTCATATGCAAGACCCTACATAAAGTATTTTGACCAACTGGTTCTTTTGTCTTCAATACTTCCCTGAATGGAGCTTATAATTGAAATCCATGAAGGCCGTGTGTATACTGGACCATGAGTTCTACCCATGAGAAGATCACTGGTCATTTGTTTCTCTACATCCAGCATCCCACAGGAGACATGATACGATAGAGATGTTCAGTAAGGATTCCTTAACTGACCAACTGACTGACTGTCTAAATGAATGAAGCCAGTGGCCACACATTAACAAAAGAGCAACATGTGTAAAGGTTGGATGACAGGAGAAATTAAATTCCTATGGTAGAGGGCCATGGAAGTGAGGGAAGATACGGAAAGTTTCAGGTTTAGTTGAAGGGAGTCTAGTTTGCCTTGCCAGTTCAGACCAGGCAGAGAAAGTTCCTGAGTGGAGCTGACCTAATCTGAGGCAGTATGGAGTGATGACCTGTGGAAAAGCAGAAAGGCAAGCCCATCCCACAGGCATGCCAATCCAAACACTGCACCCAACACACACAACAGAACTGCAGACCCAGTTTGGCCTGAGAGCCATATTTGGTAACCTTTAGGAAGCCTTCTTAAGAGGAGGTGGCAGTCAGAGATGTTTGGGTGAAAGCAGACAGAAAACTTGTGTGCTATGGGGAGTCCATATTCCAAGCCCAAGTTGGGAAAGATTGCTCGGAGGAAAGGAACTTTGAGTTAGGGACACTGACAGGCCAGCCAAGGAAGAAAGAAGAGATTGGAGAAATGAGGTTAGCTGGAGCTGCCAGGAAGGAGACAAAGTCCCAGTAAGTGAACAATGGAGAAGTCACCCCAGGAGAACGAGATAGAATTTGGACTGGACGCATAACATTTTGGGGGCTTCCCAGGTGGCTCAGCAGTAAAGAATCCACCTGCAATGCAGAAGACGATGGTTTGATCCCTGGATCAGGAAGATCCCCTGGAGGAGTGCATGGCAACCCACTCCAGTATTTTTGCCTAGAAAATTCCATGGACAGAGGAGCCTGGTAGGCTACAGTCTGTAGGGTCACAGAGTCATATACAACTGAATCGACTGAACACAGCACACACACACAGCACTTTCAGCATAATATCACAAATATTTGCTGAGAGGCTTGTCTTACCACCAGACTGAGCACAGGACCCTCATCTGATTGTTCTGAGCATGTGCCCCAATAACTGACAATGCTTGCAGACTGAATGAATGGTTGGAGAAGAAGTACATTTAATGTGGTAGACAGTTTAGGAAACCATCCAAAAGAAGAAATAGCTCTGTGTAGAGATGTTTATTGCAGCATCATCTGTAGTGGTGAAAAACTGGAAATACTTCAGTAAATGATGGTGCATCCACTCAATGGAATATTATGTGTCCATTAAAATGATAATTATAAAGACACTGTAGCAACACAGCAAATGATTATGATATAATCCTAAGTGACATAAGCAGAATGTGAAATTGCATCTATGCCATGACTGTATGTAAGAATGATGTATGCATAGGCCCAAGCCCTGGAGAGGGGAGCATAAAAATGAAAATAGATGACTCATGGGGTGGCAGGATGATCGGTGAATTATTTTTCTTTTCTTTTGATTTGTGTTGATGTCATTTATGACTTTACAAAGAAAAAATAAAGTTGATAGATGGCAGGCAACCTGAATCATGACCTTGAAAACTGGACAGAAGGGCTGGTGCCAGAGATGGGAATCCCCACAAAATGATGTTGCCACAGTGAAAGAAGGTTGAGGCTGCAGCTGAGGCTGCTGGCATAGAAAGGAAGAAGTGAGTTAGGGAGATATATGCAAATCTATGACCTTGGCAGGTTGTATCTGCACTGAAATGAAGACAGTAGGGAATTTGAAATAAGACCAAAGTTCTGCTCCTTACTAACTGTGTGATCTTTTGGGCACATTTATGAACCCCTCTAAGCCTCAGTTTGATCATCTGTAAAATGGAGCTAGAAATCATTAATTCACAGGGTTGTTTTGAGGATTAAGTGGAACAGAATGCATACAAAAGCCATTTGTAAATGACAAAGCCTATACAGCTATAAACAGTTATAGTTACCATTCTCATAATCATTATAGTTATTATGTCTCCCAATTTGGCTTGAAATTTCATCTATAAGAGATTTATTTCAATAACAAGCACATACTTCTGTAATAATTTGAAGGAGGAGCTACCAGTCATTCAAGAGTCAGTAGAGTCTAGTTCAGTGGTTTTCAACTCGCTGCTATTAGAATCACATGGGGTGATTTTATTAATTGATGCCCAGGCCCCAGCCCTAAGTAATTAAGGCAGAATCTCTTGAGGTGGAACACAGGCAGAGGTATTTATTAAAGCTCCCGGTCTGGGACTTCTGTGGTGGTCTCCTGGTTAGAACTCCATGCTTCCACTGCACGGGGCACGGGTTTGATCCCTGGTTGGAGAACTATGATCCTGCATACTGTGCAGTGCAGCCAAAAAGAAAAGCGGGGGCTCCCAATCTGCAGCTGGGATAAACACCCACTGGTAAATGGGCCCTGAAGCTGGGCAGCCACAACTTCAAATTCCAGGTTAAATTTTGTCTCCCCACACAGACATAGAAAACAGATATGTGGTTGCCAAGGGGGGAGGTCTTTAAGGGGGAGGGATAAAGTGGGAGTTTAGGGTTAGCAGATGCAAACTGGTATACATAGAATGGATAAAAAACAGAAGTCCTACTATATAGCACAGGGAACTATATTCAATATCCTGTGATAAATCATAATGAAAAGAATATAAAAAGAATGTATATATAACTGAATCCTTTTGCTGTGCAGCAGAAATCATAACATTGTAAATTAACTATACTTCAATTTAAAAAATTATGTCTCCACTTGGTGTGTGATCTCTCTAAGCCTCACTTCACATATTTTGAAATAGAACTAGCAATGGTACCTACTTCATAGGGTAGTGCTGAGGAATTAAAGAAATTAATATATATGAACAACTTTAGTATATTGCCTGTCCCACGGTAAGTGTTATGTGGTGTTCGCTAGTTTTGTTGTTATTTGTAGGCTCTGCTTCAATCTCACCCTCAGGGACCAGTCTTGACCTTAGCAGAGGGAAGAGAAGGTACAGCATGGAGTCTGCTTTATCACCAGTTTTGTTCTGACTTTCTAACTCCAAGCCCCCAGTGACTGGTATTCTTGCTCAGATGTTCTAATACCTTAAGCTTGAATCCCTGACACATGACTTTTATAGCTGACCCTCTTTAATGAAAATTGGCTTCCCCTGGAGATCTCATATGTCCATTTATCTCTTCAACTTCTAGGCCTACCGTGTGCTATGGACAAGTCTTGGTTGGTGTTTGAATAAGCCTGTTACTTAGGCCAGATTCCACCTTCCCACTTTCACCTAAGCCTTGGTCCCAACCAACCCAAATATTGCTTCTGAAGCATTCCTGAAAAGAAAACCCATGAGATTTGTACACTCTGTCTTTCTGGAACAAAGTACAGAGGTAAGTCACCCCAGATTTCTTTTCTAATGGGGAGATGAGAAGGTAGTAGAAAGAGGCTGGGCATCTCTCTTGAGTGTGTACAATCTACAATGGTGACAGGCATCTGCAATATCTAAAAATGTCTGAACATTTTGGTACTTTGTATAAGTTTCCTATGGCTACTGTAACAAATTACCACAAACTTAGTGGCTTAAAATAACACATTTAACTTTTTACAGTTCTGTGGGTCAGAAGTCCAAAATCAACCTCCCTGGGCTATCAAGGTGTCAGTAGGGCCACGCTCCCTTTGGAGAATCTAGGGGGAGAATCCAGTCCTTTTCTCGCTCAGTTTCTGGAATGCCTCTGCCAGCATTCCTTGGATTGTAGCTGCATCACTCCAATCTCTGCTTCCTTGGTCATATTGCTTTGTCAATGTTCTCTCTGACTTCCTCTTATAAGGACACATTTAGGGTCCACCCAGACAACTCAGGATAATCTCCGCACCTCAAAATCCTTATATTAATCACAGCTGCAATGTCCTTTCCCACCACATAAGGTAGCATTCACAGGTTCAGGGGATTTCAACGTGGATATCTTTTAGGGGCCATTTTTCAGCCTACCACACAGTCTCAGGTGTTTTCTCCTTTAATTCCCCTCAAGCCCTCTGCTGGTTCCCTCCTGCCTGAGAAATGAGACCTGTTCAAGCTTCGCAGATTTTGTTTCTCTCTTTTCTGTTTGTGTTTATGGTCTGTTTGCTGTCTGTTATTCATTTGAATGGCCATTGCAGAGCCCTGAGCACTCAGTGGCCTGGGAATTTTAGTATTCCTATGAGATATTCCCTTCTTCGGTATGGATCTGGGCCTCACTGGAGCAGGCCTTCAAGGGGCTGACTAGTTTGTTTCTCTGGAGAGATTGGATAATTGCTGGTCTGGATCTCCCTGCTCTTGCCTGAGTCCCCTGCCCTACCTTTTAGATTCAGCCCCTTCCTGTTAGTGCCTATTTCCTAGATGTAGCCCAGTAGCTCACTCTGTGCCATGATATAATATTATCGATATTATATCAATAAAAGTAGGGGAGAGAGAAAAGTGTGATTCTAACACAGCTTTCTGAATGTGATACTAGAAATCCTAAGGTGTTAAGACCCCACTGAAAAGGGCCCCTGACACAGATAGGAGTTGTGTGCAAGGGGTCAGGAACCCTGAACGGCCTCTAACAGAATGGTTATCTCACTTGCCCTAAATCTCCCTGCCCTAAGATGCTCTAGGGTGTACTTGAGTATGGCAGGTATGGCAGTTCCTGCACTTGAAGTGGAGTGCTAGCTTTCTCATTGATGGCTACATGGCTCTGCCAGGTTACTCTTACTCTTCTGAACCTCAGTTTCTTCTTGTGCTAAAATTAAGAAGGAATTTATGTTAATAATAGAACTCATATTAATAACAGTTATATTAAGAACTCATCAGAATGGTAATAACCCATATAATCATAATATCATCATAACTCATATCATTATAGCTATATTAACTAGTTGTTGTGAGGATTTGGTGAATAGGGTATGTGAAGGGCTTTATAAAATATAAAGCACCATAACCTGTTCTAGTGGTTATTCTTAGCTCACCACTCACTCAGTCTTTTCCTTCCTTGCCTGCTCTCCAGCTTCTTGCAGGCTATTTCATGCTAATCTTCTGTTTTAGCTAATTCCATCCTGCTTCTTTCATTGTTTCCTGACTCATTCCTTGGTCTACACACACCAGGGAACAATTTGTTTCTCACCTATTGTTCTGCTTCCAATTAATCTCTTGCCAGTCATACATTAACATTTACAAACAAGCCCATTTATAGAGAAGCACTGCTTCAATGGGGGTTATTTATCAACCTTCCAAATTTCTGTCCAGTCTAGAGGAGATTTCTCTACTGGGTTCCAACCACTCATGTGGTCAACCAATATTTACTGAGCACTTTCTCTGGAATGGGCTTCCCTGGTGGCTCAGATGGTAAAGCGTCTGCCTACAATGCGAGACACCCGGGTTCGATCCCTGGGTCAGGAAGATCTCTGGAGAAGGAAATGGCAACCCACTCCAGTACTCTTGCCTGGAAAATCCCATGGATGCATGGAGAAGCGTGGTAGGCTACAGTCCATGGGGTCGCAAAGAGTCAGACACTACTGAGAGACTTCACTTTCACTTTACTCTGGAATAGGTACTGTGTTAAGCACTAGGTGTATAAGTGAAAATAAGACAGTCCTGTTCTCTGGCCTCAAGGGAGCTCACAGGCTGGTGGAGGGGCTCAGACAAGCAAACAAGTGATCCAAGTTTAGTGTGAAGTTACCATTAAAACAAAGAAAGCACAAAATTTTGGAGGAGCGGATGAAGGGGCAGCAGACTCAGTGGCTAGGTGTCGTCCAGAGAGCCTCCCAGTTTGGGACTAGTAGATCCAAATTATTATATATAGGATGGATAAACAACAAGGTCCTACTGTGTAGCACAGGGAACTATATCCAATATCGTATGATAAACCATCATGGAAAAAAACATGAAAAAGAATATATATGTATAACTGAACCGCTCTTCTGTACACCAGGAACCAACACAATATTGTGAGTCGACTACACCTCAATAAAAAAGAGAGGCCTTCCAGAGGGAATGATACTCCAGAGGGGGTGATATCGAAGATGAGGCCTAAAGGATAAGTAGAAATTCAGTGAGGCGGAGAAGGAATTTTCCAAGCAGAGGAAATGGTATCCATTCTAGATGAACTGAAAGAACTTTAGTGTGGCAGGGGCGTACAGTGTGAGGAGGGGACTGATGGGTGGTGAGCATGGAGGAGGAAGCAGGAGAAAGAGGTGGCAGCCTGATTGCATTGGTCCATTTTCAAAGGCACGTTTTGACTTTCAGTCAGTTCAGTCACTCAGTCGTGTCCAACTCTTTGCAACCCCACGGACTGCACTGCAACAGGTCTCCCTGTCGATCACCACCTCTCAGAGCCTACTCAAACTCAGGTCCATTGTGCCAGTGATGCCATCCAACCATCTCATCCTGTCGTCCCCTTCTCCTCCCGCCTTCAATCTTTCCCAGCATCAGGGTCTTTTCAAATGAGTCAGCTCTTCGCATCAGGTGGCCAAAGTATTGGAGTTTCAGTTTCAGCATCAGTCCTTCCAAATGAATATTCAGGACCAGTTTCTTTTAGGATGGACTGGTTGGATCTCCTTGCAGTTCAAAGGACTCTCAAGAGTCTTTCTCCAACACCACAGTTCAAAAGCATCAATTCTTCAGTGCTCAGCTTTCTTTATGGTTCAAGTCTCACACCAATACATGACTACTGGAAAAACAATAGCTTTGACTAGATGGACCTTTGTTGGTAAAGTGATGTCTCTGCTTTTTAATATGCTGTCTAGGTTGGTCATAGCTTTTCTTCCAAGGAGCAAGTGTCTTTTAATTTCATGGCTGCAGTCACCATCTGCAGTGATTTTGGAGCCCAAAAAACTAAAATCTGTCACTATTTCCATTGTTTCCCCATCTATTTGCCATGAAGTGATAGGACTGGATGCCATGATCTTAGTTTTCTGAATATTGAGCGTTGAGCCAACTTTTTCAGTCTCCTCTTTCTCTTTCATTAAGAGGGTCTTTAGTTATTCTTCGCTTTCTGCCATAAGGGTGGTGTCATCTGCATATTTCTCCCGGCAATCTTGATTCCAGCTTGTGCTTCATCCAGCCTGGCATTTTGCATGATATACTCTGCATAGAAGTTAAATAAGCAGGGTGACAATATACAGCCTTGACATACTCCTTTTCCTATTTGGAACCAGTCTGTTGTTCCATATCCAGTTCTAACTGTTGCTTCCTGACCTTCATACAGGTTTCTCAAGAGGCAGGTCAGGTGGTCTGGTATTCCCATCTCTTGAAGAACTTTTCCACAGTTTGTTGTGATCCACACAGTCAAAGGCTTTGGCATAGTCGATAAAGCAAAAATAGATGTTTTTCTGGAACTCGCCTGCTTTTTCCATGATCCAGCAGATGTTGGCAATTTGATCTCTGGCTCCTCTGCCTTCTCTAAATCCAGCTTGAACATCTGGAAGTTCACGGTTCATGGGCTGTTGAAGCCTGGCTTGGAGAATTTTCAGCATTAATTTGCTAGCATGTGAGATGAGTGCAATTGTTTGGTAGTTTGAACATTCTTTGGCATTGCCTTTCTTTGGGATTGGAATGAAAGCTGACCTTTTCCAGTCCTGGGGCCACTGCTGAGTTTTCCCAATTTGCTGGCATATTGAATGCAGCACTTTCACAGCATCATCTTTTAGGATTTTAAATAGCTCAACTGGAATTCCATCACCTCCACTAGCTTTGTTTGTAGTGATGATTCCTAAGGCCCAGTTGACTTCACATTCCAGGATGTCTGGCTCTAGGTGAATGATCACACCACTGTGGTTATCTGAGTCATGAAGATCTTTTTTTTTTGTATAGTTCTGTGTATTCTTGCCACCTCTTCTTAGTATCTTCTGCTTCAACTGACAAAGAATTAATCTAAAAAATATACAAGCAACTCCTGCAGCTCAATTCCAGAAAAATAAATGACCCAATCAAAAAATGGGCCAAAGAACTAAACAGACACATCTCCAAAGAAGACATACAGATGGCTAACAAACACATGAAAAGATGCTCAACATCACTCATTATCAGAGAAATGCAAATCAAAACCACAATGAGGTACCATTTCATGCCAGTCAGAATGGCTGCGATCCAAAAGTCTACAAGCAATAAATGCTGGAGAAGGTGTGGAGAAAAGGGAACCCTGTTATACTGTTGGTGGGAATGCAAACTAGTACAGCCACTCTGGAGAACCGTGTGGAGATACCTTAAAAAACTGAAAATAGAACTGCCTTATGACCCAGCAATCCCACTGCTGGGCATACACACCGAGGAAACCAGAATTGAAAGAGACATGTGTACCCCAATGTTCATCGCAGCACTGTTTATAATAGCCAGGACATGGAAGCAACCTAGATGTCCATCAGCAGATGAATGGATAAGAAAGCTGTGGAGTATTACTCAGCCATTAAAAAGAATACATTTGAATCAGTTCTAATGAGGTGGATGAAACTGGAGTCTATTACACAGAGTGAAGTAAGCCAGAAAGAAAAACACCAATACAGTATACTAACACATATATATGGAATTTAGAAAGATGGTAACGATAACCATGTATGTGAGACAGCAAAAGAGACACAGATGTATAGAACAGTCTTTTGGACTCTGTGGAAGAGGGAGACGGGGGGATGTTTTGGGAGAATGGCATTGAAACATGTATATTATCATATGTGAAATGAATCACCAGTCCAGGTTTGATGCATGATACAGGGTGCTCGGGGCTGGTGCACTGGGATGACCCAGAGGGATGGGATGGGGAGGGAGGTGGGAGGGAGGTTCAGGATGGGGAACACATGTACACCCGTGGCAGATTCATGTCAATGTATGGCAAAACCAATACAATATTGTAAGGTAATTAGCCTCCAGTTAAAATAAATAAATTTATATTTTAAAAATTAAAAAAAAATAAAAATAAAAAAATTGTCTGCTTATGTTAGGTCCATACCATTTCTGTCCTTTATTGTGCCCATCTTTGCATAAAATGTTCCCTTGATATCTCTAATTTTCTTGAAGAGATCTCTAGTCTTTCCCATTCTCTTGTTTTCCTCTATTTCTTTGCTGTGATCTCTGAGGAAGGCTTTCTTATCTTTCCTTGTTATTCTTTGGAACTCTGCATTTAAATAGGTATATCTTTCCTTTTTTCCTTTGCCTTTAGTTTCTTTTCTTTTCTCAGCTATTTGTAAGCCTCATCCGACAACCATTTTGCCTTTTTGACTCTACTTCCAGGCAAATAGGAAACAATTGAAGAGTTTTCAAGAGTGATGCATCATATCTACATTTACAAAGTCCTTCTCACAGTTTTATAGGGAACAGATTGGAAGAAAGCAAGAAATGGATGCAAGGGGACCAGCTGAGAGTCCCATACAGGGATCCAGATGAGAGCGTGGGGTGACCCAGATAGGGTGATAGCAGTAGGGATGGAGCAAGTTAGAGCAATGCCAGAGAGATGTGGATGGGATGATTGATGGGATTTACTTGGTGATTGATCAGATGTGGGGGCCAAAGAAGAGGAAAGAGTCAGAGTTTCCAGATTTCTAGTCACCTAGATAGACAGCAATGCCACGTGCTGGGATAGAGAGCACTGGAGGGGGGGGCAGGTGCAGGGTGGAAGAAAATAGTTCATTGAGTTTGATGCATGTTAATTTCAAAGTGTTTGCAAAACATCCAAACAGATTTGTGGATGTGCAGAATAAAGGATCAGATGAGAGAGAGATGTGGCATCAACTGACCAGGGCTGCCCCCTGGAGCCATGTGAGTGAATAGAATGGCCCATGGAGAGCGCCTGGAGGGAAATGAGAGGAGATGAGGACATGGCACTGAGGTACCGCAGTCTTGAAGGAATAAGGCAAGGAATAGGAGCCCACTCTCTACCTCATGGTAAACACATAATAAACATTGCCAAAGGAATGAAAGTAGACTGAGAAGAATTGGCTAGAGATAAATAACTCTCTTTGGGATGGAGAAAGAGACACACGGCTTCAGAAAGGAGGTTAAGCTTGAGTTAAATCATGAAGGATGACTAGGAATTCACCAAAAAGACAGGGGAGGGAAATTTCATTTCAAGAGGAGTAAACAGCATGTTCAGAAGTTCAAAAATAGGAAAACTCGGTCTTTGTACCTAGATTCCTCGATTCCATTTATGTATTTTCCCCTTATGATCTGGCTGTGTATCCTTATTAAACCTTAATATCCTTAATAAATTCTGATAATAAATCTTAACCATGAGTATGAAAAAGCAAAAGTGATGGTATATTCCAGGAAGATTTTCTGATTTACTGTATAAGTGTCTTACTTTCCTTACTTTCCTTGTGGATCTGTATTCATGGCTCTCTCCGTAACTGAGGGAGCCTAGATTCAGGTGGTAAATACATTTCATGCTGCACTCCAAATGAATGATGTGTTAAGGAGTCAGAGGATGCAAGTGAACTCAGTGGTAGAATGCTATGATTAATTAGCAATGTCTGCCATGGATGACAGAAAGAGGAGTTGTCTCCTCCCTTACGTCTGTCATGCTGGCCTAGACTTTTCCCTTATGCTTTCCCCTCTCCCTCACCATCTAAACCGTTCAGGGCTGAGGATAGGGTCTCATGAATCATGAATTGACAGCTAGTTGTGAATTGGCAACTCTCCACTCTTAAAGGACATGGTCTTCATGAAAGAATGAATATTTGCTGAGAACTTATTTACTGATCAGTCATGACAGTACGTACTATATGCCAGAACTAAAACTAGCCCCTGGTGGTGGTTTAGTCACTGAGTCGTGTCCGACTCTTGCGACCTCATGGACTGTAGCCCACCAGGCTCCTCTGTCCATGGGATTTTCCAGGCAAGAATACCGGAGTGGATTGCCATTTCCTTCTCCAGGGGATCTTCCCAACCCAGGAATCGAACCCAAGTCTCCTGCATTGCAGGCAGATTCTTTACCGACTGAGCTGTGAGGGAAGTCCAAACTAGCCCCTAGGGGTTCCTTATAGGATACATGATTGTTCACTCAGCCACAGACTTCATTGTGTTGAACCAATGGAATAAATCCTAGGTTCAGGGCTCCATGCTGAAAGAAAGCATGGCTCCTTTATTCTCAGAGCAAGGGCAACGTCCATATTTAACTCTAAGGCACTAGCATGCAGTAAGGGTTTGTTTATTGTGAACTAGTTCATTTTTTACCTTAGCTTATGCTGTGTTTACTGGCCCAGTGAGCACAGAAAAAAAGAGCTGCCTGCTCTTACAAAAACTTGTAAATCATACAAGCATATTCAGCACATTGTAGCATACTCTTTTTCACACGACAACTGCTCAAAGCTTGTTTTGTGTCTGTCTCTTATTTACACTGTACCTCTCCTCTTTCTCTTCTCCCAAAACAACCTCTGTATGGGTTCTAATGCTCACTGCAGGACTGTTCTGAGTATTGTGTGGTAGAGGGGAGTGAATGATGAAGAGAGCACCTGAACCCTTAGAGAAGGCTCCAGGGCCAGTTCTGGAGAATAAAGGATGCAACCATTCCTCTCCAGCAAATTGGCTAAGAAATAGGTAATTGTTGTGGGCCGAACAGCAGAATTGAAAGTGTGAATCCTTTCAAGGCCTGTGAAATTTGAAGCAGCAGAGTGAGGATTTTAGCAGCTGATAGTTGGAAATGGGGAGGCAGAGGTGAGAGAGTTTGGGGGCTGAGATATCCAGAGGGCCTCATGACTAAGCAACAGGCAGGGTGCAAGGTGGTGGTAAAGGAAAACCAGGAGAAGCTGCTGGCTGATGGTCACATCAGCCCATCAGTGCATCCCAGTTCCCTGGATGTTGAAAGTCGCTCAGTCGTGTCCGACTCTTTGTGACCCCATGGACTATACAGTCCATGGAATTCTCTAGGCCAGAATACTGGAGTGGGTAGCCTTTCCCTTCTCCAGGGAATCTTCCCAACCCAGGGATCGAACCCAGGTCTCCCGTATTGCAGGCAGATTCTTTACCAGCTGACCCACAAGGGAAGCCCAAGAGTACTGGAGTGGGTAGCCTATCCCTTCTCCAGGGGATCTTCCCAACCCAGGAATTAAACTGGGGTCTCCTGCATTGCAAGTGGATTCTTTATCAACTGAGCTATGAGGGAATGTAAAGAGAGACATTATTCATTGGAGCGTGCCGTGCATGGGAAAGGTGTTGGAGCAGGGAAAAATTTATTTAGCAGGCCTAAAGAGTAAATCTATCTCAAGAAAAAGGGTTTGGGCTCTCTGTAAATAATACTTTTATTTGCATATTTTTTATTGAAGTATGGTTGATTTACAATGCGTTAATTTTGGGTGTACAGCAAAGTGATTCAGTTATATATATATTCTTTTTAAATTTATTTTTAATTGAAGGATAATTGCTTTATAATATTGTGTTGGCTTCTGCCGTACATCAACAAGAATCAGCCATAGGTATATATAAGTTCTCTACCTCTTGAATCTTCCTCCTACCCGCTACTGTATCCCACCCCTCTAGTTTATCACAGAGCACCCAGCTGAGCTCCCTACATCATACAACGAATTCCCACTGGCTATCCATTTTACATATGGCAATGCACAGGTTTCCATGC
The DNA here is from genome assembly GCF_029407905.1 of Bubalus kerabau. Classification (NCBI taxonomy): domain Eukaryota; kingdom Metazoa; phylum Chordata; class Mammalia; order Artiodactyla; family Bovidae; genus Bubalus; species Bubalus kerabau. The sequence goes on along the minus strand of NC_073647.1, from coordinate 95,834,887 downwards.
TACTCTCTCGATTTATCCCATCCTCTCCTCCCCTACTGTGTCTCCGAGTCCATTCTCTATGTCTGCATTTCCATTGCTGCCCTGCAAATAGGTTCATCAGTATCATTTTTCTAGATTCCATATTATATTCTTTTTCAGATTCCTTTCCATTATAATTTATTATAAGATATTGAATATATTTCCCTGTGCTATACAGTAGGTCCTTGTTTATTTATTTTATATATAGTAGTGTGTATATGTTAATCCCAAACTCCTAATTTACCCTTCCCCCTATTTCCCCTTTGGTAACCATAAATTTGTTTCCAAAGTCTGTGATTCTGTTTGTAAATAAGTTCAATTGTATCATTTTTTTAGAGTCTACATATAAGTGATATCACATGATATTTGTCTTTGACTTACTTCACTTAGTATGATAATCTCCAGATCCATTCACATTGCTGCAAATGGCATAGTTTCATTTCTGTAAAGAAAACTTTTCACTGCTTTTACTGGGCTTGCGAAATTCAAAACCTGTGGTATAGAAACCTGACTCTGCTGTTACTATTTTCTATAATTATTTTCTGTTTTCTCTTAGGATTTAGTAAAATTCCTTCAGAGAATGGAAGCTACACTAAGGAAAAACAGAGAATGGGGCTTTTTCCATTGTGGGCCTGCTTTTTAAAGGGAGAGTGGAAACCCCCCAGAAGGTTAAGCATCATGCATTCATTTATTCACTCATTCATTGAATAGTCAAGTACTTACACGTGCTAGGCACTGTACTAGGTGCTAAGGATTCAAAGAGGAGTAAGACCTATCAAGGAACTTAGATTCTAATAGATGAGACATTCCTATAAACAAGTAAGTACGTTGCATGATTTTAAATGGTGCAGAGATAAATATGATCAGGGTAGAGAATGGTGTAATGGTTAAGGTAAGTAGGGCTACTTCCTGTAACATATAAAGCACTAAATATAAGGGACAAATGTGTGTGTTCAGAATAGTTAAGAATAAACTATTTCTAACTCATGTTCAGGTTTATTGAGGGTCACCTTGGGAAGGGAGGCTCTACTCTACAAAATCATTTAGAGATCCAGGCTTGTTCCATCCTCTACTAAAGACTGTTAAGCATCACCTATCTGGCATATGGGGAGAGAGAGCCAAATTGGAGAAAATATACCTTTTCATAACCGTTTTGTGGCAGAAGTAACACAGCATGTGGTCATGTGGCCCCATCAAGATGAAGGAGGGCTGAGAAATATAGTCCAGTGCTATGCTGAGAAGAAGATTTGAAAACATGTTTTGGTGAACATGTAGCTGGACCTCCCCAGGTGGAATGCTCAAATCAGTCTGAAAGAAGAGAGGCCAGAGAGTCCTCATAGAAGGCTTGACCCCTGAGTGGAATATCTAAAGAGAAATACATTTTGGGTATTAAAGTGAAATAATACTGTGGGGGAAAAATGAAACCTCAGAGGATGAAGCTGGAATTGCTGTTACAGCCACATCTTCTCACATGGAAAGTCTCTTTCCAGAACTCATTTGACATAAATCTTTTAACTTTCTCCCACTCCCTACCCACCTTCTTCTTTCTTACTCATTCTTTTTTTTTTTTTTTTTTAAGTCTCAGTTTAAATACTACTTCCTCTAGCATTGTCTTACCTGATCAGTAGACTGGGGAAAGTTCTCCCGCAATGTGGTCCCAAAGTGTCCTCTGATTTTGGTGTACTATTTAAATATCAATTTTTTTCTTATACTGTAAGCACCAATAAGGGCAGGGACTATGTCTGGTTTTACTCATCATTGTATCTCTAGTGATTTAGCACTGTACTTGTCAACATAGCAGGCCCTTGATAAGTATTTGCTAAATAATGCATCTACCTTCCCAAAGCATCCTCTTACAGCACTTTTGTCAGTCATTCCTGCCACTGATCAGTCAACTGCTATTTTATCCTCGTTAAGTGCTAGACATTCTTTCGTATACTGGAGTTAGTGATGAATAAAACACTGTCTTTTTGGTTTGATCACAGTTGCTTGTATTCCCATTCCATTGAGAGAAGCAGAGGGTAGCCAAGTCATCCTGGTTTTCCAGGGCTTTCTTGATTTTAGCACTGAAAATATCATACCCGGGGAGCTCCCCCACCCCACCCCACCCCAGTGCTGTACAATATGGGACTGTTGGTCACTCTAAAGTCAGTTTCTTATCTCTATCCCAGATACCCAGCTTTATACCCAGCACATGATAATTTCTCAATGAATATTTATTGACTGTAGGTGGGTAGGTTGGTGGATGGATGTGACTGTGGATTTGGGTGAATGGCTGGATGGGTGAATGGATATGTTTGCCTTGGGAACTTTTCAGAATTTGGAGGAAAAGAAAAGAGACACCTAGAGATCTCACAACACTCAAGAAAGTTCTACTGCAGAGGACTGGGAAGGAAGAGGGCAGGGAGAACAGCTTCTGGGGGTTGAAGGTAGTAACACTGTCCTTTGGCCACTTGTCTAAATGAGACTGATCTAGAGTTTTCTATAGACCCAGAGGTGAGGAGTGATTGCCACTGAAAGAAATTCCCAGCTAGGATGACTGGTGTCAGAGTGACCTGGCACAAAAAAAGGCACCATTCTGCTTGTCCAGTCTCTGGATTAATATCCTCTGGCTACATTCTCAGGGGAGATCAAGGTATAAATTAATATTTTCAAGACTTTACTTTGAGAAAAATGCAACAAGGCTATTGCATAGATAAGATATGTGGAGAGATTAGAAAACAGCCAGAATCTTGTAATAATTACAGCTAATTATATTTTTAATGACTTAATGGATAAAATAATTCCTTGGTAGCTCAGACAGTAAAGCATCTGCCTGCAATGCCGGAGACCTGGGTTCAATCCCTAGGTTGGGAAGATCTCCTGGAGAAGGAAATGGCAACCCACTCCAGTACTCTTGCCTGGAAATCCATGGATGGAGGAGCCTGGTAGGCTACAGTCCATGGGATTGCAAAGAGTCAGGCATGACTGAGCAACTTCACTGGTTCAATGGATAAAATACAGCTAACAAAACTACAAAGATGGTAATGATGGCCCTATGTGCGAGACAGCAAAAGAGACACAGATGTAAAGGACAGACTTTTGGACTCTGTGGGAGAAGGCGAGGGTGGGATGATTTGAGAGAATAGCATTGAACATGTATATTATCATATGTGAAATGGATTACCAGTCCAGGTTCGATGCATGAGACAGGGTGCTCTGGGCTGGTGCACTGGGATGGATGACCCTGAGGGATGGGATGGGGAGGGAGGTAGGAGGGGGTTCAGGATGGGGAACACATGTACATCTGTGGCTGATTCATGTCAATGTATGGCAAAAACCACTACAATATTGCAAAGTAATTAGCCTCCAATTAAAATAAATAAATTAATTTTTTTTTAAACTACATTTTTTTCCAGCTCAGATTCCTTGTGGGGATGGAACAAAATTTTCAAGTAATTACATTATAAGTAGCTGTGTATCCTTAGGAATCCATTCTCTACTGTCTTCTAGAATGTCCCTCAGCCCTAGTTCTACTGTTATTCCTCAAAAAAGAGCCACTTTGAGGAAGTATTTTTGGATTCCTCCAAGGACTTAGAGTATTTTATTCATACCCTTTATGGCAGGTCTTCTTGAAGAGAACTGTGAGGTATAAATGCCTGTTCTTCTCATTAGGTGGCCACTTTCCTGAGTACAAATACAGATTCAAGTATCCACCCAGCCACTTATTAGCTGTGTGACTTTCAGCCAGTTACTTTTTTTTTAACTTAAACAACAGAAATTTCTTTTCTTACGCTTGTGGAGGCTATTAGTTCAAAATTAAGGTGTCCACAGGCTTCATTTCTTCTGAGGCCTCCCTCCTTGACTTGTAGATGACCTGTGTCACACTGTGTCCTCACATGGTTTTTCCTCTGAACAAGTGACCCCTTTTCTGTGTTTGAATTTCTTCTTGTGTATCTAAATTTCCTCTTCTTATAAGCACAAGTGAGTTTAGGTTTGGGCTTCCCTGGTGTCTCAGAGGGTAAAGCACTCGCCCACAATGCCACAGACCTGGATTTGATCCCTGGGTGGGGAAGATCCCCTGCAGAAGGTTTAGGGCCCACCCCACCGGCCTTATCTTACCTTCATCATCCCTTTAAAAGCCCTGTCTCCAACTGTATAGTTACATTTTGAGGTACTATAGGTTAAGGCTTCAGCATATGACCATGTCACCCCATAATACTTGACAAAGTAAATACAAATTACAAGCCAATTTCACTTATAAACATAGATGCAAATGCTAGTAAACTCAATCCAACAATCAATAAAGTTATAAAACCTTAATACTAGGTTTGTTTTCCCCCCAGAATATTAATATAAGGCACTTTTCATATTTACAAAGTCATTCAATTTAATGTGCCAGATTAACTATTGAAAGGAGAACATGCAATCATCTCACTATAAACAAACTATTTTATGTCACCATCCATTCAATATATGTCCAGCTCTAGTTATATAACTTCTCTGAGATTTAGTGTTTTCTTTTATAAAAGGATAACATCATTTATCTCATAAAATTTTTGTGAGGATTAAATGAGATAATATAAGAAACCTAGCATACAGCCTGGCAAAAGTGGGCATTTGACAAATGTTAACTCTCTTCCTCTTCCGCTTCTTTGAGGAAGTGACTGTGCATTTTTTCTGTATTTTTGGATCTCTGGCACAGAGCTTGACACACAAAGGGCCTCAAATGTTTGCCAAGCTGAACTGTCAAAGAACCATGGTCACGTAGAGGATGACATTAGGTAAAGGCTCGATGACTTGGTATTAATCGTGGGAAACAGGAAGAGGAGTCTCAGTTCACTTCAGTCGCTCAGTCGTGTCGGACTCTTTGCGACCCCATGAATCGCAGCACGCCAGGCCTCCCTATCCACCACCAACTCCCAGAGTTCACTCAGACTCATGTCCATCGAGTCTAGCACAAAACAATTTGCAGAATTAAACACAAGCCATGTACAATTCATCTATTTCTATCTTTACTGCTTTAGTATTAACTACATTTTTTTCAACTTGCTATCCTGCCTATTTTTAACATTTATTTTGTTGAGATATAGTTGATTTAAGATGTGTTAATTTCTGCTATACAGCAAAGCGTATGTGTTTGTGTGTGTGTGTGCCGCTCAGTCATATCCAACTCTCTGCGACCCCATGGATTGTAGCCCCCCAGGTTCCTCTGTCCATGGGATTCTCCAGGCAAAAGTACTCGAATGGGTTGCCATTTCCTTCTCTATACAACTGTCTGTGTGTGTGTAAAGTGTACATATATATACACTTTTTTTCATATTCTTTTCCAGTATGGTTTGTCACAGGCTATTGGATATAGTTCCCTATGGTAGGACCTTGTTGTTCACCCATCCTATCAAGATAGTTTGCATCTGCTAATCTCAAACTCGCAATCCATCCCTCCCCCAACTCTATTTTTTAATTCATATTTTTTGTTCCCATTTCATTACTGGCATACTTGTACCTTAGCAATTATCACGTTATCATAAAATTATATATTTATACTTTGTCTCCCCAGCTGAATTGTAAATTTCTTGAGTACAAACAATGTGTTTTATTCATCTTTGGATTGTCTGCACCTAGAATAATTCTTGTCGTATAAATACTCATTTGATATTTGTTTTGTTTTTTGAAACTGTTGAGCTATTTTCACTTACTTTGACATATCTACATTTGGTTAGAAACTTCTCCCTAATATGAATCTTGTCTCTTCAACTGAAATGAAATTTCTTTCAAGGGTGGCAACTCTATTTCTCCTATAGGTCCCAGCACAGGAATGGAAACATAGTGGGTGATAACTGCATATTTAATAGACCAATACATATTCTCCTATAACAGAGAGACATCATCAGTTCAGTTGAGTCACTCAGTCGTGTCCGACTCTACAACCCCATGAATTGCAGAATGCCAGGCCTCCCTGTCCATCACCAACTGCTGGAGTTCACCCAAACTCATGTCCATTGAGTCGGTGATGCCATCCAACCATCTCATTCTCTGTCATCCCCTTCTCCTCCTGACCTCAATACCTCCAAGGATCAGAGATTTTTCCAATGAGTCAACTCTTCACATGAAGTAGCCAAAGTATTGGACTTTCAGCTTTAGCATCAGTCCTTCTAAAGAACACCCAGGACTGATCTCCTTTAGAATGGACTGGTTGGATCTCCTTGCAGTCCAAGGGACTCTCAAGAGTCTTCTCCAACACCACAGTTCAAAAGCATCAATCCTTTGGCACTCAGCTTTCTTCACAGTCCAACTCTCACATCCATACATGACCACTGGAAAAACCATAGCCTTGACTAGACAGACCTTTGTTGGCAAAGTAATGTCTCTGCTTTTTAATATGCTGTCTAGGTTGGTCATAACTTTCCTTCCAAGGAGTAAGCGTCTTTTAATTTCATGGCTGCAATCACCATCTGCAGTGATTTTGGAGCCCCCCAAAATAAAGTCTGACACTGTTTCCACTATTTCCCCATCTATTTCCCATGAAGTGATGGGACCGGATGCCATGATCTTCGTTTTCTGAATATTGAGCTTTAAGCCAACTTTTTCACTTTCCTCTTTCACTTTCAAGAGGCTCTTTAGTTCCTCTTCACTTTCTGCCATAAGGGTGGTGTCATCTGTATATCTGAGGTTATTGATATTTCTCCTGGCAATCTTGACTCCAGCTTGTGTTTCTTCCAGCCCAGCGTTTCTCATGATGTACTCTGCATATAAGTTAAATAAGCAAGGTGACAATATACAGCCTTGATGTACTCCTTTTCCTATTTGGAACTGGTTCCTATTTGGAACCAGTCTGTTGTTTCATGTCCAGTTCTAGCTGTTGCTTCCTGACCTGCATATAGGTTTCTCAAGAGGCAGATCAGGTGGTCTGGTATTCCCATCTCTTTCAGAATTTCCCACAGTTTATTGTGATCCACACAGTCAAAGGCTTTGGCATAGTCAATAAAGCAGAAATAGATGTTTTTCTGGAACTCTCTTGCTTTTTCCATGATCCAGCGGATGTTGGCAATTTGATCTCTGGTTCCTCTGCCTTTTCTAAATCCAGCTTGAACATCTGGAAGTTCACGGTTTGCGTTTTGCTGAAGCCTGGCTTGGAGAATTTTGAGCATTACTTTACTAGCGTGTGAGATGAGTGCAATTGTGCGGTAGTTTGAGCATTCTTTGGCATTGCCTTTCTTTGGGATTGGAATGAAAACTGACCTTTTCCAGTCCTGTGGCCACTGCTGAGTTTTCCAAATTTGCTGGCATATTGAGTGCAGCACTTTCACAGCATCATCTTCCAGGATTTGAAACAGCTCAACTGGAATTCCATCACCTCCCCTAGCTTTGTTCATAGTGATGCTTTCTAAGGCCCACTTGACTTCACATTCCAGGATGTCTGGCTCTAGGTGAGTGATCTGAAGAGAGCCGTGAAGAAATACCCCACATCCAAGGTAAGAGAAACCCAAGTAAGACAGTAGATGTTATGAGAAGCATCAGAGGGCAGACACACAAACCATAATCTTAGAAAACTAGTCAAGCTAATCACACGGACCACAGCCTTGTCTAACTCAGTGAAACTAAGCCATGCCATGTAGGGCCACCCAAGATGGGCAGACCATGGTGGAGAGGTCTGACAGAATGTGGTCCACTGGAGAAGGGAATGGCAAACCACTTCAGTATTCTTGCCTTGAGAACCCCATGAACAGTATGAAAAGGAAAAATTATAGGATACTGAAAGAGGAACTCCCCAGGTTGGTAGATGCCCAATATGCTACTAGAGATCAGTGGAGAAATAACTTTAGAAAGAATGAAGGGATGGAGCCAAAGCAAAAACAATACCCAGTTGTGGATATGACTGGTAATAGAAGCAAGGTCCAATGCTGTAAAGAGCAATATTGCATAGGAACCTGGAATGTTAGGTCCATGAATCAAGGCAAACTGGAAGTGGTCAAAGAGGAGATGGCAAGAGTGAACGTCGACATTCTAGGAATCAGCGAACTAAAATGGACTGGCATGGGTGAATTTAACTCAGATGACCATTATATTATATCTACTACTCTGGGCAGGAATCCCTTAGAAGAAATGGAATAGCCATCATGGTCAACAAAAGAGTCTGAAATGCAGTACTTGAATGCAATCTCAAAAACGACAGAATGATCTCTGTTCGTTTCCAAGGCAAACCATGCAATATCACAGTAATCCAAGTCTATACCCCAACCAGTAACACTGAAGAAGCTGAAGGTGAACAGTTCTATGAAGACCTACAAGACCTTTTAGAACTAACATCCAAAAAAGATGTCCTTTTCATGGTAGGGGACTGGAATGCAAAAGTGGGAAGTCAAGAAACACCTGGAGTAACAGGCAAATTTGGCCTTGGCATACGGAATGAAGCAGGGCAAAGACTAATAGAGTTTTGCCAAGAAAATGCACTGGTCATAGCAAACACCCTCTTCCAACAACACAAGAGAAGACTCTATACATGGACATCACCAGATGGTCAACACCAAAATCAGATTGATTATATTCTTTGCAGCCAAAGATGGAGAAGCTCTATACAGTCAACAAAAACAAGACCAGGAGCTGACTGTGGCTCAGATCATGAACTCCTTATTTTCAAATTCAGACTTAAATTGAAGAAAGTAGGGAAAACCACTAGACCATTCATGTATGACCTAAATCAAATCCCTTATGATTATACAGTGGAAGTGAGAAATAGATTTAAGGGACTAGATCTGATAGATAGAGTGCCTGATGAAATATGGATGGAGGTTAGTGACATTGTACAGGAGACAGGGATCAAGACCATCCCCATGGAAAAGAAATGCAAAAAGCAAAATGGCTGTCTGAGGAGGCCTTATAAATAGCTGTGAAAAGAAGAGAAGCAAAAAGCAAAGGAGAAAAGGAACGATATAAGCATCTGAATGCAGAGTTCCAAAGAATAGCAAGGAGAGATAAGAAAGCCTTCCTCAGCGATCAATGCAAAGAAATAGAGGAAAACAACAGAATGAGAAAGACTAGAGATCTCTTCAAGAAAATTAGAGATACCAAGGAAACATCTCATGCAAAAATGGACTCGATAAAGGACAGAAATGGTATGGACCTAACAGAAGCAGAAGATATTAAGAAGAGGTGGCAAGAATACACAGAACTGTACAAAAAAGATCTTCACGACCAAGATAATCACAATGGTGTGATCACTCACCTAGAGAGATGTCATGCCACATCATAAAAAAATTTCCATGTGAAGTGAAATTATACAAGGTTCTGATATGGTCCACTCATGTCATACCATATCAGATAAAATTTGATTCCAGTGTAACCAAAAAACAAATACAGTTTACTTTCTTCTGAAAAAAATAAAATGAAAATCATGTTATTGTTTTTATACAAATAAAAAAACAATAGATCACCCCAAATTCCACCATCCAAAAATAATCAGTGTTAATATTTAATGAACATCATTTCAGACATCTGTCTATGTACAGACACAGAAAATAGATGGATGGATAGCTAAATAAAAAAGATTTTATGATAATAGAATCATAGTGTGCAAGCCAGTTTTATTAAAAAGTATTCAATCTAATTTTACTTGAATTTAACAGAAGACTAAAATGAAACCAGAGGAATTGCGAACCTTTGGATAAATATTATTTCACCTCAAGAGATATTGACTCCGCACTGTGGAAGATAAGATTATCACCGTTATACCTTCTCTCATCTCCTCGCCTCCAACCTTCAGATTTTTATTAGTTATAACATTATTCTGTCAATGTTGTTAACTTTTATGTGCTGCTTTGCCACCAGTATCACAACAGTTATTTAGGGAATGTATATATAGTATAAATATCTATTTGCTTAACTGAATTCAATGCTTTACCTGTATTCTTGGTTTTTTTTATTTGTTTGTTTTTTAAGTCACACTGCGGGGCTTGCAGGATCTTAGTTCCCAACCAGGGACTGAACCCAGGCCCATGGCAGTGAAAGGGCAGAATCCTAACCACTGGACAGCCAGGGAATTTCCCTACCTGTATTCTTTTATCATGGTTTATCTATCCCCAGGTTTTTCTAATTTCATTTTTCTCTTGATTGGCTGGATTTCATAGAGGGTTCTCTGAATGCTGTACTCGCTGAGTACTGCCTGTTGCCTTTTTATTTGAAAAAGTGGTTGACTGGGTATGATGTCTGTGAGTCTCACTTAAACTTTGTCTCACCATTTTATAGACCTGTGTCATTGTCTTTTGATATTGAATAATGCTGTAAAGACTGAAGTCAAGCTGATTTTTTTTTCATATAAACATATTACTTTTTTTCTGTCTATACAACTGAAGAATAGTTTTTTTTAATCTTTGATGTTCAAAAGCGTACTTATGGTAAATCTCAATATCAGTCGCACTTAAGTTTTTTCTGGAGCACAGTATGTCCTTTCAGTCTACAGATTTGGTTCTTCTTTCATTTCAGGGAGAATCTTCTCTATTATATTTCTAACTACCTTTTCTGTATAATTTGTTGAATTCTCCATAGACTTTAGGAACCCTGGCTAACCTAGTTAGATTGTCTTCATTTTCCATGATTATTATCCTGTCTATGATTGAATTAACACCTTTGTCCTTTAGCTTTGATTCACTATGATTATCACAATACTTCCTTCCATGTCAGTGATTCTATTTTCAGTCATGGCTATTTTGAGACACACTCTTTCCAACTAATTTATTAGTTCTGAAATAGTTATTATTTTGGTTCTTACTATGTTTCATTAATTCTGCCACATCCGTATTTTATTGTTTATTATCTTGTCTTCGAGTTCTTATTTATTGAATTCATGTTTTGGGGGAGTTCTAACATGCAAGACATCAGAATTTTCTTGTATTTCTTGGGTTGTGTTTTCTTCCACATATTTTTATTTTAATTACACTTTTTATTAAGATCATTATAGCTTTACACGGAGAAGGCAATGGCACCCCACTCCAGTACTTTTGCCTGAAAAATCCCATGGATGGAGGAGCCTGGTAGGCTGCAATCCATGGGGTTGCTAAGAGTTGGACACGAATGAGTGACTTCACTTTCACTTTTCACTTTCATGCATTGGAGAAGGAAATGGCAACCCACTCCAGTGTTCTTGCCTGGAGAATCCCAGGGACGGGGGAGCCTGCTGGGCTGCCGTCTATGGGGTCACACAGAGTCGGACACGACTGAAGTGACTTAGCATAGCATAGCATAGCATAGCATAGCTTCACATGCAATCTTAAGAAATAATACAGGGAGATGCTGTGTACTCTTCATCCAGTTTCTCCCAAAGGCAACATCTTGCAAACTATAGTACAAATCACAACCGGAATATTGACATTGATGCAATTCATCTATTTTATTCAGATTTCCCCAGTTTTACTTACATTCATTTGTGTATGTGTTTTTCTCTGTGCATTTTGTCATGTGCAGGTTTGTGTATCCACCATGGTAGTCAGTATACAAAATAGTTCCGACACCACAAGGATCCCTTGTGTTCCATTTTTAGCCACACTTTCCTACCTCACAAAGGGAGGGGGTTGGCTTTTTTCACTCAGCATAATTTTCTGAAGATCTAACCAAGTTATTGTATCAATGGTCTATTCATTTCATTGCTAAGTAGTATTCCATGGTATGGATGTACCACAGTTGATTTAACCATTTGCCTGTTGAAGTACATCTGGGTTATTTCTAGTTTGGGGTTATTATAAGAAAAACTGCAATGAAACATTTTTGCACAGGTTTTTGTGTGAATATAAGTTTTTATTTCTCTGGGATAAATGTCCAAGACTGCAATTGCTGCTCTATATGGATTTAATCACTTGTTTGTATACTAAGTTTCTTTCCTTTTCACTTCTGGTTATGGTGGCATATTGGCATGGTTGTTAAGTTGCTAAGTCGTGTCTGACTCTACGATCCCAAGGATGGTAGCCCTCCAGGCTCCTCTGTCCATGGGATTTCCCATGCAAGAATACTGGAGTAGGTTGCCATTTCCTTCTCCATACCATTTCTTTTCCCTTCGCTTATGCTTAATGTGGCCAGGTCTGGCCAGAGCTTCTATTTGTTTTGATATAATTTGGTTGAATTCTCCACAGCACCCTTGCCAGCCTATCTATCACATTTTCATGTTCCCTTCCAAGGTCTTGTTTCAAAGCAGAATGTTCTGTTCAATCCATTATTCTGTAGTTAAAGCTGTGCCTCTCTTCCTGAGGAACCTGATTCTGATCTCTGTCTTCTAAATTTTTAAAAAATATCCATATATGTCCCATTTCCACCTGCCAGGGATATATTCCACTTTCAAAGTTTTGGCTCAATATTCCTAAGAAATAACAAAGTAAGGAACCTCCAGAAAATGGCGAGTCCTGATAGCATCCCTGCCTTGGCTGAGATTCTGCAATAAAATGGTGGAACTCCCCTCTTGGAGGTTTTCTCTGGACTCTTCCTCAAATTCTCTGTCCTTCAACCCCTCTCCCACTCCCCACCCCATTCCAAACTCCTGTTGATTATTCCCCAAATTGGTGGCGTTTAGTGACAACTTATAGGATTTTGTTGACTGGCCTTTTTCCCTAAATGATACTTCTGGAGGTGGGAACAGTGTTAGAAACCTTGTAACACTGTCCCAAGGTCTTCAGTTTCCATCCTTGGCTGCTACTTTTGGCATTTTATAGTTAGAAGTTTTACTCTTTGCTGCTGTTCAAATTTTTAGTGTTTTTTTGTTTGTGTTTGTGTTTTGTTCATTTTGTTAGATATTTGGCAGCAGTGGTAGTGGATTAAGAGTCTGTAGGTCAGCTTTATTCTATCAGCTTTCCCAGGAAATCTCAGATAATATATTTTTTAAAACCCTCTTTGTGCTGAAGGGCCAGAGGCTGAACTTTTAGGAAAGCAAGGAAATATTACACAGTTGGGAAGTCACTGCGTTTAGAACCAGGAAGGGAGGACATAAGTTGGCAAGGCACACCCAAACATGGAGCTGACCTGCGACCCCTAACAGAATATGAACCTTCCTTTCCTTCATTACCCTTACCCAACTCTTTCCTAATTTGATCAATTTGCCTCCAGATTCTTTTTCACATGTGTCCCTTACTCTTTATATTTTTGTCACTGTCTTTAGTGAAGCCTCCTCTTTCTCCTAACACTGGTTCATGCCTCTACTTTCTTTCCCATGGAAGCCATCCTCCTCACACTGCTACTGAGTCAATTTCCCTAAAACACCACTTTGTGTATATCCTCTCCATTTAAAAGCCATCAGAGAACTCCCAGCTGAAAAAAATGAAAAGAAAAAGAAAATTAAGTTTAAACTTCTTAATTTATTATTTATTTATTATTATTGGTGTATATATATACCAATTTATATTATATAAAATATATATTTATATTTTATATTTATATTATATATTTTATATTTTTATATTATATATTTTTTATATATTTATATATATTATTATATATAAAATATATTGGTGTATATATATACCAATATATATTATATAAAAAATATATTTATATATATATATACCAATATATATTATTGGTATATATATATAGATATTAATTTAAACTTCTTAATTTATTATTATTGGCCAACAATAATAAGAGGAACTAACATTTACATACAATGGCACCCCACTCCAGTACTCTTGCCTGGAAAATCCCATGGACGGAGGAGCCTGGTAGGTTGTCGTCCATGGGGTCGCTAGGAGTCGGACATGACTGAGCGACTTCACTTTCACTTTTCACTTTCATGCACTGGAGAAGGAAATGGCAACCCACTCCAGTGTTCTTGCCTGGAGAATCCCAGGAACCGGGGAGCCTGGTGGGCTGCCGTCTCTGGGGCCGCACAGAGTCGGACACGACTGAAGCGACTTAGCAGCAGCAGCAGCAGCAGCAGCAGCAGTAATTGTTCTCATTTCCACATCAAGTGACTTGCTGTTCTCCAAACATACCATGTACTTTCACACCTCTGTCCCTTTTCACATGCTGTTCTTTCCATGGACCACTCTGACTACCCTCTGCCAAATCTACTTGGTAAACCCCTTCATCATTTTCTCTCTTACTGTTTTTGCTAAAGTGCAAATCTAATTTTGCAGTTACTTCTTTGCCCTTTAGTGAGGCCCCATTGCCGCTAGGATACCCTCAGCTTTCTCAGCACAGTAGCCCTGCCTGGTCTAGCCCTTACCTACCCTGTAAGTACCACCTTTTCATTTTTCCCTTCATGCCTCACACTCCACCCATACAAAACTACTTGAAGTCTCCTGAACACACCTTTCTGCTCCATGCCTCTATGTTTTTGTTTCCATTCTTCTTTCTGATTAGAATCCCTATCCACCTGAAAGACTCCTACATATACTTCAAGACTCAGTGTAATCATCTTTTCTGTGGTGAAGTTTTCCCTGACTTTCTCTTCCCTGCCATGCCTTGCCCTGACCTCTTCTCCTTTATTCTCTTCCAGGAGAACTGACTAATCTTTTCTCAGTATCACCCATGTACTTTGTACATTAATTCCATTGTAGTATTTATCACACCATTGCACTTTTTTTTTTCATACAGCTATCAACTGTCTCCTTTTTAAACCTTCGTGAGGGGAGTAACAAGTTGTTTTATTTCTTCAAAGTTTACTCTAATTTGTATTATCAAACATCAGATACTCCCCAAATATGTGTTGAATAAGTGAATCTTTATACCACCAGCACTTAGCACAGTGCTAGGACGCACATAGTAGGTGCTTCATAAATATTTGTTTTGTTAACAAAGCTTAATCCCTTTTCTCACTGTTATGTGCTCTCCTTCTAGGTACTTTCCTACTTCTTCAAACAAATCCTTTAGTAGGAAGCCCCCAGTGCCTCTGAGCCAGCTTGTGGGTCTGTTTTCCAGGGCAAAGGGTTACCTTGAAGGAAATAGTATGACCTATGGAAACATGACTAGAAAAGAGAGGCTGTATCAAGCTGTCAGTGGCAGACAAGGGTAGAATATTTGTCAGCACTTAATAGGCTTGGTGCAAAGGTTGAAGAAGGAAATGACAACCCACTCCAGTATTCTTGGCTGGGAAATCCCATGGACAGAGGAGCATGGTGGACTTCAGTCCATGGGGTCTCAGAAGTGTTGGGCACAACTTAGTGACTAAATAACAACAGACTTGGTGCAAAGGTAGCTCTGTAGATAATGGCCAACTCTTTCCGGAGCAATGATTCCCAAACCTGTGTGGACATCAGAATTATTGGGAAATAATTCTCCATGGGTCTATTCATGTGTTATGAGTAGAGGCACTGACTTTTAAAGGATGACTGCACAGTGAAAAGTCTTGGAAGATAGAGATAGTATATCCCTCCAGAACAAAAGACAGATTTATTTCTCTCCCATATAATAATCTCTCCTTCTAAAGCTCAGACATGTTTTTGTAAAAGATTATGCTTATAAAAGATTCAGCTTTCTAAGCTTGACATTCTTCTTCTGTAACACAACCCACAATGCATGTGCTTGCATCACCTGACCCTATTCGTGTCATCTATGAGAATTAGGGCATTGGAAACTGACACGCATGCTAACACTCTGGCTACTGGTACTGCTGAGTAGTAATAATGACCATATAGTAAAATAATAATAACAACAACTCTTAACTCTGAACCAGGAATTTCATGTCTTCTGCCAGAATTCATGGCAGGAATCACATGAAGAGCTTAGTTAAAATGTAGGTTCCTGGGTTCTCCCTCAGACTATCATTTGGTGATTCTTGAATGAAGCCCAGTAATATGCATTTTTGATAAGTGTTTCTGATGTCAGAAGTCTTTAGATCTCTCTAGAGAAATACTGTTTTTAGGATTATGCTAACTTAGATTTGACTATTTGCTTGTGCTAATTTGCTTCAGTCACGTCCAACTCTTTGTGACCTGTGGACTGAGGAGCCACCAGGCTCCTCTCTCCATGGGATTCTCCAGGCAAGAAAACTGGAGTGGGTTGCCATGGCCTCCTCCAGAGGATTTTCCCGACCCAGGAATTGAACCTATATCTCTTATGTCTCCTGCATTGGCAGGCGAGTTCTTTATAGACAAGAGATATCACTTTCTTCCTGCATGGCTAGAGGTAATCATTGATTAGCATTGGCAGATTTTTTGGTTCAAAAGAAACTATTAAAACAGAAAATATCTACTCACTATTCCCTAGTAGCTCAGTTGGTGAAGGATCTGCCTGCAGTGCAGGAGACCAGGTTCAATCCCTGGGTTGGGAATATCCCCTGGAGAAGGAAATGGCAACTCACTCCAGTACTCTTGCCTGGAGAATTCCATGGCCAGAGGAGCCAGGTGGGCTACAGTCCATGGGGTCGCAAAGAGTCGGACACAACTGTGTGACTAACTTTCACTTTTTTTCATAAGAAATACATAAGAGAAAGTTATGTACTGGCTAGAGTAAAATTGAGAGAAATGGAAACATAAGAATAAACTCATATGTATGTCAGTAAGCTCAATATTTTAATCACTGTGTAAATTAAACTTGAGCTTTTCTTTGTCCTCTGAGAAAAACTGGAAAGTGGTTCTTACATTCACACTTAATTTTTTATTAGATTGGGTCCTGCAGCCTGAGTTTCAACAAATATTTATTGAACACCTGTTGTGTGTTCAGCACTGTTCTAGTGTTGCAGAAACCAATACTCAAGAAACCAAGCACCACACTCGGAGAGTTGGAGAACTCAGGTTTCTTACACTGGCGGGCCCAGAGGAGTTAACACTCCAAGCTCTGAGCCCCGAACAAAGGGATTACAGAGTCTTTATACAGGGACAGGCATGATCGAGCGGGTTTGCGGGTTTGCAGGGGCTAGGACGATTGCAAGGAGCAGGACAAGGGTGAGTGAGATAAGCTCCAGTTCCTAGTATTGTGAGTCCCCACTTTCTGAGACCTACGTGATCCAGACTTTGCAAAGAGCAAGCTGAGTTACAGAGGCAGAAGGAGCAGGAGGTTATGTAAAATTTTAACTTTTCCTCTTCACTAGGTGTCAGAAATACAGAGATGAATAAGACAAAATCCCAAGTTTGAGGCATTTATATTCTAGTGGGGGGACACAGACACTGAACCCGTTTCAGATGGCAAAGAAAATAAAACAGAGTAAAGAGATAAAGACTAGGTGACTGTTTAAGGACATTTTAGCTATAATTAGAGAAGGCCTATCTGAGGAGGTAGCATCTGAGCTATGTTTAAAGGAGACTTTTTAGCTCTGTCATTTTCTGCCTGCTAGAGACTTGCCCATTTGTAGAAATGAAACCCTTTACCTTCATGGTCAGCCTCACCTCACCTAGCTTCTGACAAGCTTGAAAACATATCAAGGGCTTCATTTTACTGGTGGCTGAAGTTCAGAATTAGCCTGCTGCCTTGACTTCATTCATTTTACACATATTTATGGAATACATATTCTGTCAAGACTTATTCTAGGCACTGGGGATGCACGCATGCATGTTCAGCCACTAAGTCATATCCAATTCTTTGTGACCCCATGGAGAGTAGCCCACCAGGTTTCCCTGTCCATGGGATTTCCCAGGCAAGAATACTGGAGTAGGTTGCCATTTCCTACTCCAAGGGATCTTCCCGAATCAGATCAAACCTGCATCTCTTGAGTGTATTACATTGGTAGATAGATTCTTTACCACTGTGCCACCTAGGATTTCCAGGCACTGAGGATACAGCAATAAATAAGAGAGACCCCAACTTTCCCAGAACTTCTAGTAGCTTCTATGGCAGTCACTAACTTGAACTATCCCCTACATACACATACCAGCCTAGAACTTGCCTAGTCTTTTTGCCTAGGTTAAAAAGGGAACTGGATCATTTCATGATTCTCCAGCTGTGGGCTTGAATACTCTTCACTTTCAGATCAACCTCTGGAATCCAGACATTTCCCCCAAATTTCTGTGAGTATCACCAGTATGCAAATGCTACTGTTCCTGGTCCTCAGACTGCAAATTCGCTCTCAAAACCAGTGCAAATAAGACCTGAATTAAGGAATTCCCTGGTGGTCCAGTGGTTAAGAATCTGCTTGCCAATGCAGGGGACACAGGTTTGATCCCTTGTTGGGGAATATCCCACATGCTGCGGAGCAACTAAACCTATGCACCACAACTACTGAAGCCCACACACCTTAGAATCTGTGCTCCACAACAAGAGAAGCCGCTGCAATGAGAAGCCCATACACCTCACTGAAGAATAGCCCCCACTCACTACCACTAGAGAAAGCCTGCATGCAGCAACAAAGGCTCAGCACACCCAAAATAAATAAATATTTTTTTCCAAAAAAAGACCTGAATTAGCTGCATCCCTTTTGATAGGGATAGAGTTATTAGTTAGTTTAGAAATTCAACTTGTGGATTAAAGATAGAAAGGGAATTTTAAGAGAGTTTGGGAGACTGCTGTAAACTAATGACCACTCAATAAAAGAATCCAGTAACCAAGCAACAATCTACATATGTAAAGTACAAGACAATAGATATGGGATCTGAATTTTGTTACATGAAGCCAGAGGTTAATGGTCCTTGAAGAGTAGCGTTTCTACACATAGCCAAGACAGGAATATAGGTGAAAGGAGAAAGAAACTAGGTGAAAGGGGACATTATACCAAAATCTGAGACGAAATACAGAATTTTAGTATGTCACCATCCTTCTGCTAATATGATTTAAATAGTGCCATGACAGTCCCAGTTTCACCATATATGGTGAAAGGAGGAACTAATGATGTCAGCCTTGAAATCTACCCAAGGATGAGGAAGAAGATAGTCTTCTTCCCTCCCTACTTTTTCTTTGATTATAAAAACATACCCCTCTTTGTTCCTGGGACAACTGTGCTCCCTTGCCTGCCCCATTGTATCTCTCACTAGCATCCTATGCTAATAAACTCTTTCTTCACCTGTCACCTTGCCTCTCATTGAGTTCTTTTTTGCACCAAGACAAAAGAACCTGAGCTTCACTAAGTCCTGAGGCCAGGTGTGCAGTTTCAATCAAAATGCTATGGATTTGAGTCCCCTCCTAAGTCAGGGATTGTGGGTTCAAGTCCCAACTGAAGTATGGCTGGGTTTGAGTTCCATCTGAGGAGTGTAATTTCACCTTGAACCCTGCAACTTGGACTTTTGGTCATCTCCCTTCTTCAGGTTGGGCACTGTACCCTAGAGGTTCCCTTCTCCTGATCTCTGCCTGCCACTTTACTCTTTCCTCTCTTCCTGTCAAAGTCACCAAAAGCCTGTTGCTTTGGTTATTACACTGACTCCTAAAACCGCTTCTAGCTGGCTTGCTCATTGCCAGATGATCAAAGCTAAATGAAAATAAAGATGATAGAGGCAGCAGTGACTGCATGAGCAGCTCCTCTCAAATGAAGGATTCCTTCCAATCAGGAGGAGGTTGCCCCGGCAACCAGACTCCTCACTTTTCACTTCTAATATACTCTAATCCCTCTCTTATTCATTTCTATTACAATGGAATGAGTTTTCTTTCCTGAGATAATTTTCTCAACCATTTTTACAACCTGCTTTGTGGCACCACTTAGTCTTCTCTTAAGGGGAACAAGTTCTTTCTCTTTCTAAATGCTTTCCAACAATTATCTCAGTGCTTATTATATGAAAGGCAGCATGCTGGACCTTGATGGTAGATACAAAGATGGAAATGTATTTATGATGTATGAGAAAGAGTACTGGATTTTGGAGTCAGAATACCAGGTATTGTTAAGTAACTTCTTAAATTTATAGAAGTCATAAAAACACATGTCCCAAAGCTAAAATGCACAGAGAAGCATAAAGTGAAAAATGAAAGTATTCATCTCTTATTCCCATTTCTCACATATAAGTAATATTTTCTTTAATTCTAGTAATTTTCTAGACATATATGCTTTCTTGTTTTCCCTCACAAATGTGATCAATACTGTACATATCATCCTGCTAACTGACTTTTTGTTTCATATGTATTGAGCATTTTCTCTATCATCAAGAATCTATCACATCCTTTTTAATGGTTATATAGTATTCCATTGTATGGATATACAATCCATTGTATTGATGATGATTTATTTGTTTGAATTGTTTTATTATAATGAACTTACAATAAACATATTATTACATGAAGTTTGGTTGAAGACATAGTATTTGTGTTGGGTAAATTACTAAGTGTGAAACTGCTGGATCATAGATGTATACATTTTAAAATGTTTTGCCATATTGTTCTCAAAAACAATTGCATCAATTGACTCTCTTGACAACAGTAAATAAGAATGACTCTTTCCTAAGAAAATCTGGTTTTGAATTCTATTACTTTTGGGTAGCAATAGCTTTGAACAAAGTATTTAAATTGGTTAAATTTATATTCCTCCTCTGTATAATAGAGATGCTAATACTATCCTTATAGAAATTTGAGAATTAAATAAGACAGTCTCAAATTCCAGTTAGAGATGGCAGAGTAGAAGGATATGCGCTCATCTCCTCCTGCGAAAGCACTAAAATTGCAACTAGCTGTTGAACAACCATTGACAAGAGAATGCTGGAACCCACCAAAAAAAGATACCCCACATCCAAAGACAAAGAAAAAGCCACAGCAAGACAGTAGGAGGGGCACAATCATGATAAAATCAAATCCCATACCTGCTGGGTGGGTGACCACAGACTTGAGAACAATAATACCAAAGAAGTTCTTGCACTATTGTGAAGGTTCTGAACCCCACATTAGGCTTCCCAGTCTGGCAATCCGAGAAAGGGACTGGGAATCCCCAGGGAATCTGGCTGTGAGGGCCAGTGGGATTTGATTATAGGCCTTCCAGAGGACTGAGAGAAATAGAGACTCTAGTCTTGGAGGGCACAAACAAAATTTTGCATGCTCCAAGACCCAGAGGAGAGGAGCAGTGACCCCACAGGAGACGACCAAAACTACCTGCTTGTGTTGAAGGGCCTCCTATGGAGGCATGGGTCAGCAGGGGCTTGCCACAGGGACGGGGCACTGGAAGGTCGCCCTTGGAGTAAACTCTCTTGGAGTTCACCATTAACTCTACCGTAGACCCCAAGGTTGGGTCACCTCAGGCCAAATAACTACCAGGGAGGGAGTGCAACCCCACCCATCAGCAGATAATTGGATTTAAACTTTACTGAGCAAGGCCCTGACCACCAGAGCAAGACCCAATTTTTCCCATCACCAGTCCCTTCTCCCAACAAGAAACTTACACAAGCCTCTTAGCCTCATCCATCAGAGGGCAGACAGAAAAAGCAAGAAGCACAGTATCACAGCAGCTAAAATGAAAACCATATTACAGAAAGTTAATCACAATGAAAAAGCAGAAAGTTATGTCCCAGATGAAGGGACAAGATAAAATCCTAGAGAAACAAATAAATTAAGTGAAGATAGGCAACCTTCCAGAAAAAGAGTTCAGAATAATGATGGTGAAGATGATCCAGGATCTTGGGAAAAGAATGGAGGCAAAGATTGAGATGATGCAATAAATGTTTACCAAAGACCTAGAAGAACTAAAGAACAAACAAACAGAGATGAATAACACACTAGAAGGAATCCATATCAGAATAACTGGGGCAGGAGAACAGATAAATGATCTGGAGGACAGAATGGTGCAAATCACTGCCAGAGAACAGAATACAGAAAAAAGAATGAAAAGAAAGAAAGACAGCATAAGAGACCTCTGGGACATTAAATGTACCAACATTCGCATTATAGGGGTCCCAGAAGGAGAAGAGACAAAAGGACCTGAGAAAATATTTGAAGAAATAGTAGCCAAAAACTTCCTGAACATGGGAGAGGAAACAATCAACCAAGTCCAGGAAGCACAGAGAGTCCCAGGAAGGATAAACCCAACAAAGAACACACCAAGACACATACTAATCAAACCAACAAAAATTAAAGACAGAGATAAAATATTAAAAGCAACAAGGGGAAAATGACAAATAACATACAAGAGAACTCCTGTCAGGCTGTCAACTGATCTCTCAACAAAAACTCTACAAGCCAGAAAGGAATGACATGATATATTTAAAGTGATGAAAGGGAAGAACCTACGATCAAGAATACTCTATCCAACAACACTCTCCTTCAGATTTGACAGAGAAATCAAAAAGTTTGCAGACAAGCAAAAGTTAAAAGAATTCAGCACCACCAAACCAGCCTTAGAACAAATGCTAAAGGAACTTCTCTAGGCAGGAAATGCAAGAGCAGGAAAAGACCTACAGAAAATTAACCCAAAACAATTAAGAAAACAGTAATAGGATCATACATATTGATAATTACCTTAAATACAAATGGTTTAAATGCAGCAACCAAAAGACATAGACGGCTGGGTGGATGAAAACATGTGTATATATGCATTTCCACTCACCACATCACTCTGCTTTATCCCCCCCAAATTGTTTGTAATTATTTTATATTGTTAAGTTAATCATGTTCTCATTATGGCTTGCAACTGTAATTATCTTTTAATTTTTGTCTGGCTATTGATTGTGAAAACTGATAAACATCTTTTACTATTGTGATTATTTACTATTACTCACTTCATACCATTGTATCATGATTGGTCAACAGAAAAATAATAGGACACTATATCACCAAAACTAATATCAAATAGAAAAAAACCTATAATCACTTTTTAAAATCCAGATGCATATCAGAATTATCTTGGAATTTTTGAAAAATACCAATGCGCAGATATTGCTTTTTTCTCCAGAGCTCCAGATGTGTTTTTAATGAGCAGTCATGTTTAAAAACACCTGGACCATATGAAGATCTTTTACTTTTATCTAGTTTGTTGCACTTTTTCTATTTCATATTCAGTGCTCCCATTTCATTTAGTTTATGTTTTCCAATTTCTTCATCTCTTCTTTTTTCTTCTGATGTTCTTTTTCAAGCCATTGTCAAATGTAGTAGAAAAGCTTTTGTATGCACATATATATATAAATATGTATAATATGTATTTTAGAAAACTTATAAATTTTTGCCTAACTAAAGAATTATGACATTTTGATTCCACTTGTTTGACTTAGTATAAATAGAATGCTAGATTTCTAATTTTAAAAATAGATATGCAACAAGCCACAAAGGTTTACTGTATAGCACAGGGAACTATAGTCAATATTTTGTAATTAATAACTTATGGTGGAAAATAATTTCAAAAATAATATATGTATATTTGTATAACAGAATCACATTGCTATACACCTGAAACATTGTAAGTCAAGTATACTTCAATAAAATATATTTTTTTAAAAAGGAAAAAGAATAACAAGTGGTGCTGGGAAATCTGGTCAACCACTTGTAAAAGAATGAAACTAGAGCACTTTCTAACACCATACACAAAAATAAACTCAAAATGGATTAAAGATCTAAACGTAAGACCAGAAACTATAAAACTCCTAGAGGAGAACATAGGCAAAACACTCTCTGACATACATCACAGCAGGATCCTCTATGACCCACCTCCCAGAATATTGGAAATAAAAGCAAAAATAAACAAATGGGACCTAATTAACCTTAAAAGCTTCTGCACATCAAAGGAAACTATTAGCAAGGTGAAAAGGCAGCCTTCAGAGTGGGAGAAAATAATAGCAAATGAAGCAACTGACAAACAACTAATCTCAAAAATATACAAGCAACTCCTACAGCTCAACTCCAGAAAAATAAATGACCCAATCAAAAAATGGGCCAAAGAACTAAATAGACATTTCTCCAAAGAAGACATACAGATGGCTAACAAACACATGAAAAGATGCTCAACATCACTCATTATCAGAGAAATGCAAATCAAAACCACTATGAGGTACCATTTCACACCAGTCAGAATGGCTGCGATCCAAATGTCTACAAGTAATAAATGCTGGAGAGGGTGTGGAGAAAAGGGAACCCTCTTACACTGTTGGTGGGAATGCAAACTAGTACAGCCACTATGGAGAACAGTGTGGAGATTCCTTAAAATACTGGAAATAGAACTGCCTTATGATCCAGCAATCCCACTGCTGGGCATACACACTGAGGAAACCAGAAGGGAAAGAGACACGTGTACCCCAATGTTCATCGCAGCACTGTTTATAATAGCCAGGACATGGAAGCAACCTAGATGTCCATCAGCAGATGAATGGATAAGAAAGCAGTGGTACATATACACAATGGAGTATTACTCAGCCATTAAAAAGAATACATTTGAATCAGTTCTAATGAGGTGGATGAAACTGGAGCCTATTATACAGAGTGAAGTAAGCCAGAAAGAAAAACACCAATACAGTATACTAACGCATATATATGGAATTTAGAAAGATGGTAACAATAACCCTGTGTACGAGACAGCAAAAGAGACACTGATGTATAGAACAGTCTTATGGACTCTGTGAGAGAGGGAGAGGGTGGGAAGATTTGGGAGAATGGCATTGAAACATGTAAAATATCATGTATGAAACGAGTCGCCAGCCCAGGTTCGATGCACGATACTGGATGCTTGGGGCTGGTGCACTGGGACGACCCAGAGGGATGGTATGGGGAGGGAGGAGGGAGGAGGGTTCAGGATGGGGAACACATGTATACCTGTGGTGGATTCATTTTGATATTTGGCAAAACTAATACAATTATGTAAAGTTTAAAAATAAACTAAAATTAAATTAAAAAAAAAAAAGGAAAAAGAAAAAAATAAGATAGTCTCAAAGGGTTAGCATAGAGTTACTTTGTGATCCAATAATTCCATTTCTAGGTATACACCGAAGAGAAATGAAAGTACATGACCACACAAAAATTTGCAAATGAATACTCATAGAGGCTTTATTCATAATATCCCAGAAGTAAAAACAACTTAAATGTTCATCAACTGATGAATTAATAAATAATATGCATATACATGCAATGGAA
Organism: Bubalus kerabau; assembly: GCF_029407905.1. Classification (NCBI taxonomy): domain Eukaryota; kingdom Metazoa; phylum Chordata; class Mammalia; order Artiodactyla; family Bovidae; genus Bubalus; species Bubalus kerabau. The sequence goes on along the minus strand of NC_073647.1, from coordinate 95,810,020 downwards.
TATTATTTGGCAATAAAAAATAATGAAGTACTAATACATGCTAAAACACAGAAGAACCTTGAAAATATTACACCATGTAAAGAACTAGTCACAGTGACTTCCCTGGTGGTCCAGTGCCTAAGACTCTGTGCTCCCAATACAAGAGGCCGGAGTTCCATCCCTAGTCAGGGAACCAGCTCCCACATGCTGCAACTAAGAGTCTGCATGCTGTGACTAAAGATTCTGCCTGCCACAATGAAAACGAAGATCCTGTATACCACAACTAAGACTGGGTACAGACAAATAAATAAATAAATACTATAAAGAAAACTGGTCACAAAAGACCGCATATTGTATAAGCTCAATTATATGAAATGGCCAGAATAAGCTCATCTACAGAGACAGAAAGTAGATTAATGGTTGCCTAGGGCTGGGGAGAGTGGGGGAAAATGCAGAGTGATGGCTAATGGGTAGAAGATTTCTTTTTTGGAGGGTGAAATGTTCTAAAATTGATAATGGTAATGGTTGCACAGCTCTGTGATATACTAAGAATCATTAATTTGTCCACTTTAAATAGACAAGTCATATGGTAAGTGAATTATATCTCAATAGAGCTCTTATATAAAAAATATTAAATAACATAATACTTTTGCTTCCAGCCAAGATGAAGTGAGATGTAACACATTTACTCTACTATTTGAAACATCACTGCCCTTAAAAATTTAGACAAAATATATGAAATTAGGGTTTTCAGGACATTAGCTGTCAAGCAAAGAACAATAGTGATTCCTGAGAAATGGAAAACAAATAAAATGGGCCCTAAGATTGCCAGCTTACTGCTAGGAGAGAGTTTTCAGGTTATGACACAATGAGAGGAAGCCCAAGTGGATCCCCGCACACTTCAACTTGACAAGATGGAGCTCACAGTCCAGGGAGACTAAAGTGGCTAGAGTTCATAGATCAGAGTACTGAAGAAAAGAGAGTTGCACAAAAAAAGAGACCGCTGAAGATTTTGAAGAGGTTCTCTTGAGTATTCAGCAGAGTACTGATCACTGCATGCATGTGAGGAAACTACCCAAAGCCAGGAAAAAGCCATGCGATAGAATTAAAGGGAGTATAACGTTTATATGGGGCCAAGAACAGTGCCTGTTCCCACCAGAATGGGATAACTCAGAATTCACAAGGCATTCGAACACACAGAAAAGTCTTGTCAGTAATGGGAGATAATTAGCCCTAGATTGAGTACTATTCCACAGTTTACAGTTTATTTTTTTCACAGTTTACTGTGATCCACACAGTCAAAGGCGTTGGCATAGTCAATAAAGCAGAAATAGATATTTTTCTGGAACTCTCTTGCTTTTTTCATGATCCAGCAGATGTTGGCAATTTGATCTCTGGTTCCTCTGCCTTTTCTAAAACCAGCTTGAACATCTGGAATTTCACGGTTCACGTATTGCTGAAGCCTGGCTTGGAGAATTTAAAGTATTACTTTACTAGCGTGTGAGATGAGTGCAATTGTGTGGTAGTTTGAGCATTCTTTGGCATTGCCTTTCTTTGGGATTGGAATGAAAACTGACCTTTTCCAGTCCTGTGGCCACTGCTGAGTTTTCCAAATTTGCTGGCATATTGAGTGCAGCACTTTCACAGCATCATCTTTCAGAATTTGAAATAGCTCAACTGAAATTCCATCACCTCCACTAGCTTTGTTCATAGTGTTGCTTTCTAAGGCCCACTTGACTTCACATTCCAGGATGTCTGGCTCTAGGTGAGTGACCACACCATCGTGATTATCTTGGTCATGAAGCTCTTTTTTGTACAGTCCTTCTGTGTATTCTTCCACCTCTTCTTACTATCTTCTGCTTCTGTTAGGCCCATACCATTTCTGTCCTTTATTGAGCCCATCTTTGCATGAAATGTTCCCTTGGTATCTCTAATTTTCTTGAAGAGATCGCTAGTCTTTCCCATTCTGTTGTTTTCCTCTATTTCTCTGCATTGATCGCTGAGGAAGGCTTTCTTATCTCTCCTTGCTATTCTTTGGAACTCTGCATTCAGATGTTTATATCTTTCCTTTTCTCCTTTGCTTTTCACTTCTCTTCTTTTCACAGCTATTTGTAAGGCCTCCTCAGACAGCCATTTTGCTTTTTTGCATTTCTTTTCCATGGGGATGGTCTTGATCCCTGTCTCCTGTACAATGTCACGAACCTCCATCCATAGTTCATCAGGCACTCTATCTATCAGATCTAGTCCCTTAAATCTATTTCTCACTTCCACTGTATAATCATAAGGGATTTGATTTAGGTCAAACATGAATGGTCTAGTGGTTTTCCCTACTTTCTTCAATTTAAGTCTGAATTTGGCAATAAGGAGCTCATGATCTGAGCCACAGTCAGCTCCTGGTCTTGTTTTTGTTGACTGTATAGAGCTTCTCCATCTTTGGCTGCAACGAATATAATCAATCTGATTTTGGTGTTGACCATCTGGTGATGTCCATGTATAGAGTCTTCTCTTGTGTTGTTGGAAAAGGGTGTTTGCTATGACCAGTGCATTTTCTTGGCAAAACTCTATTAGTCTTTGCCCGGCTTCATTCCGTATTCCAAGGCCAAATTTGCCTGTTACTCCAGGTGTTTCTTGACTTCCCACTTTTGCATTCCAGTCCCCTACCATGAAAAGGACATCTTTTTTGGATGTTAGTTCTAAAAGGTCTTGTAGGTCTTCATAGAACTGTTCACCTTCAGCTTCTTCAGCGTTACTGGTTGGGGCATAGACTTGGATTATTGTGATATTGAATGGTTTGCCTTGGAAACGAACAGAGATCATTCTGTCGTTTTTGAGATTGCATCCAAGTACTGCATTTCGGACTCTTTTGTTGACCATGATGGCTACTCCATTTCTTCTGAGGGATTCCTGCCCACAGCAGTAGATATAATGGTCATCTGAGCTAAATTCACCCATTCCAGTCCATTTTAGTTCACTGATTCCTAGAATGTCGATGTTCACTCTTGCCATCTCCTGTTTGACCACTTCCAATTTGCCTTGATTCATGCACCTGACATTCCAGGTTCCTATTCAATATTGCTCTTTACAGCATTGGACCTTGCTTCTATCACCAGTCACATCCACAACTGGGTATTGTTTTTGCTTTGGCTCCATCCTTTCATTCTTTCTGGAGTTATTTCTCCACTGATCTCTAGTAGCCTATTGGGTACCTACTGACCTGGGGAGTTCCTCTTTCAGTATCCTATCATTTTGCTTTTCATACTGTTCATGGGGTTCTCAAGGCAAGAATACTGAAGTGGTTTGCCATTCCCTTCTCCAGTGGACCACATTGTGGAAAATTCTGAAAGAGGTGGGAATACCAGACAACCTGACCTGCCTGTTGAGAAACCTATATGCAGGTCAGAAAGCAACAGTTAGAACTGGATATGGAACAACAGACTGGTTCCAAATAGGAAAATGAGTAGGTCAAGGCTGTATATTGTCACCCTGCTTATTTAACTTCTATGCAGAGTACATCATGAGAAACGCTGGGCTGGAAGAAGCACAAGCTGGAATCAAGATTGCCAGGAGAAATATCAATAACCTCAGATATGCAGATGACACCACCCTTATGGCAGAAAGTGAAGAGGAACTCAAAAGCCTCTTGATGAAAGTGAAAGAGAAGAATGGAAAAGTTGGCTTAAAGCTCAACATTCAGAAAACGAAGATCATGGCATCTGGTCCCATCACTTTATGGGAAATAGATGGGGAAACAGTGGAAACAGTGTCAGACTTCATTTTTGCGGGCTCCAAAATCTCTGCAGATGGTGACTGCAGCCATGAAATTAAAAGACGCTTACCCCTTGGAAGAAAAGTTATGACCAACCTAGATAGCATATTGCAAAGCAGAGACATTACTTTGCCAACAAAGGTCCATCTAGTCAAGGCTATGGTTTTTCCTATGGTCATGTATGGATGTGAGAGTTGGACTGTGAAGAAGGCTGAGCGCCGAAGAATTGATGCTTTTGAACTGTGGTGTTGGAGAAGACTCTTTGAGAGTCCCTTGGACTGCAAGGAGACCCAACCAGTCCATTCTTAAGGAGATTGGCCCTGGGATTTCTTTGGAAGGAATGATGCTAAAGCTGAAACTGCAGTACTTTGGCCACCTCATGCAACGAGTTGACTTATTGGAAAAGACTCTGATGCTGGGAGGGATTGGGGGCAAGAGGAGAAGGGGACGACAGAGGATGAGATGGCTGGATGGCATTACTGACTCGATGGACGTGAGTCTGAGTGAACTCCAGGAGTTGGTGATGGACAGGGAGGCCTGGCATGCTGCGATTCATGGGGTTGCAAAGAGTCGGACACGACTGAGCGACTGAAGTGAAGTGAACTGAACTGAACTGAGTACTATTCCAGAGTCACATAACAAATCATAAAAGCAAGACCTTTAAGGGTGTAAGTTTTTCCAAGTAACATAACTGCATCCCAGATTACAGTTCAAGATTTATAGGAATACAAAAATATCTAGCACACAACGAGGTGAAAATCAATATCTGGCATCCAGTCAAAGCTTATTGGGTGTGCAAGCAAACGAAAACACAACCTATAATGAGGATAATCATCAGTCAATTGAAACTGACCCTGAACTGACACAGATGTTACAATTAGTAAAGAAGTGCACATGAAAGCATTTATTATAACTGCATTGAATATGTTTAAAGAATTAACTACAGATACTGACAATATAAAATAGACCCTAATTGAACTTTTAGAGATAAAGACTATAATGTGTGAGATGAAAAATACACTGGATGGGGATAACAACAAATTGGACATAGCAGAAAAAAAATCAGTGAACCTGAAGGGATAGCAATAGAAATTATCCAAAATTAAATACAGAGAAAAAAGGATTTTAAAGAGTTAGAAAAAATCATCAGTGAACTATGGGACAACTTTAACCAATTTAACACAAGTGTAATTGGAGTTTCTGAAAGCATAAGGGAAAAGGGGTACAAAAAATATTTGAAAAAATAATGGCCAAAATTTTTTAAATTTTATGGAAAATATAAGCCACAGAATCAGAAGCTCAAAAAACTTCGAGAAATATGAAAACTAAGCCAGACATATAATTAACTCACTTAAAAACAGCCAGAGGGGGGTGGGGAATAAACACATTAAATGCAGAGGAAAATGTTAACAGCAGCCAGAGGGGAAAAGACATATTGCATTCAAAAGAACAAAGAATGAGAATAAACTTGTTATCATAAAAATGCAAGCAGACAGTGGAACCTCTTCTTTAAAGGACTAAAAAAAAAAAACAAACTGTTAATTTAGAAATCTTTGCCCAGTGAAAATATCTTTCAAAAATGAAGATGAAATACTTTTTAGATGTACAAGAACCAAACTAATACATCACCAGCAGACCTGAACTATAAGAAATATTAAAGGAAGTCCTTTATCAAGAAGGAAAATGATATGAAGTGGAAATATGAAATTCTCAAAAGGAATAAATAGAACCAGAAATGCTAACTATGTGAATTAATATATAATATTTTTGTTATTACCTAATTCTATTTAAAAGATAATTGAGTGTTTAAACAAAAATAATAACAATATATGGTGGGATTTATAATAAACTAAAAATAAAATGTGTGACAATAATGCAAAAGTCAAGAGGGAGAGACAAAAATAGACCATTTTAAGGTTCTTATAGTATCTGTGAGGTGGTATAACATCCTTTAAAGGTAGCCTGTGAAAATTAAAGACATATAAACCCTAAAGCAACCAGTAATATAACAAAACAAAGAATTATAGTTAATAAGCTTGCAAAAGAAGCAAAATGGAAAAATTAAAAGTACTCAATCCACAAAAAAAGGAAGGAAAAGAACAAAAACAGACAGAACAAATAGAAAACAAATAACAAAATGATAGATTTAAGCGTAGCTTAACTATATAATAGGACTTCCCTGGTGGCTCAGATGGTAAAGCGTCTGCCTACAATGCAGGAGGCCCGGGTTCAGTCCCTGGGTTGGGAAGATCTGGAGAAGGAAATGGCAACCCACTCCAGTATTCTTGCCTGGAAAATCCCATGGATGGAGGAGCCTGGTAGGTTACAGTCCATGCGGTCGCAAAGAGTCGGACATGACTGAGCAACTTATGACTATGACTATGAACTATATAATTACATTATATGTAAATAATTGAAATGCCCCAATTAAAAGTCAGAGAAAGTCAGATTGGATAAAATAGCAAAACTCAATTGTGACTGTCATTTTTTCATTGTTGTTTGTAGCTCAAACAACAGAAGTTGTAAGAAGTGTGATAGCTTCATCTTCGTCCTTTTTCAAGATTGCTTTGGCTACCCATGGTCTTTTTTGGTTTCATCCAAACTTTTGGAGGTTTTTTTGTGAAAAATTCCAGTGGAATTTTGATAGAGGTTACCTTGAATCTGAAGGCACCCAAATTGAAAAAGAAGAAGTCAAATTTCAGTGTTAGCAGATGACATGATCTTATATATAGGAAACCTTATATATATACATTTATATTTATAAACCTTATATATATAAAGACTCCATCAAAAAACTGTTAGAAGCAACAAATTCAACAAAGATTCAGTATACAAAATTAACATACAAAAATCAGTTGTGTTTCTATACACAAGCAAAGAACTATTTAAAAAAAAAAATTAAGAAAACAATCCAGCACTTCCCTGGTTGCCCAGTGGTTAAGAATCTGCCTGGCAATACAGGGGACACAGGTTTGATCCCTGATATGGGAAGAATTCATATGCCATGGGGAAACTAAGCCTGTGTGCCGCAACTACTGAGCCTTCTAGAGCCCTCATGACACAACTACTGAGTCTGTATGCCCTAGAGCTGCTTCTTTGCAACAGAGAAGCCTCCACAATGAGAAGCCCATGCACCGCAACTAGAGAGTAGCCCTCACTTGCTGCAACTAGAGAAAGTCTATGCACAGCAATGAAGACCCAATGCACCCAAAAATAAATAAATAAAATTAAAAACGTTTAAAGAAAACAATCTAATTTACAATAGCATCAAAAAATATGAAACACTTAAGAATAAATGTAACTAAGAAGGTGAAAGATAAATATACTGAAAACTATGAGATATCGATGCGAGAAATTGAAGAAAGCACACATAAACAGAAAGATATTCTATGTTCATGGATTGGTAAAATTAATATATATGATGCCTTTTTTTGAAGTGTTAACTCAACTAGGTTGCAATCTGCAGTTATCTAGGTGATATTTTACAAGTGAAACTAAAGTGTCTAGCCAGTTGACTTTAAGTAAGGAGTTTTTTTCTCCTAGATTATCTGGGTGGACCTATGTGAATCCACTGGCAGGCCATAAAAACAGAGCTGATATTTCCCTGGGATAGAGAAAGATTTCCACCTATAGATTACAACTTCGGCTAATATGACTATAGGGTTCCACCATACTCTTGATCTTCTCTCCCTGACTGCCTGAAGACAACCATTTCAGCCTGTGTTTTTCCTTCTCTGACTGCTTACCTTATGGATTTTTAATTTAGTTAGCCAGTTCTCACATAACTTAACAATTATGTGAGCCAGTTTCTTATAATCTCTCTCTCTATTTCTCTCTCCACAAACACAGACACACATGCACAATTCTACTGGTTCTGCTTTCTGATGTCAGTCACCCTAAGTCAACCTAAGACTCCCAAGTCATCCCTCAGCTGGTGATGAACAGGGAAGCCTGGCATGCTACAGTCCCTGGCGTCGTAAAGAGTCGGACATGACTGAGCGACTGAGCTGAACTGACAGATTATCTCTTTTATGACTCTATCCCCTACCTTCCCCAAAATTCTGAAATCCTTCTACTATGCTCCCTGGAATTTGTGGGCAATCATCATTAAATTTTCCTACATCCATATAATTGATCCTCTGTGTATTCCCTTCTTCTTCTCACTTAAGTGAAATAAAACTCTCCTCTAAGGTCTTAACTCTCCTTGAAACCCTTTTAAATGTGCTGTCTTTCTTCTTATGTGATAGATAGATAAAACATCTATTACCAGAGGCCTGGAGGTGGGGGAAGTGTCCTCCTCATTGTCACTTTCAAGACATTCTCCTCCCTCCTTAATAACAAGCCCCATGTTGTTGAGACTTGTTTGAATCTTATAACATGTTTGAATGATGACATGATATTCACATTATCAAACATCATAACATGTTTGATTCTCATGTTATCACATTATATCACCCACTATCTGTCCTCATGGAAGTCAACCACTGATTCCTGAAACACTCACACTTATTCATTAAAGGTTTCATTACCAGGCTCACTGTCACTTCCTCTAACACAATTCCTGTCAAATCTTGGTTACTCCATTATCCACATAGATGATCTTCCTAACAGTCTGGTCTCTCAGATCCTTGACCTCTACTCCTCTAATTTTCTTGTCTTCCATCCTACTTTATCCACTAATCCACATAGCCATACCATTGATCTTACAATTACCAAAAAAAAAAAAAGCCCACTATTAGCAGCAGCAGAATTCCTCTCTTTACTGTTTCAAGTGTCTCACTTTTCAACTACCACCTTCGTTTTGACTAATTTCTTATCATTTTCCCATTCTAATGATACTTCAGCCTCACTTATTGAATCTACTACTCCCACTTTCCTTCATGTCCTCATCTCCCTCCCTACTGATGCTGCTGCTGCTGCTAAGTTGCCTCAGTCGTGTCCAACTCTGTGTGACCCCAGAGACGGCAGCCCATCAGGCTTCCCCGTCCCTGGGATTCTCTAGGCAAGAACACTGGAGTGGGTTGCCATTTCCCTCTCTAATGCATGAAAGTGAAAAGTGAAAGTGAAGTCACTCAGTCGTGTCCGACTCTTCGCGACCCCATGGACTGCAGCCTACCAGACTCCTCCGTCCATGGTATTTTCCAGGCAAGAATACTGGAGTGGGGTGCCATTGCCTTCTCCATCTCCCTCCCTAAGGAGTATAAATTCCATGGTTGATTATTATATTAATACTTCTATATGTGGTCTCAATTCCTATGCCCACTGTCATTTCTGATACAAATGGCCAAACCTCAAGTCTGGTTAAATCCAACACTTCATCTGTTATGCACCTCCATTATAAAATTCAGTTCAGTTCAGTTCAGTCGCTCAGTCATGTCCAACTCTTTGCGACCCCATGAACTGCAGCACGCCAGGCCTACCTGTCCATTACCAATTCCCGGAGTTTACCCAAACTCATGTCCATTGAGTCAGTGATGCCATCTAACCATCTCATCTTCTGTCATCCCCTTCTCCTCCTGCTTTCAATCTTTCCCAGCATCAGGGTCTTCTCAAATGACTCAGCTCTTCGCATCAGGTGGCCAAAGTATAGGAGTTTCAGCTTCAACATCAGTCCTTCAAATGAACACCCAGGACTGATCTCCTTTAGGTTGGACTGGCTGCATCTCCTTGTAGTTCAAGGGACTCTCAAGAATCTTCTCCAATACCACAGTTCAAAAGGATCTATTCTTTGGCACTCAGTTTTCTTTATTGTCCAACTCTTACATCTATACATGACTACTGGAAAAACCATTGCCTTGACTAGATGGACCTTTGTTGGCAAAGTAATGTCTCTGCTTTTTAATATGCTGTCCAGGTTGGTCACCTGTATGCAGGTCAGGAAGCAACAGTCAGAACTGGACACAGAACAACAGACTGGCTCCAAATAGGAAAAGGAGTACGTCAAGGCTGTATATTGTCACCCTGTTTATTTAACTTCTATGCAGAGTACATCATGAGAAATGCTGGGCTGGAGAAAGCACAAGCTGGAGTCAAGATTGCCGGGAGAAATATCAATAACCTCAGATACCCAGATGACATCACCCTTATGGCAGAACGTGAAGAACTAAAGAGCCTCTTGATGAAAGTGAAAGAGGAGGGTGAAAAAGTTGGCTTAAAACTCAACATTCAGAAAACTAAGATCATGGCATCTGGTCCCATCACTTCATGGGAAATAGATGTGGAAACAGTGGAAACAGTGGCTGACTTTATTTTTCTGGGCTCCAAAATCACAGCAGATGGTGATTGCAGCCATGAAATTAAAAGACACTTACTCCTTGGAAGGAAAGTTATGACCAAACTAGACAGCATATTAAAAAGCAGAGACATTACTTTGTCAACAAAGGTCCATCTAGTCAAGGCTATGGTTTTCCAGTGGTCATGTATGGATGTGAGAGTTGGACTATAAAGAAAGCTGAGCACTGAAGAATTGATGCTTTGAACTGTGGTGTTGGAGAAGACTCTTGAGAGTCCCTTGGACTGCAAGGAGATCCAACCAGTCCATCCTAAAGGAGATCAGTCCTGGGTGTTCATTGGAAGGATGGATGTTGAAGCTGAAACTCCAGTACTTTGGCCACCTCATGTGAAGAGTTGACTCATTGGAAAAGACCCTGATGCTGGGAAAGATTGAGGGCAGGAGGAGAAGGGGACAACAGAGGATGAGATGGTTGGATGGCATCACTGACTCGATGGACGTGAGTTTGAGTGAACTCTGGGAGTTCGTGATGGACAGGGAGGCCTGGCGTGCTGCAATTCATGTGGTCGCAAACAGTTGGACACGACTGAACAACTGAACTGAATTGAAGTAGGTTGGTCAAAACTTTCCTGCCAAAGAATAACCATCTTTTAATTTCATGACTGCAGTCACCATCTGCAGTGATTTTTTAACCCAGAAAAATAGTCAGCCACTGTTTCCTCATCTATTTTCCATGAAGTAAAAGGACCAGATGCCATGATCTTAGTTTTCTGAATGTTGACCTTTAAGCCAACTTTTTCACTTTCCCCTTTTATTTTCATCAACAGGCCCTTTAGTTCTTCTTTGCTTTCTGCCTATCTGAGGTTATTGATATTTCTCCTGACAATCTTGATTCCAGTTTGTGTTTCTTCCAGCCCAGCGTTTCTCATGATGTACTCTGCATATAAGTTAAATAAGCAGGATGACAATATACAGCCTTGATGTACTCCTTTTCCTGTTTGGAACCAGTCTGTTGTTCCAGTTTTCTTGACCTGCATACAGATATCTCAAGAGGCAGGTCAGGTGGTCTGGTATTCCCATCTCTAATAACATAAAAATACACAACCATACTTAATGGTCTCATTTTATGTTCATGAGAAAGTTTTCTTTCTGTATAGTTTTCTGAAGTTTTATTTCTGTGTAGTATCTTTTCTTGGCCTTGATATTAGGGTGAGTGAATGCGTTAGTCACTCAGTCGTGTCCAACTCTTTGTGACCCCATGGACTATGGCCTGCCAGGCTCCTCCGTCCAAGGGATTTTCCAGGCAAGAATAGTGGAGTGGGTTGCCATTCCCTTCTCCACAGTGGCCTTATACTATGAGTTGGGAAATTCTCCCACTTCTTTTAATTTCTGGAAGAGATTGTGTATGATTGTTATTATTTCTTCCTTAAATGTTTAGTAGAATTTGTGAGTGAAACCATCTGGACTTGGAAGGTTTTTAACAACAAATTAAATTTCCTTAAATATTAGACTGTTTTAGTTGTTTATTTCTTATTGAGTGATTTTTGATAATTTGTATCTTGCAACAAATTGGTCATTTTTATCTAAGGTGTCAAATTTATGATTATGAAGTTGTTTGTAGTATTTCCTTATTACACTTACATCTGAAGTATTAGCCATCATTAAAATAGCAAAACAAATAATTAGAGCCAATAATTTAAAAAGAAGACAAAGTTAATGATAAAAATTATATAAATAATCCAAAATAATGGAGAAAAAAAGGAAACAAAAATCAGATGGAATAAATAGAAAACAAACAGTAAGTTGATAGATATAAATCTAAGTATATACAAAACTACATTAAATGAAAATGACTTCAACACTCCAGTGAAAAGGCGGAAATGGTCAAACTGGGTAAGAAAACAATACTGAACCATATTTTTAGCTTGTAAGAAACATGCATTAAATATAAAGAATCAAAGAGATTAAAAGCAAAATAATGGAAAGAATATACCATGGTAAACATAGTCAACAGGAATCTGGTATGGCTATTAGTGAGGGTTTCACAGGTGGCTCAGTGGTAAAGAATTTGTCTCCCAAGTAGAATATGTGGGTTCAGTCCCTGGGTCAGGAAAATCCCCTGGAAAAGGAGATGGCAACCCACTCCAGTATTCTTGCCTGGGAAATCCTATGGACAGAGGACCCTGGTGGGCTACAGTCCAAGGGGTCACAAAAGAGTTGAACACAACTTAGTGACCAAACAACAACAATGGCTATTAATAGCAGATAAAATAGATTACATAGCAAAAGATAGGGATAAAGAAGTCCATTTTATAATGATTAAGAATTGAATTTTATCACGAAGATATGTTACTCCTAAATGTTTATGTGTTTAATAAAAGAGCTTCAAAATACATGAAACAAAAGCTGATAGAACTACAAGAAGAAACAGACAAATTCATAATCTTGATTGAAGATTTTGATATCCTTCTCTTAACATTTGGACAAATAGAAAATCACTAAGGATATGAACCTAAATAACACCATCAAGCAACTTGACTTGGTTAACATTCATGGAACACTCCACACAGTGACAGAAGAATACAGTGTACATGGAAAATTCATCAAGATTGATCATATTCAAGGTAATAAAAGAAACCTCAAGAAAATTAAAAGGATTCAGTTCATACAAAGTATGTATTCTCACTACAATGGAATTAAATTAGAAATCAATACCAAAAAGATACCTGGAAAATCTCCAAATATTTGAAAATAAAATAATACCTTTCTAAATAACCCATGAACCAAAGAAAAATCTAAATGTTAATCAAAACATATTTTAACCTTAATGAAAAAAACAAAACAACAAAATTTATGGGGTGCTGTCAGAGTAGAAAGAAGTGGGAAATTTAAGCTCAGCTGGTAAAGAATCCTCCTAGAACGCAGGAGACCCTGGTTTGATTCCTGGGTTGGGAAGAACCCCTGGAGGAAGGCATGGCAACTCACTTCAGTATTCTTGCCTGGATAATCTCCATGGACAGATGAGCATGGCGGGCTACAGTCCATGGGGTGGCATAGAGTTGGACATGACTGAGAAGCTAAGCACAGCACAAAACAGCTATATTAGAAAAAAACAAAGGTCTAAAGTCAGTGACCTCAGCTTCAAACTTAAGAAACTATAAAAAGAAGACCAAATTAAACTCAAAATAAACAGAATAAGAAATATAATGATGATCAGAATAGAAGTTAATGACAGGGAATGGTAAAAGTAGAGAAATATCAATAATATCAAAATTCCATTCTTTGAAAAAATCAATATAATTGATAAACCTCTAGCCAGACTAACCAAGAAAACAGAGAGAAGACATGCATTACTAATCAGTTCAGTTCAGTCGCTCAGTCGTGTCCGACTCTTTGTGCCCCCACGGACTGCAGCACGCCAGGCTTCCCTGTACATCACTAATTCCTGAAGCTTACTCAAACTCATATCCATCCTGTCAGTGATGCCATCCAACCATCTCATCCTCTGTCATCCCCTTCTCCTCCCGCCTTCAATCTACCAGCATCAGGATCTTTTCCAAAGAGTTGGTTCTTCACATCGGGTAGCCAAAGTATTGGAGTTTCAGCTTCAGCATCAGTCTTTCCAATGAATATTCAGGACTGATTTCTTATAGGATGGACTGATTGGATCTCCTTGCACTCCAAGGGAATCTCAAGAGTCTTCTCCAACACCACAGTTCAAAAGCATCAATTTTTTGGCGCTCAGCCTACTTTATAGTTCAACTCTCACATCCATACATGACTACTGGAAAAACCATAGCTTTGACTAGACGGACCTTTGTTGGCAAAGTAATTTCTCTGTTTTTTAATATGCTGTCTAGGTTGGTCATAGCTTTTCTTCCAAGGAGCAAGTGCCTTTTAATTTCATGGCTGCTGTCAACATCTGCAGTGATTTTGGGGCCCCCCAAAATAAAGTTTCTCACTGTTTCCATTGTTTCCCCATCTGTTTGCCATGACCTGATGGGACCAGATGCCATGATCTTAGTTTTCTGAATGTTGAGTTTTAAGCCAAATTTTTCCTCTCCTCTTTCACTTTCATCAAGAGGCTCTTTAGTTCTTCTTTGCTTTCTGCCATAAGGGTGGTGTCATTTGCATATCTGAGGTTATTGATATTTCTCCCTGCAATCTTGATTTCAGCTTGTGCTTTATCCAGCCCAGCCTTTCGCATGATGTATTCTGCAAAGAAGTTAAATAAGCAGGGTGACAATATACAGCCTTGACGTACTTCTTTCCCGATTTGGAACCAGTCTGTTGTTCCATGTCCAGTTCTAACTGCTGCTGCTTGACCTGCATACAGATTTCTCAGGAGGCAGATAAGGTGATATGGTATTCCCATCTTTTGAAGAATTTTCCACAGTTTATTGTGATCTACACAGTCAAAGGCTTTGGTGTAGTCAATAAAGCAAAAGTAGATGTTTTTCTGTAAGTCTCCTGCTTTTTTGATGATCCAGCAGATGTTGGCAATGTGATCTCTGGCTCCTCTGCCTTCTCTAAATCCAGCTTGAACATCTGGAAGTTCATGGTTCATGTATTGTTGAAGCCTGGCTTGGAGAATTTTGAGCATTACTTTACTAGCGTGTGAGATGAATGCAATTGTGTGGTAGTTTGAACATTCTTTGGCATTGCCTTTCTTTGGAATTGGAATGAAAACTGACCTTTTCCAGTCCTGTGGCCACTGTTGAGTTTTCCAAATGTGCTGGTATATTGAGTGCAGCACTTTCACAGCATCATCTTTTAGGATTTGAAATAGCTCAACTGGAATTCTATCACCTCCACTAGCTTTGTTCATAGTGATGCTTCCTAAGGCCCACTTGACTTCACATTCCAGGATGTCTGGCTCTAGGTGAGTGATCACATCATCATGATTAACTAGGTTGTGAAGGTCTTTTCTGTACAGTTCTGCTGTGTATTCTTGCCACCTCTTCTTAATATTTTCTGCTTCTGTTAGGTCCATACCATTTCTGCCCCTTATTGTGCTCATCTTTGCATTTCTAATACTAGAAATGAAAAAGGTGACATCACTACAGATTCACAACATACTAAAATAATAACAGAATGTTATGAACAACTATATACGTGGCTCAGTTGGTAAAGAATCTGCCTGCCATGCAGGATACCCAGGTTCGATCCCTGGGCCGGGAAGATCCCCTAGAGAGTGAAATGGCAACCCACTCCAGTACTCTTGCCTGGAGAATTTCATAGATAGAGGAGCCAGGCAGCCTATAATCCATGGGATTGCAAAGAGTTGGACATGACTGTGTGACAAACTTTCCTCCATATACACATAAATTTGACAATTTAAATGAAACTGACAAATTCATTGAAAGAAAAATTACTAAAGCTCATGTAAGAAAAGTTAGATAACCTGAATATCACTATATTAATGAAATTAAATTAGAAATTATAAGTCTTCCCACAGAGAAGAGGTGGACAAGAAAATGGGATAGGTAGACTCTTAACTCACCTCCTCCCATGGACCACCAACTTACAAAGGACCTACCTATGAGAACAGCATAAAGACTAGCAGAAAAGATTTTCCATGCATGAAGACATAAAAAGTAAACACAACAAAGCAGGTAAGAGTGGCAAAGATGCAGTATAGTCAGGAACTACACCTTCATGTCAGTTCAGTTCAGTTTAGTCACTCAGTCGTGTCTGACTCTTTGCAACCCCCATGGATTGCAGCATGCCAGGCTTCCCTGTCCATCACCAACTCCCAGAGCTTGCTCAAACTCATGTCCATCGAGCTGGTGATGCCACCCAACCATTTTATACTCTGTCGTCTCCTTCAGGTCAGCAACCCACAAATGAGGAATATCACAATTGTAAAGGACCTCCACAAGAAGTGAGGGCTCTGAATATAACATTGAGCTCCCAGTCCTGGGGTCCCACACCAGCAAAATGAGCCTGCAGAATGTCTGGCTTTAAAAAGCAGCAAAGCTTAGGTTTAAGAGAAGAGGTCTATAGAAAACAGAGACTCTGCTCTTAAAGGGTACCTGCAGTATCTCACATGCTCCAAGTCCTGGTGCAGAGACAGTAATCTGAGCCTAGACCAGACACACTTACTGATCTTGGAGAGCCTCCCAGAGAGGCAGGAGGCAAGTGGGAGTACTCTTGGGTACAGAAACACCAGTAGCAGTCATTTTGGAGAGTGTTCTACAGTGATAATACCAGCACTGTGCTGTGCTGCTCACTCAGTCATGTCCAACTCTTTGCAACCCCATGAACAATATATTAAATTAAACAATATATTAAAATGATCATACACCATGATTAAGTGGGATTGTCCTAGGGACATGCAACCCCATGAATCCTGCCAGGCTCCTCTGTCTATGGGGATTCTCCAAGTAAGAATACTGGAGTGGGTTGCCATGCCCTCCTCCAGGGGATCTTCCCAACCCAGGAATCGAGCCCAGGTCTCCTGCATTGCAAGCAGATTCTTTGCCATCTAAGCCACCAGGGAAGCCCAAGAATACTGGAGTGGGTAGCCTATCCCTTCTCCAGGGAATCTTCCCAACCCAGGAATCGAACCACGGTCTCCTACATTGCAGGTGGATTCTTTACCAGCTGAGCTACCAGGGAAGCCCAATACCAGCACTAGCAAACATCATTTTGGTATTAGCCTGTCAGTGCTAGGATCTTGCCTGCCCACCAGCAGGCTAGCACCAACTCCAAGACACCAGACCATGCACACAATTGCACAGGGACTTGGACCCGACCTCTAGCAGGCCAACACCAATCCTATTCCTCCTTAGGCCATGTGGCAAACCACACTGGGAGCCTACGTCACATTCCAATGGGGCCAAGGATATTGCAAAAACCAGGGGCTCATAGCCAACCAGGTTGAGATCCAACACTGTCCACTAGCATACCCATGATAGTCAGCCCCACAACAAAAGAAAGGCTCACACATCCCATATAGGGGCATTCCTAGAGCATATAACTGGTGGCAAGAAGGGAGTGTTCTGCTGGACCTCATAAGACATCTTTGAGATAAGGCCAGTTCTCCGAAATCAGCAAATGTAGTTGACCTACATAATGCTTAGACACAAATACACACAAAAATGTTTGCAAAATGAAGAGACAGAAAAATATGTTCCAAATTAAGGAACAAAATAAAACCATAAAAAATGGGGTAAATGAAGTAGATGTAAGAAATCTGCTCATAAGGAGATCAAGGTAATGATCATATAAAATGCATATTGAAATCAAGAGAAAATTGCATGAACACAGTAAGAATTTCAAAAAAGAGTTAGAAAATATAAAGAAAAACCAAACATGGCTGAAGAACACAATAACTGAAATTAAAAATACACTAGAAAGAATCAACAATAGATTAAATGATACAGAGAAACAAATCCGTGAACTGGAAGACAAAGTAGTGGAAATCACCCAAACTAAGCAGAAAAAAATAAAAAGGACAGTTTAAGAGACCTCTTAGACATCATAACACATGCTAACATGTGCATTATAAAGATTGCAGAAGGAGAAAAGAGAAAGAAGCAGCAGAGACTTATTTGAAGAAATAATAGCCAAATACTTTCTTAACCTATGAAAGAAAATGGACATCCAAGGTCAAGAAGCATAGAGTTCAAAATAAGATGAACTCAAGGTTCATAGCAAAGCATATTATATTTAAAATGGTTAAAGATAAAGAGAGGATCTAAGATGCAGCAAGACAAAAGCATTTAGTTACATACAAAACTCTTATAAGACTAGTAGCTTACTTTTTAGGAGAAACTGTGCAGACCTGAAGAGAGTGGCACATAATAGTCAAAATAATGAAAGGAAAAAATTTACAACCAAGAATATTCTACCTGGAAAAGCCATCATTCATATTTGAAAGACAGATAAAGATTTTTATTAAAAAGTCAGGCATAAATTTGTTCAGCACCACTAAACCAGCTTTATAAGAAATGTTAAAGGAACTATTGTAATCAGAAAAGGTCACAAATAGAAATATGAAAATTATGAAAGGAAAAGCTTCACTGGTGAAGGCAAACATACAGTACAGTAGTAAGTAAATCAACCACATATTTAACTAGTAAGAAAGTTAAAAGACAAACGTAGTAAAATTATCTATATCCGTAATGCATAGTTAAGTGATACACAAAATAGAAGATTGTAAAATATGATGTCAAAAACGTTAAACCTGGAGAGGAGGAGTAGAAATGTAGTGTTTTTAGAATGTTTTTGAACTCAAGAGATCATCAACTTAAAATATGTGGCTGAATGGATTTTTTAAAAGACCCATACATATGCTGCCTACAAGAGATTCACTTTGAAGCTATAGACACACACACAGCAAAAGTGAAAAGATGGAAAAACGAATTCCATGCAAATGGAAATAAAAAGAAAGCCAGGATAGCAATACTTGCATCAGACAAAATAGACTTTAAAACAAGCACTTGCAAGAGAAGGAGATTACTTGATGATAAAAGGACCAATCCAGCAAGAAGATATAACAATTGTAAACATATAGGCATCCAACATGAGCACCTAAATACATAAAGCAAATATTAACAAACATAAAGGAAGACACTGACAAAATAACAGAAGAGAACTCTAACACCTTGCTTACATCAATGCACATATCAGCCAAATACAAAATTACTAAGAACCACTGCCCTTCAAGAACACATTAGACTAGGTAGACCTAATAGATAAATACATAGAACATTACAACCCAAAGCAGTAGAATACACATTCTTTTTAAGTGCACCTGGAATATCTTCCAGGATAGATAACATGCTAGGCCACAAAGCAAGTCTCAATATATTTGAAGATTGAAATCATATCAAGAATGTTTTATGACCATGAAGATATGAGACTAGAAATCAACTACAGGGGAAAAAAAAAAACTGCAAGAAACACAAACACACAGAGTCTGAACATCATGCTACTCAACAATCAATGGGTCACTGAAGAATGCAAAGAGGAAATTAAAAAATACCTGGAGAAAAGTGAAACTAGAAAAACAATAATCCAAAATCTATAGGACATAGCAGAAGCATGTCATATAGGGAACATTCCCTAATAGGGAAGTTCAAAGGGATGCAAGTCTACCTCAGGAAACAAGAAAAATCTCAAATAAACAATCTAATATCACACACAAAGTAACAAGAAAAAGAACAAACAAAGCTCAAGTTAGTAGAAGGAAAAAATTATGATCAAATAGAAATAAAAGAAATAGAGACTAAAAAACAATAGAAAATGTCAATAAAACAAAGAGCTGATTCTTTGAAAAGAGGAAAGAAATTGATAAACCTTTAGCCAGACTCATGAAGAAAAATAGAAATAGGGCTCAAATAAATAAAATCATAAATGAAAGAGAAGTGACAACCAAGATGACAGAAATACAAAGTATTATAAGCTATTGTTATGAAGAATTATACATCAATAAAATGGGCAACCAGGAAGAAATGGACAAATTCCTGGAAATATGCAATCTCCAAGGACTCAAGAATACACAAAATATAAACAGACCAATTAGCAGTAATAAAATTGAATCAATAATAAAAGGAACTCCCAACAAGCTCCAGGACCAGGTGGCTCCACTGATGAATTCCACCAAACATTGCAAGAAGAGTTAATACCTACTCTTCTTAAACTATTCCAAAAAATTAAAGAGGAATTTGAAATCATCCCACAAGGCTAGCATCACCCTGATACCAAAACCAGCCAAAGACACCACAAGAAAAGAAAATTACAGGCCATAATCACCAATGAACAAGCATGCAAAAATCCTTAACAAAATATTACCAAACTGAAAATAACAATATATTAAAATGATCATACACCATGATTAAATGGGATTGTCCTAGGGGTGCAAGGATGGTTCAATATCCACCAATCAATCAATGTGATATACCACATTAACATATTGAAAAATAAAAATTATATTATCACTTCCATAGATGCAAAAAAAGCTTTTGAGAAACTTTAGCATGTATTTGTGATAAAAACTCTCAACAAAGCTGGAACAGAGAGAACTTATCTTAACATAATAAAGGCCAAACATGAGAAACTGAGAACCAATATCATACTCCAAAGTGAAAACATTTTCTCTAAGTTAGGAACAAGACAAAGATGCCCACTCTTGCTACTTTTATTCATATTCAGCATCATATTAGAAATCCTAGCCACAGCAATCAGAGAAGAAAAAGAAAATAAAGGAATCAAATTTGAAAAGAAGATTTTAAACTGTCACTGTTTGCAGATGAGATGATACTATAAAAGAAGCTACAAAAAAAACCCAAAAACCTATATATTAGAAGTAGTCAATGTATTCAGTAAAGTTGCAGGATAAAATATTAATATACATAAATCCGTTACATGTGTACACATTAATAATGAACTTTCAGAAAGATAAATTAAGGAAACAATCCCATTACAATTACATCAAAAGAATAAAATACCTAAGAATAAATTTAACCAAAGAAGCAAAGACTTGTACTCTGAAAACTATAAGATTTTGGCAAAAGAAATTGAAGATGACACAAATAAATAGAGAGGTACACCATGCTCATGGCATATACTGAGATCAGATTGATTAATATTCTTTGCAACTGAAGATGGAGAAGCTCTATACAGTCAGCAAAAACAAGACTGGGAGCTGACTGTGGCTCAGATTCAGTTCAGCTCAGTTCATTTGCTCAGTCATGTCTGACTCTTTGCAACCCCATGGAGTGCAGCACACCAGGCCTCCCTGTCCATCACCAACTCCTGGAGTTTACTCAAACTCATGTCCATCGAGTCTGTGATGCCATCCAATGATCTCATCCTCTGTTGTCCCCTGCTCCTTCTGCCCTCAATCTTTCCCAGCATCAGAGTCTTTTCTAATGAGTCAGCTTTTTGTATCAGGTGGCCAAAGTATTGGAGTTTCAGCTTCAGCATCAGTCCTTCCAATGAATATTCAGGACTGATTTCCTTTAGGACTGGCTAGTTGGATCTCCTTGCAGTCCAAGGGACTCTCAAGAGTCTTCTCCAACTCAGATTATGAACTCCTTATTGCAAAATTCAGACTTATATTGAAGAACGTAGGGAAAAATCACTAGACCATTCAAGTATGACCTAAATCAAATGAGTCTTGTGACCCCATGGACTGTAGCCCACTGGGCTCCTCTGTCAATGGGATTTCCCAGGCAAGAATACTGGAGTGGGTTGCCATTTCCTTCTCCAGAGGATCTTTTCCCAACCCAGAGACTGAACCTGGGTCTCCTGCATTACAGGCAAATTCTTTACCAATTCAGTCACCAGGGAAGCCCCCACAAAAAATGCCAGGCCCCAAATGACTTCACTGATGAATTAACTACCAAAAATTTCAAGAAGAAACAATACCAATTCTATACTATCTCTCTGTAAATAATGAAGAAGAGGGATTATTTCCTGACATAACAACTAATAAAATATTTTCTATGAGGTCTGCACTACCTTGATACAAGATTTTCTTAACAAAATGTCAGCAAATTGAATCCAACAATATCTGTGAAAGATAAAACATCATGATGAAGTCAGGATTATCCCAGGAATGCATGGATGGTTTAACATTTGAAATGTAATTCACTACATTAACTAAAAAGGAAAAACATAATCTTAACAAAAGCAGAAAAAGCATTTGACAAAAATCAGTGTCCATTTCTGATGCAAATTGTCAGCAAAGTTGGAAGATAAGGAAACTTCCCTCCGTTTAATGAAAAGCTACTATATAAAAAATAACCTACAGTTAGTATCATACTTATTGCTGAAAGATGAGAAATAGGAAAAGGAATGCCTACTTTTTCTCTTTTATTCAACATTATATTGGACATTCTAGTCAGTGCAATCAGATAGGCAAAGAAATAAGAGACATTAAATTGGAAAAGAAGAAGTAAAACTATCCTTATTCACAGCCTTAATCACCAAAGTAGAAAATCTGATGGAATTTTCAGAAAATCTCCTCCAATCATTGTGTGTATATCAAGATTGAAGAATAAAAAGTTTATATGTAAAAATTGTGTTTCTATATACCAGCAATGAAAAAAATTTATATTCAAAATTAATAAAGCAATGTCATTTAAAATAACAGTAAAATACATAATGATAACTAATGCAATAACTAATACAAATTATTTAGGTATGAATCTGACAAAGTTGTGAAAGATTTGAACATTAAAAACTACACAACATTGCTGTGAGAAACTGAAGAAGACCTAGAATAATTGGGGAGGTATATCGTGTTTATGCAAACAGAAGACTTATTATTAATGTGTCAACTCTCCCTGAATTGATCTATAGATTCAAATGCTATCCCAATGAAAATCTCTGTGGGATCTTTTAGAAATTGACAAATTGATTATAAATTTCAAAGGGAAATGCAAAGGACAGAGAATAGTTAATAACAACTTTGAAAAAGAACATTAGAGGGCTAATATTACCTGATTTCAAGACTTCTTTTAAAGTTACAGTAATATCAAAGTTACACTGTGATATTGGTGCAAAACAGAAAATGGATCAGTGAAACAAAGTATAAAGTTCAAATAAAGACTTATAAGTATATGGACAACTGCTTTTTAACAAAGGCAAATAGACACTTCAGTGTAGTTATAATAATCATCTCAATAAATGATGTTAGAACAATTGGATGGATATCTGTATGTGAAAAAAGAACGTCCATCCATGCTTTGCACCTATAAAAAGTTAACTCAAAATGGATCAGAGACCTAAACGCAACACTTTTAAATAGAAGGTCATGGACCTAAATATAAAACTTTCAGGAGAAAACAGGAAAAAGTTTGTGAATTTGGGTTAGGTAAAAATTTTCTTAGGCCATCAAAATCACAATCTATAAAAAATAGATAAATTCGGCTTCATAAAAATGAAAAACTTCTGTTCTTCAAAAGACACAGTGAAGAAAATGGGTAGACAACCCATAGAATGAGATAATGCATATGCAAAGCATATATCTAATAAAGGACTTTGGCCACCTCATGCAAAGAGCTGACTCTTTGGAAAAGACTCTGATGCTGGGAGGGATTGGGGGCAAGAGGAGAAGGGAACGACAGAGGATGAGATGGCTGGATGGCATCACTGACTTGATGGACGTGAGTCTCAGTGAACTCTGGGAGTTGGTGATGGACAGGGAGGCCTGGCGTGCTGCGATTCATGGGGTCGCCAAGAGTCGGACACGACTGAGCAACTGATCTGATCTGATCTGATCCAGAATATATAAAAAACTGTTGAAACTTATTCCTAAGAACACAAACAACCCAATTTAAAATGGCCAAAGAAATGAACAGAAAAAAAAAAGAAATGAACAGACATTTCACCCAGAAAAGATATATAGATGGCCAATAAGTATTAATACATGAAAAGATGCTTAACATCATCAGTCATTGGGGGAAATGTAAATAAAACTACAATGAGATATACAGTATCAGATTGGCTAAAATTAAAATTCTGACCATACCAAAAGTTGACAAGGATATAGAGGAACTGAAACTCTCATACATTGCTTATGGGAATGTATATGGTACGGCCATCTTGGAAAACAGTTTGGCAGGTTCTTAAATAGTTAAAAATACATTTTCCATATAATCTAACCATACTATTATTAGGTTTTTACCCATTAGAAATTAAAGCATGTGTCAAAATAAAATGCTTGTACATTAATGTTCATAGAGACTTTATCTGTATTGGTGAAAAACTGGAAATAACTCAAATGTCCCTCAGGTAGGCATGTATGGTTAAACAAACTGTGATATGTCCATACAATAGAACACCATTCAGCATTAAAAAGGAATGAACTATCCCATGTGATTCCTTTTATACAAAATTGTAAGACATGCAAACCAATGTATAATGACCAAAATCAGATCAGTTGCCTTGAGACATTGTTGAAGCGGGGGTGGGGGGTGGGGATTTACAAAGGAGCATGAAGAACCTTTGGAGGGTGATAGATATGCTCAATGGTGGTGTGTATATATGTCAAATTTTACTAAACTGTATAATTTCAATATGTACAATGTTATTGTATGTCAGTTATATCTCAATATAGTTATTTAATTAAATGATTCCAGAAAACTTTTTTCAGACACAGGCAAGCTTAATCTAAAATTTATATGGAAAGACAAGGAACCTAGATTAACTAAAGCAATCTTGAAAAAGAAGAATAGGGCTTCCCTGGTGGTACAATGGATAAGAATCTGCCTGACAATGCAGAGGACACGGATTCAATCCCTGGGCTGGGAAGATTCCGCAAACTGCAGAGCAGCTAAGCTCACATGCCACAGCTACTGAAGCTTGCAAGCTGCAACTACTGAAGCCTAGGTGTCCTAGAGCCTGCACACCATGATGACTGAAGCCCATGTGCCTAGAGCCTGTGCTCTGCAACAACAGAAGCCATCACAATGAGAAGCCCATACACCACAATAAAGAGTAGCCCCTGCTTACTGCAGCCAGAGAAAAGCTGCACAACAATGAAGACCCAGCACAGCCATAAATAAATTAAAAAAACATTTTTTTAAAGAAGAATAAAATGTGAGGAGTCACTCTACCCAATATTAAGGTCTACTGTATAACCACAGTAATCAACAGTGTCATATTGCAAGAAGGATAGACAGATTGATAGAACAGAACAAAGAACCTAGAAATAGAACCACATTGATTTTTAACAAAGGTGCAAGAGCAATTCAATTTAGAAAGTGTAGACTTTTCAACAAATGGTGCTAAGAACAAATGAACATTCATAGAAAAATGAACCTTTATCTAAACCTTGCACCTTATGCAAAATTAACCCAAGATGGATCACAGACCTAAGCATAAAATGTAGAACTATACAATATTTAGAAAAAAAAATAGAGAAACCTTCAGGATATAGAACTAGTCAGAGTTCTTAACTTTATACTGAAAGCATCATATATTAAAAAATTAATAAATTGGACTTCTGTGCTGTGAAAGACTATGTTAAGAGGATGATAAGACAAGCTACAGACTGGGAAAAAGCCAACCACATACTTGAAAAAAGGACTTGATCTAGAATACATTTTTTTTTAAAAAAACTCAAAACATAATAAAAAATTAATTAGAAAATGAGTAAAAGATATCAAGAAGATATACAGATGGCAAACAACTCATGAAAACATGTCAATAACACTAAGTATTAGAGCAATGAAAATTGCTCCATGTTGTGGGCAGAAGATATCAGCATACAACTATCAGAATGGTTAAAATCAGATCAGATCAGTCGCTCAGTCCTGTCCGACTCTTTGCGACCCCATGAATCGCAGCACGCCAGGCCTCCCTGTCCATCACCAACTCCCGGAGTTCACTGAGACTCACGTCCATCAAGTCAGTGATGCCATCCAGCCATCTCATCCTCTGTCATCCCCTTCTCCTCCTGCCCCCAATCCCTCCCAGCATCAGAGTCTTTTCCAATGAGTCAACTCTTTGCATGAGGTGGCCAAAGTACTGGAGTTTCAGCTTTAGCATCATTCCTTCCAAAGAAATCCCAGGACTGATCTCCTTAAGAATGGACTGGTTGGATCTCCTTGCAGTCCAAGGGACTCTCAAGAGTCTTCTCCAACACCACAGTTCAAAAGCATCAATTCTTTGGCACTCAGCCTTCTTCATAGTCCAACTCTCACATCCATACATGACCACAGGAAAACCATAGCCTTGACTAGACGGACCTTTGTTGGCAAAGTAATGTCTCTGCTTTTGAATATGCTATCTAGGTTGGTCATAACTTTCCTTCCAAGGAGTAAGTGTCTTTTAATTTCATGGCTGCAATCACCATCTGCAGTGATTTTGGAGCCCAGAAAAATAAAGTCTGACACCGTTTCCACTGTTTCCCCATCTATTTCCCATGAAGTGATGGGACCGGATGCCATGATCTTCATTTTCTGAATGTTGAGCTTTAAGCCAACTTTTTCACTCTCCTCTTTCACTTTCATCAAGAGGCTTTTGAGTTCCTCTTCACTTTCTGCCATAAGGGTGTTGTCATCTGCATATCTGAGGTTATTGATATTTCTCCCAGCAATCTTGATTCCAGCTTGTGTTTCTTCCAGCCCAGCGTTTCTCATGATGTACTCTGCATATAAGTTAAATAAACAGGGTGACAATATACAGCCTTGACGAACTCCTTTTCCTATTTGGAACCAGTCTGTTGTTCCATGTCCAAATAAAATAGTGACAATACCAAGTACTGGTGAAGATACAAAGAAACTGGATCGTTCATACATTGTTAGTGGGATTGTAAAATGGTACCCCCACTGTGGAAAACAGTTTGAAAGTATCTCCCAAAATTAAACATGTGACTACCATACTACCCAGCAATTGCTCTCCTGGGCAGTTTTTCTCCCAGAGAAATGAAAATTCATATCCAAACCAAAACCTGTACAGGATATGATGACTATAGTTAACAATATTGTATTTGTATATTCAAAAGTTGCTAGAAGAGTAGAATTTAAAAGTTCTCATCACAAAAAATGTAACTGTATGAGGTGATGGATAGTAACTAAACTTACTGTGGTTATCATTTTCCAATATATGTATATATCAAATCATTATGTAATACACCTAAAACATGTTATATGTCAATAATATTTCAATTTTAAAAGCCCCTGTATTTATGTTCATACAGAGTCCATAGCAACTTTATTCATAACAGAAAAAATCTAAAAACAACACAGAAAGCCTTCAACAACCCAGAGAGCATTCATGTGAATGATTAAACAAACTGGTAATCCATTGTTGCTGTTGTTCAGTTGCGCTGTCCTGTCCGACTCTGTGTGACCCCATAGACTGCAGCACGCTAGGCTTTCCTGTCCTTCACCATCTCCTGGAGTTTGCTCAAACTCATGTCCATCCATTCAGTGATGCCATCCAACCATCTCATCCTCTGTTGTCCCCTTCTCCTTCTGCTTTCAATCTTTCCCAGCATCATAGTCTTTTCTAATGAGTCAGCTCTTCATATAAGGTGGCCAAAGTATTGGAGCTTCACCATCAGCATCAGTCCTTCCAATGAATATTCAAGACTGATTTCCTTTAGGATTTACTGGTAGGATCTCCTTGCAGTCCAAGGAATTCTCAAGAGTCTTTTCCAACACCACAATTCAAAAGCATCAATTCTTTCACACTCAGCTTTCTTTATGGTCCAACTCTCACATCCATACATGACTACTAAAGAAACCATAGCTTTGACTATATGGACCTTTGTTGCAAAGTAATGTCTCTGCTTTTTAATATGCTGTCTAGGTTGGTCATAGCTTTTCTTCCAAGGAGCAAGCATCTTTTAATTTCATGGCTGCAGTCATCATCTGCAAAAACTGTGTGTGTGTGTGTGTGTGTGCATGCACGCGCATGCATGCATGCACACACACACACTTAGTCACTCAGGAGTGTCCAACTCCTTGGGACCCTATGGACTGTAGCCTGCCAGGCTCCTCTGGCCGTGGGGATTCTCCAGGCAAGAATATTGGAATGGGTTGCCATTCCCTCCTCCAGGGGATCTTCCCAACCCAGGGATAGAACACTGGGTCTCCCACATTGCAGGCAGATTCTTTACCATCTGAGCCACCAGGGAAGCAGTGATTTGGGAGCCCAAGAAAATAAAGTCTCTCCCTGTTTCCACTGTTTCCCCCTCTATTTGCCATGAAGTGATGGGACCGGATGCCATGATCTTAGTTTTTTGAATGTCAAGTTTTAAGCCAGCTTTTTCACTTTCCTCTTTCATCTTCATCAAGAGGCTCTTTAGGTCCTCTTTACTTTCTGCCATAAGGGTGATGTCATCTGCTCCCGGCAATCTTGATTCCAGCTTGTGCAATCTTGTGAAATCTTGATTCCAGTCCAACATTTTGCATGTTGTACTCTGCATAGAAGTTAAATAAGCAGGGTGACAATATAGATAGAGCCTTGTTGTACTCCTTTACCAATTTGAAATCAGTCCATTGTTCCATGACCGGTTCTAACTGTTGCTTCTTGACCTGTATACAGATTTCTCAGGAGGCAGATAAGGTGATCTGGTATTCCCATCTCTTTAAGTATTTTCCACAGTCTGTTGTGATCCATACAATCAAAGGATTTAGCATAGTCAATGAAGCCAAAGTAGATGTTTTTTCTGGAATTCTCCTGCTTTTTCTATGATCATACAGAATTTGGCAATTTGATCTCTGGTTCCTCTGACATTACTAAATCCAGCTTGAATATCTGGAAGTTCTCAGCTCACATACTGTTGAAGGCTAGCTTGAAGGATTTTGAGCATTACCTGCAAGCATGTGAAATGAGTGCACTGGTGCAGTAGTTTGAATATTTTTTGGCAATACCTTTCTTTGGGATTGGAATGAAAACTGACCTTTTCCAGTCCTGTGGCCACTGCTGAGTTATACAGATTTGCTGGCGTATTGAGTGCAGCACTTTAACAGCATTGTCTTTTAGGATTTGAAATAGCTCAGCTGGAATTCCATCGCCACCACTAGCTTTGTTCATAGTAATGCTTCTTAAGACTCACTTGACTTTACACTCCAGCATGTCTCACTCCAGATGAGTGATCACACCATCATGTTTATCAGGGGCATTAAGATCTTTTCTGTATAGTTCTTCTGTGTATTCTTGCCACTTCTTCTTAATATCTTCTGCTTCTTTTAGGTCCATTCCATTTCTGTCCTTTATTGTGCCCATCTTTGCATGGAATGTTCCCTTGGTATCTCTAACTTTCTTGAAGAGATCTCTAGGCTGTTCCATTCTATTGTTTCCCTCTATTTCTTTGCATTGATCACTTAGGAAGGCTTTCTTATCTCTCCTTACTATTCTTCAGAATTCTGCATTAAGATGGGTGTATCTTTCCTTTTCTCCTTGCCTTTTGCTTTTCTTCTTTTCTCAGCTTTTTGTAAGGCCTCCTCAGACAACCATTTTGACTTTTTGCATTTATTTTTCTTGGGGATGGTTTTGATCACCACCTCTTGGACAAGGTTATGAACCTCCATCCATAATTCTTCAGGTACTCTATCAGATTTAATCCCTTTGTTGAATCTATTTGTCACTTCCACTTATAATCATAAGGGATTGGATTTAGGTCATACCTGAATGGTCTCGTGGTTTTCCCTGCTTTCTTCAATTTAAGTCTGAATTTTGCAGTAAGGAGTTCATGATCCAAGCCACAGTCAGCTCCTGGTCTTGTTTTTGCTGATGTATAGAGTTTCTCCATCTTCAGCTGCAAAGAATATAATCAATCTGATTTCAGTATTGACCATCTGGTGATGTCCATGTGTAGAGTCATCTCTTGTGTTGTTGGAAGAGGATGTTTGCTATGACCAGTGCGTTCTCTTGGCAAAACTCTGTTAGCCTTTGCCCTGCTTCATTTTGTACTCCAAAGCTAAACTTGCCTGTACTCCAGGGATCTCTTGACTTCCTCCTTTTGCATTCCAGTCTCCTTTGATGAAAAGGGCATCTCTTTTTGGTGATAGTTCTAGAAGGCCTTGTAGGTCTTCATAGAACCGTTTACCTTCAACTTCTTCAGCATTAGTGGTTGGGGCATAGAGTTGGATTACTATGATGTTGAATGGTTGGCGTTGGAAGTGAACAGAGATCATTCGGTCATTTTTGAGATTACACCCAAGTACTGCAGTTCAGACTCTTTTGTTGACTGTGAGGGCTACTTGATTTCCCACAGTAGTAGAGATAATGGTCATCTGAATTAAACTGAATGTGGGTTTGATCCCTGGATCAGGAAGATCCCCTGGTGAAGGCAACGGCAACCCACTCCAATATTCTTGCTTGGGAAATCCCAAGGATAGAGGAATTTGGCAGGTTACAGTCCATGGTGTCTCAAAGAGTCAGAAATGACTAGAGCATGGACACAGCAGCCACAGCAGAATTAAATTTGCACATTCCCATCTGTTTTAGTTCACTGATTCCTAAAATCTCAATGTCACTCTTACCATCTCCTATTTGACCACTTCCAATATACCTTGATTCATGGACCTAACATTCTAGGTTCCTATACAATATTGTTCTTACAGCATCAGACTTTACTTTCACCACCAAACACATCCACAGCTGAGCATTGTTTCTGATTTGGCTCAGACTCTTCATTCCTTCTGGAACTATTTCTCCGCTCTTCTCTGGTAGCATAGTGGGCACCTACTGACCTCAGGAGTTCATCTTTCAGTGTCATATCTTTTTGCCTTTTCATACTGTTCATGGCAATCCATACCATGAAACACTACTCAGCAATAAAAAGGAATGAACTATTGATACACACAATGACTTGGATAAATCTCAGGGTGATTATTCTGAATGAAAAGCTAATGCCAAAAAGTATACACTGTCTTATTCCTTTTCTACAATATTCTTGAAATGACAGAACTATTGAGGTGGGAGACAGATTGTGGTTGCCAGGGGATTGAGATGGGATGCAGGAGGGTGGGTATGGAAAGATGATATGTATGGTTTTAAAGAGGATGTGAAAGATGGATGTGATGGAGTTGTTCCGTATCTTGACTTGGTGGTAGATACAAGAATCTGATGGCTTCCCAGGTGGTGTAGTGGTAAAGAACTTGCCTGCCAATTCAGGAGATGTGAGAGACATGGGTTCACTCCCTGGGTGGGGAAGATCCCCTGGAGGATAAAATGACAACCCACTCCAGTATTCTTGCCAGGATAATCCCATGTACAGAGGAGCCTGGTGGGCTACAATACATGGGATCACAAAGAGTTGGACAGGACTGAACAGCTGAGTGCACATACACACAAGAACCTACACATGTGATGAAATTGCATAGAAGTAGATAGACATGCACACACACAGCTGAGTCCAGGTAATACTGGGATATCTGAATAAATATGGGGGATTGTACCAATGTCAATATCAAGGTGATGATAGTGTACTGTATTAAACAGTTTTGCAAGATATTGCCATTGGTGGAAATATGGCAAAGAGTAAATGGGATCTCTGTTTTATTTTTATAACTTCCTATGAATCTATGATTGTCTCAAAATTAAAAGTTCAATTTAAAAAAACCTTCTGCTTAAAACAGTGAGTTCCAAAAGAATTCAATGATATATAATTTGTGTAAAAGTATCAGGCACATTTTACGTACCTAAACATTCAGAAAAAATTATAATAACAAGCCATTCATTTAATCAATTATTTAACATGTATTTATTGAGGATCTACTACATGTCAGGCACCATTCCAAGCTCTGGGTTATATAGCAATGGAAAAAGTAAAAATGGTCTCCACCTTCATAGAACGTATAATCCAGAGAAGGAGACTGACAGTAAACCAAAAAATAAATCATTGAAATTACAAATTTTGAGAAGTGCTCTGACAGAAATAGAGTGTTGTGAAAGTATAACACGAATAGATCTCCTTTTGATAGAATGATCTGAGGAAGCCTCTATAAGAAGACAATTTGAGTTTGAGAGTTGAAGGATGAGAAGGAATAAGCTGTACTCTCTCATGAAGAAAGATGTGAATGGATGTTTGAGAGAGACTAAAGGTCAGTAAAGATAGAGGGAATAGCACATGTACCAGCCCTGAAGCAAGAGAAAATTTGTAGGGGGTTGGGAAAGAGAGATAGATAGTTGAGGCAGTGGACATCACCAGGGAGAGGAAACGAGTTCAGGATTGCAGCGCAGCTAAGGTCAAGATTATGTAGTGCCCTATAGACAATGGTAAGGATTTGGGGTTTTATTCTGATTGAGATGAAACATTAGAGTTTTAAGGAAGGGAGTACCATGATCTGCTTCAAATTTTAATCAGATCACACACTCAGGTATATGAACCAAATGAGGAAGAAAGTGAAAAAACCAATTAGAAGATTGTTGCAGTTATATAGTTAAAGAATGGTGGTTTAGCCTAGAGTGAAAAGGACTTAATCTGTTAGCTTTGGGGAGTGAAGAAATGGCCAATGTTATGGACATGTTAAGGATTTTTACTAATCTTTCAAATAAAAGAGATGGTGTTGAATGTAAAATTCTAATAAGTCTCTCCAAATGGGACTTTCTAGCAGGTGGCTGGAAATCCAAGACATCAGCAGGGATTAAAGATATAGATATGGGAGTCATTGTCATTGATGGTATGATTGAATGCATAGGAATAGATGACATCACCAAGGGAGAAAGTGGCAAGAAAGAACAGAGAGGATCATGAGTATAAATTTTCTGTTCTTAATGAAAACTACTTTTAATTACAAAAGTAGTATAACCATATCACAGGACATTTGGAAAGTAGAAAAGAAAAAATATCTAACCATCTAAGTCAACCTTTTATCATTTGGAAGTATTTCTTCCTCTTAAGCTTTCATGCACATCTTTTTTAAAATTTTAATTGGAGAATAATTGCTTTACAATGTTGTGCTGATTTCTGCTGTACAATAATGTGAATTACCCATAAGGACATATATATATAGGGGATATATATATATATATATATATATATATATCCCCTAACTTTTTATCCTCCCTCCAAACCCCCCATTCCACCCCTCTAGGTCGTCACATAATGCCAGGCTGTGCTGGGTTCCCTGTGTTATATAGTAGCTTCCCACTAGCTATCTATTCTACACATGGTAGTGTATATATGTCAGTGCTAATTTTTCAACTTGTCCCACCCTCTGCTTCCCCCACTGTGGCTGTAAGTCTGTTCTCTATGTCTGCTCTGCAAATATATATATTTCTGGATTCCATATATATGTGTTAGTATACAATATTTGTTTTTCTCTTTCTGACTTACTTCATTTTGTATAACAGGCTCTAGGTTCATCCACCTCAGTTCAACTGACTCACATTATTCCTTTATGTGGCTGAGTAATATTCCATTGTATATATGCACCACAATTCCTTTATCCATTCAACTGTCAATGTACATCTAGGTTGCTTCCGTGTCATGGCTATCATATATAGTGCTGCATTGAACATTGGGGTACATGTGTCTTTTAAGGCAATGGCCACCCACTCCAGTACTCTTGCCTGGAAAATCCCATGGGCAGAGGAGCCTGATAGGCTGCTGTCCATGGGGTTGCTGAGAGTTGGACACAACTCAGTGACTTCACTTTCACTTTTCACTTTCATGTATTGGAGAAGGAAATGGCAACCCACTCCGGTGTTCTTGCCTGGAGAATCCCAGGGACGGCGGAGCCTGTTGGGCTGCCATCTATGGGGTCACACAGAGTTGGACACGACTGAAGCGACTTAGCAGCAGCAGCAGCCTTTCATTTCGTAGAAGGCAAAGGCAACCCACTCCAGCACTCTTGCCTGGAAAATCCCATGGACGGAGGGGCCTGGTGGGCTGCTGTCTCTGGGGTCACACAGAGTCGGACACGACTAAGCGACCTCACTTTCACTTTTCACTTTCATGCATTGGAGAAGGAAATGGCAACCCACTCCAGTGTTCTTGCCTGGAGAATCCCAGGGACGAGGGAGCCTGGTGGGCTGCCGTCTCTGGAGTCGCACAGAGTTGGACATGACTGAAGCAACTTAGCAGCAGTAGCAGCAGCAGCCTTTCATTTAAGTATTTAATCCATTTTGAGTTTATTTTTGTATACAGTGTTAGGAAGTGTTCTAGTTTCATTCGTTTACATGTAGCTGTCCATTTTTCCCAGCACTACTTATTGAGGAGACAGTCTTTTCCCCATTGTATATTCTTGCCTCCTTTGTCAAAGATAAGGTGCCCATAGGTGTGTGTCAGTACCATTTTGGTTTCTATAACTTTGTAGTATAGTCTGAAGTCAGGAAGTTTGATTCTTCCAGCCCCATTTTTCTTTGTCAAGATTGCTTTGGCTATTCAGGATCTTTTGTGTTTCCCTAAAAACTGTGAAATAATTCTTCTAGTTCTATGAAACCTGTCATTGGTAATTTGCTAGGGATTGCATTGAATCATGTACATCTTTTAACTAGTATGCACTTAATCTTAAACTGTATTTCCTCACTTGATAGTATGTTTCAAAATAGCCTACTATTGGAAGTGGGAGAAAAGTTTCCAGCAAAGCCAAGAGAAGTAGTAGTTAGCAGAGGAGAATAATTTAAGGGAGTAAGTTCCATTATGCTGTTATTGGTGACCTTGAAGAAGAAATACAAGTGTGTGTAGAGATGATCAGTTTTTACTTTGGTGGCAAAGTGACAGAGAAGGACAACATTTTGAAGTGGTGACTGGTTCCAGGAAGTGTATTTAGATAAATAACTGAGTATGCTTATAGACAGAGCAAAGAAGCAGAAGACAGGGTGAAATTAAAGATGTTGTTGACAGGATATAATTAGTGGAGCACAGTCTTTACAGAAGTAGGAGGGGTTGGGATTAAAAACAGGGAATGAGACAAATTTTTCTCTAACATTTGAGAGAAGAGACTGGGTAAGGGAAGAAGTTGAAGCAGTTCCTGCTGGAAGATAACTAAAGAGTCTCAGTCAAGTAGAAGATAAGGTCAAGGTTATTGCCTGAGAGTGAGGGAGAGACAAAAGTGAACCAGAGGCTTTGGGATTGAATAATGCTTGGACTGTTTTAAATAGGAAGTCAACAAGATTGCACAGCAGACCAATGGATAACTAGTCATAGTATATCAGAATTAGGCTGCTGCTGCTGCTGCTAAGTCGCTTCAGACGTGTCCGACTCTGTGCAACCCCATAGACGGCAGCCCACCAGGCTCCCCCGTCCCTCGGATTCTCCAGGCAAGAACACTGGAGTGGGTTGCCATTTCCTTCTCCAATGCATGAAAGTGAAAAGTGAAAGTGAAGTCGCTCAGTGGTGCCCGACTCTTAGCGACCCCATGGACTGCAGCCCACCAGGCTCCTCCGTCCATGGGATTTTCCAGGCAAGAGTGCTGGAGCGGGGTGCCGTTGCCCTCTCCTCAGAATTAGGCAGGACCTCCAATATCATCGAGCCTGGTTCCTGATTAACACATGAGGGGTTGAGGCTCATTTTAAGAGACATGTGCCAGGAATTGCCCGGAGGTCCAGTGGTTAGGACTCTGCACTCTCACTGCCAAGGGCCCAGGTTCAGTCCCTGGTTGGGAAACAAAGGTCCCACAAGCCACTTGGTGTGGCAAAAAAAGAAAAAGTGTGCTAATCTCACAATTGGCAAGAGCTAGAGCTGGCATGTGAGCCTAGGCCTACTTAAACCCTGGTCCAGTCCAGGATAGCAAGCTTAATGATTTCCTTCTGATCTATCCCATGGGAGGGACTTTCCCCTATTTAGCCAGAGACAGAACAGGGCAAAACCAGCTGCAACTTTATTCCAGGTGCTAGCACTCTCCCAAATCTGCATGTTGGCTACCTTGCTCTCTGAAACTCATCTTCATGGACAGTCTCTGGTCTAGCATATTGGAAAGCCAAGCACAGGCTTTCAAAAAGTGATTGTATACTAACGCATATATATGGAATTTAGAAAGATGGTAACAATAACCCTGTGTATGAGACAGCAAAAGAGACACTGATGTATAGAACAGTCTTATGGACTCTGTGGGAGAGGGAGAGGGTGGGAAGATTTGGGAGAATGGCATTGAAACATGTAAAATATCATGTATGAAACGAGTTGCCAGTCCAGGTTCGATGCACGATACTGGATGCTTGGGGCTAGTGCACTGGGACCACCCAGAGGGAGGGTATGGGGAGGGAGGAGGGAGGAGGGTTCAGGGTGGGGAACACATGTATACCTGTGGCGGATTCATTTTGATATTTGGCAAAACTAATACAATTATGTAAAGTTTAAAAATAAAATAAAATTAAAAAAATAAAAAAAGGTAAAAAAAAAAAAAAGTGATTGGATGGTTTTTACCTTAATCAGTTAGACAATCCTCCTCAAAAGAGCTTCTTTCCTTTTCATCAGAATGAAATAGAGACTAGCTAAAATTGAAAACAACCTAGAATGACCAACACTAGGGACAATGTTCAGAGAAGGCAATGGCACCCCACTCCAGTACTCTTGCCTGGAAAATCCCATGGATGGAGAAGCCTGGTAGGCTGCAGTCCATGGGGTCGCGAAGAGTCGGGACACGACTGAGCGACTTCACTTTCACTTTTCACTTTCATGCATTGGAGAAGGAAATGGCAACCCACTCCAGTGTTCTTGCCTGGAGAATCCCAGGGACAGGGGAGCCTGGTGGGCTGCCGTCTATGGGGTCGCACAGAGTCGGACACGACTGAAGCAACTTAGCAGCAGCAGCAGCAGCAGGGACAATGTTTGACAAATGATGAACCGTCAACAGTAAGGAATACTGTGGAGTCATTAAAACAATCATTGTGAAGACTATAGAAATGAAATATGCTTGCAGTACAATGGTAAGAGAAAACATAGAATTCAAAATGCTATGTATACCATAATTTCAGTATGTAAAAGTCATTTATGCTCACTGAAGGTAATATTCAGAAAGGGAAATTATTCACATGATGGAAATGTTATAACTTTTACATGTTCTTTATTTTTCTTATAACATCTATTCAAATGAATGTTGCATAAATAAGTAACTATTAAGTTACTGGAAAAGAAATATTTATTTTCATGGTTACTGAAAATAAATGTTTTCTATTGTTAAATAAGTTTAAATTGAGACACTGAGTGGAACCTAATCCATTGAAATGCTCAACTTCTTCAGCACAGTAAGCAATAAACCTGACACACACAGTAGCAATAAACCTGACTGTTTCAGGCACATTTTCTTGGGTACCTCTCCTTTAATGACATCCCTTCTTTCTCCATTTTCCTTCTCCAGGATTAGAAGCAGATGATAGGAGCTTGTAGAACTGAAAGAGCAGCTCAGGGAGAGAAGAGATGCTAATATTAAGGTCCCAGGTGTTAGGTCATCACTTGTTTCATTATGTTTTGCTTTTTGTTACTTTTAATTTATTTTAGAAACTGTACTTCATAAAAGGAAAAAAGAAATTATTTTTATCTGTAATCCCATCATCGAACAATTGTTCCTGGAGATACATTTTTATAGAGTTACAATGAAAATGTCTATACAATTATGTGTTTGTTTTTTGCCTCAATCTATTATTGCATTTAAGGCTTTCTATGATTATTGCAGTCCTTAGAATTTTGATTTTTATTGTCCACATATTTCATTCAATCTATGTGTCTTTTTAAATGTATCTTAAATCACCTACCCACTCTGATTTTATTGGACACTTAGCTATTACCAGCAGAGAAGGCAATGGCACCCCACTCCAGTACTCTTGCCTGGAAAATCCCATGTACAGAGGAGCCTGGTAGGCTGCAGCCCATGGGATCGCAAAGAGTCGGACACGCCTGAACGACTTCACTTTCACTTTTCACTTTCATGCATTGGAGAAGGAAATGGCAACCCACTCCAGTGTTCTTGCCTGGAGAATCCCAGGGACGGGGGAGCCTGGTGGGCTGCTGTCTATGGGGTCGCACAGAGTCGGACAGGACTGAAGCGACTTAGCAGCAACAGCTATTACCAGCATTTTTAGATTATACATAATGACATGTAAAATCTGTTTGTATCTACATAGTTTTTTCCTGCTTTTGAATGATTACCTTAATGACAAATTGCCAGGAGTGGAATTAGTATGTGAAAGAAAACGAGTATTTTTTATGACTTCTGATATGTATTTCCAAATTGCCTTTCAAAAGAACTATCCGAATTTATCCTGCTGAAAACAGTTTGAAGATATCTTTCTATCCTCTCCCTCCAAGCCAAACCAGCATTGTGCTTGATAATATTTGCAACTTTAATAAATATAAAGGGCTTCGCTGGTGGCTCAGAGGTTAAAGCGTCTGCCTGCATTGCAGGAGACCTGGGTTCAATCCCTGGGTCGGGAAGATCCCCTGGAGAAGGAAATGGCAACCCACTCCAGTATTCTTGCCTGGAAAATCCCATGGATGGAGGAGCCTGGTGGGCTACAGTCCATGGGGTAGCAAAGAGTCGGACATAAGTATAAAATGGTTACCATTCTTTAGTACTAGCATGGTTGAAGGTGTTAAATCACACCATCTAAGAGCCAGAAGGAATCTTAGATTGGGGATTAGATCTTGGTGGCTCTATAATCGTAGTCCAGTGCTCCCCGCCTCCCCTATTTTTGTGTATGTATGACTTGTCTGTTTCATGCCTTTTCCAGCCGCCTAGTGGTGTGGGCTATTGCTGGAGTGGGATGAGTGGGAAAGGGGCAACTAAAAAAGCATTCAGGTTATCCAAAGCCATTGCTCTTCCACATTACCCAAGGGATGCCAAGATGCCAGTTATCTCCAATTTGGTCAATGAAGGGGTGAAGAAAAAGGCAAGTTGATGAGTACTGCTGAAGAATGGAGAAAAGCACCAATGAAAAACTGGCTTGCTTTCCATTTCTGGACCTCTACTCATTTTCAGGCATACATAAAACCCAAAGGTGTACAGGCACTTAACAGAAAATCAGTTACACAATATGTGAACGGCTAGAAAAATTGGCAGAATTCTTCACAATCCTCCCTAATGTGTTCCTGAAGTTTCCCAGTGGGCCTGCTCATGGGGATTGTATTTACTTGTACTTTGTTGCCAGGCGAGAATCAAGGTGTTATATTTCAACCAGATGTCCCGAGTTGGGCTCTGCAAGATAGAGTAGCAAAGACAGACATGTGTTTTTCTTTACAAAGACCTTCTCAGGCCATCACCAGCTGCTTTCAGTCTCATGGGTGGATCTCTCTGCTTGTCAGATTTTCTAGCTCCCGAAGCTTTGGAAAAGCCACCCTGGGTTTATCTAATCCACCTTGGGCATTGCTAATTCTCTTTTGAGTGTCAAGTTACACTTCCAAGAGTTTTCTTAGGCCACCCCCTTGGCTGCCTCCTGACCTGGGCCCCCAGAGTTATGGAGCTTGCTGACCTTAAAGCAGTCTGATTGCAACAGTTCTTTCTAGTGTCAAGGAAATTTGTGAAAGACTTTAAATGGACAAAAAAGATTATTGGATATCCTGACTTGTGCTTTCTTCTGTGTAACGTTCCTTTCATTGGCTTTGAGCTCTTTAACAACTCTATAGATTGTGAAAAACTAAAGGTAATGCAAAATATTCTTATACATAGAAATGCAAATGAATTTTGCCTGTTTTAATGCAACTGGTTATTGTCCCATGGGTATTGACCAGTTTTGCATCTCTTTGAAAATTCAATGCAACATTTCTAATTACCTATGGGAGTCTCTGTCCTTTGAATTCTCCTTTGAACTGGTTGTAACATCTTACTGCATCCCTCATTAATGAGTTAAATACAATTTTTAACCTGTGTTCCTTTTATATTTGTATGAGAATTATGATTTTACCTTTTAAAAAATTATCTTTTAACACTATCTTGCCTTTCCACAGGGGCTTACAGGACCCAATGGGTTGTTTTGTCCGAACTAAACACATTCAGCTCTGTTTACCATGATATTTTCAATTTAGCTTTTCTTTTTAAGGAGAAAAATTCAAAACAGCAACTATAGTAGTTATAACTTTAACCAATGCTAACTCCAGCCAGCACTTCTCAGAATTCTGTTCTCCGGCTTCCCCAAAAGACATTTTTGGAAGAAGCAATTTACTTTGACAGTAATTTTTTGGCCCTATCAGAATCTGCAGAAAGAAGCTCCTTGGGCTTTTCCAGAATAGGTCTGATCACCCCCTCAGATGTAGGGGCTTCTCATAAGTCAAGTGGTACTTTGTAGTAGGTTTTGATCTTTCCAAAAGGCCAATTTTGTGACAAAAACAATTTATACTAGAAACTTCTCATTTCTCTCTCAAATTTCAAAATTTGAAGAGTGTATTTAAGGGACAGCTTGACAACTGCATCTTCAAAATATAAATGTTGCTATAATTAAATAATAAAGATAGTCTCATAAAGCCTCTTTTGGTGGCCGGATTCTGAAATAGGCAAGGTAAGATCAGCATTTGCATTCAGCTGGTTGAAAACAGGAATGAGAAAATGGAGGAATACCTCAAAACAAAGTACAAACCAGGAAAATTATTGGGTATTTGTAGGGAATAAGACTAAGAATCAGAAGTAAGTCCAGTGATTTCTAGCAAATTTCCTATTTCATTCTTTTGGTTCAAAAGAAGTAAAATATAACTAATTTATGTGTTTCAAAAATGTTTTAAGATTTAAGGTATAGATACATAAACTAGTGGCTTGTGGGGAAAGGAAGGAGGGGAAATTGGTTCTAGTCCAGTTAATTCATTAACTTGATAGGCATGATTGTTTTGGGGCTTCAGTTTCTTCTGAAAAAAGGATGGGTTGGACTAGGTGGTCTCCAAAAGGTATTCTAGCTCTGAAGTCTTGAGTCAGCTGTAGAAGCTAAGGAAAGAAAATGGCTGTGACTTTAGAAACTCTGGGGGTTAAACAAAGTGAAGCTCTGCTAAACTAAGGCTGTCATACTTATTCTTGCAAGACTAAGGCCTTTGGGCCTGAAATCAAGTCCCCTGAAACCAAATTCCTCTGCTGAGTTTATGATTAACCTCTCTTTCCAAAACTTTATTCCCTTTCTTGCCCTCCCTTGTACCCCTCAGGATTGAGAAGTATCAATGAAAAGAGGGGATGAAACCAAAAAGGGCTTCCCTGGTGGCTCAGACAGTAAAAAAAATCTGCCTGCAATGCAAGAAATCCAGGTTCAGTCTCTGGACTGGGAAGATAAGGGAATGGCAACCCACTCCAGCATTCTTGCCTGGGAAATCCCATGGACAGAAGAGCCTGGCAGGCTACAGTCCATGGGATCACCAAAAAGGACCCTGCAGCACCTTCTCAAGTACAAAAGACCCTCCACGTTCCCTGTTTTTCTTGTTTGTAGAAATAAGGCTTTAGTCTCCTAGGCCTTCCCTGAGTTGCAAAGATCAAGCACATGCAGTTATTAATTAGGGAAGTGAGACAATGCAGAAACAAAGGAAAAGCAGTTAAGCATGAAAAGTAATAATAATAGTTCAGCGATAAAATAGAAACCTAGTTTTTCCTCAAGGGAGGAACATAACAATTATACACATATGTTGTGTTGTTTGGCAGAAACTAAGATCCTTCACCCAAATGAAGGAGGGTGGCTATGAAACAGGAAGGAAGGGGTGAAGACACAACTTTTATAAGAATGATATAGCCTTTGAGGATATGACATAAATTGGTTAGAACCAAATAGGTCCAAGATGGTAGAAGATTCTTGACTTCCAGTGGACCTGGAACTTCATCATATACTCACTGTAATACATTATCATCTATATGTATGGCTGATTCCCTTTGCTGTTCACCTGAAACTATCAAAACATTGTTTGCTAATTGGCTATACTCCAATACAAAATAAAAAGTTACCAAAAAATACATTAACATCTAAATGACACATCCACCAGCACCATTGACAGTTCTGAGGTTAACCATAATAGGATAAAAAGTGGGTGGTGGCCAAATTCCTAGAAATCTCTGCCCCTTCCCCCAAATAGTTGGAATAACCCTCCAGTCATTAGACTATGAAACTACCCAGCCTATATAAACTAACCATGCCATATTTTTGGGCCTCTCACCTTCTCAGATGGCCCATACTCTGTCTGTGGAAAGTGTTTCTCTCTTAAAAAATCCACTCCTTACCTATCACTTTGTCTCTCACTGAATTCTTTCTGTGATGAGACATCAAGAACCTGAGTTTAAGTCTGAGAACAGGTTTGTGATCTAAATTAAAAGACCATGGGTTTGGAACTTCCCTGGGAGTCCAGTGGTTGGGACTCTGTGCTTGTAATGCAGGGGGCACAGATTCAACCCCTGATTGGGGAACTAAGATGCCACACAGTGAGGCAAAAAAAAGACCTTAGATTTGAGTCCCAATTTGGGTTTTAGCTGGGTTTAAGTCACAGCACATGGGTTCAAGTCCCAAGCTGAGTTGGACAGTTTCAGCTACATGCTGACCATAGGCACCCCAGTTGATTAAGATTCCTGAACATCCTGTTACCTCACTACCAACCAATCAAAAGAAAGTCATGCACACTGCAGCCCTTATCAGAGATGTTGCCTTTAAAGATCCTTACCTGAAAAGCTTATTGGGGAGTTCAAGTCTTTTAAGCATGAGCTTGGTGCTTTTGTGCATGAGCTTGGTGTCCTGCACATAAAAGTAGTAAATGTGGTACTTCCCTTCACTGCAAAATTGTGAAGTGTTGCAACATTTTCCCAGTGTCGCAAAATTGGCTTTGCTGTGTGATGGGTGAGTGGACTCAAGTTCAGTTTAGTAACACACACAAGTGCCCAAGTTCTGTCGGGCAATAGTGAAACTTAAGCCACTTCTCTGGGCTGCCACCTCATTCCCTCTCAGAGAGCAGTCTCTTTTCCCAAGCAATTTGACACATTCATAAAGGCAGCTCCTTTCGCTTAAGCGTGGGCTTGGTGTCTCAACTCCATTTTCTATGGATCCCACTTTCTATTGCCAGGTTAAGCTTAGCTTCCAGACTCCTCACAAAAGAGCAAGTTTATTGAAGCTTATTCTTCACAGCCATTGTTTATAAAGCACATTTCTGTCAAACAAAACCTATACTCCTAGAGTTAATTGGAAATAGGTTCCCATAAGAAAAATAAAATTTCTACACTAACTGAGTTGAACTTATAGGAAGAGAAGGGTTAAGTTGGTGATCAGGACTGCCACAGGCCTGTGGCCTGCTGGATTAGGCCTCCTGAGCATTCATTCCTTAGTTTCCACAGCTCATGGAAATTCTGTGATCTATGTGTGCCTACAGACAATACTCAATATCTCCTTGAAAAGTGGAGAAATAAATGAATGAAGTTAAAAATAGAAAAATGAAAGAATCAATACAATGTCTTCTGGGAAATTTTCACTGAGAATATTCCTTTCAATAATGCTTTGAAAATCTCCTCTGCCACCACACATACTATTATTACTCCTTCGCTCTAGCTCATATAATCTCCTGGGTCTATATTTTCTTCTACTAGAATCTTATTTAGTTTTACTATTTTCAAGATCTAATTTGATTTGGCTTTGGTATTATCCTTTCGCATTAGACTGTACGATCATATTGGGGTGAAGAAAGTGTACCACCAACTAACATCTAATAGATTCCAACTTGAAACTTACAGAAAACCCCTTATTTCTTGGGTTCCTGTGTATGCAAAATAAGTTATTCATCATGGCACAATGGATATGCCATGGCACATGGGCTTTTCAATTAGGATAGACCTAGATTTGAATCTTAGCACTACCATTTACTAGCTGGGGGGTATTAGGCACATTACTTCACTTTTCTTTGGACCTTTTCTTTTAACATGTAGAAAAATGCACAATTTCCGTCAAGAAGTTGTTCTGTAATTGAGCACAACACTATGCAGGCTTCCTGGAACAGACACCTCCCCGGTATCCTCTGCTTTCACTCTTCTCTAGATAAAAATATTTGATGCTCATTTCCTGAGTTGTTTTACAGATGTTAAGACCCTTGCACCAAGTGGAAGATGTTAACTACTTAATGACCATTGCCTCCCAGGCCTACTGGATCCTAAGGATTTATAATGTTAACTCCTGTGACACAGCCTGGTTAACTCACTATTAACCAATCAGAGAATTGTGCACAAGCTGTTCACATTCCCTAGGATGCCCCTCCCTCCCTCATGTTGCTTTTAAAAATGCTTTCCTGAAACCCACTGGGGAGTTTGGGTGTTTCAAACATACTTCCTTTACTCATTTCATACATATAAAACACACACACACAAATATCTATCAGACATTGATGCCCTAAGACTCAAGTTCAGCCAGAGCTTATCTTCAGGCACTGATGTTACAGAGTTCTGCTTACTGCACGGCAGGTCAACGAGCCCAAGAGACGACGTGCTGAGGCAAGGAAAACAACTTTATTCGGAAAACCTGCTTACCAAGAAGATGGCAAACTAATATCTCAAAAAACCATTTTGTCAGGGTCTGGATGCCAGGTTCTTTTATA
Organism: Bubalus kerabau; assembly: GCF_029407905.1. Taxonomy (NCBI): domain Eukaryota; kingdom Metazoa; phylum Chordata; class Mammalia; order Artiodactyla; family Bovidae; genus Bubalus; species Bubalus kerabau. The sequence goes on along the minus strand of NC_073647.1, from coordinate 95,766,163 downwards.
GAGCCAGAGAGAGAGAGAGAGAGAGTGAAAAACAATGAGGAAATGAAGTCAAAAGGCAGAACAGAGAGGGAGAGGCAGTGAAGAAATAAAGTTAAAACGGTCCTCAGTGTGCATGTAAAGTCACATCAGTTGTGTCTGACTTGTTACTCTATGGATGGTAGCTCTCCAAGTGCCTCTGTCCATGGGATTCTCCAGGCAAGAATACCGGAGTGGGTTCCCATTTCTTTCTTCAAGGGGATTGAACCTGCATCTCTTAAGTCTTACGCATTGCCGGGTGTGTTCTTTACCACAAGTACCACCTGGGAAGCCCCACACAAAGGGTCTTAAGTCTTGCAAAACATTTCAGGGAAGCGCCAGCCTTTGGAAAGGGGTGTGTTAATCTCTTCTTTTTTTTTTTTTGGTAGTCATTCACAGGTGCACTGGGTCAGGTTATCTCATTATGAGCTGAACAAAGGAACTTCAGTTTAACAGTAGGCAGAGAGGCAGGGTCCTTTGAGGCAGGCCATTATGTATGATTATAATAACAAAGCAATGAAAAACAAGTCAAAGAACCAGAACTGGGTCAAAATTGGGTCTTTTCTGCAACACTGACTATTGACCTTGGATATAAGCTTCCAGGCTTCCTGTCCTTCCAGAAGCCAGACTATTTACCGAAAGATTTCTTTTCTGGACTTCTATTGAGTAAGTACTAAGCAGGTAAGTTGTTGTTTTAGTCGCTAGTCAGTTCAGTTCAGTTCAGTTCACTCAGTCGTGTTCGACTCTTTGCGACCCCGTGGACTGCAGTACACCGGGCTTCCATGTACGTCACCAACTCCTGGAGCTTGCTCAAACTCATGTCCATAGAGTCAGTGATGCCATCCAACCATCTCATCCTCTGTTGTCCCCTTCTCCTCCTGCCTTCAATCTTTCCCAGCATCAGTCTTTTCAAATGAGTCAGTTCTTTGCATCAGGTGGCCAAAGTATCAGAGTTTCAGCATCAGTCCTTCCAATGAATATTCAGGATTGATTTCCTTTAGGATGGACTGGTTGGATTTCCTTGCAGTTCAAGGGACTCTCAAGAGTCTTCTTCTCCAACACCGCAGTTCAAAAGCAGCAATTCTTTATCACTCGGCTTTCTTTATAGTCCAACTTTCACATCCATACATGACTACTGGAAAAACCACAGCTTTTTAATATGCTGTCTAGGTTGGTCATAGCTTTTCTCCAAGGAGCAAGCATCTTTTAATTTCATGGCTGCAGTCACCATCTGTAGTGATTTGGGAGCCCAAGAAAACAAAGTCTGTCACTGTTCCCATTGTTTCTCCATCTATTTGCCATGGAGTGATGGGACTAGATGCCATGATCTTAGTTTTTTGAATGTTGAGTTTTAAGCCAACTTTTTCACTCTTCTTTTTCTAGTTGCTAAGTCATGTCCAACTCTTTTGCTATCTCATGGACACAAGGCCTGCCAGTCTCCTCAGTCCATGGGATTCTCCAGGCAAGAATACTGGAGTGGGTTGCCATTTCCTTCTCCAGGGGGTCTTCCTGACCTAGGGATCGAATCCACATCCCCTGCATTTGCGGGTTCTCTACCACTGAGTGGATTCTTTACCTGGGAAGCTCAAGCAGGTTAAAGGGGTGATTAAATTCTAACAATAGGCTGTTTCCTTAGCATTTCTTAGTTCAGGGATACATTTGCTAGTTTTCCTGAGTTATTTAGAGGGAAGATTTTGAGTTGGGGTAATTTGAATATTTGTTCAACTTTTGCAAACCCTGAAACTCTTAAGACATGGGTGAGTGCTAACTCACTCAGTTGTGTCCGACCCTTTGCAACCCTATAGACTGGAGCTCACCAGGCTCCTCTGTCCATGGGATTCTCCAGGCAAAAATACTGGAGTTGGTTGCCATTTCCTTCTCCAGAGGATCTTTCTGACAGAGGGATCAAACCCACGTCTCTTACGTCTCCCACATTGCAGGCAGATTCTTTGCCGTCTGAGCCACCAGGGAAGCCCCTTAAGACATGGCAAGTCCCCAAACCAAGAAATGTACCTGTGAGTCTGGCCTAGCTCAGAGGTGTAGTGGGAAGAGGCATAAGGCCATTTAAAGGCACTTTGCTGTTAAATTGCATCTGTGAAAAACAAAGTGATTATTTTTCAAAAAAATAATTGTAGGGCAGACAAAAAATGATGCCTGGCATTTCAGTAAACAATGAATGTTGTCTGCCATCAAGCCATCAGCCAATGCAGCCAATCCCTGCTCCAAGGGTGCACCCTGAGGGGAATTCAAGATGGAGATAAACTGGATACTGGCCCTAGATAGTCAAAGATGCATATCAAAGGAATAATTTCAATGAGCCCAGAGTCTTACCTCTTCCCATACATAGAAAAGCACTAAAATCATTAACTTTAGATGTCTGGTTTGTGCAATTAGCAGTCATCCTTTGATGTTCCACTACATGTTTTGTTTTGTTTTTCAAACACCTATTTTGAAAAACACCCACTTTTCAAAAAAACCTATACATCCTGGCTCCTCCCTTACCTCTTTGGAAAAGTTCCTCAGAGTTCTCTGAGAGGCTGTCTATAGTGCTCAGTAAGTTCCCAAAATAAAACATAACTCATAACTTTTAGATTGTATGGGGGTTTTTTTTCAGCTGATAGTAGACTGTACTCATTGTAGCCTGTATTAATTGTTTTTTTCTACTGATGTATCCTTAGCACTTAGAATGGTGCCTGGCACATAGCAGGCACTCAGTGAGTATTTATTCAATGAATATGATAGTTCAACCACTGAAAGCCAACAGTATTCCCTCAATATAATCTAGTGGGTAGGAGGGTGGGTTGGGGGGAGTTGGGGCAAGTTTGCAAAGTTATTATAGCTTGAGAGTCTTCCAAGTCCTATCACAGACTGTTTATCACAGAGCCAAGATTTGATCCCCCAAATGCCTGACTCTCCGGGCCTGAGCCCAGATCTGATTTAAGAATCTAGTCTAGTCTAGTGTTAGTCACTCAGTCATGTCTGACTCTTTGTGACCACATGGACTGTTGCCCACCAGGCTCTTCTGTCCATGAAATTCTCCAGGCAAGAATACTGGAGTGGGTTGCCATTTCCTTCTCCAGGGAATCTTCCCAACCAAGGAATCAAACCCAGGTCTCCTGCATGGCAGGCAGATTCTTTACCATCTGAGTCACCAGGAGGCTCTGTTTAAGGATCGGAATTCCCCTAATCTCTTTCCTCAGGAAACATATATTATGGGCAGTCAATAAACTCTGGCCAGATCAACTAGGCAAATGTAAGTGTGATGAACAAATATGAAAGTTTAGTAAGAGGAAGAACCCTAGGCTAAAAGTCAGGTACCTTGACTATATGATCTTGGAAAAGTCATTCTATCTCTACCAGCTTTAGTTTCCTCCCCTCTTAAATAAGGGCTTCTCAGGTGGTGCTAGTGCTAAAGAATCCGCCTGGCAATACAGGAGACGCAAGAGATGTGGGTTCGATCCCTGGGTCAGGAAGATCCTCTGAAGTAGGAAATGGCAACCCACTCCAGTATTCTTGCCTGGAAAATTCTATGGGCAGAAAAGCCTGGTGGGCTACAGTCCATGGGTCACAAAGAGTCAGACACAACTGAGCACACACACACGCACCTCTTAAATAAAGGCAAATGGCCACTCCATTCACCACAAAGAGTTGTTTGGAAGAGGTGACAACCTGTAAATACACAGCCAAAGGTTTTCTTAAAGCCCTACTCTGCCAAAAACTGAATTTGTGATCTCACTATGGTGGTCCTGATGTGCCATGTATCAATAGCTCTGTGGAATGTGCAGTTTATTTCTAGGCTACTTGATGGTCTGAATGGTGGACTGATACACATTCCAAGGGATATAGATGCAAATGACATTTTGCCAACAACAAGATCTTCTATTTTTGAATGAAAAATTCTTCTCTTGAAGTGAGAGGCTCTCCATATGCTCAGCCTCCCTGTGAGTAGCCAAAGGCTTTATTGGAAAAATGAATACTCCATGTTAATGTTGTGCCATCTTGCTCTCTTATACCAAGAGGCATGTTTATCTCCTTATCACTGCTTCATGGATTTCTGCAAACATTTCTATGCCAGTCATGGCTATAGTCATTTCCTCCAGCAAGTTAGAGGTCTGCTGCTTTTTCTCTTCTTCAGTGTGTGTTTTACAATTTTTTTTCCTAAATACTAAATGTGCTTGGCATTTTATTTTACTTTGCTTTCCATTTAGAACTGTCGTCTTGTCTCCATCAAACCCATACTACTTTTGCCTACAAAACACTGCTTAAAATTCATCTATGCAGAATCTTTAATCCATTAACAAAGATTGGGTAAGCACTCGCTCAAGGTAAGCCCTCGCTCAAGGTAAGCCCTCTGGGGGTTGAGACGAGGTCCCGCCCTTTGAAGAGCAGCAACTGTAATCTGGGGAAAATGAGACCCTCATACAGAATGGTGGAAGAATTAGCAATTGAGATTGGCATATTCTAAATGCCAGAGGAATTGTATAGACAGAGTCTCCTGGTTGAGAACACTGTGGGCAGGTGGGGGGTCGAGGGGGGGATATGTGGAATTGAGCTTGGCCTTGAAAAATGTGCTGATTTTGAATAGGTAAAGGGGAGGGACAGGATATTAGAAGGAGGAAAAGGGAGTAATGTCAGCAAAAGGCATTGAGGTAGGAATGTATACGTTTGTTCCCGGACAATGAGAGACACAGTTATGCAGACAGAATTTTGTCAAGGCCTAGCAACAGCATGGCTGGAATGGTAGTAGCGTTAGTCACTCAGTCATGTCCAATTTTTTGTGACCCCACGGACTGTAGCCCACCAGGTTCTTCAGTCCATGGAATTCTCCAGGCAAGAATACTGGAGTGGGTTGCCGTTCCCTTCTCCAGAGGATCTTCCAGACCCAGGGATTGAACCCAGATCTCCCGCACTGCAGGCAGATTCTTTACTATCTGAGCCCTACTTTAGGGCCAGATTGAAGGGCTTTGGATGTTGGGCATTCTGTTACTGTTCTGCAATCAGTTGATGGCAAGCTATTTAGGCTTACTATACAGAAGAATGACCCTGGGAACCAAATTTAAGCACATTCATGTAATCATAGTACACAGAATGTCCTTGGAGTTGGAGCAAAAGGGTGGTAGTGGCAGCAGCCAGTCTCGTGGGAGAAGAAACTATGACTTCCATCTGGTTTATAACTCTACCTCCCAGGAATCTCACAGTTTCTGCCTATCTGTCTCTATAAAGCTGAATTTTGGATCTATTTGCCAGTAGGCAAGCGCTAAGGTTGAGAATAGAATATGGAATGTTTGAACCAATCAGATCTGTATTCAAATTCAGACACTGCCACTTAGTTGTTTTGTCAATTTAGATTGGTCATTTAACCTGTCTGGTAAAGGCCTCAGCTTCCTCATCTGTGAAATGTCATAATACTAACTTCACACAGAAGTTAATGAGAAAGGCTGACACATAGGAGATAGAGGTTCAGCCAGTGTTCTTTACCTTCCTGATCCACTCCTATAATTAGCTGTGTGGCTCTTTCTTTTTCTCTGGGGGTGTTGCCACATGTAAAATGAAAGAGCTGTTCCTTTCTGTTTTACCATACTGGAAGAAATGCCCTTGCCTATCCACAAACCCATCTCACTAGTTCTCCTTTCTCTCTCCTCTTAATCTACCAGGGAAGGAATTCAGCCATTTCTTCAATAAATATTTATTGAGAGTCTATTGTGTCAGGTACTGCTCTTGGTCTGGTAGATAAAAAAGTGAACAAAAACACAAAAAATCTCTGCCCTCCTGGAACTGATATTCTAATTGTGGCTTCTTAGGACTTGAGATTGGCTAAATGCTCCTTTTTTATTTTATTTTCATTATGATGATAGTCTTTGAAAACTTTATATTTCATCCATAAGGGCTAATGAGGAGACACAAAGATATTTCTGAAGCATTGAGGCCATACATTAAGTGTCTGAAAGAAAAAATTGGCTGTGGCTAATATATTTAAGATTTATGATTTCTGTAATCTCAGGACTGACCTCCCCACCATATGCTTTGCTTTCGTTCTTTTTGTTTCTTTTCTTCTGTATTCTTTCTTTCTTCCCCTTAATTTTCTTCTTTCCTGCCAGCCTAGGTCTTCAGTTCGGTTCAGTCATCAGTCGTGTCTGACTGTTTGTGACCCCGTGGACTGCAGCATGCCAGGCTTCCCAGTCCATCATCAACTCCTGGAGCTTACTCAAATTCATGTCCATCGAGTCAGGTCTTAGGCCTACCCTTTTCAGGTCAATAAGACTGCTAATTATTCCTCACATGGGAATATTCCTTACATAGTGACCAAGAAGCATACATACTTCCCCTGCTATGGTCATTTGGCTCTCTATAATCACAGACTAATGACTCTTGTCAATTTTGACTCCACTAATCCTTTCCATACTTCATTTCAGGGTCTATTATTCTGACGTTTGCTACTTTTTAATTTGTTTTTCTGTTTGTTTTTTGCTCTGAACCCTTTTCTGATTGGTGCAGCTATTGAAGATACAGCAGTTGCAGCAGTGTACATCTGGAACACTTGGCCGACTTGTTGAACTTCCCCCAGGGACTACTCCAGGGAGAGGAGGAGAGGGGTGGAGAGGCCAGAACAGTTGCCTGCAAATAGAGATGCCAGTACTGTGGACCATGCTTGTAAAAAAAATCCACCTTATTCTGGACCTCAGTTTCCCCATTTGCTTATTGAAGGCACTTGTTCTCCACTCCAAACTCCTGTTGCAGTGAAAGAGGAAAACTACTCGGGCTGTGGATTCTCTCCTACAGCACTTTCTACACTGTAAAGGGATCAATACGTTGAAATAATATACCAAGAAATCTTAGGGACTGTTTTATCTTGCATGAGGCAGCGTCACTTCAGTCCCACCTGGCACAGATGGGCTTCTTACGCTTAGACTGAGGCCCCAGACTCACTCCAGGAGTGGGACTGACTCAGTCCCACCCCATTCTCACTCCCTTTGGCTCTCAGGCTCCTGGGTCTCCTTTTCTTTTGGCGGGCCATTGAATTGCAAACACAGCAGGCATGGTTTCATTCCAAACCCAGGACTGTTTTAATTAGTTTAACGTCTGTTAAACGCTTTGAAGATTGAAGGAAACAGATAAGTACTGGATGATGTTATTAACAACTGCAGTTAATTGCAAACATTTCTATTAATACTAGTTTCCGCCTCCTTTTCTTTGCTCTAGTTTCCTTCCAAGGTTCCCCAATTCTTCTCAGCCTCCCTCGCCTCGCCTCCTCCTCTCCCCTCTCCCCCACAACCCCGAACTGGCGCTCAAGGGTTAAATTGGGGCGGAGTCCAGGGATGAACGACAGCCGCAGTCACCAACTGGAACAGGGCGAGCTAGAAGAGCTGGGTGGGGCCGCGGGACAGAGGCGAACCCACATGCCCCCAGGCCCCGCCCCGCGGCTGGAGGCCCCGGGTGGAACTGTAGGGGGCGGAGCGGCGAGGCTTGGCGGGCCCGGTGGTTGGGCGTACCAGCACCCGCTTGAGGCACGGGGCGGGGTCGGCCGGGGCCTCCTCCCTCATTCCCTCGGCGGGCCGAGCCGCCTGTCCCTCCCTCCCCTCCTCCTCTCTTTCCCACCCCTCGGAGAGGAGCTGCACATGAGGCTGCTCCCTGCTGGGTCCCGCCCAGCCTCCGTCGCGCAGGAACGGGTCCCTGCAGCCCCCAGCCGATGGCAGGACAGTAGCCGCCTGTCAGGGGTCGCGAAGGGCTGAGGCAGACGCGGCGGCTCCCGGGCCTCAGAGAGTGGGTGTCTCCGGAGGCCATGGGCTACCCCGAGGTGGAGCGCAGGGAACCCCTGCCCGCGGCAGCGCCGCGGGAACGCGGGAGCCAGGGCTGCGGCTGTCGCGGGGCCCCTGCCCGGGCGGGCGAAGGGAACAGCTGCCGGCTCTTTCTGGGTTTCTTTGGCCTCTCTCTGGCCCTCCACCTGCTGACGTTGTGCTGCTACCTAGAACTGCGCTCCGAGTTGCGGCGGGAACGGGGAGCTGAGTCCCGCTTCAGCGGCCCCGGTACCCCTGGCACCTCGGGCACCCTGAGCAGCCCCGATGGCCTCGACCCCAACGGTCCCATCACCCGCCACTTCGGGCAACGGTTTCCGCAGCAGCAGCCACTGGAACCGGGAGAAACTACGCTCCCCCCAGACTCCCAGGATGGGCACCAGGTGAGTCACTCTGGAGGGGCAGGGCCCCCTCACCATGTGCGCAGGGCGGGGGCCGGGGAAGGACTCTGCCACCTCGAGCCAAGTTCGACGGCTGGACCGGGGAGGTGGTGGGCGAGCCAGGGAGAGGTCGCCTGGGGGCAGGTTGTCCTCGGTGCCTGGCCCAACTCACCCTGAGTCTCTCAGGACCCCCGGACTTGGGAACTCTGGCCGGCGCCTGCCGCCCCCGGCTCCGGCTGCCTCGGGAAGAGTTGGCGGCGCTCCCGGCCGGGCCGCGGCGCGAAGGTGCGGGCGCTGCCCCCCTGGCCGACTAACGGCAGCAGCCTGGCCGTTCTGCTCCCGGTGAGATTCTCCGCCCGCTGTGCTTGTTTTTTCGTGTCCAGAGCTGATGCCAGCACTAGCAGACTCTCGTTTGGAGTTGGAGCTGTAAACAGCTGTAATAACTGCTCCACGCCCGTTGAAACAACTTTGAACCGTGTTTTCCGCGCGGGGTCCTGGTGCGCTGACCAGATCGTGGACTTGTTCACACTTACCTGCAATTTGAGACGAATTGTCCTGGGTAATTTAGTGAGGATCAGCGCCCCTGAAGAAATCTGGTAGAAATATACCGTCTTGCTAGACAACTTCTGAAACAGCAAATCGCTTTATTTAGGGAAATTTAGTGCACTTGAACTAAATATTCTCGTTTGCCATATTTTGTCTCATGTAAAACTTAAGAGAAGCAGCCAAGGATCTTTTTGAGGTGGTTGAAGAATAACAGTCAATTTGTTCCTCTTGAGGAAAAGGGGAAGTTGTGCAAATAAGCTCCTTGAGGTGAGCGACCCAGGCCTTCTATATTTACTACCACATTTAGAGTCATTGCCATACTGTATAACATTGTTAGTGCTACTCTGACCACTCATCCAAAGCTGGTGTTGCATTCATGATAATGCTGTAATATTAGGACTGACACAGTTTCTACATTGTAAAGTTGTCCTGAGCCTTAAAATGTTTTGCTAGCACACTTCAACTTATATAGCAGTTTATCAGAGAAGTGAATCAATAGACATGCTTCTGGTACTTGAAACTTTAAACACTGTACTACACGATAATTAACTAGGATTCTGGTTCCCTGCATCTATCCACCCTGCATCCCTGACTATACCCAGTAGAAATACTTAGCAGCTGAACTTTGGTATTCTGTGAAAAGATGAAGGATTGAACTTCCTTAGTCAAATAGTTGCCAAGGCTTTTTGGCATTCAGAATTAACAGACCTATGTTTGTAGGTTGAGGACTAGCAGAACAGCTGTATTCTGGGGATTCTGTGATGGTATGGGATTCTCATATGGTCTAGAATGACGTTTAGTTGCCTTTGCATGGTACTTGAAATAGTTCTGTCTAGGTTTAAATACAGTGCCCTATCTTCTGTCCTTTATTCTTTCTGTTTCAGTCTTTTCGAGGAGTAGAAATAAGCATACTGGCTCTTTACATTTACTGACATCAATTGGAGTTAGAGTTTTTTGTGAATTATGAGGAGCCATGAGTCCATTTGATCACTCACCTTGGAGAACACATAATTCCTATGGGGGAAATGACTTGTCTAAAGTCATACAACTATGATCAAAATTAGAATGGTAGCTGGTCTCTTTGCTCCCAGTTCAGTTCCCATTCCACGAAATACTACTTTCTGGAGACTTTTTGTCAGGTAGCTGGGTAGAGCTTTGTAACTTTTACAAAGTAGTTTGCATCATTTTTGACTCTACCTTCATTTTAGCCAGACTAAGTTTAACCATGTATTCCTTGTTCTTCCTGAACTTCACTTTCAGGAGAATTAGAGTATGCTTTGAAGGAATTTTAGCCCAGAACAAACTTAAGATTTAAGGATATTAGTTTTAGTATACCAAGCCAAAAAAAAAAAAAAAAAGGAAATGTTGATTGGCTAGTAAATTGATACTGCTACATCTTGGGTAAAATTTTCAGTGCCCTGGTGCACCCTCTGCTGGCTTTGCAAGGACATTCAATTGCAGTATTGCTGACAGTAAAGATTCTACATTGTGCTGACAGATTCTGATTCATAAATAAGGAAGTAAACAGCCTAGTGGGATTTGGCCACGTAGGTCATATTTTTATATTTCAGTTTTCAACACAAACAGCTGCTGTTACAGCAACTCTTCGATGGAGAGGAAGAAAGATAAAACTATACACCCTTCCATGGGCAAAACACTCAGGTTTCACACCAGTTTATCTGCAAGGAGTGCAGACAAACTGATAAGAATAAATTGCAGGAAGGTGTCATGAGACCAAGTAGGGAGAATAGTCACAGGTACTTCATTGTATAAGGTCATGCAAACCTATCCATGCTATGAGAGGATGGGCTCAGTTATGACTCAAGAAAGGGATCTAGAAATCACTGAAGATGTATGTATGCCATCTTTCAATTTTAAAACTTTAAAAACAGAATAGAGAAGGAAATTAGGGCATTCAGGATACATAGCAGAGAGATCAACAAAATTCTCCTAGGGACTTATTAGAAAAGCCTCCCCAGTGGAGACAGTTGTTCATGATAAAAAATGAAAGGGTCACTGTGGACCTTCTGGAATCATGCCTGTCTCCTACAGCTGGAGTAGCTGAGTATCTGGAGGTTTATCTGGATACTCACTGGAGATGATCTCAGGAACTATTATTATAAATACATCTCATCAGTCTCTGAGTCAGATAATACACAATATTATTGTTAGAGTAAAATAAAAATCACTGTTTATGAATCTGTGAAGAAGTTGGCCCAGTTGTGACTGTGGTCCTAAAAGCCAAGAATATGGTGGGCATTAACAGGAAGAGTGTTGAAAACAATGATGAAACGAAACTCTTATCATTTCCCTGTAAAAGACGAAAAGTGGATTTGCATTCACAATCACGTAGGTAATCCTGGTGGCTGCTCATCAACAAAAACTTAACAGCTGATACAAATCTCCAGAAGCCAATCTAAATTGATCAAAGTGTTGGAAGGATTTTCTAGTTGTTTTTTTCAGTCTGTAGAGAGAGCAGTAGAGAGAAGGATATGATCAAAGTATACTAAACGATGAGAGAGATGAGTAAGTTTAATGTACTGGTGTAATTTAACAATATAGTTCAATAAATAGGAAGCCTTCTATGAGCCAGCCACTATATTAGTTATTCAGTTCAGTTCAGTTCAGTCAGTTCAGTTGCTCAGCTGTGTCTTACTCTTTGAAACTCCACGGACTGCAGGCTTCCCTGTCCATCACCAACTCCCGGAGCTTGCTCAAACTCATGTCCATCGAGCTGATGATGCCATCCAACCATCTCATCCTCTGTTGTCCTCTTCTCCTCCTGCCTTCAATCTTTCCCAGTATCGGGGTCTTTTCCAGTGAGTCAGTTCTTCACATCAGGTGGCCAAAGTACTGGAGTTTCATCTTCAGCATCAGTCTTTCCAATGAATATTCGGGACTGATTTCCTTTAGGATGGACTGGTTGGACCTCCTAGCAGTCCAAGAGTCTTCTCCAACACCACAGTTCAAAAGCAACTACTCTTTGGCACTCAGCTTTCTTTATAGTCCAACTCTCATATCTATAAATGACTACTGGAAAAACCATAGCTTTGACTAGATGGACCGTTGTTGGCAAATAATGGCTCTGCTTTTTAATATGCTGACTAGGTTGGTCATAGCTTTTCTTCCAAGGAGCAAGTGCCTTTTGATTTCATGGCTGCAGTCACCATCTGCAGTGATTTTGGAGCCCAAAAAACTAAAGTCTGTCACTGGTTCCGTTGTTTCCCCATCTATTTGCCATGAAGTGATGGGACCAGATGCCATGATCTTAGTTTTCTGAATGTTGAGTGTTGAGCCAACTTTTTCACTTTCCTCTTTCTCTTTCATTAAGAGGTTCTTTAGTTCTTCTTCACTTTCTGCCATAAGGGTGGTGTCATCTGCGTATCTGAGGTTATTGATATTTCTCCCAGCAATCTTGATTCGGGCTTGTGCTTCATCCGGCCCAGCGTTTCTCATGATGTACTCTGCATAGAAGTTAAATAAACAGGGTGACAGTATTCAGCCTTGACCTACTCCTTTCCCGATTTGGAACCAGTCTGTTTGTTGTTCCATGTCCAGTTCTAACTGTTGCTTCTTGACCTGCATACAGATTTCTCAGGAGGCAGGTCAGGTGGTCTGGTATTCCTATCTCTTGAAGAATTTTCCACAGTTTGTTGTGATCCACACAGTCAAAGGCTTTGGTGTAGTAAATAAAGCAAAAGTAGATGTTTTTTTGGAACTGTCTTGCTTTTGCAATGACCCAACAGATGTTGGCAATTTGATCTCTGGTTCCTCTGCCTTCTCTAAATCCAGCTTGAACATCTGGAAGTTCACGCTTCATGTACTGTTAAAGCCTGGCTTGGAGAATTTTGAGCATTACTTTGCTAGCATGTGAGATGTGTGCAATTGTGTGGTAGTTTGAACATTCTTTGGCATTGCCTTTCTTTGGGATTGGAATGAAAGCTGACCTTTTCCAGTCCTGTGGCCACAGCTGAGTTTTCCCAATTTGCTGGCATTTTGAGTGCAGCACTTTCACAGCATCATCTTTTAGGATTTGAAATACCTCCACTGGAATTCCATCACCTCCACTAGCTTTGTTCGTAGTGATGCTTCCCAAGGCCCACTTGACTTCGCGTTCTAGGATGTCTGGCTCTAGGTGGGTGATCACACCATCGTAGTTATCTGGGTCATGAAGATCTTTTTTGTATAGTTCTTCTGTGTATTCTTGCTACCTTTTCTGAATATCTTCTGCTTCTGTTAGGTCCATATCATTTCTGTCCTTTATTGAACCCTTCTTTGCATGAAACGTTCCCTTGATATCTCTAATTTTCTTGAAGAGATCTCTAGTCTTTCCCATTCTATTGTTTTCCTCTATTTCTTTGCACTGATCACTGAGGAAGGCTTTCTTATCTCTCCTTGCTATTCTGCATTCAAATGGGTTTATCTTTTCTTTTCTCCTTTGCCTTTAGCTTGTCTTCTTTTCACAGCTATTTGTAAGGCCTCCGTAGACAACCATTTTGGCCTTTTGCATTTCTTTTTCTTGGAGATAGTCTTGAATACTGCCTCCTGTACAATGTCAGGAACCTCTGTTCAAGGTTCTTCAGGTACTCTATCAGATCTAATCCCTTGAATCTGTTTGTCACTTCCACTGTATAATAGTAAATGATATAATTTAGGTCATACCCGAATGGTCTAGTGGTTTTCCCTTTCTTCAATTTAAGTCTAAATTTTTCAATAAGGAGTTCATGATCTGAGCCACAGTCAGCTCCTGGTCTTGTTTTTGCTGACTGTATAGAGCTTCTCCATCTTTGGTTGCAAAGAATATAATCAATCTGATTTCGGTGTGGACCATCTGGTGATGTCCATGTGTCAAGTCATCTCTTGTGTTGTTGAAAGAGGGTGTTTGCTATGACCAGTGCATTCTCTTGGCAAAACTCTGTTCTTTGCCCTGCTTCATTTTGTACTCCAAGACCAAATTTGCCTGTTACTCCAGGTGTTTCTTGACTTCCAACTTTTGCATTCCAGTCCCCTATAATGAAAAGGACATCTTTTTTGGCTATTAGTTCTAGACGGTCTTGTAGGTCTTCATAGAACCATTCAAATTCAGCTTCTTCAGCATTACTGGCTGGGGTATAGACTTGGATTACTGTGATAATGAATGGTTTGCCTTGGAAACGAACAGAGATCTTTCTGTCATTTTTGAGAATGTTCCCAAGAACTGCATTTCGGACTCTTGTTGACTATGATGGCTACTCCATTTCTTCTAAGGATTATCTTCATTACCTCCACCATACTTTGGTCTCATGTCAAACAACAGGGAGGGAACACAGCCCCGACTATCAACAGAAAATTGGATTAAAAAGTTACTGAGCATGGCCCAGCCTGTTAGAACAGGACCCAGTTTTCCCCTCAGTCTCTCCCATCAGGAAGCATCCATAAGCCTCTTATCCTTATCCATCAGAGAGCAGACAGAATGAAAACTACAGTCACAGAAAACTAATTCAAACTGATCACATGGACCACAGCCTTGTCTAACAATGAAATTATGAGCCATGCCATGTAGGGCCACCCAAGATGGATGGGTCATGGTAGAGAGTGCTGTCAAGACATGGTCAATGGAGAAGGGAAGGGCAAACTACTTCAGTCTTCTTGCCTTGAGAACCCCATGAACAGTATGAAAAGGCAAAAAGATATTAGGTATTAGGCATATTTAAATGGTTGGAAGATTATTTTGTGGGGTAGGCAAATAAAGGTAGTATCTCATTCAGTTTCCCTAAGAGATACTCTGATTGGAACTCTTAAGGTTTAACTGCTTAGAAAAATATGTTTGTGTATATTTATAATGGTTTATTGAGAACTGTTAGCAATATTTGGAATATGTCCCTAATTATTTGAGGTGAGCCTTTCATTAAGAGCCTCTTGATGAAAGTGAAAGAAGAGAGTGAAAAAGTTGGCTTAAAACTCAACATTCAAAAACTAACAGCATGATATCCATTCCCATCACTTTATGGCAAATAGACAAGGAAACAATGGAAACAGTGACAGACTTGAGTTTTTTGGCTCCAAAATCACTGCAGATGATGACTGCGGCCATGAAATGAAAAGGCACTTGCTCCTTGGAAGTAAAGCTATGATCAACCTAAACAGCATATTAAAAAGCAGAGACATTACTTCGCCAGCAAAGGTCCATCTAGTCAAAGCTATGGTTTTTTCCAGTAGTCATGTATGGATGTGAGAGTTGGACTGTAAAGAAAGCTGAGTGATAAAGAATTGATGCTTTTGAACTGTGGTGTTGGAGAAGACTCTTGAGAGTCCCTTGGACTGCAAGGAGTTCCAACCAATCCATCCTAAAGGAAATCAGTCCTGAATATTCATTGGAAGGACTGACGCTGAAGCTGAAACTCCAATACTTTGGCCACTTGATGCAAAGAACTGACTCATTGGAAAAGACCCTGATGCTGGGAAAGATTGAAGGCAGGAGGAGAAGGGGACGACAGAGGATAATATGGATAGATGGTATCACCGACTCGATGGGCATGAGTTTGAGCAAGCTCTGGGAGTTGGTGATGGACAGGGAAGCCTGGCGTGCTGCAGTCCATGGGATCGCAAAGAGTTGGACATGACTGAGCAACTGACTGATTTGAGGTGATGTCATTGAAGTTAACCTTAACTTTGCACAAAACATCTCTTGGTTTAACTGGATAGGACATTTGTGTATCTAGATTTGATATTAATTATTAGGGCCAGTTGATCAAGAAAATGACTAGGAATCACTAAGTCCAAGAATTATTTTAGCAGAATGGGATCCAGATAAAATCATTTTCTATAGGTTTCAATTTAAACTTTTCAGTGTGATATTGAAGGCTTTCGATGAACTTGCTCCATTATCCCTATCCCATTTTGTCTCTTACTAATCTACTCCTGCAACCCGCCCACCATATTCTGTCTTGGAATCATTCTCCAGTTGTTATTGCTGTTTTTATGTTTAATAAATTTTGTGTTTTTATATTAGAGCTCCTTCTTTTTTGTTCTTTTTCCACAATACTTGACACAGTGCTGGTTATAGTTGGGATACCTGAATACTTGTCAACTTAAATATTATTTGGGGCCTTTGGAGATGTTCATATAAAACAAAGTTTTGTAACAGGCCTGTTTTCCTCAGGTCTTGCTAAGCCTATGAATTGTCACCTATGCTTAGGTGAGTAGCTAGCTCCACTGGTAATATTTCACTGGTTTCTAGAATCATTAGACAGTGAAATGGAGAAGATTACCTCTATGATGGTGGAAAAAGTTTTCTGTTGTGTATCATTTGATGTTCTGTTTTATTTGCATTTGGGTCTTATCTCTTTCTTTTTCTCTTAGATCTTGTGAAAAATAACTTGTAATTTATCTGTGACTACCTTACAGAGAAGATCTCTTTATACCAGAGAACTTCTGAAGCCATTTAATTCCCAAGAACATTACCAAGAAAACCTACTTGCCTTGCCTGCAGGGTGCCCTCATAGAGGGTCATTTTCATCTGACTGGTCTATAAATACTCATCGCTTAGCTCTTCTTTTTTCCCCCTACCCTTTTATTGAAGTATACATACAGAAAAGGTCACAAATCGTAATTGTACAACTTGATGAATTACTATAAAGTGAATACACTAATGTTACCAGAACTCAGGTCAAGAAATAAAAGTATTGGTAGCATCTCATAACCCCCATCTTACGCCCCAACCCTATCACTATACCATCTTCCTTCTCCAAAGTGAATGACTATCCTGATATCTAACATCATAGATTACTTTCCCATTATGAACTTGATATAAATGAAATCAAACAGTACATATTCTGGGGTGGCTTTTTTTGGCTCAGTGTCATGCTTTTTTGATATCCATGATGTTGCATGCAAGTGTAGTTTTTTATTTGTATTACTGTATATTATTCACTTGTTTGAATATACCACAGTTTATTCATTCATTCTATTGATAATGAGTTTTTGGATTGTACAGTGTTTGGGGTTAGTATAAATAACAGTACTATAAATATTAGTCTTTTGGTTATTTGTACTTGAATTTCTGTGGGGTATATACCTAGGATTGGAATTTCTGGGTCATAGGGAATGCCCATTTTCAAATTTATTGATAATGACAGCTTTTCTCGTGATTGTACCAATTTGCATTCCCAATGTATGGCAATATATGAGAATTCTAGTTATTCCACATCCTTGCTAATACTTGTTATTGTCACTGTTTAAATTATAGGCATTCTGGTGGGTCGGTTTGTAGTAATACCACATTGTGATTTTAACTGGCATTTCTCAGAAGATTAATGAAGTTGTACTCCTTTTCATATGTTTATTATGTTTGGTTATCTTCTTTTGTGAAGTGACTATACAAATCTCTTGTATATTTTTATTGGATTGTTTGTTCTTTTCTTATAAATTTGTGGATTCTTTTTAATTTTAGATTTTTAAAAATTAATTTATTTTTTATTGAAGGATAATTGCTTTACAGAATTTTGTTGTTTTCTGTCAAACCTCAACATGAATCAGCCGTAGGTATACATATATCCCCTCCCTTTTGAACCTCTGTCCCATCTCCCTCCCAATGCCATCCCTCTAGGTTGATACAGAGCCCCTGTTTGAGTTTCCTGAGCCATACAGCAAATTCCCACTGGCTATCTATTTTACATATAGTAATGTAAGTTTCCATGTTACTCTTTCCATACATCTCACCCTCTCCTCACCTCTTCCCATGTCCATAAATCTATTCTCTATGTCTGTTTCTCTATTGTTGCCCTGTAAATAAATTCTTCAGTACCGTTTTTCTAGATTCCATATATATACGTTAGAATATGTTATTTATCTTTCTCTTTCTGACTTCACTCTGTATAATAGGTTCTAGGTTCATCCACCTCATTAGAACTGATTCAAATGCTTTCTTTTTTTATGGCTGAGCAATATTCCGTTGTGTGTATGTACCACAACTTCTTTACCCATTCATCTGTCTATGGACATCTAGGTTGCTTCCATGTTCTAGTTATTGTAAATGGTGCTGCAGTGAACATTAGGATACATGTGTCTCTTTCAATTTTGGTTTCCTCAGGGTATATGCTTAGGAGTGGGATTCCTGGGTCTTATGGTGGTTTAATTCCTAGTTTTTTAAGGAATCTCCATACCGTCTTCCATAGTGGCTGTGTCAATTTACATTCCCACCAACACTGCAAGAGGCTTCCCTTTTCTCCATACCCTCTCCAGCATTTATTGTTTGTATACTTTTTGATTATGGCCATTCTGACCACTGTGAGGTGGTATCTCGTAGTTTTGATTTGCATTTCTCTTATAATGAGTGATGTTGAGCATCTCTTCATGTGTTTGTTAGCCATCTGTATGTCTTCTTTGGAGAAATGTCTGTTTAGGTGTTTTTCCCACTTTTTGATTGGGTTATTTGTTTTTCTGGTATTGAGTTATATGAGCTGCTTATATATTTTGGAAATTAATCCTTTGTCAGCTGTTTCATTTGCTGTTATTTTCTCCCATTCTGAGGGTTGTCTTTTTACCTTGCTTATAGTTTCCTTTGCTGTGCAAAAGCTTTTAAATTTAATCATGTCCCACTTGTCTACTTTTTTTTTTTTTTTCCCCATTACTCTAGGAGGTGGGTTATAGAGGATCTTGCTTTGATTTATGTCATTGAGCGTTCTGCCTGTGTTTTCCTCTAAGAGTTTTATACTTTCTGGTCTTACATTTAAGTCATTAATTCATTTTGAGTTTATCTTTGTGTATGGTGTTAGTAAGTGTTCTAATTTTATTCTTTTACATGTACCTGTCCAATCCCAGCATCATTTATTGAAGAGACTGTCATTGCCTCATTGTGTTATTCTTGCCTCATTTGTCAAAAATAAGGCACCCTTAGGTGCCTGGGTTTATTTCTGGGCTTTCTGTCTTGTTCTATTGGTCTATATTTTTGTTTTTGTGCCAGTACCATAGCATACTTGATGACTGTAGCTTTGTAGTGTAATCTGAAGTCAGGAAGGTTGATTCCTCCAGCTCCAGTTTTCTTTCTCAAGACTGCTTTGGCTATTCGGGGTCTTTATTGTTTCTATATGAATTGTGAAATTTTTGTTCTAATTCTGTCACAAATGCCGTTGGTAATTTGATAGGGATCACATTGAATCTGTAGATTGCATTTTGTAGTATAGTCATTTTCACAATACTGATTCTTCCTACCCAGGAACATGGAATATCTCTCCATCTGTTTATGTCATATTTGATTTCTTTCATTATTGTCTTATAATTTTCTGTGTACAGTTCTTTTGCCTCCTTAGGTAGGTTTGTTCCTAGATATTTAATTCTTTTTGTTGTAATGGTGAATAGGATTTATTCCTTAATTTCTCTTTCTCATTTTTCATTGTTAGTATATAGAAATGCAAGTGATTTCTGTGTATTGATTTTGTATCCTGTAACTTTGCTAAATTCACTGGTTAGCTCTAGAAATTTTCTGATACTATGTTTAGGGTTTTCTATGTGCAGTATCATGTCATCTGCAAACAGTGAGAGCTTTATTTCTTCTTTTCTGATCTGGATTCTTTTTATTTTTTTTTCTTCTCTGATTGCTGTAACTAGGACTTCCAGAACTATGTTGAATAATAGTGGTGAAAGTGGACACCCTTGTCTTGTTCCTGATCTTAGGGGGAATGCTTTCAGTGTTTCACCATTGAGAATAATGTTTGCTATAGGCTTACCATATATGGCCGTTACTATGTTAAGGTAAGTTCCTTCTGTGCCCATTTTTTGAAGAGTTTTAATCATAAATGGGTGCTGAATTTTGTCAAAGTTTTTTTTTCTGCCTCCATTGAGATTATCATATGGTTTTTATCTTTCAATTTGTAATATGGTGTACCACATTGATTGATTTGTGTATATTGAAGAATCCCTGCATCCCTGGAATGAACCCAACTTGATTATGGCGTATGAGCTTTTTGATGTGTTGCTGAATTCTGTTTCCTAAAATTTTGTTGAGGATTTTTACATCTATGTTCATCAGTGATATTAGCCTGTAGTTTTTTTGTGCTGTCTTTGTCTGCTATTGGTATCAGGGTGATGGTAGCCTCATAGAATGAGTTTGGAAGTGTTCTTTCCTCTGCAATTTTTCAAAAGAATTTTAGAAGGATAGGCATTAGCTCTTCTCTAAATGTTCGAAAGAATTCTCCGGTGTAGCCATCTGGTCCTGGGCTTTTTTTGGGGGGAGATTTTTGATCACAGCTTCAATTTCAGTGCTTGTGATTGGGTTGTTCATAATTTCTATTTGTTCCTGATTCAGTCTTGAAAGACTGAACTCCTCTAAGAATCTGTCCATTTCTTCCAGGTTATCCATTTTATTGCCATTTAGTTGTTCATAATAGTCTCTTATAATGCTTTGTATTTCTCCATTGTCTGTAGTAACCTTTCCCTTTTCATTTCTAATTTAGTTGATTTGATTCTTCTCTTTTTTCCTTGATGGGTCTGGCTAAAAGGTTTGTCAATTTTGTTTATCTTCTCAAAGCACCAGCTTTTAGCTTGAAAGAGATGGGAATACCAGACCACCTGACCTGCCTCATGAGAAACCTATATGCAGGTCAGGAAGCAACAGTTAGAACTGGACATGGAACAACAGACTGGTTCTAAATAGGAAAAGGAGTACGTCAAGGCTGTATATTGTCATCCTGATCATTTAACTTCTATGCAGAGTACATCATGAGAAACGCTGGGCTGGAAGAAGCACAAGCTGGAATCAAGATTGCCAGGAGAAATATCAATAACCTCAGATATGCAGATGACACCACCCTTAATGGCAGAAAGTGAAGAGGAACTAAAAAGCCTCTTGATGAAAGTGCAAGTAGAGAGTGAAAAAGTTGGCTTAAAGCTCAACATTCAGAAAACGAAGATCATGGCATCTAGTCCCATCACTTCATGGGAAATAGATGGGGAAACAGTGGAAACAGTGTCAGACTTTATTTTTTGGGGCTCCAAAATCACTGCAGATGGTGACTGCAGCCGTGAAATTAAAAGACGCTTACTCCTTGGAAGAAAAGTTATGACCAACCTAGATAGCATATTGAAAAGCAGAGACATTACTTTGCCAACAAAGGTCCATCTAATCAAGGCTGTGGTTTTTCCTGTGGTCATGTATGGATGTGAGAGTTGGACTGTGAAGAAAGCTGAGCACCGAAGAATTGATGCTTTTGAACTGTGGTGTTGGAGAAGACTCTTGAGAGTCCCTTGGACTGCAAGGAGATCCAACCAGTCCATCCTAAAGGAGATCAGTCCTGGGTGTTCATTGGTAGGACTGATGCTGAAGCTGAAACTGCAGTACTTTGGCCACCTCATGCGAAGAGTTGACTCATTGGAAAAGACTCTGATGCTGGGAGGGATTGGGGGCAGGAGGAGAAGGGGACGACAGAGGATTAGATGGCTGGATGGCATCACCGACTCGATGCACATGAGTTTGGGTGAACTCCGGGAGCTGATGATGGACAGGGAGGCCTGGTGTGCTGCGATTCATGGGGTCGCAACGAGTGGGACACGACTGAGCGACTGAACTGAACTGAATCTTTACTATTGTTTCAATTTTTAAAAATTTATTTCTGTTTGGATGGAATGTCCTGAAGGTATCAATGAGCTCCATCTCATCTAATGTACCATTTAAGACTTGTGTTTCCTTATTAATTTTCTGTTTTGATGATCTGTCCATTGGTGTGAGTGGGGTGTTAAAGTCTCCTACTATTATTGGGTTACTGTCAGTTTCTCCTTTTATGTCTGTTAGTGTTTGTCTTATGTATTGAGGTGCTCCTATGTTGTGTGCATAGATATTTACAGTTGTTATGTCTTCCTCTTGGATTGATCCCTTGATCATTATGTAGTTGTCCTTCCTTATCTCTTGTAATCTTCTTTATTTTAAGGTGTATTTTGTCTGATATAAGGATTTTGACTCCAGCTTTCTTTCACTTCCCATTTGCATGGAATATATTTTTCCATCCTTTCACTTTCAATCTATATGTGTCTTTAGGTCTGAAGTGAGTTTCTTGTAGACAGCATATATATGGGTCTTGTTTTGTATCCATTCAGTTAGTCTGTGTCTTTTGGTTGGAGCATTTAATCCATTTGAAGTAATTATTGATATATATGTTCCTATTGCCATTTTCTTAATTGTTTGCAGTTGATTTTGTAGATCTTTTTCCTTCTCTTGTATTTCTTGACTATATAAGTCCCTTTAACATTTGTTGTAAAGCTTGTTTGGTGGTACTAAATTCTCTTAACTTTTGCTTGTCTGAAAAGCTTTTGATTTCTCCATCAATTTTGAATGAGATCCTTGCTGGGTACAGTAATCTTGGTTGTAGATTTTTCCCTTTCAGTACTTTAAATGTATACTACCATTCCCTTCTGACCTGCAGAGTTTCTGCTGAAAGATCAGCTGTTAAGCATTTGGAGTTTCCCTTGTATGTTAATTGTTGCTTCTCCCTAACTGCTTTTAATATTCTTTCTTTGTGTTCAGTCTTTGTTAGTTTGATTAGTATGTGTCTTGATCTGTTTCTCCTTGGGTTTGTCCTGTATGGGACTCTTTGTGCCTTTTAGACTTCATTGACTATTTCCTTTTCCATGGTGGGGAAATTTTCAACTATAATTTCTTCAAAAATATTCTCATACCCTTTCTTTTACTCTTCTTCTTCTGGGACCCCTATAATTCAAATGTTGGTGTGTTTGATATAGTCCCACAGGTCTCTGAGACTGTCCTCAGGTCTTTTCATTCTTTTTACTTTATTCTGCTCTTCAGAAGTTATTTCCATCATTTTATCTTCCAACTCACTAATTCTTTCTGCTTCAGATATTCTGCTATTGATTAATTTCAGTAATTGTGTTGTTTGTCTCTGTATGTTTATTCTTTAATTCTTCTAGGTCTTTGTTAATTGATTCTTGCATTTTCTCCATTTTGGTTTCAAGGTTTTTGATCATCTTTACTATCATTATTCTCAATTCTTTTTCAGGTAGTTTGCCTATTTCCTCTTCATTTATTTGGACTTCTGTATTTCTAGTTTGTTTCTTCATTTGTGCAGTATTTCTCTGCCTTTTCATTATTATTTTTTTTAAGTTATTGTGTTTCAGGTCTCCTTTCCCAAGCTTCAAGGAAAGTTGAATTCTTTCCTTAAAGAAGGTTGAATTCTTTCTTCCTTTTGGTTTCTGCCCTCCTAAGATTGGTGCAGTGGTTTGTGTGAGCTTTGTATAGGGTGAGATTTGTGCTGAGTTTTTGATTGGTTGTTTGTGTTTCCTCTGATGGGCAAGGCTGAGTGAGGTGGTGGTCCTGTCTGCTAATGATTGGGTTTGTATTTTTGTTTTGTTTTTTGTTTAGATGAGGCGTCCTGCACAGGGTGCTACTGGTGGTTGTGTGATGCAAGGTCTTATATTCAAGTGGTTTCCTTTGTGTGAGTTCTCACTATTTGATACGCCCTAGGGCTAGTTCTCTGGTAGTCTAGGGTCTTGGAGTCAGTGCTCCTACTCCAAAGGCTAAGGGTTTGATCTCTGGTCAGGAACAAAGATTCAACAAGTGACTCATTATGGCATTAAGTGACATTAAAACATATATCCAAAAACGAGAAACCAAAGATGAACCCCAGACAAATGGCAGTTACAAAGTCAGGCAAATAATAATTAAAATGATGGACTATACACACGTATATATACACCTATGAGCAAAATGAAAAAATAAAGTACAGTAGATTGACCCAGTGAACAATGGAAATCAAAAATTATATTTACCAGTTAAGAACAAAACTACCTTAAGCACACACTGAAAAACAAAACTAAAGCAAGGTGCCAAGTGGGGAATAAAGCAATAAAACCAAAACTAACAAATATGTTGAGAGGAAAGAAAAGAGAAAGAAAGAATAGATATGCAAAGTAAATAGAGTTAGATGAAGAAGATTTATATACATTAAAGATTAACTGCAAGGGGAAAAGAACAGTAGGAAAGGCAAACAAAGGAATAAATATAGAAAAAATATCAGGTTTGAAAAAAACTAAAAAATGTAAATTATAAAAAAGAAAAGGAAAAAAACAGAAGAAAGGAAAAAGGGAGAAAAAAGGGAAAACTCCAGAGAACTGCAAAAGCCCAATGTAGAGGCAGAGGTTTATAACAACAATAGAAAGTGTGACTGAATATACACATATACATATACACTCATGAGCAAAGTGAAAACAGTCCAACAAAAATAAAGTACAGTAGATTGACCCAGCGAACAAAGGAAACCAAAAATTTTATCTACCGGAACAAAACTTATTCAAGCATGAACTAGAAAATAAAACTAAAGCAAGGTGCCAATTGGGGAAGAAAGCAATGAAAATAAAACTAACAAATATATTGAGAGGAAAGAGAAAGAAAAAGAAAGAATAGATACACAAAGTTAAAGGTAAAGAAGATTTACATATGTTAAAGTATAACTGCAAGGGGAAAAGAACAGTAGGAAAAGCAAAGAAAGGAATAAATGTAGAAAAAAATAATAGGCTTTAAAAGTTAAAAATTAAAATTAAAGAAAAGAAAAAAAAGAGGAAAACTCCACAGAACTTCAAAAGCCCAACGTACAGGCATAGATTTATGACAACAATAAAAAATGTGACTGAGGAAAAAAAAAGCTCAAAAGCTTAATTGGATTTCTTAATGCCAATAAAATCGACAACTACAACAGAGGGGGAAAAATCCTATAAAATCTACAGAACAGGTCAAAAAATAAGAATAATAAATGTTTTTCTTTAGTCACTGCTGTCAGAGTCCTTTCCCTCACTAGGGGTCACAGTCCACCTCACCTCCCTAGGATGCCCTCCAGCACTGTGCTGATCTCTGGACCTGCTGAGGGGGCAGCTCAGATTCTAATCTGGTCCTACTCCTGTGTGTTCTTGCCTCCAATGTCCACAGCTATCAGAGCTTGTGTGTTTTCTTTTGTGGGAGCTCTCAATGGCCTTTTAAATATTCCATCGACACAGAGTATGCTTAGTTGATCATGTGGATTTAAATGCAGCTTGTACACCTGATAGGAAGGTTTTGGGTCTTCTTCCTTAGCCACACTGCCCATGGGTTTCAATTGTGGTTTTATTTCCACTTCTACATGTGGGTCGTCCACTGGAGTTTAGCTCCTGAGGCTGCCCTGGAAGGCTTGGGTTTGCCCCTATGAGAGCCAGGTATGGAGGTGGTGCAGCTGCTTGGGTCTCAGGGGTTCTGGCAGCAGCAGGTAGTTGGGGGGTGCGCGGCTAGGGCAGCAGGAAATATAGTGCTCTAGAAGGGTATGGCAACCAGTAATGGCCAATATGCTCCAGTATTCTTACCTGGAGGACCCCCTCTCTGACAGAGAAGGCTGGCAGGCCACAGTCTATGGGGTCACAAAGAGTCAGGCACGACCAAAGTGACCCTGTGTGCATAGATGCAAGACTTTTTTTTGTCTGTGGCACTTCTGCCCCAGTGAGAGTTGAGCGTAAAGGTGGTGCAGCTGCTTGGCTTGAAGGGACCCTGGCGGTGCCAAGTGTTCAAAGACAGACTGCTTCCACGGCAGGAGTTATGGCCCTATCAGAGCCTTTTTTTCAAGCTTCTTGTAGCTGGTGATCAGAAGGCCTCTTTGGCCAGTCTTTCTCCATAGCTCCATCCCTTCAAGCACTTAGAGGGTCCTTCTCTGTTGTTCGGCACGTCAGGCACATAGAAGGGCCCCCCTGGCTGGGTTCCTACTCTGTAGATGGGTGTGTCAGGCACTTGAAGGAGCACCCTGGGTGTGGTCCCACTCTGTAGTTCAGTGTGTCTGGCATTTGATGGGCAGGCTGTCTATTGTTCAGCTGCTGATGCTGGCCTGTGGGGAGAGAGAGGCTATGGTGATGGCTCTACCCTCCATGCGTGACTCAGTAGTATCGCCTTGCTTCCATGGCTTCCTAGCTTTCTTCCACCAGCATTTCCCACCACGATCTCCTCCCTCACATCCCCTCGATCCGTCTCTCCACAGTCAACAGCAGCCCCCACCCTGGGATTGCTCCCAAATCCCTAAACTCCAGCTCCCAGCTGCTGTGCCTTCCAGGAGACCAGTGTTCCTGTCCCAGGTATGTATGGCTTCGGCAAGGACTGTCTGATTCTCATTCCATTTAGGCTGCCACAGATCAGCTGTTTCACACTCAGCTTTAAATATTTCTCTTCTGACTCAGACAATTGCCCTGCTGTGGGGATCGGACCCCTGCTTCAGTCCCCCCACCCACTGAGGGCAGGTCCAGTCCTACCAACACTCCTGTTTTTCCCCCTTGTTCCTTCATCCTACTGAGTGTTGTGTGCTTGTGTATATTCTTTTCCACTGGTCAGGTTCTCCTGTCTGCTGTCAGCTGATGTTCTGCATGCACTTCTGTGTCTGAAGGTATATTCCTGATGTGTCTGTGGAGAGAGATGTACTCCACGTCCACCTACTCCTCCACCATCTTGTTTGCCTCTGTTTTTTAATATCCTGTCAAGGTTAGTCATAGCCTCTTTTCCAAAGAGCATGTGTCTTTATTTCATGGCTGCAGTCACCATCTGCAATGATTTTGGAGCCCAGAAAAATAAAGTCTCTCAGTGTTTCCACTGTTTCCCCATCTACTTGCCATGAAGTGATGGGACTGGATGCCATGATCTTAGTTTTCTGAATGTTGAGTTTTAAGCCAGATTTTTAGTTTCCTCTTTCACTTTCATCAAGAGGCTCTTTAGTTCTTCTTTGCTTTCTGCCATAAGGGTGGTGTCATTTGCATATCTGAGGTTATTGATATTTCTCCCTGTAATCTTGATTCCAGCTTGTGCTTCATCCAGTCCAGCATTTCACATGATGTACTCGGCATAGAAGTTAAGCAAGCAGGGTGACAATATACAACCTTGATGTACTCCTATTTGGAACCAGTCTGTTGTTCCATGTCCAATTCTAACTGTTGCTTCTTGACCTGCATACAGATTTCTCAGGAGACAGGTTAGATGGTCTGGTATTCCCATCTCTTGAAGAATTTTCCAGTTTGTTGTGATCCACACAGTCAAAGGCTTTGGTGTAGTCAATAAAGCAGAAGTAGATGTTTTTTTCTGCAACCGTCTTGCTTTTTCGGTGATCCAGTGGATGTTGAGAATTTGATCTCTGGTTCCTCTGCCTTTTCTGAATTCAGCTTGAACATCTGGAAGTTCACAGTTCACATACTGTTGAAGTCTGGCTTGGAGAATTTTGAGCATTACTTTGCTGGCGGGTGAGATCTGGATCTCAAAATATTTGCTTTTGCATGTTCATTGCAGCATTCAAAATAGCTAAGATGTGGAAACAATAGAAATGTCCATCGATACATAAGTGGATATAGAAAATGTGGTATATACATACAATAGGGTACTATTTCACATTAAAAAAGAGATTCTGCCACATGTGACAACATGGATGAACCTTGAGGACATTATGCTAAGTGAAATAAGCCAGACACAGAAAGGCAAATAGTACATGATTCCACTTATATGAGGTATCTAAAATAGTCAAATTTATAGAATCAGAGAGTGGAATGGTGGTTTCCTAGAGCCAAGGGTGGGGAGAGAAAATGTGGTTACTAATCAACAGGCATTAAATTTCACTTAAGCAATATTAGGACTTCCATGGTGGCTCAGATGGTAAAGCGTCTGTCTACAATGTGGGAGACCCGGGTTCAATCCCTGGGTCAGGAAGATCCCCTGGAGAAGGAAATGGCAACCCACTCCAGTACTATTTGCCTGGAAAATCCTGTGGATGGAGGAGCCTGGTAGGCTACAGTTCATGGGGTCACAAAGAGTCAGACACGACTGAGCAACTTCACTTCACTTCTTCTTCTAAGCAATATAAGTTCTAGAGATCTGCTATAGAAGATATATAGTCAAAAATAATGTGTTGTACACTTAAAATTTAAGAGGGTGAGTCGCATGTTATGAGTTCTAACCACAGTAAAATAAAATTAAGGGAGAAAACCCTCCTGGGATTTTTGTTTTGATTGGATTAAATCTAAAAATGAGTTTAGGGAGAACTTTCCTTTACTATATTGAATCTTCCAATCTATGAATATGGTATATATCTCCACTAATTTAGGTCTTTAATTTTTCTTGGTAATATTTTATAGTTTT
Source organism: Bubalus kerabau (assembly GCF_029407905.1). Lineage (NCBI taxonomy): Eukaryota > Metazoa > Chordata > Mammalia > Artiodactyla > Bovidae > Bubalus > Bubalus kerabau. The sequence continues at coordinate 95,738,321 of NC_073647.1, read as the reverse complement.
CTATGTATGGTACTTGTACATCTTTCATTAGATTTATTTTAAGACATTTTATATTTTTGAAGCCATTTAAAATGTTATCTGCAGTTGATGCTGTGATCCATTTCCTAAGTCCATGTCTTGGTTGAAGAAAATTGTCTCAAGGACAGTTGTCTCATCTCCCAAGGAGATGCTTCCTTGCATTATCATGCATCCAGTGCCTGATTAATGAGGAGGTATAAAGGCTTGCCTTTTACTCCCCAAATACAGAAACCTTTGAAAGGCCATATTAGCTCCAGAGCTATCTATAACTTTGCCTAGGGTCTTTTGGAGATTGTTTTTTCCCCCATATACATATATATATATATATTTTTTAATCTCTTATACATATGTTGATCCCCAAAGCACTTTCTAATAAAAGTAGTGCTTGATAAACTATGTCACCCAGTCTGCTTCACAGGAAAACCAACCTGGGACCATATAATTTTAAAACTTCATTTTAAAATTGCTTCTGGCGTATGCCTAGAAATATAGTTTCTGTTCAATATTGGCTTTGTATACAGCAGTATACAAAGTATACAAAAAAAAAATTGTGTTGAACTCATAGTACTAACAAACTATCTGTAGGTCTTGTGTTTTTTCTATGTATACCATCACACCTTTTATGAAAAATGATGTTTTATCTTTTTATTTTTTCCTCTCCAATATCTACACGTAAGATTTTTTTCTTACCTTATTGCACTGGCTTGAACCTTCAGAAAAATGCTGTTTAGGAACAGTAATAGCACGACAGAGGGAAGGAAAAAAAAAGAAATAGTAATAAGATGCATCTTTGTCCTATTCCCAATCTAAGAGGGAAAAGCATTTAATGTTTCACCTCCATAATGTATGCTATAGTTTTAAGTTTTTTCTAGTTATTTATCACTTTAAAAGTTCTTTTTTAGAACTGGTTTACTGAGAGTTTTGTTATAATCATAAATGGAAATAGCATTTTATCAAATGGTTTTCCTGCATCTATTGAGATAATCATATAACTTTTCCCATTTAATATAGTGTTTAATGTAGTGTTAAAACAATTTTACACTTGTGGGATAAACCTAGTCTTGCTATTTTATTTATTTAGGACTTTTGGTTTATTGTATAATTAAATCAAATTGTCATATTTCTTCTCATATATGAAGTGCAAAGCCTAGAAATTAAGGCTTTCATGTTCATATAGAATCACCTGTAATAATCCTGTTTGTTTAAAGAATATCCATTGCAAACATTTACAGTGGTTGATAGTCCACATTATCTCCTATCTTTTGCTACATTCAGCATTTCCCTGAGCTCCATCCTAAGCTCTGATATGTAATTTCATAATTCTGTTTGAAATACATACTGTTATTTATTTTTCTTGATTTCATTTAGCTTTATACATTTCTGATTATCTGAATATTTTCTTCATAAAACTGTCATCAAAAAAGAGATTACTTCACTTTGCTTCAGTGTTCAAGTTTGTTTTTCTTTTTGCCAACTTTGCTTCAGTTGTCCTAAATATGATGTATTATTTATTTTATATATTGCTAGATTTGATTTGCTAAAATTTCATTTAGGATCTTTGCATCTATGTACATGATTGAGATTAGCATGTAGTTTTCCTTCCTTATCAGTCTTGGACAAGGTTAAAATGTTCCAATAAGATTAGTTGAAAGTATTTCATTTCTACTTTTTGTCTGTAAGAGTTTATGTAATATTGGTAATAATTCTTCCTCAAATGTAGCAAAGCATCTGCGCCTAGAATTTTTTGGGTGGGGGAAAGGGAGATTTTAATCTCTAGATTTTCTATCTTAAAAAACATTTATTTATTTATTTGGCTGCTCCAGGTCTTAGTTGCGGCATGTGAACCCTTAGTTGCAGCATGTAGGATCTAGTTTCCTGACCAAGGATTGAACCCGGGCCCCCTACATTGGGAGCCCAGTATTAGCCACTGGACCACCAGGGAAGTCTCGTTTGCTATGTTAATAGAGATAAGATTTTCAGATTTTATTTAGTTTTTTGGTAAATTGTGTTCTAGAAATTTATTTAGCAAAAAATTTATTCACAGATACAGTTTCATGATATCCTCTGCTGCTGCTGCTGCTAAGTCGCTTCAGTCGTGTCCGACTCCGTGCAACCCCATAGACGGCAGCCCACCAGGCTCCGCTGTCCCTGGGATTCTCCAGGCAAGAACATTTGAGTGGGTTGCCATTTCCTTCTCCAATGCATGAAAGTGAAAAGTGAAAGTGAAGTCGCTTAGTCATATTCGACTCTTTGGGACCCCATGGACTGCAGCCTACGAGGCTCCTCCATCCATGGGATTTTCCAGGCAAGAGTACTGGAGTGGGTCGCCATTGCCTCACTCTTTTCTTAATGATGTGGTAAAATATATGTAACATGAAACTTATCATTATAACCAACCATTTTTATGGTTCAGTGACAGAGAGTACATTCAGAATATGGGTACCCATCGTCACTGTCTGTTTTCAAAACTCTTTCAGTCCTCCCAAACAGAAAATCCATACCCATTAAACAGTAACTCCCTATTTCCCCCTACCTGTGACCACTAGTAGCCTCCATTATACTTTCTGTTTCTTTGAATTTGCCTATTTTAGGTATCTCATATATCAGTGTACTCAACTTGGGCTTCCCAGGGGGCCCAGTGGTAAAGAATCCACCTGTCAATGCAGGAGCTGCGGGAGGTGCAGTTTCCATCCCTGGGCTAGGAAAATCCCCTGGAGGAGAACATGGCAACCCCGCTCCAGTATTCTTTCCAGGATAATCCTATGGACAGAGGAGCTTGGCCATCTACAGTCCATGGGGTCACAAAGGATCAGATACAAGTGACTGAGCATGCACACATTAGTGGAATCATCCAATATTTCTCCTTTTGTGTCTGTGTTATTTCATCAGTGTTGTAGTGTGTATCAGAATTTTATCCTTTTTTTAAATGGCTGAATAATATTTCACTGTGTCTGTATGTGTGTATTTGTGTGTACATCATATTTTGTGTGTGTATTTGTGTGTACACCATATTTTGTTTATCTGTTCATTTGTTGATGGACGTTTTTGGTTGTTTGCATTTTTGGTTTTTGTGAATAATGTTGCTATGAATATTGGCATTCAAGTATGTGTGTCCCTGCTTTTAGTTCTTTTGTGTGAAATTGGTGGATTATATGGTAATTCCGTTTAAATTTTTTGAAGTACTGACAAATTGTTTTCCACAGAGGTTGTGTTTTTTTACATTCCCCCAAGCAATGCACAGTTTCACATCCTACTAACACTTGTTCCAATTTCTCCACATCCTCACCAACACTTGTTATATTTTTATATTTTAAAAAATTACTATCCTAATTGGTATGAAGTCTTTTCTCATTGTGGTTATCATTAGCTGTTTTGAAAACTTTTTTAAAAATAAGATTAGATTCAGAGGAGTTTTACCATGAAGTTGCAAAGAGATCATGTGGCTCTTTTAGCCAGTTTTCCCAGTTGGTTACACTGAATATAACTATCAGTTCAGTTCAGTCACTCAGTCGTGTCCGACTCTTTGTGACCCCATGAACCACAGCATGCCAGGCCTCCCTGTCCATCTCCACTTGCGGAGTCCACCCAAACCCATGTCCATCGAGTCAGTGATACCATCCAACCATCTCATCCTCTGTCATCCCCTTCTCCTCCTGCCCTCAATCTTTCCCAGCATCAGGGTCTTTTCAAATGAGTCAGCTCTTCGCATCAGGTGGCCAAAGTATTGGAGTTTCAGCTCCAGCATCAGTCCCTCCAGTGAACACCCAGGACTGATCTTTAGGATGGACTGGTTGGATCTCCTCGCAGTCCAAAGGACTCTCAAGAGTCTTCTCCAACACCACAGTTCAAAAGCATCAATTCTTTGGTGCTCAGCTTTCTTTATAGTTCAACTCTCACATCCATACATGACCACTGGAAAAACCATAGCCTTGACTAGATGGACCTTTGTTGACAAAGTAATGTCTCTGCTTTTGAATATGCTATCTAGGTTGGTCATAACTTTCCTTCCAAAGAGTAAGTGTCTTTTAATTTCATGGCTGCAGTCACCATCTGCAGTGATTTTGGAGCCCCAAAAAATAAAGTCAGCCACTGTTTCCACTGTTTCCCCATCTATTTGCCATGAAGTGATGGGACCAGATGCCATGATCTTCGTTTTCTGAATGTTGAGCTTTAAGCCAACATTTTCACACTCCTCTTTCAATTTCATCAAGAGGCTCTTGACTTCTTCTTCACTTTCTGCCATAAGGGTGGTGTCATCTGCATATCTGAGGTTATTGATATTCTCCCGGCAATCTTGATTCCAGCTTGTGCTTCTTCCAGCCCAGCATTTCTCATGATGTACTCTGCATAGAAGTTAAATAAGCAGGGTGACAATATACAGCCTTGACGTCCTCCTTTTCCTATTTGGAGCCAGTCTGTTGTTACATGTCCAGTTCTAACTGTTGCTTCCTGACCTGCATACAGGTTTCTCAAGAGGCAGGTCAGGTGGTCTGGTATGCTCATCTCTTTCAGAATTTTCCACAGTTTATTGTGATCCACACAGTCAAAGGCTTTGGCATAGTCAATAAAGCAGAAATAGATGTTTTTTCTGGAACTCTCTTGCTTTTTCGATGATCCAGTGGATGTTGGCGATTTGATCTCTGGTTCCTCTGCCTTTTCGAAAACCAGCTTGAACATCTGGAAGTTCACAGTTCACGTATTGCTGAAGCCTGGCTTGGAGAATTTTAAGCATTATTTTACTAGCGTGTGAGATGAGTGCAGTTGTGTGGTAGTTTGACCATTCTTTGGCATTACCTATCTTTGGGATTGGAATGAAAACTGACCTTTTCCAGTCCTGTGGCCACTGCTGAGTTTTCCAAATGTGCTGGCATATTGAGTGCAGCACTTTCACAGCATCGTCTTTCAGGATTTGAAATAGCTCGACTGGAATTCCATCACCTCCACTAGCTTTGTAACTATAGTACAATATAAAAACCAGAAAACTTTATGTAGATATAAAGTATGTGTATAGTTCTATCATTTTGCTACATGTAGATTTTTGTAGCTACTATTGACAAATACAGAATTGTTTCATCACTGCAGGGATATCCCTTGTACTATTCTTTCTATTCACATCTCCCATTCCCTGTTATTTCTGACCTCTGGCAACTAATCTCTTCTCCATCTCTATAATTTTGTCATTTTGGGAATACTATATAAATGAAATTATACAGTATGTTAACATTTTGAGGTTGGCATTTTTTCTCTCAGTATAGTGCCCTTGAGATCCATGCCAGTTGATATATGTATTATTAGCATTTTGTGTACTATAGTGTGTTTAAATCTTTAACTTCTAATCTGTATGACCTATAGTGTTTCCCCTTTTCATTCCTGATATTGATTGTAAGTGTATGCGCTCCTTTTTCTTGGTTAGTCTTACAAAAGATTTATCAGTTTTATTAGTTGATTCACACTATGGATTGTTTGATTTCTGTTTCATTAATTTCTGCTATTTTTAAATTTTTCTTATTTCTAGTTTCTTTGGCTTTACTGGTTTTAAAAGAATCTAATTTCTTGAGAAGATGCCTAAATCATCCTTCTTTTCTAATATCTGCATTTTTAGAATATAAATTTCTAAGCACAGTTTTAACATGTCATGTAAGTTTTTTTATGATTTTTTTTTGATGTGGACCATTTTTAAAGTCTTTATTGTATTTGTTATAATATTGCTTCTGTTGTATGTTTTGGTTTTATGTCTAACCTTCTGCAATTAGGGAAAATCTCTGTATGATTTAAAGTACTTGTGTATTTAGAGATTAGATCTGATAGAGTGCCTGAAGAATTAGGGACAGAGGTTCATAACCTTGTACAGGAGACAGTGACCAAAACCATCCCCAAGGAAAAGAAATGCAAAAAGACAAAATGGTTGTCTGAGGAGGCTTTAAAAATAGTGGAGAAAAGAAGTGAAATGCAAAGGAGAAAAGAAGATATGCCCATCTGAATGCAGAGTTCCAAAGAATAGCAATGAAAGATAAGAAAGCCTTCCTCAGTGATCAGGGCAAAGAAATAGAGGAAAACAATAGAATGGGAAAGACTAGCGATCTCTTCAAGAAAAGTAGAGATGCCAAGGGAACATTTCATGCAAGGATGGGCACAATAAAGGATAGAAATGATATGGACCTGACAGAAGCAGAAGAGATTAAGAGGTGCAAGAATACACAGAACTGTACAAAAAAGGTCTTAATGGCCCAGTTAACCACTATGCTTTGATCACTCACCTAGAGCCAGACATCCTGGAGTATGAAGTCAAGTGGGCCTTAGGAAGCATTACTATGAACAAAGCTAGTGGAGGTGATGGAATTTCATCTGAGCTATTTCAAATCCTAAAAATGATGCTATGAAAGTGCTGCGCTCAATATGCCAGCAAATTTGGAAAACTCAGCAGTGGCCACAGGACTGGAAAAGTTCAGTTTTCACTCCAATCACAGAAAAGGGCAGTGACAAAGAATGTTAAAACTACTGCACATTGTGCTCAGTTCACATGCTAGCAAGGTAATGCTCAAAATCCTTCAAGCTAGATTTCAGCAGTACATGAACTAAGAACTTCCAGATGTACAAGCTGGATTTAGAAAAGGCAGAGGAACCAGAGATCAAATTGCCAACATCCAGTGGATCATAGAAAAAGCAAGAGAGTTCCAGAAAAACATCTGCTTCACTGACTATGCTAAAGCCTTTGACTGCGTGGATCCCAACAAATTTGTGGAAATTCTTAAAGAGATGGGAATACCAGACCACCTTACTTGCCTCCTGAGAAACCTGTATGCAGGTCAAGAAGCAACAGTTAGACTGGACATAGAACAACAAACTGGTTCAAAATTGGGAAAGGAATATATCAGAGCTGTATATAGTCACCCTGCTTATCTAAATTCTTTGCAGAGTACATCATGAGAAATGCTAGACTGGATGAAGCACAAGCTGGAATCAAGCTGCTGGGAGAAATATCAATAACTTTAGATATACAGATGACACCACCCTAATGGCAGAAAGCAAAGAGGAACTAAAGAGCCTCTTGATGAAGGTTAAAGAGGAGAGTGAAAAAGTTGGCTTAAAACTCAACATTCAAAAAACTAAGTTCTTGCATCTGGTCCCATCAGTTCATGGCAAATAGATGGGGAAACAATGAAAACAGTGACAGACTTTACTTTCTTGGGCTCCAAAATTACTGTGGACGGTGACCACAGCCATGAAATTAACAGATGCTTGCTTCTTGGAAAAAATGATGACAAACCTAGATATTATATTAATAAGCAGAGATCACTTTGCTGACGAAGGTCCATCTAGTCAAAGCTATGGTTTTTCCAGTGGTCATGTATGGATGTGAGAGTTGGACTAAAAAGAAGGCTGAGCACTGAAGAATTGGTGCTTTTGAGCTGTGGTGTTGGAGAAGACTCTTGAGAGTCCCTTGGACTGCTAGGAGATCCAACCAATCAATCCTAAAGGAAATCAGGCCTGAATATTCATTGGAAGGACTGATGTTGAAGCTGAAACTCAGATACTTTGGCCATTTAATGGAAAGAACTGACTCATTCGAAAAGACCCTGGTGCTGGGAAAGATTGAAGGCAGTAGGCGAAGAGGAAGACAGAGGATGAGACGGTTGGATGGCATCACCAGTTCAATGGACATGAGTTTGAGCAAGCTCTGCAAGTTGGTGATGGACAGGGAGTCGGACACAACTGAGTGACTGAACTGACTGACAAATTTAGTACTGTTACAACTTCCTGTTTAATTGTACTTTCTATTATGAAATGTCCCTCTTTATCTGTAGTAATACTTTTTACCTTAAAGTCTATACTGCTTGATATTAATACTACTTTTTTTCATACACCATTTGCATGATATATCTTCCATCTTTGAAAAATTTAACTTTTTTGTTGTAGACTGATCTCTTGTAAATACAGTTTCCTTTTTAAATTCAGGTTGTTTCTTTTAACTGGCACATTTAATTAATTTTAATTAATGTAATTAATTATATATTGCCTTTAAATATGCCACATATTGTTTGCATTCTACTCATCTTACCTGTTCTATGAACCTTTTCTCTCCTTATTGCATTCTTTTGGATATTTTTACTAACATTTTTTAATGTTTTTTTAACTTTATAGATATATATCCTTTTACCATTGGCTTAATAGATATCCTAAAGATTACAACATGCATACTTATTATACTTTAACTCCATTTACCCCCTGGTATCCATATGCTATTGTTGTTTTGTAATTTAATTATCTATATAATTTAAACTGTACATGACATTGTTGTTTTATCAAGATCCCCCATGTGTCTACCCTTTTCTTTGCTCTTTATTCCTTCTTCTCAAGTTTCTGTCTGGCATAATTTCCTTCTGCTTAATAATACCTATTAAAATTCCTTTTTGTGTGTGTCTGCTGATGATTTTTTTGTTTTTGTTTATCTGAAAATATGTCTTTATTTCACCTTCATTTTTGAATGACATTTTTATGGCGTATAGAATTCTATATTAGCAGTTATTTTTCTTTCAGTGTTTTGAAGCTACCCTGTCCCATCTTATGGCTGCTACTATTTGTGCTGGGAAATAAGCCGAAATTTTTATATTTACCTCTTTGAAGGTAATGTGCCTTTTTCTGTTGCTGTTTTTAATGTTTCTGCTGATCTTTGGGTTTTAGTCATTTATCATGATGTGCTTAAATGTGACTTTCTTTATATTTATCTTCATTGGAATTCAAAGAACTTGAATCTGTCACTTGATCATTTTTGTCAGTTTTGAAACATTCTCAGTTATTATCTCTTTAAGTGTTGTTCCTTCCTTATTCTATTTTGTCCTTTTTAAGATTGAGTTACAACCTCTTTAAGAAATTTTCTCTGTATCTCTGATGTCTCTTAAACAATTTTTTCTAAATTCCATCCTTTCTTTTCTTTGTATTTCATTCTGTATATTTTTTCTGACTTCTCTCATTAGCTTTGTCTAACCTGTTAAATTAACCCTCTTAATTTTACTTCTGACGTATTTTTTATTTCTAGACTTTCCATTTGTTTTTTTAAATACTGTTCATTTCTTTGCCATAACTTATAATTTAGTCTTTTCTTCTGTTGAACTTACTAAGCATAATTATTTAAAGTTTTTCATGTGTCAAGTCCATTATGTGAATCCTTTAAGGTATATTTCTGTAGTCTGTTTCTGTTGATTGTCTATCACTTTTCCTTGTTCCTCATATGCCTGGTTATTTTTGGTTGAGTGGTGGACACTGTATATGAAAAACTATAGTAGAGATGGTTTGAGGCCTCAGTTGTTTTTAGTTTTATTCAGAAAGTAGGATTTATGCTCACTTTTGGCAGGTGGTTTTGGGCAGTAAGAATCCCATTACCATCTTAATCCAGTCTGAGACTGAGATAATTTGAAGCTGTCCTTTATTTTAGACTTCCTTTAGGTATCTTTCCTTTCTCAGTTGGAACCAAACATCTGAGGACTTTTTTATGGTTGCCCCTCATGATGTGTCCTGAATTCCTAATTCTGCCATTTTAGTGCCATGAGCCTATCCAAAGCTCTGCTTTCTCTAAGCTGACTCCTCTGTGATGAGCCAGTTATCTAAGAAGAAATAGAGCCTCTCTGAGTTTTCTTTCTGTGCTGAATCTTGGCTCTATAACACTTCATTGCATTGTTAGAACTTGGATGCCTTTGTGTGTGTGTGTGTGTGTGTGTGTGTGTGTGTGTGTATATATATATAAAATTTATATTCTATCCCTCTTATTGTTTCTAGCAGGAAATTTGGTCTGAATTACTTAGTCTTCCATTTCTAGAAGCAGCATCAGTTAATCATTCCTTCAACAAATATTGATCATCTCCTATGTATCAGGCACTGTACAAAACAGTGAAGAGGCAACTGTTGAATTTGTTAGAGAGGAATGTTGCCATCATAGTGTTTATAGTCAAGTGAACAGGCAATTATAATATAATATGATAATGCATCGATAAGGTTAATTATAAGATCTGGAGCACTAAGAAGGAGTTCTTGACCCAGCATTTTCTGAGCTTAGACCTGAAAATAAGTAAGAATTATCTATGGTAAGACTGTTTTAGGTAGAAGGATTAAAATGCAAAGACTTGGAGGTGAGAGATAACATAGCATATTCAGGGAACAGAAAACTCAGTTTCTATAAAGCAGTAGTTACCAAGACAGTGTGTTACTGGCAAAAAGATAGGCATATAAATCAGTGGAATAGAATTATTTGTTTGTAAACAACCCTTACATTAATGGTCAATTAATTTTTGACAAATGTACAGACATTTCATTGGGAGAAAAAATACTCTGTTCAACAAATGGTGCTGGAACATTTGGACATCCACATGCAAAGAGATAATCTTAGATCCTCATAATGCACCATATCCCAAAGTTAAATCAAAATGTCTGATAGGCTCAAATGTAAGTGCCAAAAGAATAACAATTTTAGAGGAAAATATAGGAGATAATCTTTCAGATTTTGAACTGGACAAGGATTTCTTAGCTAGAACACTGCAAATACAGTCCAAAAAATGATAAATTAATAAACTGGGCCTCATCAAAATATAAAAACTTTTGTTTATCAAAAGAAACATTAGTAAATAAACATAACAGACTAGGAGAAAATGTTTGCAACATAGATATTCAATAAAGAATTCATATCCAAGATTTACAAAGGACTCTTGGAATTACAACAATAAGAAGATCACTGAAATTTTACAAAATGGGCAAAGGAAACAAATATTTCAGCACAGAGGATATTCAAATAGCTAAGTAAAAACTTCATGAAAAGATGCTCAATGTCATGATCTATCAGGAAAGTGCAAATTAAAACCACATTGGAGATAAATACCTTATGATCTCTCTTATATGTGGAATCAAAACAAAAACAAGCTCAAAAATGTTGAGAACAGATTGATTGCTGCCAGAAGCAGAGATTGGTCACTGCCAGAAGCAGGGGGTGGGTATGGGTGAAATGAGTGAAGACAGTCAACAGAAAGAATCCTCTAGTTATGAAATGAATAGGTCCTGGGAGATATAATGTACAGCATGGCAACTATAGTTTATAATACTATATTGTATGTTTGAAAGTAGATCTTAAAAGTTCTCATCATAAGAAAAAAAATTCTGTAACTATGTATAGTGATAGATGTTAGCTAGACTTACTGTGGTGATCAATTTACAAATTTATATACAAATATTAAATCATGTCGTACAGCTGAAACTAATGTTGTATGTCAATTGTAACTCAATTTAGTATTTTTTTTTTGAAAACTACAATGTAGTTACCATCTCACATTCACTAGAATGAAAAAATAAGGAGCAGAGGTGTAGAAAAGTAGAAAACTTCATACACTGCTGGTGGAAATGTAAAATGATGCAACTGTTTTGGAAAACAGCTTGGCAGTTCCTTATGACCCAGCAATTCTACTCCTAGGTATATACCAAAGATAATTGAAAATATGTGGACAAGTGTTCCTAGCAGCATTATTCATGATAACCAAAAAGTGGACTCAACCCAAATGTCCAATGGGTAAGCAAAATGAGGCATAATATTCTCTACAATGGAATATTATTCAATTGTAAAAGAAATGTAGTACAGATACATGCTAAAACATAGATGAACCCCAAAAATATTGCACTAAGTGAAAGAAACCAGCCATAAAAAAAACAACGTATGATTCCATTTATGTGAAATGTCCGAAACAGGCAAATATGTGGAGACAAAAGTTAGTGGATACCTGGTGGAGGAAATGGGGATTAAGTGAATATAAGCCTGTTATTTTAAAATGTGTAAGGCACATACAATATGGTCAATAAATGTGTAAGAGGTGTTGGTTGTTTCTGATGCCTATTTTTAGAAGAAGAGAATGTTCAAAATTGTTCACCCCAATTACCCTCAGATTTATCTCCTGCTAATCGATGTGTCCAGGACCCCAACCCAATATCAACTCAGGAAGACGCTCCAAGGGTTGAGGTTTGGTCATGCACAATTTTAAGAATTTGTGGACAGAGGAGCCTGGCGGGCTACAGTCCATAGGGTCACAAAGAGTCGGACACAACTGAAGTGACTTAGCGCGCATAGGTGATTCTGGTGTATTTAGGGTGAGAATCTTTGACTCATGGAATTGTGCATGTGTATGGTTAGAAGCTAGAGTGCATATGGGCCAAATGGCTACTTGTATTAGGGTGGGCATACAGTAATCAGGAATCTTGGCCCATAAACTAAAAAAAAAAAAGAAAAAAAATTGGAGTCTTGGCCCAGAATGACCTCTTTCTGTTTCTCTTTTACTCTCATTCTGTCTGAAATAGCTAGCTATTCCAAAGTCCTACTAAGAACCTTTTCCAGATTTGTAGGGTTAACATATATTATGCAGATCATCTATTGCAGTGGTTCTTAACCAAGGGTACATAGTTGTCTTACCCTGGGAACCTTTTCAAAATGCATATGTCCCTGGCCACACACTCAGACATATGTCATCAGAGTTTTTCGAGTAGTACCATGAGCATTTATTGTTTGGAAAAAAGACTGCAGGTGATACCATGCTCATTTCATTTGAGAATTAATGCTCTAAAGGAAGAAATGAAGGAAAGAGTATAAAGGAGATAACATTTGGTTCCCTGCGACTAACCTCAGCTCTTCTGTTATGGATTATGAAGTCTTTATCATCTGTGATACTGGGACTGACTACTGGATTGTGAGCTTGGGTGGTAGTGAGTGTTTAATGAACATCTCTCTGTAGAACACCATTTTGGAAATCTATTGATAAACTGTCTTTGAGGGAGAGAGGAATTTCAGTTGCCAATTTCTCAGCTAGATAATAGTCTTGTGTGCTTGGGATAGCCAAGGGAGGAGGGTGATTCTTTGTCTCCTGCGGCTTCCTGGGGACTCCCCTGCTGCTTGCTGCTGAAATTACTTTAAAACTATAGGCTGCTGAGTAAACTTCCCCATGCACATCCACCTGTTAGTGGGCCTGCACTTCAGAGATGAAGAGTAATTTTTGGGGGAATGATGCATACAGCATAGGTTGAAACTTAACAGGCACAATGAAATTGATTTTCAGAAGACTACTTCTGAATTTTATTTTGTGGTTTGTGGATCATTATTCTTGTTTCATCCTGCCATATTAATGGTCTACAAGGGCAGCAATAGCTTGAACATTTGTAAGGTTTTGGATCAATCCACATGGCTCTGTGCTAGGGGCATTCCATGCTTCTAATGCGCTTTTTGCTGTGTAGTCTACTCAGTCTGGGGAAACTCTGAGGCTTTCTTTTATGGAAGAAGGTTCTTAACACTTGTCGGGGTTAGACTGAGAAGAAGGAAGAGCAGTAGAGCTGAGGAGTTCCCTTGACTCAACCACCACTTCACTGAGCTTGTATTATGTACAAGACACGTTACTAGTGGGGCTTCTATTCCTTAAAGCTCATTTAGCTAACAGAGTCAACCAAGGAGTACAAACCTATGTTGTTCTTTCTTTTTTTGGCCATGTCATGTGGCATGCGGAATCTTACTTCCCCATCCAGCAATTGAATCCACAACCCCTGAATTGAGAGCATGGAGTCTTAACCACTGGATCACCAGGGAATTCAAACCTATGTCATTGTTAATGATGTTAGACAAATCTTTTTGGTGCTGTTTATTTCTGCTTGGATTTCCAGCTGACACCTCAAATTCAGTAAGTTAAACTGAAGTCATCTTCATTCTTCCCCACTTCGTACCCACCCCAGCCTCCTGCACACTGACTTTTACAAAATTAAATCCAAGTTTCATTTTGTCACCAGGGCTTCCCTGGTGGCTCAGAGGTTAAAGCGTCTGCCTGGAATGTGGGAGACCGGGGTTTGATCCCGGGGTCGGGAAGATCCCCTGGAGAAGGAATTGGCAACCCACTCCAGTACTCTTGCCTGGAGAATCCCATGGAGGGAGGAGCCTGGTAGGCTACAGTCCATGGGGTTGCAAAGAGTCAGACACGACTGAGGGACTTCACTTTCACTTTCATTTTCTCAGTCACTCAGGCATGAAACTTTGGACAATTTTTTTTTCATTTCCATCTTTCCCTTGCTTCTTGTATTTAGCAGCCAATTGCTAAGTTGATTCATACTTTGTGAAGTTGATTTGTAGTGTTCACGATGCCTCTTGCATGACTCCCTGTCTTTCTAGTTCCTTTGCTACTACTCTGGTTGTGTTTGGCACAGATGACGTTCAAGGTTCCTCCCAACCTACCTCTCCCCTGCAGTGGTTGTCCAGTTGGGAGTTGCTTTATGCTGTACTTCATATGCACACCTCAGCTAGATCATTTTTCTTCAAGTGCCACTTTCTCATGTCACTCCCTCCTCAGAAATCTTTTATGTCTCCACACTGCCGCTCTTCAAACTTTTTAAACTGGCATTCTAAAGTGAAAGTGAAAGTGTTAGTTGCTCAGTCATGTCTGACTCTTTGCAACTCCGTGGACTGTAGCCTGCCAGGCTTCTCCATGTAATTCTCCAGGCAAGGATACTGGAGTAGGTAGCCATTCCCTTCTCCAGGGGATCCTTCCAACCCAGGGATTGAACCTGGTCTCCTGCATTGCAGGCAGATTCTTTATGATCTGAACCACCAGGGAAGCCCCTCTGCATTCTAAGCCCCTCTTCAATCAGACTTGAGCTGCTCTGCCACTCTTATACTCTACAGCTAAATCCTGTTTCCATGCAGACAAGTCCATTCGTAGGTTTCTCACATTCTGGCCTTTGTTTGCCCATTCCCCAAAGCAGAATGTCCTTTCTTCCAGCCTGCCTCTTGGATTCCTTCAGGTCCTTCACAGCTCAACTTAAACCTTAGCACTAAAGTGAATTCTTCCTTGCCCATTTATTTAAATGCTTCTCTAAACCCCTCATTTGACATTACATTGTATTGTAGGTTATCTTGTTCTGTCAACTAGATGGGAAGGTTTTCGAAGGCAGAGACTATTATACTTCTTTGTAGCTTCTACAATACTGATTTGTATTCTTTTTAGTTAAATATGGAAGTAAATGTTAACATATTAAAACATTCTCCCTAATATTGGACTCTGAAACACAGTTGTACACATTTATTGAGGGGAATATCATGCTACATTAAGGATCTGGTGGTTATTAATGGGGTCTGTCACTAAGGTTTCTTTTCTTCTAGAGCCCAGCTTAAGGTTAAACACCCTCACACAGGACATACTGGGCCCTTGAGCCTCTACCTGCAGTTTCTCTCCCTCCTTCAAATCTTTACAAGCCTTCTGCATAGCAGGAATTCATATTCCTTTGACCTGCTATGTACTTCTTGATTTCCTCAACCCAGCAAGTTTTTACATTTAGAGTGACTTTGGAATTAATCTCCCCTGCAGACTAGTAAAGGTACCTCCATTTCTTGGCCTTCTGATTCTAACTGATTTGCCAGGTCATGGGAGGCTCCATGGGCTTCACTGGTGGCTCAGTGGTAAAAAATCCACTTGCAGTGCAGGAGCCACAGGAGACCTGGTTTCGATCCCTTGCGTTAGGAAGATCCCCTGGAGGAGGGCATGGTAACCCACTCCGAATATTCTTGCCTGGGAAATCCCATGGATAGAGGAGTCTGGTGGGCCACAGTCCATAGGGTCACAAAGAATTGCACACAGAGACTTAAGCAGCTTAGCAGCAGCAGCAGGGAGGCTCCATAATCAAGTTTCCTTTCAAGTCAAAGGCCCTTCCCCATCAGATATCAGAATTCCCTACCCTTGTTTGTATTTTAAACAATATCTCATTTAAGGTGTAAATATGGGTAAGCCTTAAGGCAAGGGCTTTCCATATCTTGTGTAACACGAAATAGGCCAATGTTCCAAATAATAAAGGCTTAGGGGAAAACTGGGGTTGTGGTTAGGTGTGTGTGCACCTGTTGTGAGTGTGTATGTTTGCATGTGTGTGTGTGAGGGAGAGAGCAAGAGAGAACAGAGAGATTGATTCTGTTTGTGCATGTATGCATTTAAACATTGAACACCAGAATTCTATTCCTTGGGAAATGTGTTATGTATCACAGCTGTGTAGGTAATATAATTTTGCCTTTTGACATCATCCCAGTAAAAGAAATTTCAGATTTCCCCATCTTTTTGCAGGACTCACAAAGCATATATTTTGTGACCTGAGGATAACGATAAAGGCATATTTATCAGCCACAGACAATGTATATATAGATTGACATATGTACCATTAAATTATTTAACTAAGCAAAGAATTACTCAGTTCCTACTATGTACCAAGCATCTGTAGGAGAGAGATGATTCATGGATAAAAACATAAGTCTAAGTAGTACTACTATTGCATAAATTACTTTTTCACACCTTCAATTAACCCATTTTCTCCTCAGCCCCTACCTTTATCTATTCTTTCACAAAGTCAAGTCCTGCTTCCACCTTTGAATTAGAGTTGCTTTATGTGAAACTAGACTTGCCTCATGCTTGTTTTGGTCTATTTTGGAGACTTGCATCGTCCAGGAACTTGTAGAAAGAGTATTAGAATGAATTCTGATTCTTCATTTAGCCAGTTAGCACATTTTGATGTCTTTATTTGTAAAATGGGAAAGGTAATACCTTCCCTATCTCCTTTACAGAGTTTTTCTAAGGAACAAAAACAAATAAATGTAAAAAATATAAAACTGTCCAGCTGATTTTTAGAGAGCTTATTGGTATATGTCTTTGTCTCCTTAATTGTGTAAAACTTTTATTCCAATTGGTACCTTATATATTCCATGTAGTTGGCCCGTCTGTTGACAAAAATTCACAGGAATTGATGATGGCATTGCAGTTCTTTGAGTTACATGCTTTTATGTGTATTTCTTTTTTATAGTTTCAAATGATTTCTTTCAGCCTGGTCGTGTGATAGTTTCTTTCAATGTGCGGTAGAAGGAGAACTAGACTGGAAATTGTGAGGCAAGCGTTCTTGTCTCAGCTATGAGTCTAGTTTTTCTCCCCTAGTTAAGTTCGGTCACCTTAGTTAGGTCACTTCACTTTTCTGGCTCTCAATTTTCTTATCTGTAAAATGTTGGAAATTGAAGTTGGTGACCTATAAGATCTCTTCTAACACTAGCAATTTTATCACTTCAGCGAACAGAATCCCCATTGCTCCCCCTCCCTGATTTTCTTAGCCTGTTCCTCTCACGTGAGAATCACTGGCATAATAAACACAGCCCAAATGCTTTAGCTAGCCATTCAAGACCCACATTAATGTTGGTTTGCTAGTATTGTCTACTGTGCATAATACAAATCACAGTTATATATAGATTGATTTTCTTACTGCATATTCCTACCTTCATTGTCACTTGGGTTATTGCTCTTGTTAAAATTCTCTTTTTGACGATAAAATACTCCTCATCTTTAAGGACAAGTTTAAATTTCACACTTTCCTGTGAAGGCTTTTCTGATCTCTTAGCCCTTAGTGATTTTTTTTATATTTCATCTAACCTCAAATCA
This sequence comes from Bubalus kerabau, assembly GCF_029407905.1. Taxonomy (NCBI): domain Eukaryota; kingdom Metazoa; phylum Chordata; class Mammalia; order Artiodactyla; family Bovidae; genus Bubalus; species Bubalus kerabau. The sequence continues at coordinate 95,720,841 of NC_073647.1, read as the reverse complement.
GCATTTATGATATGCCACATACTCTACATAGCATTGTAGGAGATAGAAAGATAAAATAAGTCCCTGACATTAGAGAGAACCTGAAATTGCAGATGAGCATGGTGAGCAGAGGGAGCAGCATGAGCAAAGACTTAGAGACAGTAGGGTGGAGGGTGTGTTTGGGTAAAAGCTTAGAGCCCATTCACCTTACTTATTTGGTCTATGTCTTATTTGGTCTATGTATTGTCTAAAAACAGTTCTTGAGATAGTATGCTGCTATATAATATGAAACTATGGTTCATTTGTTATTTATTGGCCACCCAGTTTCCATTTCCTTTTTCAAATAATGTTGCAGTTTTTGGAGTAATCAGTCTCCTTTATTGGATAGTTGTAGTGTTATGGCAAATCTCAGTGCTTATATTCAATATAAGCCAAAATGATCTGGTCTTTTTTCATATTACCCCAATAAAACCAAAGAGAAGTGGCTACATGATAGGAGAATCAGTTTACATTCTCTTTTGGACCTGGCCATCACTTCATGGGAAATAGATGGGGAAACAATGGAAACAGTGACAGACTATCTTTTTTGGGCTCCAAAATCACTGCAGAGGGTGACTGCAGCCATGAAATTAAAAAATTCTTGTTCCTTGGAAGAAAAGTTATGACCAACCTAGACAGCATATTAAAAAGCAGAGACATTACTTTGCCAGCAAAAGTCCATCTAATCAAAGCTATGGTTTTTCTAGTAGTCACGTATGGATGTGAGAGTTGGACTATAAAGAAAGCTGAGTGCCGAAGAATTTATGCTTTTAATCCATGGTATAGGAGAAGACTCTTGAGAGTCCCTTGGACTGCAAGGAGATCCAACCAGTCCATCCTAAAGGAAATCAGTCATGAATATTCATTGGAAAGACTGATGCTGATGCTGAAGCTGAAACTCCAATACTTTGGCCACCTGATGCAAAGAACTGACTCATTGGAAAAGACTCTGATGCTAGGAAAGGTTGAAGGCGGGAGGAGAAGGGGCCGACAGAGGGTGAGATAATTGGATGGCATCACTGACTCAATGGATTTGAGTTTGAGTAAACTCCGGGAGTTGGTGATAGACAGGGCAGCTTGGCATGCTGCAAAGAGTTGGGGTCGCAAAGAGTTGGACACAACTGAGTGAATGAACTGAAGGGAACTGACTTTTTTTTTTACCTTACCTGTATAGATCCTTTTACCTATCACCCCCATCACCCTCTTGGAATCACCCTCAAGTCTCTTGACTCCTTGTCCCCAGTTCTCCCTGCCTTGACAAAGCCCCCCAGACTGTAGGTGTTCCATTCCCCTCATTCACTGGAATACCTGCAGGTCGAACTCCATTTGTACCCACTCTTGTGCTCCTACCTCCATAGAGAAAGTATGTTCCTTTGGTCCAAGACCAGTCCTTTCACCTAGGCTTTGAATCCTCGCCCCTCCCACTTTTTAAATGGCCCATTCTATACCAGTCATTTCTTTTCTCTCCTGTATTTTTGCACTCTCTCAAATGTCTTTTTCTTTTTAGCATATAATCATGTTCACATCTCACCTTGGCAGGGAAGAACGTTCTTTGAGCCAACATCTTCCCAAAACTACTCTATTCTCATTTCTCTTAATAGTCAAGCTTCTGAGAGGAATGGAATAAACTTGCTGTCTACATGCTAACAAGTTCATTTTCTTATGGTTAGGTTTCTATGCCCTCTTCACCACTGAATCTTTTTTTCCTAAAGGTCAGTAATGATCTCCATACTGCAGGTTTGATGGGGTTCTTGTAATCATATTCCACTTTCTGTCATGATTGATATTGTCCAAACCCTTATTCCCCTTTTTCTATTTTAAAAAGTTTTTAATAATAACCAGAGAAAGACATTTGACATTTTGAATTTATTGATGATAAGATAGTTATTTCATTTATTAATGTTCCTCAGTGAATATTTATTGAATGTTAAATTTGTTTTGTTTTAATGGAGCCTATTATACAGAGTGAAGTAAGCCAGAAAGAAAAACACCAATACAGTATATTGATGCATATATATGCAATTTAGAAAGATGGTAACGATAACCCTGTATGTGACATAGCAAAAGAGACAGATGTATAGAACAGTCTTTTGGACTCTGGGAGAGGGCGAGGGTGGGATGATTTGGGAGAATGCCATTGGAACATGTGTATTATCGTATGTGAAACGAATCGACAGTCCAGGCTCGATGCATGAGACAGGGTGCTCAGGGCTGGTGCACTGGGATGACCCAGAGGGATGGGATGGGGAGGGAGGTGGGAGGGGGGTTCAGGATGGGGAACACATGTACACCTGTGGCGGATTCATGTCAATGTATGGCAAAACCAATACAATATTGTCAAGTATTTAGCCTCCAATTAAAATAAATAAATTTATATAAAAAAATAAAATTTTGTAATTTTGTAATTCACATACCATAAAATTCACCCTTTTAAGGTGTACAGTTTATTGGTTTTAAAGTATAGTCACAGAACTGTGCAGCCATTACCACTCTCTAATTCCAGAATATTTTATATCCCCAAAAGAAGCCCTGTACCCATTATCAGTTCCCTCTCCCCATGGGCCTTGTCAACCACTAATCTAGTTCCTGTATCTATGGATTTGCCTATTCTAGATAGTTCATATAAATGGAATCATATGTATCTGGTCTCTTTCATTTAGCATATTTTTAAGGTTCATCCTTATTATAGCTTGTATTGATGCTTCATTTCTTTTTATGGCTGAGTACTCCACTATAAGAACATACACTTTTGTTTATCCATTCATCCACAGAGGGATATTTGGATTCTTTCCATCTTTTGGTGAATAATGCTTCTATGAACAATAGTGTACAAGTTTTTGTTTGAATGCCTGTCTTTACTTTTTTTGTTTTTAATTTTTTAATTGAAGGATAATTGCTTTACACAATTTTGTGGTTTTCTGTCTTACATCAACAAGAATCAACCACAGGTACACCCATGTCCCCTCCCTCCCAGACCTCCCTCCTATCTCCCTCCCCACCCCACCCTTCAGCCTGTCACAGAGCCCCTGTTTGAGTTCCCTGAGTCATACAGCAAATTCCTATTGGCTATCTATTTTACATATGGTATTGTAAATTTCTATGTTACTCTCTCCATACATCTCCACTTCCTAGGAGAGAAGTTGCTGAGTCATATCAAAATTTTCTTTTAACTTTTTGAGGAACTACCCAACTGTTTTCCCCAGTTGCTGAACCATTTTGCATTCTCATTATCAGTATATGAGAATTCCAATTTCTTCACATCCTTACCAGCACTTGTTATTGTTTGTCTTTTTTATTATATCCATGCTAATGGATGTTAAGTAGTATCTAATTGTTATTTTGATTTACATTTCCATAAAGACTAAGGATATTGAGCATCTTTTCATGTGCTTATTGCTCATTTGCATATCTTCTTTGGAGAAATATCTATTCAAACCCTTTGCCCATTTTAAATTGCATAATGTGTGTTTATCGGGAGAAGGCGATGGCACCCCACTCCAGTACTCTTGCCTAGAAAATCCCATGGAAGTAGGAGCCTGGTGGGCTGCAGTCCATGGGGTCGCTAAGTCGGACACGACTGAGCAACTTCACTTTCACTTTTCACTTTCATGCATTGGAGAAGGAAATGGCAACCCACTCCAGTGTTCTTGCCTGGAGAATCCCAGGGACGGGGGAGCCTGGTGGGCTGTCATCTCTGGGGTCGCACAGAGTCGGACACGACTGAAGCGACTTGGCAGCAGCAGCAGGAGCATGTGTCTTTATTGTTAAATTGTAGGAATTTTTTATGTTTTTTAGATACTGAACCCTTTTCAGAAACATGATTTGCAAATAATCCTTCCCATTCTCTGTGTTATAGTCTTAAATACTTTAAACTGTCTTCTTGTTTCTCTGACAATGGGCTCTCTTGTTTGCTGTCTCTGGCTGTTCCTTCTCAGGTTCTTTTAGGAGATCTTCTTTTCTGCACACCTCTTTAAAACAATATATTGACATTCCGTAGGTCTACATCCTTGTTGACATTCCCTAGGTCTCCATTCTTAGCTCTCTTCTCTTGTTATTCTGTATGTTCTCCCAGCATAACCTTTTAAAAAATTATGTCTTTAATTGCCACCATCTAAGTGGAAATGACTTTGAAATCAGGGTTGCAGTCCATACCTCTTTTTAAAAAATTTTTTTTCCTCTATACCTACTGAATTCCAGTATAATTTCTATTGGAATTCCTCTTGATTCCCATAGGCAGTTTAAAATCAGCTTATCCAAAATTGCATGTATCTTCTTTCTATCCCAAACGTGTTCCTCCTCCCCTGTTCACTCTCTCAGTGAGTAGCACAATTGTCCATTTACTTATCCAAGCCAGAAATGTGTGTTCTAAATTCCTCCTCTTACTCCTTCCCCACCCACATTATCTCTAAGTCCTATAGAATCTCCTTTTAATGATTCTTCAATCTCCCCTCTCATTTCCTACTGCCTCAAATGCCATCCTCACCCCTGTTTAACTTCTACCTTTTCCCTCTGAACCTCAGTTTAAATGTCACTTATTCAAAAAAATTTTCCCTGACTACTCTTTGCCAAGTCTAAAATAAATGCTCTTTTGTATTCTCATAGAATTCTAGGCTTACTCCTGTCACTGCACTTAACTATAATATACTGTACACTCTGAATGTTGTTTAATCAATCTGCCTTTACTCCCTAAACCTGGTCTTATATGACTTAAGATCTCAAACGCCTAGAAAGATGTTGCTCACAGTTGCACAGACTTGTGTTGTTGTTTCTTAGACTTTTGAAGGGAAGAATAAGAGTGTGATACTTTATTATGAACTTCTAGGCAAAATAATGTTCATCCCTAGGCAGAATAATGCTCAGGGAAACTTTTTTCTGAGGCTTTTTGTTACCATAGCTAGTTTTTATTACCATAGCTATTCACTTATTAAGAGAGTTCTGTTCTTAGTGGGACCTGGGCTTGTGTGAGGTGAACAAAAGAAGATGGACCGTGCTCTGTCAGACATGCCATCTTACTTTTTCCATTTTGCTTCAGTGGGGTATTGCAAGGTTGTGGCATTATTACAAGCGGGACAGGGATTGGAAGGATAGGACAAACAAACCTTTCAATCAACAATTTTTTAACATTGCCCCTGGAAATCACACTATAGTAAAACTGAGGGGAATTTGAAGAGACTGTCTTGTCCAGGCCCTCTGCCTTAAAGCAGTCAATTCTAAAGCATTTGTAACAGATGGTCGCTCAAGGATATTCAGTGTGGATGGGAAGAAAAAGTAAAGAACATATAGTATATAAAAGTACAAAAATTATCCATGTCAAGTAGTCTACATGTGTACTTCAACATAGAGAACTGATAAATTAGGCAATTATTGACTAAGGGGCGACTCTGTATTTAGAACCTTGTTTTCTCATTGCTTTCCATTAACGCATGGGAGGTTTCCTTCTTCAGAGAACTAAACTTTTTCTGGTGTGGAGTCAAAGAAAAGAAGGGATTAGAGAATAAAAAAGACTCAAGGTGCTCCTAGGATCTGGGCTAAAGGAGTGGTGAGCCAGCTGCCTTGGGAAAGACCTGTATTAAATAGATGAGTTACACTGCTTCTGGCTGCTTAATTAATGAACTTGAATTCTGTAATAGATTCGTTGATATACATACAATCTGAAGATTGAGGTTGGAACATCCTGTTGTAAGAAGAGTTTTCATTCTAAGTGGACTATTGTGCAGAGATAGTTTATGTGCTACCTAAATACATGGGCTTGGCAGCCTGAAGTAAGGATTTGAATCCCAGCTCTGCCATTTACTACTAATCTCCTACTGCTGCCTCTGCTGCTGCTGCTAAGTTGCGTCAGTCATGTCCGACTCTGTGTGACCCCATAGACGGCAGCCCACCAGGCTCCCCCGTCCCTGGGATTCTCCAGGCAAGAACACTGGAGTGGGTTGCCATTTCCTTCTCCAATGCATGAAAGTGAAAAGTGAAAGTGAAGTCGCTCAGTCATGTCCGACTCCTCGTGACCCCACGAACTGCAGCCCACCAGGCTCCTCCGTCCATGGGGTTCTCCAGGCAAGAGTACTGGAGTCGGGTGCCATCGCCTTCTCCGAATCTCCTACTACTCTTCTGCATTTCCTCTTTGTGTTGCTGATCATCCTGTTCATGACTCCAGTCGTCTCACTGTATCTCACTGTGCACACTGTTCGCTGAACCTGTAGTAGACAAGGTGCAAGCTAAGAGGCTGAAAGAAGACACAAGGAACCTTAGGAACTGCAGACACATTTATTCTCTCCTGGAAGCACAGCAGCCATAGCAGTATTCTCTCCTGGCTGATGCAGCAGCCGTAGCAGCAGACACGCTTTCTAGGTGGAGCTCACATATAGGCGAACTGCTCAAAGTATCCCGTGACCAAGCAGGTACCTCATAACATGCATATGCAGTGCTACAAATGAGTTCAGCTGTAAATAATCATTATTTACAAAATGTAGGGCAAGAGAGCCTGAACACGCCATCTTGGCTAATTTGCTCTCCCCCCACACTCATGTATAAAATAAAAAATAGTAAGATATCTACTCTATAAAGTTTTTATGGGAATCAAAGAGAAAATGCATTTGAACCTTACAGCACAGTGCTTGACATATGAAAAGTGCTCACTAAATGTTAGCTACTGCAGTATTGTTTAAATTACTATTGTGCTGTATTGAAGAAACAGTGAAGAAGCAAATGGGGGAATCTTGGTCAGTCTTGATTAGATGAAATTTGGTAGTTGTGGTGGTGGTGGTGATTGTGGTGATGGTTGCAATGAAAATAGGCTACCAATAGTGTAAAGTGGGTGCCTTGCTTCTATCACATTTCCTATATTAGACAACTTTTGCCCATTATATGCGGAGAAGGCAATGGCACCCCACTCCAGTACTCTTGCCTGGAAAATCCCATGGACAGGGGAGCCTGGTAGGCTGCAGTCCATGGGGTCGCTAAGAGTCGGACATGACTGAGCGACTTCACTTTCACTTTTCACTTTCATGCATTGGAGAAGGAAATGGCAACCCGCTCCAGTGTTCTTGCCTGGAGAATCCCAGGGACGGGAGAGCCTGGTGGGCTGCCGTCTATGGGGTTGCACAGAGTTGGACACGACTGAAGCGACTTAGCAGCAGCAGCAGCAGCCCATTATATGATGGTTATAGTTATCACATGGGGTTTACCTTAAAACTATTTCCATTGTCTTAATACTTTAGGCTCTGCCTCTCCTTCCAAATATTAATACAAACCAAAAAAAAATTGCTGAATACTATTTTACTTCTAATTCTTAGTTTAAGAAATACTGTAGTTCTCTCCCTTCCCACCACCAAAAAGTGTTGACACTTTGTCAATGAATTAAACAAGAAAGGAGAAAAATCCATCATGTTGTACCAGAAATAGCCAGTATTTCCATCTGATGGGTCCCTGGCTTACAAGCAAGAGAAGTTCAAGAATAGTTCAATATTTGTAATTTAACTATTTGCTAGATTAAGAACTCGTGTAACAGGTTTTAACCCCAGTTTGAGGAAATTGTTTTAAAAACAACTTCCTGGTATTCATTTACAGTCAAGTTAGCTATTTTCCTGTTTGTAGTAAGGGTTTTTATTTAGCGTGGCTCATTTAAAATTGGTTTTCAGTAATGCATTGGGGCTTGATAACTAAGTAAATGATTTTCTCAAATAGCATTGTGATGATGCCAAGTGCTTTGTGTGCTTTTTATAGCTTCACTATTTTACATTTGAACCTGAATGTATTAAACCAAGATTTCTCTGGACTAGTCTAAGCATCAACTACTTGGTATGGTACTATAGTAGCTAAGATATAGATGAAAGAGTCATATATCTGCTTTTTAATTTTTTCATGTGGTAAAGTATATATAACATAAAATTTACCACTAACTATTTTTAGGTATACACTGCAGTGGCATTAAGAATGTGCAACCATCATCACTATTCACTTGAATGTCTTCATCCTCTCAAGTTGAAACTCTGGACCCATTAAACAATAGCTCCTCATTGTCCCCTCCTCCTAGGCAACCATCATTCTACTTAGTTTCTGTGAGTTTGACTGCTTTAGGCACCTTATATCAGTGGAATCATATAGTATTTTGTCCTTTTGTAACTGGCTTATTTCATTTAGTATATTGTTTTTTATCTATTCATCCATTGATGGTCACTAAGATTGCTTCCATCTTTAAGCTATTGTGAATAATGCTGCTATGAACATGGATGTATGAACATTTATTTGAGTACTTGCCTTTAATTCTTTAGAGTCTATACCCAGAAGTGGAATTGCTGAATCATATGGTAATTCTATTTTTAATTTTTTGAGAATCACCAAACTATTTTCCATAGCAGCTGCACTATTTTGTATTCCTACCACCAGTACATAAGGGTTCCCAGTTTCTTTATATCTTTGCCAATATTTATTTTCTTTTTCTTTTTTTTGACAATAGTTATTCTAATGTGTGTGATGTGGTATCTCCCTGTGGTTTTGATTTGCATTTCCTTAATTATCAGTGGCACATTGAGTATCATCTCTTGTGCTTCACGATCATTTGTATATCTTCTTTGGAGAAAAATGTCTATTCAAGTCCTTTGGCCATTTTTTAAATTAGATTATTGGGTTTTTTTTTTTTTTTTTTTTTTGGTTGTTAATTATAAGAATTCTTTATTTATTTTGGATATTAACTCCTAATAAGATAATATGATTTGAAAATATTGTTCTCATTCTGTGATTTGGCTTATTCTGTTGTTAGTTCCCTTTGATGCACAGTTTTAAATTTTGATGTAGTCTAATTTATCTATTTTTTGTTGTTGTTGACAGTATTTTCAGTGTCATATTCAAGAAATCATTGCCAAATCCAATGTTATGAAACTTTTGTTCTGTGTTTTATACTAAAAGTTTTATAGTTTTAGCTCTTACACTTGGACTTTTGCTTCATTTTGAGTTAAATTTTTCTATATGCTGTAAAGTAAGTATTTCTTTCTTTTACATGTGGATATCTGGTTTTCCCAATACCATTTGTTAAAAAAGGCTGTCTTTCCCCACTAGGTGGTTTTGGCACCCTTGTCAAAAGTCAATTGACTATATATGCAAGGATTTATTTCTAGGCTTTCTATTTCATTTATAGATCTGCTTTTGAATCTTGGCTTTGTTACTTACTAGGTGATTATCTGTGAGTTAACTCAAGCATTCTGGTATCTCCCCACAGCAGATAGTAAACTCCATGAGGGCAGAGATTTTTGTCCCTTTTGCTTATTATTGTATTCTTAGTATTTAGAACAATCAATCAGCAATTAATTATAATCAACAATATTCACTGTTGAATGAATGAGCAATAACTTCCCTCAGAAGGCTTTTTAAGAATTAAATGAAATAATATATGTAAAGCATTCAGCATACTGCCTGACAAAAAAAGTGTGAGAAATGATAGTTATTTAATATATTTACATTAATTACATAACTCCTGTGAATAAATTAAATGGTGATTATTAAACAGATACTATAATTGGGTGAATATCTTTTCAGATACAAGCCACAGGTTGGTGTGGGTATTGTACCAAGAATTGAGTGGCCCTCAATAGGGGGACCGGAGAAGGCAATGGCACCCCACTCCAGTACTCTTGCCTGGAAAATCCCATGGACGGAGGGGCCTGGTGGGCTGCAGTCCATGGGATCGCTAGGAGTCGGACACGACTGAGCGACTTCACTTTCACTTTCCACTTTCATGCATTGGAGAAGGAAATGGCAACCCACTCCAGTGTTCTTGCCTGGAGAATCCCAGGGACGGGGGAGCCTGGTGGGCTGCCGTCCACGGGGTCGCACAGAGTCGGACACAACTGAAGCGACTTAGCAGCAGCAGCAGCAGCAGCAATAGGGGGACACACAAGAAAACACAACCATGTAACCTACTCCTAAATTGTTGAGACTGGCTCCCTTATATCTGGCACCCCAGAGACAAAGGCTAGAATAATGCTGTTCCTGGAAAACAAAAGGAGGAAATGAATTTATAGTAAAGTGGAAGGGAGGAAGCCGGCATCTGGTAGGCAGCTCCTTAGCTCTGAGAGGAATGAAATCAGTATCACCATGATTATGTAACCACTCTGCACTAATAACAGGCCTGTCAGGGGGATTAGAGGGATTTTGATCATTGAGGGTCTATCACGTGCTAAGGGTTGACCACTGCTAAGAAATTTACATATATTCTAATTCCATCTTCACAGTTTCCCTGCAAAGTAGATATCCCCATTTTACAGATGAGGAAACAAACTCCAAGAGATTAAATAACAGACAGTAAACAGCAGACCTGGGATTTAAACACAGGTCTGTTTTAACTCCAAGGTCTGTGATCTGAAGCAACATAGATTTTATTTCATTTCATTTTCAAATTCTAACCCTTCTGGTAAATGAGAACAGCTAATAAAAATTTTTGGACTCATGTAATGTTATATTCTGTTGCTGTTTTCTGATACGTAATTGCTAAGCCCTTGCTTGTCACCGTGTCCTATAATGTTGTTTTAGCAAACAAATTGGAGGTTCCAAAACTGCTAGCAAACAGTTTTTCTGAGAAATGTAAAATTTTCTAACTTATAAGCCTATGCATTTTTTTAAAACTTGCAGTAGCAATTATAAAATGAAGGAGCAGTTATGCTAGTTGTAGTCTGGTGCCTTTGGCAAGATCTGTGATGGTTGGGAGAGTGTATATATTTATGTGACAATACAGGAAAATGGTAGGGAACAACTGAGTCAGCAAAATGGACATTGAGGAAGATAGCTTTAAAATTCCCGATGAAATTCATGTCATTCTTGTGCTAGGTTTTGGACAAGTTTGTTTCACTTTCTTTCTAAGCCAGACCAGTCAAGTTTATAAACTCATACTCTTGTTGAAAATAATACAGGCGGAAAATATAACTAGCTCATCCAAAGTTATTACCTTTGCTGTAAGATGACATGAAGGGCTATCTTTCTGGGAGATTAGTGTCATCTTCTTGGAAAGATTGGCTGTTGCTCAGATGTATGCATGTGTCTAGATAGATAATGGTGTAGCAGGAGTTTTGTCAGGACTTCCATGGTTGCATTCCATGTAGACTGTGAGAGGACCAGAGCTCAGGCTTCAGAGCTGAACTTTGTGGCTTTTGAATCCTTGTTTTGACACTTGTTTTGTGACCTTGAACAAGTAACTTAAGGAAACCTAGGCTTAAAGTTTACATGAAAAGTAGGAATAATAACAAGCTATCTACCTCATAAGGTGGTTTTAAGAGTAAAATGGCACATGCACAGCCCTTAGAAAAGTTCACAGAAAAGTGTTCAGTAAGTGTTAGCTGTTGTGGTTGTTATTGTTGACTACTGTTATTACTGCTGCTAGTATTCAATTGTGGTGTTGGAGAAGACTCTTGAGAGTCCCTTGGACTGCAAGGAGATCCAACCAGTCCATTCTGAAGGAGATCAGCCCTGGGTGTTCTTTGGAAGGAATGATGCTAAAGCTGAAACTCCAGTACTTTGGCCACCTCATGCAAAGAGTTGACTCATTGGAAAAGACTCTGATGCTGGGAGGGATTGGGGGCAGGAGGAGAAGGGGACGACAGAGGATGAGATGGCTGGATGGCATCACTGACTCAATGGACGTGAGTCTGAGTGAAGTCCGGGAGTTGGTGATGGACAGGGAGGCCTGGCGTGCTGCGATTCATGGGGTCGCAAAGAATCGGACATGACTGAGCGACTGAACTGAACTGAACTGAGTATTCAATTATAGTAGTAATGTAGATCTACCACAGACTGATACTGGGTGGGGAGATAATGCCATATAACTGCAAAATTTTAGCTTTTGAGACTAAAAGGCCTAGGTTTGATTACTGCTTTTATTATCTACTAGCTGTGTGATTTAGCAGAGAAGGCAATGGCACCCCACTCCAGTACTCTTGCCTGGAAAATCCCATGGAGGGAGGGGCCTGGTAGGCTGCAGTCCATGGGGTCGCTAGGAGTCAGACACGACTGAGAGACTTCACTTTCACTTTTCACTTTCATGCATTGGAGAAGGAAATGGCGACCCACTCCAGTGTTCTTGCCTGGAGAATCCCAGGGACGGGGAGCCTGGTGGGCTGCCATCTATGGGGTCGCACAGAGTCGGATACGACTGAAGTGACTTAGCAGCAACAGTGTGATTTAGAAGTTACCTGGTTATTCCTTAATCATACTACTACCATTTATTTATGCTAAGAATTATTGTGAAGACCAAATTAAAATCACATATGTTAAAGTACTTTGTAAAGGAAATACTATGTGTTATGTATCTATATTGCTCTTTTCCAGCTCTCTTATAAAAAGTCCAAGAGCATTGAGAATGACTTATTTAAAATGAAAGATGTGGATGCTGCCAAAATTCATTCAGTATACAGCAGTCCCCAACCTTTTTGGCACCAGGGACTGGTTTCATGGAAGACAGTATTTCCACAGACTGGGGGTGGGGAGGATGGTTTTGGGATGATTCAAGGGCATTACATTTATTGTGCACTTTATTTCTGTTATTATTATATCAGCTCCCCCTCAGATCATCAGGCATTAGATCCCAGGGATTGGGGACCCCTGGTAAAAGATAAACCAACAGTAGAAAGCTTTGATTTATTATTTATGCTCTTTGTTAAGTATTTTCTTTGTGCTAAGTATTGTGATGCTGCTGCTGCTGCTGCTAAGTCACTTCAGTCGTGTCCGACTCTGTGTGACCCCATAGACGGCAGCCCACCAGGCTCCTGCGTCCCTGGGATTCTCCAGGCAAGAACACTGGAATGGGTTTGCCATTTCCTTCTTCAATGCAGGAAAGTGAAAAGTCAAAGTGAAGTCGCTCAGTCGTGTCTGACTCTTAGAGACCCTATAGACTGCAGCCTACCAGGCTCCTCCATCCATGGGATATTCCAGGCAAGAGTACTGGAGTGGGGTGCCATTGCCTTCTCCAAAGTATTGTGATAGACACTTTATAAATCTTGCTTCATGTGTTCTTTACACCAGCTCTGTCAGTAAGTGGCCAAAGAAAGAGCATCTCAGGGAGCCAGAACAACATGTGCTAAGGCCCTGAGGCAGGAAGGAGATGGCACATTCAAGTAAAATTGTAGTTAAAATACTGACTGCCCAGTTAAATTTGAATTTCAGGTAAACTGAATAATTTTTAGTAGAAATTATATCCTATAATATTGAGGACATACTTCTACTAAAATTTGTTATTTATCTGAAATTTATATTTAACTGGGCCTTGTGTATCTTTATTTGCTAAGCCTGACAGCCCTAATTTAAGAGACTAAGTAGCTGGATTAGAGAAGGTACGGGGGGACATGGTATGAGAAGTCAGAGAGGCAGGCAGACAGGAGACTGTACAGGGCCTTTGGAAGCCTTGAGGGAGGACTTTGGTCTCCATTGTAAGGGTAATGGGAAAAACTATTGAAGGGTTTTTAGGTAAGGCAGGACCTTGATCAAATTTGACTTTTGAAATAGTAAATAGTTCTGTGGCTGCAGCCGGAAGAACAGAAGCAGCAGCTGAAATTCTGAGAGGTTAACTTAACCTGAGGCCACAAAGCTAATAAGTGACATAGCTGGCCCTGAAATTTAGCCGATTTCAAAGCCACTTCTCTTAACTGAATTTGGAAGATGGCAATGGGAGGTAAAAGCCAGGCGTGTACAGAATTATTGAAGATATTGTGATATTGTGATTTATAAAAAGAAATATATGTTTGATCTTCACGTCATTTCTTAGCATACAACTCCTAAAACCTTTGGAATTCCATAAATGTTGAGCCAATCAGGTATCTTTTATTATGTCAGTGAGGTGCCTTTTGGAAAGCCCCTAGGTAACCTAAGGATGCGGGCTTGTTATCAGTTGAGCCAACCAAGTGATCAGAAGGTTGGCACTTTCAATCCCACCTTTATGCCTCCTAGGAAGGGAGAGGGGCTGGAGATTGAGTTTTTCAATCACCAACAGCCAATGATTTAATCAACCATGACCATGTAATGAAGCCTCCATAAAAACCCAAAAAGCACAGAGTTCAGAGAGGTTCCAGATTAGAGATTTTGAGTGCCTCAGAGAGGGCAAGGTAACTCTGTAACCTCTACATCTTTTCCATCTGGCTGTTCCTGAGTTATATACTTTAAGTAAAAAAAAAAAATGTATTTAGCTGTGCTGGGTCTTATTTGCAGCACACGGGATCTTTTAGTTGCACCATGCAAACTCTTAGTTGTGCCATGTGGGATCTAGTTCCCTGACCAGGATCGAACCCGGGCCTCCAGCTTTGGGAGTGCAGAGTCTTAGACACTGGACCACCAGGGATGTCCCTATACTTTAATATTTTTATATTAATTTTTAATAAAAATTTTATATAATTTTAATATAATTTTTATATTTTATTTTTAAAATTTTTTATTTTTTATCTATCAAGACTTCATATTTTATTTTTTTAATATATATATTTTATTTTTAACTTTACAATATTGTATTGGTTTTGCCATATATTTTTTAAAAAGAAACAAAACAAAAGAAAAACAAAAACCTACAAACAACCAAAAAATGATAATCAGTAAGTAAAATGTTTCTCTGAGTTCTGTGAGCCAATGTAGGATATTAATCTAACCCAAGGAGGAGCTCGTTGGAACCTCCAATATAGAGCTGTTAGGGTCAGAAGTACAGATGGAACATGAACTTAACAATTGGCCTCTGAAGGGGTGGGGGCACAGTCTTATAGGATTGAGCCCCTAACCTGTGGGATCTGATGTTATCTCCAGTTAGATAGTGTCAGAATTGAGTTAAATTATAGGAGCTCCCAGCTGGTGTCAGAATTGTGGATACCCTTAATAAATGCCTTGCTCCTGTTTTCAGCTTTAGTAAAAATGTTATTGGGGAAATTCTAAAACCTAGTGAAGAGCCTGAGGAAGCCAAAATGTATGTTTCAATGTGAACAAGAACTATTTCCTCTTTTGCACTGTATCCCCTGTGCCTAGAATAATTCCTAGTACATAGTAGAAAGTGAAATTGCTCAGTCGTGTCTGAGTCTTTGCGACCCCATGGACTGTAGCCTACCAGGCTTCTCCATCCATGAGATTTTCCAGGCAAGGGTACTGGAGTGGGTTGCCATTTCCTTCTCCAAGTACATACTAGGCTCTCAACAAATAATACAGCTTCCCAGGTGGCACTAGTGGTAAAGAACCCTCCTGCCAATGCAGGAGACTAAGAGACATGGGTTTGATCCCTGGGTCGGGAAGATCCCCTGTAGGAGGGCATGGCAACCCACTCCAGTATTCTGGCCTGGAGAATCACATGGACGGAGGAGTCGGCGGGTCCATGGGGTCGCAAAGAGTCCAACACAACTCAAGTGACCTAATGAATATCAATAATAGCTATTACTTTTTTTGTAGAAAATGCATCAAAATACATGATACCACAAAGAATCATATTTTGAATTTTTATGAAGTAGAGTATTATATACTGCATATGATAGTTTCTGAAATGGTTTCAGTAAATTTTGAGTGCATATAAGTGTGAGGTTTGGTAAATTATATATCTAGTTAGTCCAATTGTCAGGGTCAATAGGAAACTGGTAATTCTGTTAACTTTGATAAGCAATGCAATTGTAGTATCTATCTGGGGACTAGATATTGGAAACCTATTTACTGACAAATTTATAAGATAGAGCTATTATTTCTTTACTTGTATTGGCTTATAGCAGCAAGCTTTCCAGTAGAATCCCATTACATGCTATGAAATAAGCAAATGAATGCCCAAACCTATTTCATTTGTCTCCTTATATTACTTGAAATATAGTCTTTTTCCCACCCTAAGGATGAAGAAAGAGTAATACTTATCTCAGAGAAATTCTTAAAATCAAAGAACTGGAGTATTGAGGTTGCCATATCTTAATGGGAAATGTGACTTAATGAGTTTATTATATTATTTGTGTTCATAGAACAAAGAACACTCCCTATTTGATGAAGTAGTGTAATAGTAATACAAGAGCATTGGATTTAGAGTAAGAATACTTTGATTTTACTACCTACTGTGTGACTCTCCTTATTGCATAGGATGTTGGCAAGTTCAAAAGGAAATGATGAGTGTTTGTTCATTCATTCCTTTCAGAGATATTATTGAGTTACTAGTTTATGTAAGGTATTGTGTATTAGATGCTGGGTATATGACAGTAAAGAAAATAGTGTCCTGGCCCTGATTTCACTTATAGCCTAATGGCAGAGACAATCAGTACAGAAGTAAATTTGTGTTTACAGAGGACCATGAAGTGTGCTCTAAGAGAATAACAGTGGTGTTCAGTCGCTCAGTCATGTCTGACTCTTTGTAACCCTATGGTGGTGGTTTAATTGCTAAGTCGTGTCTGACTTGTGACCATATATAGACTGTAGCCTGCCAGACTCCTCTGTCCATGAAACTTTCCAGGCAAGAATACTGGAGTGGGTTACCATTTTCTTCTCCAGAGGATATTCCCAACTCGGGGGTTGAACCGGCTTCTCTTACTTCTCTCCTGTGTCTCCTGCATTAGCAGGTGGATTCTTTACCACTGAGCCATCTTGAAAGCTCAAATAACAGGGGAGGACCTGCTTTAATTAGAATGAACAGAAAAGGCCTTGCTGAGGAGGTAGCATTGATACTGGGATATAGAATAAGAAGAGGATTGGAGGGTTCTATACAACATAGTGGGGCTTCCCTGGTGACTCAGTGGTAAATAATCCACCTGCCAATACAGGAGATATGGGTTGAGAAGATCCCCTGGAAAAGGAATTGGCAACACACTCCAATATTCTTGCCTGGGAAATCCCATAGACAGAGGAGCCTGGCGGGCTACAGACCATAGGGCTGCAAGAAGAGTTGGACACAACCTAGTGAGTAAACAACAACAATAATACCACATAGTAAGATAGCTTGTGTGGCGATCGTGAAGCAAGGAAGATTTTGGAATGTTGAAGGAACTGAAAAAGGAGCAATGTGACCGGGATGTAAGGTGGAAAGTCATGCAAGATGAGGTTGTAAGTCAGGAAGATGCACGTCTTCTGGGCCAAAGTTAGCACTAGAGTTTGAATTCTACAAACTTCTAAGACAGAAAAGAGTTTAGCATATTCAGGTACAAGAGGATGCCAGTGGGACTAGAGAACAGTGTGAGTAAATGGGAGTTTGGTGAGGACAAGTAGTTTGGATTTTTTATGTTAGTAGCTGAGATTAATCTACAGAGGAGAGACTGATGATGCAGGATAACCAAAAAGTTGAAGATGGCATGGGGAGAAGAGTGGAATACATAGTACAAGTAGAAGACTTAGCCTTTGAGAGAGAGAGAACTTTATCCACTGTAACAGGAAAAAGGAGAAAATGTGCTCAGATGGAGATCAGCTGATAAATTTAGTGGTGGGAAGAGGTGGGACATGCACACCTCTAATGGTACTTTTTTCAATGAAGTATGGGGCAAGATCACTGGGTAGAAGGCAGAGAATGGTAGGAGAGGTTTGAGAAGAGAAAAAAAAGATATAAAATAATTGTTCTGGAAAATAAGCTTGAGAAAGGTAATAGATTTTAAACAGGCAGTATTTAGTACTGTTTGAGGTCTGTGATCATGAATTTAAGTGCAACCTGTCAGCAAGATTGTGTGATTTCCTCTATAAACATTCAGCTGCTCAAGTGTAAATTCAGAGCAGATAAATAATTGAATTTATCCAGGATCAAGAATTTGCCATACTAGTTTACTGACCACGTAAGAGAGGAAAGGGAATTCTCTGGAGGCTTCGTCGGTAAAGAATCCGCCTGCAATGCAGGACACCTGGGTTTGATCCCTAGGTCAGGAAGATCCGGTGGAGAAGGGAATGGCTTACCCATGCCAGTATTCTTGCCTGGAGAATCCCTAGAATAGAGGAGCCTGGTGGGCTACATACAGTCCATGGGGTTGCAAAGAGTCAGACAAGTCTGAGCGAATAAGCACACAAGAGAAGAAAGGATGTTGAGGAAGTGATTATAATGGTAGGCCATTGAATATACTGGATCAGAAGGGACCAGAAGACAGAAGAGGTGAGAACAGACTCAGTATATTGGAGCCTTTATGAAGTTCATCCATTTGTTCATTCAACAAAGAATTTGAGTGGTTAAAATATACAGTGTAAATGAAAAATTTTTAAATATTAGAATTAAGTGAAAATTTTATTAAAATTAAACATAACTATAAAGTATATAACTATACATGTAAAAGACTGATAGAGCAGAGAAAACAGAAATTGTAGTACATGATATTGATTGGAGGTAAGTTCAATTCAGTTCAGTTGCTCAGTCGTGTCCGACTCTTTGCGACCCCATGAATCGCAGCACGCCAGGCCTCCCTGTCCATCACCAACTCCCGGAGTTCACTCAGACTCACGTCCATTGAGTCAGTGATGCCATCCAGCCATCTCATCCTCTGTCGTCCCCTTCTCCTCCTGCCCCCAATCCCTCCCAGCATCAGAGTCTTTTCCAATGAGTCAACTCTTCACATGAGGTGGCCAAAGTACTGGAGTTTCAGCTTTAGCATCATTCCTTCCAAAGAACACCCAGGGCTGATCTCCTTCAGAATGGACTGGTTGGATCTCCTTGCAGTCCAAGGGACTCTCAAGAGTCTTCTCCAACACCACAGTTCAAAAGCATCAATTCTTCGGCGCTCAGCTTTCTTCATAGTCCAACTCTCACATCCATACATGACCACTGGAGAAACCATAGCCTTGACTAGATGGACCTTTGTTGGCAAAGTAATGTCTCTGCTTTTCAATATGCTATCTAGGTTGGTCATAACTTTTCTTCCAAGGAGTAAGTGTCTTTTAATTTCATGGCTGCAGTCACCATCTGCAGTGATTTTGGAGCCCAGAAAAATAAAGTCTGACACTGTTTCCACTGTTTCCCCATCTATTTGCCATGAAGTGATGGGACCAGATGCCATGATCTTCGTTTTCTGAATGTTGAGCTTTAAGCCAACTTTTTCACTCTCCACTTTCACTTTCATCAAGAGGCTTTTTGGTTCCTCTTCACTTTCTGCCATAAGGGTGGTGTCATCTGCATATCTGAGGTTATTGATATTTCTCCCGGCAATCTTGATTCCAGCTTGTGTTTCTTCCACTCCAGCATTTGTCATGATGTACTCTGCATATAAGTCAAATAAGCAGGGTGACAATATACAGCCTTAACGTACTCCTTTTCCTATTTGGAGCCAGTCTGTTGTTCCGTGTCCATTTCTAACTGTTGCTTCCTGACCTGCATACAGATTTCTCAAGAGGCAGGTCAGGTCTGGTATTCCCATCTCTTTCAGAATTTTCCACAGTTTATTGTGATCCACACAGTCAAAGGCTTTGGCATAGTCAATAAAGCAGAAATAGATGTTTTTCTGGAACTTTCTTGCTTTTTCCATGATCTCTGGTTCCTCTGCCTTTTCTAAAACCAGCTTGAACATCAGGAAGTTCACGGTTCACGTATTGCTGAAGCCTGGCTTGGAGAATTTTGAGCATTACTTTACTAGTGTGTGAGATGAGTGCAACTGTGCGGTAGTTTGAGCATTCTTTAGCATTGCCTTTCTTTGGTATTGGAATGAAAACTGACCTTTTCCAGTCCTGTGGCCACTGCTGAGTTTTCCAAATTTGCTGGCATATTGAGTGCAGCACTTTCACAGCGTCATCTTTCAGGATTTGAAATAGCTCAACTGGAATTCCATCACCTCCACTAGCTTTGTTCCTAGTGATGCTTTTTAAGGCCCACTTGACTTCACATTCCAGGATGTCTGGCTCTGGGTGAGTGATCACACCATTGTGATTATCTTGGTCTTGAAGATCTTTTTTATACAGTTCTTCTGTGTATTCTTGCCACCTCTTCTTAATATCTTCTACTTCTGTTAGGTCCATACCATTTCTGTCCTTTATCGAGCCCATCTTTGTGTGAAATGTTCCCTTGGTATGTCTAATTTTCTTGAAGAGATCTCTAGTCTTTCCCATTCTGTTGTTTTCCTCTATTTCTTTGCATTGATTGCTGAGGAGGGCTTTCTTATCCCTTCTTGCTATTCTTTGGAACTCTGCATTCAGATGCAGTACAAAAGACAAGGGGCTTATTAAAGACAGTGGGCACATGTTGTTGGTGCAGCTAACAAAAAGAAGTTTTTAAACTTCTCAATATATTTTATGTCCCTACACAATCCTTCCTCTTGCCTTTTAGAACAAGCTTCCAGCTTAAATATTCTTAATAGAAAGTAGCTTCACTGTTCAAAAAGTTCTTCATTCTTGTCTTTGACGGTTTGCCTGTAGCCTCCATGAAGTTGGTCCAGGAAATACTTAAACTTTCCAACTGTCCTTATGAGCTAACTGTCTCATAAGAAATAAGATATAGTGCTTAAAGATATTATATCAAAATGATAGATAATTTTCTATTGTAATAATCATAGAAACAGCTTTTATTTCATATGAATTATTGTTAAAAATTAATACTTGAGATTTGTGTAGAATTCTCAGATATAAAATCACTTATTTTATACTCCTCTACTCATTCACCTAACAAATATTCACAAGAACCTGCTATGTGCCCAGCTAAGTGCTGGTGGTGGTGGTGGTTTAGTCGCTAAGTCGTGTCCGACTCTTGTGACCCCATGGACTGTAGCCCGCCAGACTCCTCTGTCCATGGGATTTTCCAGGCAAGAATACTGGAGTGGATTTCCATTTCCTTCTCCAAGGGATCTTCCCAACCCAGGAATCGAACCCAAGTCTCCTGCATTGCAGGCAGATTCTTTACTGACTGAACTATGAGGGAAGTCTAAGTGCTAGAGATATACTATCAAACAAGACTGTAAAGGCCCTGCCTTCAACAATCTTACAAACCTTATGATTGTGTAGGGAGGGTATCATTACTTTCTTTTATAGCTGATGAAAGTGAAACTCAGACTACTCAACTTGATCTAGCAACCAGATCTTCAGACCCCCCAGTTCTGTCTGTTTTCTATTCTGCACTATTTCCTTAATAGCATGATAATACCTACCTTTGGTGATCACTTTTGGATAAATTTGAAATTTTTTTGATCACATATTTTCCCCATGTGTCTGAATTCATTCCAGTGTGTATATGCCTGTGGAATATCTTAAGAAGGTTCACCATTATTTACATCACTAGAGTATATATTGTACTTTGTGATTTAAAGTATGCTGCAAAATTTAGGGGGAATGAGAAGAAACAAGCATCATCACACGCAATAAAATACTTTTCCCCCTCTCATGATTCCAGTCCTCACTACTGATCCTGTACTTTGTTGCTGGTGTTGTTCAGTTGCTAAGTCATGTCAGACTCTTTGCAACCCCATGGACTGCAGCACACCAGGCTTCCCTGTCCTTCACCATCTCTGTCCTTCACCTAGGAGCCCATTCTGCCTCTCCACGTTATTGTTAGGTGATATCTCCATTGTCCACTGTTCTCTTTGCCTGCTGCCGGGGAATAAACATTTTTCTCTACATTTCTAGGTTCTTCTGGCTGATCTAAGAATTAAAATTGACATGAGACATATTCACAGGAGAAAACCAAAGTTCAATAACATACATACATGTGCGGACAAAAAAAAATGTTGCCTGCCAATTCTGTAAACAAAGAAATGTTGCCTGCCAGTCCAGCAAACAATCAAGGTTACCTGCATCAACCCAGCAGCCACTGTAGCCTGTGTGCTCCCAACTCCCCCCCCCCCCAACTCCGTGGTGCCCCTTGAGGGGAATTCAGGGTGGAGAAAACAGGATACCAGCCCAAGGTAGTTAAGATGCATATCAAAGGAATAATTCCAGTGAGCTCAGACTCTTGCATCTTCCCATACACAGAAAAGCACTAAAATGATTACTTGAGATGTCTGGTTTTTGTGATTAGCAGTCATCTTTTGATGTTCAACTACATGTTTTTGTTTTCAGCAAAAACTCCTATATATCCTGGCTTCTCCCTTACTTCTTGGAACAGTTCCTCAGAGCTTTCTGAGAGGCTGTTTATAGTACTCAGTAAAGTCCTCAAATAAAATGTAACTCATAACTTTTACATTGTGCATCTTTATTCTGTCGACATCTAAGCCATAGGCAAACTGAATAACTCACCAAAATGACCAAAGCCCTCACCTTAAATACCATCTTCAGCTAAAGAAAATGTTGAAGGTAGGGAGAGTAAGTTATGGGAAGTTATCTGGAAAAGCACAGCAAACGAGGGCAATTGTGATAAAAATTTAAGTCCTGCTTTCTCCATTGATGAAAGTTTCTAGATATTTGGTCATCTTCCTTTTCCTAGTACTGCCAAGGAGATGCCCTTATAAATGGAAGTTTTCCTTAGAAATGTAAATTTTTTGTTTTAAACTGCAACTCCTACTGTTTTCAGTTTTTCATGTCTGCTGTTTCTTAGAAAATAACCCACTGAAGATAATGAATATTCCAAAGAGACTTTGGGGTGGCAAATTCTGCTCTCTATGCCACCATCATACCTATTGCCGATTTAGGCAAAATTACTTTAGCCTTTCCCTCCTAATTTCCCTAGTCCACTATTTGCCAGGTATATGAATTTCTGTGCATCTCAGGTAGCTCTGCTGTACTGAGGAAATTTAGGATTACAGCTGAGTGTTCAGATGCCATTGCCTTACTTAAACCTATTTTGAGGCATTTTTTAATCTCTCATGCTCCTTAGCTAAATCATATCAATCTGATCATCAGGAAATATCTCTGTCTTATCCTTTTCTGTTTCTACTGCCACCACTCTAATTCAGGGCCCTGTCATGCATATACCCTTAACCCCCTTTTCCTCCTCTCACTTCTTTTTATTCACTTGATAAAATCACAATCTTTCTGTAAAACTAGTAACTTTCTGCCCACTATGTACCCATATGCTTGTACCCATGCAGTGAAAGAAGCTAGCGAAAAACACATGACTTGCTCTCACTTTAAATTCATGACCACAGAGCTAAAGTTAGACGCTTTAATGTTACCCTCCTAGTCCATTTCCTCCCTCCTTTTTCTAGGTATTTTTTCATACATTCTTTCTCCCTAAACCCCCAATACCATTACCCCATCCTCACTCTCTACTGAGAACTTTCCTTCCTATATTTGCATAGTATTTACGAGTTTACAAAGTACTTTGGCAGGCCTTTTCTGACAATCTCTCCCTCATCTGTTCTAGGAAATGGCTAGTTTGAACAGCATTCTTTAGAGTAAATAATTTTTGTTATTCAGTTTGTTCTAGTATTTAGTTTATCTGTCTGCAGTTCAGAAATCTTCACCATTTACACTGCACAGATCAACCTGTGATTGTATTTCTGGTTCTGAAAAAGGAGGGTCCTCATACCTCGCTCACAGGAACATTGTGTGAGCATTTGTGCTTTGATTCGTTTAAATCTTAGAACACAAAGAAACAGACTTGCCATCCACATTCTTTGCTAGGTTAACACACAACACTACAAAAAGATAACCTCCTTGGTCTAGAGATTCTGTGGTTACTTTTTGGGGTCCAAAGTATATGATCTACAGTTTGATATTCAAGAAAAATATCATTCGTGCTGTAGCCTGGACAAACAGTGGTGTGCCCTCTTTTAATATCTCTTCATGTATTAAAATGACATTTTCAGAGCAAATAAAATAATGAACTTTAATTTTATAAAATTATTCCTTTCTTTACCAGAGTTCTTTATGTTAAGCAGATCCTTGGAAGATTCTGAATGAAATTCGATTTATACCACTTTCCAAGAACATATCTTTTGTGAAAAATGAGCTACACTTGCATAGGCAGGCCCTGATTTTTTCACCTCCATGATGTTCCTAGAAGCTGCATCATAAAATGGATCATAGTATCCTACAGGAACAATATTATAATTAGAGATAATGTGCCTGACCAAAGTCTCCTCATCATATAAATCATAGATATAATCAACAATGTGGCATAAAAACAAAGAGATAGGAACTATAAATCTAATTATTTAAAGTAGTTAAAATTATGCACCAAGTCTTAGAAAATGGAAATAAATATTGTATATGCAGGGGACATCAATGCGTTATAAACTGTGCATAAGTCATTTAAAATATTGTGTAGTAAATTTTACTAAAAAATAACCTGCTGGCCTCAAGAAATCTATTTTCAGCAATAAATCAATGTTATTTTGCTATTCTGTAATACAGAAATTCTTGTGAACTGGGGGGTAGTGAAGGATCTAAATGATCTAACCTTGGTTCTCAAACCTGGCAAAGTCTAAGAATCTCCTAAGAAGTTATGAAGATGCAAATTTCTGGTCCCAAACCCCAGAGACTCTAAGTAGAGCTGGGATAGGGATGGGGGAAAATACTATATATATTTGAAAAGTTCCTAGGTGATTCTAGTGGCCAAGTTTAGAACCCTAGGCATGGATAGGTCAGTACCTATTTTTCCTTTTCCTCTCTCCTTTTTTTTTTTCAGTAGGCTGATATATTTAAAATAATTCCACTAACCATAAAATTTGTACAGAGATAGGTTTAATAAATGTTTCCAAGGTGTCTTCCATTGAAAAACAATTTGAAAAGTAAAGAGTGTCTAGAAATTTGAAAAACATTTTAATAAGGCAGGACTAACTCCACAATTCTCTACTCACCCACTCCTGTGTCTTTCAGGACTTGGAAGAAATGCATGCTATTAAATCCTATCTTAGGAAGTGACAGTTTTTTGACAGCCATCAAGAGTTTTTCACAGTTGATTGGGAAGCAATAAAAATTGCTAGGTCATTAATCACTAGTCTTTTTAAAAGGGGCTGTACATGTCACCTAATAGAGATATTTATATAAGGTCATTCTTCCCTTGTAGATTGAGAACTCCATGAAGGCAAAGACTAGGTCTTACACAGCCTTTATTTTCCCCTGTAAATCAGTACACACAGAATGAACTCAGTACAGTCAACCCTTGAACAACATAGGGAGTAGGAGGGCTGACCCTTTGCTCAGTCAAAAATCTGAGTATAGTTGGCCCTCTATATCCAAGGATGGTGTAGTACTGTAGTATTTACTTTTGAAAAAATTTACGTGGACCGACTCACGACTCAGTTCAAACCCATGTTGTTCAAGGGCCAATAGTAAATATTTTTAGAACAGTGAATTATCATACCTCCCCCAACTGGGAAGACAGGCATAAGATGGTATTTCCTGGCTACTACTTATGCACTTTTTTTTTGTCCACATCATGTGGCATACAGGATCTTAGTCCCCCATCAGGGATCAAACTCATGCCCCTGCAGGGAAAATGTGAATTCTTAACCACTGGACTGCAAGGGAAGTCCTGTGCTTGTGCACTTTCAAGAAAATCTTTCTCTGGACAAGTCCTGACATGTATGTAAGTCTAAATTTTATTACCACAGCAGTTAGACTTCTTGTTATTGTTGTTCAGTAGCTAACTTGTAGTGTCCAACTCTTGGTGACCCCATGGACTGCAGCATGCTAGGCTTCCCTGTCTGTCCTTCACTATCTCAAACTTATGTCCACTGAATCAGTGATGCCATCCAACCGTCTCAACCTCTGTTGTCCCCTTCTTCTGCCTTCAGTCTTTCCCAGCATCAGGGTCTTTTCCAATGAGTCAGCTGTCCACATCAGGTGGCCAAAGTATTGGAGCTTCAGCTTCAGCATCAGTCCTTCCAGTGAATATTCAGGGTTGATTTCCTTTAGGATTGATTGGTTTGATCTCCTTGCAGTCCAAGGAACACTTAAGAGGCTTCTCCAGCACCACAGTTTGAAAGTATCAGTTCTTTGGTGCTCAGCCTTCATTATGGTTCAACTCTCACATCCATACATGACTACTGGAAAAACCGTAGCATTGACTATACAGACCTTTGTTGGCAAAGTGATGTCTCTGCTTTTTAATACACTGTCTAGGTTTGTCATAGCTTTTCTTCCAAGGAGCAAGCATTTAAATCTACCCTTTGGTAATTAGGGAAGTAGTAGGAGGCTAAGACCTTTAAACTGCAAATAACAAATGGGGGACCTGGTAAAGCCTTTGTTCCCAGGAGGGAACCCAGCAGGCCCCACGGAGTCCTGCTCAATTTCAGAACCTAAGCTGGATGAGGAAACAAGAGGAAATCAGTGAACTGAAGGTTTTGATGATCTGAAAGAATGGTGATAGTGAAAATAGTTGAGCCAGAAACCTGGAAGATTTCAGATAATGTCATATTTTAATTAGTGATTTTGGAGAAGTGTTAACGGGTAATGATAGCAAGGTGTAGGGAGTAGGTGGCTGACGTGGAATGGAGGAGAGTCATTGAAGATGAGGAGGTTAAGTAACTGAGAAGTCAGTGTATTAGATAGGCTATCCCACACTTTCATTAAATTAATCTTCCTTTTAAGTGGTAATAAAATATACTCCACTCCCGCCAATTTTTACTCTTAAAAAAAATCAGTTGGAAGCAAAGTTATTACCGTGAGCTGAATGCATTCTAAAGTCTGAGGCAATTCATGAGAGCTAACAACGTTCAATAGTTGTTTCCTCCATGTTCAGTAGTTTTACTATGAAATTTATTGTCTGAACCAAGCTTTTTTTTTAGGTGGAGGGTGGGTTATTAGTGTTCGCAAGAGACATGTTTAAATGTCAGCTCTAGGACAGCTATGCTATGTTATTCAAAGTCCATTCTCCAAGGAATTGGAAGAGCTCTCAGAATGGACACGTTAACTTAGCTGTTGCAGTAAGAAAGATGTGTGAATTTTCAATTTCTGCCTCTGTGCTATCTCCTCTGTCTTGGTATATACTCAGGTTCCAACTTCTGGAAAACATTTCTTCAAACCTTGCTTCCCAGTCAAGCCACCTGTCTTCTTCCTTTCATTGCTATAAACATTTACTTTTTCTTTATTTATTGAAAAGAGCTATTTTTCTTGAAATATATTGAGAAAAGCCACAGTCTTATCATCATAACATACAGCTTTTGTCTTTTGAGGGTATACTGTTTTCTGTTTGTGTATATGTATAGCTTTTTCCACAGTATTAGACACAGACTGTAAGTCTCATGAAGATAGAAGTCCTGTCTATTTTGTCTGCCACTGTATATGTAGTATGTGCATTATCACATTAGGAGGGACTCTATAATTAAACATCAAATGAGTGGATGGTGTGCATTTCAAATAAATTTTTTTCTATTTAACCCTATTCTAATTTTTTCTATTAAACATGTATTTAACAAGTATTGTTTTACTATATCATACATTAGTAAATGATTTTGGATATTTCAAATAATTTACAAATTTTTATGATTACTGACAACAGTGAAATGTACATCTTCCTGCATTCATGTATTTGTTTACTATTATTCTTTTGTTGAAATACTTTTAAGATAAATTCCAAGGAATGGGATTACTAATTAAAAGGGTATGAGCATTTTTTGTCTGTTCAGCTTATTCAAAGAATTGTACAAAGGTCACCAAAGGCTTCCTAATTGCCAAATCAACCTACTTGTTCTAAGAAAGTTCTTGACTTCTCTTTCAATATTTAACACTAATTTTTCATCACCTTTTTACAACTCTTTCCTCTCTTGGCTTGATGACATGGCATTATTTTGGTTCTCTTTCTACCTCCCTGGCTGATTTTCTTCCTTGGAAACCACCCCCCAGTATAACTTTTCCCAAGATTCTGTCCTATTTGCTCTAACACTATTATCTCTATATTAATAATTCCCAAACCTATGTCTTTACCCCGACCTCTTTCTTAAGCTCCAGGCTTGCATTTCTTGATATCTCATCAGTGTCCCAGACCATATACTCATCATCTCTAAAAATGAATTAATTTTACTTTTCCAATCAGTTTTCCCTAACCATTCTATCTCTGCTAATGCTGCTTCCATTTCTTGAGTCTGGACACCATGAAAGCACTACAGTTCTTTTTCCTTCCTTGCTTTATCCATTCTGTCAGTTGCCCTGTTATATAAATTCTAATTCTTCACTGTCCCTTGTTTCTTTCCCTTTGTTTTTCCTGAACTTATTCATTCAATAAATGTTTATTGAGAACTACCATGTGCCAGGCCCTAAGGCATTGAGGGTTTAGCAGTGAACACAACAGACAAAATCCTGGCCCTCTTGGAGCTGATATTCTAGTGGAAGAAGACATACAAGCAGATAAGTAAAATGTATAGAATTTCAGATGATAAAAGTTATATGGAGAAAAATTAGGAAAGTTGAATAGGGAATATGGTGATGAGGTGTTTGTGCTTACAATTTTAAAATGGTATTCTCCAGGAAAGTTTACTTAGAAGGTGACATTTGAACAGAGATTTGAAGGAGTTCAGAGGCTTCCCTGATAGCTCAGTTGGTAAAGAATCTGCCTGCAATGCAGGAGACCTTAGTTCGATTCCTGGATCAGGAAGATCTCCTGGAGAAGGGCTAGGCTACCCACTCCAGTATTCTTGGGCTTCCCTTGTGGCTTAGTGGGTAAAGAATCTGCCTACAATGCAGGAGAAAATGCAGGAGACCTGGGTTCGATCCCTGGATTGGGAAGATCCTCTGGAGAAGGGAACGGCTACCCACTCCAGTATTCTTGGGCTTCCCTGTGGCTCAGCTAGTAAAGAATCTGCCTACAATGCAGGAGAAAATGCAGGAGACCTGGGTTCGATCCCTGGATTGGGAAGATCCTCTGGAGAAGGGAACGGCTACCCACTCCAGTATTCTTGGGCTTCCCTGTGGCTCAGCTAGTAAAGAATCTGCCTACAGTGCAGAAGACCTGGGTTAGATCCCTGGGTTGGGAATATCCCCTGGAGAAGGGAATGGCTACCCACTCCATAATTCTGGCCTGGAGAATTCCTTGGACTGCATAGTCCATGGGGTCACAAAGAATCAGACACAACTAAGTGACTTTCACTTCCACTTCCAGGAGATAGCCAGGCAGAGAGAGAGGAGACAAGTGGAGCATTATAGACAGAAAGACCCCCAAGTTTTTATACTAAGATGGGGGAAGAACATAAATGCTCCAGAAATAGCAAAGTGGCACTCTGACTGAAGCAGAGTGAGTAAAAGGAAGAAATAGTTGGAAGTGAGATCAGAGACATGAGGGGAGAGGTCCAAATTATGTAGGGTTATGTAGGCCATTGGAGAGACTTTGGCTTTTTGCTGGGAGTGAAATGGGAAGCCATTGAAGAGTTTTGAGCAAAGAAACAAGCTGACTTGCCTTTTTTGAAAAGATGCTCAACATCACTCATTATCAGAGAAATGCAAATCAAAACCACAATGAGGTACCATTTCACGCCAGTCAGAATGGCTGCTATCCAAAAGTCTACAAGCAATAAATGCTGGGGAAGGTGTGGAGAAAAGGGAACCCTCTTACACTGTTGGTGGGAATGCAAACTAGTACAGCCACTATGGAGAACAGTGTGGAGATTCCTTAAAAAACTGGAAATAGAACTGCCATATGACCCAGCAATCCCACTTCTGGGCATACACACTGAGGAAACCAGAATTGAAAGAGACACGTGTACCCCAGTGTTCATCACAGCACTGTTTATAATAGCCAGGACATGGAAGCAACCTAGATGTCCATCAGCAGATGAATGGATAAGAAAGCAGTGGTACATATACACAATGGAGTATTACTCAGCCATTAAAAAGAATACATTTGAATCAGTTCTAATGAGGTGGATGAAACTGGAGCCTATTATACAGAGTGAAGCAAGCCAGAAAGAAAAACACCAATATAGTATACTAACGCATATATATGGAATTTAGAAAGATGGTAACAATAACCCTGTATGCGAGACAGCAAAAGAGACACAGATGTATAGAACAGTCTTTTGGACTCTGGGAGAGGGTGAGGGTGGGATGATTTGGGAGAATGGCATTGAAACATGTGTAGAATCATATGTGAAATGAATCACCAGTCCAGGTTTGATGCATGATACAGGGTGCTCGGGGCTGGTGCACTGGGATGATCCAGAGGGATGGGATGGGGAGGGAGGTGGGAGGGAGGTTCAGGATGGGGAACACATGTATGCCCGTGGCAGATTCATGTCAATGTATGGCAAAAGCAATACAATATTGTAAAGTAATTGGCCTCCAAATAAAATAAATAAATTTGTATTAAAAAAAAAATCAAGATAACTCTGGCAGCTCGATAAGGCTAGACTGTATTGGGACAAGGATAGAAGTAGGGAGTAAGGAAGGAAACTACTGTGGTAAGCCAGGTGAGATTTGATGATGGCCTGGACTAGGGTAGTGGTAGTGAAAGTGGTGAAAGATTATTGGATTCTAGATTTGCTATTCCTTGGATGTGGAATGTGAAAGGAAACAGAGGAGTCAAGGATGACTTCAAAGTTTTGCCCTAAACTGGAAAGAATGAGTTTTAAAATTACTATTTATATGTTTTATCTGTTTCTTAGAAATTCTAAGTTATATTATTTTGTATTATATTGTATTATACCATATTATATTCTATTCCTTAATTAATTTTCAACTGTGTCAGGAAGTAGTCTTAATAAATGTTGACTTTTCTCCTGGCCTCTCTCCTCACTCCAGTTCATCCTTTATAAAGTGAGGCACTAATTATATATGACTGTCTTCAGTGGCTTCTAATTGCATGTAATCCAGCAGGCTAACTCCTGTCTTGTACTGGAGGCCCTCCATAGTATGAGCTCAACCTATTTCTGTAGCTCTATCCTTCACTGTTCCCTTCTGTGTTCCATATAAATTGGCCTAATGCTCCTTGAATGTAGTGTTTATTACATCAGCATCTAACGTTATAGATCATGCTTATTTGGTATAGCATAATGATTAAGAACAGAGTCTGTAACTTGGACACCCCAGGTTTGAATCGTGGTTCCATTTCTCCTGTGCTTTTGGGTAGTTTATTTATCTGCCTTCAGTTTTCTATCTGTAAAATAGGGACAACAGAAATCACTTTATAGAGATGTTTTGAAGCCGAAAGTAATTTGTGTATTAGGCATTGAATACCTGACATGTTAAGTGAGATAATTGTTAGCTGTTATTGTTGTTATTATTTTTGTTTATCCCCATTCCTAAGTGATATCAGTTCCTTGAGGGCAGGGATTTTTGTCTGTTTTGTTTACTGCTCTATCTCCAGTAACTACAACAGTACCTGACACATGATAAACTCTCAGTAAATATTTGTGGAGTGAATGATTGCAGTTTCCTTAGCCTGAGATGCCTACTATTGCTGCATCTTCTACTCTCAAGAATCTGCCTAGCGTGTAAGACTCATCATGAATGCCATTTATTCCATGGAATGCTTTGTGATTTTCTGATTCTTTTCTGCATACTAAACTTAATCTCTCATTTCTTTGAACTCCCATGATATCTTGTTAATGCTTTTCCTAGATCTCTTACCTTTCTTTGCCTTTCATCTTAGTCATTTGTATTCAGTCTTCCTCATTAGATATTACACAGACTGTGTATTGCTCATTATATCCTCTTTAGTGTCTAATATAATGCCTTGAACATAGTAGATGCTCAATAAACATTTACTGATTAAAAGTGAATTTGTTCTCCTATTTATATACTTAGTTTTATATGAATTTTCAGGTTTCTAAGTCATGCTTCCAAAGTATTTAATCTCTATGCAATTTGTTTCTTAGGTTATTCTGAGTGTTCCAGCTTAAAAGACTACTTTTTTTTTTTAATCTGCAGTTGCAGAGGTGAATTTATCTTAATTAAGCTTTGTTTTAATTGCCTAATGACTTTGTACCAGGTCATAAATTGTTCTGATGGTAAAGGAGAGGTTTTATTAAATATGGTATCACACAGCAGGAATTCAGTGGGCTAATAAACTCACCTAAGCACTAGGATAGAGAAAAAAAGACTTTGTATAGATGACGTATGTGTCACAAAATCCATACACTTAAGCTTGTGAACTTTATAGGGTAAGTTCTTCAGGTTCTTCAAATCACAATTTATTTACGCATTATTGTGCTTAAATCATGATTATCGGATTTTCCAGCCAACGGCTATGAAGAGGCAGTTTAGAAATGTTAGAAAGGCTCATAGTAGATAGTAGGACGGAGAAGGCAATGGCACCCCACTCCAGTACTCTTGCCTGGAAAATCCCATGGATGGAGGAGCCTGGTGGGCTGCAGTCCATGGGGTCACTAAGAGTCGGACACGACTGAGCGACTTCCCTTTCACTTTTCACTTTCATGCATTGGAGAAGGAAATGGAAACCCACTCCAGTGTTCTTGCCTGGAGAATCCCAGGGACGGGGGAGCCAGGTGGGCTGCCGTCTATGGGGTCGCACAGAGTTGGACACGACTGAAGTGACTTGGCGGCAGCAGCAGCAGATAGTAGGAGGGAAAGACAGCTGATTATAAGGATAAAGACAGAAAAAAACAAAAAACAGGCCAAGGACTGACAGCAGTGTGCAACTAATAGCCCTTTATTACTTAAATAAGCCTTGAGGGCATCAGTGTGTTATAATCCAATACAGTAAATGTTGTTCACAAAAATGACCCAAATTTATAAAAAAAAATTAAATTGTGACCATCTACCTAATTATGCTTATAAAGATAAGTAGTGAGTATGTGTTTAGATATCTATTCAACAGATGAAACACTTTGTTTCTGAAGTATGTTTAAACTCTTAACTAGGTGGATAATTTGGATAGCTCATTCCTGAGAGGTTTTACTGCATTAATGTATTCTTTCCTGTTCAACTCCCTCTAACTAGAATTGAAATACAATGGTGAAGCAGCAAGGACAGTAAATCCATAAAAATGAATTGTTCATTCACACTACATTTATAACATAGGAAATATGATTATAGAACAGATGTTGACTGACTGAAATGCTGTATGCTCAATCATGTTAGTGTTTATTTGATAAGGAATGCCATTTGTTTAGCTTCACTCATTTATTCAGTGACTGTGGCCTGGAATTTTATTAGATGTTATATGGCTGTACCTCTCTACCCATCAGAATGTT
This sequence comes from Bubalus kerabau, assembly GCF_029407905.1. Taxonomy (NCBI): domain Eukaryota; kingdom Metazoa; phylum Chordata; class Mammalia; order Artiodactyla; family Bovidae; genus Bubalus; species Bubalus kerabau. The sequence goes on along the minus strand of NC_073647.1, from coordinate 95,687,938 downwards.
CAGAGAATGTGAACTTGAATAAGACTGGGTAAGAACTTAGTACTTTTCAGCTTGGACGGTAAAGCTGGAAAGATGTATTTTAGAAGATTTTAGATTTTAAACCTCTTGGTTTTATCTTATTTCATTTACATATAGGTGCTAGAACAAAGAAAAAAGAGTTTGGTAGTATTCATTACTTGATTAACTTTTTTTCCTGAAATTTGCATCTTCTTAAAATTCTTTTCAGTGACTAACTACAGAGAGAGAGGACCAAGAAAATTTCCTGAAATGAAACCATTTACAACTGATGTGTTTCTGAATAATGGAGAAAACTAAGATTTAATTTTAAAAGTACTGCAGGGAGCCAGTTAACAAATATCTTTTGTGTTGTAGCAAGATCACAGCAAATGATTTCATGGGAACATTCATTCAAATGTTGTATTTTATTAGCTGATAATATCTGAGCTGTTATGCTATAGAAACAAGTACAATATATATTTGAATGAATAGATTTGAGATCTAGATAATTTGGAAGAATCATTTCAAAATTTTTATTAACTGTGACATCTAGAACTATCATTTTAGACTATATTGCAACATACTGTACAATTCAAGATATAGTATAAAAGAGTTCAAAAATTAAGACCATAAGAGAATGGACTTATGGACACAGTGGGGGAAGGAGATAATGGGACAAATGGAGAAAATAGCGTATACAATATTGTAAAACAATTAGCCTCCAATTAAAATAAATATATTTAAATTAAAAACATAAATATGTACTGTAATGTGTAAAATAGATAGCAACATATTTTAGAAAGAACTTTCCTCATTTTTGAGAATAAAATAAATAGGACTCTAGCTGCTGCTGCTGCTGCTGCTGCTAAGTTGCTTCAGTCGTGTCCGACTCTGTGCCACCCCGTAGACGGCAGCCCACCAGGCTCCCCTGTCCCTGGGATTCTCCAGGCAAGAACACTGGAGTGGGTTGCCGTTTCCTTCACTTTTTAGGACTCGAGCACCCTCACTCAAATACTTTTGGGTATATTGTACCCCCTAGAGAAAGGCAGAAGAGGATTTTTAATTGTTGCCAACACGGATGATAACCTTTTGTAGATAACCTCTACAAGCTACATAACCAAAGTCAGTTCAGAAGAATGTGGCGTGTTATATAAATGTAATATGTTATGTGACATTACACATTTCTTATACTCTATAAATAGACTTGAACAGTTTATTAATTTATTTAAAAATTACAAAAATAAACCCAGTGCACATTAACATAAATAGCGTTTTAAATGAACAATAACTATAATTTCTAGCTTCATCACAATATCATCAAAACACATTCTTTTTTTAAATTTATTTTTTAATTGGAGGAAAATTGCTTTACAATGTAGTGTTGGTTTCTGCCATACAATAATGTGAATTGGATACAACTATAGAATATCTCCTTCCTCTTGAGCCTCCTACCCCTCCCCTCATGCAATCACTTTAGGTCATCACAGAGCGCCAGGCTGGGCTGCCTGTGTTATAGAGCGACTTCTTACCACCTATCTATTTGGCACTTGATAGTGTATATTTCTCGATGCTACTTCCCTGGTGGCTCAGCTGGTAAATAATCTGCCTGCAATGCAGGAGACCTGGGTTTGGTCCTGGGTTGGGAAGATCCCCTGGAGAAGGGAATGGACACCCACTCAAGCATTCTGGCTGGGAGAATTCCATGGACTTTCACTTGCACTTTCTTCGTTAGTCCCACTCTCTCCTACCCCACTCTGTCCACAAGTCCCATCTCTATTCCTTCCCTGCAAATAGGTTCATCAATACCATTTTTCTAGATTTCATTTATATGAGTTCAGTTCAGTTGCTCAGATGTGTCCGACTCTTTGTGACCCCATGGACTGCAGCATGCCAGGCTTCCCTGTCCATCACCAACTCCCGGAGCTTACTCAAACTCAGGTCCATTGAGTCAGTGAGGCCGTTCAACAATCTCATCCTCTGTTGTCCCCTTCTCCTCCCACCTTCAATCTTCCAGCATCAGGGTCTTTTCCAATGAGTGTGTTCTTCGCATCAGGTGGCCAAAGTATTAGAGTTTCAGCTTCAATATCAGTCCTTCCAATGAATATTCAGGACTGATTTCCTTTAGGATGGACTGGTTGGATCTCCTTGCAGTCCAAGGGACTCTCAAGAGTCTTCTCCAACACCTTAGTTCAAAAAGATCAGTTCTTAGCCACTCAGCTCTCTTTGTAGTCCAACTCTCACATCCATACATGACTACCACAGCCTTGACTAGATGGCAAAGTAATGCCTTGCTTGTTGCTTGTTTGCCTTGACTTGTTGGGAAAGTAATGTCTCTGCTTTTTAATATGCTGTCTAGGTTGGTCATAACTTTCCTTCCAAGGAGTAAGCGTCTTTTAATTTCATGGCTTCAGTCACCATCTGCAGTGATTTGAGAGCCCAGAAAAATAAAGTCAGCCACTGTTTCCCCATCTAGTTCCCATGAAGTGATGGGACCAGATGCCATGATTTTAGTTTTCTGAATGTTGAGTTTTAAGCCAACTTTTTCTCTCTCCTCTATCACTTCATCAATAGGCTGTTTAGTTCTTCTTCACTTTCTGCCATAAGGGTGGTGTCATCTGCATATCTGAGGTTATTGATATTTCTCCCAGCAATCTTGATTCCAGGTTGTGCTTCATCCAGCCCTGCATTTTGCATGATGTACTCTGCATAGAAGTTAAATAAGCAGGGTGACAACATACAGCCTTGACATACTCATGTCCCAATTTGGAACCAGTCTGTTGTTCCATGTCTTGTTTTAACTGTTGCTTCTTGATACAGATTTCTCAGGAGGCAGGTAGGGTGGTCTGGTATTCCCATCTCTTGAAGAATTTTCCACAGTTTGTTGTGATCCACACAGTCAAAGGCTTTGACATAGTCAACAAAGCAGAAGTACATGTTTTTCTGGAACTCTCTTGCTTTTTTAATGATCCAATGGATGTTGGCAATTTGATCTCTGGTTTCTTTTCCTTTTCTAAATCCAGCTAGAATGTCTGGAAGTTCATGCTTCATGTACTGTTGAAGAATTTTGAGCATTACTTTTCTAGTGTGTGAGATGAGTGCAATTGTGTGGTAGTTTGAACATTCTTTGGCATTGCCTTTCTTTGGGATTGGAATGAAAACTGACCTTTTCCAATCCTGTGGCCATTGCTGAGTTTTCCAAATTTGCTAACTATTTTATGAGTTAATATATGATATTTGTTTTTCTCTTTCTGACTTACTTTATCTGTGTAACAGACTCTGGGTTCATCTACCTCACTAGAACTGACTCAAATTCATTCTTTTTATGGCTGAGTAATAGTCCATTGTATATAGGTACCACATCTTCTTTATCCATTCATCTGTTGATGGACATCTAGGTTACTTCCATATACTGGCTATTGTAAATAGTACTGCAATAAATATGGGAGTACATATGCCTTTTAGAATAGTAGTTTTCTCAGGGTATATGTCCAGTAGTGGGATTGGTGGGTCATGTGGTATATTTATTCCTAATTTTTTAAGTAATCTCCATACTATTCTTCATAATGGCTTTACCAGTTTACATTCCCACCAGCAGTGTACGAGGTTCCCCTTTTCTCCACATCCTCTCCAGCATTTATGGTATGTAGATTTTTTGATGATGACCATTGGTGATACCTCATTGTAGTTTTGATTTGCATTTCTCTAATAATCAGTGATGTTGAAAATCTTTTCATGTGTTTATTGGCCAATAGTATGTCTTCTTTGGAGAAATATCTGTTTAGGTCTTCTGCCCATTTTTTGATTGAGCTGTTTATCTTTCTGATGTTGAGCTGTATGGGCTGCTTTATTATCTGTGTGTGTGTGTATATATATGTGTGTGTGTGTGTGTGTGTAATCCATGCAAAAATGGCAGCAATTTTACTCACCACAGCTTTTATGTCAAACAACAGCTTTATTAAGATAAAATTCCCATACCATATGCTTCACTCACTTAAAGTATATAATTCAATGATTTTTAGTATATTCACAGAATAGTACAACTATTATCAAAATTAACTTTTGAGTCACAAAATAGCCTTGTATCCATAACCTGTCATTTCCCCATTTTCCCCTAATCTTCCTATCCTCCAATCCCTAGAATTATTATTCTACTTACCATCTCTATAGATTGGACTATTCTGGACATTTCATATAATGAGTGTTTTTTTAAGTATTGTCTTTTCAACTTAGCCTATTTTCAAGGTCATTCATGTTGTAGCATGAATCAGTATTTCATTCTTTTTATGGATAAAGAATATTCCATTGCACGGTTTTTACAGTTTGTTTATCCATTCATTAGTAGATGGATATTTGGATAGCTTCCACTTTTTGACTATTATGAATAATGCTGCTGTGAACATTTATTTACATGCTTTTGTTTGTACATTTGTTTTCAGTTCTCTTGAGTATATACCTAGGAGTGGAATGTCTAGGTCATATGGTAACTCTGTGTTTAACCTTTTGAGGGGTCACCAACCTGTTGAACAGAGGAGCCTGGTGGGCTACAGACCATGGGGTCACAAAGAGTCGGACACGACTGAATGACTAAGCACCGCCTCTTTTAAGGTGATTGTACCATGTAATGTTCCCAGAAGGAATATATGAGAGCTCCAATTTTTCCACATCCTCCCTGGCACTTGTTATTATATCTTTTTTGTTTTATTCATCCTAATAAGTCTGAAGTGATATTTCAATTATGATTTTGATTTACATTTCCCTAAACATTTGTGATATTGAGCATCTCTTTTATGCATTTACTGGCTAAATTATATATGTCCTTTGGAGAAATGTTTGCACACATCCTTTGCCTATTGAGTTATAGGAGTTCTTTATATAATCTGGAGATGAGTTTCTTATCAGATACATGTATGACCTGCAAATATTTCCTCCAATTCTGTGGGTCAGTTTTTTTCACTTTCTTAATGGTGTCCTTTGTAGAATAAAAAAGTTTTAATTTTGATAATGTCCACTTAATCTATTTTTTCATTTGTTGTTTGTCCTGTTGCCTAACCCAAGTTCACAAGTATTTACTCCAGTATTTTCTTCTAAGGATTTTATAGTTTTAGCTCTTACACTGAAAATTGTGATCCATTTTGAGACAATATTAGTATGTGTTATAAAGAAGGGATCCAACTTTTTTCTTTTGCACATAGGCATACCCAGCACCACTTGTTTATAGACTATTATTTTCCCCCATTGACTGGAATTGTCTTGGTACCCTTGTGAAAATTCAATTGATTGCAAATGTAAGGATTTATTTCTGCACTCTCAATTCTCTTCCGTTGATCTATATGTCTATCCTTAGGCCAGTCCCACTGATAAATAAATATTTCTATCCTTATGCCAGTACCACACTGTCTTGCTTACCTTGTAGCTTTGTAGTAAGTTTTGAAATCAGAAGGTGTGAGTCCTCTTTGTTCTTTTTCAAGATTATTTTGGCTGTTAATATGCTCCTTAAATTTCTGTAAGAGTGTTGAGATTAGCCTGTCAGTTAGCAAAGATTCTGGCTGGGATTTTCACAGGGAGTATATTTTTTCCAGCTTTATTGCAATATAATTGACAGATAACATTGTGTGAGTTTAAGGTATATAACTTATGATTTGATATATGTATATATTTCAAAATAATTACAGCAGTTAAGTTAGTTAACACATCTATTACCTCACAGTTTTCTTTTTTTTTTTTTTTTGTATGTGTTTCAAGGACTTTTAAGATATATTCTCTTGGCAAGTTTCAAATGTACAATATATAGTATTGTTGACTAGAGTCACTATGCTATTCAGTAGATACCCAGAACTTATGTATCTTATAACTGGAAGTTTGTACCCTTTGACTCTGACAATCTCCACTATTCCCCACCACCCGCTTCTCCCCCCGCACTCCCTTTGCAACCACCAATCTACTCTTTCTGTGTGTTCAGAATTTTTTTAGATTCAGCATATAAGTGAGATCATGTGGTATTTATCTTTCTCTGATTTAATTCACTTAAGACCATGCCCTCCAGGTTTATGTATGCATCACAAATGGCTGTATTTCCTCCTTATTTTATGGTTGAATAATATCCTATAAACATAATTATCAAATTTTCTTTATTTTATTTTATTTTTTTTATTTTTTAACTTTACAATATTGTATTGGTTTTGCCATATATCAAAATGAATCCGCCACAGGCATACATGTGTTCTCCATCCTGAACCCTCCTCCCTCCTCCCTCCCCATACCATCCCTCTGGGTCGTCCCAGTGCACCAGTCCCAAGCATCCAGTATCATGCATCAAACCTGGACTGGCGACTCATTTCATACATGATATTATATATGTTTCAATGACATTCTCCCAAATCTTCCCACCCTCTCCCTCTCCCACAGAGTCCAAAAGACTGTTCTATACATCAATGTCTCTTTTGCTGTCTCGTATACAGGGTTATTGTTATCAAATTTTCTTTATCCATTCATCCATTGAAAGATGTTTAGATTGTCTCTATGTTTTGGCTATCGTGAATAATGCTGCTATGAACATGGGGGTTATAGATATCTAATTGAGACAGTGATTTAATTTCCTTTGGGTATTGTAGGATTGCTGGATCATATGGTAGTTCTGTTTTCAATTTTTTGAGGAACCTCCATATTGTTTTCCATAGTGAATATACTAATTTATTTTCCCACCAACATTGCGTAAGTGTTTCCTTTTCTCCACATCCTCACCAACATTGGTTTATCTCTTTTGTCTTTTTGATAATGTTACTCAATTGGCTGACCCCATGCCAGGGTCCTAGCCCAGGCCACAACTCCCTCTCTCAGACAGAGAGAGTTTTTTTCCAGTTGAATTCACACAGCCAATAACAAAACTGATGCTGAGATTGGAACAACACAAGCTTTATTCAGTGACCAAAGAATGGAGTATCAGGAACCTAGTTCACAAATCAACTTCTCGACCCAGTTTGGGTGAAGATATCAAATATATAGGAGGGTCAAGGTAAAAGGGAGGGACTTGGAGAGAGTGGGAATAAAATATATTCATGACTTATCTGAGAACAAGGGTTTGATTTGGACCTGGAACTGATAAAACTTTCCCTTTCAGTCCTTGAAGGGGCATTTCCGATTATTGTCCTGGCAATAAGTCTACTGTCATGGCACAGTTGGTGTGTGTCATTTAGCATGATAAAGTATTTCAATGAGCCTACACTGAGGCTCAAAGTCTACTGGAAGTCATATCTTCCACCATCTTGGGCATAGTTGGTTCTAACCAGTTCTTTTTTGTTTTCTCTTTGCAGCTTCCTCCTGAAACTTAGCTAAGAGTAATTGATTTCTATTTGAGGAGAGGCAGGGGTATGATTCTGGGGCAGTAGCCTTGGTAACGATAATACCCTTTGTAACAAGAGTGAGGGGATATCTCATTGTGGTTTTATTTGCATTTTCCTAATGATTAATGATGTTGTATACCTTTTCCTGTATCTGTTGGCCATTTATATATCTTCCTCTAGAAAATGTCTTTTTCGGTTCCTTTGCCCAGTTTTAAACTGGATTATGTATTTGTTTTTATTTTGGTTTTGATGCTAATTATTTTAAATAATTATTTAAAAGTTTCATTTCCATTTGTTTATTATAAGTATAGACATATGACTAATTTTTTTGTATTGCATCCTAAAAACTTGCTGAACTCATATATTAGCTCTAAGAATTTTTGGTGGATTCCATAGGATTTTCCTTATGTCATCTAGAGGTAGAGATAGTTTTGCTACTTCATTTTCAATATGGATGCTTTATATTTCTTAATATTGCCTAATTTCATAGCTAGAGCCTCTAGTACAATATTGAGAGTAAGTATTGAGAGCAGACAACCTTGGCTTGTCTAGTCTTATCATTTAGTACAGTATTAACTCTGGGTCTTTCCTCAGTGACCTTTATTTAGTTGAAGAAATTCCATTCTATTCATAATTCGTTGAATGTTTTCATTATGAAAGAGTGTTGACTTTTGTCAACATGTTTTTATGTCTTTTGAAATATTTACTTTCCCTTTTATTCATATAGTGTATTTTATTAATTGATTTTCTGATGTTAAACCTGAATTCCTGGGATAAAATCCCACTTGGGCATGGTGTATAATCTTTCCCAAAATGTTGTTTGATTCAGTTTGCTAGTATTTGGTTGGAGATTTTATGCCTGTATTCATGAGATATTGGTCTATAGTTTTCTTTCTTGTGATGTCTTTATCTGGTCTTGGTATCAGAATTCATTAGATAATCATAGCTTAGTCTATAAGCACAACTGAGATCCTATATAATTAATTATCATGCTCTGTATTATTTTCATCTTTTTCTCATCTCGGTTGTAATTTCATTTTCCTATCAGATCTCCATAGAGGTAATTTCTCTCTTCTTGAAGTAGAGTGCTATCTCTAAGATAACTAACATGTTTGAGCAACAATTATGATCTTTTAATGAACTTTTATGATCTTTATGATAATTTTGTACAGTTATAAAAGTTATCAAAATTCCTTTCAAATCATGGCATATAGTAATTCAGGTAAAGAAATAGATCTCTGATCCAATTTTATTTTTTATTTAAAGTTATTACATCCTGTTATTATGATTTACATTCTCTTTTTCCTGAGTATCCTTTGGTCTAATCTCCATAGGTGTGCAACATCATGACTTGCTAATAATTTGGAGAAGTAAGAGTATTTTTCTTACAAACTTTGTGTCAGCGAAGAGTGACTCCTTTAGAAATAGGAATTGAATGTTATCATCGCATATATGAGCTCAGTGTTTGGGCCACATATTTTCCATTCTTCTGAAGTGAGGCAGAATTGATAGTGCCTTCACATGAAGGAAAAATTAAATTGCACAGTGGGTTTATGGTGTGGTTATCATAGGATCTCTGTGGCTCAGCCTGATACAAGTATATCGCACAACAATCATGATTCTAACACTGATGATAGGAAAGCACTCCATCCCATCTCCCCAATGTCCATGTTAGTAGAGTTCTCAGGAGCAACCTCTTATCTCAATGGATCTCCAGCTCCAATCAGCACACATTTTTCCTCTATGAGATATGGACAGTGAAGACTGAATGGATATGAGGAATTCATTGTTAAGAATGAACCTAGCTCATATGCTTTACTAGCAATGTGATCTTAGGCAAAATATTCAACTTAAGCTAAGGCTTTAAGCCTTAGCTCATATGCTTTACTAGCAGCTATTAAATTGATCTTAGGCAAAATATTTGACTTCTCAGAGCTTCAATTCCATGTACATAAAATGCTGGTGGTGATAAAGGGTTGTTGGAAGTCTTAATAAGAAAATATGTGTAAGCACTTACCACAATGCCCAGGTCATTGTAAGGAATCTTGTCAAAATAACTTCTCTCTTGTGATCCATATACGTGTTGCAACAGGCTCATTAAAGCTTTCTCTGACCACATTTAAAATTTCAGACTTTGGACTATTTGACCTTAAATATTGTTTAACTTTTCTATATGCATACAATCTAAGTTACTAATCATAACAAACCATGTTTGTTTACTTTATCCTATTATTGAAATTCAGCTCAGCCATCACTGGTCTCTTATTTGGGTTTCTGTCCATCCCATGCCTGTATTAACATATATTGCCACCAGCTCTTATAATTCTGGGCTTCCCAGATGGCTTAGTGGTAAAGAATCCTCCTGCCAAATTTCTCCCTGGAGTAGGAAATGGCAACCCACTCCAGCATTCTTGCCTGGAGAATCCCATGGACAAAGGAGCCTGGCAGGCTACAGCCCATGGGGTCACAAAGAGTAGGATATGACTAAGCAACTGAGCACACACTTATAATTCTGCTGTGTCCCAGGTGTTCCCTACTTGTCTGGGATGGATCAGGCCCCCGACTCAGTCAGGCCAAATGGTATCTTACCAGGAAAAGTATACCCTGTTGGCTGGCACGTTGTTGTGATGGCAGGAAATGAATCTCAGTAGAGGAATCTCTTGCATTATAACAGGCAAGAGATTTACATCTGGTTTGGTAATACTACTGAAGTTAATTTATGGATCCATAGGCTCTTTGGGCTTCCCAGGCGACACAGTGGTAAAGAGGCCAATGCAGGAGACACAAGAGACACTAGTTCAATCCCTGGGTTGGGAAATCCCCTGGAGTAGGAAATGGTCAACCCACTCTAGTATTCTTGCCTCAAAAATTGCATGGGGTTGCAAAGAGTCAAAAATGACTGAGCAACTGAGCACATAGACACAGAGGCTCTTCTAATTGGAAGATACTTTAAAGATTCTCTAATTCCATTCAGAAATCATGATAGCAGACATCTACCGAGTTTTCATCCTGTGTCAGACACAGTGATAAATGCTTACATGCATTATTTCACTTAATCTTTTCAACAACCCAGAAGTATCCTATTTTTGTCACATTTTTATAAATGAGGGAACAGATTCAGAGACATTAACTTGCCTAGGCTTATATAGCTAAGAATTGACAGATCCAGGTGTCAAACTGAAGTCTGATTACAGAATTGCATTTTTTAGTACACTATTTATTGACTCTCCTATTAGAGATACAAAGGAAATATTTCATGCAAAGATGGGAACAATAAAGGACAGAAATGGTAGGGACCTAACAGAAGCAGAGGATATTAGGAAGAGGTGGCAAGAATACACAGAAGAACTGTACAAAAAAGATCTTCATGACCCAGATAATCACGATGGTATGATCACTCACCTAGAGCCAGACATCCTGGAATGTGAAGTCAAGTGGGCCTTAAAAAGCATCACTATACGAACAAAGCTAGTGGAGGTGATGGAATTCCAGTGGAGGTATTTCAAATTCTGGAAGATGACAATGTGAAAGTGCTGTACTCTATATGCCAGCAAATTTGGAAAACTCAGCAGTGGCCACAGGACTGGAAAAGGTCTGTTTTCATTCCAATCCCAAAGAAAGGCAATGCCAAAGAATGCTCAAACTACCGCACAATTGCACTCATCTCACACGCTAGTAAAGTAATGCTCAAAATTCTCCAAGCCAGGCTTCAGCAATACGTGAACCATGAAATTCCAGATGTTCAAGCTGGTTTTAAAAAAGGCAGAGAAACCAGAGATCAAATCGCCAACATCCACTGGATCATTGAAAAAGCAAGAGAGTTCCAGAAAACCATCTATTTCTGCTATGCCAAAGCCTTTGACTGTGGGATCACAATAAACTGTGGAAAATTCTGAAAGAGATGGGAATACCAGACCACCTCACCTGCCTCTTGAGAAACCTATAGGCAGGTCAGGAAGCAACAGTTAGAACTGGACATGGAACAACAGACTGGTTCCAAATAGGAAAAGGAGTACGTCAAGGCTGTATATTGTCACCCTTCTTATTTAACTTATATGCAGAGTACATCATGAGAAACACTGGGCTGGAGGAAGCACAAGCTCGAATCAAGATTGCCGGGAGAAATATCAATGACCTCAGATATGCAGATGACACCACCCTTATGGCAGAAAGTGAAGAACTAACGAGCCTCTTGATGAAAGTGAAAGAGGAGAGTGAAAAAGTTGGCTTAAAGCTCAACATTCAGAAAACAAAGATCATGGCATCTGGTCCCATGACTTCATGGCAAATAGATGGGGAAATAGTGGAAACATGGCTGACTTTATTTTTATGGGCTCCAAAATCACTGCAGATGGTGATTGCAGCCATGAAATTAAAAGACTCTTATGCCTTGGAAGGAAAGTTATGACCAACCTAGACAGCATATTAAAAAGCAGAGGCATCACTTTGTCAACAAAGGTCCTTCTAGTCAAGGCTATGGTTTTTCCAGTGGTCATGTATGGACGTGAGAGTTGGACTATAAACAAAGCTGAGCACCGAAGAATTGATGCTTTTGAACTGTGGTGTTGGAGAAGACTCTTGAAAGTCCCTTGGACTGCAAGGAGATCCAACCAGTCCATCCTAAAGGAGATCAGTCCTGGGTGTTCATTGGTAGGACTGATTTTGAAGCTGAAACTCCAATACTTTGGCCACCTGATGTAAAGAGCTGACGCATTTGAAAAGACCCTGATGCTGGGAAAGATTGAGGGCAGAAAGAGAAGGGGACGACAGAGGATGAGATGATTGGATGGCATCACCGACTCAATGGACATGGGTTTGGGTGGACTCTGGGAGTTGGTGATGGACAGGGAGGCCTGGCATGCTGCAGTTCCTGGGGTCGCAAAGAGTCAGACATGACTGAGCGACTGAACTGAACTGACACTGCAAGTAACCCTTTTAGAGTATTCCTAAAAGATTATTCTGTATTTTGCTTGAATATCTTCAGGGATGGTCAGTTTACTATGCTTTTGAGGTAGCTCCTTTCATTATTTGACAATTTTAGTGGCTTAGTGGGAAAGATGTTGAGTCAAAATCTGATTCTTTATAACAACAAAATCATAGAGTAGGAGGAAGTTTGTCTGAAATATTGTCTCAATCATTCCCTTCATTTTACAGATGAGAATCTCAACTTAATGAAGGCAGGTGGACAAAGTCTCACAGAACTTCCAGAAAGTTTGTCTTCTGGACCCTGACAGAATAACTCTGTTCTTATTCTTCAGATCAGTACTTTTAATATTTAAGATAGGTTTTATAATTTCTCTTCATTTTACCTTTATGCTAAACATCCTAGTTTTTTTATTCCTTCCTTGTATGAATGATTTGAATGATTTTAATCATACTGGAAACACTACTTGGAACCTACTTCTGGTGCTTACTCCTCCTTTAAAATGGAGCAGAAAGAACTGGACCTTATACTTTAGAGTTTGTCTGGCTCAGAGTATAGTGGAATTGTCCCTTCCTTTAATCCAGTCATTAGACTTCTACTAGTATCAACTAACGGAGAAGGCAATGGCAGCCCACTCCAGTACTCTTGCCTGGAAAATCCCATGGGTGGAGGAGCCTGGTAGGCTGCAGTCCATTGGGGTCACGAAGAGTCGGGCACCACTGAGCAACTTCACTTTCACATTTCACTTTCATGCATTGGAGAAGGAAATGGCAATCCACTCCAGTGTTCTTGCCTGGAGAATCCCAGGGATGGGGGAGCCTGGTGGGCTGCCATCTATGGGGTCGCACAGAGTCGGATACGACTGAAGCGACTTAGCAGCAGCAGCAGCAGTATCAACTAAGATTGTTCTAGGCTTTTCTTTTCAGCAGCCATGTCGTGAACTTGTGGCCAGATCAAAGAAACCATTTTTGAGACAAGAGGCATTTCTAAAATCATAGTTCTGAGGCACTGATTCAAGGATTATTTTCTTCAGCCCTGAATCTCTGCATCCTGGTTTCTTCAGTAATCTGTTTGCTTAGAGACTGATTTACTGGACAAATGAAATGGCATTTGTAACTGTGTATTAAACCTTTTATTTTTATACGTATAATACCTACATTTGGCTAATTTATAAGAACCAAGATTTTCCACATTTGCTGTTCAAATCTTGTTTAGATGGACTAGCTTATAGACCATTGACTGAATGGAATTGTGACGCTAATCCTTATCTGAAGCCTAGGTTATGAAAGGCTTTCTTTCCCAAGCAAAAAGAATGATACTCCTGAGTTAAATGAAAATCACCTAACTGGAATTCAAGAGCATCTTGCCTTCTCAGTGCTGTACTCTTTCTCTGCCCTCTAGGAGGAAAGGAGAGGACAGCATAGCCTGTGGGAAAAGGCTACAGGAGTCAGAATAGCCGACCTACCGCTGACTGGCACAGTATTGTTAAAGGAAGAAGAAATTGCAGAATGAAGAGAGGATCTGTTTTTATTGGAATTTAGACATCTTTACTAGTCCTTGGATGATTCAGGGCAGACTTTTAAAGGACAAATCTTGGAGAATAGGATGGAAGCACTAAGGATGGAACTTCTTTTTACTACACTTTATATGATACCAAAATTATTTTGGTACATTGATGTTTTTAAGATGCAAATGCTTACTTATTGTAGTATATAGAAGGACTGTCATTTGCAAGTATTTGAGGATATTTGCCTTTGAAAAAGCTCAGCCCCCCAGTCTATACTCAGCTCCCTAAATCTATACCTTGATTTCCTTTTCTATAAAATGAGGATAAGAGTACTAACAATGCTCCCTAGCTTCCCTAGTGCTTTAAACTGCTCTTTGGACCTAACATAAATTATATAAGTCATGCGTACATTGTATATGTGTTTTATGTATCCTGCTGCTGCTGCTAAGTTGCTTCAGTCGTGTCCGACTCTGTGCGACCCCATAGACGGCAGCCCACCTGGCTCCCCCGTCCCTGGGATTCTCCAGGCAAGAACCCTGGAGTGGGTTGCCATTTCCTTCTCCAATACATGAAAGTGAAAAGTGAAAGTAAAGTCACTCAGTGGTGCCCAACTCTTCACAACCCCATGGACTGCAGCCTACCAGGTTCCTCCGTCCATGGGATTTTCCAGGCAAGAGTACTGGAGTGGGTTGCCATTGCCTTCTCCTTATGTATCCTAGTAAATTATAATCTTCTTGAGATCAGGGGCTACCTGAGATTTCATCCTTATTAACCTTCATAGTTCCAGGTCTAGTGCTCCTATGTTTAAATCACCTTAATGTTTATTGTAGTAATTTTAGAGGCCTTCTTTAAATCATGATTTTGTCTCGACTTCTTCCAATAGAACATTAAGAATTTATTTAGGCATGTGGAGCAGCATAAACAAGAAATAAGCAAAACAAAGGAAAGAGAATAAAATATACTTGATAGAAGAGCCAAGTTAGGAAGCACACAAGGAATGAAAAATTATGTGGCTGGTTTAAAATTTAAGTGGAAATGTATCAATGACTAGAGAAGTCAGTTGTCAGTGTGAGAAAGCACTGAAGTCATAGTTTTTGTCTCTACTAGTAAATTAGTACTAGTTCTTGAGTGCTCTGAGTATAAGGAATCTAAATAAAGTCAAGTGCTTTGAAATCAAATCAGGTGTATGAACTTTGCCAAATTACTTAAATTTTGTTTAACTTCAGTTTCTCCTTCTGTAAAATGAGTTTTATAGTATCTATTTCAGGGGATTTTTGTAAAGATCAGAAGAAGAAGTATGTGTCAATGTAATGGTATAAGCATTCAATAAACATTTGTTGTTGCTGGTTATGTCTTCATGAAGTTTAATTACAGTGAAAAAAGCAAAAAGTCATGATAAAGTAGACAGTTATAACTAGAGGTATTATGTCAGCTGGACGAAGTGGAAGAAAATAGTTTGACTGGGAGGAGTTAGGTTGTACAATTATTATTAATGATAATCATGTTTAGCACTTAATTTATAAAGTGTTTTCTAGTACAGTGTGTCATTTGGTCCATGCTACTGCTGCTGCTGCTAAGTCGCGTCAGTCGTGTCCGACTCTGTGCGACCCATAGATGGCAGCCCACCAGGCTTCCCCATCCCTGGGATTCTCCAAGCAAGAACACTGGAGTGGGTTGCCATTTCCTTCTCCAATGCATGAAAGTAAAGTCGCTCAGTCGTGTCTGACTCTAGCGACCCCATGGACTACAGCCCACCAGGCTCCTCCGTCCATGGGATTTTCCAGGCAAAAGTACTGAAGTGGGGTGCCATTGCCTTCTCCGCATTTGGTCCATACTTCACTTCAAACCACTTAAAACCATCCTCTGGAGATCTGATTGATTTTGGCATGTGTGTGGAAGAGCTGTTGTTAATCAGGATAGTTAAGCAACTGGAGAAAACAGAAGTAATTGTCAAACTTGTTACCTTCTTCCCTCCCTGACTCCCCATCACTATTTTCCTTTGATTGGAAAGGGGTTGCGGGTAGCCAATTTGCTTACCAGAGGATGCAACACACACAGTCACCTTTCTCTTGCTCCCCATTTTTGTCACCCCTGGAGAAGGCAATGGCACCCCACTCCAATAATCTTGCCTGTCAAATCCCATGGATGGAGGAGCCTGATAGGCTGCAGTCCATGGGGTCGCTAAGAGTCAGACACGACTGAGCGACTTCACTTTCACTTTTCACTTTCATGCATTGGAGAAGGAAATGGCAACCCACTCCAGTGTTCTTGCCTGGAGAATCCCAGGGACGGGGGAGCCTGGTGGGCTGCCGTCTATGGGGTCGCACAGAGTCGGACACGACTGAAGCGACTTAGCAGCAGCAGCAGTAGCAGCAGCACAACCTTTACTCTTTTGAGCAACACATATGGAGCAGTGTTTCAGAGTTTATTTGTAGAGCATATTCTTTGAGGGATGGATTAAAATGCCAATGAAACAAGAAAGTAATCGGGCGCATAATTGAGCAGGTGGAACAAATCTGTTAAATCTGTTTTGAGAAAAAATAACTGGTTTTACAGTAATAAATCAGCCTCAGGTTCACTGTTCAATAATCAGGGTGGGAATGAGGGAGGAAAGAATGTATAGGCTTCCTGAAGACATCTGGGAATACAAGTGCTGCCTCTAACATGGCTGATGTCAATGGGGAATGGAGGAACATTTTCCTATTTATGTCCAGAAAAATTGGGAAGCTTGTGATTAGCTCTATTGTGATGCAGATGATTTCAAAGAACACATTCACTTCATCTTGTATATATTGAGATAGAAAGCAATATTTCAGACAGAATGAGATTAAAGTCTAACATGTATTACATGGAGAGACATAATTTCTATCAAGTATTGATCTTTTACTTAGATAGCTGGACAGATATATTTAGTATAGGATTCTTGTATGAAAAGATGAATTCTTTTCCCTCTATCTAAAGTATGGACTTACCCTTGTGGTTCAATGGTAAAGAATCTGCCTGCCAATGCGGGAGACACAATTATGATCCCTGGGTTGGAAAGATCCCCTGGAGAAGGAAATGGAAACCCACTACAGTATTCTTGCCTGGGAAATCCCATGGACAGAGGGGCCCGGCAGGCTATACAGTTCATGGGGTTGCAAAAGAATCGGAAACAACTTAGTGACTAAACAATAACAAATCTAAAGTATAGGTCAAAGGTATCAGAGAATTTCTGAATTAGAATTGATACAAAGGTCATCTACCTAAAGTCCTCATCTCCTCCATCAATCACAACAATACCTCTACCAAGTGTTCAGCATCCTAGACTTGAAATGTGTCGATTACAGAGAACTTGACCTCACTGGAGCCAGCCCATGGCATTTGCAAGCCAATCTAGTTTGTTATAAAAGTCTGTTATTTAATAGTGCAGTCAGCTACCCTTCCCTCTTTGTTGTTCAGTCACTCAATCCTGTGTACTCTTAGGGACCCCATGGACTGCAGCATGCCCAGCTTACCTGTCTTTCACCATCTCCCAGAACTTTCTCAAACTCATGTCCATTGAGTTGGTGATGCCATCCAGCCATCTCATCCTCTGTCATCCCCTTCTCCTCCTGTCTTCATTGTTTCCCAGCATCAGGGTCTTTTCTAATGAGTCAGCTCTTCGTATCAGGTGGCCCAAGTATCAGCATCAGTCCTTCCAATGAATATTCAGGATTGATTTCCTTTGGGATTCACTGGTTGGATCTCCTTGCAATCCAAGGGACTCTGAAGAGTCTTCTCTAAGACCACACACAGCTTAAAAGCATCAATTCTTCAGTACTCAGCTTTCATTATGGTCCAACTCTCACATCTATACATGACCAGTGGAAAAACCATAGCTTTGACTATATGGACCTTTGTCAGCAAAGTAATGTCTCTGCTTTTAAATATGCTGTCTAGGTTGGTCATACCTTTTCTTCCAAGGAGCAAGCATCTTTTAATTTCATGGCTGTAGTCACCATCTGCAGTGATTTTGGAGCCCAAGGAAATGAAGTCTATCACTGTTGCCATTGTTTCCCCATCTATTTGCCATGAAGTGATGGGACCTAATGCCATGATCTTCATTTTCTAAATGAAAAGCTAGCTTTATCACTCTCCTCTTTCACTTTCATCAAGAGGCTTTTTAGTTCTCTTCACTTTCTGCCATAAGGGTGGTGTCATCTCCATATCTGAGGTTATTGATATTTCTCCTGGTAATCTTGATTCCAGCTTATGCTTCATCTAGCCCAGTATTTTCCATAATGTACTCTGCATAGAATTTAGATAAGCAGGGTGACTATATACAGCCCTGACATATTCCTTTCCCAATTTTGAACCAGTTTGTTCTTCCATGTCCAGTTCCAACTGTTGTTTCTTGACCTGCATACAGGTTTCTCAGAAGTCAGGTAAGGTGGTCTGGTATTCCCATCTCTTTAAGAATGTTCCACAGTTTGTTGTGATCCACACAGTCAAAGGCTTTAGCTTAGTCACTCAAACAGAAGTAGATGTTTTTCTGGAGTTCTCTTGCTTTTTCTGTGATCTACCAGATGTTGGCAATTTGATCCCTGATTCCTCTGCTTTTTCTAAATCTAGCCTGGATATCTGGAAGTTCTTAGTTCACATACTGTTGAAGCCTAACTTGAAGAATTTTAGCATTATTTTGAGCATATTTCTAATGAAATTATTTTCATTTGAAAATACTGTTTTCAGCATATTTCTACATATTTTGAGTATATTTCTAATTTTGAGCATTATTTTGAGCATATTTATAATAATTTTGAGCATATTTCTAAAGAATTTTGAGCATATTTCTAATGATGGCTTTTAGAGCTACAAGGTGGCCTCTCAGTACTACTTTAGCTGCATCCCAGGCAATTTGCTATGTTGTATCTTCATTTTTACTCTGTAATATACTTTTATTTCCTTTGATTTATTTCCTCTTTCACTCATGGAATATGTAGAACTGTGTTTTCTACTTTCTGTGTGTTTAGAGATTTCCTGTTGTCTTTTATTACTAATTTCTAGTTTTATTCCACTATGATCAGATAACACACTATATGATTTTAATTCTTTTAAGTTTCTTGAGGTTTTTGTTACAGACTCTTCCCTGAGCATTTGAAAAATAAAGTGTATTCTGCTGTTGTTAAGTAGAGAGTTTTATATATGAAAATTAGATTCAATTGGTTGTATTTTCTGATCTTTTCTGTTCTTGTTAATTTTCTCTCTTATAGTTCTATCAGTTTCTGGAGGCAGGCTGTTTAAGGCCCTAATTGTAATCCTTGATATTTCTGTTTCTACACTTAGTTCTATCAATTTCTGTTTCATGTGTTGTGAGGTTTTGTTCATTGCGCACACATTTATAATTGCTATGTATTCCTGGTGGATTGACCCTTTATCATTATGTAATATACCTGTTTGTTTGTAGTAATTTTCTTTGTTCTTCAGTCTACTTTATGTGATATTAATATAGGTATTTTTGCTTTCTTTTAAAAAAAGTAATGGTTATATGGTATATTTTTTTCAATAATTTTATTTTAACTTGCCTACATTTTTTAGTCCAATGTGAGGGTTTTTTGGTAAAGAATATATATATTTGGTCATGTATTTTTATTCACTCCATACATCTTCATCTTTTGGTATAAGTTTTAAAATTGAAGCTTAGTTGATTTATAATATTACATTAGTTTCAACTGTAAGCATTACAACATTACTGTTATATTAATTTCAACTGCACAGCATATCAACTGATCAGCATTTTTACAGATTAAATTCTATTAAATGTTATTGCAAGATAAAGGCTATACTTCCCTATACTATAGAATATATCCTTGTTGTTTATTTTATACATAGTAGTTTGTTTCTCTTAATCCCATTCTTTTAAGTTACCTGTCCCCACTTTCCTCTCCCCTCTGGAACCACTAATTTGTTTTCTTTATTCATGAGTCTTTTTGTTTTGCGGTATATATTTGCTTATATTATTTTTTAGATTCCACGACTGAGAGATATTATACAGCATTTGTTTTTCTAAATCTGACTTATTTCACCAAGTATAATATTCTCTATATCCATTCACATTGCTGTAAGTGACAGAATTTCATCCTTTTTGTGGCTGAGTAACATATATATATATACTAAATCTGACTTATTTCACCAAGTATAATATTCTCTATATCCATTCACATTGCTGTAAGTGACAGAATTTCATCCTTTTTGTGGCTGAGTAACATATATATATATATGTATTTATATATCATATACATATGTATCACAATTTCTGTATCCTTTTGTCTACTGTTGGCCACTTGGGTTGCTTCCATGGCTATTGTAAATAGTGATGCTGTGTATGTATCTTTTTAAATTGCTGTTTCTGTTTTTTTCTGGATATATACCCAGTGCTGGATCATACAGTTATTTTTAGTTTTATAAGAAACCTGCAATCCGTTTTCTACAGTGGCTGCATCAATTTATAGTTCTACCAACAGTGCACAAGGGTTCCCTTTTCTCTACATCCTCACCAACGTTTATTATTTGTGGTAATTTTAATGTTAGTCATTCTGACATTTGTAAGGTGATATTTCATTGTTATTTTGATTTGCATTTTTTTAATAATTAGAGATATTGTACATCTTTCAAGTGCCTGTTAGCCATCTGTATGTCTTCTTTGGAAGAATCCCTATTCAGGTCTTCTGCCAATTTTTTCATTGGGTTGTTTGTTTGTTTATTTATTTTTTCTTCTTTTTTTATTTTATCTTTTAACTTTACAATATTGTATTGGTTTTGCCATATATTTTGATTGGTATATTTAGACCATTTATATTTAAGATTATATATATACACATACATACATATAAATATGGTACTTAAGGCTACTATTTTATTATTCATTTCATCTATTGTCTGTGATTCTCATTCTTCTGTTTCTGTGTTCTTGACTTCTCATGGGTTACTTGAGCATTTTCATCTTGATTTAGGTAAGTCACTAAAGTCTAATCACCTGATTTAGACATTATAAAGTGTCTTTTAGTGCATCTGTTTTTTTAGTAGTTGCTCTGAATATTACCATATACACATGTGACTTGTAACAGTCTACTGGTAACATTTTACCACTTTGAGTGAAAATCTCACTTACATTTAGGTCTCTTTACCTTCCTTACATTTAAATACCATTGTCTTGAGTATCAAATGCTGTTATACTCTTTGTAGGTAATGTGTCATTTCTTTTTGCTTTCAAGACTTTTATGGTCTTTAATTTTCAAACTTTTGAGTGTGATGTTTCAAGGAATGCATTTTTTTAAAGTTTATCTGGTTTGGAATTCACTCAGCTTGATATTTTTATTTCCATGCTGAGATTTTTCTATTTTCCTTTGTTTTATAAAGAGAATTTTTAATTGATTTTTGAAGCATTTTTATAATGGCTGCCTTTAAATCTTGTGAAATAATTCCAACATCTGATTCATCCCTGTGCTGGCCTCAGTTAATTGTCTTTGCCCCTTCAAGTTGTTCTTTTCTTGTTTCTTGGTATGATGGATGATTTTTGACTATATCATGAATTTGTACCTATTAATTTAGGAGACTCTGGGGTCTATTTAAATCTTTTATTTTAGCACACAGCACATTGTTTAGGTTTAGCATATGGGCTATGGTTCCAATGACAGTAGAGTTTGTCGTATTATTTTGGTGTTGACCAAAAAAATGCACAACATGGGATTTGTGAGTTTTATTTAGGGCAATACTTCAGGCTGTATATTGTCACCCTGCTTATTTAACTTATATGCAGAGTACATCATGAGAAACGCTGGACTGGAAGAAACACAGCTGGAATCAAGATTGCCGGGAGAAATAGCAATAACCTCAGATATGCAGATGACACCACCCTTATGGCAGAAAGTGAAGAGGAACTAAAAAGCCTCTTGATGAAAGTGAAAGTGGAGAGTGAAAAAGTTGGCTTAAAGCTCAACATTCAGAAAACAAAGATCATGGCATCTGGTCCCATCACTTCATGGCAAATAGATGGGGAAACAGTGGAAACAGTGTCAGACTTTATTTTTTGGGGCTCCAAAATCACTGCAGATGGTGACTGCAGCCATGAAATTAAAAGATGCTTACTCCTTGGAAGGAACGTTATGACCAACCTAGATAGTATATTCAAAAGCGGAGACATTACTTTGCCAACAAAGATCTGTCTAGTTAAGGCTATGGTTTTTCCTGTGGTCATGTATGGATGTGAGAGTTGGACTGTGAAGAAAGCTGAGCACCGAAGCATTGATGCTTTTGAACTGTGGTGTTGGAGAAGACTCTTGAGAGTCCCTTGGACTGCAAGGAGATCCAACCAGTCCATTCTGAAGGAGATCAGCCCTGGGATTTCTTTGGAAGGAATGATGCTAAAGCTGAAACTGCAGTATTTTGGCCACCTCATGCGAAGAGTTGACTCATTGGAAAAGACTCTGATGCTGGGAGGGATTGGGGGCAAGAGGAGAAGGGGACGACAGAGGACAAGATGGCTGGATGGTATCACTGACTCAATGGACGTGAGTCTGAGTGAACTCCGGGAGTTGGTGATGGACAGGGAGGCCTGACGTGCTGTGATTCATGGGGTCGCAAAGAGTTGGACACGACTGAGTGACTGATCTGATCTGATCTGATCTGGTCTTCAAGCTGGATTTAGAAAAGGCAGAGGAACCCGAGAACAAATTGCCAACATCTGCTGGATCATCAAAAATGGCGAGAGTTCCAGAAAAACAGACTATGCCAAAGCCTTGGACTGTGTGGATCACAAAAAACTGTGTAACATTCTTAAAGAGATGGGAATACCAGACCACCTGACCAGCCTCTTGAGAAATCTGTATGTAGGTCAAAAAACAATAGAACTGGACTTGGAACAACAGACTGGTTCCAAATTGGGAAAGGAGTACGTCAAGGCTGTATGTTGTCACCCTGCTTATTTAACTTCTATGCAGAGTACATCATGAATGCTGCGCTGGATGAAGCACAAGCCTGAATCAAGATTGCTGGGAGAAATATCAACAACCTCAGATATGCAGATGACACCACCCTTACAGCAGAAAGCAAAGAAGAATTAAAGAGCCTCTTGATTAAAGTGACAGAGGAGAGTGAAAAAGTTGGATTAAAACTCAACATTTAGAAAACTAAGATCATGGCATCTGGTCCCATCACTTCATGGCAAATAGATGAGGAAACCATGGAAACAGTGACAGACTTTAGTTTTTTGGGCTCCAAAATCATTGCACATGATGACTGCAGCCATGAAATGAAAAGGCACTTGCTCCTTGGAAGAAAAGCTATGACCAACCTAGTCAGCATATTAAAAAGCAGAGCCATTATTTGCCAACAATGGTCCATCTAGTCAAAGCTATGGTTTTTCCAGTAGTCATTTATAGATATGAGAGTTGGACTATAAAGAAAGCTGAGTGCCAAAGAGTAGATGCTTTTGAACTGTGGTGTTGGAGAAGACTCTTGGACTGCTAGGAGGTCCAACCAGTCCAACCTAAAGGAAATCAGTCCTGAATATTCATTGGAAGGACGGATGCTGAAGCTCAAACTTCAATACTTTGGCCACCTGATGTGAAGAACTGACTCATTTGAAAAGACCCTGTTGCTGGGAAATAAGAAGGGAGGAGAAGGGGACGACAGAGGATAAGTTGGTTGGATGGCATCACCGACTCAATGGACATGAGTTTGAGTAAGCTCCAGGAATTGGTGATGGACAGGGAAGCCTGGCATGCTGCAGTCCATGGGGTGGCAAAGATTCGGACACAACTGAGTGACTGAATTGGTCTGAACTGAACTGATGACTGCAGCCTGGGAGGCAGCACTTAAGATAGCTCCGAGAAACTGCTTCAAAGAGGTAGGGGGAAATGACAATACATATGTGATTTTGGTAAAGGGGGAGTACATGCAATAAAGCACATAATTTCTGTAGAAAGTTTCTGCTTGTCTCATGAAGCTTGTGCTAGTCATGAGAAACAATCGTCACCATGAAGGATTTTAGTACTTTTCTAGATATGAGAAGATACAGAATTGGACTCATAAAATCAGCTCCTGAGACTATTTAAGTAACTAAAGACCTGCCCTGCCAGTTTTCCTGGAGCACAGAGTGCCTCATCTCTGCTCTGCACCCTGAACTCCTTCAGGGGATGTTGGAGATCAGCAGCTGTGGTAGCATATGATTTAATCCTTGTAGAGGTAGATGGCAAGCACCTATGACTAGTGCCAATTTGTGGTTGACATTGGTTTGCTTGGCTATTCTGATGCTGCTGGGACTTCTAGTGGTCCCTGCTGCTGATACCTTTAATGGGCAGAAAGAATTTCCCTAGGCCTGCCGCTGGATATCTCTTGAGTGAAGGAGGAGTGCAGTGGGATTCTTCATCAGTGTACCCCTACCCCAACACTGGTCCAATGTCTCTGGACAGGGGAGGAGAATGTGGGTCTGTAAGATAAAAAGGCTTCCTAAAACTGGGTTGATCCTTGTGACTTGAGTCCCATTTCTGGTTCCATCGTCCTTCCCATTGTCTTTGGGTAGGAGTGGAGAGTTTGGGGCCCATAGGGAAAAAGAGGCTTCCCAGACTGGACTATCTGCTGTAGTTGGGTCTCTCTTATATGCTTTGCCTGCCAGCTTCAGTATCTCCGAGTGGGCAAGGCATCTCAGATCTTGGAGTAGGGGGATGGTGAGAGGTAAGGGGAAGGAGAATACCTTCCCTGTCTACTTATTTCTGACTAAGCTTATGAGGTAACTTTTGGAAAGCATCTAAAGATGGGAGTTGTTTGCCAGGGGAACCAACATCAATTAGACCTTAAAATGTTGAAACTTTCAGTCCCATCCATTCTTTGATTTCCAGGTATTGGAGAAGGGCTGGAGTTTGAATCAATCACCAATGGCGAATGATTTAACCAGTTATGCCTATTGTAACAAAGCCACAATAAAAACCCAAAAGGAGAGGGTCAGAGAGCCTCCAGATTGGTGAACACATGGCAATTTGGAGAGAATTGCACGCTTGTAGAGGGTACAGGAGCGGAGCTCTGCACCCTTTCCCCATACCTTGCCCTGTGCAGCTCTTTCATCTGGATTTTCTAAGTTAAATCCATTCAAAACAAACTGGTAATCTAGTAAGGAAAATAATTTCTCTTGAGTTCTGTGAGCTACTCTAGCAAATTAGTCAAGCCCAAGCAAAGGGCCACTGGAACCTCCAGTCTATTTTGTGGTCATTCAGAAACACAGATGACAACATGGTTGTGTGGCTGGTATCTGAAGTGAGCGAGAAGGGGCAGTTTGTGAGATTGAACTCTTCATCAGTGGAATATGATGCTGTCTCCAGGTAAATAGTGGCAGAATTGAGTTCAATTCTTGCATAACTTGTTGGTATTGGAGAATTTTTGGTGTGGAAACAAGCCCTTCTCCCTACATATTGAAATTGGGTCCAGCACCTCTCTAGCTCCCAATTGATCCTGTGTACTAGTGATGTTGGGCTCTCCTGATGTTTTCAGAAGGACTTCCGTTTGACTCTGCAAAGCAATGAGGCTACTACCTGGGCCGACTTTTTTGTTAGGGTGGAGGTTCTGGAAACACCAAGTCTGGGCGGCCTTTTTCTTTTGGAGGTGGGGATACAAAATATCCTGTTGTTGTGCTGTTCCTCCATTTATAGGGTCCCGAAACAGCTCGGCTTGTTACCACCCTTTAGATTTTTCCTTCACTTGTCTCTCATGCCATTCCCAGGAGGGAAAAACACCATTCTGCCCAGGCCAGAAGTCTTCCCTTTCTGTTTAATAATGTGTTCTATACGAAGTGCTTAGAATTGAGATTAAATTCACCAGCTTGCAAACATTACTTTCTTCTTTTTGAAAATCAGAACTGCATTTGCCTCCCTCCAGACTTCTGTCCCTCTCTCATTATTCACAATTCTGTCTAGACAGCAGTTTGGAAATCTCAGCCCAAGGTCTTTCCAGTATCCTGGAATGTGATTATTCTAGGATAAATGCTTCTTGACCTGTTCTTGTGTCTGTTTTCAGTTTCTTTCTAATGCTTGTTGTACCCTTTTGTGTCCTTCTAATTTTTCTTAACTGAGGATGCATGGAAATAAAGTAGGAATTGGGTTTTTTTCTCTTTGTAACCTAATGTTACATTTCTTATTATTGTTGATGTCAATTTGAAATCCCCCTTTGTTATCCTTGGAATATGTCTCCTTTTAAGGCTCAAATCATTCTGAACGTTGGCTTTTTTAGTGTTTTACAGGTAAATTACATTCTTTTGTACTTATCATTGGTTATATCTCTTGTGTTACATCAGTAGAATGATGTACACCAACTTGAGAGTCAGACAGACTTATGTTTGAACCTCTCCCCTACCTCATCCTAGATGTGTGATTTGGAATTGATATTTTAACCTCTGAGCTTCCATTTCCTTATCTATAGAGTGGAAACAATGCTACTACTACTAAGACTAACTTCATAGGACTGTTATAAAGATTAAATGAGAGAATACATGTTAAGCATGTAGCATAGTTCCTGACACAAAGTATGCAATAAATGCTATTACTGTTGTTATTATTCAGTTTTTAAAATCTGAGATTATAGATAACTTTTTATAGCTACCTCTTTTGATACCTATCTTTTTCTCTTTTGTAATTTTATAGCTGGAATTTCATTTTTGAGAGCCTTCCAGTCAGCTTATGTAAATTAAAGTTCTCAGGGAAGGAGATTGTGTATCTTTTAAATTGTGAAATTTCATCTACTTTAATTGCAACTGGCTTTCTTATGCCAGTGCTGGTGATGGTCCTCTTACTGAGTAGTAAATGCAAATATTTCACAGCTCTGTCTCCATGCAATTGATGTGTAGGTGTTAAATTAGCCTTTCTGGTTAACCATCCATAAATATTTCAAAATACATACTCATGTGGGTACCCAGCTTGCTTCTACATGCTACAAAAATTCTTGCTTGTTAGACATTTCATATTATCATATATCCTACCTGTATTTCTTGTTATATTTTAAAATAAGTTAATGGTTATAGCACATCAGTATACTTTTCTAGTGAAAAATGAAATTTATCAGATGCTTGATTTGAACTCTCTGCACAAGAAACGTTGAATTTTATACTTTGTCCAACCCACTGTCATTCAGGTGTTTATCCCTGACAATTATACCTAAAATGATGTAGCAATTGACTGAAGGTCAGCAAACCACTACCAGTTTGTTCTAACTAACCTGTTTCTTCCAGTGTGTTTTTCCTGAGTTAAAGTTGGTAATCTTTTTAATCTTGGTAAATTCTTTAGGTTTCATGTTTGATAGCTATAATTCTGGAACCTCCCAAAACTATCTTAATTAGAGGCATGTTGGAATGTGTTTGAAATTTTTCTGCTGTAGTTCAGTTACTTCTGGGTAGTATTATGTAATCTTAAGGATGTGAGTTTTCTTTGGGGATTCAATCTTTCATGCTGTCCTCAATCTAGTTTTGTTTTGTTTTGTTTAAATCTCTTCACGTTCTCCCCTAGGGAGAATAGGTATCCAATTGTTTCTAATCTTTTGGAGATGATTGGAACTAGGGTCTTGATAATGCTAAAGTTTGAATGTTCTAGATTGTGTTTGAGTGCTAACATTGGTATTATGGCCTAATTCTAACTGGGATAATTTAGATTCTGCATCAGAAATCTAACTGAGATGGCACAAGGTTTAGCTTTTTCCTTCTTGGTATCATGAAGTGGTGATTTGCTGTAACTAGGTACTACGCTTTCTCGATGATGTTTTGTTGGTGAGTTGATTCCTAGATATGGTTTATTTATATGCTTACTGGGTGTTCTTGAGTTCTTTGGAAGAATAAAGGATTGATCCCTGGTGGTTGGGGATGCTTAATATTCAATTATAGAATTGTAACTTGCCAGAAGAAATATAAATATAAGGGATTGAGCCATTGTACCTAAACTGCAGATGAACCCTCTCAGGGCTTCATGGCCCACTGCTCTTTCCTTGTTCTCTTCCTTTAGTGCAATTCATAACTTTGCTTTTCTTAGACCTATTTTGGCTTTGTGAAGGATCCTTTTGCTTAGACCGCTTCCACACTGTACCTTGTGTCTGAAATAATGCCCTCTCCTTTGTCTGCCAAACCCTTTCTCTGCTGTCAGCCTGAGAGAGCTAGAAATCTCATCTTCATTAAACTCTGCTGACCTGAGTGAGTGTCACAGAAGTGACAATTCCCTGAGGCACAAATCGTGTAAACACTTCTTGTCAGTTTATGTAGATGTTCAATGTTTTTATGCTGCTGTCTTGGTACCTTTGTGGGATAGTTATCTGTGTTGTCTGGCATCTTAGATTTTTAAATCCACAAAAGGGAGAAATCCTATCAGACCTATGGATATGTGTCACAGAGTAAGGAGGCATTTAATAAATTGCTCTTTGATGGCACTGTCATTGAGGGCAAAAATGGGCAAATAACCTCTGAAAGTTTAGAACTGATTGTTGCTTGTTGAACTTTCTAATAGGTAAACTGAGCTTATAAGCTTAAGAAATGACACTTGAATCATTTCAGTCCTTGGCCACACAGTATTTTAAGTTTTATTTCTTTTCGCCATAAACTAGTCAGGTGATTCAAAGGCTTGACTTTATTGCTTAGCAATCCTACTACATTGCTTAGTAAGTATGATAATGTTACCTTTGAATTTACAAGCCATCAGCTGGAGAAGTCTTAAATTTCTGTTGTTAAATTCTCCACAAATCTTACTGAACATTGATCTCTGGGAATGCCATTTATTACCCATTAACTATGTGAACAATAACTTTTAGGACAGAGACAGAACCCTCTACAATCAGAACTCATTCTTTCCCTCATGTAGTTCCAATAGTACCAAACTAATCATAATTTCTCATGCTTACTGTCATACCTTTACTCATATAATGTTATCTCCTCTTGAAATGCCTTTCTTCTCTCTCTCTGACTCCTTATTCACCTGGTATATTCTTGATTTACCTTAAATGAATTCTATTCTGTGATCATTTTTTGACCTCTGCATCAGACAGAGATAGTTATTTGCACTTCTCCCATATAATATCTTCTATACACCACTAAACAGGCTTCCCAGGTGGCACTAGCGGTAAAGAACTCGCCTGCCAATACAGGAGACATAAGAGACACAAGTTCCATCCCTGGGTCAGAAAGATCCCCTGAAAGAGGGCATGGCAACATACTTCAGTATTCTCGCCTGTAGAATCCCATGGACTTGGGGAGCCTGGCGAGCCACAATCCATATGGTCACAAAGAGTCAGACACTGAAGCGACTTAGCACGTATGCACACACCTCCACTGATTCCACTGTGAGTTTCTTAAAGGTAAGAACATTTTGTTTTCCCACAGTCTTACAGAGTTATTGGCACATACCATGTGCTCAATACATCTTGGAAAGAAAGAATGAATGAACCAAGGCAAACATGTCAGTGAAATTAGAAACCATGTCTGTGCAGACTTCTGCTTCAGGCTTTGACAGACTAAGTTGTATCAAAGCAACTATCCCTAAAGAAGAGCTAGAAAAGCTGGATTAAATTAAAATATATTTATTTGAAAGCATCAGAGAGCTATCAAAGCAAGAAGAAATCAAAATCCCAGAGAGGAGAGAGGTATTGAGGTATGCTCAACATTCAGTGCTGCAGTTCCCTTTAAGGCATTTGCCACTGTAAGTGGTGTGGGGAGACACTGAGAAGCCAAATGGAAATAGTAACCAAAAGACAGAGAAGCTGAGCAGAGGTTTCAACAGTCTCACAGGGCTGTAGAGATAAGAAAGGGCTACCATAGTAATCATAGTAATTTTTTTGCCAGAAAAAAGAAAGTACAATAAATTTACTCCCATATTTTATGCTACTTTTTCTCTTGTGTCATTTGCTGATTTGTAAAGTGGTACAGGGCAAGGAAGTTCAGAAGTTAAGCAGAAAGTACCAGATACAAATCTGAGTAGTTAAGCAGAGCCTTCAGCAATTTCACAATGCTGGAGAGACAGAAATTGGAGTTTAGAGATTGCCAAAGAGGAGGGACCCTGGTAATTACCCCAGGTTTTCAGTTGAGATCCCCAAAGGGGATCCAGGAGTAGGGATGAATTAGAAAAATACCAGTCCTCACAAAGACTAAAGCATGGCTTTGAATCAGCTCAATCTCAGGCAGTATTAAGGTGATTTGTCCTTCATCACCTGGCAGAAACAAAAATAAATGTTCTCTGGAGGAAGATAATATCATCCACAGTTCCTCTAACTTTTACCATGCAATGTCTGGCATTTAATAAAAAATTACTAGGCTTACCAGTATGAGTTTGCTAGGGCTGCCATAACAAAGTACCACAGATTGGGTATCTAATCAACAGAAATTCTTTGTTTCATAGTTTTGTATGCTAGAAGTAAAATATCAAGATATTCTTCCTTTTGAAAGAAGGCTATGAGAAAGGGCTCTGTTCCAGGTCTCTCTCTTTGGCTTGTTAGATAAGTATCTTTCCCCAATGTCTCTTCATATTGTCTTTACTCTATGTATATCCCTTTTTCCAAATTCTCTCCCTTTTATAAGGATACCAGTCATACTGGATTAGGGCTCACCCTAATGGCCTCATTTAAGCTTATTATTTCTGTAAAGACTCTATCTCCAAATAAGGTAATTGTTGTTCAGTCACTCAGCCATGTCTGACTTTTTGTGATCCCATGGAGTACAGCATGCCAGACTTCTCTGTCCTTCACTAACTCCCAGAGTTTGCTCAAACTCATGTCCATTAAGTCTAAGGTAATGGGAATTAGGACTTCAATATGTGTATTTTGGGGGACACATTTCAACCTAATATCAGGTCAGAGGACTATGAGGAAAAACAGACAATAGAAAGGCCTTGACATGTGGTCAAGGCTTTAGAGTTAGGATACTCAGACTTAAGTATGCTTAATATGTGCTTAATACTTGACAAGATGGAGAATTTAAGTAGAAAAGTAGATACCATATGAAAGAAAGGAAATTCTGGAACTGAGCATTCAGTTCAGTTCAGTCATGTCGGACTCTTTGTGACCCCCTGAATCGGAGCATGCCAGGCCTCCCTGTCCATCACCAACTCCCGGAGTTCACCCAGACTCACGTCCATCGAGTGATGCCATCCAGCCATCTCATCCTCTGTCATCCCCTTTTCCTCCTGCCCCTAATCCCTCCCAGCATCAGAGTCTTTTCCAATGAGTCAACTCTTCACATGAGGATTATAATGACTAAAATAAAAATTTTAATAGATGAGTTTACCACTGAATTAGACACAGCCCAAGAGAAGAAGATTGGTTGACTGGAAGATACGTCAGTAGAAAATAGACTGAAGAATCAAGGGGGAAAAAAGATAGAACATACAAAAATCATGTCAGCAGTTTATTGATTTCATTTTAGTGTACTTCTTGGGAAGCCATGATTATATCATGTAGCCTGTATAGAGAGCAATAGATTTATATAGTCAAGCACACCTGAATTAGAACCCCAGTTGTGCCTCTTACTCTCTTACTATGCTATTTTGGATTAGTGCTTGTTTGAGCCCCAGTTTCCTCATCTGTAAATGGAAGACAGTAATACTTACCTGACAGGATTTTTGTGGGAATTAAATGAGATAATACACATGAAAGTGCTTTATAAACTACAAAGTCATACAATGGCAGCATTTGTTCTTTGTTGTGTGTATACAGTAACTTGGACATTTCTGCTACTCTGAGTAGAAATCTACAGATTTGCCATAAAAATACTTCAGAGTAAAAGCCTGTTCCATCTGTTGCTGCGACTACTTGGTAAAAAGAGAGGGGTGTTTACTGGGTTGTACCTTATTCTATCAGGTCTTATTTTCCTATCTTTGTCAAAAATTATATCTGCTTAAGATTGATGAGGCTTTTCTGTTTTCTTTTTTCCTATTTCTAAAATACTTCATAGAAATATGTTATTTGAGTACATCAAAGAATTTTTATTTGTGTTTTACTTGTCTACTTATACTTTTATCGCTGTTTCTAATATCTTCAATTATTTTAATATAATAAACTCATTTGTAAAATATTTGTTGATATGCCAGGCACTGGGCTAAGTGCTTGATAAAAGATCAGTAACAGCTAGTGGGGAAGCTCCATACCTAAATACTTTTGATATTAAGATGAGTGCTATAGGGGATGCATGTAAGCACAAAAGTGAGGTTACCTCTGCTTGTTCTTTGAGTATGCGGATTTGTGTGTGTGTGTATGTGTGGCATATCTGCAGTTCATTTCAGTTCAGTTCAGTCGCTCAGTCATGGCCGACTCTTTGTGACCCCATGAATCGCAGCACCCCAGGCCTCCCTGTCCATCACCAACTCCCGGAGTTCACTCAGACTCACGTCCATCGAGTCAGTGATACCATCCAGCCATCTCATCCTCTGTCATTCCCTTCTCCTCCTGTCCCCAATACCTCCCAGCATCAGAGTCTTTTCCAATGAGTCAACTCTTCACATGAGGTGGCCAAAGTACTAGAGTTTCAGCTTTAGCATCATTCCTTCCAAAGAAATCTCAGGGCTGATCTCCTTCAGAATGGACTGGTTGGATCTCCTTGCAGTCCAAGGGACTCTCAAGAGTCTTCTCCAACACCACAGTTCAAAAGCATCAATTCTTCAGCACTCAGCTTTCTTCACAGTCCAAATCTCACATCCATACATGACCACAGGAAAAACCATAGCCCTGACTAGACGGACCTTCGTTGGCAAAGTAATGTCTCTGCTTTTGAATATGCTATCTAGGTTGGTCATAACTTTCCTTCCAAGGAGTAAGCGTCTTTTAATTTCATGGCTGCAGTCACCATCTGCAGTGATTTTGGAGCCCAAAAAAATAAAGTCTGACACTGTTTCCCCATCTATTTCCCATGAAGTGGTGGGACCGGATGCCATGATCTTTGTTTTCTGAATGTTGAGCTTTAAGCCAACTTTTTAACTCTCCTCTTTTACTTTCATCAAGAGGCTTTTTAGTTCCTCTTCCCTTTCTGCCATAAGGGAGGTGTCACCTGCATATCTGAGGTCATTGATATTTCTCCCGGCAATCTTGATTCCAGCTTGTGCTTCTTCCAGTCCAGCGTTTCTCATGATGTACTCTGCATATAAGCCAAATAAGCAGGGTGACAATATACAGGCTTGACATACTCCTTTTCCTATTTGGAACCAGTCTGTTGTTCCATGTCCAGTTCTAACTGTTGCTTCCTGACCTGCACACAAATTTCTCAAGAGACAGATCAGGTGGTCTGGTATTCCCATCTCTTTCAGAATTATCCACAGTTTATTGTGATCCATGCAGTCAAAGGCTTTGGCATAGTCAATAAAGCAGAAATAGATGTTTTTCTGGAACTCTCTTGCTTTTTTGATGATCCAACAGATGTTAGCAATTTGATCTCTGGTTCCTCTGCCTTTTTAAAACCAGCTTGAACATCAGGAAGTTCACGGTTCACATATTGCTGAAGCCTGGCTTGGAGAATTTTGAGCATTACTTTACTAGCGTGTGAGATGAGTGCAATTGTGCGGTAGTTTGAGCTTTCTTTGGCATTGCCTTTCTTTGGGATTGGAATAAAAACTGACCTTTTCCAGTCCTGTGGCCACTGCTGAGTTTTCCAAATTTGCTGGCATATTGAGTGTAGCACTTTCACAGCATCATCTTTCAGGATTTGAAATAGCTCAACTGGAATTCCATCCCCTCCACTAGCTTTGTTCATAGTGATGCTTTCTAAGGCCCACTTGACTTCACATTCCAGGATGTCTGGCTTTAGGTCAGTGATCACACCATCATGATTATCTGGGTCGTGAAGATCTTTTTTGTACAGTTCTTCTGTGTATTCTTGCCATCTCTTCTTAATATCTTCTGCTTCTGTTAGGTTCATACTTAGGTCCATACCATTTCTGTTCTTTATCGAGCCCGTCTTTGCATAAAATATTCCCTTGGTATCTCTAATTTTCTTGAAAACATCTCTAGTCTTTCCCATTCTGTTGTTTTCCTCTATTTCTTTGCATTGATCGCTGAAGAAGGCTTTCTTATCTCTTCTTGCTTTTCTTTGGAACTCTGCATTCAGATGCTTCTCTCTTTCCTTTTCTGCTTTGCTTTTTGCTTCTCTTCTTTTTACAGCTATTTGTAAGGCCTCCCCAGACAGCCATTTTGCTTTTTTGCATTTCTTTTCCATGGGGATGGTCTTGATCCCTGTCTCCTGTACAATGTCACGAACCTCATTCCATAGTTCATCAGGTACTCTATCTATCAGATCTAGGCCCTTAAATCTATTTCTCATTTCCACTGTATCATCATAAGGGATTTGATTTAGGTCATGCCTGAATGGTCTAGTGGTTTTCCCTACTTTCTTCAATTTCAGTCTGAATTTGGCAATAAGGAGTTCATGATTGGAGCCACAGTCAGCTCCTGGTCTTGTTTTTGCTGACTGTATAGAGCTTCTCCATCTTTGGCTGCAAAGAATATAATCAATCTGATTTCAGTGTTGGCCATCTGGTGATGTCCATGTGTAGAGTCTTCTCTTGTGTTGTTGGAAGAGGATGTTTGTTATGACCAGTGCATTTTTTTGCAAAACTCTATTAGTCTTTGCCCTGCTTCATTCCATATTCCAAGGCCAAAGTTGCCTGTTACTCCAGGTGTTTCTTGACTTCCTACTTTTGCATTCCAGTCCCCTATAATGAAAAGGACATCTTTTTTGGGTGTTAGTTCTAAAAGGTTTTGTAGGTATTCATAGAACCGTTCAACTTCAGCTTCTTCAGCGTTACTGGTTGGGGCATAGACTTGGATTACTGTGATATTGAATGGTTTGCCTTGGAAACGAACAGAGATCATTCTGTCGTTTTTGAGATTGCATCCAAGTACTGCATTTCGGACTCTTTTGTTGACCATGATGGCTACTCCATTTCTTCTGAGGGATTCCTGCCCGCAGTAGTAGATATAATGGTCATCTGAGTTAAATTCACCCATTCTGGTCCATTTTAGTTCGCTGATTCCTAGAATGTCGACGTTCACTCTTGCCATCTCTTGTTTGACCACTTCCACTTTGCGTTGATTCATGTACCTGACATTCCAGGTTCCTATTCAATATTGCTCTTTACAGCATCGGCCCTTGCTTCTATCACCAGTCACATCCACATCTGGGTGTTCTTTTTGCTTTGGCTCCATCCCTTCATTCTTTCTGGAGTTATTTCTCCACTAATCTCCAGTAGCATACTGGGCACCTACTGACCTGGGGAGTTCCTCTTTCCGTATGCTATCATTTTGCCTTAGGTGTAATTAGGTACTGAACATTTTGACTCAGCAAATTAATTAATCAATCATTGTATCCATCCTGGAGGAGTTAAGCCTTGAGGAAGGTTTCAAAGAGAAGAAGGCATTCCAGATAGAGGCCGTGTCGTTTACCAAAACAAGGCTATAAGAATGATCTTCTGAGGTTTGGGAGACAGCAAACATATCACTACTATGAAATGGCTGCTAAGTTGTGAGTAGAAATGGTAGCATTATCTTCTTGCTTTTAAAGTCCTGTTCTGTTCTTGGTTTTAAGAAGAAAATATTAAATCACCATTAAGTATCTTGTTAGCTCTAGATTTTTTTTTTTATAGGTGCTCTTTATTAAACTGAAGACATTTTCTTCTGTTCCTGGTTTGCTTAAAGATTTTCATCAAGAATATATGTTGAAGGACTTCTGGTGGTCCAGTGGCTAAGACTTTGAGCTACCAGTGAATGGGGTCGAGGTTCAATCCCTGGTTGGGGAAATAGATCTCACATGCCACAGCTAAGAGTTTATATGCCACAACTAAAAGATCCTGTGTGTCACAACGAAGATCGAAGATTCTATATGTTGCAGCTAAGCCAGTACAGCCAAATATAAATAAAGAAAATTTAAAAATTAAGAAAAGAATAAATGTTTTATTTTGTCAATAATATTTTGAATCTATTGAGAAGATCATCTCCTTTTCCTTTTTTATTCTGTTGCTACAATGAATTGTATTGTTTAATTTTTGAATATTTTATTGAAGATTTCTACATCTGTGTTCACAAGACATTATTTGTCTGTAGTTTATAATGTTTTTGTCTGGCTTTGGTATTAGGATAATAATAGCTTTATATAAAGTGAGCTGAGAAGTTGTCCCTTCTTTTGTATTTCCTGAAAGTTTTTGTGAAATTGGTCTAATTTCTTCCTTCAATGTTTGGTAGAATTCACCAGTGAAACATTTGGGTTTGGAGATGTTTCTTGTTGAAAGATTTTTTTAAGAATCATTTTTAAAATAAAGGTATTCCTATTTGGGTTATCTGTTTTTCTTCAGTGAGCTTTAATAGTTTATGCTTTTCAAGGAATTTGTCTATTTTGTCTAAGTTGTCAAGCTTATATGCATGGAGTTATTTTTAGAATTCCCTTCAGTTCAGTTCAGTTCAGTCACTCAATCGTGTCTGACTCTTTGCAACCCCATGAACTGCAGCACGCTAGGCCTCCCTGTCCATCACCAACTCCCAGAGTTCACTCAAACTCATGTCCATTGAGTCGGTGATGCCATCCAGCCATCTCATCCTCTGTTGTGCCCTTCTCCTCCTTCCCCCAACCCCTTCCAGCATCAGAGTCTTTTCCAATGAGTCAACTCTTCGCATGAGGTGCCCAAAGTACTGGAGTTTCAGCTTTAGCATCAGTCCTTCCAATGAACACCCAGGACTGATCTCCTTCAGAATGGACTGGTTGGATCTCCTTGCAGTCCAAGGGACTCTCAAGAGTCTTCTCCAACACAACAGTTCAAAAGCATCAATTCTTCGGCATTCAGCTTTCTTCACAGTGCAATTATGACATTCATACATGACCACAGGAAAAACCATCGCCTTGACTAGGTGGACTTTTGTTGGCAAAGTAATGTCTCTGCTTTTGAATATGCTATCTAGGTTGGTCATAACTTTCCTTCCAAGGAGTAAGCGTCTTTTAATTTCATGGCTGCAGTCACCATCTGCAGTGATTTTGGAGCCCCCAAAAATAAAGTCTGACACTATTTCCACTGTTTCCTCATCTATTTGCCATGAAGTGATGGGACCAGATGCCATGATCTTAGTTTTCTGAATGTTGAGTATCTTCTTAATGTTTGTGGAGTCTATAGTGATTGCCCCATGTTATTTCTAATATTGATGATTTGTGTCTTATCTCATATTTTCTTGGTCTGTCTGTCTATAAGTTTATCAATTTTATTGATCTTTTCAAAGGACCACCTTTTGGTTTGATTAAAAACAGAAAATAAACAGACAATTTCAGTGCTTTCTGCTTCTATTAATATCATTTCTTCTCCTTGCTTTGGATTTAATTTGCTTTCTTTCTCTAGTGATTTATGTTGGGCACTTAGATTACTAATTTTAGTCCTTGCTTCTCTTCTAATATAAGCATTTAATGATGTAATTTTCCCTGTCCACACTGTTCTTAACTACATCCCAGAAATTTTGATATGTTGAATTTTTATTAAGTTCAAAATATTTTAGAAGTCCTTTGAGAATTCTCCGTTGACTCATGGGTTATTTAGATGTTTGTTGTTTTATTTCCAGACAGACATTTGGAGTATTTTTTCTGTATATCTTTATGTTATTAATTTCTAGTTTAATTCCATTGTGGTTAGTGAACATACTTTATATGATTTCAATCCCTAAAAAATATTTTGTGACACCTATTAGGATGGCTACTATACAAAAAAGAAATAATAAGTCTTGGTGATGCTGTGGAGAAATTGGAACTGTTGTGCACTTTTGGTGGTATTGTAAAATGGTTCAACCACTATGGAAAACAGCATGGAGTTTCCTCAAGAAATTAAAATAGAACTAGCATATGATCCAATATTGTCACTCCTGGGTATGTAGCCAAAAGAAGGATCTTGAAGAGATATTTGCACACCCAAATGTTCATAGCAGCACTATTCACAATAGCCATCATGAGGAAGTGACCCAGATTTCCACTAATGGATGAATGGATAAATAAAATTTGGTATATACATACAATGGAATATTATTCAACTTCAAAAAGTAAGGAAAACCCCAGGACACATAGCATTATGTTGGATTTATAGCCCCTATGCTTGTATTGGAGAAGGCTATGGCACCCCACTTCAGTACTCTTGCCTGGAAAACCCCATGGATGGAGGAGCCTGGTGGGCTTCAGAGTCTGACACGACTGAGCGACTTCACTTTCACTTTTCACTTTCATGCATTGGAGAAGGAAATGGCAACCTTCTCCAGTGTTTTTGCCCGGAGAATCCCAGGGACGAGGGAGCCATGTATGGGGCCACACAGAGTCAGACTTGACTGAAGTGACTTAGCAGCATCATGCTTGTAGTAAAATGGTGGTAAACTAAAGGTCTTAAAGTTGTAATTACCTGAAATTTCCTCATGCTGTATTTATTTGTTCAACTGATTTTCTAAGAGGCATTAGCATCAGCATTGGAAGCAGATCAGCTAGATTTGACTCTCAGTGCAGATATTTATCATCTGTATGGCACTGAAGATATTACCCTCTAAACTTTGGTCATCATGTTTATAAAATAGACTTCCTAACAATCAAGTACCTATTTTATAGAAGTGTTGAAGAAATTGAGCATATAAAATATTAGCATAGGACCTTGTACACAGTAAAGGCAACTCTTGTTATAGCTGTTTTTGGTAGTGGTGTTGGTGGTATTATTTTTGAAATGTAAACATGGTTATTTGCACTCATTAATAATTATTAATGTATTATTTCATTAATAATCTCACTGATTTTGATTCATTGTCCAAATATATTTGGAATCTGACCATGTAATGCAACTACAAATCCATTTAGTTGAGCCATCATCTTAAGAAAGAAAAATCAAGTAAATCCTACTGTCACATGCTACAGGATTGATAGACTTTAAGGATGGATATTGTACTAAGTGGACTAAACCAGTCATAAAAGGGCAAATACTGTATGATTCCACTTATGAAATGTGTCAAAAGTTAAATTTCTAGAAACAGAAAGTGCAATAGTGATTACCCGGGGCTGAGGGGGAGGATAAAAGGGAAATTGTTAAAGGGAGAATTTCAGATTTGCAAGATGAAAAAGTTTTGGAGATCTGTTACACAAACATGAATATACTTATCACTACTCAACTGTATGCTTAAAAGAGTTAAGATAGTAATTTTTAGGTTGTGTCTGTGTGGTATTTTTTTTAACAATATTTTTTTAAAAATGAACTTTTTGAGGTTCATTTTATGGATCATAATGTGGTCTAACATGGTGCATACTTCTTGTGCATTTGTAAAAAAACTATGTATTCTGGTCTTGCTAGGTAGAGTGTTCTATAAATGTCAATTAGGTTAAGTTGGTTAGTAGAGTTGTTCAGTTCTGTATCCTTACTGATTTTCTGTCTTCCTGTTTTATTGATTGCTGAGAAAAGAATGTTAAAATCTCCCACTATAATTGTCAATTTCCCCTATTTATCCTGTTCAGTTTTATTGCTTTTTGCTTCATGTACTCAGAAGTTCTGTTGTTAACTGCATACATATTCAGGATTGTTATGACTTGGTGGTAAATTGATAATTTTATCACAACATAATGTCTTTATTTATCCCTACTAATATTCTTTCTTCTGAAGTCTACTTTGTCTTATTTTAATATAGCTACTTAAGCTTTATTTGAATTAGAATTTACATAGTATATAATTTTCCTTCCTTTTATTTTTAACTTAAATATGTCTTTACATTTAAAGTGAGTTTCTAGCCAGAAAGAAAAGCACCAATACAGTATACTAATGCATATATATGGAATTTAGAAAGATGGTAACCATAACCCTGTGTACGAGACAGCAAAAGAGACACAGATGTATAGAACAGTCTTTTAGACTCTGTGGGAGATATGGGGGATGATTTGGGAGAATGGCATTGAAACATGTATAATATCATATAAGAAATGAATCGCCAGTCCAGGTTCGATGCAGGATACTAGAAGTTTGGGGCTGGTGCACTGGGATGACCCAGAGGGATGGTATGGGGAGGGAGGTGGGAGGGAGGTTCAGGATTGGGAACACGTTTACACCCATGGCAGATTCATGTTGATGTATGGCAAAACCAATACAGTATTGTAAAGTAATTAGCCGCTAATTAAAATAAATAAATTTACTTAAAAAAAATAAAGTGAGTTTCTTAGTTTGACAATCTCTATCTTTATTAGGTATGTTTAGACAATTTACATTCAGTGAAGTTATTGGCATGGCTGGATTTCTATGTTTATTGTTTTCTGATTGTTCCCTCTATTCTTTGTTATTTTCCGTTTTCTACTTTCTTTTGGAATATCATGTGTGTGTGTGCTTAGTCACTCAGTCATGTCTGACACTTTGTGACCCCATGGACTGTAACCCACCAGGCTCCTCTGTCCATGGGATTTTTTTCAGGCAAGAATACTGGAGTGGGTGGGTTGCCATTTCCTCCTCTAGGAGGTCTTCCCAACCCAAGCATCAAACCCATGTCTCTTATGTCCTGCATTGCAGGTAGATTCTTTACCCAATTAGAGTGTTTTTAATAACCTATTTAAATTTATCTATTGGTGTTTTTGTTTTATCTCATATTTGTATTTTGGGCTTGCCATATGGTTTTTCCAGTAGTTATGTTTGGATTTAAGAGTTGGACTATAAAGAAAGCTGAGCGCCGAAGAATTAATGCTTTTGAACTGTGGTGTTGGAGAAGACTCTTGAGAGTCCCTTGGACTGCAAGGAGATCCAACCAGTGCATCCTAAATGAGATCAGTCCTGAATATTCATTGGAAGGACTGATACTGAAGCTGAAACTCCAATACTGTGGCCACCTGATGCGAAGAGCTGATTCCTTTGAAAAGACCCTGATGCTGGGAAAGATTGAGGGCAGGAGTAGAAGGGGACGACAGAGGATGAGATGGTTGGATGGCATCACCGACTCAATGGACATGAGTTTGGGTAAACTCTGGGAGTTGGTGATGAACAGGGAGGCCTGGCATGCTGTGGTTCATGGGGTCGCAAAGAGTTGGACACAACTGAGCGACTGAACTGAACTGAGTTGATTGACAATTCACATACCTAATATTGCATTGTCTACTTTGAGTTAACACTGTACCACTTCAGGTATAATATAGATGTCTATAGATGTGGATTTGTGTAATATAGATATGAATTTGTTTATTCTGCTCCACTTTTATCATTGTTATATATTTTACATCTCCATGTGGAAAATCCCACACACGATATTATAAGATTGTTTCTAATAGTCTTACAGATTAAAGAACTTACGATTTTTAATATTTACCAGGCATTTGTTATTTCTGTTGCTCTTCTATTATTGTGAGATCTAAGATTCTCTCTAATACCATTTTCCTTCACCTAGAAGAATTTCCTTTAGAGCAGATCAACTGGTGATGATGTAATCTCTGAGTTTTCATTCATCTGAAAATGTCTTTATTTCACCTTTAGTTTTAAAGATTGTTTCACTGTATATAGAAGTCTTGGTTCACAGTTCTATTTGTTTAGTACATTAAATATAATTTGCTTCTGACCCCCATGGTTTTTTATGTGAAATCCATGTTTTTTTAATTTTTGGCCACCTATATGTAATAGGTAAATTAAAGACAGATTTTCAAGATTTTTTTAAAAATCTGTTGTTTTCAACATTTTGGTTGTGATGTGCCTAAGCATAATTTTCTTTGAGTTTATTATGTTTAGTGTTAGCTGAGCTTCTTGAATCTTTTAAACATGCCTTCACCAAGGTGGCTCAGAGGTTAAAGCGTCTGACTGCAATGCGGGAGACCTGGGTTCAATCCCTTGGTCTGGAAGATCCCCTGGAGAAGGAAATGGCAACCCACTCCGGTATTCTTGCCTGGAGGGCTACAGTCCACGGGGTCACAAAGAGTCAGACACGACTGAGCGACTTCACTCACTCACAAATTTGAGAAGTTTCTTATCATTATTTCTTCAAATGTATTTTCTATACCCATTTCCTTGTCTTCATCTTCTAAGATTCCGGTGACATGAATGTTAGAACTTTAGATGTTGTTCCACAGGTCTCTGAGCATTTGTTAATTTTCCCCCAACATTTCCCCCTCTCTGTCTCTCTTACTGGATAATTTCTGTTGATATATCTTAAAGTTTACTGAATCTTAGGACTTTCCTGGTGGTCTGCTGACTAGGACGTTGCATTCCCAATGCAGGGGGCCCAGGTTCAATCCCTGTGTGGGGAATTATATCTCACATGCTAGAACTAAGATTTTGCATTCTGCTAATAAAGATCCTGCATGCTGCAACAAGATATCCCACATGCTGCAACCAAGACCCAGTGTAGTCAAACAAGAAAAATTTTTTTTAAAGTCTGTTGACTCTTCTGTCACCTGCATTGTGCTGTTGAGCCCATTTAGTTTTTTAAAATTTGAGATATTACATTATTCAGTTCTAGAATTTGCATTTTTTCTTATGTTAATAGTTTTAATTTTTTTCTGCTGAGACTACTATCTTTCTATTCCTATACTCCATTGAGCATAATTTTAATATTTGTGTATTAGTTTTCTATTGCTTCAGAACAAATTGCCACATATTTAGCAGCTTAAAACAACATGCACTCCCAGTCTGAGCATGGCCTAGTTGTTCAGGATCTCACAAGGTTGTAACCAAAGTATCATGTGAGCTACATTCTCATCTGGAGTTTGGGGTCCTCCTCCAAGTTACATGGTTGTTGGTAGATTTCAGCTCCTTGCAAGCCTGCAGTTCTCTCCCACACATGGCCGTCTCCCTAAGTAGTTCACATCATAACAGCCTGTATCTTCAAGGTTAACAAACAATCTCTCTCCACAAAGAATCTCTATCCACTAAGAAAGAATCTTCTTTAATACAACATAGTCATTGAAGCGACATCTACACTGGGTCTTGGTTGCAGCATGTGGGATATCTTGTTCCAGCATGCGGATCTTTATTAGCAGAATGCGAAATCTTAGTTCTAGCATGTGAGATATAATTCCCCACACAGGGATTGAACCTACTTTTGCCATAGAAAGAAATCTAATTGAGGGATTGGTATCATATCACCTTTGTCATACTCTATTGCTTAGAATTAAGTTACAGATCCTGTCTAGACCCAAAGATAGAAGATTATACAAAGCCATGGTTACCATGAGACAAAAAAATGACTGGGAGGTCATCTTAGGATCTGTTTTCCATGAGCTGCTTTCAAGTGTTTGATAATTCCAACATCTGGATGATATAGGGTGTGATATCTTTTGACGGACTTTTCTCTTGAGAATTGATCACATTTCCTGGTTCTTTCTATGTTGACTAATTTTGGATTGTATCCCAGACATTGTGAATGTTATGTTGTAGAAAAGATGGGTCACATTATTATCCTTTAGATAAATTTTTAAAGATACTTAACATGTCCAAGTTACAGGACACAAGTTCTATCCTGCCTTCTGTGGATTGGAGTTCTAATCTCACTTGAGTTTTCCAAGTCATTAGTTTACCGTTTTATTTCTTTTCCATGCTTATGCCCCTCAGGGATTTGTCTAAGTGTTTATATTTTAGTTTATATTCAGTTCAGTCGCTCAGTCATGTCTGACTCTTTGCAGCCCCATGGACGGCAGCATGCCAGGCTTTGCTGTCCATCACCAACTCCAAGAGCCTACTCAAGCTCATGTCCATTGCGTTGGTGATGCCATCCAGCCATCTCATCCTCTGTCGTCCCCTTCTCCTCCCACCTTCATTCTTTCGTAGTGACAGGGTCTTTTCCAATGAGTCGGTTCTTTGCATCAGGTGGCCAAAGTATTGGAGTTTCAGCTTCAGCATCAGTCCTTCCAATGAATATTCAGGACTGATCTCCTTTAGGATGGACTGGTTGGATCTCCTTGCAGTCCAAGGGACCCTCAAGAGTCTTCTCCAACACCACAGTTCAAAAGCATCAATTCTTCAGCACTCAGCTTTCTTCACAGTCCAACTCTCACATCCATACATGACCACTGGAAAAACCATAGCTTTGACTAGATGGACCTTTGTTGGTAAAGTAATGTCTCTGCTTTTTAATATGCTGTCTAGGTTGGTTATAGCTTTTCTTCCAAGGAGCAAGCATCTTTTAATTTCATGGCCACAGTCACCATCTGCAGTGATTTT
Organism: Bubalus kerabau; assembly: GCF_029407905.1. Taxonomy (NCBI): domain Eukaryota; kingdom Metazoa; phylum Chordata; class Mammalia; order Artiodactyla; family Bovidae; genus Bubalus; species Bubalus kerabau. The sequence goes on along the minus strand of NC_073647.1, from coordinate 95,644,048 downwards.
GGAGCCCAAGAAAATAAAGTCTATCACTATTTGCCATGAAGTGATGGGACCGGATGCCAAGTTTTTCTCTCTCCTCTTTCACTTTCCTCAAGAGGCTCTTCAGTTCTTCTTCACTTTCTGCCATAAGGATGGTGTCATCTGCATATCTGAGGTTACTGATATTTCTCCTGGCAATCTTAATTCCAGGTTGTGCTTCATCCAGCCCTGCATTTCGCATGATGTACTCTGCATAGAAGTTAAATAAACAGGGTGAGAATATACAGTCTTTACATACTCCTTTCCTGATTTGGAACCAGTCTGTTGTTCCATGTCCAGTTCTAACTGTTGCTTCTTGACCTGCATACAGATTTCTCAGCAGGCAGGTCAGGTGGTCCAGTATTCCCAGCTCTTTAAGAATTTTCCACAGTTTGTTGTGATCCACACAGTCAAAGGCTTTGGCATAGACAATAAAGCGAAAGTAGATGTTTTTCTGAAACTCTCTTGCTTTTTTGATGATTCAGCAGATGTTGGCAATTTGATCTCCGGTTCCTCTGCCTTTTCTAAATCCAGCTTAAACATCTGGAAGTTCATGGTTCATGAACTGTTAAAGCCTGGCTTGGAGAATTTTGATCATTACTTTACTAGTGTATGATGAGTGCAATTGTGCAGTAGTTTGAGCATTCTTTGGCATTGCCTTTCTTTGTGATTGGAATGAAAGCTGACCATTTCCAATCCTGTGGCCAGTGCTGAGTTTTCCAAATTTGCTGGCATATTGAGTGCAGCACTTTCACAGCATCATCTTTTAGGGTTTTAAATAGCTCAGCTGGAATTCCATCACCTGTACTAGCTTTGTTCGTAGTGATGCTTCCTACAGCCCACTTTACTATGCATTCCAGGATATCTGGTTCTATAGTGCTTACTACCATGGTTACTCTATTGTGGTTACACCATTGTGATTATCTGGGTCATGAAGATCTTTTTTGTATAGTCCTTCTATGTATTCTTGCCACCTCTTCTTAATATCTTCTGCTTCTGTTAGGTCCATACCATTTCTGTCCTTTATTGTGCTCATCTTTGCTGAAATGTTACCTTGATATCTCTAATTTTCTTTTTTTTTTTTCTAATTTTCTTGAGGAGATCTCTAGTCTTTCCCATTCTATTGTTTTCCTCTATTTCTTTGCACTGATCACTGTGGAATGCTTTCTTTTCTCTCTTTGCTATTCTTTGGAGCTCTGCATTCAAATGTGTATTTTTCCTTTTCTCGTTTGCTTCTCTTCTTTTCTTAGCTATTTGTAAGGCCTCTTCAGACGTTTTGCCTTTTTGCATTTCTTTTTCTTGCAGATGGTCTTGATCCCTGTCTCCTGAACAATGTCTCAAACCTCTGTCCATAGTTCTTCAGGCACTCTGTCTTTCAGATCTAATCCCTTGAATCTATTTCTCACTTCCACTGTGTAATGTAAGAGATTTAATTTAGGTCATACCTGAGTGATCTTGTGGTTTTCCCTACTTTCTTCAATTTCAGTCTGAATTTGGCAATAAGGAGTTCATGATCTGAGCCACAGTCAGCTCCCAGTCTTGTTTTTGCTGACTGTATAGAGCTTCTCCATCTTTGGCTGCAAAGAATATAATCAATCTGATTTTGGTGTTGACCATCTGGTGATGTCCATGTGTAGAGTCTTCTCTTGTGTTGTTGGAAGAGGGTGTTTGCTATGACCAGTGCATTCTCTTCGCAAAACTTTGACCTGCTTTGTTTTGTACTAAGGCCAAAGTTGCTTGTTACTCCATGGTACTCTTTACTATCTACTTTTGCATTCCAGTCCCCTATAATGAAGAGAACATCTTTTTTGGGTGTTAGTTCTAGAAAGCCTTGTAGGTCTTCATAGAACCGTTCAACTCAGCTTCTTCAACATTACTGGTTGGGGCATAGACTTGGATTACTGTGATAATGAATGGTTTGACTTGGAAACGTACAGACTTCATTCTGTCCTATGACTATGATGGTTACTGCATTTCTTCTAAGGGATTTTTGCCCACAGTAGTAGATATAATGGTCATCTGAGTTAAATTTACCCATTCCAGTCCATTTTAGTTCACTGATTCCTAAAATGTCGATGTTCACTCTTGCCATTTCCTGTTTGACCACTTCCAATTTGCGTTGAGTTGTAGACCTAACATTCTGGGTTCCTATGAAATATTGTTCTTTACAGCATTGTACTTTATGTCCATCACCGGTCACATCCACAGTTGGGTTCATTCTTCAGGGCTTTTATTGGACCCTTTGGGTCTCTTATTGTGATCCTTTGGGTCTTTCTTGCATTTGCACAGCTTAAAGGTGAGAATGGGACTTGTGTGAGTTCATTTGCAGAATTAGAGGGTCCTTTTACTCCAGCTCTTTCCTGTATAGAATATCTTTCATTAGCCCATTCTTGAGGCAATGAATACTCCCTTTATTGGCTCCTCTGGCAGAAAGACATGGTATATCTCTTGGCTTCTTAGCTGCTCACACAGTCATCACTGCCAAACAACCCCATGACTGAGCAAACCGCTAGAAAGAAAACAAAACAAAATCCAACAGAATTACCTCTATACTCTTTGTCTTCTAGTCGTCCTTTTTATGATTACTCTGCCGTGTAATACAGAATTTCTGCTGGAATTATCACTATTAAACCAATGCTCTGCTGTGCAGTTGTGCAACTGGGATTCACGTCAGAAAATCTGCAAGAGAAAAAAAAAATATGGGACATCACTTTGATGCAGGCACTTGTCTAAGTTTTAACTCTCTTTCATAATCTACCTGCTTTTGGTTACTTTTTAGTGTTTAGGTACTTGATTTTCATGTGTTTTTCCCCATCATTTTTAGTTGCATTTGCAGGAGAGACCGATTATAGTGGGCTTACTCTATATCTGCCAAACTAGAGTGAATGAGTGAAAGTCACTCAATCGTGTCTGACTCTCTGAGACCCCATGGACTATACAGTCCATGAAATTCTCCAGGCCAGAATACTGGAGTGGGTAGCCTTTCCCATGTCTAGGGGATCTTCCCAACCCAGGGATCAAACCCACATCTCCTGCATTACAATCAGATTCTTTACCAGCTGAGCCACAACGTAAGTGGAAAATTAGAACTTGTCCTTTAATTTGTAAACCATTTGTAGTTCAATTAGGTTTCTTATAGACAGGAAAGAGTTTGCTTCTGCTTTTTAATCCCAATCTGACAATGTAAGGCTTTTAATTTGAATGTTTAGATAATTTTTAGCTATATTTGTAATTATGGCTATATTTGTGTTGGAATCTACCATTTTGCTATTTGTATTGTATTTGTTCCATCTGTTGTCTCATTGTTTTTCCTTCTATTCTGACCTTCGTTTGGAGGAGTTGACTTTTTATGATTTCACTTTATCTGTACTCTTGACTTATTGGCTATATGTCTTTGCTTTTGATGGTTGCACTTGTCACAGGCTTCCTCAAAACAATATTATGTTACTTTACGTGTAGTATAAGAACCATACAAATATTTTTCCCTTCCAATAATTTGTAGTTTCATATACATTTTACTTCTAAATGTGCTATAAACGTCACAATGCATTATTATTTTTGCTTTGCTAGTCACTTATCTTTTAAGGAGTTTTCCTTTTTGAATGATAAAAAGTCTTTTATATTTACTGTTAATGGCACTCTTTATTCATTTATATAAATCAAAGTTTGCTTTTGGTGTCATTTTTCTTCTACCCTAAGAGCTTCATTTAATTTTTTTTTTATTATTGAGTAGATCTGCTGATGAGGAATTCTCTCATCTTATAATTTATTGAAAAAGTCTTTATTTAGCACTCAATTTTGAAAGTTTCACTGGGTAAAAAATTCCAAATTGACAGATTTTTCTTTCATCTCTTTACAAATGTCACTCTGCTGTCTTCTGAATAGTGTAGTTTCTGATAAGATGTCTGTGATCATTCTTACATTTGTTCTTCTATGTAATATCCATTTAATTTGAATGCTTTTTAGCATTTTCTCTGTATCACTAGTTTAAATAACTTAGATTTTGGATGCCTTAGTGTAGTTCTCTTTGTGTTTTACCTTGCTTGATATTTATTGATCCTTGTTAATTTTCAGGGTTATAATTTTTGATACATGATAAATTTTTGGCCAGTATTTTTTTGCTTTTATCTCCTTCTGGGAGTCCAATGATCTGTTCATTTCTTTTATTTTTAATAGTTTTTCTTTCTGTGCTTTATTTGGATTGTCTCTTTCCTTATTCTTTGAGTTTATATATCTTTTTCTGCAATGTCTAATCTGTTGTTAATCCCATCCAGTATTTTCATTTTAGATATACTATTTTTAATCTCTAGAAATTCTATTTCTTATTTTTATAAAGTCAGTAATAGTGTCCCCATTTACTTTCCAGATTCTACTAATTTGATTGTTGTCTTTGTTTTGCTTTGTCAGTCTAGCTAAAGGTTTCTCAACTTTGTAGATCTTTTCAAATAACCAACTTTTGTTCAACTTTTGTTTTTATTGATTTTCTCTATTGTTTTCTATTCACTACTTCATTTCCTTTCTTCTGCTTGCTTTGGGTTTAGTTTATTCTTGTTTTTCTAGGGTTTTAAGGTAGAGGGTTATTGATTTGAGATCATTTTTTCTTATATAATTTTGTAATTTGCATTGGGATTTCTTTACTGCCTCATGGATTATTAAGAAGTGTGATTTTAATGTCCACATATTTGTGACTTTCCCAAATTTGTTATTGATTTCTATTTCACTTCAATCTTTTCAGAGAACATACTTTGTATATGTCCTTTTAAATTTGTTGAGGCCTCTTTTATGGCCTAATATAACACTTGCTGCTGCTGCTGCTAAGTCACTTCTGTCCTGTCCGACTCTGTGTGACCCCATAGACGGCAGCCCACCAGGTTCCACCGTCCCTGGGATTCTTGAGTAGAATATATATTCTTTTGTTGGGTAGTGTTCTATCACTACCTGTTAAGATTTATTTGGTTCTTAGTTTTGGTCAATTATTCTATATCCTTGTTGATCTTCTGCCTAGTTGTTTTAATAACTATTAACAATGGGGTACTGAAGTTGGCTGTTATTGTTGAATTGTCTAATTCTCACTTTAATACTGTGAGATTAATCTTCATGGATTTGGGGGCCTTGTTTTTATGTACACAGATAGTTTATAATTATGTCTTCCTGATGGATTGGCCCTTTTGTTGTTAAATAATATCCCTAGCAAATATCCCTACATTACCTTAAGCAATGTAATTTTATTGTTTTAAAGTTTATTTTATTGGATAGTAATGTAGCCACTCCAAATTTTCTTTAGTTGCTGTTTCCATGACGTATCTTTTTCCATTGTTTTATTTTTGATTAATCTTTAACTTTGAATCTAAAATATATGTTCTCAAAACAGCATTTCTTGAATCTTATTTTTAATACAATCTGACAATCTCTGACTTTTGAGTGGGTTGTTTAAACCATTCATATTTAACATAACTGGTATAGTTAGATTTACACCTAGCACTTTAGTTTTGGTTTTCTATGTGTCTTGTCTCTTTCTCCCCTCTGTTGGCTTTTGATGCTTTCTTTTACATTGAATGAGTATTTTCTAGTATAACAGTTAATTTTATGATTTTTTTAAAACTATTTTTCAGTTCCTTTCCCATTTTTTATTCTGGAGCTTACCATATACATGTTAATTTATCATAATCCAGTTCATGTTTTTACTAATTTAATTTCTGTGAGATTTAGATGCTTGACCTATTTACAGCTCCTCCCCTTTTGTGCTAATGTTATTTTGCATACAATAACTGTATATGTTACAAACCCAACACATTATTGTATTTATTACCTTATATAATTTATATTGCATAAGTTCAGTTCAGTTCAGTTGCTCAGTCATGTCCGCCTCTTTGTGACCCCATGGACTGCAGGATGCCAGGCCTCCCTGTCCATTACCAACTCCCAGAGTTTATTCAAACTTGTGTCCATTGAGTTGGTGATGCCATCCAACCATCTCATCCTCTGTCGTCCCCTTCTCCTCCCACCTTCAATCTTTCCCAGCATCAGGGTCTTTTCAACTGAGTTAGTTCTTCACATCAGGTGGCCAAAGTATTGGAGTTTCAGCTTCAACATCCATCCTTCCAATGAATATTCAGGACTGATTTCCTTGAGGATGGACTGGTTGGATCTCCTTGCAGTCCACGGGACTCTCAAGAGTCTTCTCCCACACCGCAGTTCAAAAGCATCAATTCTTTGGCGCTCAGCTTTCTTTATCATTCAACATTCACATCCATACATGACTACTGGAAAAACCATTGCTTTGAGTAGACGGACCTTTGTTGACAAAGTAATGTCTCTGTTTTTAATATGCTCTCTAGATTGGTCATAACTTTTCTTCCAAGGAGTAAGCGTCTTTTAATTTCATGGCTGCAGTCACCATCTGCAGTGATTTTGGATCCCCAGTAATAAAGTCTGTCACTGTTTCCACTGTTTAGAAATGGACAAAATGGAGAGTAAGTATATGTTTATAGAATTTATTATATTAACCTGCGTACTACCATTCTGGTTCTCTTCACTTTTTTCCTGTAGATTAAAGTTACCTTTTGGTGTCATTTCCTTACTTCAATAGAGTTAGTTCTTGCCTAACACTATGGTGCTGTTATTGTCAAATTTATTATATTTCTATATTTTATATTCCCAACAATTGACTAATACACATATTGTTTCAAACAAATTAATTAAAAGGAGAAAAATATATACTTTACTGTCGTTTATAATCGTATAATTACGTTTACTAGTGCTCTGTGTTTTTTTGTTGTGGGATCAAATCACCATCAGAGGTCAGTTTCTTTCACCCTCAAGAACTTTTAGTGTTTCATAAGGCAGATCTGCTAGCAATGAATTCTTTCAGTATCTGTTTTCTGGGAATGTCTTTATGGCTTAGACAGTAAAGCATCTGTCTGCAATGCGGGAGACCCAGGTTCGATCCCTGGGTCAGGAGGATCCCCTGGAGAAGGCAATGGCAATCCACTCCAGCACTCTTGCCTAGAAAATCCAATGGACGGAGGAGCCTGATAGGCTACAGTCCATGGGGTCACAAAGAGTCGGACACAACTGAGAGACTGCACTTTCTCTTGATGAAACGTTCTTGGTTGACGGTTTTTCTTTTTTTTCATTACTTTGAAAATGCTATTTTAATGCCTTTTGGCCCTCATTGTCTTTGATGGAATTTCTGCTGTTAAGCTTCCTGGGTTCTCTTGGATGTGATAAGTTGTTTTTCTCTTGCAGCATAAGATTTTAACTTTTTCATTGTCTTTCAGCATTTTTTGCTATGATTTGCTTCTTGGGTTTGAATCTCCTTTATTTTAGAGTTCCTTGAAGTTCATGTACCTGGATATTAATGTTTTTCACCAAACTTGGGAAGTTTTCAGTCATTATTTCTTCTAATATTTTTTCTGCCCCTCTCTTCTATCTCCTCCTCCTTATCTGTTACTCCATTATGTATGTGCTGTTGTTTTTAAGGGAATCCTGTATTAATCTGAGGCTCTGCTCATTTTTCTTCATTCTCTGTTCTTTAGATTGCATAATCTGTTGATCTTTCCTCAAGTTCATTCTTTCTTCTGTTAATCAAATCCATCAATATTATTGAGCCCTTCTAGTGAATTTTTCACTTCAAATTATTGTACTTTTCAACTCTAGAGTTTTTGCTTGGATGTTCTCCTTTTAAAAAAATAATTTATATATTTTTAATTAGACTCTATACATGATGAAGAGTTGTTATGATAGCTTCCTTTACTTCTTTAACCATAGTTTCTTTTAAGTTTTTTAAAAACATTTACAGTATCTGCTTTGAAGACTATTTGCTAAGTCCAATATCTGAGTCCTTTGAAAGACACTTTCCATTGCCTACTTTTTCTTGTATAGAGTCACACTTTCCTATTTCTTTGCATGTTTTGTAATTTTTTGTTGAAAACTGGAATTTTAGATGATATATTGTAATAATATGAATGCTGACTACAGCTCTTCCCCTTCCAGGTCTTGCTGTTTGTTGTTTATTTGTTTAGTGATTTGTCTGTACTAGTACATTGAAATTTATTTCCCTCATAGTGTGAAGTTTGATATTTGGTATGTGCATAGTAAACATGGGAGGCAGTGGTTTTATAGCTGGGCCCTATTTGACAATGTCTTTCTCTGATCTTTCTGTTATCTGTTTCATAATCAGCTATTATTGCTATTAGTTGCCATCTGGTTGTTTTACTATTTTTGACAATGTCATGGGGCAAAAAATTTTACTATCATGGAGCAACCAGCCCCTTCTTAAATGCTCATAATCAAAATCTCCTTTGTTTTCCAAGGGCTCCAAAGGCTAAAACTTACTCATGCTGTATTCCAAATAAAGATAGTTCCCTCAGGGAGAATTATGGAATCATCTATCCTATGGCCTTCCTGTGCCCCTGGGAAAAACATCTATACCATTCCTCTAGAACAAGAGGTTGAGGTGGTGGCCTATTTCTGTCTTGGTTATATCCTTGATTCACTCATGGTGTGCTGGATGAGGGTAGTAGCTTTTGAACCTCTTGGCTTATGTAGAACCTCACTTTATAAGTTACCTGTAATGTGGGCATTCGAGGCTTAGTACTCTTGGCCTGCCCTTCATGGAGTAGAGCCTCTGTCCTAAGAGTGGTACCTGGGTGGAGGAAGGGGTTTCCAGACCTTTCGGTCATACCCGCCTAGATTAGAACTTCTGAAGCACAGGATTAGGAGATAATTAATGTGAGTAATTTCCCTCCACCTCATGTGACACTGTAATTCTAGGTTTTGAGCTGAGGGGAGAGAGAGTTTTGTTTTGTTGACTGCCAGAATAGAGTTTCTGTCACACTGAGTTGGGGAACTCAGGGGCTTGGGGAGAGCAAGGTATCTTGTCTAATGTGCCACACATTCTCATCGTTCTTATGAAAGTTAGTAGGTTTTTCTGGAAGACATTTTTCTTCATTTGCTATGTGCTCTTAGGATAATTTCTGGGGCTTCTCCAATGGCTCAGCAGGTAAAAAATCTGTTTGCAATGCAGGAGACATAGGAGATGAGGATTCATTCCCTTGGTTGGGAAGATCCCCTGGAGATGGAAATGGCAATCCACTTCAGTATTCTTGCCAGGAGAATCCCATGGACAGAAGAGCCTGATGGCCTACAGTCCAAAGGGTCAGAAAAAGTTGGACTTGGCTGAACGACTAAGCATGCACTTAGGACAATTTCCAGAGAGTTTTAGTGGGTTTTGCTTTTTTATAATTTTCACCAATTAAGGTTCTTTAACTGAGTATTCAGTCTGTCAGGCTCCATATACCACTGTCCTAAAATTCATTCCCCCTATTCTTTTCTGATGGTTTGATCCCCAGCTTTGAGTAGCTTCCTCTCATGCATATATGCTGCTATTGCTGCTGCTAAGTCACTTCAGTCGTGTCCGACTCTGTGCAACCCCATAGATAGCAGCCCACCAGGCTCCCCTGTCCCTGGGATTCTCCAGGCAAGAACACTGGAGTGGGTTGCCATTTCCTTCTCCAATGCATAAAAGGAAAAGGGAAAGTGAAGTCGCTCAGTCTTGTCCAACTCTTAGTGACTCCATGGACTGCAGCCTACCAGGCTCCTCCGTCCATGGGATTTTCCAGGCAAGAGTACTGGAGTGGGTTGCCATTGCCTTCTCCGCATGCATATATAGTTTGGTAATTAGCCAAAGACTCAAGAATGCTCTCTTTATAGATCTCTGGAGGTCACACTCTGTGTAGCTCCCTTACGTCCTTTATTCTACACAGTTTTAAACCATATTGGTTCGTCTGTATTCTAATATCTGGCTCTTCAACTCAGTGAGTCCACTGGGCTTTGTTTAAATTCCCTGTCCTTATACCATAACCAGGAAACTGCCTCCACACAGTAAACTGGAACAATAATAGCACTTACCTTGTTCATTTCCCTTTTGAGGGGGATCACAGTCCTGTTCTACTTGTTATCAATATATGATAAAAATCTTGTTTTATATCCCCTCCCCCACTGATTTTCAGTTGCTTAAGTAAGGGGACTAAATCTGGTCCTCTTTATTCCATCTTGGCTGGAAAAGGAATTTCTGGTCTAGTGTTCTTTTGCTATTTTCTTTTTGCATAGAGATTCAGAGTTGAGAATCTTGGAGAAGGAAATGGCAACCCACTCCAGTACTTTTGCCTAGAAAATTCCGTGGATGGAGGAGCCTGGTGGGCTACAGTCCATGGGGTCATGAAGAGTTGGACACGACTTCACGACTTCAGAGCTGAAAATCTAGGTTAGAATTCTGATCCTCAGTGGTTAAGGCAAGTCACTTCACTTTTCTGTGGCTCATCTTCCTTTTCTACAAAGTGGAGATAATGAATACCTCAGTTTTAGTGTTGTAAAGATTAAATGAGTTTATGCTTGTTAAATATTTATAGAAAGATATGGCCCAAAGGAGGTTGATATAAGTTTTAACATTACTATCACTAGCATCAGCACTACCCCCATTGCTATTACTACTACTCACATCTTCATTTCCCATATATCATTGGAATTTCCTAAGGTATTGCATGTGATAGGGATATAGAAGAAGACTGGACCATAATATATATAGTGAAAAATACGAAAGTGTTAGTTGCTCAGTCATGTCCAATTCTTTGTGACCCCATGGACTATAACCCTCCAGGCTCCTCTGCCATGAAATTCTCCAGGCAAGAATACTGGAATGGGTAGCTGTTTTCTTCTCCAGAGGATCTTCCTGACCCAGAGACTGAACCGAGATTTACCACATTGCAGGCAGATTCTTTACTGTCTGAGCCCCCAGAGAAGCCCATAAAGTGAAGTCACTCAGTTGTGTCCGACCCTTTGTGACCCTGTGGACTGTAGCCTATCAGGCTCCTCCGTCCATGGGTTTTTCCAGGCAAGAATACTGGAGTAGGTTGCCATTTCCTTCTCCAGGAGATCTTCCCAACCCAAGGATTGAACCCAGGTCTCCCACATTGAGAGAAGCCCATACAGGCCATTATATAGCATTTTATAATAATTTTTGAATTATAACTTTCATTTATTTGTATGAATATACAGACTTAAGTGAGGAACAAGGAGGCCTGGCTTGCTGCAGTCCGTGGGGTCACAAAGAGTCAGATGTGACTTGGCAACTGAACAACAACAACAGAGTTAAGATGACAGACTATTAGAGCAGGAAAACATCACTTGTGTTGAGTCAGTTAATTTGAGTACGAGCATAGTTCTATAGGGCTATTACCATGGGCTAGGGTTACATAACAACTCAATCTTTCTTTGAGTACTCTTGGCTTTTCTTTATATAATGTGTTCTTTTCTTTATATAATGTGTACAGACCCCATGGACTGTATAGTTTGTGGAATTCTCCAGGCCGGAATACTAGAGCGGATAGTTGTTCTCCACTTCTCCAGGGGATCTTTCCAACCCAGGGATCGAACCCAGGTATCCTGCATTGCAGGCAGATTCTTTACCAGCTGAGCCATCAGGGAAGTCCAATGTGTTCTTTACCACCATCCAAATGAAAATGGTGCTAGTAAATCTCTAAAATTGTGTGATTTTAAGAAATTGAGGTATAACCAAATTTAGCATTAACTGCTCACATGAAGTCTTAGGGTAATTCATGTTAGCTAGGTGGATCTGTTCAACACCCAGGCATTTGCATAATCCGTGGCTATTTATAGTTTATAAAGATCTGGCAATAGTTAAGGTGGCTAATTTTGGAAATGTATTGCATTTCCATCTGGTCTGAATCAATGAACTTGAACTTCATGCTACATGAGATGGAGACATTTTATGAGACACCAGATTTAGACACTGTTATATCATGTTCCCAGAATCTTAACTCTGATGTAATAGGAGTATTTTAACTACTTATCTGGGCACAAGTGGTGTGGTATCAGTAATATTTGATGAAGAAAACAAATGGATACTTCCTATTAGCTTAGATACCGGGCTTTGAGCCCTCAAGCCTTCACTCTATGAATGATATAGTCTGTCAGGAGAACAGTGCATTGGTGCTATATATAATACTCTTGATCATATCAAGGTGATATAATAAAACTGACAACCTATTATTGAACATCTGTGTGCCAGGCATTGTGCTTTACCCTTTACATGTATTATCTCATTTAATCCTTGCAGCAACATTAGGAAGTAGATATTATATTCCAATTTTACAGAAGAGGAAACTGAAGCTCAAAAAAAAATGAAGCATCTTTGCCAGGATTATATAGCAAGACAGGGTAAAAATGGAATTCTGACCCAGGGTATCTGACTCTGAAACACTGAGCCTCCCATATGGTTTATCATTAGAATCATTTCTGCAATCTTTGGTTGTAGCTCTGTTATCTAATGCATGGCTCTACAGCATGAAATCTTAAAGACAATGTTATAAATATACTCTAGCATATCTTTGTACCTAGAAGATCAACAAGGGAAACAGGTAATTAAAGATTTCATGTTAGATAAGACTTTGGTGAAAGAATACAAGAAGCTAAAGAACTACTATGGACTGGACTCCTGAATGGTATCTACCCATTGTTTTTACCAGCCTGCAGGTTATCTTTGAGAAAATAGGAGGAGGCTAAGCAAAAAATATTGTGGTTTAGAGTTATAAGGGTGGTTGGGTGAGGGGAGTAGTGTTGCTAGGAAGTTTATATACTTCTCTTGGATCCTAATAATGGTGCATTCAAGTGGGTGATATCATCCCCATTTTCAGATAAAGAACTGGAAACAATAAATTACTTAATGGCACAAGATGGTATATTCTTTTTTTTTTTTTTTTTAACTTTTTAGTTTGTATTGGGGTATAACTAACCAACAAACAACATTGTGATAGTTTCAGGTGACCAGCGAAGGGACTCAGCCATACATATACATGTATCCATTTTCCCCAAACCCCTTCCTATCCAGGCTACCACATAACATTGAACCGATTTCCATGTGCTATACAAAAGGTCATTGTTGGTTATCCATTTTAAATATCACAGTGTGTACTTGCCCGTCCCAATCTCCCTAACTATTCCTTTCCTCCAGCCTTCCACCCGGCAACCATAAGCTCATTCCTGAAGTCTCTGAGTTTGTTTCCGGTTTGTAAGTTCATTTGTATCATTTCTTTTTAGATTCCACATATAAAGGATGACATACAATATTTCTCCTTCTCTGACTACTTCACTCAGTATGACACTCTAGATTCATCCATGTTGCTGCAAATGGCATTATTTCATTCTTTTTAATGGCTGAGTAATAGACCATTGTATGTATGTGCCACATCTTCTTTATCTATTCCTCTGTTGGTGGACATTTAGGTTGCTTGCTTGTCCTCGCTATTGTAAACAGTGTTGCAGTGTTTATGTATCTTTTTGATCATGTTTTTCTCTAGATATATGCCTAAGAGTGTGATTGCAGGGTCATATCTCATTGTAGTTTCAGTCTGCATTTCTCTAATAATTAACAGTGTTAAACATCTTTTCATTTGCCTCTTGGCCATCTGTATGTCTTCTTTGGATAAATGTCTATTTAGGTCTTCTGCCCATTTTTTGAGTGGGTTGTTTGTTTTGATGCTGTTAAGCATCATGAGCTGTTGTAAATTTTGGAGACTAATTCTTTAACTGTCATATCATTTGCAAATATTTTCCCCAATATGTGGGTTGTCTTTTCATTTTGTTTATTGTTTCCTTTGCTGTGCAAAAGCTTTTGAGTTTAAGTAGGTCCCATTTGTTTAGTTTTCTTTTTATTTCCATTATTCTGGGAGACAGATTGAGAAAGATACTGCTGTGATTTATGTCAGAGATTGTTCTGCCAATTTTCCTCTAGGAGTTTTTAAAATTTATTTATTTTAATTGAAGGATAATTGCTTTACAGTATTGTATTGGTTTCTGCCATACATCAACATGAATCAGCCATAGGTATACATATGTGCCCTCCTTCTTGAAGCTCCTTCCCACTTCCCACCCCATCCCACTCCTTAGGTTGTTACATAGTCCTGGTTTGAGTTCCCTGAGTCATATAGAAAGTTCCTACTGGCTATTTATTTTACATTTGGTAGTGTATTTGTTTCCATGTTACTCTCTCATTCCCCCCTCCCTCTCCTTCCTCCCCCAACTGCTGTGTCTGTAAGTCTGTTCTCTGTTTGTGTCTCCATTGCTGCCCTGAACATAGGTTCATCAGTGCTGTCTTTCTAAATTCCATATATGTTTGTTAATTATGTTATTTGTTTTTCTCTTTCTGACTTACTTTATTCTGTATAAAAGGCTCTAGGTTCATCCATATCATTAGAACTGACTCAAATGCATTCCTTTGTGAGGCTGAGTAATATTCCATTGTATATCTGTATCACAGCTTCTTTATCCATTCATCCATCCATGGACAACTAGGTTGATTCATGTCCTAGCTATTGTAAATAGTGCTACAATGAATATTGGGGTACATGTGTCTTTTTCAATCTTAGTTTCCTCAGGATATATGCCTAGTAGTGGGATTCAGTTCAGTTTTTCAGCCATGTCTGACTCTTTGCGACCCCATGGACTGCAGCAAACCAGGTCTCCCTGTCCATCACCACCTCCCAGAGTTTACTCAAACTCATGTCCATTGAGTTGCTGATGCCATCCGACCATCTCATCCTCTGTTGTCCCCTTCTCCTCCCGCCTACAATCTTGCCCAGCATCAGAGTCTTTTCCAATGAGTCAGCTCTTTGCATCACGTGGCCACAGCATTGGAGTTTCAGCTTCAGCATCGAGTCCTTCCAATGAAGATTCAGGACTGATTTCCTTGAGGATGGACTGGTTGGATCTCCTTGCAGTCCAAGGGACTCTCAAGAGTCTTCTCTAACACCACAGTTCAAAAGCATCAATTCATTGGTGCTTAGCTTTCTTTATAGTCCAACTCTCACATCCATACATGACTACTGGAAAAACCATAGCCTTAACTAGACAGACCTTTGTTGGCAAAGTAATGTCTCTGTTTTTAATTTGTTGTCTACGTTGGTCATAACTTTTCTTCCAAGGAGCAAGTGTCTTTTAATTTCATGGCTGCAGACACAGTCCACAGTGATTTTGGAGCCCCCCAAAATAAAGTATGTCACTGTTTGTACTGTTTCCCCATCTATTTCCCAAGAAGTGATGGGACCAGATGCCATGATCTTAGTTGTCTTAATGTTGAGCCTCAAGCCAACTTTTTCACTCTCCTCTTTCACTTTCCTCAAGAGGCTCTTTAGTTCTTGGCTTTCTGCCATAAGGGTGGTGTTATCTGCATATCTGAGGTCATTGATATTTCTCCCAGCAATCTTGATTCCAGCTTGTGCTTCATCCAGCCCAGTGTTTTTCATGATGTACTCTGCATACAAGTTAAATAAACACGGTGACAATATACATACAGCCTTGACGTACTCCTTTTCCTATTTGGAACCAGTCTGTTGTTCCATGTTTAGTTCTAACTGTTGCTTCCTGACCTGCATACAGATTTCTCAAGAGGCAGGTCAGATGGTCTTGTATTCCTATCTCTTTAAGAATTTTCCAGAGTTTGTTGTGGTCCACACAGTCAAAGGCTTTCGCATAGTTAATAAAGCAGAAGTAGATGTTTTTCTAGAACTCTTGCTTTTTCAGTGATCCAACAGATGTTGGAAATTTGATCTCTGGTTCCTGTGCCTTTTCTAAATCCAGCTTGAACATCTGGAAGTTCACAGTTCATGTATTGCTGAAGCCTGGCTTGGAGAATTTTGAGCATTACTTTACTAGCGTGAGATGAGTACAATTGTGCGGTAGTTTGAGCATTCTTTGACATTGTCTTTCTTTGGGATTGGAATGAAAACTGACCCTTTCCAGTCCTTTGGTAACTGCTGAGTTTTCCAAATGTGCTGGCATATTGAGTGCAGCACTTTCACAGCATCATCTTTCAGGATTTGAAATAGTTCAGCTGGAATTCCATCACCTCCACTAGCTTTGTTCATAGTGATGCTTCCTAAGGCCCACTTGACTTCACATTCCAGGATGTCTGGCCCTAGATTGGTGATCATATCATCGTGATTATCTGGGTCATGAAGATCTTTTTTGTATAGTTCTTCTGTGTATTCTTTCCACCTCTTCTTAATATTTTCTGCTTCTGTTTAAGTCCATACCATTTTGTCCTTTATAGTGCCCATCTTTGCATGAAATGTTCCCTTGGTATCTCTAATTTTCTTGAAGAGATCTCTAGTCTTTCCCATTCTATTGTTTTCCTCTATTTCTTTGCTGGATCATATGGTGGTTTTATTCCCAGGTTTTTAAGAATCTCCATACTGTCTTCCATAGTGGATATATCAGTTTACATTCCTACCAACAATGCAAGAAAATTCCCTTTTCGCCACACCCTCTCCAGCAATTATTGCATGTAGATTTTTAGATGATGTTCATTCTCTCCAGTATTGAAATTAATTAAATTAATGAAATTACAATACACTTGCTCATTGGAAGAAAAGCTATGAGAAACCAAGATGGTGTATTAAAAAGCAGAGACAGTACTTTGCCAATGAAGATCCATAGATTCAACGCTATACTTTTTCCAGTAGTCATGTATGGATATGAGAGTTGGACCATAAAGAAGGCCGAGTGCTAAAGAATTAATGCTTTTGACCTGTGGTGCTGGAGAAGACTCTTTAGAGTCCCTTGGACAGCATGGAGATCCAGTCCATCCTAAAGGAAATCAATCCTGAATACTCATTGGAAGGACTGATGCTGAAGCTTCAATACTTTGGCCACATGATGTGAAGAGTCAACTCATTAGAAAAGACCCTGATGCTGGGAAAGATTGAAAGCAGGAGAAGGGGACAACAGAATACCAGATGGTTGGATGGCATCACCGACTCAATGGACATGAGTTTGAGCAAGCTCTGGGAGATAGTGAAGAACAGGGAAACCTGGTGTGCTGCAGTCCATGGTGTCAGAAAGGTGCTGTGGTCAATGGGGTCACAAAGTGTCGGACACCACTGAGCGACTGAACTACAGCATTTCTGACCAGTGTGAGGTGATATCTCATTGTAGTTTTGGTTTCCATTTCTCTAATTATAGACAGTCTTGGCCATCTTTTCGTGTGCTTAAAAGCTATCTGTATGTCTTCTTTGGAGAAATATCTGTTCTTTCTTGAGAGATGGTGTCTTTCTAAGAATTTGTCCATTTCTTCCAGGTTGTCCATTTTATTGGCATACAGTTCCTCATAGTAGTCTCTTTTGATCCTTGGTATTTCTGTGGAGTCAGTTGTAACTTCCTCTTTTTCATTGCTAATTGTATTGTTTCAGCCCTCTCCCTTTTCTTTCTTGATGAGTCTGGCTAAAGGTTTATCAATTTTGTTTATCTTTTCAAAAAACCAGCTTTTAGTTTCATTGACTTTTGCAGTTGTTTTCATCATCTCTATTTCTGCTCTGATCTTTGTTTCTTTCTACTAACTTTAGGTTTTGGTTGTTCTTCTTTCCCTAATTGTCTAAGGCGTAAGGTAAAGTTTTTTATTTCAGATTTTTCTTGTTTCTTAAGATAAGATTATATTGCTGTAAATTTCCTTCATAGAACTTCTTTTGCTGCATCCCATTTGGATCATTGTGGTTTCATTTTCATTCATGTCTGGGTATTTTTTTATTTCCTCTTTGATTTCTTCAGTGATCCATTGGTCATTTAGTAACATATTGTTTAGCCATTACGTGTTTGTGGGTTTTAGGGTTTTCCTTCCTTGTAATTTATTTCTGATCTCATAGCATTGTGATTAGAAAAGATGGTTGACATTATTTCAGTTATCTTAAATCTACCAAGAGTGGCCTTGTGTCCCAGCATGTGGTCAAGCATGAAGAAGTTCCTTGTGCACTTGAAAGGAATGTGTAGTCTGCTGCATTTGGATGGAATGCTCTATAAATATCAGTTAAGTGCAACTCATCTAAAGTGTCATTTAAGGGCTGTGTTTCCTTTTTAATTTTCTGTCCAGACAAATCTGTCCATTGATTAAAGTGGGGTATTAATGTCCCCCACTATTATTGTGTTACTGTCAATTTCTCCCTTTAAGGTTGTATCTGCCTTACATATTGAGATGCTCCTATATTGGGTACTGATAAATTTATAATTGTTTTATATTATTCTTAGATTGATCCCTTGATCATTGTGTAGTATTCTTCTTTGTCTTTTATAGCAGTCTTTGTTTTAAAGTCTATTTTGTCTGATATGAGTGTTGTCACTCCAACTTTCTTTTGATTTCCATTTGTGTGGATTACCTTATCCTATCCCCTTAGCTTCACTCTGTAAGTGTCCCTAGTTTTGAGGTGGGTCAGAATATATATGGGCTTTGTTTTTGTATCTTCCCAGCCATTCTATGTCTTTTGGTTAGTACATTTAATTCATTTACATTTAAGGTAATTATAAATATGTATGATCCTATTACCATTTTATTGTTTTGGATTTATTTTGTGTAGGGCTTTTTCTTTCTCTTGTGTTAACTGCCTTGTAAGTTCTTTTAGCATTTGTTGTAAAGCTGCTTTCAGTTCAGTTCTGTTGATCAGTCTTGTCTGACTGTTTGCGATCCCATGGACTGCAGCATGCCAGGCCTCCCTGTCCATTGCCAACTCCCAGAGTTTATTCAAACCCATGTCCATCGATTTGGTGATGCCATCCAACTATCTCATCCTCTGTCATCCCCTTTTCCTCCTGCCTTCAATCTTTCCCAGCATCTGGATCCTTTCAAATGAGTCAGTTCTTTGCATCGAAACTCCAAAGTATTGGAATTTCAGTTTCAATATCAGTCTTTCCAATGAATATTCAGGACTGATTTCCTTTAGGATGGACTGGTTGGATCTCCTTGCAGTCCAAGGGACCCTCAAGAGTCTTCTCCAAAATCCACAGTTCAAAAGCATCAATTCTTTGGCACTCAGCTTTCTTTATATTACAGGCTCTATTGTAGAGCTAATGGGACCTCCAAGAGGGCTTACACCTAGGGACACCTCCCAGGACAGCTGGTACCAGTGCCCCCTTCCCCATTCCCTTGGTGAGCTACCACCAACTCACACCTCCACAGTGTACCCTCCAACTCTAGCAGGTAGGTCTGGCTCAGTTTCCTGTAGGTTCACTGCTCCTTTCCTCTGGATCCTGGTGCACACAAGGTTTTGTTTGGGCCCTCCATGAGTGGAGTCTCTGTCTCACTCAGTCCTGTGGAAGTCTTGCAAGTCAATCCCACTGGGCTTCAAAGTCAGATACCCTGGGTATTTATACTCCATTTGCTGGATCTCTAGGCTGGGAAGCCTAACATGGGGTTCTGAACCTTCACAACAATGTGAGAACATTTTTGGTATTATTGTTCTGCAGTTTATGGGTCACCCACCCAGCAGGTATGGGATGTGATTTTATTGTGATTATACCCCTCCTACCATCTCGTTGCAGCTTCTCCTTTGTCCATGGATTTTTTTTTTTTTTGCTGGGTTCCTGTGTCCTTCTATCAGTGGATGTGTAATAGCTAGTTGCGATTTTGGTGTTCTCACAGGAGAAGCTGCTATATTCTTGTTTTAGAATTTGACAGACCTCCCCTACCCTTTACCCCAGGTCTGCCTTCTCTAGAGCTCTTGTTTTACCTCTCTGTCTGCCTAAAGTGTTGTCCAGATAGCACCAGCCCTGCTGCCAGCTCCTCTTCCTCTTAGATTTGGAATTTTGTATTATTTTTCAATAGATAGAAAGATGTATTTCTGTGTCACTTTTTTTTCCCCACTGAACAGCCTAATGGAATTCCTTAAAAGTAAAGTCCCTTGGTCGTGTCCGACTCTTTGTGACCCCATGGCCTGTAGCATACCAGGCTTCTCGGTCTATGGGATTTTCTAGGCAAGAATACTGGAGTGGATTACCATTTCCTTCTCCAGGAGATCTTCCCGACCCAGGGATTGAACCCAGGTCTCCCACATTGTAGGCAAATGCTTTACCATCTGAGCCACCAGGGATCTAAATGGGATTCTTTAGATCACATTGAATTCACCTGCAGCCTGTGAAAGGCAGGGATGGGGATTTTTGAGCAGTTTTCACATGCTAATTAACAAGTCCAGTTTGTATGCTTTGCCTTGGAATTTTGTCAACTTGTGGTAACACTCATCTCATACTGATCACAGATTCTTATGGGTAGTATATATTTTCAATTGATAAACTCTAAAGGATGATTAATTAATAAATGCCTTTTGTCTAGGCAATTAAACCTTTCAAAAATAGTGTCCTTTGGGGAAAAATAGAATGAAAGTACCTTTGGTAGAAAGGTTTGGAAGCCCCTGCATTAATAGATCAGAGCAGCAGCTCTTATTGCTAATACTATTTGAGATTGGTGATCTTGCCAGCTAATGATTCTGCCTTCTGTCTTCCATTAACTAACCTTTAATCAGAATTATCACAAAGGAAAATACAAATACATGGCTTTGAGCTCCAAAATCTTTTTACTTTGGCTCTCTTGTGCTCTTGAGCATCAAAGCAATCTATTCTTTGCTCATTAAGAAGGAAGAGATCCTACAAATAAGATACTAAAAGCCTCACTAATGGAGTTGACTTATCTTATCGGTGCTCCAAAATATCGAGTGTCCCCAAAACATTCAGCCATAAGAGCTAAATTCTGAAAATCCATATCCTCTACTCATCCCTCCCTTCTTCCTTTCTCCCCTCACCTCATTCTATCTTGTTTTCTCTCATTTTCTTACTTTCATTGTCTCTCTTTTGTTCTCTCTCATTTTCTCTGTCTCTTCAGTTCTCTGTGTCCCCTCTCATTCTCTCTCTAGTCTCTCTTTCTCTTGTTGCCTCTCTCATTATTTGCATTATAGCTGTCTTTCCTTTATGCAAACACTAAGCAAGAAGTCATGTTTGCTCCAGGTTGCCGTGGAAATATAGGACGTAGTCCTTTTAAGGAAACTGGCCAGCTCCATTAATGAAATCATACCCAGATAGTCTAAAGTTGGAAATTTAGGGAGATTTTCTACATAGAAATTACAACTCTCTGAAATTTAACCACCGCTACCAATCTGAACTTCAGTTGTCCTACATATAGTTTTCTTCTGTTTTGTCTTAAAGACCTGGTATGATTTTATTATGGGAAATGATGGATTTCTTGAGACTTCTATTATAATTTGATTTTTTTCAAGCTCACAAAAACTTCCTCTGTGACTTCCATTGTACTCTTTTCCAGATCAGAATAGAGAGTACAAATTGGATTCTTGGCCATATACAGCCTGGCTTGCAGTGGAAGTAAAGGTGTTTTGGAGTAAGAGGAGGGAAGTCTTAACTTCTGCAAAGAGATTCAGATAGAAAAAGATGAAAGTTTTGTCAGGCAGAAGTGACCATTCTTCCCTCTCTTGGCAACAGAAGAAAGTTGAATGGGGCACAAGCTTCTGGATGGTGGGAAGAAACGTGGCCACCATATTTTTCCAGCCTCTAGAAATGGAGTGAGGTGAAATACTCGCCACTGCTGAGGCTGCAAGTAGGAAGGAAATTTTATGTCCATTTTTGCTTTCTGGAGTGTGACCACAGGAAAGCCCAAGATTTAGTAAAAAGTCTCACACTAGCAGAGGCTCCTCCCTGCACTGCAAAGGGCAGCTGTTTCTTCACTCAAAAACTTGTCCTGAGAATCTAGGCACTGGAGATACAGTAATGAATGGAAATAGCCTCTACTCTCTTAGAGCTTACAGCTGTACTGGGGAGGAGGAGGCAGTAAATTTTAAAAATAGCTTAAAAATTGTCAAATTTTATCAAATATGAAGAAGTAAATAAATGGAGTTAATACGATAAAGATAATAATGATGGAAAGGATGCATATGATAGGATGATTAGAAGGTGTCTTTGAGGAGATAGTATTTAAACTAAGACTTATAGATGAGATAGATTTAGTCAGAAAAAGAGCCAGGAAAGAAACAGTGTTCCAGGTAAAGGAAAAGACTGAGTTCAGAAGCCTCGAGATTAGGAAGAGTTTGGGCTTTCTTAGGTACCAAAGGAAAAACGTGAGTGGAGTGAGATGCCAGCAGAGGTCAGATCATTCAGAGTGATTTATACACAATGGTAAGGAATTTGGGTTTTATTCTTGACTACAACTGGTAGGCCCTTGGAGGATTTTAAGGGTGGGGGGCAATAGATCTGATTGTGCTTTAAGAGAGTTACTGTCTGCAGTGTAGGATTGTAGGAAGTCAAGGGGAAGCAGAGAAACTTGTTAGATAGTAACAGTGGAGAATGAAAGAAACTGAAGGATTCTGGTTATGACTGAATATAGTCTCAACAGGGCTTACTGATGCATTGGATTTGAAGGTAGAGGAAACAGAAGGAATAAGACCATCTTCTCTTTCTAGCTTTAGTAACTGGGTAACTCAAAAGGTAGATTGGTGTTGGTTAGGATTATCAGGGGAGACATTGAAAAGTAGAAACCCAAGTTAGTCTGGCAGAGCTCTGAAACCAACAGACTAACAGCAGTCAGTTCAACAGCTGCCACACTGGAAACTAGAGCGAGTGTAAGAAATAGCCCCTTGGAGGAGATTAAAGGTGGGAAGTTGCTTAGCTCACCCCTGTGGTTTCGGGAAACAGTTAGCAGATACAGATGAGATCTTGCCTGGGCCAGGAGAAATGGGGAAAACCTAGATTTCTAAGATTTGAAGGGAGGGACTTGATGTTTCTTTTTACCTTCAGTGTGATCCAGATACCTTGATTTTAGCCTGCAGGCTAATAGGATCTAAAGAAACACCTGTTAAACCTGTAATAGAAAAATACACCCTTTTGTTTATAAAGGAGAATTGATTAGGTAAAGGTACAAGAGATAAGATGATTTGCAAAGTTCTGTTCCCTCCCATCTCCAAGAGTGTGCAAAGCTTTCTTACTAAGAACTGTGCTAAAAAGCCCTGCTATGTGATATGTTGTAAGTATGCATCATAGAAGCAAAGTTAAGGATAGTAATAATGGTTGCCTTAAAATAATGATAGCTTTAACATTATTGCACATTAAAAAAAAAGAAAAGCAGTGAATCTTGAAGATAATTGGTAAACCAGCAACCATCATTGGACTGTCTCCTTTGTGAAGATAGCACGTGCTATGCTGTGCTGTGCTTAGTCGCTCAGTCGTGTCCGACTCTTTGTGACCTCATGGACTGCAGCCCGCCAGGCTCCTCTGTCCATGGGGATTCTCCAGGCAGTAAAACTGGAGTCGCCATGCCCTCCTCCAGGGGATCTTCCCAACCCACGGAGTGAACCCAGGTCTACCGTATTGGAGGGAGATTCTTTACCAACTTAGCCACCATGGAAGCCCAAGAATATCAGAATTGGTAGCCTATTCCTTCTCCAGGGGATCTTCCTGACCCAAGAATTAAACCCGGATCTCCTGCATTGCAGGCAGATTCTTTACCAGCTGAGCTGCTTAGGGAAGCCCAAAGATAACATAGTATGGTGGTTATGAGCATGGTGTCTTGAGCTGCCTGGGTTCTAATCTCTGTTCCACTGCTTATGTGTAGCATGACTTTGGGTCAGTTAATTAACCTTCTCCAAGTCTAAATTTTTATCATCTATAAAATGAGGATAATAGAACTTCCCTCATAAGGTTGTGTTGATGATAAAATGTATTGATGTTCATAAAGTGCTTAAAACAGTACCCCTATTATTTATTTGTAAGTGTCTCATATAAGCTAAAATAAGTAAGCACTTGGATGTGAGGCTAATAAAAGAATGTAATACTGGCCTAGAATATTGCATCATTAGGTGGAGTAGGCAGGACAGAGAAAGACACAGGTTTAGAATGGCTCTGAGGTAGAACCAAAGTGCCTGCTATGATTTGATTAGTCTTTTCCTGGCTGCAGGACAGGAACTGATAAAGACCTCTTGAGGCCCAAAGACAAATGAAGAATCTGTAGATTCTCTAAGAACACTGAATTATACACAATAAATATAAATAGGTAACTTCCTGTTGATATAAAGTCTAATAGGGTATTAGTCCCTCTAAAACCACTCTTTTTGCAAAAGTAAATATATATCCTTTTAGAAATTATTCCTCTCACTGAGGTTTCTGTTTTCTTTGTTTTTTAAATTCCTTCCTTCCTTCCTTTCTTCCCTCCCTTCTTTTCCTTCTTTCTCTCTTTCTTGTCTTTTTTTTTTTTTTTTTTTGGAGAGAGGGCTATCACTTCTTTGAGAAGAGTGGATGACATAAAAATACCTTTCTCTTACAGTTTATCATTCCTTTGAAAAATTGACTATAATGACTTTATTATATATATATTGTGTAATTTGTTCTTATTAACCAGTACTTTTCTTCCTCCCTCCCATTTTGTTCCAAGTATTGCCTACTCAAAGACTTATAACTGCATTCTTTATATATTAGAACTAACAAGTGGTGCTTTGTGGCATTAAATGGCAAAAGTCAGGATCTGAGGATGAATCACGTTAGTAATAAGTGGCACATTTATCTTATTGCATTTGTGGAATGCAGCAAAATTGAGACCCTTTTTATTTCATCTTTTAGGTTGGAGAAGTTTATTTTATTTTACTCTATTTTATTTAGACCCCTTTTAGAATTATAGCACTGCATGAGTTGGAGAGGTCTCATCCATCTTCTTCCCTCTAGGCTGAATTCTACTAAACCTTCCTTGAAAGATGAATATCTTATTTTTAAAGGGCCCTTGAGAATGAAATTTTGTAACCTCCTTCTAAGTCATTTCTGTGTTTAGGACTTTCATAGAACGTTTTACCTTTTTATTCAAGTAAAATCCTATTAAAAAGACAAAGATATTTCCACTTGGAGGCTGTATAGTAATGGTGCTTTGTTACACTACCATATGAACCTATACAAGCAAATTTTTTTCTGGCCTTGATTCAGTAATAGCTAGTTTATAACACAAATATCTGGTTTTGTGTCTGCTTTGTGGAGGGAAGAAGAGAATTAAACTGGGGAAAGATGTGAGGGGGTTGCTTTTATAACATTTTTGTTACTGCTATGTTGTGATCACTTGCTAATTTATCATAAATAGCTCTCTTACATTTTTGTTCTATGGGTCAGGGATGTGATTTCTAGCAATATGCCAATTATAAACAAATTTCTACTCAACCAAAGAAATGGGAGGATCGGTTGAGGGAAGATAAATTAGTGATGAACTCTTACCTGTATTTAACATGAGTACCTTTTTTTTCCCCAGTGCTTGTTAGTCTCCTGGTCCTTTTGACTTTCACATTTTTCAGACTGTAGTCCCTAGGAAAGTCCTGGTAGATCCTGCTGTACTAGGAAGAAAGCCTTGATTGGTCATGTGCGATAGCTCACAGTTAACATTTGTTTAGCCAACTGAACTCCAAGGTTGAGCATTAGCTGAAATCTCTCTGTCTTTTAAATAATATTTATTTATGATTCTGAATATTCAGTGTTAAATCATCTTAACCCAATATATTTCTTTTAGGTAGTAAAAGATTATCATCTCAGTTCAGTCGCTCAGTCGTGTCCGACTCTTTGCGACCCCACGAATCACAGCACGCCAGGCCTCCCTGTCCATCACCAACTCCCGGAGTTCACCCAGACTCACATCCATCGAGTCAGTGATGCCATCCAGCCATCTCATCCTCTGTCGTCCCCTTCTCCTCCTGCCCCCAATCCCTCCCAGCATCAGAGTCTTTTCCAATGAGTCAACTCTTCACATGAAGTGGCCAAAGTACTGGAGTTTCAGCTTTAGCATCATTCCTTCCAAAGAAATCCCAGGGCTGATCTCCTTCAGAATGGACTGGTTGGATCTCCTAGCAGTCCAAGGGACTCTCAAGAGTCTTCTCCAACACCACAGTTCAAAAGCATCAATTCTTCGGCACTCAGCCTTCTTCACAGATTATCATCTGGTATACATTAAATTCAACATCGACATTTTAAGAATCAGTGAACTAAAATGGACCAGAATGGGCGATTTTAATTTAGATGAGCATTATATCTACTACTGTGGGCAATAATTTCTTAGAAGAAATGGAGTATCCCTCATAGTCAACAAAAGAGTCCAAAATGTAGTACTTAGGTGCAATCTCAAAAACTACAAAGTGATCTCTGTTCATTTCCAAATGATTGAGTGATCTCTGATCAACTGAATTCAATATCACAGTAATCCAAGTCTATGCCCCAACCACTAAAGTTGAGGAGCTGATATTGAACAGTTCTATGAAGACCTACAAGACCTTCTAGAACTAAAGCCCCCCAAAAAAGATATCCTTTTCATCATAGGGGACTGAAATGCAAAAGCAGGAAGTCAAGAGATTCCTTGAGTAACAGGCAGGTTGGGTCTTGGAATACAAAATGGAGCATAAAAGGCTAACAGAGTTTTGCCAAGAGAATGCGCTGGTCATAGCAAACACCCTCTACCAACAACACAAGAGAAGACTCTACACGTGAACATCACCAGATGGTCAATACCAAAATTGGAGCATAAAAGGCTAACAGAGTTTTGCCAAGAGAATGCACTGGTCATAGCGAACACCCTCTTCCAACAACACAAGAGAAGACTCTACACATGAACATCACCAGATGGTCAATACCAAAATCAGATTGATTATACCCATACACAACGACTGGAAAAACCATAGCCTTGACTAGATGGTCCCTTCGACTTTAAGGAGATCAAACCAGTCAATTGTAAAGGAAATCAGTCATTAAAATTCATTGGAAGGACTGATGCTGGAGCTAAAGCTCCAATACTTTGGCTACCTGATGCAAAGAACCGACTCTTTGGAAAAGACCCTGGTGCTAGGAAAGATTGACAGCAGGAGGAGAAGGGATAACAGAGGATGAGACGGTTGAATGGTATCACCAACTCAGTGGACATGAGTTTGAGCAAGCTCTGGGAGATGGTGAAGGACATGGAAACCTGGTGAGCTGCAGTCCATGTGGTTGCAAAGAAATGTACAACTGAACTCCTGAACAACAAAATACATTAAAAACTTACTAGAGTCCAAATCTTTTTCTTTATAACTTGGACGGGTATTCTAACTTCATCCCAGCAAATACTATTACTATGTTAACTACTTAACAGCACCGTTTTCATAAGGAAGAAAATACTACACATTTATTTCTACCTGGAAGGATACTGCAAATCTTTGTGACAGAAAGCTGAACTTTCATACTACAGCCCTTACACATAGTCAAGATATGATTTTAATAATCCCAATTTTGATCATTTTGCCTTCACCTGTCACATCGTATTTTATTTTCTATTAGACACACACCTCTGAAATCCTCACTAAGGGGCAGTGGTGGTAGGATCTTTACTTGTCCTGATATGTTTGTTTACACTGCCTGGTATAACGGAAGAAGCAGTTTAACATTCTTTGTGCAAAGATCTCAATATAGGTTCTTTCTCTCTATGGAATATATTATTTAATTAATTTATTTTATTTTATTATTTGGCTGCACTAGTTCTTCTTGCTGTGAATGGGTTTTCTCTTTTGGCAGCAAGCACAGGCTGCTCTCCAGTTGTGTTGTATATGAGCTTCTCATTGTGGTGGCTTCTCTTGTATAGCAGAGCCTCTAGGGCGCACAGGCTTCAGTAGTTGTGCATGGGCTTAGTTGCTCCAAGGCATGTGGAATCTTCTCAGATTAGGAATTAAACCCCTGTCCCCTGCATTTGTATGCAGATTCTTAACCACTGGACCACCAGGGAAGTCCTAGAATATACTCGGTATGTAGCTACAGATAAGAACTTATCTTTTGGCTATGGAGTCATCATTTTTAAGAAACTTGTTTGCATTTTTGTTGTTTATCACTCAGAGGTAGAGTTTATACAGAAATATACTTTTGGATGCTAGAATAATTCATGTTTGTATCCTTGCAATTCTACTATTACCATATAATCGTTTTTGGAACTTTCCTTTAAGACTACTTGCAAATGTTAGGTACACTGTATAGAAGATGTCCATCTTTGTATACACAAAGAGCAAGGGTTAGGTGTTCTGATTCATCCAGATAAATGAACATAAGCCAGAAGTTCTAGTGGGATAGAGGATCAGACTATTGCCCATGAATAGGATAAAATAGGAATCTTGGATGAAATGCTTCAGTAACATGGACATGGTTCAGTGTCAAGGTGTTACCTCTATATCTTTAGAAAGAACTGGTTTGACAATCATAGTTCATGGATTATTTTAGTGTGCTTGCTTCCCCCCTTCTGTTACCTACATTTGTGTCTTTTTAGTGTTCCTTAGACCTGGGAACAGAATTAATAATCAACAAATATTTTTTGAGAAAGTTCTTAAGTACAAATTTTAAGAGACAAATCTAATAAATAAATAAATAACCTCTTTTCCATATTTATACATATGAATCCTATTTCTGAGTTTAGAATTTTGGATATCTGATTCTTGGTTTCACACAAGAATTTATGTACCATCTAATCTGTTTATCCTTGAATGCATTATGGTTTTTAAAGTTTACTTCAAGTAATATTTGCATTAATTAAAGAATGGGATTTTATTATTCAGTAATTCTGTATACCTTAAGGTTTCTTTACCCCCTACTTGTTCCAGGGAAATCAATGACTTTATTATTTTTTTTAAGCCAACATCTTTCCCCTGATACAGCACCGCAACTAATGATAGCCAGAATGTACTTAGTTCCAAGTGGACCAGTGTCATTTTTTTCTATACAGCAGGAGTAAGTAAGATTATCTATAGATTAGTCAGAAGGAAAGAGGAACATGGCTTTGTGCTTTACCTTTGTAGCAGCCTCATGGAAGGTTTTTAATTTGATACTGTTATCTGTAAGAAATAGAATAGAGCAGAATGAAGCGTGTACATTCAAATGTGTGGCTGACAGCACTATTGAAAGCACAAAGTGCTAATTTTTCACTTTAAAGAATTTGGAAGAGGGCCCCAAATAATTCATGGGGAAAATGATGCCCAGGTGAAGTCACATGACTCAGTGGATAATTCCAGTGAAACCCAGGAAGAACCGCATTAGTGATAGTCTGCAAGTATACACAGTTCTTTACAATAGGTTGATTGCACTAAACAAAAAAGAAAATCCTTTCTCTGAGGAGCTTACAGTCTAAAGACACAAGTTGGTGCCATACAATATGGAATGAGAACAATAATTGAACCCCATGGTGGGTGGTCTTCATAGCTGAAATGCTTCAAAAACAAGTGCCTTCTTGGAAAGGTGGAGGTTGGAGAGGGAGTGGCCCAGACGTGCAAAGAAGTAGGAGACTGTGCTTTGGGGGCTGAGGGTAGGGAGAAGGAAGGGGAGTTGGATCAGGTTTCTGAAAGGAGGCTCAACATAAGAATGGGTAAAGAGATTAGACTGACATTGGCATAGTAGAGCCTGGTGATTTAGCGAAGAAGGTAAAATGCCAGCAGAGGAGAATTAAGAGACTGGTAAACAATATACCATACCAATCTCTATTACAGCAAATGTTGTTGTTGTTGTTATTTAGTTGCTCAGTCGTGTCTGACTCTTTTTGACCCATGGACTGTACCCCACCACACTCCTCCTGTTCATGGGATTTTCCAGGCAAGAATACTGAAGTTGGTTGCCATTTCCTTGTCCAGGGGATCTTTCTGACCCAGGGATCAAACCCTGGTCTCCTGCATTGAAAGGTGGATTCTTTACCACTGAGCCACCAGGGAAGCCTTTTACAGCAAATACCACATCTTTAAAGACCCGGGTATTGAGAATGTTGCTTGCAATAGCTTCTTGCTAGTGTGAATGGTTTCTACAACAGAGAAAAGAATAGTCCAGGGTGGTTCCAGTGAGATACTGTATGTGAAAGGGCTTTCTTTGTAAGCAGCAAAGCAGTATAAATATAAGTCATCATAATATTCTGCTTAGCTTTGACTTCATTAAATTTTTGTTGGGTAAAATATTTTAAGACAAAAGATTAGCAATAGAACTTTCTATTTTCAGAAATGTTGTCAGGAACAGATTTGTTATTATAAATGCTTCATTTGTTTCCACGTTAGCTCATTACAAGTTCTCATAGTAAACATTCCCCAAAGGGCTTTCTCTATTTTCTTTGCAGTTGAACTAATATTGATCTTCTTGTCAGTGAAGATCCTGATTCTCATCCTCATCCTGTTCTCTTTCTTGCTATCCAGCCCCTTTTCCACCTCTGTTCATATGGTCATGTATTTTCTTTAGTTTCACAGCATCATTTTATACTCTGCCTCATTCTAACAAGAATTTGATTGGTTTACCAAGAAATTAATATAATAACAGGATGAGCAAATTGGTAGAGAAATGAGTATAAAGGGAAAATAAATATAAGAAATTGAAATGAGGCCAGAGTAAGGTTTGTGCGAAGTATCCAGCATGGGAGACTTTGTAACCTTTGCTGTTAAGTTTGGCTCTGAGTGTGTAACAAGATAGATCAAGGAGTGAAATATTTTCAGGTGTCCATATAGTAAAAATGAACCAATTTCTGAGAAGTACAATTTTCTTGAGAGCTGTGAGAAATTCCTCCCATGGGTTTTTTAGAGATGCCAGTTTGGTGAGTTTGGATTTTATCCTGAGGGCACTGGGAAGCCAGTGAAAGCTTTTGATCCAGGGAATGACATACAGAAAACTATATTTAGAGTAGGTCTAGGAAAGCTCAAATGAGTGAGGAGAAACTAGATATAAGAGAACCAGTTAGAGATGAGCTCTAAGGGTCTGGACAAAGATGTATCAGGGGGAATGGAAAGGAAGGGAAAGCAATAAGAGGGATTACGAAAGTGGAGAAGATCACTGCTGAGCTATGAATGGAAAGGGAGGAATCAAAGAAGCATGCAGGGTTCAGGACCACCTAGAGTGATGGTACCATAATCCCTTGCAAATATAAGGGGAAAAGAGATGTGTTAAACAAGAAAGCACAGAACATTATGAAAACGGAAAGATAATCACTATGGATTTTTATAGTCATATTTCAGAGCAAGCAGAGCAAAGAAAATGGAAAGCTACCATTTATGTGGCACTTTATATTTTATGAAGTGCTTTACATACAGTATGTTATTTTGTCTTTATGGAGAATCTTTTGAGGGAAATAGTACATTTGTGCATGCTTAGTCACTCAGTTATATCAAACTCTTTGCAACCCTTTGGATTGTAATCCACCAGGCTCCTCTGTCCATGGGACTTTTTTCAGGCAAGAATACTGGAGTGGGTTGCCATGTCCTTCTCCAAGGGATTTTCCTGACTCAGGGATCGGATTGGCATCTCCTGTGTCTCCTGCGTTGCAGGTGGATTCTTTACCTGCTGAGCCATTGGGGAAGCCCACATGTCCACATTTTATAGATAAAATGTCTGAGAATCAATTATTAACTGATGCACCTAAAGCTGTGTAACTGGAAAGAGACTTGTTTACCCCCACTGTGTCACACTGTCTCAAGAAGACTTTCTGCTTCGAGCTATTGGTATAATATTAGCAGATGACAAAATCAGGACAAGGTTAGAGTTTTTCCATCATTATGAATCTCAGTTTTTGGCTTTGCTTCACTATAGTTATTCCACTGGGGACATTTGATATGAATAAGACTTTTTGCCCCATACACTAAATGTCCCCAGACTGCTGTGTTTTTCAAATTTCATGTCTGGTTTTTATAGTTGTTTAATCTCTACCACTGCTGTCAGCTGTTACTACTTGATGTGTTTGGCAGCTTCTCTACTCCTAGTCATTTGTGCCCTTGGAAACCAGATAAATATGCTTGTTGCTTTTAGATACAACTTTAAGAGTGAATATACATTGAATGAGGACATTGGGAATTCTCTTATGACAGCCTAATCCTAATTTATTCTATGCTGTGTTTTTATGAATGAAGAACATAACTCTTAATGCTTGATTATTCCTGGAATGTGTATTTTTTACTATCTTCTATGTTCTTGGATAATTTTGGGTCATTGACGGTGTTGAGTAAGTTACCTAGAAAGATGAAGTGTCAATATGTATATTTAGTATGTAACCCATGATCCTTAATTTTTAGAAAACAGATGCTATTGGTGGCAACAGGGAAATATAATTATACTTTACAAACAGGAGGTTGTGAATTTTTGATTAATAGCAATCTAGTTGCCAAAGGTTTGGAATGACTTCCCAATCCTCTTTATTGCAAAATAACTTGTCACTCCTTCTGTCAGTCCCCACTCCCTCTACTAGAAATGTTGCAGACATTCCCTTTTGTCTCTGATAAGTCTTCCCTCCTAAACGGTCACAGAAATTACCAACCAGCCCTGGTTCACTCGTCTCTCCTTTTTCCCCTATGTGAGGAAGGCTTTTATTAATAATAAAGGTTTATTGACTGTTCACAGGGGCATTGTTCCTGCGCGTCTTAGTTTGAAATCTGTGTCTTCAGCTGGCTGAATAAGGCA
Organism: Bubalus kerabau; assembly: GCF_029407905.1. NCBI lineage: Eukaryota > Metazoa > Chordata > Mammalia > Artiodactyla > Bovidae > Bubalus > Bubalus kerabau. The sequence continues at coordinate 95,611,753 of NC_073647.1, read as the reverse complement.
TTTTCGTGACACTTGGTACACTGTGTGCATAGTTCAGATGTGTGGACTGTGGACAGCTCAGGCTTCATGAAATGATGCTTTTTCCAAATTTACTTTTCAAGTGAGTTTTTAAGATGATGGATAATCAGTCACTAATCAGCACATTCAGTAAGCACCTAAACTTGGGGGAAATGATACAGAAAGAAGAGGAAAGGTGATTTCCCTTTATACTTTGCTGAAGGATGAAATTAATAAAAGTTGATATCATTAGAAATCATTAAGGTCAATAGCTAACAATCTTGGCCTTTCAAATGTTGGTAGGTAGATTGAATTTTTTGTAGTATTGGGAAGGGAAAGTGTTTATTTCTTTGCATAGGTAGTTTGGGACAAAGAAGCTACTTTTATTATTAACTAGCTGCTGCTAAGTCACTTCAGTCGTGTCCGACTCTGTGTGACCCCATAGACGGCAGCCCACCAGGCTCCCCCGTCCCTGGGATTCTCCAGGCAAGAACACTGGAGTGGGTTGCCATTTCCTTCTCCAATGCATGAAAGTGAAAAGTGAAAGTGAAGTCGCTCAGTCGTGTCCGACTCCTAGCAACCCCATGGACTGCAGCCTACCAGGCTCCTCCGTCCATGGGATTTTCCAGGCAAGAGTACCGGAGTGGGGTGCCATTGCCTTCTCCGATTGTTAACTAGAGGTACCCACATATCACTTTGTGCCCAGAAACATAGGAATGGCTTTGGTTTAGCTGTGGTCTATGGAAAATAAAGCTGTGATACTAGCATCCTGTGGCTATGAATTGGGATCTTGTTGAAAGTGTCTGGTTTGATGCTCTTTGGAACTCATGACCAAAGATAAGATTTACAAAGATGATTGGTAGAATACAATTCCTGTTGCTCTTACAAGAGTAAATTTAAGGCATGAAAGTATTTCTAGAAATAGGGCATCCAAGCATCAATGAGAGTGAAAGAGATTTCTTAGAAGCCTTTGGGCTTTAGTAGTTTTCCCGCTTTGCATTTGACCATGTCTGTATATCCATTGTAGACACCTTTCAGAAGGAGACACATGTGTTCCGCCACCCCAACCTTTTTTTCCCATGCTTTTTGTCTAAGTATCTATTACAGGAATATACATCTGGTGGACATGCAGATGTCTTTGATGAGATATTTACTGGTGAATGAAAAGTGTTTTCTGAACGGAGCAAATGGTATGCCCTCTAAAGATAATCAGGTTTATCAGTTTGAAAATATGACAGTGCCACAGAAGTATCTAAATTAAGTGGATGCTGTGAATTAATGCCTATAGAACGCTGCAACTGCTCCCCTATGTGGCCTCAACTTTGGCAGTATAGTGAAAGTAAATTATTTATAGCCTTGTGGGAGTGAAAATCGCTCAGTTGTGTCTTACTCTTTGTGAGCCCATGGACTACACAGTCTATGAATTCTCCAGGCCAGAATACTGGAGTGGGTGGCCTATCCCTTCTCCAGCAGATCTTCCTAACCCAGTAATCAAACCGGGGTCTCCTGCACTGCAGGCGGATTCTTTACCAACTGAGCTGTGTGGCTTCGTGTGTTATCTTTGGACCTAGCATTAGAGAAGTTTCACTCAGTATAGCACTTAATGAGCACTGAGGTCAGCCCTTGGTATTTGAGGGACGTTATGTCAATTTCCCCAGAGCAGTGTGGTTAGAAGTTTTCTGTCTGATGCTTTGTGTGTGTGTGTGTGTGTACTATGTTGCTTCAGTCGTGTTCGTCTCTTTGCAGCTTTATGGACTTGTAGCCCCTCACCTCCTCTGTCAATGGGCTTCTCCAGGCAAGAATACTGGAGTGAGTTGCCATGCCGTCCTCCAGGGGACCTTCCCGACCCCAGGGATCAAACCTGTGTCTCTTATGTCTCCTGCATTACTTAGCTTTAATACCCTCTGACTAAAAACGATATGATGATGGGTAAAGTATCAGATGTAAGATTTAATATAAACCAATGAGATTCAAGAGTTTAGACTTTAATTGCATTTTGTCTTTCAACCACACCGAACTTTCCTTTAGAAAACCAGACTAACATTTACCTACTATAATAAATCTTAAGTATTTATAAATATAATAGAGATAAGCAATGAGCTAGTCAGAGAGGGAGAAGTAGGCATAAGGGACATTTTTTAAACTGAGAAGGGGATAATGAGATTACCCCAAAAGAAAGTTTATATCCCTCCTTGTCATTCCTCTCTGCCACTACCTTCATCCAATACTGAGCCATACTCATAGCTCTTTTCTTATCCTTCTTTATTTTAGCTTTCTTCTAAGACTACCACCCCTAGAGCCTCTGTTCTAAAGGAAGTTCCCTATTAAGATTTTAATTACATAATAAGAAGACACCAAAAAACTGCTTTTGTTTTTGTTGTACTTTTGAAAAAGACTTCCTTCTTTCCCCCCTTACCTTGCCTTATGGATGCTACCAAATAAAATATTTACCAGATAATATCTTCTAGAATATTTTAATAAAGGGACAGTGTTATAAATGGCTGGAGCTGAGATTATTATGTTTTTCCAAAGAATAATATTCTCTGAATGACATCTCAATCACTCTGACATCCTGTCATCTAGAATAGCATCCCAAGGTATTTATAATCTTATCAATAGATAGTATGAAATTCCCAAACTAAAATTAATTTGCAGTCACTTTAACTTAAAATGATTTGACAGAAGACAACAAAATTCTGTAAGGCAAGTATCCTTCAATTAAAAATTAAATATTTTTTTAAAAACATTAAAAAAACTGTTTTGGATAAGATCCCCAAATCAAATTGTCATAGACATGGAATCATCTAACAATTAGAATTTGGTGCTTTGGAGCAATGGTTTTTTTAACTATTTCATTTCTGAAGGAAATAAAATTCTAACACTCTACCTGAAAGAGAGGAACAATCATTTATCTCCAAACAGCCAAAACTCTGCTCTCCCTTCAGACCCCTCCTCAAAAAAAGTTTTTAAAGGTTGTCAGAGTTGTAACAACAGTGATATAGATAAGAAGGAAACTGGAGCACTCATTCATTCATTCAACAAATATATTTGATAGCCTACCACTTACCATGATTGCTCTATCTACCTTGTCATTCAAAAGATAATGTTTTCTGATTTGAAAATGTCCATTCTCTAGTGGTGAGTAAACTGATAGTTAAATTAGAGTAAACCTCAGCTATACTTTTCTTCTGTAGCCAAAAATTCGGTACTGTGTAGTTTGGATGACTATGTAGTACTTTTTTTACACACTTTAGAATGTCTCTGTATCCTGCAGAATCTTGCTCATCATTCATAGACATCATTTGTGTTTGTTGAATTGTGCTTCAAGTTGCTTGCAATGTAGATGTTATTTTTTATTTTTTTAAACATTTTGTGTTAAAATAATAATTTATTGTTAATGATGTAATTTAATGTACTTTTAATATAACATTTTAAATTAATATAAAATTTATTATAAACTTCAATATGTTATTAATATCTTTTAAAATAGCCTTTTATCTCAAAAAGTTCATGTGAAGTTGCAAAAATAATAAAGAGAGGCCTGATTTTTCACTTCATCCAGTTTTCTCTAGTGAGTGCATTTTACATAACTAGAGTGTAGTATCAAAACCAGGAAAGTGACATGGGTATCATGTGTGTGTATATAGCGCTATGTCATTTTACTACAGTGAAGACTTATATAACTAGTCAAGATATAGCATTATTCTATTACCACAAAGATCTGCCTCTTGTTGCCTACCTCTTTGAAGTCAAACTCAATCCCTTCCATCCGTTACCCCTGGCAACCACTAATCTGTTTCCATCTCTAAAACTGTCATTTACATATTATATTAAAAAACATACAAAATGTAACCTTTAGAGAATGACTGTTTTCACTGAGCAGAATACTCTTGATATACATCTGAGTTTTTGTTTGTTCCTTTTTCTTGTTGAGTAGTATTCCCTGTATTCATGTGCCATACTTTGCTTAAATTTTGCCCGTTTTATTGTCCTATTTCCAAGGCAGTGATTCTTTGCTCTGTTTTCTCACTTCTGCTGTTGAGCCTGACCATTGAGTTTTAATTTAGTTATTGTATTTCTCAGTTCTCAAATTTACATTCAATTCTTTATATATTCTTTTTCTTTGCTGAGAGTTTCTATTTTTTTATTTGTTTCAATTGTGTTCATAATTGATCCTTGAAGAATGTTACTCACTCAGTTGTGTCCAACTTTTTGCAACTCCATGAACTGCAGCATGCCAGACTTCCCTGTCCTTCACCATCTCCCAGAGCTTGCTTAAACTCATGTCCATCGAGTCAGTGATGCCATTCAACCATCTCCTCCTCTGTGGTCCCCTTCTTCTCCTGCCTTCAATCTTTCCCAGCATCAGGGTCTTTTCCGATGAGTTGGTTCTTTGCATCAGGTGGCCAAAGTATTGGAGCTTCAGCCTCAACATCAGTCCTTTCAATGAATATTCAGGGTTGTTTTCCTTTAATATTGACTGGTTGGATCTCCTTGCAGGCCAAGGAATGCTCAAGCGTCTTCTCCAACACCACAGTTCATAAGCATCAGTTCTTAGGTGCTGAGCCTTATTTATTTTCCAACTCTCACATCCATACATTACTACTGGAAAAACCATAACTTTGACTATATGGACCTTTGTTGGCAAAGTAATGGCTCTGCTTTTTAATAAATTGTCTAGGTTTGTCATAGCTGTTCTTCCAAGGAGCAAGCATCTTTTAATTTCATGGCTGCAGTCACCATTTGCAAGATGTAATAAGACCTGATTTAAAATACTGGTCACATCATTCTAATCTCTTTCATCTCAGCATTGGTGTCTGTTGATTGTGTTTTTTCTTTCAAGTTGAGGTTTTTCCTGATTCTTAGTCTGATGAGTGATTCTTAATTGAATCCTTAACATTCGGGATATTATGCTGTAAGTTCTGTGTCTTATTTAAATCTGTTTTACCAGGCCTCCTCTGACATTACACCAGTGAGAGAAGTGGGACACTGCCTGGTTCCCATCATGTGGGTGTGGATATCTATGGTCCCCAGGTAATCTTCCTTGATCGGAGAGGAAGCTTCATTACTGCTAGGTGAAGCTGGGGGTTCAGGCTCCCCACTGGCCCTCCAGTGACACAAGCCTGGCAGGAAGATGAGGTCTGCCTTCTTACCATTCAGTACAGTTCAGTTCAGTCGCTCAGTCGTGTGCGCCTCTTTGCGACCCCATGGAGTGCAGCATGCCAGGCCTCCCTGTCCATCACCAACTCCCAGAGTTCACCCAAATTCATGTCCTTTGAGTCGGTGATGCTATCCAACCATCTCATCCTCTGTTGTACCCTTCTCCTCCTGCCCTTAATCTTTTCCAGAATCAGGGCCTTTTCAAATGAGTCATCTCTGCACATCAGGTGGCCAAAGTATTGGCATTTCAGCTTCAACATCAGTCCTTCCAATGAACACCGAGCACTGATCTCTTTCAGGATGGACTGGTTGGATCTCCTTGCAGTCCAGGGGACTCTGAAGAGTCTTTTCTAGCACCACAGTTCAAAGGCATCAATTCTTTGGTGCTCAGCTTTCTTTATAGTCCAACTCTCACATCCATACATGACTACTGGAAACACCATAGCCTTGACTAGATGGACCTTTGTTGGCAAAGTAATGTCTCTGCTTTTGAATATGCTATCTAGGTTGGTCATAACTTTCCTTCCAAGGAGTAATCATCTTCTAATTTCATGGCTGCAATCACCATCTGCAGTGATTTTGGAGCCCCCCAAAATAAAGTAAACCACTGTTTCCAATGTTTCCCCATCTATTTGCCATGAAGTGATGGGACCAGATGCCATGATCTTCATTTTCTGAATGTTGAGCTTTAAGCCAACTTTTTCACCCTTGTCTTTAACTTTCATCAAGAGGCTTTTTAGTTCCTCTTCACTTTCTGCCATAAGGGTGGTGTCATCTGCATATCTGAGGTTATTGATATTTCTCCTGGCAATCTTGATTCCAGCTTGTGCTTCTTCCAGCCCAGCATTTCTCATGATGTACTCTGCATATAAGTTAAATAAGCAGGGTGACAATATACAGTCTTGATGTACTAATTCCCCAATTTGGAACCAGTCTGTTGTTCCATGTCCAGTTCTAACTGTTGCTTCCTGACCTGCATTCAGGTTTCTCAAGAGGCAGGTCAGGTGGTCTGGTATTCCCATCTCTTTCAGAATTTTCCACAGTTTGTTGTGATCCATACAATCAAAGGCTTTGGCATAGTCAATAAAGCAGAAATAGATGTTTTTCTACAACTCTGTTGCTTTTTTGATGATCCAGCTGATGTTAGCAGGATGACCTCTGGTTCCTCTGCCTGTTATAAAACCAGCTTGAACATCTGGAAGTTCACGATTCACATATTGCTGAAACCTGGCTTGGAGAACTCTGAACATTATATAACTAGTGTGTGAGAACAGTGCAATTGTGCGGTAGTTTGAACATTCTTTGGCATTGCCTTTCTTTGGGATTGGAATGAAAACTGATCTTTTCCAGTCCTGTGGCCACTGCTGAGTTTTCCAGATATTGAGTGTAGCACTTTCATAGCATCATCTTCCAGGATTTGAAATAGCTTAACTGGAATTCCATCACCTCCCCTAGCTTTGTTCGTAGTGATGCTTTTTAAGGCCCACTTGACTTCACATTCTAGGATGTCTGGCTCTAGGTCAGTGATCACACTATCTTGATTATCTGGGTCATTAAATGTCTTTTTTGTACAGTTCTTCTGTGTATTCTTGCCACCTCCTCTAAATATCTTCTGCTTCTGTTAGGTCCTTACCATTTCTGTCCTTTATCCAGCCCATCTTTGCATAAAATGTTCCCTTGGTATCTCTAATGTTCCCTTGGTATCTCTGATTTTCTTGAAGAGATCTCTAGTCTTTCCCATTCTATTGTTTTCCTCTATTTCTTTACATTGATCACTGAGGAAGGCTTTCTTATCTCTCCTTGCTATTCTCTGGAACTCCACATTCAAATAGGTATATCTTTCCTTTTCTCCTTTGCTTTTTGCTTCTCTTCTTTTCACAACTATTTGTAAGGCCTCCCCAGACAGCCATTTTGCTTTTTTGCATTTCTTTTTCTTTGGGATGGTCTTGCTCCCTGTCTCCTGTACAATGTCACGAACCTCTCCATAGTTCATCTGCACTCTATCTATCAGACCTAGTCCCTTAAATCTTTTTCTTACTTCCACTGTATAATCATAAGGGATTTTATTTAGGTCATACCTGAATGGTCTAGTGTTTTTCCCTACTTTCTTCAATTTAAATCTGATTTTGACAATAAGGAGTTCATGATCTGAGCCACAGTCAGCTCCTGGTCTTGTTTTTGCTGACTGTATAGAGCTTCTCCATCTTTGACTGCAAAGAATATAATCAATCTGATTTCGGTGTTGACCATCTGGTGATGTCGATGTGTAGAGTCTTCTCTTGTGTTGTTGGAAGAAGGTGTTTGCTATGACCAGTGCATTCTCTTGGCAAAACTCGATTAGCCTTTGCCCTGCTTCATTCTGTACTCCAAGGCCAAATTTGCCTGTTCCTCCAGGTGTTTCTTGACCTCCTACTTTTGCATTCCAGTCCCCTATAATGAAAAGGACATCTTTTTTGGGTGTTTGTTCTAAAAGGTCTTGTAGGTCTTCATAGAACCATTCAACTTCCGCTTCTTCAGCATTACTGGTTGGGGCATAGACTTGGATTACCGTGATATTGAATGGTTTGCCTTGAATATGAACAGAGATCATTCTGTCATTTTTGAGATTGCATCCAAGTATTGCGTTTCAGACTCTTTTGTTGACTATGATGGCTACTCCATTTCTTCTAAGGGATTCCTGCCCACAGTAGTAGATATAATGGTCATCTGAGCTAAATTCACCCTTTCCAGTCCATTTTAGTTCGCTGATTCCTAGAATGTCGACGTTCACTCTTGCCATCTCCTGTTTGACCACTTCCAATTTGCCTTGATTCATGGACCTAACATTCCAGGTTCCTATTACAATATTTCTTTTTACATCATCAGACCTTGCTTCTATCACCAGTCACTTCCACAACTGGGTGTTGTTTTTGCTTTGTCTCCGTCCCTTCATTCTTTCTGGAGTTATTTCTCTACTAATCTGCAGTAGCATATTGGGCACCTACCAACCTGAGAAGTTCATCTTTCAGTGTACTATCATTTTTCCTTTTCACACTGTTCATGGGATTCTCAAGGTAAGAATACTGAAGTGGTTTGCCATTCCTTTCTCCAGTGGGCCACATTCTGTCAGACCTCTCCACCATGACCCTGCCATCTTGAGTGCTCCCACACAGCATGGCTTAGTTTCACTGAGTTAGACAAGGCTGTGGTCCATGTGATCAGATTGGCTAGTTGTCTGTGATTGTGGTTTCAGTTTGTCTGCCCTCTGATGCCCTCTCTTAGCGCCTACCATTGGCTTGTGTTTCTCTTACCTTGAATGTGGAGTGTCTGCTCACATTCGCCACTCCTGACCTTGAATGTGGGGAACCTCCTCTCAGCTGCTCACACCGCACAGCTGCTGCTCCTGTGCCACGCAGCCACTGTGAAGTTTTCTTACCATTAGTTACTGATAGAAGTCAACATTTAGCAAATGGTTTCTAATGAAACCAAAGGGTAGGGAGGAAACTCATTACTGCCATGGAGGGATGAGTGGCCCAACTTCTCACTTCAGACACCTCCCTAGTGGGAGGTAGCAGGGCAACTTTTTATAGTTGGGCTCAAGTGGAAGTCTAGGTTTCCTACTTGGCCTTTGTTGAAGGTGTTATGGTTATGGCCACTTTTTATCTATTGTTTGGATAGGAGATAATGGTCTAAAAGTGTTCTGTCATGGTAGCCTGCCACTGTCCTGTACTTTGTCTAGAAAGAGTTGCCTTTTCTTGAGGTTTGATCAAAAACACTTAGAATTCCCTAAAAATAATAGTATAATTATAAATTATAAAAGCATTTATAATTTTATTCATAATTGTGTAAACTATGCCATATATTTTCCACACTTTTATTGAGGAATAATTGATGTATAAAGTACATTTAGGGCTTCCGTGGTGGTTCAGATGGTGAAGAAGCCATCTGCAATGCAGGAGACCTGGGATGAATCCCTGGGTCAGGAAGATCCCCTGGAGAAGGGAATGGCTACCTACTCCTGTATTCTTGCCTGGAGAATTCCATGGACAGAGGAGCCTGGAGGGCTTCAGCCTATGGGCTTGCAAGGAGTCAGATACGACTGAGCAACTAACATTAAACTTAAAGCACATTTATTTATTTATTTATTTATTTTTTAATTTTATTTTATTTTTAAACTTTACAATATTGTATTAGTTTTGCCAAATATCGAAATGAATCCGCCACAGGTATACCTGTGTTCCCCATCCTGAACCCTCCTCCCTCCTCCCTCCCCATACCCTCCCTCTGGGTCGTCCCAGTGCACCAGCCCCAAGCATCCAGTATCGTGCATCGAACCTGGACTGGCGACTCATTTCATACATGATATTATACATGTTTCAATGCCATTCTCCCAAATCTCCCCACCCTCTCCCTCTCCCACAGAGTCCATAAGACTGATCTATACATCAGTGTCTCTTTTGCTGTCTCGTACACAGGGTTATTGTTACCCTCTTTCTAAATTCCATATATATGCGTTAGTATACTGTATCGGTGTTTTTCTTTCTGGCTTACTTCACTCTGTATAATAGGCTCCAGTTTCATCCACCTCATTAGAACTGATTCAAATGTATTCTTTTTAATGGCTGAGTAATACTCCATTATGTATATGTACCACAGCTTTCTTATCCATTCATCTGCTGATGGACATCTAGGTTGCTTCCTTGTCCTGGCTATTATAAACAGTGCTGCGATGAACATTGGGGTACACGTGTCTCTTTCCCTTCTGGTTTCCTCAGTGTGTATGCCCAGCAGTGGGATTGCTGGATCATAAGGCAGTTCTATTTCCAGTTTTTTAAGGAATCTCCACACTGTTCTCCATAGTGGCTGTACTAGTTTGCATTCCCACCAACAGTGTAAGAGGGTTCCCTTTTCTCCACACCCTCTCCAGCATTTATTACTTGTAGACTTTTGGATCGCAGCCATTCTGACTGGCGTGAAATGGTACCTCATAGTGGTTTTGATTTGCATTTCTCTGACAATGAGTGATGTTGAGCATCTTTTCATGTGTTTGTTAGCCCTCTGTATGTCTTCTTTGGAGAAATGTCTATTTAGTTCTTTGGCCCATTTTTTGATTGGGTCATTTATTTTTCTGGAGTTGAGTAAAGCACTTTTAAAGTCTACAGTTTGATGCAAATAACCATCACTACAATCATGATAATGAACATATCCATTACCCCCCTTAATTTCCTGGTTCTCTTTGTGTTCCCTCCATTCATTTCCTCCTCTCCCAGTCAACTACTGATTTATTTTCTGTCACTACAGATTAGTTTGTAGATTCTAAAACTTACTGTATGGATTCAGACAATATGAACTCTTTAACTTCTTTTAGTCAGCCTAATTATTTTTGTATTGATCCACATTGTGTTTATGAATAGTTCATTCTTCTTTTATTGTTGAGTAGTATTACATTGTATATGACAGTTTGTTTTTACTTTCAATTGATAGATATTTGGCTTGTTTTCACTTTTCAGCTGTTACAAATAAAGCTGCCTATTAATATTTGGGTACGAGTGTGTATATATGCCTTTATTTCTTTTGGATAAATGGATAGTGGAGACAGTATCTGAGACACATCATAGAATATATTTACCTTTTAAAAATCTTCCAAAGGTCCAAATTTTTCACTACCACCAGCAAAGCATGAATTCCAGTTGTTAAGCATGCTTTGCAAATCTTGGTATCAGTTCAGTTCAATTCAGTTGTTCAGTCATGTCCGAGTCTTTGTGACCCCATGGACTGCAGCAAGGAAGGCTTCCCTGTCCATCACAAACTCCTGGAGCTTGCTCAAACTCATGTCCATTGAGTCAGTGATGCCATCCAAGCATGTCATCCTCTGTCGTCCCCTTTTCCTCCTGTCTTCAATCTTTCCCAGCATCAGAATCTTTTCCAGTGAGTCAGTTCTTCCCATCAGGTGGCCAAAGTATTGGAGCTTCAGCTTCAGCATCAGTCCTTTCAAAGAATATTCAGGACTGATTTCCTTTTCGATTGATGGTTTGCTCTCCTTGCAGTCCAAGGGACTCTCAAGAGTCTTCTCCAACACCACAGTTCAAAAGCATCAATTCTTTGGCACTCAGCTTTCTTTATAGTCCAAGTCTGACATCCATACATGATTACTGGAAAAACCATAGCTTTGACTAGATGGACCTTTGTTTGCAAAGTAATGTCTGTGCTTTTTAATATGCCGTCTAGCTTGGTCATAGCTTTTTTCCAAGGAGCAAGTGTCTCTTAATTTCACAGCTGCAGTTACCATCTGCAGTGATTTTGTAGCCCAAGAAAATAAAGTCTGTCACTGTGTCCATTGTTTCCCCATCAATTTTCCATGAAGTGATAGCCCTGGATGCCATGATCTTTGTTTTTTGAATGTTGAGTTTTAAGTAAGCTTTTCCCATCTCCTCTTTCACTTTCATCAAGAGGCTCTTTAGTTCTTGACTTTCGCTGTTAGGGTGGTGTTATCTGCATATCTGAAGTTATTGACATTTCTCCCAGCAATCTTGATTCCAGCTTGTGCTTCATCCAGCCTGGCGTGTTGCATGACGTATTCCGTATATAACCTAAACAAACAAGGCGATAGTATAAATCTTGGTATAGTGAAGTTTTTTAATGGTAGCAATTTCTAATGAGTGTATAGTATTCTCATTGTGGTTTCAATATACATTTCTTTGATGGTTATTGATATTAAACACCTTTTCACATGCTTAGTGAAATGTCTGTTTAAGATTTTGCCTATTTTTTTGAAAATTCTTTGTCATCTTATTATTGAATTCTAAGAGTTCCTTATATATTCTAGATTCAAAGTCCTCTGTCATATAAATGTTTGACATATATTTTCCCCAGTCTATGGCTTGCCTGTACAGTTTCACAGTGGTGTCTTCTGAAGGAAAAACATTTTTAGGGAAAGGGACAAACATTTTTATTGTTGGTTAAATCCAATTTAATTATTTTTTCCTTTTATATAAGTTTGTGGTTTCAACGTCATAGAAATCTTCGGCAAACTCAAGGACACAGAGTTTTTCTTTATATTTTTGTCTAGAAGTTTTATAGTTTTAGCTCTTACATTTAGTTCTATGAATCATAATGAGTTAATTTTGTATATAGTGTGTGGTGTCAAGGTATATTATTGAGTTTTTGCATGTTAATATCTGTTTGTTTCTGCATACTGTTAAATAAGATTGGTTGATAGTAGTTTGCAAAGTCTTCTGTTCCATTACTGACTTTCTGTCTTCTTATTCTGTCAATTATTGAAGAGGGAGCAATGAATCTCTGAGTTTACTTGTGTATTTGTTTATTTCTCCTTACAGTTCATGTTTTTGTTTATGTATTGTGAAGCTGTGACTTCAGATGGATAAATATTTTGAATTGTTGTCCTTTTTATGAATTGATCCTTTTGTCACTATGAAATGACTTTCTTTGTCCCTGGTTATATTCATTGCCCTGAAATTTACTTTGTATGGTTGAAATAAATAATTTTACATTCTTTTGATTGGTGAAAGCATGGTATTTCTTTTCACATCCTTTTACTTGAACCTATTTATGTCTTTGTATTTAAAGTATATTTGTCATAGGCAGCATATAGTTCAGCACTACTTTTTTATCAAGTGTGATAGTGTCTTTTAATTGAGTTGTTCAGACCATATAGATATAATATGATCATTGATATGTTTAGATTTAAACCTGTAATCTTATCCTTTGTTTTCTATTTCTCCCATCTGTCCTTTGTCCTCTTTTTCTTATTTTTATGCTTTTTTTGAATCAAATGATTATTGTTATGATTCTATTATATTTGTTAGTTAAAAGCTCTAATTCTTTTTTTTTTTTTTTCTGTAGTAGTTGCTTTAGGGCTTATGCACAATAAGAAAAAAAAATTTTTTTTTTAACTCATGTAGTTGCCATTCCTATTGCTCTTTATTCATTTGAAGGGATCTATATTTCTGTCTGTTGTCATTTTACTTTTTTCTGAAGGCTATCTGTAACATTTCTTGTATTGTAGGTATACTGGTGATGAGTTCTTTCAGCTTTTGTATCTCTGAGAAAGTCTTTATTTCCTCTTCTTTTAAAAAAATGAAAATACTGTAACCTTTTTATTTTGAGGTAGTAGTAGATTTGTATGCACATGTAAGAAATAATGCATAGAGATCCTATATACCATTTACTCAGTTTCCCCCATGGTAACGTCTTATAAAACTATAATACAGTATATTGACCAGATATTAACACTGATATGGTAAAATACAGAAAAGTTTCACTACCATGAGGATCCCTCATATTGCTTTTATTAACCACACCATGAGTGGTTGCCTTCTCATGGAAACCACTAGTCTATTGTCCATCTCTATAATTTTGTCATTTCTAAAATGTTATATAAATGGAATCAGGAAGTATATGTCCTTGAGATTGGCTTTTTTCATTTAGCACATTTCCAAGTTGTTGTATGTATCAATAGTTTCTTTTAATTGCTACAGTTCAGCCAGTCACATATTGAAGAACATCTGGTCTTTCTCCAGTTTGGGGTTATAATAAATTAACCTGATGTGAACATTTTTATAGAAGTTTTTATGTGAGCATATGTTTTCATATCTTGGTGTTAATTGATCAAGAGTGCAATTGCTGGATTGTCTGGTAGTTATATGTTTTGTTTTATATTTTTAAAAAAGCAGCCAAATTGTTATCCAAGTTAGATGTATTATTTTCCATTCTCACCAGCAATATATAAGTGATCCAGTTTTTTCCCATTCTTGCCGGCATTTGGTGATAACACTGATTTTTATTTTTGTCATTTGGATAGGTATATAGTGATATCTCATTGTGATTTGAAGTTGCATTTTCCTAATGGCTAATGAGGTGGAACATATTTTGATGTGCTTATTTACCATCTCTATATCCTCTTGGGTGAAATGTCACTCTCTTCATGTCATTTTTTTTTTTCATTTTCTACTTGGATTTTTTAAGACATTACATCTTGAGAGCTCTTTATATGTTCAACATAATATTCTTTTGTTGGTTCTGTGGTTTGCAAATATTTTCCCCTATTGTGTGCACTGTCCTTTCATTCCCTTTATAGTGTCCTTGGATGTACAGAAGTTTTTAGTTTTGTGGGTGCTGAATACTTTTGTATTCCATTAATGTTCTTTAGCCCTGTTCTGGGATGCAGTGAAGTTTCTAGGAAACAGTTAAATCCTTTTAGTATTGCTTTTAAGATTAGTTAGAGTACAGAGAAGAGCTCAGTCTATCTAGTACTAATTATTCCCAACTCCTTACTCTACCCAATGACTCATGAAATATGGGTTGTTCCACCAGCAGGTGTTATTTCTCAGCTCTGCATGATCACTGGGTGCCCTTCCTTCTAGTCCATTTGTGTTTTCCCCCCCAGCTTGGGTAGCTTCTTCACATTCCTGAGCTGGTACTGATCAATACTCTGCTGAATACTTGAGTGGGAACCTTCCCAGACCTCTGGGATTTTCTTTCTGTGCTGCTCTCTACTCTCTAGTATGCCATCCTGTGATTAAGAATAAGATATCTTGGCCTTCTCGGACATTCAGTTCTGTCTCCTCAACTCGGAGAGTCTGACAGCCTCTACCTGGGTTCTTCCTGTCTCATAGCACTAAGCTCAGGCAATCATTGCACTTACTTCATTTGTTTCTCATCTCTCGGGGATCATTCTCCTTTGTTTTCTTGATGTCCAGGGTCTTTTAAACCTTTGTTTTATATATTATATCTTTTTTAAAAAAAGCTGTATTGCTTTTTTTCTGGTTGTTTCAGGCTGTTACTCTTATCTTGATCAGGAGTGAAGATGTCATATTGTTTTAAATTATAAATTTCTACTGATAGCTCAGAGAAATGTCTGACTCCAGAGACATCTCTGAACTTGCACAAACTCAAGTTTTTTAGACATATCATACCTGAAAGGTTAAATATAAATACATAATAGTGAGATCAACGTAATCATCTTGGTTCCAACCCTGGTGACTCAACTAACTGGAATTTTTTTCCCTATGCAAAGCACTCCCTCAAATTATTATTCTATGTTGAACTGAACTAGGCATTAAGGAATGTGTTGCAGAACGGCATGATTGCTTCTGCTGTCCCCAATCTCCTGTGTTTAAGATAAGCTCCATGCATCTAGTTCTCCCGGTAAAATGACTGCATTATCCATGAATCCTACTTTTAACAAGCGTCATTTATATTCTAAACCATCTTTGGAGGTTATCTTAAGTTACTGCCCACCATGAATAATGTTTTACTGTTTTTTTGTTTTGTTTTGTTTTGTTTATTTTAGTGTTTCTCAATTCAAATTCCTGAAATTTGAAATGGAATTCATTTTTTCCAGTATTTTTGACAGACATGTTTGTGTTCACTGCCCCCATGCTGTTCATGTTATGGTCTGACTATGATAATATCCCATTTTAGTCATCTTTCAAAACTAAAGAGACCTCACTCATACTTTTAATCTATTATTATCATATAATAACATTCCCTTCTGTACCCAAACTAATCCCTTCAATTATTTCTGTATTCTATCTTAAGGTATAAACCCCAAGCTACATTATATTAGCCTACATTGTATCTAAAATATTTATATCATAGTATGACAGAGAAAAATAGTATTCTTCTTTTTCTCTTTCTTCACAATTCTTAGTATTAAAAAAAATGTTTAAAGTTTTAAACATATCACATAGAGTTGACAGCACATAGATTTCATGTCTTCTGGAAATATTCTCACATTTCTGTTTTGGCTTATACAGTTAACTTAGAACACATCATATTGTAAATTATTTATATCATTGTTCACTGAATTTATCCCATTATCTGTATAAAAATCACCTAATTGGTATAATTTATTTTATAAGCTCAATTTTTTATCATTTATTGTGAAGTTAACAAATTAGGATAGCATTGCCTTAATGAACACCAAAATTTGAAATAAGAAGGTTATAGATGGTTAGTTACATCCTATATCTATCTCAACATTTGTTGCATTTCTTCATTTTGGTTTTGATGCATATTATGGATAAAATACTACTTCATACAGATAAATAACCCTAAATGCCAAAAAAATTTAATAGCTCATCTTATAATCATAGTTTACTATTTAATTAACTGGTTGAAATCTAAAAGAAGAGGAGTAGCAAATTTTTATTTTGAAGTTAAATCATTTACTGTCTGACAAGTGCTCATATCCTTTAGTAAAAGTATAAGAGAAATATTCCTAAATTTACAAATAAGTGCATACATGGTAATGCAGTATATTAATATCTTCACTTGTTATTTTACAACAGATTCTTTTGACATGGCAAAGGTATACATTGAACAGAGGTATACCAGCTCATTTGATGCCAGGCAAGTTCAATATGTGCCAGGCATATATGCCATGTTATTTTTCTTTAGAATTTTATATGAGCAGGGACTTTCCTGGCAGTCCAGACTCTGTGCTTCCTATACATGGGGCATGCTTACAGTCCATGGTCAGGGAACCACGATTCTACATGCCGTGTGGTGTAATGAAATATTTAAAAAATAAATAAATGAAAATAAAAGCAGATAAGCAGAAATGTATATTCCTAAGAGGAAAGGAGTGACCTTCCTAATTGTAAACCTATGCAGATGAATTTAAATAAATGTGTAGAAATGACAAGATAAGATTTTTTCTGGATTTTGAACAGATACTAGTTGACTTGCTAAAACAAGTTAAAGAATAGATGGTCTTCAACATAGGTACATAGATTTGGTATATAACATTTTTTCTATAGCTTTTAAAATAACCAAAAACATTTTAGTGATTTTCATATTAAATTTTGGCAGAACCCCTGAAGCACCTCTATATTCTAGAATCTGTGGAATATACTCTGAAAACCATTCAAAATCTAAACATTTATTATTATCCTTTGGCTAACTTATTTTTTCCTCAAAAAATTCAAATGCTTTTAGTCATGGATTATTTTCCTTTACAAAATCTACAAGCCTTTTCTCTAATGTCTTAAAGCAATGGTTTATTTTCATTCTGTTTCATTTTTTAGACAGGATTTATAAACTTGCTGGTTTGTTATTCTTTAGATATCTCCAATGAATGTTGAGGATGGGTGGTAGGTATTTTGTTGACAGCTCCTCAGCCCTTTGGTATAATAGCCATACATCATGGTAAAGTTGTACTTTCATAAATGGTAATTTTGATTTCTCACCTGTGTTTCTTTTAAAATATTGGGTGAATGAAACTCTAATTGATGTAATTATATATAGCTTGTCATTTTGGGGCCATGATTTACCATCAATGAATTTAGTACATCTAACCTTGATGCTTTTGAAGTGTGGTGTTGGAGAAGACTCTTGAGAGTCCCTTGGACTGCAAGGAGATCCACCCAGTCCATTCTGAAGGAGATCAGCCCTGGGATTTCTTTGGAAGGAATGATGCTAAAGCTGAAACTCCAGTACTTTGGCCACCTCATGCGAAGAGTTGACTCATTGGAAAAGACTCTGATGCTGGGAGGGATTGGGGGCAGGAGGAGAAGGGAATGACAGAGGATGAGATGGCTGGATGGCATCACTGACTCGATGTACCTGAGTCTGAGTGAACTCCGGGAGTTGGTGATGGACAGGGAGGCCTGGCGTGCTGTGATTCGTGGGGTCGCAAAGAGTCGGACATGACTGAGCCACTGGACTGAACTGAACTGAACCTGTGTGTTGGAGAAAGCAATGGCAATGCACTCCAGTACTCTTGCCTGGAAAATCCCAGGGACGGGGGAGCCTGGTGGGCTGCTGTCTCTGGGGTCGCAGAATCGGACACGACTGAAGCGACTTAGCAGCCCAGCAGCAGCAGCAACCTGTGTGTTTCA
The DNA here is from genome assembly GCF_029407905.1 of Bubalus kerabau. Classification (NCBI taxonomy): domain Eukaryota; kingdom Metazoa; phylum Chordata; class Mammalia; order Artiodactyla; family Bovidae; genus Bubalus; species Bubalus kerabau. Next base: position 95,593,754 of record NC_073647.1, on the reverse strand, counting down.
TACACCAGTTTGTGAATAAAAGGCTATCTAATATCCTCTAGGTTAGTACTGACAATATTTTCCCTTCAATCTTTCTGACAGTCCCTTTTCATCTCTGTTTCCTTTTCACTGTGATCTTCAAGTGGCGCCTGTCACTTTCTTGTATGTTATGTGGTGTGACCAGAGCCATGAACTGAGCTAGACTGCATTATTTCACTTGGGATGCTAAATGAGTTTTATGGAGAAAGAGATGTTTTGCAAAATTGCCCCCAAATTAAGAAAGCCATTTCCATATAATATAGTCTTATCACATTGAAGATGAATCAGCATTTCAGAAAAAAATTTTGCTAAAAATACATGTAAATATTGAATACACAGCATACAAAAACAAACTTATACCTTTTCTTGTTTAGGAAGTGAATTTTGCATAGGCCTCCCGTAAATAAGCATTCTTGTAGATTGATTCCTCTTTGCATGATTAACGAACGATTCCAGTCATAAGAGATACTGCTGGGGTTTTTTTATAACAGTCTAAATTCCTATTCTTGTCTAATCTATATAATGATCTATGTAGTTGAGTTTCTGAGGTTTATCTTTTAGTTCCAACCTTTTGTATAATCTTGAATGTGTAAGTTTCCCCCAGTTTTATTTACATTTGATTATAGCAGTGTAATACAAAAGTCAAAGTTAATATGCTGGAATTTTAGAAATGCTGATAAGTAGAGTCTCTACTAAATATAGTTGGGACTTTGATAAAACATTTGAATTCAAGCTGATAAACTAAAGCTGTAATCTTTATAGCTACAGATAAATGAAAGGAAGTATGGTTTTTCTATTGGTCCCTAATATTATTGATTGAGGAAAAAATAACAGGAGGCAGGAGGTGAGCCAGGCTTCTAAACAGTGATAACTGAAACCCATACCACTAAAGGTTTAAGAGTTGGAATGCCAGGGAGTACTTGTTAAATGTCTCCTCCATTATGTATTTAGACTGTTCTGGCTTTTGAGTACCCCTTCACTTTCCTTTCTTGAAGAACTTGCTAAGTAAACCTTCTAAAACATCTGTGGTGAACCATGATTACATCCTATGGTTTTGACAATTGAAGGGTTCATTGGATTTTTATGCTGGCAGTTAAGTACAGTAATCATTAGTTTACCAAAGTATAAGAGATCTGGCTATCTATCTCCCTTTACTTTTGAATTGCTGTTATGGCAACCTTTTGTGTGAGCTTGAATCTTGCCACTCCAAGTTTTCTTAGTGATGAAACTGAGCAAATCATGAATGAATGAATCATGAACTTTTAGAATGGTGCAGTAAAAACACTTACTACAATTTTTTAGTCCAACTTTCTACCTCGGAGTCAGTAAACATTTCTGTCAAGAACCAGATAGTAAATATTTTGGTTTTGTGGGCCATCAGGCCTCTGTCACAACTACTCGTACCTGTTCAGTGCATCAGTAGGCACAGACAGTACATAAATAAATGAACATAGCTGTGTTCCTATAAAGCTGTATTTACAACAACAAGCAACCAAGAGTATATACAAATGGGCAACAGGCACATGAAGAGATGTTCAACATTATTAGTCATTAGGGAAATGCAAGTCAAAATCATTTTGTACCCTACTCTGTTCCGTTCATTTCATGTCCGACTCTTTGTGACCTCATGGACCGTTGCACACCAGGCTTCCCTGTCCATTACTTACTCCCAGAGCTTGCTCAAACTCATGTCCATCAAGTATGGTGGTGCCATCCAACCATCTCATCCTCTATCATCTCCTCCTCCTAGGATGGCTATAATTTAAGAAAAATAGAAAATAATAAGTGGAATGGAAAATAATGAGGATTTGGAGACATTGGAGCCTTCATATATTGCTGATTAGAGTGTAAAATGGTGCAGCCACTGTGGAAAACAGTTTAGCAGTTCCTCAAAAAAGTTAAACATAGGATTACCGTATGACCCAGCAATTTTATTCCTAGGTATATGTCAAAAAGAATTGAAAACAGATATCCAAACACTTTAACACAAATGTTAATAGCAATTCACAATTGCTAAAGGATGGAAACAACCCAAATGTCCATCAGTGAATGAATGGATAATTAAATAGTGGTGTATCCATACAAAGGAATATTATTCAGCCATAAAACAGAATGAACCTCCAAAGCATTATGCCAAGTGAAAGAAGCAAAAGGTCATATACTATTATACTATTCCATTTGTATGCAATATCTGGAAGAGGTAAATTCATGAAGGCACTGCTTATTTTTGTAAATTGATGCTTTGTTAATACCTGCTTTACTGAGATATAGTTCACTCAGTACTTAATTTCTTTCTATGGCTGAAGAACTGTCCATTGTATGAAAGCATCACATTTTATTTATCTACTCATCAATTCATGAACATTTTGGTTTTTCCATCTTTGCTCCATTATTAATAATACTTCTAAGAAAATATGTGTATAAATTCTTATATAGACTTCTATAAGTATTTACTTCTCTTGTATATGGAGAAGCAAATGGCAACTCACTCCAGTATTCTTTCCTGGAAAATTCCATGGACAGAGGAGCCTGCCGGGCTACAGTCCATTGGGTTGCAAAGAATGACCGAGCACATCTCTTGTATTCTATTTAAGGGTAGAATTACTGGATCATATGTCAACTCTGTGCTTAACCTTTTGAGAAACTGTCAGATTGTTTTCCAAGGTGGCTGAACCATGTTATATTACCATCAGTAGTTTACAAGGGCTCCCATTTCTCCATACTTTTGCCAACACTTATTATTATCTGTCTGTATTTAAGGTTTTATTGGAACACCACCACGCTCACTCATTTACAAATTATTTATGACTGCTTTCACAGTGCAATGACATACCATATATGAAAGATACCATAATTTACCATCTGGCCCTTTCCAGAAAAAGTTTGTCAGCTACTGCTATAGAGGTATTCTAATGAAGTTGATCATTTTTTGAATATCTTAGTGAAGTTTGCTAATTTAGAGGAATTTCTAGTACATTGCTTTGTATGGCTTTCTTAAGTGGGCTAAGAAATCTGTAGTTGTTTAAAACAAAGTATACCTATATACCAGTATCCAAGATAACCAATTATATATGTTAGACAGAAGTTTGATGATTAAAAAGAAGACAATTTTTTGTCACAGCTTATTATCATAAGCTTTGTGATAAATGGTGAAAATACCAAAAACGTTTAGTATCAAAACATACGTAACAATAAACATAATGTCTCAGAACATGTAAAATATATATCTTGATGTATTATAGAATGGGGATTTTTTAAGACAGGAGTGGCTTTGGGAGGTAATTTTCAGGGAAAAGACATGGTTTACAGACTTTGGACAATAAGACAGGTGCTAAATCAGAAAAATCTTCAATTCTTATTTTGTTCCCAGAAGTAGCTACAGCCACGTCACTCCCTGGTTTGTTTTCCACTAAGAGAACTGAATACAGACTGTGGTAGCTAGAGATGTGGAAAGCTGCTATCAAGATCCCCCCCTTTTTTTCTGATAAGGGAAAAAAGACAGTAAGTTAGAAGCAACACCAGGATGGGGGAGAAACGGCGAGGGAGTAGAAAGGTGAATCAGTCACACAGAAAATTTGATTTCTTGGCCCCTGAACAATTTTCTCTACTTTCAATTGTGTATAGACAAATAACATTAAATGTGATAGAAAACAGTAAATAGCCATTAAGGAGCCTTGGACTGAAGGGAAGGGGAGGAGTTAAGGAGCCTTGCCCAGAAGTTATTTTGGTCTTCTATGGCCACACAAATGTGTATCTTAGCAACTGTGTTTGTCTGTGAGGCATACTAGTGCTGCATTGTGTGATTATGAAATGGTGCTTGTTTTAAACAGAGCCAATTTCATTGTAGAAGAGCTTTATTCCTGGAGGATTTGTTAATCAAGTTGTCTCAGTGATAGAGTTTTAAATATATTACAAGAAATCGCAAGCCTAGGCTAGGGAGCAAGCCAATAAAGCATACAATTCCTGGCTTCTCTGTTGTCAATTAATAGGTGAAAAGATCTTTGAAACCAACCCAGTTCTGGGAGACTTGACATAGCATCTAAAATATAACCTGTCTGAGCTCTCAAACTATTACTGGAGCATGTACAACATGTACATACACTTGAAATGAGAAGAGGTTTTGTGACCAATATGGGATATTTTCTCCTTCCTTGACTTGTACTGCAGAATTACTTCTTATATAGAATGAATTGAGGCCATATCAACAAACTATTTTCTGAGGATCATTCACCAGGTCACAGGAGAGGTCGTATTCCTCAGAATCTGAGTCTTCCTTTGATAGATATGAAGTATAAATTTATCTCTAGACCAATAAATAATTATAAAATAAGGAATTAATGTCAGAAATAAGTTCAGCTAAAATTTAACATAGTGGAACTTTGGGAAAGTACAGTACTGTTGCAGTGAAATAGTTTTCATTGGATGAAATAAGGATGGTTTCCTGGATGAGTTGACAATCAGAACAGTCTGAATAAGGAAGATGTTTTGTGAGCCATGGGGGGAACACAATCTGATCTTATTTCTGAGCAGAACCAGATTTAGCAGGAGCATGACCAAAGAAAAAGATTTATGAAATTAACAGAGATATTGGGTGAAGAAGTCATCTCAGATTTCTTGGGGGCAGATTCATTCCAAATGAATGCTCTGGACTGGCTACCCCTATTTCCTCTCTACCCTCCTTCCTTAATACCTTACAGTATAGCATTCATCCACTATCATTATTATATTAAAATCAGTGTCAGTATAATTCCAGGCTAAATTCCAAAACCCATTGGCCTTTACTCAATCCTTATTCTTCATGATCCTTTTGCCATATATTTTTAACAAATCTATTTATTCGCATATTTATTTATTTTTGACTGCACTGGGTCTTTGTTGCTGTGTGAAGGCTTTCTCTGGTTGCAGTGCCCAGGTTTCTCATTGCAGTGGATTGTCTTGTAAAGCTCGGGCTCAGTAGTTGCAGTGCACTGGTTTAGTTGCTCTATGGCATGTGGGATCTTCCCATACTGGGGATTGAACCGTGTCCCCTGCAGTGGCAGGTGGATTCTTACCCACTGGACCACAAGGGAGGTCCCTGCCATATTTTATGTACCTTCTCAAAACTATTCCTTGATCTTGGTGATACTGTTCCAACCTAGCTTTCCTTCTGCTTTTTAAAAAATGTTCCATTTGTATCCCTCTTTTTTCCCCTCCTTTCTGTATTTGTTCTAAGACTATCTGCTTTTCAGGTTGCAGTTCATATTCTCTTGTCATAAACTCAGAAACTAGACAAGTGATCTATTAAAATAGTTTAACATCTCAAGTGGCTAATGGCAAAGCTTTCCTAAATGAAGAGGGGAAATTGAAGCAAAAGGATGCTTTGTAATTTGGTGTTAAAATAGCATATTAACGTTGCTAACTTGAACATAAGGATACAGATTCCCAGGCCTATTTTAGAACCCTTTAAAATATGTTTCTCTAGGTTTATTTGATTAGCCCATCTTGAGCATCTTGAGCTCTTTTTGATTATCAGTCTTGTGATTGCTTTACTAAATCCAATCCTTAACAAACCCTAAGAGCTCTGATTTGGTAGTATTCACAGAAGTTTGGCGAAAATATATAAAGGAAATCTAGTAGGTCAATAACACCTGTTCCATGACAAGGCATTTTAAGATCTCTTTGTTAAGGTGTGTGTGTGTGTGTGAAAGAGAAAGAGAGGGAGACATAAAGACAGAGAGACAGAAATCAGATCTACTTTTGTCCATTAAGTTGCTTAGCTATATATTAATAGTTTGTTGAATCATAGTTTCATTAATATCCCATTAATCAAGACAGCAAATCCAGTGTGTGACCAACTTAATGACTGAAATAGCTTGCTGCCAAGAATCCCTTAATATGTGTATTATCTTATATATTTAGCAAGACTGTTTGGGCCTGAAAGTATAGCAGAATAAAGTATGAAGCACTTGGCAACCAACATTTGTTATTGTTCTCAACTTTGTATGAGAATATGTACAGAATAACATGTTAAACATCAATCAGTGCCTGACTGTCTTCTTGGAGTAAGTGGAGCAAAGCTTCTAGGTGGTCTGCTCTACAGTGTACTATTTAAATATACCACTGATGACAGCAGTTCACCTGTAGTCCAGGTTGCCTCACATAATTTCTTGGATGAACTATCAATTTTGCAGTCAGGAATTTTCTTGTTATTTATTTATTCAGAAAATATGCTAAATTTGTATTATTTTCTCACCCATATTGCCCCCCAAAACAGGCAATTGAAGTAGAGTAGTAAGTGAAATATAGTACTTTGATTTTCATTTGAATAAAATATTGCCCTTTGAAGGGTATATATGCTTTTACTTAATTTATGGCAGGGACAATGTGCCTCCTTTAAGCCTTTTTACTTTATATTATGGAAAATTCAATCATATACACAGAATAGTAAATTGCCTCCCCCTGTATGTATACATCACCCAGCTTTAACAACTATCAAACCATGGTCATTTTTAAAAAACAAAGTTTCAATTTCCAAAATTAATCATGGATTCTATGTTTACATCTAAGAACTGGATAGAATTTAGAGATAAGTTGGGACTTCTGGAGGTAAAAAACAATATAATAGTAACAAAATCAAATGCTTATTAATACCAAGCTCTTTTATGAGCTTTATTTGTGTTAAAGGCTTTATTTTCACAAAACCTCATTTTGTGGGCACTATATACTTTAAAGGAGAAGGCAATGGCACCCCAATCCAGTACTTTTGCCTGGAAAATCCCATGGATGGAGGAGTCTGGTAGGCTGCAGTCCATGGGGTCGCTAAGAGTTGGACACGATGAAGCAACTTCACTTTCACTTTTCACTTTCATGCATTGGAGAAGGAAATGGCAACCCACTCCAGTGTTCTTGCCTGGAGAATCCCAGGGACGGGGGAGCCTAGTGGGCTGCCGTCTGTGGGGTCACACAGTCGGACACGACTGAAGCGACTTAGCAGCAGCAACAGCAGCATATACTTAAAAAAGAAATTTTTTTTTTGATGTAGACCATTTTTTAAAGTCTTTTTTGAATTTGTAACAATATTGCTTTTGTTTTCTGTTTTGGTTTTTTGGGCACGAGGCTTGTGGGATCTTAGCTTCCCCGACCAGGGATTGAACCTGTACTCCCCACATTGGAAGGTGAAGTCTTAACTGGACTGCCAGAGAATTCCCAAGTGGGAACTATATTATTACAATTTTTAAGTAAAAAGGTGATCTGAGTTACACAAAGGTAATGTGTCTAAGGTACCCAGCTTGCAAGTGACAGAACTGGGATTTGATTCTAGGAAACCAGGCACTAAAAATTTATCTTCTTAACCACCATAAGAAGGAAAAGATGCAGGCAACAAAGATGATATCCATTTGAAGGTGAGTCACCAGTGAAAACTATGTTGTATGAAATTAAAAGGTGTGCCAATAATCAAAGTGTAATTTTATAAAAATTTGATTAATTCAATTTTTCAGGGCTACATTTGGTCTACACAGTAAAAGCATATCTGTAGTTTGAAAGGGAACCCAATTAAGATGGCAGAAACCCTCTGATAAAAGTTTTATTTTAGAGTCTGTACCCTACCATATCATGTCATCTTTACTAATTAAGATCTCTTTGGCTACAAGTAACAGAACACCCAACTCTGAGATAAGGACTAGGTTTGAGAAGGGATGATCAGAAGCTCACCTATGGATAGACAGGTGGACCTGTTGAGTAGGCAGTTGGATGTGAAACTATGAAGCTCAGAAGGGGGCAAATTAATGTTCTATCACATGGATGTACTGTGACATACTTAGTAACCCATTCCTGTTAGGCATCAGAATTGTTTGCATGTTTTTCATCTTACAAACAATTGTACAATAAACATAATTGTGGCTAAATCTTGGTGTAAATAATTATTTCCTAGGATAAATTCATACTATTCTCCTTGGAAGAAAAGCTATGACCAACTTAGACAGCATATTAAATAGCAGAGACATTACTTTGCCAACAAAGGTCCATCTAGTCAAAGCTATGGTTTTTCCAGTAGTCATGTATGCATGTGAAAGTTAGACTATAAAGATAGCTGAGCACCAAAGAATTGATGCTTTTGAACTGTGGTGTTGGAGAAGACTCTTGAGAGTCCCTTGGACTGCAAGGAGATCCAACCAGTCCATCCTCACGGAAATCAGTCCTGAATATTTATTGGAAGGACTGATGCTGAAGCTGAAGCTCCACTACTTTGGCCACCTGATGGGAAGAACTGAGTCATTGGATAAGACCCTGATGCTGGGAAAGATTGAAGGCGGGAGGAGAAGGGGATGACAGAGGATGAGATGGTTGGATGGCATCACCGACTCAATGGACATGAGTTTGAGTAAACTCTGGGAGTTTGTGATGGACAGGGAGGCCTGGCGTGCTGCAGTCCATGGGGTTGCAAAGAGTTAGACGCGACTGAGTGGCTGAACTGAACTGAGGATAAATTCTCATAAGTACAATTTATGGGCCAAAGAACATGTATATTTTATTTTTACTACTATTGCCTAAATCAATAAAAACAACTGGATATCTCATTAGCAGTTTTTAAGCTAGAGTACTTGATGTGGAAGGTCTTAAGAACTTCTGGTAGACTGTGATAATTTTGTTAAGCACCAAAAAACATCATTGCAAATCCAAAAATTTGTGATGCTGTCGGTTTTATCTGTGGGTTCCCAAGCATGGAAAAAAATTTCATTGTTCTAAGAGAGCCTAGAAAAAGTGAATTTGCTCAGTTGTGTCTGACTCTTTGCAACCCCATGGACTGTAGCCCGACCAGGCTGCTCTGTCCATGGGGATTTTCCAGGCAAGAATACTGGAGTGGGTTGCCATTTCCTTCTCCAAGGGATCTTCCTCACCCAGGGATTGAACTTGGGTCTCCGATACTGCAGGCAGACGCTTTACCATTTGAGCCATCAGGGAAGTTCCATAGAGCCTAGAGGCTGGTCAATAATGGAAATTGAACTGAGAAAATTACACAAAGGAAAAGCAATGTCCCAAGTTCTATCAGCCACTGATATGTTATGGTAATAAGCATCTTAATCCACTACATATTTTTTTCTTAAAATACAAGAAAATTTCTCTGCTTTTTAGGAAAGTATATTTTGTTCTTAGGATTCATTCAGTTATCAAACTTTTGCTGTTCCTTGAAGCAAAGCACATTTGTGAAGTTACTTTTTTTTTTTTTAATTTTATTTTATTTTTAAACTTTACATAACTGTATTAAGTTTTGCCAAATATCAAAATGAATCCGCCACAACTGGGACGACCCAGAGGGATGGAATGGGGAGGGAGGAGGGAGGAGGGTTCAGGATGGGGAACACATGTATACCTGAAGTTACTTTTTAAGAGACTCAAAGTCTCATATTTACCATGACCCCTGTACATTTATCAATGTCAGAGCCATATTGCATCTGAGAGTATTGTGGATACTCTTTTTTATCACTTAAAAGGTTGTGTACCATTCCAGATTAGATCCAGGGAGTGTCTTGTTAGCTGCATTTATGATATGTGTCTTTCTGGCCAGAACAAGCCTGACATCTCAGTAAAATGAAGAGTGTTTCCTGCATTTAGTACATTCCTTGAAACAAATAACTGTTGTACTAAAACAATACTTTAAAAAGCTTAGGTAAAATTATAGGAAAATGTGTTTATGACCTTGGAGTATGGAAATTCTTGAGATAAACCAGTGATCAACCATAACATTAAAAGTTGATAAATTTGACACATTAAAATTTTGAATTTCTGTTCATCAGAAGACACCATTATAATGTGAAAAGGTAACCTACAAACTGAGAGAATGTATTTGTAGCACATGCAACAGACAAAGGATTGTTACCCAGAACATATAAAGGATTTCTAAAATCAGTTAAAAATAAAAGATACTCATTAGAAAAATGGTTTGACCATAATGATGGAGAATAGATTAACAGTTGCCAAGGATTGGAGTAGGGGAGGATGTGAATACAAATGGGAAGCCTGAGAAAGTGTTTTGGGAGTAATTGAACTGTTCTGTATCAGATTATTGTGATGGGTACATAAATCTATATGTGTATTAGAATTTATGAAGCTCTACATCAAAAAGGTCCATTTTAATGTGTGATAATTAAAAAATTAAAACAAAATTTAAGAAAATGGTTTGAACAGGCAATTTACAGAAGAGATGACCTATATGATCATTCTTACTAGTAATCAGGAAAATACAAGTTAAAAATCAAGTTAACATTTCATGCCATCAAATTTGCAAAAGTTACCTTGTCTGGAAGTTCCAATTTTTGGCCAGAATATTAAACACTGAGACATTTTCTGAACTGCTGGAGGGAGTGTAAATAGGTCAACCCCTTTGAAGAACAATATGGCAATATTTTTTAAAGTTGAATGTATGTATAATCTATGACCCAGCACTTCTACTTCTAGGTGAATTCCTAGAGAGATTCTTTCATGATAAGTCAGGAGACATGCACATGAATATACACTTGACCCTTGAAAAACATGGGTTTGAACTATATGGTCCATTTACACACTTTTTTTTTTTCTCTAAATACATACTATAGTACTACAAAATCTTTGGTTGATGAAATCAGAGGGGTCAATTGTAATTTAAAGGCACATTGTTTATAATAGCAAGAAATTAGAAACAGCTTAAATCTCAGTGAGCAAGAGAATGGATAAATAAATTAGAATAATTAATAATAATAATTAGATAAATAAAGTAGAATAATATACATTAGAGGAAAAGGAATAAACTAGAGCTACATGAATCAATATAGATGAATATCACAAACAGTGCTGAACAAAAAAGAGGAAGCTGCAGACTAATATTTGAATACAATGAAACAGTTTATATAAAGTTTAAAAAATCCCCAATCGATATATTACTTCAAAATACAAACCTCAGTGATCAAAGAGAAGATTCAATAGTAATTGAATCTTTTTTTCCTTTGGTATGTTAACATTTTTGTGGGTGACTGAAATAATTATATATAGATGATACAGATACAGCTCAATATATATATATATATGGAAGATTAGAAGTCTTCCCAAAGGTGGTTCAGCTCAGTCATATCCGAATCTTTGTGACCCCATGGACTGCAGCACGTCAGGCTTCCCTGTCCATCACCAACTCCCGTAGCTTGCTCAAACTTATGTTCATCGAGTCAGTGATGCCATCCAACCATCTCATCCTCTGTCATCCCCTTCTTCTCCTGCCTTCAGTCTTTCCTAGCATCAGGGTCTTTTCTAATGAGTCAGCCCTTCTCATCAAGTGGCCAAAGTATTGGAGCTTCAGCTGCAGCATCAGTGTTTCCAATGAATATTCAGGATTGATTTTCTTTAGGACTGACTGGTTTGAGCCTTCTCCAACACCACAGTTCCCAGGTAGTGCTAGTGGTAAAGAATCTACCCGTCAGTGCAGGAGACTTATGAGACGTTTGTTCAATACCTAGGTCAGGAAGATCCCCTCGTGGAGGGCATGGCAATCCACTGCAGTATTCTTGCCTGGAGAATCCCGTGGACAGAGGATCCTAGTGGGCTGCAGTCCATAGAGTCACAAAGTGTCAGACATGACTGAAGCGACTTAGCACACACGTACTTAGAAGTGTACATAGAAAGGCATGAAAATGATAAGGGAGAAATTTTAGATGGCATTTAATTTCGCTGCAATGAAGGTTGAAGTGGTCAGGGATGAAGCACACCATAGAAATTCAGCTGTGTTGGCAATGTTTTGTTTCTCAGTTGAGTAGTAGGGATATGCGTATTCACTGTATTATCCTTCATGATATATTATAAATTTTAAACATTAAAAAGTGTTTTGTTAAGAGTATTAGATTGGATTTAGAGTCAGGAAGACACCCTAGCTTGCCTCTCAACAAGTGTAAGACCTTAGGCAAGTCATTTCCAGAAACATTTGGGGCAGCTTTTATGACCGCAAATCTTGGGGCCTATTTCAGCTCATTGTCAGACTATATGTAACAGACACTTGCCAATGACTGTCTGGCAATGTCTGTGCTGGTTTTCTCTGTTGGACTGAAATTCATAAATAAAAAAGGAAAATCATGCAGAAAGGGCCCAGAATACTAAAAGAAAACCTGTGCAATGTCAAAACCCTTGGTTTTGTTCTAACACCTACCTTACCACACTGTGTTTTAATTGTTTTAAGTTCTTTATTCTATGCCTGGTTACTGTGATATCTTGTAGAAAGGTGCTAGGCCTACAAATATAAGGTTTTACATGATTGAGAACCAACCACCTACATTAAAAGACCCGAAGAAAGCGAACCTCAGTGATCAAAGAGAAGATTCAATAATAGTTGTTTTTTTCCTTTTGTATGTTAACATTTTTTGGGTGACTGAAATAATTATGTATAGATGATACAGATACTAAGATTTCTGAGATGCACCCATACCAACCTTTCTGTGAACATTCTCTGTATTAAAATGTACACCCATGGCGGATACATGTTGATGTATGGCAAAACCAATACAATATTGTAAAGTAAAAAATATATATATAATAATAATAATAATTTTTTAAAAAATGTACTTTGGCTTTTTATCATTTGAAATAGGTTATTCAAAGGATGACTTTTTTTCAAAACTTATTTTAGAAAAATGGTTCACCTATCATGCATGATACCTGATGTCACTGAATTATGTTGCTCTTAATCACAACTGTGCACAGTGGTAAAGAATTCGCCTGCCAGTGCAGGAGATACAAGAGACATGGGTTCAGTCCCAGGGTTGGGAACATCCCCTGGAGTAGTAAATGGCAACCCACTCCAGTATTCTTGCCTGGGAGATTCCATGGACAGAGAAGCCTGGTGGGGTAAAATCCATGGGATCACAAAGAGCTGGACATGACTGAGAGACTGAACACACAGTCACGACTATTTTAATTTATATTTGAGAGAGAATGTGCTTTACTTTCTAATATTTCATTTATATAAAATAGACCAGATTTCTGATTTGTTTTTTTAGATGTACAGCTCAAAGGATCCTAGAAATCAGAGTTGGAAGCAAAGAGTGACTTAGTTTGCTGAGAAGCCTGAGGTTGTTACTTAAAAATTGTCCCATCTATGAAGTATTATTACAAGAGAATGTAAACCACCAGTTCTTTCTCTTGCAAGGACAAAGCCAAAAGAAAAACCCTTAAACTATATTGGAAATTTTAGGTTACACATAAGGAAGAAATGCTTAATAATGAAATTTATTAGTTACTTTATCAGTCAACCAAGGCAGATAGCTGAATCTCACTCCTGTGAAAAGCCTCATGAATTAGGATAGGCAGTTGTCTAACATGATTGGCTAATGGAAATGATTTTCATGTAACTTAATGGTCTGTTAGTATGCCTCCCAAACTTTGGATTATATAAAAATTATTTAATTTAAATCTGTTACCAAAATAAATGTGTTGTTTTTAATATTATGTCAAATGGTTTAAAACTTTACAATGAATATCTACAAAATTGGCATAGAAATCTAGACTACCCTGCTGCTCATTAATATGTTGTCATGGAATCTTTGTTATTGATCTTGTTATTATTGTTTAAGCTGGAATATTATCTAATAGATTGGAAACTGAGGAGCAGAGTTAAGTAACTTGCCTCAATTCATAAAGTGTCACATGATTAGAACCCAGAGCCTAGTTCCTTATTTCTCCTTTTGGTTCAGAGATTTTATCTCAACAACCTAATGACTTTGGGCTGTCCTATTCTGGGACTGCTTGGTGGTGAGGAGTTCTTGAACAAAGCTTTCTGAAATACCCTAATTCTCCTGAGATATGCCCTGAACTAACTTACTTTAATGTAAAATTCTGTTCTGTATCACAGCTACAAGAAGTGTAGAAGCTTCAGCAACCTAAAATTAAGAAGCACTTTGGCCTTTTCTGCCTCTGAAGGGGCCTGGTTAGTCATGTGTACTCAGTGTACTCCACGGCTCTCAGGGGAACCATCCATGTCTGCTTTTGCTCTGTACTGAATCTACAGTGCTTGGCACAGAGTGTACTCAAATATCTGTTAATTTTGTGAATAGGTATGAATGAAATTAACTTTCTTTATTATCAACCAGACATATGCTGTTGCACAGAGCCACTGGCTATTTTTAAAGCTGGGTGAATCTTATCTTCTATTTTTCAAAATGCCTTTCCAAAATAAATGTAATTTTTTACCCTCTCTTGCTTAGAAAAGTGAGACAAAGCTACTAAACTAAAAAAAACCTTTCACTATTTCCCAGGTAAAAACTTCCATGTTAGTATGTCTATTTGGTTAAAGTCCAACTCACTGCAGCAATTAAGAACTTGTTGTACTGTTAAACTCGGCACAACACAAAATGCTTTAATTAAGCAACCACATGCCTAAGATACTGGCTGAAATTAAGCAGCTGTGGTCCCTGCTTGTACTCTAGTTCAGACAGGACTGATCAGGACATGCTGTATGTGTAAAATGACTAAAAACGATGTAAATGACAGATAGGTGTTCTAAATTATTTACATGTGTGTGTTTGCCTTGTTTATAATATGCTCTGATATAGGGAAACACAATACACAGAAGCTTGAATTTTAAGATGGACAAGCTAAAGTTTAGGTTACAGCATATCTACCATTTATTGACTACCTACTATGTGCCAGGCATGATGCTGGGGCTCTCTATATTTTTTTCATTCTCACACACACAAAAAAAAACCCACCATATGTCAGATATTATCTTCAATATGTAGACAGGAATAGGCTTGAAGAAGTTAAGTATTTTACCCATTGTTATCTGAGTTGATAATCCATGATTTTCCTATGGTACCATCATACGTTTTGTGTTATAGTAGAAGGAACACTGGATATGTAATCAAGATATCCGATTTTGAAACCTTGTTCTCCCTTGAGGAACTCACCTAATCACTCTAGACTTCAATTTTCCTCTGAATAATGGAGAAGGATCATTTATTAATGTTAGGACATGTCTGTGGTGACAATATTTTCTAAATGCATAGTCTTGACTGGTTTTATGAAACAGGAAAGAGTATTTAATACTGGGTTTATCAACAAAGTTATTAGTATTTTATTGGAAATACGTATTTATTCATCCAAAAAGTATTTGTTGAGTACTTAACATATGCAAGGCACTGTGCTATTCACTGGAGATAAGGTGGTATGGGGGAGACAAAAAGGCAATGAATCCCACCGTTGTGGAGTTTATGATGATTTAGTGGGAAATATAGGCATCAGAGGGCTTCCCTGGTGGCTCAGATGGTAAAGACTCTGCCTGCAATGTGGGACAATCAGGTTCGATCTCTGGGTCAGGAAGATCCCCTGTAGAAGGGAATGGAAACCCATTCCAGTATTCTTGCCTGGAGAATTCCATGGACAGAAGCGTCTAGCAGGCTATAGTCAATGGGGTTGCAAAGAGTCGGACGTGACTGGACAACTAACACACACACACACAAACATTAGACATCACCAATAAATGTAAATTTTACAACTGTGTTACATGGTGCAAAAGAGAGAAATACACAGTAGCTAGGACATGGAAGCAACCTAGATGTCCATCAGTAGACAAATGAATAAGACGGCTGTGGTACATATATAGAATGGGATGTTACTCAGCCATTAAAAAGAATGCATTTGAATCAGTTCTAATGAGGTGGATGAAACTGGAGCCTATTATACAGAGTGAAGTAAGTCAGAAAGAAAAAACACCAATACAGTGTTTTAACGCATATATATGGAATTTAGAAAGATGGTAACAATGACCCAATATGCGAGACAGCAAAACATACACAGATGTAAAGAATAGACTTTTGGTCTCTGTGGGAGAAGGCGAAGGTGGGATGATTTGAGAGACTAGGATTGAAACATGTATATAACCGTATGTGAAATAGATTGCCAGTCCAGGTTTGATGCATGAGACAGGGTGCTAGGGGCTGGTGCACTGGGATGACCCTGAGGGATGGGAGGGGGAGGGAGGTGGGAAGGGTGTTCAGGATGGGGAACACATGTACTCCCATGGCTGATTCATGTCAATGTATGGTACTCCCATGGCTGATTCATGTCAATGTATGGCAAAACCCACTACAATATTGTAAAGTAATTAGCCTCCAACTAAAATAAATCAATTTTAAAAAGAAAGAAAAAAAATGTGTGGCAAAAACCACTGTAATATTGTAAAGTAATTAGCCTCCAATTAAAATAAACAAATTAAAAAAGAAAAGCGAGAAATATCATGGCATGAAAGCATATGATAGGATACTCAGTCGTGCAATAAATGAGGATTTCTTGAATAAGTGATGATAAGGCAGAGATCTGAAGAAAGAGTAGGAGTTAAATAGAGTAGGGAACTGGTAAGAGATTTCTAAGCAAAAGGAATGAGATGCACAAGGGCCTGTGGTGGCGAGAGCATGGCAAATCTGAACAGATGAAGGGATTCAAGTATAGCTGGAGCAAAGAGAGGAAGAGTGAAAGAATGAAGCAAGAGGAAGCTTAAAGGGTAGGTAGAATGTAAACCATACCAGGGCTCATAGACCATGTTAAGAGCTTGGTTAACTTTTGGTTAAATCCCGCTTGCTTTTTTGAAGAGAATGATAGAATTTATATTATATTATTTATGTTTACCCAGCATTTGTACAGAGAAGTTATATGGTTTTTATAGAGAGGTTATATGGTTATATGCACACCTCAACCAATTAAAAGGAGTAAGCAATAATTGGAAATATGACTAATCAATGACATGCAGTTGTGAATGGGACCTAGGAAAAAATTCTGTAGATAAGGAGAATTAAAACTCTGACACATAGTATCTTAAGAGGATTTAATCCACTAAGTAGGCAAAATGCAACATGTATTTTTTGACCAGCTATTTTATGCAATACTACTAAATAAGAAAAATAATGCTGTATATGAGTAAGAGTTAAAATGAGTGGAATAGATAAGTACTGATGGAACTGAGGGAAGGAAGAAATGACTGTGGCCTAGAATGGTCTAGGGAAGCATTATGACGATAATTAGAATTGAATTCATCCCTGGATACTGGGCAGGATATGTAGAATGGAGCACACTAGATAATTCTTCAGTTCAGCTCAGTCGCTCAGTTGTGTCCAACTCTTTGCAACCCCATGAACCACAGCACACCAGGCCTCCCTGTCCATCACCAACTTCCGGAGTCCACCCAAACCCATGTCCATCGAGTCAGTGATGCCATCCAACCATCTCATCCTCTGTCGTCCCCTTCTCCTCCTGCCCTCAATCTTTCCCAGCATCAGGGTCTTTTCAAATGAGTCAGCTCTTCGCATCAGGTGGCCAAATTACTGGAGTTTCAGCTTCAACATCAGTCCTTCCAATGAACACCCAGGACTGATCTCTTTTAGGATGAACTGGTTGGATCTCCTTGCAGTCCAAGGGATTCTCAAGAGTCTTTTACAACACCACACTTCAAAAACATCAATTCTTCAGCACTCAGCTTTCTTCACAGTCCAACTCTCACATCCATACATGAGTACTGGAAAAAAAATAAAGTCTGACACTGTTCCCACTGTTTCCCCATCTGTTTCCCATGAAGTGATGGGACCAGATGCCATGATCTTCGTTTTCTGAATGTTGAGCTTTAAGCCAACTTTTTCACTCTCCACTTTCACTTTCATCAAGAGGCTTTTTAGTTCCTCTTCACTTTCTGCCATAAGGGTGGTGTCATCTGCATATCTGAGGTTATTGATATTTCTCCTGGCAAATCTTCATTCCAACTTGTGCTTCCTCCAGCCCAGCGTTTCTCATGATGTACTCTGCATAGAAGTTAAATAAGCAGGGTGACAATATACAGCCTTGACGTACTCCTTTTCCTATTTGGAACCAGTCTGTTGTTCTATGTCCAGTTCTAACTGTTGCTTCCTGACCTGCATATAGGTTTCTCAAGACGCAGGTCAGGTGATCTGATATTCCCATCTCTTTCAGAATTTTCCACAGTTTATTGTGATCCACACAGGCAAAGGCTTTGGCATAGTCAATAAAGCAGAAATAGATGTTTTTCTGGAACTCTCTTGCTTTTTCCATGATCCAGTGGATGTTGGCGATTTGATCTCTGGTTCCTCTGCCTTTTCTAAAACCAGCTTGAACATCTGGAAGTTCACGGTTCACATATTGCTGAAGCTTCTTACTGTGTCTCAGAAATACAAATAATAATTTCATATTTTGGAGCATAGATGAGCAGAAATTGATTTATTAGTCTTTGCTTCTGCTACCACAATTCTCCCGTTTACAGTACATCTTCTAAAGACAAGTTGGGGAGTTATTTCCTAGACCAGATCTTGTGTGTATCCACTTAGCAACTACTTCTAACAACACACACTTTCAGAGTATTACAGTACCTTAGAGACAATCTGATCTACTTCCTTTATTGGATAGAGTGGGAAACATGTTCCTGTCATACACTGGATCAGAGCTATCAGTTTCCATCCATCTGATTATTAAAAAGAAATACTCAGAGAGATATCATTTAAAGAGAGAAGCAAGGGCCGGAGAAGACCTGAGTGTGTCAGTATATTTAATGTGAACTTTAATCAGAAGACTCAGCTTCCAATCCTGGTACTACCAGAGACCTTAAGTAAATCACTCACTATTTCTGAACTTAAATTTTCTCAAATATAGAATGGGGCTAAGAAAAATACTTTCTCCACAAGTAGGTATAAAGGGTAAATGAGATTACAAATAAAAATTTTTATAATAAAAACACTTCATAAATTATGAAGTTTTATACAAATATGCATCACTGTCGTGACACAATACACCAAACCAAATTATATTACCAGCAACAGCAACTGTACTGACCTTAGACTTGTATTTTAGCTTCTTTTTTCTTATTCCTGTTTTGTTAATTTTATTATCTATTTATTTATATTCATTATATATCCTTTATCATAGGAAAAGTATACAAATTATCACAAACCAAAGGAAGAGACCCATAGAGCAGAGTCAGAGAGGATTCCAAACATGAAGCTTCCATTATCCTCATTAACCCTTCTTGTTACACATGAAGTATTGCCAGTCCAGGGAGCTTACCTGAGTCTTGGTGTCCAGACTCTTTATTGAGGCTTGATTACATACACATGATTGGTTTATTGATTGCCCATGTGGCTGAACTCAGTCTTTAGGTCAATTGATACTGCATGACACAAAGAACACATCCTAAGTGATATAGCTGGTCTTTGTGGCATGGCCAGCCCCTACTCTAGGGTTCTCAGATTTGTAATATCATACCTGTACTTCTGGAAGAAGTTGGATGCAGATAAGATCTTGCTGGCAAATACTATGTTTCATAACAGGTCTATTCAGTTATGCCCGATGAGTAGCAGGATAATATGTGTTGTATCAATTTGAAGGTGAAGACAAAATACAGCTGAGAGGATATTGACTATATTAATCAAATCTATGAAAGCCCTGAAATTAAAAGACACTTACACCTTGGAAGAAAAGTTATGACCAACCTAGATAGCATATTCAAAAGCAGAGACATTACTTTGCCAACAAAGGTCTGTCTAGTCAAGGCTATGGTTTTTCCAGTGGTCATTTATGGATGTGAGAGTTGGACTGTGAAGAAAGCTGAGTGCCAAAGAATGGATGCTTTTAAACTGTGGTGTTGGAGAAGACTCTTGAGAGTCCCTTGGACTGCAAGGAGATCCAACCATTGCATTCTGAAGGAGATCAGCCCTGGGTGTTCTTTGGAAGGAATGATGCTAAAGCTGAAACTCCAGTACTTTGGCCACCTCATGTGAAGAGTTGACTCATTGGAAAAGACGCTGATGCTGGGAGGGATTGGAGGCAGGAGGAGAAGGGGATGACAGAGGATGAGATGGCTGGATGGCATCACTGACTCGATGGACGTCAGTCTGAGTGAACTCCGGGAGTTGGTGATGGACAGGGAGGTCTGGCGTGCTGTGATTCATGGGGTCACAAAGAGTTGGACACGACTGAGCGACTGAACTGAACTGATGAAAGAAAAATATATCCAATAGTTGATAGGATAGAGTGCATAATTTTAAGATTTTCTCAGTTCATGTACTGTTGAAGCCTAGCTTGAAGGACTTTGAGCATTACTTTGCTAGCATGTGAAATGAGTGCAATTGTGCGGTAGTTTGAACATTCTTTGGCATTGCCTTTCTTTGGGATTAGAATGAAAACTGACAGTTTCCAGTCTTGTGGTCACTGCTGAGTTTTTCAGATTTGCTGGCATATTGAGTGCAGCACTTGGACAGCAGCATCTTTTAGGATTTGAAACAGCTCAGCTGGAATTCCATTACCTCCACTAGCTTTGTTCCCAGTGATGCTTCCTAAGGCCCACTTGACTTTGCATCCAGGATGTCTGGCTCTAGGTGAGTGATCACACCATCGTGAGTGGGTCATTAAGATATTTTTGTATCATTCGTCTATGTATTCTTGCCACGTCTTCTTAAGATCTTCTGCTTCTGTTAGGTCCGTACCGTTTTTGTCCTCTATTGTGCCCATCTTTGCATGAAATTTTCCCTTGGTGTCTCTAATTTTCTTGAAGGGATCTGTAGTCTTTCTCATTCTTTTGTCTTCCTCTGTTTCTTTGCGTTGTTCACTTTAAAAGGTTTTCTTATCTCTCCTTTGTATTCTCTGGAACTCTGCATTTAGATTGGTATATCTTTCATTTTCTCCGTGCCTTTTGCTTCTCTTTTCTCAGCTATTTGTAAGGCTTCTCAGACAAGCACTTTTCCTTTTTGCATTTCTTTTTCTTGGGGATGGTTTTGATCACCACCTCCTGTGCAATGTTACAAACTTCCATGCATACTTCTTCAGGCACTCTATCAGATCTAATCCCTTGAATCTATTTCTCACCTTCACTGTATAATTGTGAGGAATTTGATTTAGGTCATACCTGAATGGCCTAGTGGTTTTCCATACTTTCTTAAATTTATTCTGAATTTGGCAATAAGGAGTTCATGATCTGAGCCACAGTCAGCTCCCGGTCTTGTTTTTGCTGACTGTATAGAACTTTTCCATCTTCGGCTACAAAGAATATAATCAATCTGTTTTCAGTATTGACCATCTGGTGATGTCTATATGTAGAATCATCTCTTGTATTGTTGGAAGAGGGTGTTTGCTATGACCAGCGCGTTCTCTGGGCAAAACTGTGTTAGCCTTTGCCTTGCTTCATTTTGTACCCCGAGACCAAACTTGCCTGTTACTCCAGATATCTCTTGACTTCTTACTTTTTCAGTCCAGTCCCCTATGATGAAAGTGTAGTGCAGCACAACTCATAGCACAAGCTGGCCAGCAGGCAGCAGCACAGCTCAAAGTGTACCCTAGCCAACAGACAGCAAAGCAAAAGGAAGAGAAGAAAGACCCCCAGGTGGTGATAGCTGTTGCTTCAACATCCTACTGTTTGCTGATTGTTTCGTTGTTGCCCCGCAAGGGGTGGGATCAATTCCCCCACCAAGAATATTGATGTCTGATACCGTACACTTACTAAGAGGCTTGAAAAAGTTTATTACTGACATTATGGAGTTTTCTGGGAGAGGGTAGAGCTGGCTCCCAAGCTGGTCAGAAATGGCTTGAGTGAAGGGAAAGGAAAGTGACTTTGGTTTTTTGTGTGGTTAGTTGTTGGGTTTACTACCCTGGCTGTGACTTGCATGGTTTGAACTTCCCTGTCAGCACCATGGGTAGGAGGTCCAAGCCTTTCTTATCATCTCACCCTTATGTGGGGCAAAAAAGAGAAAGAAAAGAGGGGTAGGGCTTAATCTATCATTGGTTACACATAAAATTGGAATTAGACTTTTTATTACAGTTTATCATGTCTAGAAACACATTCCAGAGCCACCAGTAGAAGGCAAAAAAGAAGCTTGCCAGATAAAGACTAGAATGAAAAGGAAAACATGTTTAATTGTTTAACTACTAGTATTTTAAAAATATTGTTATTAATAATCTCAGATTTCTTCTTGTCAAATTGATCTGCATTCTTTTTCCCCTTATACTGATACTTCAAATGTAATGGTGATATTTACTTCCCTCCCACTCCATAATTCTGTTTTTTTCAGAGCCATATGTAACATTAATGTTATACTTTATTTTGAAAATACATGGTTTTATATCTAAAGATTTCTCTTTTTAAAACATTATTGGAGTGTACTGGATTTACAATATTGTGTTATTTTCAGGTGTACAACATCGTGATTCACTTACATATTTACAAGACACAAACAAACTCCCAGACTTCAAAAACAAACTTGTGGTTACCAAAGGGCAAATATTGAAGGGAGGGATAAATTAGGAGCTTGGGATTGACATATTAATAATAACCTATATGGGGAAAAGAATATAAAATATATATATATATAACAAAATATTAAGTAGAGTTTCCTGTGCTACACAGTAGGTCCTTCCTGGTTATCTATTTTATATATCATACTGTGTTTATGTCAATTCCAAGCTCCCAATTTATCCACCCCCCTCAACGTTTCCCCTTTGGTAACCACAAGTTTGTTTTTGAATCTGTGAGTCTGTTTCTGTCTTATAAATAGTTTTGTTTGTATCTTTTTTTATATTCCACATGTAAGTTATACCATATATTTGTCTTTCTCTTCCTGAGTTACTTCACTTAGAATGATAACCTCTGAGTCCATCTATGTTGCCACAAATAGCATTATTTCTTTTTTTTGGTCCTAGTAATATTCCTGTGTGTGTGTGTGTGTGTGTGTGTGTGTGTGTGTGTGTGTATCAAATCTTCTTTACCCATTCCTCTTTCGATGGACATTTAAGTTACTTCCATGTCTTTATCTGTCTTCAAGCCAAATATTGCCTCACAGAAACTGAGACCTCTGGTCTTCATCCATGGACTGCATATTATAACTCAAACTAGTTGTGCTGTCTTGAAGAAACTGTTTGTTCTGTGCCTCATGTTATTCATCTGTAAATTGATCCATCCAACAAAAGGTTTTTAGGTGTCTTCTTTGAGATAGATGTTGATCAAGGTGCTGAAAGTACAAAGCTGAGTGAGACTTGGTCCCTGCAAAGATCTCACAATCTGGTGAGGCAGTTGCAGTCTGGTATGGTAACTGCCATGTTAAAAGGATGCATATGATGCTGGGAATAATAATTATATGGAATGTATCTTTACTGTCTTCCTCACTAGGAAAGGAATAAATTGAGAACAATCATATTCAAGTACTTTTGGCTATATAAAGCAAAACAAAAGCACAAATAGACACCCTGCCTCCTTTAGTCTAATATATTCATTTTGTGCTTAAGTACTGAGAGCTTTCAGTACTCTTAAAATTATTTTTGGAATTTGAATTACTTTGGGAGAGTGTTTGATATATTTCTAATTAAGATTCAATTTTTGTTTTTAATTGTCTTATTCTCCAGATTATGGAACTGTGTGTTCCTCTTACCATAATGGCTGAATGTTCCTGGAGCAAATGGCACAACTGTGGAGATTGTTAATACTACAAAATTGTGGTTTCTAAAGACTGCAACTGAACCCTTCGCACATCATTTAACAATCCTTGTATATATCCTTAATTATTCCCCTCTCCTGTTGGCAGTGGCTGCCATTGCAAACCTTTACCACCTTTCACATGGTCACTGCTGTGTGCTTTCACCTTGATATAATCCTTGCCAGCCTCATCAGTCTCAGGTCCTTTCATTCTCTAAGACACCAGTATATATCTATTCAGTGAGCCATGTTGCTTTAAGTACCTTTGCACATGCTAGTCCGCTGCCTAGAATAAACACTAGACTTAACTAACATCTATTGTTTTTAAGACTCAGCTCATGAATCTCCATTCTGTGAGGCCATCTTTGACAGCCAAAGCATAAATGCCCACTCCTTCCTTTGCGCCACCACTAGATATAATATTTTTTGCTACTATAGAATATATTACATAGTATTACACTTTTTTTACCTTTATTAACTATTTCCTCTAATAAACTGTGAAGTCCTAGAGATCAGGTACTACCTCATATGTCTTTGAATCTCCAGCTCCTAGTATAATGCTTAGCACGAACATATTCAATAAATATTTATTGAGGGAGGAAAGGGAAGGAAACAACATAAATATTAGAAATATACAGCTTCTTTGAGAAACTACTTTTATTTTATTACTCTCAACTTTCAAGTTAATTTTCAGTGGTATATTCCTATTTCCCTTTTCTCTCAACCTCTAGGAAAATTACTTTCCATTTAATAGATACTGAAAACTTCTTTTAAAGAACTTCAACAAAGACAGCTGTCTGACAGCTGTACACCATCTGTGCTTTCAGGCCTGGATAAATACATCTGGTTACTTGAGAATAGAAGCTCTTTACTAAAGGAGTGTCCCAGGCAGGCTGGTGGTGATTAGTATTCCACAAATATCCCTTGCATTGTCTCGCTTTGACATGATAATGTATACAACTTGTCCCTCTAAATTATAAAGTTTCTTTTTGTTTGTGCATGTCAATGAAAGTAAAAAAAAAAAGAAAAAAAGAAGTATTAGCATGTTGCTACATTTTGCTCATAAAAATCGCTTTTATTGTAAAAGACATCACAACACAGTAAGTGATTGATCCAGAGATGTGTGTACATGTGTACCCACATATTCACCAACTCAATGGACATGAGTTTGGGTAAACTCTGGGAGTTGGTGATAGACAGGGAAGCCTGGCATTCTGTAGTCCAGGGGGTTGCAAAGAGTCGAACACAACTGAGCAGCTGAACTGAACTCAACTGACTATGTATCTCAGATTTCAAAGCTGTGATCCAGATTTATCCAATATACTTTATGTTACATTCTGTAATGAAGGAGTAAAATACTGCTTAAATGGTTAGTCTCACTAATAACTTAAAAGGAAACTGAATTTATTAATTTGGTAATTATCCTTCATTAGCATAACTTTAAAGTTAGTACAGAACTGGCAATAGTTCAAATTTTAGTGACACACTTCTGACCTGTGTGTGTGTGTAAAGATAGGAGTAAGCATAGAGATGGAAGTCTGATATTCCAGCAAGTGGTTAATAAAATTAGGTAGCGTGACAGTGGTGCCAAGACCATTTGCAACACATTGCTTCTTCTGGGTACTTATTTTATTGTATCTATACTTATTTTAGAGCACTTAAGAGTTCAAGCTTCTTGAGAGAAGGAATATTTTTAATTCACCCTTTACATCTCCCTGGCATGTAACATCTGGAGAAGGCAATGGGACCCCACTCAAGTACTCTTGCCTGGAAAATCCCATGGACGGAGGAACCTGGTAGGCTGCAGACCATGAGGTCTCTAAGAGTTGGACACGACTGAGCGATTTCACTTTCACTTTTCAGTTTCATGCGTTGGAGAAGGAAATGGCAACCCACTCCAGTGTTCTTGCCTGGAGAATCCCAGGGACAGGGGAGCCTGGTGGGCTTGAAATTGAACATAGGCCAGTCCTATCACTTCATGGCAAATTGAAGGAGAAAAAGTGGAAGCAGTGACTTTTATTTTCTTGGGTTCCAAAATTACTGTGGACGGTGACTGCAGCCATGAAAGACCCTGCTCTCTTTAAGGAAAGTTATGACAAGTCTAGAAAATGAAAGTGAAAGTCGCTCAGTCACATCCGACTCTTTGTGACCACATGGACTATACAGTGCATGGAATTCTCCAGGCCAGAATACTGGAGTGTGTAGCCTTTCCCTTCTCCAGCAGGTCTTCCCAACCCGGGAATCGAACCGAGGTCTCCCTCATTGCAAGCGGATTGATTCTTTATCAGCTGAGCCACAAAGGAAGCCCTTGATGAACCTAGACAACGTAGTAGAAATAAAGACATCACTTTGCCAACAAAGGTCCATATAGTCAAAGCTATGGTATTTTCAGTAGTCATGTATGGATGTGAGAGGTGGACCATAAAGAAGACTGAGCGCTGAAGAATTGATGCTTTTGAATTGTGGTGCTGGAGAAGACTCTTCAGAATCCCTTACACTGCAGGAAGATCAAACCAGTCAATCATAAAGGAAATAAGCCTGAATAGTTGTTGGAAGGACTGAACCTGAAGCTCCAATACTTTGGCCACCTGATGTGAACAGCTGCCGCATTGGAAAAGACACTGATGCTGGGAAAGATTGAAGGGAAAAGGAGAAGGGGGCAGCAGAGAATGAGATGGTTAGATAGCACCTCCAACTCAATGGTCATGAATTTGAGCAAACTCAAAGAGAAATTCAAGGAGGACAGATGAGTCTGTTGTGCTATACAGTCCATGAGGTCACAAAGAGTTAGACACGACTTAATGAATGAACAACAACAACAACCAAGAAGGTATTGCGTGTCAAAATTACTTTGGCAATTTGGTGTAATTTATGGTTCCATGTAAATTTCTTTGTTCTAGGTCTGCAAAAAATGTCATGAGCATTAAACCTGTAGATTGCTTTGGGTAGTATGGGCATTTTAACAATATTAATTCTTTTGATTTTGCAGCATGGAATATCTTTCCATTTCTTTGTATCATTTTCAAATTCCTTCCTCAATGTTTATAGTTTTTAGCATATAGGTCATACACTTCCTTGATTAAGTTTATTCCTAGGTAATTGTATTATTCTTTTTAATGCAATTTTAAACAAAATTGTTTTCTTGCTTTTTCTTTCTGATAGTTAATTATTAGTGTATAGAAAAGCAACAGATGTCTGTATATTAATCTTGTATCCTGCAGCTTTACTAAATTCTGATAGGATTCTAATAGTTCTAATAATTTTTTTATGGTGCCATTAGGGTTTTATATTTAGTATCGTGTCATCTGTAAATAGTGACAATTTTACTTCTTTCTTTCCAACTTAGATGCCTTTTATTTATTTTTCCTGTCTGATTGCTCTGACTAGGACTTCCAATACTATGTTAAGTAGAAGTCGCAAAAGTGGGTGACCTTGTCTTGCTCCTGATTTTAGTGGAAAGGCTTTTCATTGTTGAGTATGATGTTAGGTGGAGTTTCCCTGGTGACTCTGTGGTGAAGAATCTGCCTGCCAATGTGGAAGACACAGTTGAGATACTAAACTTGAGAAGATCCTCTGGAGAAGGAAATGGCAACCCACTTCAGGATTCTTGCCTAGGAAATCCCATGTACAGAGTTGTCTGGCAAGCTACAGTCCATGGGATCATAAAAGATTTGCCTGGGAAATTCCATGGACTGAGCAGCCTGGTAGGCTACAGTCCATGGGGTGGCAAAGAGTCGGACACAACTCAGCGACTTCACTCAGTCACTCACTAGCAACTAAACAACAACAATGATGGTAGGTGTGGGTTTGTAATAAATTTCCTTTATTACTTGGGGATATATTCCTTCTATACCATTTTTGATGAGAGTTTTTGTCATGAAAGGATGTTGAATTTTGTCGAATATTTTTTTCTATGTCTATTGAAATACCATATTCTTTCTTTTGTTATTTTGGTGATAGCATTGATTTGTAAATATTGAGTAATTCTTGTACTCCTGGAATGTGGTGTGGTGATCTTTGTATTCCTGGCATAAGTCTTACTTGTTCATGGTGTTTGATTCTCTTTATATATTGTTGAATTTGATTCGCTAACATTTTGCTGAGGATTTTCCATCTATATTTGTCAGAGTGATTGGTCTGTGATTTTCATTTTATGTAGTGTCTTTGACTGATTTTGGTATCAAAACAGCATGGTACTGGCTCAAAAGCAGATGCATAGGCCAGCTAAACAGAATCATGAGCCCAGAAATAAACCCACACAATTACAGTCAGTAAATATGCAATGTGCAAAGGAGGCAAGAATATACAATGGAGAAGAGACAGTCTCTTCAATAAGAGGTGCTGGGAAAACTGGACAACTATATGTGAATGAATGACATTAGATCATTCCCTCACACCATGTACAACAATAAACTAAAAAATGGATGAGAGACCTAAATGTAAGACGTGAAACCATAAAACTCCTAGAAGAGTCATAGGCAGAATCCCCTTTGACATCAATCATAGCCATATTTTTTGGATCAGTCTCATAAGGCAAAAGAAATAAAAGCAAAAGTAAACAAATGGAGACTAATTAAACTCTTTGCACAGCAAAGAAACCATAGACAATTTGAAAAGGCAACCTCCTGAATGGGGAAAAGTATTTGCAAGTGATATAACCAATAAGGAATTAATATACAAGATATACATACAGTCCATACAACTCAGTATCAAAAAATCAAACAGCCTGATTAAAAAATGAGCCTAATACCTGATTAGATATTGTTCTAAGGAAGATATACAGATGGCCAACAGGCACATGAAAAAATACTCAACATCACTAATGATTAGAGAAATGCAAGTCAAAACCACAATGAGATACCACTTTACACCAGTCAAAATGGCTATTATCAAAAGGAACACAGATAACAAAAGTTGGCAAGGATGTGGAGAAAAGGGAACCCTAGTACACTGTTCGTGGGATTGTAAATTGATATAGCCACTGTGGATAACTGTGTGAAGTTTCCTCAGTAAAACTAACAGGGTAACTACCATATGATTCCTCAGTTCTACTGGCTGATATTTTGTTGTTGTTCAGTTGCTCAGTCTTTTCTGACTCTTTGTGTTCCCATGGACTGCAGTACACCTGGCTTCCCTGTCCTTCACAATCTCCCAGAGCTTGCTCAAACTCATGTCCGTTGAGTCAGTGATACCATCCAACCATCTTATCCCCTGTCGTCCCTTGGCTGATATATATCCAAAGAAAATTAAAATACTAATTTGCAAAGATACATGTGAGTGCATGCTAAGTCATTTCAGTTGTGTCCATCTCTTTGCGACCCCATGGACTGTAGCCCACCAGGGTCCTCTGTTCATGGGATTCTCCAGGCACAAATACTGGAGTGGGTTGCCATGCCCTCCTCCAGGGGTCTTCCCTACTAAGGGATTGAACCCAAGTCGCTTACATCTCCATATTAGCAGGTAGATTCTTTATCCCTAGCGCCACCTGAGAAGTTAATAGCAGCATTATTTATAATAGTGTTCATCAGCAGGTGAATAGATAACAAAGATGTGGTATATTTCTCAGTAATAAGAATGAAATTCTGCCACTTGCAACAATGTGGACGGTCCTGGAAATTATGCTTAGTGAAATAAATCATGAAGAAGGGCACCCAAAGCTGGTGCTCTGGGACAACACAAAGGGATAGGGCGGGGAGGGAGGTGGTAAAGGCATTCAGGATGGGTGGACACGTGTATACCCATGGCCAATTCATGTTGTTGTATGGCAAAAACCATCACAATATTGTAAAGTAATTATCCTCCAATTAAAATAAATAAATTAATTTAAATGTTAAAAAAGAGACACAAACTGCTAAGTATAAAATAGGTAAGCAACAAAAGGAAATAAAACCATTATTTTTCCAGTAGTCATGTATGGATATGAGAGTTGGTACATAAAGAAGGCTGAGTGCCAAAGAATTGATGCTTTTAATCCGTACTATTGGAAAAGACTCTTGAGAGTCCCTTGGACTGAAAGGAGATCAGATCAGTCAATCCTAAACAAAATCAACCTTGAGTATTCACTGGAAGGAATGATACTGAAGCTCCAATACTTTGGCCACCTGATGCGTAGACCTGATTCATTAGAAAAGACCCTAATGTTGGGAAAGATTGAAGGCAGGAGAAGAAGGGAATGACAGAGGACGTGATGGTTGGATGGCATCACTGACTCAATGGACATGAGTTTGAGGAACCTCTAGGAGATGGTGAAGGACAGGGAATCCTGGCATGCTGCAGTCCATGGGGTCGCAAAGAGTCAGCATGACTGAGCCACTGAAGAGCAAATTTTGTGCTGTGCTGTGCTCAATCACTTCAGTCGTGTCTGACTCTTTGCGACCTATGGTCTGTAGCCTGCCAGGCTCCTCTGTCTATGGGATTTTCCAGGCAAGAATACTGGAGTGGGTTGCCATGCCCTCCTCCAGGGTAAATGGAATATGATCTGTAAAAATATTGCATCATTGTGTTGCACATCCATAATTTTATAAAATCAACTATACCTATTTAAAGAAAACTAAAGTGTATCCAGAGTAATCATAATATCTAAATCATCTTGAATCTCTAAATAGTGATTGAAAGATCTCTGTCGTAGAGCTGACTACTGAGGGGAAATACACTACTTGCCTTTGAATATTTGAATCGGCAGAATTGGAGTCAATGAGAGAGACTGACGCAAAGCCAATTTCTGCTCGGATTAAAAAAAAAAAAAACTTCCTACTACCTGAGATGCCTCACAACTGAGTGAGATCTCTTAAACAGTAAAGGTGTTTAAGCAATAGAGCAATGACTATCTGTGTGCAGTATATCGTGCAGGACATTAGACTAAATAGTTCTAACATCCTTCTGTAATTAAGTTAAAGATGGAAAAGGTATGAATGGTAGTCTTCTTACCTGTTATATTTTTCATAAGCCCCTCAATGAAATATTTACTTCTTGTATCGTTATACCATTTATTCAATGACAGCCAGGGACGGGGAAGCCTAGTGGGCTGACTACTATGGGGTTGCACAGAGTCGGGCACGACTGAAGCGACTTAGCAGCAGCAGCAACAGCAATGCCATTCTGGGACTCAAAGGTCCTTGCTCAGAGATATTTTGCCCTTCTTCACCACCCAAAATCAGGTACTTTGCTGTCTAAAGTTGATCATTTTTCCATTTTTATTGTGTGTCAGAAAGTGATCCGTTTTCTTTTTTTTTTTTTTTTTTTTTTTTTCATTTTCTTACACTGCTTTCAATAATGTTAAATTTTCTAAAATATAAATGCAAGAACTGGAACATTTATGGGAATGAATGTTTTGCAATTAAAATTTTGTGTGCTGTATTTAAGAATAAATGATGACCATAACAGATGGTTGTTTGCAAAGATAAACGTGAGAGCTTGCTTCCTTGGCCTTCATCCAGTAATTTGCTTTGACTTAATTACTTAACTGATGAAATTGGAAATAGAAACACCTGAGACATAATAGCACGTGCTTCTTAAACCCCTATGGAAATCATTTTTATGGCATTTTCTTCCCCAGGGTCTAGTGAAGCTACCCACCTTCTTACCTTACTGTCCCTTACTTCAGTGCTTACTGGCCCTGTTTCCTTTGTTTTCTTATCCTCTTAATTTTAATGACTTTTGAAGATAATTTCAATATATCTTTAAATATGTTTAAATATGTTATATGTGAATGCTCCTAACATCAAGCTACATTTCTCTTTTCACAGATTCTTTAAAAGCGCATCTTTTATCAAAATATTTTAGTTTGTAATGACCCTGTGTTATAATTTGCCATTACTTTATTTTCTATATTTGACAGTATGACCAGTCTTTTTGATCAGTTTTTTTACTGACAGTAGCGTGCAAATATTTCCATTAGTCCTAGACTTTATTCTCCTTTTACCTCTGTATTCTTTATTTCTGTCTTTTCATTTTGCTTCTTCCCAATATGCTTTTTCTGGAGAATGAAATGGCAACCCACTGCAATATTCTTGCCCAGGAAATCGGACAGAGGGGCCTGGTGGGTTTCAGTCCATGGGGTCACAAAAGAGTCCAACATGACTTAGTGACTAAACCAACACCATTAATATATTTTTTTCTATTTATCCTAAAAACATTTTTCTTGAGAGATGTGGCATGAATTGCCATTGACAAAATGGTTTCTACCAGTAAGATAGAATTTACTTGAAGCTTCTTGAATTTAATGGAATTTTAACTGAATTATTCAAAGACAGAATGGCTTCTTGTTTCCTCCCAAAGGAAAAAATCTGTTCATGTGCACACCTGCTAATCTGAGCCTTGAATTCTTGATCATTTGAAAGACACAAAGTAGTATTCAGTAAAATTCGTGGTTTTCTTCTAAATTCCAGAATACTGGCTCCTGATGAGGTAATGATTTCTTACGCAAGTTAGCCACATGTTCTATATGTTATAATTGTGGCTCTGAGCTCCAAGTATGGAAATCCTAGAAGGTGAAAAAAAATTATGCATAAACCTCCAAATATTTATTTTTCATAAAAATTATTTGCAGAGATGCCATATAAGATTGCCCTTGAGGATCAAAAAGAAAGGAAGAAAATAATTTAGGGAACAGTAATACTTATGAAACATCATAAGTGACTTTTAACCACTAAAAATATTAAAAGTAGAACAACTGATAGTACATATTTTGGGTATCCCATGGAAATCTTGCTTAAAATTGATAGTAGCATAGTATTTGATATGAAATAAGGTTGCAGAAATGATCAGATGGCTAACTGGGTATTTGGTGAAATAGAGTGTTTCCCAAATGCCAGCCTCTGATGAAAGATTCTGAGGCTTTGAATGTATATGTTTGTAGAGCAGCTTTACTCAAACTGGGATCCTGAACTGCAGTGTAATAGAAGATATGAATAATTTGCTTGAGAGGAATAGATAATCTTAGAGCCAAAGAATTTTGAGGAAAACCACATTAACATATTAATTAAAATTTTTTAAAAATACTAGTTGTTTACCTTAGTTTACCCGTTGTTTCCAAAGCTCTTTGATGAGGAATTCTTTATTATATGTCAACTATTAGTATCTTAAGAGACACCAATTTTTCTCAGACCTCAGTGTGGAAAGTTCTATTTTAGGATACCCTTCAAAATTTACTGGCTAGATAAGCCATTCTCTTAAATGGTCTAGTTGGAAACCTGCCATAGCCCATCTTTTCTTTAGCAAGTTTGATAATGTGTCTGATATACTTCATCAGCAAACGGGAAAAATAAAGTCTGGATAACTGTCTAAAGGTAAGTACACAGTTGGAGCAAAGACTACAGTCAGATTTATGGCCCACTCCAGTAATTCATTCCTTTTTTCTAGTCAGTCCATGGTGCTGCAACACAACCTTGTGTCACTGCCACAAAACCTGTCTTCTAGCTTTTGTCTCAGATTCTTTTGTTTCCATTGTTCCCTGGGATGATGACTTTTCATTGTATTAAAGATGAGATGAACCACCTGGCACTGCTTAAGAGACTCGCAAACCAGATCAAATGAGGGCTCATAGAGACAATTTTTAACGTGGAGCTGTAATAATTTTTTTATAATTGTAGCAGCTGGTTTTTTTTTTTTTTAAGACCATGTTTCTTTTTCTATTTTGCAAGGCACATATGAATAATTCCCTGTTTTTACTCACTCTGACATGCTATAGAGAGTTGTCTATGTGACAAGTAGCTCGACTGAAAGTCAATGCCTGCTATTCAAAGTGCCTGCCTTTGTGATTTATAAGTAGTCATGGAGATATCAGGAAATGTAGATCTTTGAAAATAAAGGGATCAACGAAGGGAATTGGTAGTGTCTATGGAATTAATTGTCCCTTTTACCATAACCTGTTGAAATGTGCTTTGGTAGAACCCAGTTCTGTGTGAATTCCATATGTTGTTCTTCAAATTAAGCTTTCAAGGGGACATAAAAACTCAGGGACAGATCCCAGTATTATTTTACTCTTTCATGTTTAAGCTGACCTTTCTATTTTAGAAGTTAACAATGGTGACACATTCAGATTAACCAAATGTTGGATTCCTTTGGGGCCCCTGTTTGAAATCATTTTTTGCTTTCCCTGTTGTAGTATTTCAACACTGTTAGGAGGATATCTCTCACCTTTGATAGCCACATATCTCCTCATGTTGAATTTCAGGGTCTACTTTATGGTAAAAGATAAGGTTTCCTTTTCAGTAAACCTCTCAGTGGAACTCTGTTTTATGTAGTCTAATAAAGGATGCTCTCTTACACTTTGCATGATCAAACATTCCTTACATTAGGTGTCAGTTACCCTCTGAAGAGCATGCTACCTTTCCAATCAAATACCAAATGATCTTCACATCATATATCTCCTTTATTTTCCCTGAAAACTGCCTGTCATTCATGTTTGGCCATTAAGTGATTATTCTTTTCAGACTAACTTTCAGATTCTCAAAATTCTTATTTGGTTTTAGTGTTTGTCAATCCAGATTTGTTTATTTTCAAAATGGCATTTTCTTCATCTAATTGTTTCAGAGTATCCACAATGAAAAAAGTACATCCTATATTATAAATATTTAGCAACCCCTCCTATACATATTATGACAGATAATTGTTGTTCAGTTCCTCAGTCATGTCTGACTCTTTAGAAAATGTAAATTTATTAATCCAACTAATCAATACTTTATTTTTTATTCAAGTATAGTTGATGTATAATATTATAAAAGTTTCAGGTATGCAATATAGTGATTCACAATTTTCAAAGGTTATACTTCATTTATTTGATTGTTGTTCAGTCGCTAAGTCATGTCAGACTCTTCACAATACCATGGACCACAGCATGCCAGACTTCCCTGGCCTTCACTATCTCCCAGAGTTTGCTCAGATTGATGTCCATTGAGTTGGTGATAATATCTAACCATCTCATCCTCTGACTCCCTAATCTTCTCCAGCCATCAATCTTTCCAGTATCTCAGTCTTCTAATGAGTCAGCTCTTCCTATCAAGTGGCCAAAGATTTGGAGCTTAAGCTTCAGTATCAGTATCAACCTTGAATATTTAAGGTTAATTTCCTTTAGGATTGACTCATTTGATCTCCTTGCAGTCCAAGGGACCTTCAAGAGTCTTCTCCAACACCACAGTTCAAAAGCATCAATTCTTTAGCACTCAACTTTCTTTATAGTCCAACTCTCACATCCATAGATGACTACTGGAAAAACCATAGCTTTGACTATGTGAACCTTTATTTGCAAATTGATGTTTCTGCTTTTTAATACACTGTCTAGGCTTGTCATAGCTTTACTTCCAAGGAGAAAGTGTCTTTTCATTTCATGGCTGCAGTCACCGTCTGTAGTGATTTTGGAACCCAAGAAAATAAAATCTGTCACTGCTTCCACTTTTTCCCCATCTATTTGCCATGATGTGATGGGACCAGATGCCATAATCTTATTTTTTAGAATGTTGATTTTTAAGCCAGCTTTTTTGACTTTCCTCTTTCACCTTCATCAAGAGGCTCTTTAGTTCCTCTTCACTTTCTGTGATTAGAATGGTATCATCTACATATCTGAGGTTGTTGATAGTTTTCCTGGAAATCTTGATTCCAGCTTGTGATTCATCCAGCCTGGCATATATAAGTTAAATCAACAAGGTGGCGATATACAGCCTTCTCGTACTCCTTTCCCAATTTTGAACCAGTCAGTTGTTCCTTGTGAGGGTCTGTTACTTCTTGACCTTCATACAGGTTTCTCAGGAGACAGGTAAGGTAGTCTGGTATGCCCTTCTTTGGGATTGAAATGAAAACTGACTTTTTCCAGTCTTGTGGCCTCTGCTGAATTTTCCAAACTTGCTGATATATTGAGTGCAGCACTTTAACATCATCATCTTTTAGGATTTGTAATAGCTCAGCTGGAATTCCATCACTTCCTCTAGCCTTGTTTGTAGAAATGCTTCCTAAGGCCCACTTGACTTCAGACTCCAGGATATCAGATTCTAGGTAAGTGACCACATCTATAAATGTCAATTACAGTTATTATTAATACAAAATGTTGCCTATATTCCCTGTGTTGTACAACAACATTTTAAATGAAATACATCCTAGCCTATATTTTAAATCAGACTATATCAATTTTGTTGAATTGTTAACTTTATCCAGCTATTTTCCATAGTATGGGTACAAAAAGGCCAAAAGTTAGTTTTTGTTTATGGAGATTAGGTCCAAATGGCTTCAGAGCTACTCACTAGGCCACTTCCAACATGCTCATTTCCTTGTGCTTCTATGCATCATCTATCCTCCCCTCTTAGGGAAATTTATGGATTTATTTATCCCCTTCATTTTTCAAATCTACATCCACTATTGAATGTTTCCAAAAGCTGTAACTTGGGCTTGGAACTTACTACCCTAAATAACCCTGCATCTTCCATTCATTCATCCAGGAAGCTCTTGAAATCCTATATGTTCATTTTATCATTTGGCATTACCTAACTAATTGAAACAAAGATAATGTACCCTTTGCCTACCTCTGTCTAAAAGTACTAAGGTATTACTTGAATTTAACTTGTCACATCAAAATATTCATTTATTCCTTTGCTCAGTCAGAAGAATGGCATGTTATTTCCTTTTGAAGATATTCTGTTCAGTACTCATTTGCCCATATGCTCTTCATGATCGTGAAAGTGAAAGTGTTAACCCCTCAGTTATATCCAACTCTTTGCGACCCCATGGACTGTAGCCTGCCAGGCTCCTCTGTCCATGGAATTCTCCAGGCATGAACATTGGAGTGGGTTGCTCTGGGGATCTTCCCGACAGAGGAATCAAACCCGGGTCTCCTGTATTGCAAATAATTTCTCTACTGTCTGAGCCACATTTTCTACTGACAAAGAGAACTGTATGTCACGGAGGTTGAAGGTTGGAAGAGGAAGCCAACTCTGGCATCAGAAGAGTTAATCAGTCAGTTGATGAATTACTTGAAGAAAGGCACTATCAGCTAGAGTTGGGAAGCAACATGTGATCTTATTGGTTATGAGTCTAAAACTAGTATTTTAGTGTTAGATTGGACCAACCGTCTGTACCAATGTTTCCCAAACTGTGCTGCAATATGTTAATAAGTAGAATTTTAAAAGACAAGAGAGATGTGATAACATTTAATCTTGTTGTGTTTACTTATCAACTCCTTGCCTGAAACTCTTTAGTACCTTCTCTCTGCAGTTAAAATAATTCTCAGCCTTCCTAGCATCAAACTCTAGGTTCCCATCTGCCTCTAGATTCTCCTTTGGTGCTATGCTCCTCTGAATTCAACTGTGCACCAGTCACAACGGCCTTTTCTTTCTTTTACTTAAGCTCACCAAGCTTGCAATTCAGGCTTTGCACAAGAGCTCCTTCCTTCCGGCAAGGAAGATATTCTTCACCAAGCTTATTGATGATTGGAAAGAGAGATCACTCCTCTTATAGGTCTTAGCTCATAAAATACCTCCTCAAAGAGGTCTCCAAACCTGTTTATTTCTGCTTATTTCCCTCATAGAAATTATCATGCTTAACTAATTTCCTTATTTTCTGTCTTTCCCTACTAGAATGAAATCAGGAGTCCTACTTATCTTGCTTCCTCAGTGTGTCCAGAACATAGAACAGTGCCTGGCCTATGGTTGGAGCCCAATAAACATTTGTTAAATAAATTAATGATTGAACAAAGTGAGTGAAACAGTGTCAAAAATCATGTAGAAAATAAACTAAAATGTCCAAAACCAGGAAAAAACAATAACATGAGTTGTGTTATTAAATTCAATATAGATTTTTTTTCTGTTATTATTAATAGTAGGAATATTATGCCAAAATGTAGATATTTTTGCTAAGGTAATTGAGAAAGGAAGAATACAGTAGTGTATATGCTATAGTGAAATGTGTATGTATATTCACAAGAAAAGGAATTTTCTATGAGGATATTTTTTCCTGAATTTTAACATGTATATATTATTTTCCTAATAAAAACAAATAATGTATCTTAGGGAACTAGTTGAGTAAAAGAAATGTCAATGGATTAGCCTTGTGATAGTGCTAAGAAACACCAATAGGAATTTCAAAAATTCTTATTAGAGTGCCAAGATTTGTGCGTAAGATTTTTTTTAATATTTTCCATTTTATTTCATTTATTTTTTAAATTTTAATTGGTGGATAATTGTTTTATAATGTTGTGTTGGTTTCTGCCATACAGTAATGTGAATCAGCCATAGGCATACATATGTCCCTCCTTCTTGAACCTCCCTCCTTCCCCCCACCCCATCCCATTCCTATAGGTTGTTACAGAGCACTGAGTTGAGCTCCCTGTGTTAGAGAGCAACTTTCCACTAGCTATCTATTTTATATATGAGGGATATGGAGAACTGGGAGAGGTTTAGGAGAGGTATGATACAGTATTAGTGGAGAAACACTGAAGAAACTGATTTTTTTTTCCAGGTAGAATAATTCTATTTTATTGTCTCCACTGAAAGCTGAATAAGCAGTAAGGAATCTAAATTATAGTAAATTATAGAATTATAGAAATCAAACTTTTGGAAATGAGACTTGTAAAGGCAATGGATTTGTGACAAAAAATGCAGTGGCATCTCCTACCCACTAGAGCTCTTAAGTAACAGGAGACCTAGATGATTGTTTTAGTCTAGACTGCTGCTGCGTATAGTCCCACCTAAAGGCAATGAAAAGAATAGGTTTTCTACAGGTTCTTTCAGTCTTGTTATTCTGACTGGTAAGACAGAAAAAAATCTTTTAAATATCTCTGTATAGACTGAATTCATTTCCTTGAACAGCTTGTTTACTAGATATCTATGTTGTTCAAAGGTAGAGATTGTAAACTGAGGAATACAAAGATCCATATGAAAAAAGTGCCTTCAATGAACTTATGGATTAGTAAAATACGTACATTTTAGCATTATAAAATAAAAAAAAATTAAATAAATTTTACTTTTAAAAATTAATTAGCAAAAGATAAAAATAAACAAAGGAATATAATTTCTTCTAAGAAATTAAGGTAAAATCTCATCCAAATCATCATGGCAATCCTCCAGCATTCCAAATTTGCTAATTTTACTCTTTCACAGACACTTGAATTTTAACACGTTGCCTTTATTCTTTTCTATTTGACCATTTCCCTCTTGAGAGATATTCACTATATGTTTTATTTTATTATATAAAGTATTTCTCAGTCAGTGCAGTAGAGTGGAAAGAACACTAGATTTGGAGTTACTGGGTCATTTCTTTCCATCCTGAATTTGTTCTGCATTAGCTGGGTTAGTCAGTTGCCTTATTTGTAAAATGGGGATGATGAGACTTTGTCCTGCTTACCTCATATAAATACTTTGTAAACTGTAAAGTATCAGATATATGGAATGGGATTATAAAAGACAAGCAGAGTATTAATGAAATAACATTCATAACATGAAGGGGGCAGCAAAATAAAATGAGAAAGAAATGTAATTTATAGTGAATTTTTAACCTAGCCTTTCATGGTTCTTAGGCACCAAGAACAGATCTTTGGTTTAATTTTGGCCCAGTTGAGAAGGAAAATTTAAAGAGATGATGCTGCCGCCGCTGCTGCTGCTATATCACTTCAGTTGTGTCCGACTCTGTGCAACCCCATAGATGGCAGCCCAGCAGGCTCCCCCATCCCTGGGATTCTCCAGGCAAGAACACTGGAGTGGGTTGCCATTTCCTTATCCAATGCATGAAAGTGAAAGGTGAAAGTGAAGTCGCTTGGTCATGTCCGACTCTTAGTGACCCCATGGACTATAGCCTACCAGGCTCCACCATCCATGAGATTTTCCAGGCAAGAGTACTGGAGTGGGTTGCCATTTCCTGCCCCTCACATAGTCTCATGTCTTTGAAAGACAGACTCTGAAAAAACGTATTGATTAGTATCACTCTGACTTGTGAAAAATCCAAGTGGACTTTTGATTAACCCCTTTTATATAAGTGATGGGAAATAAAGGGGCTTTCCTAAAGGCTGTTGTTGTGTTGATCTTCTAATAGATATCAAGGCATTTGAGTTTCTGGTACAGAATCACCCAGTACAGTACTCTTAAGTGTTGTGTGCCTATCCCTTGTACCTCAGCTTTGAAGTACATTGGGGAAAATGTATCAGCCTAAATAGTTATCACAAGCTGAGACCTCCTAGATCGAGCAGAACAAATTCTGTAAGGTGGGGCCCCATCTCTCAAAGGTTTTAGGCTGGATGTGCAAACTTTGGCCACCACTTGGAGTATGTTTTTCCTTTGCAGACCTTCATTTAGAACACACCACATCAGTTTTTGTCTCCCAAGTCTTACAAACACAATTCATTCAATCCTATATGAAAATGACATGAAATGAGGATGATGAAACCTGCTATAATGATAACCAATGAGTTCTTTCCCAATACCACCTGACCTAATTGGCATCAGCTATAGCCTTGTTCAACTCATTGTTGATCTAAGCATAAGTACATTTCTCTTCTTCAAGCTTAAATTTTATCCTCGTGGAAAGTGTAATTTAAGTCTTGATGAGTTGAGAAGAAGGAAATGAGGGAAGGGAAAATCACCAGTTGGTAACCTCATAAACTTGGCTTTTCATGGGACTCATAAAGTAGCACACAGAGCGTATTCAACTATAGTTATTCTTTTAGAAAATCCAGACATACTCAAGCATGTCCATATATTAGAGTAGCTCTAGTACAAACAAAATTGAACAGGAAAAGACATTTTCAGTATATACTTTTAATTTGAAATGGAGACTTTTCTTATATGATACTTTAATTGCAGATAACCTTTCACATCTAGTTTTGTTATAGTTTGTTCATTTTCTTTTAAACACAGAGATGTATCTGTTTTTTTGATACATTTTTCATATACTTGGCTAATTGCAAAATCAGTCAAATTGGTCTCTGCTCATTTGTGGATTTTCAGAGTGTATATTCTTCACTTTTCTTTTTGACATGCTTTTGTCTCTCAGTGCCTAATTATAGAGTCAACCTTACCTGTACAAAGCTTTTTCTGTCAAATACTTGACATACTAATGAGAAAAAGCAATTAGCAACCTTAGGTTTCATATCTGTGTTAGTCCTCTTTTGCTAGGGTTAACTGGATAGCCTTTGGCCTTGATCAAGTCTATTAGCTTGAGAAGTTAAAAAAATTCTTTCCTTGGTCTGAAGTGGTATTAGGTAGCTTTCAAAATGACCCCTATTTATACTTCTTTCCTGGTATTTTAATGCATTTGTTGTTGTTCATTCCCACAGTGAATAGGGTTGATCTGTGAAGGCACTTTAGAAATGATGGAGTGTGACTTTCAACAGGAGGTCATGAAAAACATTGAGACTTCCACCTTGCTCCCTTTTAGACAGAAGGAAACCAATAACAAGGCATGAGCATATTCAAGCATTCTATGAAGAGCCTAAAATTTAGGCTTCCTTTGAATAGCCAGCAAATAGCTGTGGTCTTGTGCCAATAGCTATGTGAGTACACCATCTTAGATGAATCCTCTAGGCTCAGTTAAGAATTCAGATCCCTGTAGCCCCAGTTTACATCTTTTTTTTTTTTTTTGGCTGCACCACACCGTTTGTGGGATCCTAGTTCCCTGATCAGGGTTTGAACCAGTTCTTCATCAGTGAGAGTATGGAGTCTTAACCACTGGTTGTTGTTGAGTCACTAAGTAGTGTCTGACTTTTTGCGACCCCATGGACTGCAGCACACCTGCAGCCTTCCCTGTCCTTCATCATCTCCCTGAGTTTGCTCAAACTCATGTCCATTAAGTTAGTGAAGCCATCCAACCATCTCATCCTCTGTTGTCCCCTTCTTCCCCTGCCTTCAATCTTTCCCAGCATCAGGGTCTTTTCTAATGACTCAGTTCTTTCTATCAGGTGGCCAAAATTTTGGAGTTTAAGCATCAGTCCTTCCAATGACTATTCAGGGTTGATTTCCCTTAGCATTGACTGGTTTGATCTCCTTGCTGTCCAGCCACTGGACCACCAGGGAATTCCTCCCAGCTGACATCTTCATTCCAACCTTAAAGAAACCCTAAGACCAGAACTTGTTCCTGAGTTTTGGAACCAAGAAACTGTATGTGATAATAAATACTTGTTGTTTTAGGATACAAGTTTGTTTTGTATGTGTGTGTGTGTATGTATATATATATATATATATATATATATATGAAGATTTCCTTTCAAGGAATCTTTCCTTTCAAGATTACCTGGTGGTTCATTGGTAAAGAATCTGCCTGTAATTCAGAAGCCACAAGAAACACGGGTTTGATCCCTGGGTCTGGAAGGTCCCCTGGGGGAGGGCATGGCAACCCACTCCAGTATTCTTGCCTGGAGAATACCACAGACAGAGGACCCTGAAGGGCTACAGTCCATGGGGTCACAGAGAGCCGGACACAACTGAAGTTAGTATATATATCTCCCCTCTCTCTTGAACATCCCTCCCCATCCCCCCACCCCAAATTCTACCCCTCTAGGTTGTCACAGAGTGTCAGGCTGGGCTCCTTGTGTTATATA
The DNA here is from genome assembly GCF_029407905.1 of Bubalus kerabau. Taxonomy (NCBI): domain Eukaryota; kingdom Metazoa; phylum Chordata; class Mammalia; order Artiodactyla; family Bovidae; genus Bubalus; species Bubalus kerabau. Next base: position 95,551,779 of record NC_073647.1, on the reverse strand, counting down.
GCAGCTTTCCACTAGTCATCTGTTTCATACATGATAGTGTATATATGTCAGTGCTACTTTCTCAGTTTGTCCTACCTTCTCCTTCCCCTGCTATGTTTACGACACAAGTTTTGGAATCATTGGTTGAACAGCAATGGATAACTGAGAGAGAAGTCAAGGTCTGTGAAATTCAAACATGGTTTGATTTAGTAATAGCCAGGCTCAATGAAGAGATTTTCAAATAAACTGTTTTTAAACAAGCAGTTAATCTAATACAGTTATGTAAAGTTTAAAAATAAAATAAAATTAAAAAAAAAAAAAAAAAAGAAAAAAAAAAAAAAAACAAGCAGTTATTCTTGAAAACAGAGGGCTAAAGGGAAACATGGCTCAGTGGCAAAGAACCACCTGCCTGCTGATTCTGATCTTCCCTGGGTTGGGAAGATACTGTGAAGAAGGAAATGGCAACCCATCACAGTATTCCTGCCTGGGAAATTCCATGGGCTGAGGAGACTGGCAGGCTACAGTCCATGGGATCACAAAAGAGTCAGACATGAGTTAGAAGCTAATAACAACAACAAAAGGAAATATAATTCATAAAAGTTCCACTTTTTCTTAATGTTATTGTTTGTTATAGAATTGTAAGAAATTTTAAGAAAAATCAAAAAGAGACTGCCATGTTAGAAAACAAAAATGTGACCCCCACCCGCTCTTGACTTGTTAGTGTTGAAGACCAGAAAAAAACAGGTTTGTCTCCGTTTTACCAAATATATGACTCCCAAGAGTATTTGGGAGATTCTGGGCACCTGGGAGATCCTCAGAAATATTTGTCTAATTAATTCATTGAATGTACTGAAAGGAAATCTTGATCTCTTCAGATTCCAGGCAAAAAGAATGCTGAGGTACCTGTTGATACAGCCCCAAGTTACTGCTTCCTCTGTTCAGTTCAGTTGCTCAGTCGTATCCGACTCTTTGCCACCCCATGAATCGCAGCACACCAGGCCTCCGTGTCCATTGCCAACTCCCAGAGTTCACCCAGATTCACGTCCATCGAGTCAGTGATGCCATCCAGCCATCTCATCCTCTGTCGTCCCTTTCTCCTCCTGCCCCCAATCCCTCCCAGCATCAGGGTCTTTTCCAATGAGTCAACTCTTCGCATGAGGTGGCCAAAGTATTGGAGTTTCAGCTTTAGTATCAGTCCTTCCAGTGAACACCCAGGACTGATCTTTAGAATGGACTGGTTGGATCTCCTTGCAGTCCAAGGGACTCTCAAGAGTCTTCTCCAACACCACAGTTCAAAAGCATCAATTCTTCGGAACTTAGTTTTCTCAGTCTAACCTAATAATCTTCACCGCAAAATTGAAGGAAGTTTGGAGAAAGTTTTGAGTAGGTGACAGTGTCAGAGACTAAAGTAGCTTGTTAAGGTGTTGATAAGAGTAGAGGACTGGGTACTTCAGAGTTTTGATTGATATGAGAATCAACCTATAGAATAATTCTTGTGTATGGAATTTGAAAGAATGAAGTGGAACTCAGGGTTGTGATAAGAGTTATTGGTGCTTATTGTGACATCCAATACAGAAGTAGTGCAAGTACATTTCTATCACCAATGAGCAAGGCTCTTAAGGACATCTGCCACTGAGTGAGTTATACCCGACACACCAGACAGTTGGACAAGCATTATTGCTTAATTTATTAGGGGAACTGATGAATGAATGCATGCTATTTACATTTTTAAAATTGACATACAGTAAAATTTTCTTGTAGGGAGTATTTGGACCTTTCAATGAGTTGAATACATATATATTAATAGATTCCTTTGCCCATTGCTTTAATCAAGATATAGAACAGTTCCATCCCTGTAAAAAACTGTTGTACTATTTATTTATACTCATAATCCATCTCCCTCCACTTACCCCTAGCAATCACTCATCCGTTCTGTCACTATAGTTTTGTCTTGTCAAGAATATTATATATATGTAAGGCCTTCCCTAGTGGCTCAGAGTTTAAAGTGTCTGCCTGGAATGCAGGAGACCCGGGTTTGATCCCTGGGTTGGGAAGATCCCCTGGAGAAGGAAATGGTAACCCACTCCAGTACTCTTGCCTGGAGAATCCCATGGAGGGAGGAGCCTGGTAGGCTACAGTCCATGGGGTTGCAAAGAGTCAGACATGACTGAGCGACTTCATGAGATGACACGAAATGCATAAATACAGCATGTAGCCAAGACTGGCTTCTTTCATTCAGTATAATGCCTTTGGGATTGATCTAACTTTTTTATATCAATAGCTCATTCCATTTTTTGCTGAATAGTATTGTTTATCCACTCACACATCAAAGGATGTTTGGTTTGTTTCTGGGTTTTGGTAATCATAAATAGAGCTACTATAAATATTCATGTACAAGCTTTTGTGTGAACATAGGTTTTCATTTCTCTGGGATAAATACCTAAGAGTATGATTGCTGGGTTATATGGTAGGTATATGTTTTTGTTTGTAATTAACTGCCAAACTGTTTTCCATCAGTAATGTATGAGAGTATCAGTTTGTCCATATCTTTGCTATCACTTGTTATGTTATCACTTTAAAAAATTTTAGGCATTTTAATTGGTGTGTGGTTGAATATTCACAGTAATTTTAATTTTCCTAACGGCCAATATCTTCTCATATGCTCAACCCCCTACTTTTTATTTTGCAAAGGGCATGTAATAAATTAAGTATAAGAGGATATTTTAACACCAAAAAGTAAATAATTGTAGCTTGACGCAGGGGTTACCACACTGTTTCGATTTTTTTCATTTTACCTCAGGCCAGTTGAAAGTTGACTGTGATCACAGACTGGTCTACTGAGAAGCCTTTGGGAGCCCTGCAATCCAGAATTGTTCTTTTGGCATTGACTTTATTGTAAGAATGCATGGATTAGTGTAGTCAATTCCCCTTACTAAAAGTTCCTACTAGATAAATTTTCATCGACTCTACACCATATACAAGGTCACATGTAAACTTTCTGGCACAACAATTGAGATACGGCATAATTTTCTATTATGAGATACATCACTACCCTTTTTAGCTTTATATTCTACTATTCCCCCCCATTACTGTGCTTCCAGCAACCTCATATGTTTTACTGACCCCCACGGAATCCCCATTTCATCCCTTATCTAAAAAGTTTACAAAGCCTCTAATCGAATTCTATTTATTCTTCAAGCTGTTGCTTAATATTTCACAATATGTTTTCTGAGGAACACCTGCATTAGAATCATCTGTAATTGTTAAATATGCAGATCTCTGGGCCCTGCTCTGGATTTACTGAATTAGTCTTCTTGGAGATGGGAAATCTGCATTTGAAACAAATGTTCCATATATGGTCCTTAGGTATCACTGGAATTCCAGTTGGGCTTTTCAAATACTAAATCCTTTAATATTAATTAATTTATTTAATTCGTTTAATTTAATTTATTTGGGCTATTTCAAATCCTTACAACATTATAAGGACTTATAGCATTATAAGTGCTGTACTCAATATGCCAGCAAATTGGGGAAACTCCCCAGTGGCCACAGGACTGAAAAAGGTCAGTTTTCATTCCAATCCCAAAGAAAGGCAATGCCAAAGAGTATTCAAACTACCACACAATCGCACTCATCTCACACTAGCAAAGTAATGCTCAAAATTATCCAAGCCAGGCTTCAAGAGTACATGAACTGTGAACTTCCAGACGTTCAAGCTGGAGTTAGAAAAGGCAGAGGAACCAGAGATTAACTTGCCAACATCTGTTGGATCATAGAAAGCAAAGAAGAACTAAAGAGCCTCTTGATGAAAGTAAAAAAGAAGAGTAAAAAAAATTGGGTTAAAACTCAACATTCAGAAAATTAAGATCATGGCATCTGGTCCCATCACTTTATGGCAAAGAGATGAGGAAACAATGGAAACAGTGAGAGACTATTTTGGGGGGCTCCAAAATCACTGCAGATGGTGACTGCAGCCATGAAATTAAAAGGCACTTGCTCCTTGGAAGTAAAGCTATGACCAACCTAGACAGCACATTAAAAAGCAGAGACATGACTTTGCCAACAAAGGTCCGTCCTGTCAAAGCTGTGGTTTTTCCAGTAGTCGTGTATGGATGTAAGAGTTGGACTATAAAGAAAGCTGAGCGCCAAAGAATTGATGCTTTTGAAGTGTGGTGCTGGAGAAGACTTTTGAACTGTGGTGTTGGAGAAGACTCTTGAGAGTCCCTTGGACTGCAAGGAGATCCATCCAGTCCATCGTCAAGGAAATCAGTCCTGAATATTCATTGGAAGGACAGATGCAGAAGTTGAAACTCCAATACTTTGGCCACCTGATGCAAAGAAATCACTCATTTGAAAAGACCCTAATGCCGGGAAAGATTGAAGGTGGGAAGAGGAGAGGACGACAGAGGATGAGACGGTTGGATGGCATCACCGACTCAATGGACATGGATTTGGTAAATTCTGGGAATTGGTGATGGACAGGGAGGCCTGGCATGGTGCAGTCCATGGGATCGTAAAGAGTGGGACACAACTGAGTGACTGAACTGAACTGTTAAGTCTTTTGTTGTTTAGTTTTCCATATATGAGTGTCTTATTTTGCAAGCTAACTAAAGTTCCTTATGTTAGGGATCTTTTTTAAGAAATAATTTTTTAGCACTAAAGAAATGAATGAATGAAGAATTAGGTAATTCTAATTGTACAAATAGTTGTTAGATAGTTGTAAGAATACACTGATCTATGTAAAGACACCTGTTGGTAAGAACTGGTAGAGTATGCTGCCATTCCAGTTTCTTAAAGAGAGAACCTGTGCAAAAATAAATTTATATCGGCAAATCTATTGGTACATGACAACGTTAGTGTGTATTTTTCATTCCTTCCTTGTAAATATGTTCATAATTTGCAGTGGATAATGGTTAATGTTATTAGCATGTGTTTGAGGCCATATCTATATTTGACCTGCATACTGATCCTTGAGAGGCATGACAAAACTACTCATTTGTGCTATCTTGTTAATCAGTATTAATTGCTGTGGCTGAATCCACCGTGTAATGATTCCCATCGGTTGTTCAGACAATTCTAGAAAACAGATGCCTGGTGCATTGGTCTGTTGTTTCCACACATGTTAGTTGTGGCCTTCTGTTCTCAAGGACCAGATAACTTTACACAGCACTGATGTGGCTTGTTTTAGAATTGATCTGCTTCAAAGGCTACCTTGGGAAACTGGACGTTTTGTACTTTAACAAGGTCAAAAGTAATAGGAAAGTTTTGAATCTGTGTTATCTTCTGATATTCTCTTTGCTTCAGAGGCTACTTGTCCAACACAGAAACCCAAGAGTCACTCATACCTCTTCCTTTTATATAACTTAATCCAATCAGATGACATTTCCTATGTATTCTAGACCTATGACATCTCTGAAAGCAATGCCTTATGCCCAACCTTACTTTTACTGGCTGATTTCAGTTTCCAATTTTATCAGTATTAACTTTTTCTCTGCCTACAGTCTCATCTGTCCTTCTAGTACATCTGTCACATTGTCACTGTAGGGCTATCATGTTTTTTATGCATAAAATGCTTTCATGACTCTCATCGCTTAAATGATCAAACAAAGTCTTTAGTTGTCCCATATTGGTCCCTCAGCAAGCCACAATGAGACCCAGTTCTATCCACCGCAGTCCCGCATCAGCCTGGGGAACACCCTGGGTCAGAATGCCAGCCATGCTGGGATCCATCCCCACCTATCAGCATTCCAGCAGCCATTGGACCCAGGCAGAAACTGGCAGCAAACTGGGCCTGAGACCAGTCCTGTGTAAAAGCATACCCACAGTAGTTGAACCCATCATAACAGATGGGGCCTCACAGCCCACATAGTGAGCATGCGTAGAGTATATAGCTCTGATGACCAGAGAGGAGTGTGTTGTTGGGCCCCATAGGACATTTCCTGTGTGCTGTGCTAACTCGCTTCAGTCATGTCCAACTCTTTGCAACCCTGTGGACTATAGCCCTGCCCCATTCCCCCAGCTCCTCTGTCCATGGCATTCTCCAGGCCAGAATACTGGAGTGGGTTGCTGTGCCCTCCTCCGGGGAATCTTCCAGAGCCAGGGATCAAACCCATATCTCTTATGTCTCCTGCATTGGCAGGCAGGTTCTTTGCCACTAGCGTTACCTGGGACACCAGGACATCTCCAACATAAGGCCAATTCTCCAAGATCATAAAATGTAATCTACCTACCATATATATATGTATGTGTGTATATATATATATATATATATATATATATATAAACAGAGAATTTGGCAAAATGAGCAGACAGAAAAACATATTTTAATCAAAGGAACAAGATGAAACCTCTGAGAAAGAAATAAACATAATGGGTATAACCTATCTACCCAATAAAGAGTTTAAGATAACCAACATGGACCTAGTATTTAGGACACAGAACTCTGTTTAATATTATATAACAACTTAAATGGGAAGAGAATTTGAAAAAGAAAAGATACATGTATATGTGTAACTGAGTCACTTTGCTGTGTAACTAATACAACATTGTTAATCAGTTGTACTCCAACATAAACATTTTTCTTTTTAAAGTTTAAGGTAATTATAATAAACATGCACACCAAACTCAGGAGATGATAGAATGGACACAGTGAGATTTTTAGAAAAGTGTTAGAAGCTGTAAAGGAGAACTATACAGTGTTGAAGAATATAATAACTGAGTGATGCAAAGTCAGCCTTTTCAATAAATAGGGTGGTAAACTGGACAGATACAAGCAAAAGAATCAGACTGGACTACTTTCTCACAGCACATACAAAAATAAATTCAAAATGGATGAAAGAGTTAAATGTGATACTTGAAACTATAGAACTTGATACTTGGTATAGATACTTGAAACTATGGAAGAAAGCAGACAGCATGCTTTTTGACATTAGTCTTAGAAATATTTTGGGGGAATATTTCTCCTCAGGCATGGGAAACAAAAGCAAAAATAAATAGGACTGTATCAAATATGAAACAAAAAGGCAGCCTATTGAATAGAAGTTATTTTTTAAATGGTATATCCAAAATATACAGGGAAATCATACAACTCAACATCAAAAAGCAAACAGAAACAACCCAATTAAAAAATGGACAGAAGACCTGAATATACATTTTTCCTGAAAAGGCATACAGTTGGCTAACAGGCACATGAAAAGCTGTTCAACATCTCTAATTATAAGAGAAATGCAAATCAAACCTACAAGGAGGTACCATCTCACACCTGTCAGAATGGCTAGCATAAAAAAGACAACAAATAACAGAAAAGAGAATGCTCATTCACTGTTGGTGGGAATGTAAATTGATGTGGTCAGAATGGAATACAGTATGGAGGTTCCTCAGAAAGTTGTAAATAGAACTGGTACATGACCCAGTGAGTCCACTTCTGAATATATATACAACAAAATAAAAAAACACTAATTTGAAAAGATACATGCCCCCCCAAGGTTCATTGCAGCGTTATTTACAATGGTCCAGATAATGTTAGCAACCTATGTGTCCATCGATAGATGAATGGATAAAGAAGTGGTATGTATATACAATGGAATATTACTCTGCCTTAAAAATGAAATCTTGCAATTTTCAACAACATGGATGGATCTAGAGGAAATTATGCTAAGTATAACAAAGACAAATACTGCCTGATGTCACTTATATGTGGACTCTACAAATAATACAAAATGAAAATAGGTTCAAGGATGAGCAAACAAGCAGTTGCCAGAGAGGTAGGTGGTTGGGAAAAATAGGTGAAAGTGATTAAGAGGTAAAAGCCTCAGTTGTATAATAAATGGTATGTCATGTACAGCATGATGAATATGTCAGAAATATTCTAGTAATTTAGTATGGGGACATATGTTTACTAGACATCATAGTTTTTGTTTCATAATGTACTCAAATGGCAAGTCACTATGTAGTATACCTAGAATTAATAATTAAACTTAAAAAAAAAATCTAGTCTCTAGGATGGCACACAAAGCCTTTGGTTATCTGGTCCCTGCCTAAATTTCCAGCCTTATTTATGGAAGATTCTGTTTTTATTCTCTAGCCACACTAAATTATAGGTTCCTGGAAGGATAATGTGGTTTCATGCATCCATGCTTTTGCACTCACTGCACTTTATAATTGCAGTGCCCTACTCTACCCTGCCGTCTTACCTCATAAAGGTTCTGTGCAAGTACCATTTCCACACTGAAGCTTTTCCTGACCACTCCTCTGTTGTCGGTACACCTACTTCATCCTATGCACACTTCCATCTTTTTGGGGGGGGGGAGCCATGCTGCACAGCATGTGGGATCTCAGTACCTCAACCAGGGATTGAATCCACACTTCTTGCAGTGGGAGTTTGGAGTCTTAACCATTGAACTACCAGGGAAATCTCCACACTTCCATCTTTGCATCTGTAAAATCTTTATTGAGTTAATTTACATGTCTGACTTACCCAGTTAGATTATAAACTTTTGGGGGTATAAAAGTGAATATATAGAAAGAGAAAAGAAATTACGAAAATTTATAAATTTTCAGAAGCAGATACCAAAACATCACAAAAGCTGGAACTGCTATACACACACACACATACACATATATACACATACACACAGAAGATTATATATGTATATTACATCATTAACAGGTCAACACATTTCTATAACTCTTTCACTATGTATTTTTGACTACCTGTTTCTTTCAATTGTGGTAAGACCACTTCATATGAGATCTACCCTCTTAGCAAAATTTTAAAACAGTATTGTTAACTGTAGGTACAGTGTTGTACACCAGATTTCTAGAACTTAGTCATCTTGCCTAATGGAAGTTTTATATCTGTTTAAAAGCAACTCTTCTTTTTCCTTCCCCCAGAACTCAACCACCACCATTTTATTCCCTGTTTGTGTTTACTGTGGTTAGATATTTCATATAAGTGGAACTGTGCAGTATTTGTGCTTCTCTGATTGGCTTATTTCACTTAGCATAATGTCCTCAAGCTTTATCCATGTTAACACATATGGAAGAGTGTATTTTTTATAGCTGGATAATATTCCATTACATGTGTATACTATATTTTTTTTATCCTTTTGTTGACGAACATTTAGATTGTTTGCATATTTGGATATAATAATGCTGCAACTATCTCTTCAAGATCCTGATTGTAATTCTTTTGAATATCCACCCTGAAGTAGGATTACTGGATCATATGTTAGTTTCATTTTTAATTTGGCAGGAAGGGTACTTCCATACTGTTTTGCATATCAGCTGCACCACATTACATGCCCACCAACAATGTACAGAGTTCCAGTTTCTCCACGATTTGAATACTAATTATTTCTTGTTGTTTTTAATAATAGGCATAATAACAAGTGTGAGGTGACATTTACTGTAGTTTTGATTTACATTTCCCTGATGACTAGTGATCTCAAGTATCTTTTCATATAACTGTTGAGCATTTGTACATCTTCTCTAAGAAATATCTATTCAAGTCTGTTGCCATTTAAAATTTTGGTTCTTTGTGGGTTTGCTGTTGCATTGTAGAAGTTCCCTATATATTATGAAGATTAATTCCCTATGAAATATATGATTGCAGATACCTTCTTCCATTCCATAGGTTGCTTTTCATGCTATTGTTTCCCTTATTGTGCCATTTATCTTGATATAGTCCCACTTACCTACTTTGCTTTCATTCCTTATGTTTTTGGTCATGTGTGTGCAAAAGCATTGCTTTAGAGCAGTGTCTTAAAGATTTTCCCCTATATTTTCTTCTAGAAAACTTTTGCAGTTTTTCATCTTACCTTTAAGTCTTTAGTCCGTTTTTTGTTGATTTTTGTGTATGGTATAATATCATTCTTCTGCATGTAGATATTCAGTTGTGCCAGCACCATTTCCCCATTGTGTAATGTTGGCATCTTTTTGAAAATGAGTTGACCATATATTTGAGTTTATTTCCGGGCTCTCTATTCTATTCCATTGGTCTATATATCTTTTTTTTGTTTGTTTTTCAAATATTTATTTCTTTGGCTGAGTTTGGTCTTAGCTGCAACTGCAGGATCTAGTTCCCTGACTGGGTATCAAACCTAGTCCCCTGCATTGAGAGTGCACAGTCTTTACCACTGGACCACCAGTTCCGTTCAGCTCAGGCGGTCAGTTGTGTCCAACTTTTTGCAACCCTATGGACTGTAGTATGCCAGGACTCCCAGTCTATCACCAACTCCCAGAGTTTACTCAAACCCATGTCCATTGAAGTCGGTGATGCCAACCATCTCATCCTCTGTCGTCCTTTTCTCTTCCCGCCTTCAATCTTTCCCAGCATCAGGGTCTTTTCAAATGAGTGATTTCTTCGTATCAGGTGGCCAAAGTATTGGAGTTTCAGCCTCTGTATCTGTCCTTCCAATGAATATTCAGGACTGTTTTCCTTGAGGATGGACTGGTTGGACCTCAGATTTCTCAAGAGGCAGGTCAGGTGGTCTGGTATTCCAATCTCTTTTTTTTAGAAAAGTATTCTTAAACATGAATGTCAATTGAAAGTTATTTGAAATTATTCCTTGAAGAGTATAGTTTTCCAGTTTATCTGAAACCAGAACCAATCTATTTTTGCTTTAGACAGTTGATCTTTTATAGTATTTTAAAATAGTAAAAATTATATCCTTTATGTTGACCTTCATTTTAACCATTTTCAAAGATCTTCATTTCTTTCTATATTCAGGTTTCTGTCTGAGCATATACTTCTGCCTGAAGAAATATTTTTAACCTTGAGTATAGTGCAAGTCTTCTTGTAATTAGTTCTCTATGCTTTTTTTGTCTGAGTTTATTATTTCTTGTTAACTTTTTAAGATATGTTTTGTTGAGCATAAAATTCCTGATGACACTTTTTTGTTTTTGTTTGTTTCAGCACTTTAAAGATGTCACTTCTGGCTTACATAGTTTCAAATGAGAATTAAGCTGTAATTATTATCTTTGATTTCTCTAGGATTATTTCTTTTTCCTCTGGCTACCTTCAAGATTCTCTCTTTATTTTGTAATTTTTAACAGTTTTAACATGATGTGTTTATGTGTTTTCACATGGTATTTACTCTGCTTGGCATTTTCCAAAATTATTGGACGTGTGATAATTTGTCTTTTATTATTTTTCCAAAAATATCAGCCATTATGTTTTTAAATTATTTTTATAAAGCAATTATTTCTTCAACCCTATTCTCTCTGTTGTTAGTCTTATATCATACCAATTACATACATAAATGATCATTTTATATTGTTCCTCATCTCAGCTCTTTGATGCCCTGTTCGGGTTTTTTTTTTTTCTCTCTTTGGCCAGTTACTATTCCTTTATTTTTTAGTTCACTGATGAGTCAGTTAAAGCCTTTCTTCATCACTGTTACTGTGGGCTTTTTCCTTAATGCCTGAGAAAGTTTTGAATTTTACATAAAATTTTAATATTTGGTAAGACAGATTAACTTACAAAGATTGAAAATTATTTCTTTTTTGATTGTTGTAAGACACCAAGAGATCTACCCTCTTAACAAATTTTTAAGTGCACAATACAATATTATTAACTATAGGTACTAGGTTTCACAGATCTTTAGGACTTAATCATAGATGCATAAATCCTCAACAAAATGCTAATAAACCAATTCAGTAGCACATTAACAGGATCATACACCATGACCAAGTAAGATTTATCCCTGGAATGAAAAGATGATTTAACATAACCAAATCAATTAATATGATCCCCCACACTGACAGAATGAAGGATAAAGTTCACATGATCATCTCAGTACATGGAAAGGGAGTATTTGACAAAATTTAACACCCTTCCATGATAAAACTTTCAAGCTATTTATTGACGGAATTTATTTTAATATATTGCAGGACACATGTTACTGTGTTTTAACTTACATATCAATATCATTCGTTTTTATAGTTTCCATTGCTCTGCTGAAATTACCCATGCATCCTTGCATGCTGTCCATCTCTGTTAGATGGACATATTTAGATAAACATATTAACTGCACTTGTTTTAAATTCTCTGTCAGAGCCTGAGTCTATTAATTGTTTTGTCTCTTAATAATGAGTTGTTTTCTTATATATGTGTGTGTGTGTTTGTTTGCATCTCATAATCTAACTGATGGCAGACTTGACTGTAGGGCAATACAGAGTGATATAAACAATCATCATCTTTAAAGATGATAGTCATCTTTATGTTCACTATTTCACTTAGCAATTAAAGTTTTAAATTGTAGCCACAGGTATTGTAGAATTATATGAAACTACTTCTATTGAAGGCTTATGTTTCTGTACTTTGCTTGGTTGATCTTAAAGAAATATGACCATTTTACATTTCTTTTACTTCAGTATAACTTGACCATAGAACTTACAGTGTCAAAGTAAATTTTTACAGATGATGATAAAGATAATGGTACTTATTATTGTTGTTAGTATTCACTCATTAAGTCATGTCTAATTCTTTGCAACCCCATGAAGGGTAACCCGTGCAAGCTCCTCTGTCCATGGGATTTCCCAGGCAAGAATACTGGAGGGGGTCGCCATTTCCTCCCCTAGGGGATCTTCCCAACCCAGGGATTGAACCTGCATCTCCCTGCGTTGGCAGGCAGATTCTTTACCATTGAGCCACCAAGGGAACCCAGCTGTGGTGAGGAATAACTAATTGCAAAGTGGCCTTAGCTGTTATACTTAATATTTGAAACAGAATAAATACAAAAAAAAAAAAAAAAAAAACTGAGTTGGTCGATACACACACGAAACATTTACACTTTCTCTTTGCTCTTTTAGAATTGAGAAATAATTCACTTTACATATTATTTACCCACTTAAAGTATATAGTTCATTGGTTTTTAATATGTTCACTGAATTGAACATATTAAACCATCACAACAGCCTAATTTTAAAATGTTTTTATTTCACCAACAGGAAACTCCATGCCTATTAGTTGTCATTTCACATCCCTACAGCCCTCTCCCACCAAACCTAAGCAACCATTAATCTATTCTATAGATTTGCCTGTTCTGGATATTTCCTATAAATTGAACCATATAAAATGTTGTCTTCTGTGATTGATTTCTTTCACTTAGCATAATATCTTTAAGGTTTATCCAGGTCATAGCATGTATCAGTACTTATTCAATTTTATTGCCCAATAATAATCCAGTGTATGGGCATTCCATATTTTGTTTATCCATTCATCAGGTGATGGACATTTGGGTTGTTTCCATGTTTTAGCTATTGTAAACAGTGATGCTGTGAACATTTGTGTACAAGTTTTTGTTTGAATATCTGTTTTCAATTCTCTTGGTATATATCTAGGAGTGGAATTTATGTTTTATGTGATTACTCTATGTTTAACTTTTTGAGGAACTGTCAAGCTGTTTTCCAAAGTGGTTGCAACATCTTCCTTTCCTACCAGCAATGTTTGAAAATTCCAATTTCCCCACATCATCACCAAGCTTTATTTTTTCTCTCTCTCTTTTCTATTATAGCTATTCTAGTGAGTGTGAAGTGATATCTCCTTGTGGTTTTGACTTGCATTTTCCTAATGACTAATGATGTTAAGCGTCTTTTCATGTGCACATTTGCTCCTTGTATATCTTTGAAGAAACATCTGTTCAAACGCTTTGCCCAATTTTTTATTGGTTTACTTGTCTTTTTTATTGTGGCAAAATATATGCAATGTAAAAGTAATCATTTTATCCTTTTTAAAGTATACAGTTCTGAGACCTTAAAGTAAGTAATTCACACTGTTGTCTACCCACCACCACTCTTCATCTCCAGAAATTTTTTCACCTTCCCAAACTGAAACTCTATACACGTTAAACACTAATTCTCTTTTGTTCTTCACCTCAGTCCTTGACAATTACCATTTTACGTTTTGTGTCTCTATATTTGACTATTCTGTGTACCTCATATTAATGATACCTTATAACATTTGTCCTTTTGTGACTGGTTTATTTCACTTAGCATCCTGTCTTCAAAGTACTTTAATGCAGCATATATCAAAATATCCTTCCCTTTTTCCCCCCTATTTTTTGGCCATGCCACGGGGCATGTGGGATCTTAGTTCCCTGACCAGGGGTCAAACCTGAGCCCCCTGCAGTGAAAGCTCAGAGTCTTAAGAATTGGACTGCCAGGGAAGTCCCCAGTATCATTTTTTCAAAAGACTGTTCATTACTTATTGATCTGTATAGGCATTCTTTTCCCTTTTATTTAATTTGAAGTGAGGTACAATTTATATGGGTCACTAGAAAAGTATAGGTGAAAAAATTTGTAAGGTCGTGGTTTTTAGAAGCTAAACTTTTAGTTAAATATTCATGTTTCTTTTGAGTACAATGTGATAATGAACTTAAGTTTCTGTTTCACAACAAAGTCTTGAAGGGTATATTTCACATTTTCAGAATGTGTTTAACTTCATCATTTGCAAGTATAAGCCACTTGTATGATTCTTGGACAGGCTTTCCAGGTGGCACTAGTGGTAAAGGACCCACCTGCCAATGCAGGATGTGTAAGAGACGTGGGTTCGATCCCTGGGTCGGGAAAGATTCTCTGGAGGAGGGCATGGCAACCCACTCCAGTATTCTCGCCTGGAGAATCCCATGGACAGAGGAGCTTGGCAGGCTATAGTCCATAAGTTCACGAAGAGTCAGACACGACTGAAGGGATTTAGTACATGCACACACACATGCTTCTTGGATAAATACTTGTAAATTTGAGTATACAGAAAGGTAACTGAGTTTTTAAATGCATTTTCTGCTGAACAGGATAGATTAAAATGTAAACGTCCTTTACCAAAAGAAATTAATATTACATTATCTTTCAATTTCTCTTTCATACCCAATAAAACTTTTAGTAAATGGAAATGAAGCAGCTAGAGATCCCACTTCCTGAGGTGTGTTTTAGTGGAAAAAGTTTCTGGCCTGTCAATTTTAAATAATCCAAGAAAAGAAGTGTTTACCATGACTTTGCTTTTAGACATGAACTGAAAAAAAATTACACTTATGTTCTGATCACAGCTCCTAGTGTCCCACCAATGATAGTGACAAAAGAAATTTTCTACCTCTTATTAACAAATTTAGGATGAACAAATTTAGGATGAACCAGTTGAAACATTGAAGACCAAAGATCATTAAAGATTATCTAATATTTAGCCCTCAAAGTGTTTGTTTGACACATAGTGTGTTTAAAGTTAAACTTGGGTTCCTTCATTGTATTAAATAGAAGGATTTAAAATAAAAGATTGAACTTTAAATTTTCCTTGAAATCCAAATCCTCTGGCAATACGGGATCTGCATTCCCAAGTGCTAATTATAAGCTGAAACTGAAATGTATTGTTTAGATCATCACTCTCTTTTCTCTCTGAGACTTAGATGTTGTTCAAATGAACAATTATTACTATTAGGTATTACACTTAACTGGAGAAGGGAATGGCAATCCACTCCAGTACTCTTGCCTGGAGAATCCCATGGGCGGAGGAGGCTGGCAGGCTACAGTCCATGGGGTCAAAAAGAGTCAGATACAACTGAGCGACTCACACACACACACATATTACACTTACATTTGTGTTTCATGTAGCAGCCCATTTCATGCGTGTTACTTGCTGGACCTTCATTCATTTATGTTCTTGCTGGACCTGATCCATAATCACCCAAGTGTATTTTCCTAAGACTGTCCTCACACATTTTCATAAACCTGTGGCTTAAAATAACAAAAACTTCTTTTCCCATTCTTCAAGTGGCTGGATGTCTGAAATCAAGATGTTCACCTGTTTGCCTCTTTCTGGAGGCCCTAGAGGGTATATGTTTCATGCCTCTGTGTTAACCTCTGGTGGTTACAGGCAATTCTTGGCATTCTTTGTCTTGTAGATCCATCATTCCAATCTCTGCCTCTTTCTTCACATCACTTTCTTATCTGTGTTTGACTGTCTCAAATACCCCTCTGCCTTTTTTCTATAAAAATACCTTTCATTGAATTTGGGGGCCCACACAAATCCAAAATGATCCAATCTCAAGATTCTTAATTGCATCTGTAAGATTCTTTCTCCATATAAGGCAATATTCTTTTGTTCAAGGGGTTAGGACTCTTTTGGGGGCTACTATTACATCCCCACTGTACAGATAAGAAAACTGAATCCTAGACAGGTTAAGTAACTCATTCAGAATCATACAACTAGTTTATGAGACAGAGTTGATTCAAGAACCCTAGTCTATGGAGTCTAAAAAGTCCTTTCTGCCATCATATGCTACCATCACTTCTGCTCACTTTATTTTCCAAATAAATAGAGAATAAACAGAGATAATATGTTGCCTGTAGCTTTATTTTATTGTCATTTTGTTATTTTGCCTTTAGAAGTCACATTTCATTTCAAAATGACCATCACAGTAAGTCTAGCTATGATATGTCATCATTCAAAGATATTACGGAGTCATTGATTATATTACTGTGGAATTCTATTTTTTGTAGAATTTATCTGAATGTGGTTAGTGAGCCACTTTGTGGTTCACTGTCTGACTAAGCTATCGTCAGAGTAGTTTCCAGTAGATAAATTCTATTCTACCACTACCCCTATTTTGTTGAGGGTATTTTAAGTTTAGTTCTCAGTGGTAAGAGTAGATTTGTACTGAGCCATCTATATCCTCCCCCACCCTTTCTTTGTAGCCCTCTCTGACCTAAACACACACACACACACAAACACATACACAGATGAACATGCTGTATTATAGTCTTCCTGTCCCAGTCTACAGCTATCAAAGAATGAGCCAACTGATAGACCAAGACATCAAATCCTGATTTTTGACACATTAACACTATCTTGAAAAGAAAAATAAGTACCATTTTGAATATAAGTTCAATAAAAGAGTAAAAATGTTATCATAAATTAATCTCACCCTGGTTTCTCTTCATTGTGCTCTAAGGTTTCAGTCGCATTGACACTTGAATATATAAGCTACAAACTTACACAATGGCAATTATAATTTGTCCAATGTCCACTTTGGGAAGCCTACAAGTTCTGAAATGAGGAGCTAGGAAATTTGAACATCCAGCAAAATCACCCTGTACAGTTCATTATCTGAGATGTAGAAGTTTATTCCTTTTGGTGTAAATTATTTGAGTTTTTACTCAAATGATGCAGTGTGTTAGTTTTCAAGGACTGCTATACAAATTACTACAAACTTGGTCGCTTAAAAACAGAGATTGTAAAGTATAAAAATAAAATAAAATTTAAAAAAAACAGAGATTTATTTTCTTTTTTTTAATTTTTTTTTAATTTTATTTTATTTTTTAAACTTTACATAATTGTATTAGTTTTGCCAAATATCAAAATGAATCCGCCACAGGTATACATGTGTTCCCCATCCTGAACCCTCCTCCCTCCTCCCTCAGTTTTCAAGGCTGGAAGTCTGAGATCAAAGTGTCAGCCGCATTGCTTTTTGGGTTTTTTTTTTGTTTGTTTTTTGTTTTTTTGTTTTTTTTTGAGGTCTGTCTTCTTGGCTTGGAGATGGTCACCTGCTTGATGCTGTTTAACATGGTCTTTTCTCTGTGCACTCATCCCTCGTGTCTCTCTGTGTGTTCTAATCTCTTTTCATAAGGGCACCAGTCATATAGGATTTTGGCCTACCCTGATACCCTTTCAGTTCAGTTCAGTCGCTCAGTTGTGTCTGACTCTTTGCAACCCCATTGACTGCAGCACATCAGGCTTCTCTGTCCATCACCAACTCTCGGAGTTTACTCAAACTCATGTCCATTGAGTCAGTGATGCCGTCCAACCATCTCATCTTCTGTCATCCCCTTCACCTCCCGCCTTCAATCTTTCCCAGCATCAGGGTATTCAATGAGTCAGTTCTTCACATCAGGTGGCCAAAGTATTGGAGTTTCAGCTTCAGCATCAGTCCTTTCAATGCATATTCAGGACTGATTTCCTTGAGGATGGACTGGTTGGATCTCCTTGCAGTCCAAGGGACTCTCCAGAGTCTTCTCCAACACCACAGTTCAAAAGCATCAATTCTTCAGCGCTCAGCTTTCTTTATAGTCCAACTTTCACATCTATACATGACTACTGGAAAAACCACAGCTTTGACTAGACAGACTTTGTTGGCAAAGTAATGTCTCTGCTTTTTAATATGCTGTCTAGGTTGGTCATAACTTTTCTTCTAAGGAGCAAGCATCTTTTAATTTCATGGCTGCAGTCACCATCTGCAGTGATTTTGGAGCCCAAAAAACTAGAGTCTGTCACTGTTTCCATGGTTTCCTCATCTACTTGCCATGAAGTGATGGGACCAGATGCCATGATCTTAGTTTTCTGAATGTTGAGCTTTAAGCCAACTTTTTCACTCTCCTCTTTCACTTTCATCAAGAGGCTCTTTAGTTCTTCTTCACTTTCTGCCATAATGATAGTATCTGTGTATCTGAGGTTACTGATATTTCTCCTGGCAGTCTTGATTCCAGGTTGAGCTTCATCCAGCCCATCGTTTTCTCATGATGTACCCTGCATATAAGTTAAATAATCATGGTGACAATATACAGCCTTGACATACTTATTTCCCTATTTGGAACCAGTCTGTTGTTCCATGTCCAGTTCTAACTGTTGCTTCCTGACCTGCGTACAGATTTCTCAGGAGGCAGGTCAGGTGGCCTGGTATTCCACTCTCTTTAAGAGTTTTCCACAGCTTGTTGTGATCCACACAGTCAAAGGCTTTGACATAGTCATTAAAGCAGAAGTAGAGATTTTTCTGGAACTCTCTTGCTTTTTTGATGATCCAGCGGATATTGGCAATTTGACCTCTGGTTCCTCGGCGTTTTCTAAATCCAGCTTGAAGATCTGGAAGTTCATAGTTCACGTACTGTTGAAACCTTGCTTGGAGAATTTTGAGCATTACTTTGCTAGCTTGTGAGATGAGTGCAGTTGTGCAGTAATTTGAGCATTCTTTGACATTGCCTTTTTTAGGGATTGGAAGGAAAACTGACTGTTTCCAGTCCTGTGGCCACTGCTGAGTTTTCCATGTTTGCTGACATATTGAGTGCAGCACTTTCATAGCATCATCTTTTAGGATGTGAAATAGCTCAACTGGAATTTCATCACCTCCACTAGCTTTCTTTGTAGTGATGCTTCCTAAGGCCCACTTGACTTTGGATTAAAGATTTACTGAGCATGGCCCAGCCCATTAGAACAGAACCCAGTTTCCCCCTCAGTCAGCCTCTCCCATCAGGAAGCTTCCAAAGTCTATAAGATCATAGTAAAAGCAGGAGAATTCCAGAAAAAGCATCTACTTCCACTTCATTGAGTATGCTAAATCCTTTGACTCTGTGGATCACAACAAACTGAGGAAAAGTTTAAAACCATGTTTACTTTTATTTTCCTATACTTACTACTCTCTATAACTCACATTTAGAAGAGAAAAGAAAATTAAGGGATTTTCTGCTTAATTTCTTATCAGTTTTCTGTTTTATATATACATTTTTCATCCTTGCTTTGAAATAACTGGATTATATTCAAGGTAAATGAACTTGTCCTAGCCTGGTTAGACAAAAGACTAAAATCAAAGCAACCTCAGTTTTTTCCACCTCCTTGAGATCTGAGGTAGAGAAAGAAGATTAGCATAAATCTCTGCTTCTCCCTTATTTTTACGTGCCCTCTTTACTTACAGCAGGATATCAAGGCTTCTAGAAACCTTGATATACATCCCTCTTCTCCATTTATGTTCACACCCCCTACCCCTTATAAGACAGTAAATATCAACAGTGAACTGGTGTTGTAAAAACTGTCTGATTATTATTCCTTTAGGCTGAGGTAATTAAGTTCAAACCTAGGAACCTGTTGGGAAAGAAAATTCTAAATGCAAATGTACCTTTTCTTCACTTGTAAGTCTTATCCACTCTGCTTTCTCAGAATTTGTGTGTGTGTGTGTGTATTAGTTGCTTAGTCATGTCCGGCTCTTTGCAACCCCATAGACTATAGCCCACCAGGCCCCTCCATCCATGGGATTCTCCAGGCAAGAACCCTGGAGTGGGTTGCCATTTCCTTCTCCAAAAGGAACTATAGAAAGTAAGAAAATGAAGTCACTCAGTCGTGTCCGACTCTTTGTGACCCCATGGACAGTAGCCTACCAGGCTCTTCCATCCATGGAATTTTCCAGGCAGGAATACTGGAGTGGGTTGCCATTTCTTTCTCCATGAGAATGATATATCAAGAGAGAAATAAGATAAAATTTGAGTTATAAAGTGAAACATCTGAACATTCAAAGATTTATTAAATTTAGGTGTACTCTTTCATTTAATTCTTGAGGGGTTTATTTTTACTTAAACTACTGGCAGTAGCTATTTGCTCTCAACAGTTGGTTAATTACCTCAGTGGACCAGAGAAAACTTTTCTGTCTCTAAATCCCCAGTTATTTGCCTCTTGAGAGATAGGTGTTTAATGACAAAAAGCCTTTCTTCAGTCGAGTCTCTTTGGATAATATTGCCCCCATGCTGCCCCTCTCTTTCCCTACAGATTACTAAGGAACTCATCTGGTTAAGTCAACCCCTGTGAAGAGATGAGAAGGGTAGGATTCATCTCATTGCCCCTACTGTGATGTGTCAGAGCTTGATCGTATTGTCCACCTACTCAATACAGACAGAAACACTGGGGGGCACTAAAATAGCATATAGATGCCTGTGCCATTGGAGAAGGCAATGGCACCCCACTCCTGTACTCTTGCCTGGAAAATCCCTTGGACAGAGGAGCCTGGTAGGCTGTAGTCCATGGGGTCGCTAAGAGTCAGACATGACTGAGCGACTTCCCTTTCACGTTTCACTTTCATGCATTGGAGAAGGAAATGGCAACCCACTCCAGTGTTCTTCCCTGGAGAGTCCCAGGGACGGGGGAGCCTGGTGGGCTTCCGTCTATGGGGTCGCACAGAGTCGGACACGACTGAAGCGACTTAGCAGCAGCAGCAGCCTGTGCCATTGTGGTATGAAAACAATTAAATTCGTCTTCAAGCAGATAATGTATGGTATCACAGCCTTAATGATTTTGACTCTTCAGGAGGTAGAAACGTAGACTAAATTGGACTAGCATCCACTCAGACTGTACATGAATGTCCGGGTGAAAATAAGGACAGGATTATTTAAAACAGTTTGGACAACATGAGATAATAAAGCAGCAATTTCTTTTTCAAACTACATTACAGAAAGTCCCAATTAGGAGGTGGGGTTTGGCTACCTCCAATCCTTTCCCTACTGAAGTCATTTCAACTAGACATTTCTATTTTATATATATTTAAACATATGATGCATATATACATTATATGTGTAAATCTATATATAAAGTGGCTATCATTCAAAAAGCATTTAATACAAAGTTCACATTTATGTTTTAAAAATTTAGTTTCTGATTAATAGTTCATCCTCCAAAATGTGTTCTCAAGTACTATGAGAGAATTTCTTCCTGATTTGTTAATATATTTATATTAAAAATCTTAAGTATGCAAAACAAAAATAAGTACTGTTATATCCTTAAATATTTCTTATTGAAAGGAATAAAATTGAAACTGCCGTGGTTTTGCTGTACCTATTGAACAAGTTTCCTTCCCAGAGTGACAATTGACATGCATCATCAGCCTTTCCCTATTCTTGCTTTCAGCAGTCAGAATAACAAGTGCTACTATGTTGTCTGATGTATCTGAAGCCAGGCTCTGACAGAAACAGAGTTTTCTTGCTTTCTTCTCCTTGGCAATTACTAAGGCTTTCATCAGTCATTTATACCTCTGTGATTTGGTGGCTGCCATTCTTACTGTAATTTTTAAGTGTTTTCCTCTATTATGAAGTAGGGTCCTGGAGAACAGATATTGTGTGGTAGGAACAGAAGTGTTGAGTTCCAGTGGATGGTTCTTTTGTGAGATCATACCATGAAACAAGCCACATAGGAAGGTACTGAAGGGAGATATTTGAGAACCACTTCTATTGTTCTCCAGCACTACTGTTCATTCACAGGGATAGAACTAGTTGTATGAGAGACACACAATGTGGAAACATCTGGTGGGCTAGATTTGCTGCGATCGCCTCATCAATGGGTTCATATTAATTCTAGCCACCCTGGCTTTACTATTGGCTTTACCATGGGTCCAGTTTGCCTTTTGCAGCAGTCTTTGTTTGGCAATGAACTGTCCTTAGCCTAACTGCAGACCTCAGGTCTGTTTAGCAGACCTGAGACATTATCAGAAGTACACCGTTTCGAGTACTGCAAACTAAAATTCTGAGAGACTATGTTGCAAATAAGAGGGAAGTCATAATTTCTGTCTGAGTTCTTGATGTTCCAATTATTACAGTTTACATATATACACATAAAATTTCTTAACTGTTCATACCCACTCTATTCATTAATTCCATAAAATTATATAGTACTTTACATTCTCCAAAGTAGTTTCACATACATTCTTGTTTAATTCTTACAGTATCCCTGTGAATTTAAAATTACTCTTTATTTTATAGATAAAAGAAATGAGGTTCAGTTCAGTCACGCAGTCGTGTCCGACTCTTTGCGACCCCATGGACTGCAACACGCCAGGCCTCCGTGTCCATTACCAACTCCAGGAGTTTATTAAGACTCATGTCCATTGAGTCGGTGATGCCATCCAACCATCTCATCCTCTGTCGTCCTCTTCTCCTCCCGCCTTCAATCTTTCCCAGCATCAGGGTCTTTTCAAATGAGTCAGCTCTTCCCCTCAGGTGACCAAAGTATTGGAGTTTCAGTTTCTACATCAGTCCTTCCAATGAACACTCAGGACTGATCTCCTTTACGGTGGACTATTTGGATCTCCTTGCAGTCCAAGGGATTCTCAAGAGTCTTTTCCAACACCACAGTTCAAAAGCATCAAGGTTGAGGTTAAAAGAGGTAACATATGTTGTTGCAAGATTTCAGAGCTAAGAAATAGGTCCTGAATTCTAAATTCCTAGCCTACTATTTTTGCCTATTACCCCAGCTGTCTTTGTTACAGAGGCAGTGTGTTATAATAGAGCCAGACTGCCTGCACTGAATTGAAGATCATTTACTTCCTACTGGTGTGACCTTGGATAAGTCATTAAACCTCTCTGGGTCAAACTTTCTCCATTGATAATGGGAGTGATAATAGTACCTAACTCATAGGGTTTTTGTGAGGATTAAATGAGCTGACATATGGAAATACTTGGAACAGTGATTTGAATAGCCAGTGTTATATTAATATTTGTTGCCATTATTGCTTTTATTATTATCATCCTTGTTATTTGCAGTAACAACATTATTGGATAACACTGTGGTTAAGATCTCATTTGTTTTATGCAGACTGCCTGGATTCAAATGCAGACTCCACCACTGACTCTTTGGCAGGTTATTTCAATGCTCTGTGCCTCAGTTTCTTCATTATATAAAATGCTCATCATTCATTATATAAAATGCTCATCACATTATGACTATGTTAATGCATGTAACATACTTAGACCAATGCTCAATGCATAGAACCCACACTTGCCTTATTCTTAACATCCTTGCTGCAAACTCAACCCCACAAAGTTTATGGCAGTCGTGTACTGTATATGCCATGTGTAATTCATCAGTTCTCTATAGTCTAATCCCACAAGCCAGTGGTTTGGTTGTCATGGCAGTTTTTCAATAGGAATGTATTTGTTATATAAAAGTTATTTTTGGTCAGTCAGTGTGGCGTAGTGAAATGAGCATTCACTGGAGATCTCGTTCTATTGCTGAGTGGCGTTCCAAGTGAAATTCCAGAGTCTAGAGAAATTATTTTAGCAAGAGTAAGAAATAGCAACTTCCCAGTCCCCCTATTTCTCTCTCATGCTTAGGTGTAATGCTTTTGTTTCCAGCTTGTAGTAGAACAGGCCTATACTAGAAGGCAGTGTGATATCATTATACTTAGGAACAAAAAATATTTCTAGTTTGAATTTTTTTCCAGTACTATACTATGAGTCAATAGGAATATGAGATATACTTAGCAGTTACTTTAGGAGTAACTTTGCTAGACCCCACTCATAAGCAGTCAAGGGGTTCCTATGTATAACTTCACAAGTAAGCCCTCAGTTTATGGGATGATTTTATTCTAAAAGATCGTTTTTAGATAGTCTGTTGGGAAATTTTATATTGTCTTATAGAAATAATGTTATTATTGTGCAGAAGGTCTCAGATTCAGTTCAGTTCAGTTCAGTCACTCAGTCGTGTCCGACTCTTTGCGACCCCATGAATCGCAGCACGCCAGGCCTCCCTGTCCATCAACATCTCCCGGAATTCACTCAGACTCACGTCCATCAAGTCAGTGATGCCATCCAGCTATCTCATCCTCTGTCGTCCCCTTCTCCTCCTGCCCCCAATCCCTCCCGGCATCAGAGTCTTTTCCAATGAGTCAACTCTTCGCATGAGGTGGCCATAGTACTGGAGTTTCAGCTTCAGCATCATTCCCTCCAAAGAAATCCCAGGGCTGATCTCCTTCAGAATGGACTGGTTGGATCTCCTTGCAGTCCAAGGGACTCTCAGATTAGCCCACAAAATTGGGTTTAGCCTGTGATAGGGCTGAAATATTGTACACACAGATCATAAATCATGTGTAAGAGTGCTAAGTACTTGTTATTAAAGCAAAAATAAAGTTGAGTCTCGAGAATTAGCACTTTAAATGCTAAAGCATGAGAATAGTACGGTTAATTACAGGTTGAGGAGATAGATCGAGGCTTTGGGAGATTGTTTCTGAAGAGCACTTCTGGATACTTTCAATAAACTGTGGAAGCTGATGGCACTGATTTTATGTCTAATTTCTGGTGTCTCAGATGGTAAAGAATATGCCTGTAATGCAGGAGACAGGTTCGGTCCCTGGGTCAGAAAGATGCCCTGGTGAAGGCAATTGGTACCCACTCCAATATTCTTGCCTGGAGAACTCCATGGACAGAGGAGCCTGGCAGGCAACAATCATGGAGTCACAAAGACTCAGACATGACTGAGCAACTAACACTTTCAACTTTCACTTCAGAAGAGATGGCTTTTCTTTTTCTTGTTACAGGTATCTCTCTAATAGTGCTCTTATAACTGTCCAGCCATGATTATGGTCATTTGGGGTTCACAAATAAAACATATTGCCTGAGAGAGAGGTTATCTTGAAGTACCTGGGCAAGAAAGAGGGGGAGAAAGAACAATTTAAAAGGGTGATATTGGTCCATGAAAGAATATCTGATTGTTTAAGGTGGTGTTAACTAACCACTGTGAAGATGAAAGAAGAGAAATGGGAGCTCAGCTCCTATATAGGATCCCAATGGAAAGAAAGAAAGTGTGACATTTTCCATGAGACCCCAGCGCGTTTTAAATTTCTACTCAAACATTCTTCCTATACTATAGATCTTCATATTTGTCCTCTCTCCCCTGCTTGACCACCTCTTGGAGGAAGAAATGATTTCTTATTCATACCTCTGCTTCCAACAACAGCTACCACATACTAGGTGTAGAACACGTTGTATGTTGAAATGAAATTAGATGCGATCTCAAAGCAGAAACCATTTGGTTGTTATTTGACCAGAGCATTAAAAGGTTGTAAAACTCTACCTTCAACTAGCATGTGGTACATAATACTAGTATTTCCCAGAGCTGAATTCTGAATTGCAATATCCCAAATAGATAATTGAGAATTCACACATGAATCATCTCTGCTTGGCTATAGATATATTCTGTTCTCTCCATTTCATGGATAGTACCTTTACTCAGTCTTTCTTTATTTCTCTAATCTCCCTACCTTGGAGAAGTCTGGGCAAATGGAATTTCAACACATTCTTGTAGCTTTGGAGGCTACCTGATTGACAAAGCTCTTTGGAGACATACATTTTATAGCTTCCCTCAGGAACACAAAGCATCATGCTGGATCCAAAGAGGATTGACTATTGATTCTTTGTCTTCTTTGCTTTTGTTGATCTGACCCCTGCCCTGATTCATTCCTGCTGGAGACAAAGCCACATGCTGCACCATGTAGAGCAGTATGTAATGAAACAACAAGCTGCTCCCAATTTTAAATATTGCATGTTGGGGCAAAGGCAGAGTTCCTTTTCCTCTAAAGCTATAACATTATAAAAAAATTCTGTTTGATATTCAGAGTTATTTGATCTGGCAGTTTAACAACTGTTGATGTTTTAATTGCTTCTTTAAAGGATTTCATCTACATTTCTAGGTTTATTTTTATTTTACTCTGAAAGAATGTCAATATTAGCCATCACTTTGCCCAGTAAGTTACCATTGCAGGATGTTGGAGTAAAATCCAGTAATTACTGTAACTGGTAATTTAAGACTCTGCTGAGAAATTTGGCAGTTTCCCTTTTCCTGAGGAGGCATCTTTTCCCATGGGGCTAGCAATCATTTATTGTTCTGAATCAGTTTTCACCCAGTTTATCGAGAGATAATTGACATAATATCACTGTTTAAGATTAAGGCATACAACATGATGTTTGATTTACATATATTGTGAAATGATTATCACAATAGGTTCAGCTAAGTCCATCTTCTCATACAGATAGAATGAAAAGAAAGAAAAAGGAAAACAACAAAAATTTCTCCTTGTGAGGAGAACTCATGATTTACTCTCTTAACAACTTTGCTATATATCATACAGCAGTGTTACCTATAGTCATCATGCTGCACATTACATCCCTTTGGAGTTTGCTTTAGTTCCCACATACAATATTTGTCTTTCTCTGTCTGATTTATTTCACGTAGCATAATACCTTCAAGGTCCATCCATGTTGTTGCAAATGGTAGGATTTCCTTGTTTTTATAGCTAATATTCCATTGTATATATACACCACAACTTCTTTCTATATTCATTTATTGATTGCTTTAGGTTGTTTGCATGTCTTGGCTATTGCAGATAATGATGCTATGAACATGACGATGCAGATATCTTTTCAAGTTTGTATTTTTGTTTCCTGTAGATATATTCCCGGATATGGAATTGCTGGATCGTATGACAATTGTATCTTTAGTTTTTTGAGGATGCTCAATACTGTTTTCCATAGTGGCTGTACTAATTTACAATCCCATTAACAGTGCACAAGGGTTCCCTTTCCTTCACATCCACACCAGCATTTGTTATCTGTCTTTTTTAAAAAATTTATTTTATTGAAATAGTTGATTTACAGTGTTGTATTAATTTCTGCTATACAGCAAAGTGATTCAATTATACATATATATATATACACATTCTATTTCATATTCTTTTCCCTGATGGTATATCACAGGATATTGATTATAGTTGCCTGAGCTATACAGTAGGACCTTGTTGTTTATCCAATATCTGTATAATAGTTTGCATCTACTAATCCTAACTTCCCTCCCCCACCACCCCCCCTTGGCAACTACAAGTCTGCTCTCTATGTCTGTGAGTTTTCTTTTCTTTTTTTTTTTTTTTTTTTTTTGATGAGTCATTCTAACAGTTGCAAGGTAATACCTCATTGTGGTTTTATTTTGCATTTCCAACATCATAGTGATATTGAACATCTTTTTATATACCTATTAATCTTTCATATATCTTCTTTGGAGAAATATCTATTTAGATCTTTTGCCAATTTTTAAATTGGGTTTTTTATTTTTAATTGTTTGATGATTGCTTTACAATATAGGTTTGATTTCTGTCATACACCAACATGAATTAACCATAGGTGTACATATGTCCACTCCCTCTTCAATCTCCCTGCCACCTCCTACCCATTTCCACCACTCCAAGTTATTACAGCTCCCCAGTTTGAGTTCCCAGAGTCTTACAGCAAATTCCTATCAGCTATCAATTTACATATATTAGTGTATATGTTTCCACCCTACTCTCTCCATTCATCTTACCCTATCCCTCTTCTCCCCCACCCTTGTCCATAAGTCTGTCCTTTATGTCTGCATCACCATTGCTACTCTGCAAAAAGTTCATCAATACTGTCCTTCTAAATTCCATATATATATATATATATATATATACACATTAATATATAATATTTGTTTTTCTCTTTCTGACTTGCTTCATTCTCTATAATAGGCTCTATAGTTACTACCTCATTCAGTTCAGTTCAGTTCAGTCGCTCAGTCATGTCCGACTCTTTGAGACCCCATGAATCGCAGCACGCCAGGCCTCCCTGTCCATCACCATCTCCCGGAGTTCACTCAAACTCACATCCATCAAGTCGGTGATGCCATCCAGCCATCTCATCCTCTGTCGTCCCCTTCTCCTCCTGCCCTCAATCCCTCCCAGCATCAGGGTCTTTTCAAATGAGTCAACTCTTTGCATGAGGTGGCCAAAGTATTGGAGTTTCAGCTTCAACATCAGTGCTTCCAATGAACACCCAGGACTGATCTCCTTTAGGATGGACTGGTTGGATCTCCTTGCAGTCTAAGGGACTCTCAAGAGTTCTCCAACACCACAGTTCAAAAGTATCAATTCTTTGGAACTCAGTTTTCTTCACAGTCCAACTCTCACATCATACATGACTACTGGAAAAACCATAGCCTTGACTAGACGGACCTTTGTTGGCAAGGTAATATCTCTGATTTTCAATATGCTGTCTAGGTTGGTCATAACTTTCCTTCCAAGGAGTAAGCATCTTTTAATTTCATGGCTGCAATCACCACCTGCAGTGATTTTGGAGCCCCAAAAAATAAAGTCTGACACTGTTTCCACTATTTCCCCATCTATTTCCCATGAAGTGATGGGACCAGATGCCATGATATTCGTTTTCTGAATGTTGAGCTTTAAACCAACTCGTTCACTCTCCTCTTTCACTTTCATCAAGAGGCTTTTTAGTTCTTCACTTTCTGCCATAAGGGTGGTGTCATCTGCATATCTGAGGTTATTGATATTTCTCCCGGCAATCTTGATTCCAGCTTGTGCTTCCTCCAGCCCAGCATTTCTCATGATGTACTCTGCATAGAAGTTAAATAAGCAGGGTAACAATATACAGCCTTGACATACTCCTTTTCCTACTTGGAACCAGTCTGTTGTTCCATGTCCAGTTCAGGTATGACCTAAATCAAATCCCTTATGATTATACACTGGAAGTGAGAAATAGATTTCAGGGACTAGATCTGTCAGACAGAGTGCCTGATGAACTATTGGCGGAGGTTCCTGACATTGTATAGGCGACAGGCATCAAGACCATCCCCATGGAAAAGAAATGCAAAAAAGCAAAATGGCTGTCTGGGGAGGCCTTACAAATAGCTGTGAAAAGAAGAGAAGTTAAAAGCAAAGGAGAAAAGGAGAGATAGAAGCATGTGAATGCAGAGTTCCAAAGAATAGCAAGGAGAGATAAGTAAGCCTTCCTCAGTGATCAGTGCAAAGAAATAGAGGAAAACAACAGAATGGGAAAGACTAGAGATCTCTTCAAGAAAATTAGAGATACCAAGGGAACATTTCATGCAAAGATGGGCTCGATAAAGGTCAGAAATGGTATGGACCTATTCAGAAGCAGAAGATATTAAGAAAAGGTGGCAAGAATACACAGAAGAACTGTACAAAAAAGATCTTCACAACCCAGATAATCACAATGGTGTGATCACTCTCCTAGAGCCAGACATCCTGGAATGTGAAGTCAAGTGGGCCCTAGATAGCATCACTACAAAGAAAGCTAGTGGAGGTGATGGAATTCCAGTTGAGCTATTTCAAATCCTGAAAGATGATGCTATGAAAGTGTTGCACTCAATATGTCAGCAAATTTGGCAAACTCAGCAAACTCCACAGGACTGGAAAAGGTCAGTTTTCATTCGAATCCCTATGAAAGGCAATGCCAAAGAATGCTCAAACTACCACACAATTGCACTCATCTCACACGCTAGTATAATAATGCTCAAAATTCTCCAAGCTAGGCTTCAGCAATACGTGAACTGTGAACTTCCAGATGTTCAAGCTGGTTTTAGAAAAGGCAGAGGAACCAGAGATGAAATTGCCAACATCCACTGGATCATCGAAAAAGCAAGAGAGTTCCAGAAGAACATCTATTTCTGCTTTATTGACTACACCAAAGCCTTTTGCTGTGTGGATCACAATCTACCTCATTCAGTTCAGTTCAGTTCAGTTCAGTCGCTCAGTCGTGTCGGACTCTTTGCACCCCCATGAATCGCAGCACGCCAGGCCTCCCTGTCCATCACCAACTCCCGGAGTTCTCTCAGACTCACGTCCATCGAGTCGGTGATGCCATCCAGATATCTCATCCTCTGTCGTCCCCTTCTCCCTCTGCCCCCAATCCCTCCCAGCATCAGGGTCTTTTCCAATGAGTCAACTCTTCGCATGAGGTGGCCAAAGTACGGAGTTTCAGCTTTAGCATCATTCCTTCCAAAGATCTACCTCATTAGAACTGACCAAATGCATTCCTTTTTATGACTGAATAGTATTCCATTGTATATATGTACCACAGCTTCTTTATCCATTCAGCTATCCATGGATGTCTAGGTTGCTTCTGTGTCTTAGCTATTGTAAATAGTGTTGCAGTGAGCATTGGGGTACGTGCATCTATCCATGGACATCTAGGTTGCTTCCATGTCTTAGCTATTATAAATAATGTCACAGTGACCATTGGGGTACATGTGTCTTTTTCAGTTTTGGTTTCTTCAGGGTATATGCCTAGAAGTGGGATTGCTGGGTCATATGGTGGTGTTATTCTTAGTTTTTTAAGGAATCTCCATGTCTTCCATAGTGGCTGTGTCAATTTACATTCCCACCAGCAGTGCAAGGCTTCCTTTTCTCCACACCCTCTCCACCATTTATTGTTTGTAGACATTTGATGATTGCTGTTCTGTCTAGCCTGAGATGATACTCATTGTAGTTTTGATTTACATTTCTCTGATAATCAGTGATATTGAACATCTCTTCATGTGTTTATTAGCCATCTGTATGTCTTCTTTGAAGAAATGTCTGTTTAGATCTTTTTCCCACTCTTTGATTGCATTGTTTGTTTTTCTGGTATTGAGTTGTATGAGCTGCTTGTATATTTTGGAAATTAATCCTTTGTCAGTTATTTCATTTGCTATTGTTTTCTCCCATTCTGAGAGTTGTCTTTTCACCTTGTTTATAGTTTCCTTTGCACTGTAAAAGCACTTAAGTTTAATTAGGTCCCACTTGTTTATGTTTGTTTTTATTTCCATTGTTCTAGGAGGTGGGTCGTAAAGGATCTTGCTGTGATTTATATCATGCAGTGTTCTGCCTATGTTTTCTTCTTAGAATTTTATAGTTTCTTGTCTTACATAAAGATCTTTAATCCACTTCAAGGTTTCTTTGTTTATGGTATTAGGAAGTGTTCTAATTCCATCTTTTGTCTGTAGTTGTCCAGTTCTTCCAGCACCACATATTGAAGACTATCTTTTTCCCATTGTATATTCTTTCCTCTTTTGTCAAAGATAAGGTGCCCATATGTGCATGGGTTTATCTCTGGACTTTGTATCCTGTTCCATTAGTCTATGCTTCTGTTTTTGTGCCAGTACTTGATGGTTTCTTTTGCTGTACAGAAGCTATTTAGTTTAATGTAGTCCTACTTGGTTTTGGTGGGTTTTTTAGTTTGTTTTGTTGCTTGTGCTTTATGTATTATATTCAAACAATCATTTACTAAGACCCATATGAAAGAGCTTTATTCCTGTTTTCTTCTAGGAGTTTCATGGTTTCATGTCATACATTAAAGTCTCTAACCCATTTTGAGTTTATTTTTGTGACTGGTATAAGGTACGGCTCCAGTTTCATTCTTTTACACATGAATATCCAATTATCCCAACACCATCTATTGAAGACTATCTTTTCCCCATTGAGTCTTCTTGGCTCCCTTGTTAAATAATAGTTGGTCGTATGTACTTGGGTTTATTTGTAGACTCCATTCTGTTCCATCTGTCTATTTTTCTATTTTTATGCCAGTACCATACTGTTTTGATGACCATTGGTGTATAGTTTAGCTTGCAATCAGAAAGTGTGATGCCTCTACTTTGTTTTTTCTTTCTCATGAGTTCTTTGGCTGTTTGGTGTCTTATTTGGCTCCATATAAATTTTAGGAGTTTTTTTTTTTTAATTTCTGTAAAAAATGCCATTGTTATCTTGATAGGGATTGCATTGAATCTATAGATGACTTTTAGTAGTATCGCTATTTCAGCCATAGTAGTTATTCCAATCCATCTACACAGGATACCTTTCCATTTATTTGTGTCTTCTTTTATTTCTTTCATCATTGTCCTATGGTTTTCAGAATTGAGGTCTTTCACCTCCTTTGTTAAATTTAATTCCTGTTTTTATTGTCTTTCTCTGAGTCAATTTTCCATAGGTGTTGTATCTCCAAGGTCAGCTTTCTGTGTTCCTTTGGAAGAGATTGAAGTCATTCTATTCTGGGTGTTACTTTTTTTTTTAAGTCCCTCTTAACTCAGATAAATGTACAATTTTAATATGTACTTACAAAAAAGACTTATTGAATTTACAATCTCATAGGGTATTACTTCGGAGAAGGCAGTGGCCCCCTACTCCAGTACTCTTGCCTGGAAAATCCCATGGACGGAGGAGCCTGGAAAGCTGTGGTCCATGGGGTCGCTGATGGTCGGACATGACTGAGCGACTTCAGTTTCATTTTTCACTTTCATGCATTGGAGAAGGAAATGGCAACCCACTCCAGGGTTCTTGCCTGGAGAATCCCAGGGACGGGGGAGCCTGGTGGGCTGCCATCTATGGGGTTGCACAGAGTCGGACACGACTGAAGCGACTTAGCAACAGCAGCCACAGGGTATTCCTTCACTTTTGTCTATTCATATTCTTCCAGGACCAAGTAGAATGCTGTGTAGGCATGCTACTTACATTTATGCATCTAGTCATTTGAATTCTCTAAACCAGACTACTTAGATTTGAAGACAAAAGGGTCTTCTGAGGTCATCTAATCTAGCCCCCTGTAAATGTTTTAACTTGTATTCATTAATAAAAGAGGGGCTGTTTGAGCTCACATCTTTGCTCTTTTACTATATCCTTTGAATTTTTCCCATTAAGAAATGTTTATTAAATGCTTACATGATGAACCTAGTCTAAATTTGCTTCAGAAGACATGGTTCTTGTAGTTTTGTAGCCTACATGCTAAAACCAATTGTACCGATATATAGCATATTGACTTTTACAGTTTCTCTTCTAAACTTTCTTTCCACTCCCTCACCACCACCACTACCACCACCCACCCACCCCACAGCATACATTTTGAGGTGATAAAAACAAATATCCTAGACATTTATTTTTCAGGTACTTCCCTGGCAATCCAGTGGTTAAGACTTCATGCTTCCAATGCAGGGGGTGCAGGTTTGATCCCTAATTTGGGAAATAAGACCCCACATGCTGTAAAGCATGGCAAAAAAAATGATTTTTCTGCTTTGAAGCAGTACTGCCAGAAGAGGCTTCCTTTTGCAAGTTACCCTTGTCAGGGATGGGCTTCCCTTGTGGCTTAGTTGGTAAAGAATCCACCTGCAATGCAGGAGACCTGTGTTCAATCCCTGGGTTGGGAAGATTCTCTGGAGAAGGGAAAGGCTACCCACTCCACTATTCTGGCCTACAGAATTCCATGGACTGTATAGTCCATGGGGTCGCAAAGAGTCGGACTTGACTGAGTGACTTTCACTTTCACTTGTCAGGGATAATCGAAGTTTAAATGAAAGGACCAGCCAGCTGATTGACAAGGGATCACTAGGTAGGATGGTTGGGGAAAAGTAGACTTAAGCAACTAAGTATAGTATTCAGCTGTCCATTATGTTTTCCTGCCTTTATCCTCTCTTCCAAAGACTAGGAATATAAGACCTTATACTTAAACTTTTATACTTATACTATCAACAACCTTTTTTTGAGAAACTGAACCAAGTGCTAATTCAACTGTCTGGTCCCTCCTCTGAAATTAAAAAAATAAACAGCATAATATCCAGAAACTGCCCAATGAAGCTCACAACTTTTTCTACTAGTCATTTCTTGTGCCACTTCACTGAGCTTGAGGTCAGTTTTCTTTGGTCTGTGACTTTATGATTGTAACTCTGGACTATTTTCTTCTTGACATTCCTTTTCAATAGCTAGCACTCAGTCTTGACAGTTGAAGAGACTGCTACCATGTGGAGAATTTCAGAATATGTACTATGGTAGTTGGAAAAGTATATGTACAACATCATAATGTTAGAACCTATTGTTGCCTTGATCAGTTTTACTGAGTCTACCCCTTTCTGCTAATGTTCACCTGTCTTAACCCTTCCCAGCTCAAGTGTTTTTTTCCCCTCTTGACTTCACCAGATGGGTAAACTATATCCGTCTGTCTAAGTCACTGCTATAAATCTGTATATCTCATATGCCTAATGTAATACATGGCACACAGAACACTCAATAAATATTTACTGACTAAACTAAGAGTTTCTTGTATTTACTTCTACCACCAGCCTAGATAGAGTCTTCTGACTGACCCCTGCCTAGTTATTGATGAAACAAGGTCGTTTATGACTCTCTGTTTACCTTGAGTATAGACTACACCCCAGCAACCCTCAATTACCTTCCTAGTTCTAATGGCAATATTTCTCTGATCACCTACTCCTGAAACTCTTCAAGTGCCCTCTTCTCACAACAAATTTCTCTCTTAACTAACCATCATCTTTCCTTTTGACTCATCCTTTCCTTTTTTATATTATGTAGTGTTTTGGAGATTGCCTGGGCTCAAAACATTTCATGCAGTGTGCCATCCTCCATCAGTCTCCTGCTTCATCTCCTACAGAGCACAAATGTACATTTACGCTCTTATTTGTATAATAAGGGCCTACTCCTTTCTACCCTGAAGAAGGGCTACCCCAAGTCACAAACAGTGAGGAGGATCTTTTGAGTACAAGGACACAAAGAAGCTGGATAATTCTGTTCTTTTAAGGCGATTTTTAAAATAATCACATTGAGGTGATAGTGCAAAAGTACTTTCGTGAAGTTAAACTTGCAAGGGTCTGCCTTCCTCTTCTCTGGATATCATACTGACACATCTGCCATTCGAATTGGATTTTGCGAGTCTTTAAAAAGTGGGAGTTGCTGCTGCTGCTAAGTTGCTTCAGTCGTGTCCAACTCTGTGTGACCCCATAGACGGCAGCCCACCAGGCTCCCCCGTCCCTGGGATTCTCCAGGCAAGAACACTGGAGTGGGCTGCCATTTCCTTCTCCAATGCAGGAGAGTGAAAAGTGCAAGTGAAGTCACTCAGTCGTGTCCAACTCTTAGCAACCCCATGGACTGCAGCCTACCAGGCTCCTCCATCCATGGAATTTTCCAGGCAAGAGTACTGGAGTGGGGTGCCATTGCCTTCTCCGAAAAAGTGGGAGTGGTGACATGGAATGCTGTGGCTTTCATAATGTCTTTCTATTGTTCCCTCCTGAGAGCCAGGATGATGGGATGATATCACAGTGGTTCTGTCTGTATTCCCAATCATCATTGCAAATTGACAGTGGTACTCTAAAGTCAGGCTTATTGGCAAAAGAAAAAAATTCCACAGATTGTTAGACTTTGAGTTCTACAGCATTATGTAGAAGAAAAAGGAAATACTTTTAGCTAAAGATTATGTCTTGTCACCTTTGTATTGCAACACATAGCTGGGAACATAGAAGTTCTTCAGTAAGTATATGACAAAGTTAAAATTGTTGCCTTGATAACAATTTTATTTCTCAGGTTGTAGAATAATTTAAGCAAGAAATTGCTACTGTTATCCTAATTCTAAACAGGAAGAAAGAGATTGGTAACATAGTGGTGATAGGAATCTTGGAATTTCTCATCTTAGAGTTTGTAGTAATAAAGGAAAGAAATTTTGTTTATGGCCCCACATCTATTATAGACTTTAGAAAAGTATATTTCAAAAATCAGGGGAATGAAAGATAAATATGTCCCTATTGTCGTGACATACTACATTGTTTAAATGATTAGAGATTCTCAAAATCAAGAACTCCTAATTTCTAGTCAATAAAGAAGAGATAGGAATGATTAAAACAGTCACAATCAAGCTTTATCATGCCCCATTGCAACAAAAGGGACACACACCAGAAGGGACATGACATATACCTAGTAATAGTGCTCAGTCCAGAAGCTGCAAAAACACACATCATAATTTGTAGAGAAGAATGTGTAGAGCCATCCCTCAGGATCCACAGAGGATTGATTCTAAGACACCCTCAAATAGCAAAATCCATGGTACTTAAATCTCTTATATAAAATGGCTTGATATTTCTATATAATCTATGCACATCCTCCTATATACTTCAAATCATCTCTAGATTACATATTATACCTAATACAATGTAAATGCCATGTAGTTGTCAGCAGATGGAAAATTTATGTTCTGTTTTTATGAACTCTCTGGAATTTTTTTTTAATATATTTTTTATCCTTGGTTGGTTAAATCTGTGGATGTGGAACCTGTGGATACAGAAAGCAGCCTGTAGTTTGAAACTCCACTCAAAAGGGCATTCCCCCTTCCATAGCTCCTAAACAGCACCTGTGTGACTACACAGAAAGTTCTTTCTTGAAAATCCTTATATAATTTTTAAAGGTTACTTTCCATTCCCAGTTATTACAAAATATTGCCTATATTCCCCGTGTTCTACAATACAATATTGTACAACTGTTGGTGGGGATGTAGAAGGATGTACAAGGATGTCCCCCTTGTACACTGTTGGGGGAATGTAAATTGGTACAGTTACTGTGGAAAACAGTATGAAGGAAGTTCTTTGATAAGCTCAGGTGTGACGTGATAATTGGAAGAGCATAGATCCAAGTATAAATTAACAGAGAAAAACAATTTTAAGAAAAGTGTCAGAAAGGAAGGACCAATAAATGTGTGCATATATTTAGTTCTGTTCAGAACAAGAGCAAGAAAGGGGTAGGCCTGCTTGGCATTCTATGAAAAGTGACAGCTGACAGAAATATTCACCCAGATTTCTCTGTTAATGGGAAAGATGTTCAAACAGAAAAAGGGTAGATGAAAGATGGTTAAGAAGGAATTTGAATCTCAAAGTAAATAAGAAATTAAAAGACATTTATCTATTCCCTTTGAGTATTTTAGGTCTCCAGCCCCAGAAAAACTGGATCTAAAGGCAGTGAATAAAGCTGCAAAAGTAACAACAAAACTATTATTACCATCTTTTGAGGCATCATAGAGGGCACATTCCATAAGACTAAAGATGGATAAAAATAAATGCTCTGATTTTCTCAAAAGGGGGTTTGAGGTAGTGGGACGGATTTGTTGAAACTATGCATCTGGAAATTTAACAATTATTCCCAGCATAATTCTAAAGTTGATTTTTAATCAGATAGTTTATTAAACTCTGAAGCTTATCAGACATCCATTAAAGAAATATTGGTCATCAAGATCTTCAAGTTGATTCACTAAGAAAATAATATTTATGTGGCCTTTAGCTCGGTCGGTAAAGAATCTGCCTGCAGTGCAGGAGACCCGGGTTCGATCCCTGGGTTGGGAAGATCCCTTGGAGAAGGAAATGGAGACCCACTCCAGTATCCTTGCCTGGAAAATCTCATGGACAGAGGAGCCTGGTGGGCTGCAGTCCATAGGGTCACAAAGAGTCCGGCATGACTGAGCTACTTCTTGATAGGATTACAAAATTAGACTTTAAAGGAAAGACAGTAGCTAATACATGCATAACAAAATCAAGACTCAGAGGATTAAGAAAGGCTTGAATTATAGCCAACAAAATTAAAGTCACAGTTGCCATGCACAGTTCACCCTTGAACAGTGCAGAGATTAAGGATGCCGACCCTTCCTGGAGCCAAAGATCTGCATATAACTTTACAGTTGGCCCTTTTTATCTGAAGTTCCACACGTGTAGATTCAACCAACCATGGGTGGTGGAGTACAATAGTATGCATTTATTAAAAAAAATTCCCATGTACAAGTGGACCTGTGCAGTTCAAACCTATGTTGCTCAAGGGTCAACTGTATTCTTCATTAGCTAGTCTGGTGTTAACCAAGGCTGGGTACCATACTTCCAGAATCATTGGAAAACATTGCATCTGGAGGATGATTTACTTAGAGAGTGGCAAACACGTCCAATGAAGAATGTTTCTTTTTTCAGGCTAGAGAATAAGAGATTTTTGTAGGATATTGTGAAAGTGAAGTCGCTCAGTCATGTCCGACTCTTTGGGACCCCATGGCCTGTAGCCTACCAGGCTTCTCGGTCCATGGAATTTTCCAGGCAAGAATACTGGAGTGGGTTACCATTTCCTTCTCCAGGAGATCTTCCCAACTCAGGGATTGAACCCGGGTCTCCTGCATTGTAGGCAGACGCTTTACCATCTGAGCCACCAGGGAAGTGATAGTGGTCTTTAAATATTTGAAAAACTGTCATATGTAGGAGAAATCAGAACAATGAGGGAAGAAATGACATCTAATGGACGAAGTATAGGAAGGAATATTTTAGCTTAAGACAAACTTTCTAACAGTTTTAGCTGTTTAACATTGCAGTGGTCTGTATAGTAAGGTAGTGAGCTCCTTCTGTATCAATAGAGTAATTGAAGCAGAAACTAGATGGTTGTCTTTTGGACTATTAAGATTGTTCTGTCATTAGAAGAAAATTTAGACAAGATGAGTTCTAGAGTCCTTTCTAACTCTGAGGTCCTATGATAGTACCTGTATTAATACTTTTCTTTGTAAACAACTGCTTCTATCATAATTTATAAGGAGAAACTCAGTAATCCCAAAATCCATGTTACAGATCACAATAAAACATTTTTCCCTGAATATTTTCCCTCTTCTCAAATCTTTCCTCCCTATATACCCATTTAAAGATATACTAAACTAATAACACACTCTTAGTGGTAATGATCAGAACCCTGCATATTTGTACAACAGATTGTGCCATCAGAACAAATAATAAATGTGCTTACTCTTTTCTTTAGTATGTATGTGTTTGAGAAAAAAAAATGCTCACAGCTACATTTTTTTTAATTGGAAGATAATTGCTTTACAACGTTTTGGTGGTCTCTGCCATACATTCAACATGAATCAGTCATAATCGTGTGTGTATATATATATGTATATATATATATATATCCCCTCTCTCTTGAGCCTCCCCTCCCAACTCCCATTCCATCCAGAGCACCAGGCTGGGCTCCCTGTGTTATACAGCAGCTTCTCGCTAGTTATTTATTTTACACATGATACTGTATATATGTCAGTTGTACTTTATCAACTTATCAACCCTCTCCTTCCCCCACTGTGTCCACCAGACCATTCTCTATGTCTGTGTTTCCATTTCTTCTCTGTAAATAGGTTCATCTGTACTATTCATTAGATTCCATATGTATGTGTCAATATATGATGTTTATTTTTCTCTCTTGGACTTACTTCACTCTGTATAACAGGCTCATCCACCTCACTACAACTGACTCAGATTTGTTCCTTTTTATGACTGAATAGTATTCCATTCTATATAAATAAACTTATTTACCCATTCATCTGTCAATGGACATCTAGGTTGCTTCATGTCCTGTCTATTGTAAATAGTGCTGCAATGAATATTGGGGTGCATATGTCTTTTAGAATTCACAACTAATTTTTAAAGGAATAAGTTCATAATTATTTTGTAGAAGTATCTCCACCATTGACACAGTGAAGTATTTTGTTTTAGAGATGTATCAAGCACTGTTTTGTAATTTAGAATATTACCTTAAAAGATTAAGGCTATAGTACAAGCCTTATAGAATCCCCTATTAAGGTACTATGGATTTACCTCTTATCTGTAAATGTGTATAACTTCTCTTAAACCTTTTTAAAACACATTTCTATTGTCAATGTAAATCATTTTTAGTATAGTAATGATAAATTCACAAGGGTAAAGTTGGATGTATCTTCTTTGGCACAAATGTTTAGTTATTGATGCATATCTCTCATAGATACTTCAACAGTATTGAGCTATCTGCTAAGTATTGCCTATGTGAGAGGCAGTTACATACCCACTATCTTGGTTCCTTTTTGAAAGTGCTTATGAAGTAGATGGGGCTTCCTAAGTGGAACTAATGCAGGAGACATGAGAGACACAGGTTCAATCCTGGGTTGGGAAGATCCCCTGGAGGGGGGTGTGGCAACCCACTCCAGTAGTCTTGCCTGGAGAATCCCATGGACAGAGGAGGCTGGGTACAGTCCATGAGATTGCAAAGTGTCAGACACAACTGATGTGACTTAGTACACACACACAGAGACCATTTGGTATCTCACAGGTCTCTGAGGCTCTGCTTCATCTCATGGGTCTTTGAAGCTCTGCTTATTTTTTTCCATTCTTTTTTCTCTATAGTGTTAAGATTGGACAATTTCTATGAGTCTATCCATCAAATTCACTATTTGTCATTTCATGGACTGCTGCTGTTAAAGGAACAGAGTAAATTTTTCCTTTTCAGGTATTGGATTTTTCTGTTTTGAAATTTTCATTTGATTATTTTTTATATAAGTTACTGTTTCTTTGTTGAGATTTTCTATCTTTTCATTTATGACAAATATATTTTCCTTTATATCCCAGAGCATAGTTAAGATAGCTGCTTTAAAAATTTCAGAATTGCTCTCTGTTGATTTTTTTTTTTCCTCTTGAGTATGAATCACATTTTCTAGTTTTTTTTTTTTTTTAAATAGGTTAAATAATTTTGGAATTTATCCTGGATATTAGAGAAGAATATATTATACAGGCTTTGTTATATTCCTTTAAAGAGTATTTTTTTGAAGTAAGCATTTAATTTGGCTGAATTCACACTGTAAAGTCTACCTCCTCTGCAATGGGATATAGCTCAAATCAAAAAGTTCCTTACTTTTAGGTTTAGCTGGGCTGCTTGTAGTCTACTCTGTATGTATACAATTCAGGGGTCTGCAAGAGATTCAGACAGAATTTACAGGCAGAATTTGGGATACCCCTCTGTCTCTCTCCTTTGCAGGATTTCCTCTCATTTCCCAATGGCTGTGATTGCCGTTGAACTTGGTCCTCTAGTTCTTCAAGGAAGTGAGACCACAGATTAACATATGAGATGTAGCTACCCCATGAGGTGCTAAAAACCATTTTTCACCATGTGAAACTCACTCCATTTCTCTTTTCTTAAAATATCAGTTCTGCTGACTACTATCATCTACCTGCTTTTGTTTTACTCCCCAGGTCCTTCAGGTAATTTTGTTTTTCTGTTTTACCCAGAGTTTATACTTGTTATCTGCAGAATGATTGGTTTGACAGGAGCTTACTTGGTTATTACCAGAAGTGGAACCACCCTGCAGTGCATCTACTCAGACATTAGAAGAGGAGACTGAGATTCGGAAAGGATAATTGACCTTCCCAACATTACCTGGCTAGAAAGTAATAGAGCTACAGATTAAATACAGATTTTTTTGATCCAAATCCAGAACATCTTTATATGTTACTTTTTAACATCAGTAATACTGTTCTGGGCTTCCCTGGTGGCTCAAGTGGTAAAGAATATGCCTACCAATGCAAGAGACCCAGGTTCGATCCCTGAGTTGGGAAGATTCCCTAGAGAATGAAATGGCAATCCTGCTCCAATATTCTTCCCTGGAAAATCCCATGGACAGAGGAGCCTGGTGGGCTACAGTCCATGGCATCACAATGAGTTGGACGTAGTGACTGTCTGTCTAAATACTGTTCCTCCCAGACGGGTGAATCCTATCTTGTCTCTTCTCATATAATACCTAATATTCCCATCACCATCATTAGTTTTTTCCTGTAGTTATCCATTAAACATTTTCCAACTTCCTACTAATCTCCTTTAGGTTCCTGCCATATTCCCCCTGTAGGTTTCATTGCATTAGAGAAAGAAAGTTACTTTTGCCTTTCTTTCTAGTGTCCTTTCTAAATGGTGTCCTAGCAATGTCTTCATGGAATAGTTTACAGGGTTCTTAAATATCATTTCTGTGTTAAAAGTAGAAGCTCAGAGACTGTCATCTTACATGATTTAAGTTATTCTTCCTCCTAGATATGTTACCCTACTCACTCTAATAGGAAATTTTACCTCTTCAACTCTCTCATGAGTCTTATTAGATCTTTATTGTTGTAATATTTCCTTGTTGTTAATGCATCTTATATGGAGAGAACTTGTGTCATCTAACAGTCTTAAACCCACAGGCTTTCAGATCACTAGCAAAATGTTAAAATAGACTGCGTGGTATAATGAATTACAAAAGTATTACAGCAGATGTACATACATGTAAAAACCATGTTCTGGGTGCTTACTCTGCACTTGTTACTTTGCTAAGTGCTGGAGATATGATAATGAGCAAAACCAACATAGTCTTTGCCCTCCTAGGGCTTTTAAAGTCTAGTAGAGGAGACAGACACCTAAATAAGCAGTAATCAAAAGAAAATTAAACGTGGATGTGATGGGTGCTATGGGAGCTCATAATAGTGGCACCTTAACTGTCTGGTATGGGAGAGGGTAGATAAAGTGAATATTCTGATCTGTTTTAACCAGTGTTGCTTCCTTGTCATATATCCTCTTTTGGCCTGTTTTCTTGTGAGTAAAATGAAGTTCATGCACAAGGTATTAACAGTTTTCAACATCTTTTCTAATTATTTAATTCTTCTGTCTCAAGTGATGCATGATCGACTTTGAAGGCAGACACAACTGAGTTTGATAATCTTTCTGAGCCCCAAGTTCCACATCTACAAAATGGG
This sequence comes from Bubalus kerabau, assembly GCF_029407905.1. Lineage (NCBI taxonomy): Eukaryota > Metazoa > Chordata > Mammalia > Artiodactyla > Bovidae > Bubalus > Bubalus kerabau. The sequence goes on along the minus strand of NC_073647.1, from coordinate 95,509,124 downwards.
AATAATAACTACTTCAGAGTGCTAAAGTGAGAATTAAATGAGATCAGACATACAAGGCTGGGATTACAGAAAGGTTATAGGATAAACATGTAGCATTTTCCTTCTGTGACTGTTTTAATTAATAGTAAACAGTTTAAAGCATCATTTTTATGGTAAAATATTTATTATGAAGTAGAATGCAATGTTTATGTGAATTTATAAGATAAACCAAAAGAATCATAGGCATTAGTAATATTAATCTCTTCTGTTCTTAAGGCTACTTGCTTAGAAAAATTTTAAGAAGCACTTTGCAGAAATACCTAGAATGGTGCCTAGTGCATGATAGGAACGCAATAAATCATGTTTGTCGGTGTCAATCAGTGCTCATTATTTACATTTTTTGCAGTCCCCTTTGTTTACTATCCTTAAAATTGTCTTCCCCCAACTTCTATATGAATTCATTTTTATTTTTAAGCAATCTTTAGTATGTAATCTTAAAAAAAGTATTGAAAACCCAAATAAATGGCATCCAGTGGTTTCCCAGTTGCCACTGTTGTGGAATCCGGAGTTGCAAAACAAACCTCGGAAGACACTCCAGACAATGGAGTACAGTTTATTATGCCAGCGGGTCCGAGGGGAATTAGTTCCCAACAAGGACCCTGATGTTTCTGAGAGGCCCCGTTTTATTCCCCCCACTACATGACTGGTTTCATGTTAGCAACCTCTTTGTTGTATATGATTGAGTTTTACAACAAGTAGGTGCTAGAATAACAAACAATTAAGGTTAAAGGCGGGGATCATGGGGAGGGCAGATACAATGATTTTATATCTAGCGAGGATATCTCCATGGTTAATCTAACAGGGGCAGCCTGACTTCAACTACCGTCTGCATTTGTCATCTGTAGGGAGGGAAGTCTCCAGGAGACTTAGTTTTCACTAACAACAGTTTCCTTACTCTGGGGTTCAGGCCAGTTCACATCCAGTCTTTAAGATAGATGACAGGCTTCAAGATGGAGTCTCTCCTGCTTTCCTCACACTGGCCCCAACAACACATCCTTATTTATCTCCTCAAAAAACTCTTGTAAATGAATCAAGATATGATTTCTACTTACAAAAATGTTGTTGCCTTTTCCTCACTGGGCTATATTTCCATTTGTATATTTGATGTCATATAGATTAAAGTGTTTGAACTCAAAACTACAAGAATATTTCAGAATAACAGTAAGCTTATAAAGCCCAGTTCCTAGTGCTTGTGCTAATAGGCAAAGGTATCACAGATAAATATAATCCACAGATAATCCTTAAACCTTTCTTTAGCTATTGTTTGAGCACATTTTCTGATCAGAAACTACATGCCAGAGGAGGAAAATTGACTAATTTCACCTTTCATTTTCTCCATCAAGTTATCCCGGATTAACTCTATTTTATGCTAATGATTCCTTTACTCCAAATTCCCCTGCCACTTAAGTTTTCTGTTTTTTATAATAGCGTTTTTTAATGCAATATGTTTTAAGTCCTTGTCAGGTTTTTATATGCTTTATGTTTTACTACCCTCAAAACCCTCCTATGCAAATATGAAATGTACTTTGAGGTTCTCTTCTCATATATGTTCTTTTCTGTAACCTCTGGTACAATTTTTGCACAATGTAGATGCTTAGTTAACTAACCATATACCTTTTTGTGGGTGTAAGTACATTAAAAAAGGCAAAGAAATGTCAGCAGAAAGGAAATGGAAGGGAATTAACGATGATAAGTATTCATGGGGATGAATTATCCCCAAACTGACGTATTTCCTGAAATTAAGAGTAGACTAACCCATCACTTCTCCTAAAGGGAGCTGAATACCTATTGAAAGTGAAAGGGAAGTTGAACTCTTTGTAAAGAAATCATTATTCTGAAATAGTCTGCCTTTACCATGAAGTGACAGTTCTCTAAAAATGTATTACCTTTTTCCTACAAAAAGAACCTTCATTCCTTTAGCAGTCAAGTGAGTTAATTTCCTTTCAGTTTTTTCAAAACCATTTCTAAACTTCATCTTAGTTTCTCCAATGAAGGCAGTCAACTTTGGTGGTGTCTGTATACATAGACTGGCTTGAAAGAAAATATCTGGAAGAATTAAACATAAAGTTCTTTTGAAAACAACTGGTTGGATTGAATCTCAATAGATTCATTTTTGACATACTTGAAGTGTTTGTGACTGGTTAACAGCAGGACGATAATAGATTTTGAAATCTAACAGAAGTTGAACTTGAGAAATGGCCAGTGATGAAAACCCATAGCTGAAGGATAATTAACCATTTTGAGTACTATAAAATAGGCAGAAAAGCCACTGTTGATTTATTACATTTTCTGTCCCTATTACAAAAGACCCTTGGGTGCATTTGCAAATACATAGACACCAAACATAACTAGGATCACACCTGGACTATTCAGCTTCTCAGAACTCATTAACTGAAAAGATATAGATTAATTGGAGAGAGTTCAGAGAAGAGTAACAAAAAATGATTAAGGGGCCAGAGGGATTGATTTATGAGCACAGATTAAAAGAATTTTGTCTATTCAATTTAGGTGAGTGATGACTAAAGGGGAGGGGTGGGGACACACTGTCTGAAGGGTGTAAGCCCAAGGAGGGAGCAGAACAATTTACTCTGCAACATGAGAATATAACTAGGGCTAATCAGCTGTAATTACCCAAAGGAAAAACAGAATAAATATGTCCGGGAAACTCAGAACCATAAGACCGCCGACTTGTTTCTCAAGGAGATATAGACATAACCCTAGTCTCGTGCAGATTAACAAGTACATGTGATGTGAAATAATCGTCTGCCGCCAATGAGCTCTTGCCTCCCCCTGCTCTCTCTAGTGGCCTTGACTTTTATCTTATATTATGGCTACTTCAAGTCCAGTCTAGTACATGGGTCTACACAATTTTGTCATTATTGGTACTGGTGTTTCTTTCAAAGTTCTAATAGTGGCCGAAGATGAGCCCTTCATTTTGGACACACTATGAATTCGCTTTTAAAGATCAAATATGCAGGTGAGAAAATCTTGGATTCTGCTTGGGATTGTAAAAAAATCAGAAGTCAGTTTTTACATTTGGCATATCCAATAACGAAGTTTCAAATTGTATTTCATGTCTAAAAAAATTCAATTTTAGCATTATCTGAAAGAAAAAAAAGATATTAAAAATAAATCTTTGTAGGCCTCATGATTTGTGTAACCTTTGGAATGTGGTTCTTCAGAAAACCAATTAGTCTGTGGGTAACTGCAGGCTAAGTTATTTGGCTAATTCCTATTGTGCTATCATGACATTCCAGAGCACTGCTATTTAACCCTGCCAGATAGATTTTGCATGTCACTGCAGTGAAAGCAGCCTTTTTTGTATGCATACTTTTCTCCTTTTCCTTTGTGCTGGGAATCTTCATAGAGTGATCCCACTCTGGAAATATCTTTTTCTTTTCCTTCACCACTGCTTTGACAAGTTTTTCTGGTTTTATTTTAAGTTATATATTTATCCAGTTTTTCCTAGGCAAATAAGATCTTAATGCAATATTTAAAATATAAAGTTTTTAAAATAAACTTTTGACTTTAAAATAGCTTTTGATTTACAGAAAGGCTCAAGGATAGTAGAGTTCCTATACACTCTATGCCAGTAGCCCCTATTACATTAGAGTGGTACATTTGCCACGTCAAAGGAACTAATATTGATATATTATTATTAACTGAAACTCATAGTTTATTCACATTTCCTTAGTTTCTATCTAATGTCCCTTTTCTCTTACAAGGTCCCATACAGGATGTCCACTGTGAGTCTTCTCTTGACAATGGCAATTTCTCAGACTTTCCTTGTTTTCAATGACCTTAACAGTTTTGAGGGGTACTGGCCAGCTATTTTGTAGAATCTCCCTCAGTTGGAATTTGTATAATGTTTTTCTCATTAGATTGGGGTTATAAGTTTTGAGGGAAGAAGACCACAGAGATAAAATGCCATTCTTAACTCATCATTTGAAAGGTAGATACTGTTATTTTTACTTACCACTGTTGATGTTAATCTTGATCACCTAGCTCAGCTAGTGTTCATTGGGTTTCTCCAGTGTAAAATTATTAATTTCCCCCTTGTCATGCTGTACACTTTGAAAGTTATGGTGTGCAGTGCAGTTTAAGGAGTGGAGAGTTATGCTCCACCTTCTTGAGGGTGAAATAGCTACAGAAATTGTTTGGGATTCTTCTATATCATCGATTTGTCACCTGGCTATTTGTGTGCTTAATTGTTTGTTTATAAATATAGACAAAAGGACATAGGCAAAACACTCTCTGACATACATCACAGCAGGATCCTCTATGACCCACCTCCCAGAATATTGGAAATAAAAGCAAAAATAAACAAATGGGACCTAATTAACCTTAAAAGCTTCTGCACATCAAAGGAAACTATTAGCAAGGTGAAAAGACAGCCTTCAGAATGGGAGAAGATAATAGCAAATGAAGCAACTGACAAACAACTAATCTCGAGAATATACAAGCAACTCCTACAGCTCAACTCCAGAAAAATAAATGACCCAATCAAAAAATGGGCCAAAGAACTAAATAGACATTTCTCTCCAAAGAAGACATACAGATGGCTAACAAACACATGAAAAGATGCTCAACATCACTCATTATCAGAGAAATGCAAATCAAAACCACTATGAGGTACCATTTCACACCAGTCAGAATGGCTGCAATCCAAAAGTCTACAAGTAATAAATGCTGGAGAGGGTGTGGAGAAAAAGGAACCCTCTTACACTGTTGGTGGGAATGCAAACTAGTACAGCCACTATGGAGAACAGTGTGGAGATTCCTTAAAAAACTGGAAATAGAACTGCCTTATGACCCAGCAATCCCACTGCTGGGCATACACACTGAGGAAACCAGAAGGGAAAGAGACACGTGTACCCCAATGTTCATCGCAGCACTGTTTATAATAGCCAGGACATGGAAGCAACCTAGATGTCCATCAGCAGATGAATGGATAAGAAAGCAGTGGTACATATACACAATGGAGTATTACTCAGCCATTAAAAAGAATACATTTGAATCAGTTCTAATGAGGTGGATGAAACTGGAGCCTATTATACAGAGTGAAGTAAGCCAGAAAGAAAAACACCAATACAGTATACTAATGCATATATATGGAATTTAGGAAGATGGTAACAATAACCCTGTGTACGAGACAGCAAAAGAGACACTGATGTATAGAACAGTCTTATGGACTCTGTGGGAGAGGGAGAGGGTGGGAAGATTTGGGAGAATGGCATTGAAACATTACATATCATGTATGAAACGAGTTGCCAGTCCAGGTTCGATGCACGATGCTGAATGCTTGGGGCTGGTGCACTGGGACGACCCAGAGGGATGGAATGGGGAGGGAGGAGGGAGGAGGGTTCAGGATGGGGAACACATGTATACCTGTGGTGGATTCATTTTGATATTTGGCAAAACTAATACAATTATGTAAAGTTTAAAAATAAAATTAAATTAAAAATAAATAAATAAATATATACAAAAGGATATGTGTTTAATACTTTCAATTATAATCTAATAGTACTTTATTTTAGTGCTCTAATTGTTCAAGCTTTGGCTATTGGGAGCTCTTTCATTTGGCCCCTGTGTCATCTGACATACCACCATCCATGTAGACTTTTACTAAATACTTCTTTATGGCACTACAACATGCTATCGGCTAACAGTCCTATCATGAACCAATTCTCCAAGGATCCCTGGTTCTTCTTACTGGAAAATATTATTAAAAACCTTGACCTGAGTGCTTGATCCTACTGAGGCATCATTACTTCTAAGGCTTCTCAGCTGACAGAGGGAAAAAACATGTATATATCCTAGCCAATATTTACATGCATATCTATATATATTCTTATATGTAACCATTTTTTTCTATATGAAGCTAAACAGGAGTTCATACTGATGTCTCCAACTCTAATCCATTACCATATGGATCATTCTAGCCTTCTCTCCTGCTTGCCTATAGCCTCCCACTCCTACCCACCATCCACTTCATCATCCAAATTTAAAACCTAACAATGTTTTCTGAATTGTTAATTCACACCTCCACAGGGGTGACTTTATCAAATAGAATACATACTTATCTATAGTATATTTTGTCTTTAGGCTGACAAACTCTACTGATTTCCGAAGTAACTTAGGTCAGCTCTTTTTCTCCCCACCCACTTCGGTGAGGTTATTTCATACATATGTAATATAATTAGTATTTCTGTTACATTCTGCATCCCATCCTGCCATCAATTTCTTGATGACTTCTTAAATGACTTTTTAAACTTTGCATACATAATATTCACTCTTTGTGATATAAGGTTCTATGGGTTTTGAAAAATGCATAGTTTTATGTATCTACCATTGCAATGTCATAAAAATTAGTCTCACCACCCTTTTAAAAAGGCTCCATGTACTCAGCCTTGCCTCCTCCTCAAACCTCTGGCAACCACCAATCATCTGTTTACCTACCATTTCTATAGTTTTGTCTTGCAGTATGTTGCCTTTCCAACTGGTTTCTTTCACTTAGCAGTATATATTTTAGATTCGTCCACATCTTTGTGTGGCCTAATAGCTTATTCCTTTTTTATTACTGATCATTTCACTGTATGTATGTATAAAGTTTATTTATCCATGTATCTATTGAAGAGAATCTTGATTGTTTCTAGCATTTTGTGATTATGAACAACATTGCTATAAATATTTGCCTGCTACTTTTTGTGTGTAAATAAGTTTCAGATTAATTGGGTAAATATTTAGTAGTGTAATTGCTGCATTGTATGTTGAGCTTTGTAAGAAACTTATAAACTGTCTTCTAAAATGGCTGTACAATTTTGCATTCTCACTGGCAATAAATGAGAGGTCATATTGCTTTGCATCCTGGCCAGCAATTGGTATTGTCAGTTTTTGTTAAAATTTTATCCTTTCTAATGAATGTGTAGTGCTTCCTTATTGTTGATTTAATTTGCATTTCACTAGTGACAATCTTACTCACTTTTTGTTACAATCTATGAATGTTTTAAACAATAGTTTTTGTTTTACTAACCGATTTTCCCTTTATTGGAATTAAGAGAACAAAAGCTTATAAAATGTTAGGCTCCATTTATATTGGGAAGAAGTGTCTAAAATTCAAGCTACTACCATTTTATAAATGTGTAGATTTTGTACTTCTGTATTAATTAGCTACAACATAGGCAAAGGAGGTACCTGCTAAAGTGAATATTAAGTCACTGGTCATAGAGACTGGTCAATGAGATCATTGTGCAGAAAGTAGAGGGAGTTTTAGAAAGTAGAGGGAGTTTTTTTTTTATTGGTAAGTAAGATGGCTGTTTTTCTGGATGTATCCAGAGCTTCTTTTTATTCTCCTCTCCCTCCCTACTATCACCACACACACACACACACACACAAAACATCCTATTTTTTATCCTCGCCTCCTGGAAATGGAAATAATACCAAGAAAGACTAAAATGTACTCAGAATGTACATGCAGCATGATTTCTTCTCACTTTAGGATCAGATAACCAGAGTGAATTTTAGTTCCTTTTCCCATCACCATATAACTTGCAGATATACAGTTTCTTCTAAAACTCTTCAAAATCTGATTTTGATTGCCTTGTAACCCTAACTTAGGTCCTCCCTTTCGTGTATGCCCAGCACTGCTATCTCTTCCAAGCCACAAACTTGTCTTTTCCCCTTTGATACTGATTACATCTTATCCATTCTATTTTTCATTTCTTCAGGGTCACACTAGGTGGACAAAATTTACTTCTTAAATCAATTTTACCTTGAATGTTAGGACAAAGATCACAACTTTTATTGGACATCTACAAAACACCAGGCACTTTCATACATGTTCTCATTTCATCCCTGTAACACTATAAGGTGATTATAATTACCATTTTATAGATAAGAAAACTTAGAGCTAAGTAGCATGCTTTAATACATTTGTACATGGTATTACCTCTACCTATGATGTCCCTTAAGTTCTATCTCTATTTATCAACCTACTCAAGCTTTAGAAACTGCTTCAAACTTTACTTCCTCAAGTGGTGATCTCAGCAGTGTTGAAAGGTTGTTGTTGAATCACGAGAATACGCCGGGATTCTTGGCCCCCGGAGGAGAAGAATTCAATCCGGATCCAGAGACGAGGCCTGATCGCTCAGAGCTTTTGTGTAATGAAGTTTTATTAAAGTATAAAGGAGATAGAGAAAGCTTCTGACATAGGCATCAGAAGGGGGCAGAAAGAGTACCCCCCTGCTAGTCTTCAGCTGGATGTTATATAGTCACTAGCAGTCTGTTAATGAAAGAAAGGAATGTCTTAAAATTCAGAATAGCACCAGGCCCCTCACCCATAAGATGCATTTGGGGATAATCTTGGCACCAAATGGTTTATCCTCAGCCATAAAATGATTAACTTGAATCTTAAAGAAGGGCAGACCACCATACAAATAGTTTCATTTACATAGATTAGGGGAACAATATCTGAGTATAACATACTGGTTTGTCAAGTAGGTTCTGGGCCAAGAGGCGGAACCGACTTGGAGACAGAGTTTGGGGTAAAGGTGTAGTACATTAGCATAGCTTAAGACAAACATTTCCATAAGAAAAAGGCATTGGTTATCTCTAGGCTCAAGAATAGCTAACTTCAGGTGAAACCAGGTGTCATTATGGCAACACAGTATTTTAAGAGAAACCTCTCTTTAAATTTGTATAGAGAAGGAAAAAAATATTGCTAGTTTGTTTCCTCCTGCCGCTTAAGAGAGATAAAAATGTCTGACACTTGCAAGCTATTTCCTCCATTTGGAGACCCCTGGCCTTCCTACCTGTTACCCTCTCATTTTGGTCTACAAAGACTGTTAAAAGTTTGTCCTTTCTTCCTCCTTGAGAATTTCAGACCCCTATCTCCTTGGGGACCCCTAGATTTCCTATCAACCTGCCTAGGAAATTACTCTCTCAGTGTCTGTGTCAATTTTGCAAAGACTCTCCATGTAATTCTGATACTTGGCCCTGGTTAAGATCCATCATGCTAAATAGTGACTATGTAGAGGGCAAAGGCCACATCTCACTTTATTTGTATCCCTATTACATTGTATAATATTGCATTCCACAGTATTTTAACAGTAAGTGTTTATTAAATGAATGATTGGGGTTTTATGGAAGTGTAGACATTTTTTGTGTTGCACTTGGTGAGTAAATTTAGAGCCATTTGAGCAAATTTCTTCAGATAACTGCTAAATCTTTGGGGAGTAGTTGAAGTAAAAGGTGGTGATAAGTGTGAATGAAACCCATGTAAACAAGGAGGCAATGATTTTTGGAATGAAGAGAATGCTTATCATTTTTGTTTACAAAAAAGCATAAAAATAAATATCTACTGTTCTCATAATGCAAACTGTTAATAGTGGTCTGATTAAGTATTTAGCTGGTGTAGATACGCAGCACATAATTATAAATCAGGGATGCTTCCTTGGGAAACAGGTTGCCGTCAGAAACAGGAATGACATAAAGAGTTAAATACTTACTAAAGCAGGCATAGATTAAATTTTTAAATAGTTGAAAAACACTGCAGTGGGAACTCAGAAAAATTTTGGTAGCGTAATATTCTTTACAAAAAAGAAACTCCTTGGTGACTCAAATCCTTTGAATACCTTGCACTCTGTGGTACTGAATGCTGCTGGAAATAAATGTGCCACCAACTTACATGTAGAAGTTTCTTCATTCTACAAAACCTTCCATTTTATATTAAAGGTGTGTATTTTAACAGAATTTGACCTTTATGGGCACGAAGTAATGCAAAACATTTCTATTCAACTCTCTACCAGATATGGCAACACTTTTGACACAACTAGATGTCAACTGATAAGAGATGAGATCTTTGATTACTATCTCAACAGATAACTATTAGCACAGGTCAGAAATTGTGACTGGCAAGTGCTCACACTTGGGAATCTCAGTACTAACATAATTCGTAACATTATTTATTTCTTAGAACTGAGCTTTGCACAGTCCCAGGTCAATGTCAACTGAAGACCCTGGCAAGATACTGTATGGCTGACTTGATTTGCCAATGAAAACTTGTTTAAAGCGATTAAAAGAATTCTTGCTGTTTTTTGGCAATGCTAGGTAGAACTTGGCTCATCATGGAGCTGGGGTAATCAGAGAGTGAGCAAATGGTAATTTAGGTCCTTAGGCAAACATACAAGCTTTGAAGCTGGAATATTTCTAATTGCATGCCTAATGCTTGATTGACATGATTTTGAGGTTAGACAACTACCCCCAAGAAGCTGCTTCTAGTTTCTCATTGTTTACCAGTGACCATCTACTCCTTCACACAAACTGGCAGTGGTCTGCCAGGGTCCAACATGTTTCTTCCTAGAGCTTAGATTCTATTCTGGGTTTTAGAAAAGCACTTCATTATATTTAAACAAATAAGTGTGTGTGTGTATGTGTATGTGTGTGTGCTAAGTTGATTCAGTCATGCCTGACTATTTGGGACCCCATGTACTGTAGCCTGCCAGGCTCCTCTGTCCATGGGATTCTCTAGGCAAAAATACTGGAGTGAGTTGCCATGCCCTCTTCCAGAGGATCTTCCCGACCCAGGGATCAAACCCACATCTCTTATGTCTCCTGCATTGGCAGGAGGGTTCTTTACCACTAGCGCTGCCTGAGAAGCCTATATATATATATATATATATATATATATATATATATATATATATGTATGTGTGTATAGTAAGAGTGCAGAATTTCTCTAAAATGAGTGGAGAAGGCATTGGAAATTGGAAGTATGGGAAATTTTCTAAAGCACTGCCCCAAGTTATAGCCACTTCTCTGGAAATGCCCTTCTCATCTGTCTAGAAATCTTGTGCTTACTTTTCAAATGCCCACTCAAAAGGCATCCACCCCAACTTCCTTACCTCAAGCAGATAACTTCCTCCTCTATGATTTCATTGACTTTCCTCCAAGACCTTACTATGGCATTCATCACATCAATGGGATTAGTTGTTTATCTCCTCACTAGACAGATTGTAAAACTCAGAATAACAAGGTCTACAAAATTCTTTATATCCTCAGTGCCTTGCACACTATTTGACTAGAGCAAGTGCCTAGCAAATAGTGAATGGATAGATGCATGAGTGAGTGGAAGGATGGATTGATGGATGATAGGACAGACAGGAAAATGTCCATTCATGAAAGTCTGCCCACCTGAACAAGATTTTGAGTTCTTCTCCTAATATTTTAGTCAAGGCCTCTGAATATAGAAATAGATTTCCACTGGATTGTTTTTAATTTGTGTGTCAGTTACACTTCTACTTTTTTTTAAGTGGGGAAATAATCTATGTGATTAACCCTATTAAAAGACTCAGGAAAGAAAATCAGATGTTCATGTCAATCAATGCAGGCAAAGTAGTTAAGAAAATCCAATACAAACCCATGATAAAATTTCTCAAAAAACTAGGAATAGAGGGGAACTTCTTCAAAAACCCCATAGCTAACATCATACTTTATGATGAATGCTGAATGTTTTCCTTCTAAGATGAAGAACAAGGTAAGAATGTCTACTGACATCATTTCTTGTCAGCTTTGTGAGGAAGGTTCTAACTAGTGCCATAAGGAAAGAAAATAAAAATTACAAGTTACCAGTTTTGACCAATTTTCTGATGATGGGTAGGGCTGTAGTTTGGACTGAGACCAAACTATGGTAGGCGTGATGGCAATAGTGGCGTCAATACCAAAGGAAATCAGTCCTGAATATTCATCGGAAAGACTGATGAAGCTGAAGCTCCAATACTTTGATCACCTAATGCAAAGAACCGACTCATTAGAAAAGACTGATCTGGGAAAGATTGAAAGCAAGGAGGAGAAGTGGACAACAGAGGACAAGATGGTTGGATGGCATCACCGACGGAATGGACATGAGTTTGAGCAAGCTATTGGAGATAATGAATGACAGGCAAGACTGGCGTGCTGCAGTTCATGGGGTCACAAAAAGTCGGACATGACTGAGCAACTGAACGGCAACAATCAGTTTTGAAAGAAAACTCTACTGTCTTTATATGCAGACAATGTGATCATCTTTGTAGAAAATCATACAAAATCTACAAAACAACCAGTAAAAACTGGTAAGTGAATATAACAAGTTCACAGGACACAAACTCTCTATTTAAAAATAAATTATATTCATATATAGTAGCAATTAAACAATCAGAAATATTGACATTTAAAAATATATATTTCATAATACATTCGAATATGTGAAATAATGTTAAGATGTCACTTTTCCCCAACTTCATCTATCTTAACTCTTTTTGTGGAAATTGACAAATCAATTCTAAAATTTATCTGGAAAGACAAAGAACTTTGAAATAAAACAACTTTGAAAAAAAAATTGGAGAACTACCTGATCTCAAAGTTCATAAGAAAGCAATAGTAATCAAGATACAGTGTTTTTAATATGACAATAGATGGTAGATCTATGACAATAGATGGTAGATCCGGAGAAGGCGATGACACCCCACTACAGTACTCTTGCCTGGAGAATCCCATGGATGGAGGAGCCTGGTAGGCTGCAAGTCCATGGGGTCGCAAAGAGTTGGACATGACTGAGCGACCTCACTTTCACTTTTCACTTTCATGCACTGGAGAAGGAAATGCAACCCACTCCAGGGTTCTTGCCTGGAGAATCCCAGGGACGGGGGAGCCTGGTGGGCTGCCGTCTATGAGGTCGCACAGAGTCAGACACGACTGAATTGACTTTGCAGCAGCAGCAGCAGATGACAGATCAACGAGCAGAACAGTGAACCCAGAAGTAGTCCCAAACATATATGGTCAATTGATCTTTAAGAAAGAATTCATTTGAATCTGTTCTAATGAGGTGGATAAAACTGGAGCCTATTGTACAGAGTGAAGTAAGCCAGAAAAAACACCAATAGAGTATACTAACGCATATATATGGAATTTAGAAAGATGATAACGATAATCCTGTATGTGAGACAGCAAAAGAGACACAGATGTATAGAACAGTCTTTTGGACTCTGTGGGAGAGGCCGAGGGTGGGATGATTTGGGAGAATGGCATTGAAACATGTATAATATCATATGTGAAATGAATTGCCAGTCCAGGTTTGATGCATGATACAGGATGCTTGGGGCTGGTGCACTAGGATGACCTAGAGGGATGGGATGGGGACAGAGATGGGAGGGGGGTGCAGGATGGGGAACACATGTATACCCGTGGCAGATTCATGTTGATGTATGGCAAAACCAATACAATATTGTAAAGTAATTAGCCTCCAATTAAAATAAATAAATTTATATTTTTAAAAAAAGAAAGTTGTAAAGCAATTCAATGGAGAAAGCATAGTCTATCTATTAATAACCATGTTGGAACATTTGGACATCATTATTTATGTAAAAACCTTGATCAATAGCTCACATTTTACAAAAAATAACTCAAAGTAAATCATAGACTTAAATGTAAATTGTAGAGCTATCAGGCAAAGAACAACAACTCAGTTTTCTTTTAATGGGTGAAATATATAAAGAGATACTTCAAAGAAGATATATGAAAACATGCCCAACATCATTAGTCATTAGGGATAAGCAAATTAAAACCACCCTGAGTGGGAGCATTCTTCACCCCCCTTCTGATGTCTATTTCAGAAGCTTTCTCTGTCCCTTTTTCACTTTAATAAAACTCTGCTACACAAAAAATAAATAAATAAATAAAACCACCCTGAGAGAGTAGTACACACCTAAACTAAAAACTGGAACGGCCCATTTTGTCCATGAACAGGTGAATGGATAAACAAATTCTGTTTACATCCCTAACAATGGAATGCTACTTTTCAACAAAAAGGAATGAACTGCTGATATATGTTACAACATGGATGCATCTCAAAATAATTAAGCTGAGTGAAAGAAATCAGACCCCCCCAAAGGATAATTGTATTGTATTTTTATATATAATTGTGTTTTTATACAATGTTTAATTATACATTGTATAATTGTATTTATATGAAATTCTAGAAGATGAAACTAGTCAGTAATGACAGGAAGCAGATCAGTGGTTGCTTGGGAATGCAGAGGGCACTGGACATGTGGATTAGTGGGAAAGGAATACCAAGGAGTATGAGGAAAATTTGGGAGGGAAATGGATATCTTTGTTCTTTTGATTATGATGATGGTTCCACGGTTGTACATATGTATGTCAAAACTTAACTTGTACCCTTAAATATGTACAATTATTGTATCCATGTTCAACCATTACAAGTAATCTTCATGGTTGAGGATAAAGCTGGTTGTAAATTAATCCATAGTTCGTGTTAAGAGAAAAGACATTGGCTTTGGGGCAGGGATTGGAGGAAAGAGACAGTTGGAATGAGAGACGGGAGCTATGCTTAGATGGCCCTGTGCCAGCATTCTTTTTCAGGTGAGGATTCTTGGAGGCTGGTTTGAGTTTAGTAGGGGCAAAAGATTCCTGTTTCAAAGTTCCTGGTTGGTTTTAGAGTAGCCAAGTAGTACATGCATGTGGTTTTTAAAAATATGAACTATGTACATAAAGGATTATAATGTAAACAACATTTCATGGTTCTAACCCTCTCTACTCCCAGTTCTAATCCTCTGAGATTATTACTTTTAACTACTTTTAACTCTATTAACTGTTTCTTTAGTTCTTCTGTGTTTGCTTCCATAGATACTGCTATTACTTGATTTATCTTTTAGTCTTTATTAATTTTCTACTGTGATGGATATCTACCTCAATTATTCTACCTCTTATCCTTATGTGGTTATCATGCTTTTTAGTCTCTCTGTTTATTAGGGAAGTATACTTAGACCTTTATTTCTTCTTCCATAAACTGGGCAGTATCTCATAACTCTTACTTGTAAGATGAAGCCACTAGTTCTTCCCTTTATCACTCCTCTCTTCTACCTACTAACTCTTGTCATTTGGGTATCACATTTATGTTTTGTTTTTTATCTATAATTAAGATCTGCCTCTTGAGAAATTTGTATGCAGGTCAGGAAGCAAGAGTTAGAACTGGACATGGAACAACAGACTGGTTCCAAATAGGAAAAGGAGTGCGTCAAGGCTGTATATTGTCGCCCTGTTTATTTAACTTATATGCAGAGTACATCATGAGAAACGCTGGGCTGGAAGAAACACAAGTTGAAATCAAGATTGCCGGGATAAATATCAATAACCTCAGATATGCAGATGACACCACCCTTATGGCAGAAAGTGAAGAGGAACTAAAAAGCCTCTTGATGAAAGTGAAAGTGGAGAGTGAAAAAGTTGGCTTAAAGCTCAACATTCAGAAAACTAAGATCATGGCATCTGGTCCCATCACTTCATGGGAAATAGATGGGGAAACAGTGGAAACAGTGTCAGACTTTATTTTTCTGGGCTCCAAAATCACTACAGATGGTGACTGCAGCCATGAAATTAAAAGACGCTTGCTCCTTGGAAGGAAAGTTATGGCCAACCTAGATAGCATATTCAAAAGCAGAGACATTACTTTGCTAACAAAGGTTCGTCTAGTCAAGGCTATGGTTTTTCCTGTGGTTATGTACAGATGTGAGAGTTGGACTGTAAAGAAAGCTGAGCGCGGAAGAACTGATGCTTTTGAACTGTGGTGTTGGAGAAGACTCTTGAGAGTCCCTTGGACTGCAAGGAGATCCAACCAGTCAATTCTGAAGGAGATCATCCCTGGGTGTTCTTTGGAAGGACTGATGCTAAAGCTGAAACTCCAGTACTTTGGCCACTTCATGCGAAGAGTTGACTCATTGGAAAAGACTCTGATGCTGGGAGGGATTGGGGGCAGGAGGAGAAGGGGACAACAGAGGATGAGATGGCTAGATGGCATCACTGACTCGATGGACGTGAGTCTGAGTGAACTCTGGGAGTTGGTGATGGACAGGGAGGCCTGGCGTGCTGCGATTCATGGAGTCGCAAAGAGTTGGACAGGACTGAGCGACTGATCTGATCTGATCTGATAATTAAGTTAGCCTGTGCTTTTGTAATTGGTTATTTGTAAAAGTCGAAAATCAGTATTCGGTGTTTATACTCTTGTGGCTATTTAAAAATTTCCTCTCTTTTGTCAAGGGCAATGAGAGATTTAACATTTCTTAGTCTATATATTTTTTTTTCTGGATTTTCTAATTGCCTGTGTTTTTTTCCTCATGTTATCTGCAGTATCCACAATTTCTCTAATTCCTTAAAGGTGAGTAGAATCTGGACCACCCTTCTCTTATTTTCAGGAGTCTCCCCTCCTGGAACCCTTCTTCCTTCCTTCTGACTGCTGTGTAGCTGTCATCCTTGGACTTATTTTTATTAGTCTCTAGTTTTATGTTCACCCTTTACAGAATCCCCCATGTCTCTCTTTCTTTACTAGTATTTCTTTATCATTTTGCTGGAGTATATTCCTAAGGAACTTCCTAAGATAGGGATGAGAGGTGAAATTTGAATCTTTGCAATCTGGAAATTTTTTTTTTCGCCATCAAACTTAATTTATAGTTGGCTAAAAATAAAACAGTAGGTTCAAAATAAGTTTTCCTAGGAACTCAGAAGGCATTTCTCCATTGTTTTCTCTAACACCTAATGTTGCCGATGAGTTAACCAATCTATTCTAATTCTTCTTATTTTAACTATTAATGTTTTTCATCTCTGAGAGTTTTCAGGATCTTTTTTTTATCTTTGATGTTCTGAAACAATGTATATAGGGGTTGAGAAAAGTGGCTGGATACCCCAAATATGAAGCCTGTAAGTCCCACCCGTCTGCAAATACTCAGCATGAGACTTCTTTTACTCACTATCCTAATCATGAGCACGAGTCAGGAATTTTTCTCTGAGAAAAGATTTCCATAGAAACACCCTGATGGTGAATCCTAATCAACAGCCATGTTTTTAAAAAGTTGTTTTTTCTCTGTTCTATAGCTACTGAAACAGTATTGGTCTGCCATTATGTCACATGACCAGTTACTTTGTATTTAGTTCAAGTGAGGCCCTGGGCACACTTAGATACAAGAGACACTAAAATGACAAGTTATCTAAGGACAAAATTGCAATATTTGATTAATCTCACAGTGCAATAGTCTTCCTGGACTTGCAGCTTTATTACCAGTCCTTTTCTGCCCTTTATGATTGTAGTGTAAGTGTTAAAGTTCTGGGTTTGTGTCCCAGTCCTTTCCTTTTCCCCTCAATACTCAGGTTTGTGCTTCCCAGGCGTTTGTTGCAGTTTGATTCCCTGCTGATTTTATCACCATGATTACCTCCCTGCTCCTAAGATACTTGTATTGAATTCAATTTTGCAGTACTTACATCCTATCCTGCCTGAACTTTCCTTTTGAGATTCAGTTTCTATACTCACATTTCTGTGAGCCAGTCCTAGATTGATGGTCCACACACATGTGGGTGTGTGCTTAGTCACTCAGTTGTGTCCAACTCTTTGCAACCTCACGAACTGTAGCCCACAAGGCTCCTCTCTCCATGGGGATTCTCTAGGCAAGAATCCTGGAGTGGGTCGCCATGCCCTCCTCCAGGGAATCTTCTCAAACCAGGGACTGAACCCAGGTCTCCCACATTACAGGTGGATTCTTTACTGTCTGAACCACTAGGGAAGCCCCACTGGCCACATATCTGTGTTCATATCCTTGGTATCCACCCATCCCCGTGGGTATGAAGGGAATGGCAATTTAACTCCAGTATTCTTGCCACGAGAATCTCATGGACAGAGGAGCCTGGTGGGCTACAGTCCATGGGGTTGCACAACTGACCAACTAACACTTTCACTATCATGACTCATCTTTTCTTAAAATCCTTCTCACTGCTCAATTTTTCTACAATGTTTTGAATGGTTTTGCCCTCTTAGAATCGATAGCAATCTGTTTCATAATTTACTTCTTACCTAAGTCCTATTCCCCTTCCCTTCAAGTTTAGACTTTTGCAACTCTCTTTTCACTAGCTACCTTACTCTTACCTTTCTTGATCTTGAGTGTTGTAGACAACATGATTTAGAGGTAGTTTATGAGGTTTTGGTCTCCACTGGGAACCAAAAGGGATTTCATACTGAAATTTTGGACAAGGAAAAAATCCTCGTTTAAACTTGCATAGGCAATCTCCTTTTGGTCATAATGCCCCTCTAACCTGCATTAGTCCAGCTTTGTAAATATAAACTACAACATTATTATAAAATTTTCAAAAACCACTTAAGAATTCATAATTAAGAGAATGTATTTAAACTAATATTTTCTGAATACCAAGTTCAGTATTGGCTGAGATGGTTTTATCCTGGCACTTATAAGTTCTACAGGTATATTCTGATATATAAACTGTTTCTATTCACAAAGGGTAGCCTTAAGTGATTTCCAGGTATTACAAGAAGTATATGTTTTTCTCCTTATCAAAGTGTCAAACTGTCTTTCACTTTAGGGTATGGGAAATTATTTATTATATAAGCAGACTCTCCCAAGAGAAGGCAATGGCATCTGACATATTTTGGTGCCCTTCTTTTTATTGAAAGATGTCACTACCAACTTCACCCACACTTCTAGGGATCAAAGACTAAATCTTCAACCAAAAGTCTTTTCTTTCTATATGACACACATACACACTGCTTTTTGATTTGTGGCTGCAACTGCTATTTGTAGATCCCGTCAATGTCTGTATTTCTGTGTTCAACTTGTGGTCAGCTAAAAAAGAGCCTTTGCTCAGAAAGTTTCCAAATTCTGTACAATTGCATTCCAAGCTGGTCATGGTTGCTATTTTCCCAAGCAGCCCACAACTATGTCACGTTATTTGAAACTATGCTTCTTTGCATCCTTTAGAGTATTTCTTATTCCCCTTCTGCTTATGGTTATGCCATAAAGCTCACCATACTGAAGATGCTTGGGTATTCTTCTGTCATTGCCTCTCTGCACATGTCAGCTGTGAGCATTGTTTTAATGCTCATAGACCAGCTGACTTCCAGAATCTCAATAGGGGTGGACCTCTCCTGCCATTTCACATTAAACATGACTCCAACAGTAAAATAGTTCAGCAAGGTAAATGTGCCATCTTTGGCACGTATGAATTTCAAAGTCATAAAAAGCTACAGACAACTTGCATTGTCCATTGATGAGAATCAATTCCAGATATTATTTTTCAGTTCTGTTCTGAATGTTAGGAATAGGGCCAAACCTAGGAAACAGATGATCAGAAGAGAAATCCATTTCCCCCCTTTATGTTAGTAGATGTGCGTTTAAAATAACTCACCTTTCCCTGTAATGTGCATCTTAAACAGATTTACCCTTAACCAGCTCCAGTACTCTTGCCTGGAAAATCCCATGAATGGAGGAGCCTGGTAGGCTGTAGTCCATGGGATCGCTAAGAGTCAGACACAACTGAGCGACTTCACTTTCACTTTTCACTTTCCTGCATTGGAGAAGGAAATGGCAACCCACTCCAGTGTTCTTGCCTGGAGAATCCCAGGGACAGGGGAGCCTGGTGGGCTGCCGTCTCTGGGGTCACACAGAGTCGGACATGACTGAAGCAATTTAGCAGCAGCAGCAGCAGCAACCCTTAACCAGAGGACAAGATCACACAGGTTCAAAACCTACAAGTAACTTTTGAGGAGTTTACTACCAACAGAAGAGAAGAAATTTTCATATTAAAAATATTTGGCATTATTTGATGTCTTAAATGATCTCCGCTGCTCATGCTGCTGCTAAGTCGCTTCAGTCATGTCCAACTCTGTGCGACCCCATAGACGGCAGCCCACCAGGCTCCTCTGTCCTTCACTGTCTCCCAGAGTTTGCCCAAACTCATGTCCATTGAGTTGGTGTTACCATCCAACCATCTCACCCTCTGTCACCCTCTTCTTTTGCCTTCAACCTTTCCCAACATCAGGTCTGTCCAATGACTTGGCTCTTCTCATCAGGTGGAATCCATGTATGTGGCTAAGTCGCTTCAGTCGTGTCCGACTCTGAGTGACCCCATAGACGGCAGCCCACCAGGCTCCCCCGTCCCTCGGATTCTCCAGGCAAGAACACTGGAGTGGGTTACCATTTCCTTCTCCAATGCATGAAAGTGAAAAGTGAAAGTGAAGTCGCTCAGTCGTGTCTGACTCTTCGTGACCCCATGGACTGCAGCCTACCAGGCTCCTCTGTCCATGGGGTTTTCCAGGCAAGAGTACTGGAGTAGGGTGCCATTGCCTTCTCCGTTAATGATCTCTAGAGCCCCAAAATAGTAGCTAAGAAAAGGCAGAGATTGAACTGGTCTGTAGTATAATTTCTTGCCAATGCCACACTATGGTAATCACCTCAAATAAAGATACTATTCTTTTTTATTTTGCTTTCTACTTTGTAGTCACTTGCATTATGGGGCAGTGATTTTTAAGTCAAACTGCCTAGAGAGCAGAATTCAGTAACTGCTATTAGCTCTATGTGAAAAATTTTGGTTCTCTTTAATTTCCGTGTTTAATTTACTACATAATTTCAGTCATCATCAGATATATATATATATTTTTTTTTTTTTAAAAGAGGGATGGTACAGGAAGGGAGGTGGGAGGGGGGTTCAGGATGGGGAACACATGTACACCTGTGGCAGATTCATGTTGATGCATGGCAAAACCAATACAATATTGTAAAGTAATTAGCCTCCAATTAAAATAAATAAATTTAAATTAAAAAAAAAAACATGGATAGTCCCCAGCACCCACATCAGAGATGTCCAGGGTGCTGATTTCCTTTGGCATTTGGACTGATGTCTGCTACCTCTACTCTGACGCTGCTGGTGGCAGCTCCCATGGGATGCTGTGATCAATGTTGAGTGTCCTTGTTTCTTCTCTCTCATTCTTAAGATCCATTTGATTTGCTAACTGCCAGTAGGATAATGTGGCCTTAATCTACCTCACCATGGTTGATCTTAAGAAATGTGGTCTGATTCATGTCAAATAAAATGCTGGCTTTATAGAATGGATTACTGATAGTTCTATTATTCTTTTGACAGAGAGACACTTATTAGGGGCCTACTATGTGCCAGGTCCAGAGCTAGGCAATAGGGTTACCAAAATGGACAAAATGAGGTCTCTGCCCTCAAGAAGTTTATGAGTAATTTCCTATGAATCAGTAAACTACTAATACAATCACATACATTGCCATGAAGTATAAAATGAATCAAATTTATTCTATGTCAATATTGGTAAAAATAAAAAGGTACCCAATAATTTTGTGGGTTGAGATACTAGAGAAAAAGTGTTCATAGCAATATCTGGAGACTCACTAGCAATAATGAATTTATCCCTCATGTCTCAGCAGTAACGAATTGTTTCCAGCTGAGTTCCCTGTCATCTGCAGGTGCTGTTTAACATGTAATTTTACCATAGAAAACAAGGGTGTAATCAGTTAATAAAGTGTAAAGAATTAGATTTTTTTCCCCTTGAACAAATTGTCTGGCTGTGGCCAACATTCCTGTTGCCTCCTCCCTTTTGCAACAGTAAAGAAATATTTGAAGAGAGAAGGCTATTTTGTTCATATTCTGCAACTTGGCTCTGGAGACCATCCTAATGAATGCAAAACTCAAGCTAGAATTCTAGACTTTGTATGAGCAGCCACTGATTTTTGTCTTTACCATTATACTACACAGAGGATAGTTTTCCCTCCTACCTCTAATTGAGACTCAAATAAGGTCACTGTGAATAGGAATCCTCTTTCAACCTAACCATTGTTCTGTGTTGCTTTCATTGCGAAAATAGAAACTATGTTTCGTTCAAAGCATTTTCATATACAGGCAGTCCCCGTCTAATGAGCACTTGAGTTTAAAATGTCCCATACTCACCAACAGCCTCTCTGAAGGAACTTTAAGCTACTCCTACTACCCGTGGAAACTAGAGTTGTTTCTGCTATCTGTAGGAGTTGGTTTCGCCCTCAGCTCTCCTTCTCTGGAAGCCTAAGTTCTCACGGGCTCCCGTCAGACCCTTTGAAACAATTAATATGTGAGCACATTCTGCCATCAGGACATAAGAAGCTGATTGAAGACCCTGCCAGAATCCTCATAGGAGCTGAACCCATGAGGGAACACAAAGAGTATAAAGAAAATTCTAGAATTTTGGCTGGTGATGGTGGGGAGGTTGTCCATTTGTGCTTAAAAATCCCTTTCCCCTAGAAATAGCATTATTCTGTAATAACATACCTATGTAAAACTCAGTTGTCTGACAGATAAACTTATCCAGACCACAGCCAGAAATAAGCAGTAAACAAATGACTTCTATGCCACCAGAGAATATGCATCTTACTTATTGCAAAAACCATTCAAAAACACACTGCCTGCCTGTTTACTCTGTTTGTACATGATTTTAATTAGTTTTAATGAGGTGACAAGCCTATAGAAGATTATAAGTAGCAAATTTGAAGAGACTGGAAAAGATGTTACAACTAGGTGGAGTGAAATCTGTTAGTTGACAGCAAGGTAAGAGACCAAAAAAAGTGTTGATAAGAAGTTACGAATTCAAAACCCAACCACAATGAAAAATTCCTTTGCATCCACAAGCATGGCTATAATTAAAAATTGATAATATCAAGCATAGTGAAGATGCAGAACACTGGAGCTCTCATACATTGCCAGTGGGAATATATTAATACAATGGTAAAGTCGCTGGAAAATAGTTTGATAGTTCCTTATCAGATCAGATCAGATTGGTCGCTCAGTCGTGTCCGACTCTTTGCGACTCCATGAATCGCAGCTCGCCAGGCCTCCCTGTCCATCACCAACTCCCAGAGTTCACTCAGACTCATGTCCATCGAGTCAGTGATGCCATCCAGCCATCTCATCCTCTGTCGTCCCCTTCTCCTCCTGCCCCCAATCCCTCCCAGCATCAGAGTCTTTTCCAATGAGTCAACTCTTCGCATGAGGTGGCCAAAGTACTGGAGTTTCAGCTTTAGCATCATTCCTTCCAAAGAAATCCCAGGGCTGATCTCCTTCAGAATGGACTGGTTGGATCTCCTTGCAGTCCAAGGGACTCTCAAGAGTCTTCTCCAACACCATAGTTCAAAAGCATCAATTCTTCGGTGCTCAGCCTTCTTCACAGTCCAACTCTCACATCCATACATGACCACAGGAAAAACCATAGCCTTGACTAGACGAACCTTTGTTGGCAAATTAATGTCTCTGCTTTTGCATATGCTATCTAGGTTGGTCATAACTTTCCTTCCAAGGAGCAAGTGTCTTTTAATTTCATGGCTGCAATCACCATCTGCAGTGATTTTGGAGCCCAGAAAAATAAAGTCTGACACTGTTTCCACTGTTTCCCCATCTATTTCCCATGAAGTGATGGGGCCGGATGCCATGATCTTCGTTTTCTGAATTCAGTTGAGCTTTAAGCCAACTTTTTCACTTTCCACTTTCACCTTCATCAAGAGGCTTTTTAGTTCCTCTTCACTTTCTGCCATAAGGGTGGTGTCATCTGCATATCTGAGGTTATTGATATTTCTCCCGGCAATCTTGATTCCAGCTTGTGTTTCTTCCAGTCCAGCGTTTCTCATGATATACTCTGCATATAAGTTAAATAAATGGGGTGACAATATACAGCCTTGACGAACTCCTTTTCCTATTTGGAACCAGTCTGTTGTTCCATGTCCAGTTCTAACTCTTGCTTCCTGACCTGCATACAAATTTCTCAAGAGGCAGGTCAGGTGGTCTGGTATTCCCATCTCTTTCAGAATTGTCCACAGTTTATTGTGATCCACACAGTCAAAGGCTTTGGCATAGTCAATAAAGCAGAAATAGATGTTTTTCTGGAACTCTCTTGCTTTTTCCATGATCCAGCAGATGTTGGCAATTTGATCTCTGGTTCCTCTGCCTTTTCTAAAACCAGCTTGAACATCAGGAAGTTCACGGTTCACATATTGCTGAAGCCTGGCTTGGAGAATTTTGAGTATTACTTTACTAGCCTGTGAAATGAGTGCAATCGTGCGGTAGTTTGAGCATTCTTTGGCATTGCCTTTCTTTGGGATTGGAATGCAAACGGACCTTTTCCAGTTCTGTGGCCACTGCTGAGTTTTCCAAATTTGCTGGCATATTGAGTGCAGCACTTTCACAGCATCATCTCTCAGGATTTGGAATAGCTCAACTGGAATTCCATCACCTGCACTAGCTTTGTTCATAGTGATGCTTTCTAAGGCCCACTTGACTTCACATTCCACGATGTCTGGCTCTAGGTCAGTGATCACACCATCGTGATTATCTGGGTCATGAAGATCTTTTTTGTACAGTTATTCTGTGTATTCTTGCCATCTCTTCTTAATAGTTCACTTACCATATATCCCTAAGGTTCCACCCTTAGTGTTGACCCAAGAAAAATGAAAACATATGTCCCTACAAAGACTCATACTCACATCAGCTTTATTCATAATATCCCCATACTGGAAATAACCATAATGTCTCTCAAAAGGCAGATGCGTTTAAAAGCTATAGTATATCCATACAATTAAGTACTACTCAGGAAGAAAAAGGAATGAACTACCAATATTCAATAATGTGGATGAGTCTCACAGACATTGTGCTGAGAGAAAGAAACAACACAAGATCATATAATCATGTTGTATGATTCCATTTATCTAAACTTCTAGAATGGGAAAACCTAAAGTATGGTGATAGAATCAGAACAGTGGTGCCTGGGTTTGGGGTAGCACTGAAGAATGATTGCAAGGGACACAAGGGGAAATTCTGGAGTGATGGAAATGTTCTGTATCTTGATTTCAATAGTGGTTACAAATGTGTGTTTTTTTCAGGCTGTATGCTTAAAATATGTGCACTTTATTGTATGTTTGTGTGCTCAGTCACTCAGTCATGTCTGACTCTGAGGCCCCATGGACTGTAGCCCAACAGGCTCCTCTGTCCATGGAATTTTTCAGGCAAGAATACTGGAGTGTGCTGCGATTTCCTTCTCTAGGGGGTATTCCCAACCCAGGGATTGAACCCACATCTCTTGGTCTCCTGCATTGGCAGGCAGATTCTTTACCACTAGCCCCACCCTGGAAGTCCTTTCATTGTATATAAATTATAGCTAAAACTTTCATAAAAGAACAAAATATGTAAAAGGAAAAATTCTTCCAAGGATCTCCCTGCTATAGGATAAAATTTTAATTCCTTAACATGATCTGATCTTTGTTTAATCTCTCTTGCCTCATTCCTTACCATTCCTTCCCACTTCCTACCACTTATTTTAAGGTACTTTTATTTCCAAAAATAGCTTTTCTGTCTCTCCTCTGAACCTTGAAACACAATGGTCCTTTTGCCTGGAATTCCTTTTCATTTTCCCATTCCTCACTAAATTCTCAACATCCTACAGAATTCATAGAAGTAGCACCTCCTGCAAGAAGCCTTGTCCACTCTGTCTGTATTAGATACTTTTCCTCTTGTTCCCAGAGAACTTTATGCTTCTCTTTACTTAACAAAGCATAATCACTCTAGAATGTAATTGTAACTTAAAAAAAAAAAAACACTTAAAACCATAGTGGGCTGGTGCCATTTAATGTACAGACAAATAATTTTCTACATACCCAGTAAACACAGAGTTAAATCATGTTGTAGTCTAATTTCTATTCAAAATAGTTAGAGTTTCAGCACTCAAAGTTATTAAGAACACTGTTCTATCTAGAATTACTTGTTCTACCCTAAAATAATTGAGATTTTAGTGTAAATAGCAGTTTGGGATTATATCTTTATTATTGTGATAAGTTATTTATCTTGGCATCACCGACTCAATGGACATGAGTTTGAGTAAACTCCGGGGAGCTGGTGATGGACAAGGAGGCATGGCATGCTGCAGTCCATGGGGTCGCAAAGAGTCAGACACAACTGAGCTACTGAACTGAACTGAACTGAACTGATTTATGTTGTGGGTTAAGTAACTTTATATGGGCTTTATCTGGAAACCTAGCCAGACTTTATTATGTTGATTCTACGAGAAAATGCATTTTACATTCCAGACAAGTAAGAAGGGGGCAGTAGAGGATGAGATGATTGGATGGCGTCACTGACTCAATGGATGTGAGTTTCAGCAAACTCCAGGAGATAGTGAAGCACAGGGAAGCCTGTCAGGCTGCAGTTTATGGGGTTGCAAAAGGTTGGACACAACTTAGTGACTGAACAACAAGAAAGAAGTTACAAAAACACTGCTCAGTTGAACTATGTGAAATTGCTGATATTTAACCATTTTTGACATACAAAAATGGCAATTTCATATGATTCAACCTAAATATTTTTAAATAAACCCTAAGGCAGGTTGGAGATTGCCTATACATTCATTTATCAATTATGTATTTAATACATGTATATATTCTGCAAAACGCTAATCTTGTATATTAAGGCTATTGGCTGCAGTTTTTCTACGTAAACAGTAAATCACATGCTTTTGAAGAAAGTTTGTGTAGAATGTTAAGGCTTTCTTGAGTTCTACCCATCTTTTTTCCAGTTAATCAAAGATGCAGCAGAAATGAGGATATTCTGGAATTGTTTATTTTTTGAACCAACACTAGGATGAAAATATAGATTCATTTCTTCCTTTTAGTCTCTAAACTAACAAGTCTTTTTTAATATTAATATCAATTATAATAATATCTCTCACTTATTAAATGTATATTATGTGCTGTGTACTTGCTAACACAATAATTACTTAATGAACAAAGTACAATTATTGCCCCTATTTATAAATGAGGGAATTAAAACTTAAGGACCTTGCCCAAATTTACACAACTATAAGTGGTAGAGTCGGGTTTGGAATCACTTTCAATCCTATTTTCTAATACTCGGTCCACTGTTTTCCTCAAGCACATTTTCTTTAGCCACAAATATGCACTCATGCTGAAAAATTATGATTAATTCAGTGAAGTATATATTTAAGCTATGATTATCATTAGTGATGCCAGGTCCATTCCATATGAAATACATTGTATTATTATGAGAGATCATCATAAGACAGTAGAGGACCAAGTACTGAAATGAATCTTATAGACCACAAGTTCTATAGGAATTCTGTTGGAGTAAGAAAGGGAGAAAATAATTGTGCACTTTGTCATTACTAACTCCCAGAAGAGTGTTAACATGAACGATACCATTCTATCATAATTGGATGCACAGCATTCTGGGAACAAACCAAAAGTTCGGCATAGATAGGAATGTGGAAAAGTAATGGCTGTATAATAATGCGGTCCAAGAAGGAGTAACAAGCTGAAGTCTACTTCTGGGAAGACATCAGTAGTATGTAAGGGAAATTAGGAATCTATGACTGGGATCTCTGAACCCTAGAACTATACTGACAAGTAGGACTGAAGGATTACCCATTAGATATTTGGGGCAGATGACAGAAGGGCAGAAGATATTAACCAAAATTTTATGCCTACATTATTAAAATAATAATGGTATCAAAAATGAAAGAATTTGTACAGTGGAAGTGAGAGTGAGCTTAGATTTTAGATACTCTGAGTTTTTTTTTTTTTTTTTTGAAAGTATAGTTGATTTACAATGTTGTGTTAGTTTCAGATGTACAGCACCGTAGTTCAGATGAATATATATATATATATATATATTTCAAGGTTTTTCACTTACAAGTTATTACAAAATATTTATAGTTTGTTGTGCTATACAGTAGGTGCTTGTTTTTATCTATTCTATATGTAGTAGTGAGTATATGTTAATCCCAAGCTCCTAATTTATCCCTCACCCTCTTTCCCCGTTCTTAATCATAATGTTTTCTATAACTGTGGTTCTAGTTCTGCTTTGTAAATAAGCTCATTTTTATCTGTTTTTAAGATTCCACATATTAGCAATATCATATGATTTTGTGTTTGTCTTCACTTAATATGATAATCTCTAGGTCCATCCTTGTTTCTGCAAATGGCAATGTTTCATTCTTTTTTATAACTAATACTCCATTGTATATTCCATTCCATATCTATCTATATATGTGTGTACCACATCTTTATCTATTCATCTTAGACACTCTGAATTTAAAGTGAAGG
The DNA here is from genome assembly GCF_029407905.1 of Bubalus kerabau. Lineage (NCBI taxonomy): Eukaryota > Metazoa > Chordata > Mammalia > Artiodactyla > Bovidae > Bubalus > Bubalus kerabau. The sequence goes on along the minus strand of NC_073647.1, from coordinate 95,481,105 downwards.
CAGATTGTCTACAGAAAGCCAGTTTTTTCTGTTGGCTATTGTTGACTGGGGCTTCCCTGGTGGCTCAGTGGTAAAGAATTTACCTGCCAATGCAGGAGACATGGATTTGATCCTGGGTTGGATAGATCCCCTGGAGAAGGAAATGGCAACCCATTCCAGTATTCTTGCCAGGAAAATTCCATGGACAGAGGAGCCTGGTGGGCTGCAGTCCATGGGTCACAAAAGAGTTGGATATGACTTAGTGACTAAACCACAACAAAAATAGTTGACTGGGTCAACCTTTAACTTATCTACTCCTTATTTTTCAGATGGCCCTTGTGAATTTCTTCATCCCTAAAGAAAAGTCATACTCTGAAGAGGAAAGTAGGCGTGTTCGCCGCAATAAAAGAAGCAAAAGCAGTGAAGGAGCAGATGGTAAGCCTGCTTAGGTGATCCTTTATCACATATCCGACTATACCATTCTAAAAACTACTTTTTCAAGTGTGCTTCACCATCTCATATATTATCCATAGTCTCAAGGTTGCAGATGATTTTCCCAGCCTAACCTACCTAATCTACTCTTAGCTGCCTATACAAAGGTCCTCTCTCCTCCAATCCCAGATACCTTTAGTCCTTTCACAGTGTATCTGAGAGCCATGATGGCATTTGTACCTCTCAAGATCACCCTCCATAAAGACCTCATCTCTCCTAGGGACATCCTATATCTACTAAGACCATCAAGAGGATTTAGTCCTATTCTTGAAATTGACAGAGTATTGTGCCATGGTAGCACTTACATCGAAGAAGGCAATGGCACCCCACTCCAGTACTCTTGCCTGGAAAATCCCATGGACGGAAGAGCCTAGTAGGCTGAAGTCCATGGGGTCGCGAAGAGTTGGACACGACTGAGCGACTTCACTTTCACTTTTCACTTTCATGCATTGGAGAAGGAAATGGCAACCCACTCCAGTGTTCATGCCTGGAGAATCCCAGGGACGGAGAAGCCTGGTGGGCTGCCGTCTCTGGGGTCGCACAGAGTCGGACACGACTGAAGCGACTTAGCAGCAGCAGCAGCAGCAGAACATACATGATACGTTAAATCCAATAATTATGTCTTCGTTGGTATTAACTACCATACCTCTGGGGCTTCCCTCATAGCACAGTCAGTAAAGAATCTGCCTGCAATGCAGGAGACCCGGGTTCAATCCCTGGGTCAGAAAGATCCCCCTGGAGAAGGAAATGGCAACCAGCTCCAGTATTCTTGCCTAGAGAATCCCATGGACAGAGGAGCCTGGAAGGCTACAGTTCATGGGGTCATAAAAGTCAGACACAACTTAGCAACTAAACCACCACCACCAGGCCTCTAGAATTCATCTGTAAGCTCCTCGACTACAGAGATTCATTTCTCTTTGTAAAGCCCCAAAATCCAGTCTCATATCTAGCAAGTTGTTGGTGTTTAATAAGTCAATAATGTTGATTACCCCATTAGCTAAGTTATGATTTGGCATGAAAACCATCCGTATTGAAGGTGAAAGAGTTTCAAGTTAACCAGCAATGCATTTTGTGGGGCATAACAAAATGTTGAGCTAGTTCCTGGGCAGGGTCTTTGAACTGATCTATTTTAACATCTTTCTGTCAATTGATAGAATGATACCTCTTTGGCATTTGAGTTTGTAGAATGCATAGCTCTGGGCTATTGTAAAGCCATCTAGATTCAAAGACAGCACATGTCTGACTGAATCTTCCAAAGATATATGTTCTAGGGGGTTACAAAGCAATATGACTTTATGAAAGTGAAAATGAGATTTTTTTAAAGCTGACATTTGTCAGAGTAAAAAAGGTACAGTGATGGAAGCAGTTCTAGATGGCATGAGCAATTGATGCAATGGGGCCAAGAGTTTGTCATATGGTTCAAGAAGAGGTAAAGCTGGATGAAGTCTGAAAAAGAGCTTAGAACAACAACCTGTAATAAAGACAAGAGTCAGAAATAAGGTAAGTAGGGTGTTTCTTGAGCATCACTTAAGGCTCAGGGGTAAGGAATCCCCCTGCAATGCAGGAGACACAGATTTAAACACTGGGTTGGAAAGATCCCCTGGAAGAGGAAATGGCAACCCACTCCAGCATTCTTGCCTGAAAAACCCCATGGACAGCGGAGCCTGGTGGGCTATAGTCCAAAGAGTCATGAAGAGTCGGTAACAACTGAGTGACTGAATACACACACACACACACTCTCACACTCACACACACAGGTGTTTCTAGTCAATGGAGTTGGCAACAGCTTTGAGCCCTTCAACTGAGAACTGAGCCAGTGGCACCATTCTCTAGAGCAGATATTTTATATATAATTAATGACCAAGTTTGAACCTATGAAATGTGGTCCATGAAGTAAGAGGCACCCATTATTGACATCTGTTTTTCGCCAGTTTCCTGGAAGTCTTTGGAAAGCGAAAGTCTCTCAGTCATGTCTGACTCTTTGTGACCCCATTAACTCTACAGTCCATGGAATTCTCCAGGTCAGAATACTGGAGTGGGTAGCCCTTCCCTTCCCCAGGGGATCTTCCCAATCCAGGGATCAAACGCAGGTCTCCTGCATTGCAGGCAGATTCTTTACTAGCTGGGCCACCAGAGAAGCCCAAGAAAACAGGAGTAGGTAGCCTATCCCTTCTCCGGGGGATCTTCCTGACCTTGGAATCAAACCAGGGTCTCCTGCATTGCAGGCAGATTCTTTACCAGCTGATCCACCAGGGAAACCTATATATAAACTGAGAACTAAGAATCAAGGTCACTTTCCTCTCCTTATCTTATTCTGTGATATATGTAGATCTTTCCACCTTCAGTTCTTCCTCTGAACCACTCTCAGTACCACCAAATCTTTTATATTCCCTGATTGCTACAAAAGAGAGAAGAGAGGTAATAAGAACAATATCACCTTCTGTTCTGGGCATGGTCTTCCCTTCCTCTCCCCAGAGGCTTTTACAGTCCAGTGGCTTTAAAAGAGATGTAGAGATGTAGATCTCTACATCTGACTTTCCAAGTTTTCTCATAAAGAAGGCAACTTCCTCCTCTCTCCCAAACCACTTTATCTGGATCTGACCATCAGAATCTCTGCTACTGATCTTCTTTAAAGTCTTTATTCTGTTTTGAAACAAAATAGTTTTTCCGTCTATTGAAGGACAAAGTCTCTGTTATTAATTTTTAGCACTTGTTGTCTAATTTCCTCCTGATCTCATACTCTCATCAGTCACTAGATGCTGCTCACTTTGTGCCTACATCAAACTGGTTGTGCAATCCTAGATATATATATATATATATTTTTTTAATCTTCAAAGATTATATTAGTATAATATTGAGAAGTAAAGAGCAAAATGAATTATTAGAAGACAACTGCTCTACAATATTTTATTGGCCTCTACCACACATCAACACAAGCAGATATTTTCTTTAAACAGATTCAGTTCACTTCAGTTCACTTCTAAATTGTATTCAGTTGTACCTCAGTTCGGTTCAGTTGCTCAGTCATGTCTCACTCTGCGACGCCATGGACTGCAGCATGCCAGGCTTCCCTGTTCATCACCAACTCCTGGAGCTTGCTCAAACTCAAGTCCATTGAGTCCATGATGCCATCAAACCATTTCATCCTCTGTTGTCCTTTCCTCCTGCCTTCAGTCTTTCCCAGCATCAGGGTCTTTTCAAATGAGTCAGTTCTTCTCATCAGGTGGCCAAAGGATTGCAGTTTCAGCTTCAGCATCAGTGTTTCCAGTGAATATTCAGGACTGACTTCCTTCAAGATTCACTGGTTTGATCTCCTTGCAGTCCAAGGGACTCTCAAGAGTCTTCTCCAACACCACAGTGCAAAAACATCAATTCTTTGATGCTCAGTTTTCTTTATAGTCCAACTCTCACATCCATACATGACTACTGCAAAAACCATAGCTTTGACTAGATGGACCTTTGTTGTCAAGGAAAGGTCTCTGCTTTCTAATATGCTGTCTAGGTTTGTCATAGCTTTTCTTCCAAGGGGCAAATATCTTTTAATTTCATGGCTGCAGTCACCATCTGCAATGATTTTGAAGCCCCCCCAAAAAAAGTTTCTCACTGTTTCCCTGGTTTCCCCATCTATTTGCCATGAAGTGATGGGACCAGATGCCATGATCCTTGTTTTTTGAATGTTCAGTTTTAAGCCAGATTTTTCACTCTCCTCTTTCACTTTCATCAGGAGGCTCTTTAGTTCTTCTTCACTTTCTGCCATAAGGGTGATGTCATCTGCGTAGCTGAGCTTATTGATATTTTTCCAGGCAATCTAGATTCCAGCTTATGCTTCATCCAGCCCAGCATTTCACATGATGTACTCTGCATATAAGTTAAATAAGCATGGTGACAATATACAGCTTTGACGTAATCCTTTCCCAATTTGGAACCAGTCTGTTGTTCCATGTCCAGTTCTACCTGTTGCTTCTTGACCTGCATACAGATTTCTCATGAGGTAGGTAAATTGGTCTGCTATTCCCATCTCTTGAAGAATTTTCCACAGTTTGTTGTCATCTACACAGTCAAAGCCTTGGTGTAATCAATAAAGAAGAAGTAGATGTTTTTCTGGTATGCTCTTGCTTTTTCAATGATCCAATGGATGTTGGAAATTTGATCTCTTGTTCCTTTGCCTTTTCTAAAACCATCTTGAACATCTGGAAGTTCACAGTCCATGTACTTTTGAAGCCTGGCTTGGAGAATTTTGAGCATTACTTTACTAGCGTATGAGATGAATGCAATTGTGTGGTAGTTTGAACATTCTATGGCATTGCCTTTCTTTGGGATTGGAATGAAAACTGACTTTTTCCAGTGCTGTGGCCAGTGCTTAGTTTTCCAAATTTGCTGGCATATTGACTGTAGCACTTTCACAGCATTGTCTTTTAAGATTTGAAATAGCTCAACTGGAATTCCATTACCTCCACTAGCTTTGTTCATAGTGATGCTTTCTAAGGCCCACTTGACTTCACATTCCAGGATGTGTGGCTCTAGGTGAGTGATCACACCATCGTGATTATCTGGGTCATGAAGATCTTCTTTGTATAGTTCTTTGTATTCCTGCCACCTCTTCTTAATGTCTTCTGCCTCTGTTAGGTCAATACCATTTCTATCCTTTATTGTGTCCATCTTTGTATGAAATGTTCCCTTGGTATCTCTTATTTTCTTGAAGAGATCTCTAGTCTTTCCCATTCTATTGTTTTCCTCTATTTCTTTGCACTGATCACTGAGGAAGGCTTTCTTATCTCTCCTTGCTATTCTTTGGAAATCTACATTCAAATGATATATCTTTCCTTTTCCCCTTTGCCTTTCACTTCTCTTCTTTTCTCAGCTATTTGTAAGGCCTCCTCAGACAGTCATTTTGCCCTTTTCCATTTCTTTTTCTTGGGAATACTCTTGATCACTGCCTCCTGTACAGTGTCACGAACCTCTGTTCATAGTTCTTCAGGCACTCTGTCTATCAGATCTAATCCTTTAAATCTATTTGTCACTCCCACTGTATAATCATAAGGGATTTGATTTAGGTCATATCTGAATGGTCTAGAGGTTTTCCCTACTTTCTTTTCTTTTTTTTTTTTTTTTTTTAATATTTATTTAATTTATTTATTTATTTGGCTATACCAGGTCTTAGTTGGGACACGCAAGATCTTTAGTTGAAACATGCAAACTCTTAAGTTTCAGCACATGGGATCTAGTTCCCCAACCAGGGACTGAATATGGGCCCCCTGCATTGGGAGCTTGGAGTCTTAGCCGCTGGACCACCATAGAAGTCCCACAATCATCGTTGTTATGGTCAGTAAAGATAGGTGATTTTCTCTCTCTCTTTTTTTAATTGAAGTATAATTGATTTACAATGTTGTGTTACCTACTGCTGCACAGCAGAGTGACCCAGTTACACATTTGTGTCCCTACTTTCTTAAATTTAAGTCTGAATTTTTCAATAAGAAGCTCATGATCTGAGACACAGTCTGGAGCCAAGTCAGCTCCAGGTCTTGTTTTTGCTGACTGTATACAGCTTCTCCATCTTTGGCTGTAAAGAATATAATTAATCTGATTTTGCTATTGACCATCTGGTGATGTCCATGTGTAGAGTCTTCTCTTGTGTTGTTAGAAGAGGGTGTTTGCTATGACCATTGTGTTCTCTTGGCAAAACTCTTATTTTGTACTCCAAGGCCAAAGTTGCCTGTTACTCCAGGTATCTCTTGACTTCCTTCTTTTGCATTCCAGTCCCCCAAATAGTATAGCTGGAAGGAGTACAAGAGCTCCTTAGAGTTAGGAGTATAGAATGCTTGGGGGTTCTGGGATTTGATTAGTTTTCCAACCTTTCACCTGGCCGGCTATAGAACCATTTATTTATATGTGATGTGTGACCCAGTGAATTAAAATATGACAAGCCAATCCAAATCTCCTTTATTTTTGAACCATTCCTGTTATTCTGCTGAGTATATGCTGCTGCTGCTGCTGCTAAGTCGCTTCAGTCATGTCCGACTCTGTGCGACCCCAGAGACCGCAGCCCACCAGGCTCCCCCGTCCCTGGGATTCTCCAGGCAAGAACACTGAGGTGGGTTGCCATTTCCTTCTCCAATGCATGAAGGTGAAAAGAGAATGTGAAGTCTCTCAGTCATGTCTGACTCTTAGCGACCCCATGGACTGCAGCCTACCAGGCTCCTCTGTCCATGGGATTTTCCAGGCAAGAGTACTGGAGTGGGGTGCCATTGCCTTCTCTGGAGTATATGCTATATTTATTCAAAACATTCATCAAATATTTCCTGAGGAAATACAGCAGTTTCTATAATAGTACAATGAAGATGCCATAAGGATATTGGTATTTATTTACATTTACATCCTCATTGTCCAGGAAAGGACATAATAGACTCTCAATAAATATTTCTTGTTGCCCTCAGAAAGCTTACCTTCCAGTGTATCAAGACAGATGATAAACAGAATTGGTGGTGATAAGTGTTGTAGAGAAAAATATAGCAGGGCAAGAAGGAGAGAGTGTGATGAATTGTTTTGTAAGGGGATCAGGCAAGGTCCCCTTATAAGGAAACATGTGAGAAGAGAGCTGAATGAAATGAAAGTCTTAGCCCTGTGAATATCTGCATGTTGAGTGGAGAAGATAAGCAGTACATACAAATGCTCTAAAGGATAAGAATGCTTGATATGTTCCAGAAAGATCAGTGTGGCTGGGAATAGAGTGAGCAAGGAAGAGCAAGAGGGAAGGAGATGAGGTCAGGGAGTGAAGTCAAATCTAGAGCTGTGTTGTAGGCCAAGGTAAGGACTCTCATCTCTACCCTGCACCACATGGGGAACCAATGAAGAATTTTGAGCAGAAGAGTAACAGGATCTGACTTAAGTTGTAACAGAATCCCTCTGGCTGCTGCAGAAAGGACAGAAGCAGGAAGTCACCTAGGGGAATGTAGCAATAATCCAGGTGAGAGATGACGATGGTTTAGACGAAGATGGAGGCAGTCAGTGCAGGTGGGGAGGTGTAGTCAGATTTTAGACAAATCTTTGGTGGAATAGCTGACAGGATTGGAGGTTCACTAGGGAAGTTGTATGAAAGAAAGATAAGAGCCAATGATGACCCTACAGTTTTGAACCTATGGAAGTAGACTAATAGAGTTGCCATTTCTGAGATGGGAAAAACAAAAGAATAGGAGGTTAAAGGGGTGTAAGGAAGGAATTAAGAATTCAGGTAGGCGTGCTAAGTTTGAAATATCTATTAGACACCAAGTATATATGTTAAAGAGGTAGCTGGGTATACAAGTCTACATTGTATATCATGACAATGTGTCTTGAGACAAGGAGCTGACTCTGTTTTATAAAAATAAAGCACTTCTCATTGAAAATATGTGTCAATCTATAAACCATGCGAACAGAGTAAGAGGTCAGATGGGATAGGTAAATCAGAGCAGGGGTGAGTTAAGGCAAAAAAAAAAAAAAAAAAGGCCTATTAGGTGTTGTTTCTAAATTGACGAATTACTTGATATATTGTAATAAAAATTTAGCTATGTAGCTCAGGTTTGCATGACAAGTTTCAAAAGAAAGTCATTTAGAGCATAACAGTGATTTCAGGAAGAAAACATTTTTCAGAGGTCAAAAATAGAGACAAGTTTCAAAAGAGACCAGGAAAATCAATTCTAATCCCTTGTATAATTTTTTAATTTTTTGATCTGTTACTATCCTTTAATTTCACTTCTCAAAACTTTATTTTATTGTCATTTAACAAGACTTCTAGGCCCTATCAGAAGTATAAATATGAGTATACCCTCATAGAAATTTACATTTTAAAGAGAGAGCAGATATATTTATTGGCAACAGGGAAAAATGAAGCAAAGTAGGGTGGTGACCACAGTGAGTCCTGGAGTTTTACCTTACACAGTATGTAGAAGACTTGCAAACATTTGTTAAATGAATGACCAAATACACAAACGGGCAGGGGTTGGAAGGAGTCTAGATTTTTTTATGTCTAGGAACTTATGGGATTAATCTTGATGATCTTCACTAATCCCTGTGGGAGAAAATAAGTGTTAACAAATGGTTTGTTCACACTTAGGAAAAGCAAGGGACATAGAAGCCTGCATAGGTTCACCAAAAATAAATCATACTGTTTTACTTTTCTCACCAGACTACTAAACTAGTTGCTTAGGAGCATAACATAAACATAGTCTTTCTTTTTAAAATTTGTTTTTATTTAATTGTAGTTGATTTACAATGTGTTAATTTCAGGTATACAGCAAAGCAATTCAATTATAATATACATATAACATATATACATATATATATATATATATATATATACATCTTTTCCAGATTCTTTTCCCATATAGGTTATTACAGAATATTCAGTATAGTTCCCTGTGCTATACAGTAAGTCCTTGTTGTTTATCTATTTTATATGTAGTACTGTGTATGTGTTACTCCCAAATTCCTAATTTATCCCTCCCCTCCACCTTTCCCCTTTGGTAACCATAACACATAGTCTGCTGCTGCTGCTGCTAAGTCTATCTTGCATTAAAAAAAAATCAGAGGCTACATCCAATCTTTCTGACCCACCATTCTAGAAAAGATTAGATTCATCTCATTTTCTTCCTTTGCATTGCTCTATAAATGAATGCATCAAATAGGAAGCCAGAGTCCCAAACACAGGGTTAGGTCTCCTCCAACATAAATCTTGGTACTTTATGACTGAGAAAATGAGTGAAGTCTTTTTTTTTAAACTACATCTTTACCATAAACTTTTTTACTCCAACTCCTATTTTGAGTTGGCCAAAAGTATTTGATATCAGGTTTTTTGAATTAATTTATTTTAATTGGAGGCTAATTACTTTACAATATTGTGGTGGTTTGTGCCATACATCGACACGAATCAGCCACAGGTGTACATGTGTCCCCCCATCTTGAACCCCCTCCCCACTTCTCTCCACACCCCATCCCTCAGGGGTGTCCTGCAGTACCAGCTTTGAGTGTCTTGCTTCATGCATCAAACTTGCACTGGTCATCTATTTAACATATGGTAATATGCATGTTTCAATGTTATCCTCTCAAATCATCCCAACCCTCGCCTTCTCCCATAGAGTCCAAAAGTTTGTTTTTTACATCTGTGTGTCTTTTGCTGTCTTGCATATAGGGTCGTCATTACCGTCTTTCTAAATTCCATATATATGCGTTAATATACTGTATTTGTGTTTCTCTTTCTGACTTACTTCACTCTGTATAATAGGATCCAGTTTCATCCACCTCCTTAGAATTGACTCCAATGTGTTCTTTTTTATAGCTGAGTAATACTCCATTGTGTATATGTACCACAACTTCCTTATCCATTCATCTGCCAATGGACTTCTAGGTTGCTTTCATGTCCTAGCTATTGTAAACAGTGCTGCAATGAACATTAGGGTACATGTGACTCTTTCAGTTCTGGTTTCCTCAGTGTGTATGTCCAGCAGTGGGATTGATGGGTTGTATGGCAGTTCTGTTTCCAGTTTTTTAAGGAATCTTCAAATTGGTCTCATAGTGTCTTTACTAGTTTGCATTCCCACCACCAGAGTAAGAGGTTTCCCTTTTCTCCACAACTTCTCCAGCATTTATTGTTAGTAGACTTTTTGATGGCAGCCATGCTAACTGGTGTGAGATGGTACCTCATTGTGGTTTTGATTTGCATTTCTCTGATAATGAGTAATGTTGAGCATCTTTTCATGTGTTAGCCATCTGTATGTCTTCTTTGGAGAAATGTCTGTTTAGTTCTTTGGCCCACTTTTTGATTGGGTCGTTTATTTTTCTGGTATTGAGCCGCATGAGATGCTTGTATATTTTGGAGATTAATTCTTTGTCAGTTGTTTTCGTTTGCTATTATTTTCTCCCATTCTGAAGGCGGCCTTTTCACCTTGCTTATAGTTTCCTTCTGGAGAAGGAAATGGCAACCCACTCCAGTGTTCTTGCCTGGAGAATCTCAGGGACAACGGAGCCTGGTGGGCTGCCGTCTATGGTGTCGCACAGAGTCGGACACGACTGAAGAGACTTAGCAGTAGCATAGTTTCCTTCATTGTGCAAAAGCTTTTAAGTTTAATTAGGTCCCATTTGTTTATCTTTATTTTTATTTCCATTACCCTGGGAGGTGGGTCATAGAGGATCTTGCTGTGATTTATGTCAGAGAGTGTTCTGCCTATGTTTTCCTCTAAGAGTTTTATAGTTTCTGACCTTACATTTAGATCTTTAATCCATTTTGAGTTTATTTTTGCATATGGTGTTAGAGAATGTTCTAGTTTCATTCTTTTACAAGTGGTTGACCAGTTTTCGTAGCACCACTTGTTAAAGAGATTGTCTTTTCTCTGTTGTATATTTTTGCCTCCTTTGTCAAAGATAAGGTTCCTGTAGGTGCATGGATTTATCTCTTCTATTTTGTTCCATTGATCTATATTTCTGTCTTTGTGCCAGTACCATACTGTCTTGATGACTGTAGATTTTGTAGTGTAGTCTAAAATCAGGAACAAGACACGGATGCCCACTCTCACCACTACTATTCACATAGTTTTAGATGTCCTAGCCATAGCAATCAGAGAAGAAAAAGAAATAAACAGAATCCAATTTGGAAAAGAAGTAGTAAAACTCTAACTGTTTGCACATGACATGATCCTCTATGTAGAAAACCCTAAAGACACCACCAGAAAATTACTAGAGCTGATCAATGAATATAGTAAAGTTGCAGGATATAAATTAACACATGGAAATCCCTTGCATTCCTATACACTAACAATGAAAAAACAGGAAGAGAAATTAAGGAAACAATCCTATTCACCATTGCAATGAAAAGAATAAAATACTTAGGAATAAATTTACCTAAAGAAACAAAAGACCTATATATAAAAAACTAAAACACTGATGAAAGAGATCAAAGATGACACAAATAGATGGAGAAATATACCATGTTTGTGGATTGGAAGAATTAATATACTGAAAATCAGTATACTACCCAAAGAATCTATAGATTCAGTGCAATCCCTATCAAGCTACCAATGGTATTTTTCACAGAACTAGAACAAATATTTTCACAGTTTGTATGGAAACACAAAAAAGTTCAGAAAGCCAAAGCAATCTTGAAAAAGAAGAATGGAACTGGAGGAATCAATCTTCGTGACTTTAGGCTATACTACAAAGCTACAGTCGTCAAGACAGTATGATATTGATATCGGCTTTAATTTCATTTTTGCTAATTATATGAGGCCTTTCAGTAGTCATTGTTCTACAAAGAAAGTAGGATATCTTCATTGAAGGTGTTGTGAGTGATGACAATTCCAAAAATTTGTGCCAGGATTTCTTGCTGAAATCTATCTTTTTGATATATTTCTGAAGTAATAATAGTTCTAGTCTGCTTGCTTGATCCTCTCTTTTAGGGTACTCCAGAAATCTGCAGAACTTAATTTTCTAGTTAGTATAAAGTGTGGAATATATTCAGAGGGCCATGAGATCTTAGAATTAAATAACATGAATCCAGAATTCCAACAAAAGTAGTGTCCATGTTTTATAAATGTTACTGTAAAACCAACTGTTCTCTTTCTGTAGGAGCATTTTCAGAAATCAATCACAATATTAATGTTTCTCCACACCTGCCATCCCTCCATGTTTCTGTCCTATTAAGAGAAGAAGAATAAAAGTGCATCATTGTATAATAGAAAAGGTATTAGATCAAATAATAATTTCTGGACCCTGATCCTAATTTACTGCTGCATTATTATCCATGTGATCTTAGAGGAGTGACCTTCCTCTGGGCCTCAGTTTCCCTAGCTATAAAATGGGAATAATTAGGCTTGCTTACCTCATACAGTCATTGTAATGACCAAAAGTGTTAAGGTATGCAAAAATGCTTCAGAAATTAACAACTGTTACTAAATTCTCTCTAGGAAATGAATATAGTAGCATGGTCTCTGAGGCATTTTAGGCACTCATGATCATTAATTTATAAATAGCCATTCTAATTTCTACAGAGGTTCTCTCTTTCAGCCAGATTGTCCCTTTTGTACTATCCAAGCCCATAGGAAGAAGACTCCAAGCCGCAAGCTATGGCCTACCTCATCACTTAAAATGATCACATCTGTATACTTCCATGTCACTCTCTTCCATACCACAGCTGGCTGGTTGTGTACATGTGTCTCTTTTTTTCAGTATCTCTTCTTCGTAGCTTTCTTTACCTTTGGATAGACTGAAAAAGGTTAGTTTGTTTTTTTTGTTTTTTTGGGTTTTTTTTTTGCTTTTATAAAGGAGTAAAGGGGAAACTTGATGTTGAAATATATCCTTTGTTTCTTAAAAATAATAATGCAATAAGACATAGCTACCATTAGGATTCCCTGGTGGCTCAGACAGTAAAGTGTCTGCCCACAATGCGGGAGACCCATATTCGATCCCCAGGTCGGGAAGATCCCCTGGAGAAGGAAATGGCAACCCACTCCAGTACTCTTGCCTAGAAAATACCATGGATGGAGGAGCCTGGTGGGCTACAGTCCATGGGGTCACAAAGAGTCAGACACGACTGACCGACTTCACTTTCACTTTCACTATTAAGTTGATACAGGTCGACATGAAAGTCGGTGATCTCAAAGGAACAAACTTTTGCCTATACAAATGTTAGCTAGAATTAAGAAGTACTCTCAGGAAGTACTGGACTTCCCTAGTATCTCAGTTGGTAAAAAATCCACCTGCAATGCAGGAGACCCCAGTTGGATTCTTGGGTCAGGAAGATCTGCTGGAGAAGGGATAGCCTACCCACTCTACTATTCTTGGGCTTCCCTTGTGGCTCAGCTGGTAAAGAATCCACCTGCAATGTGGGAGCCCTGGGTTTGATCCCTGAGTTGTGAAGATCCCTGAGGAAGGGAAAGGCTACCCACTACAGTATTCTGGTCTGGGTCATAAAGAGTAGATCATGACTGATCGACTTTCACTTTTACTACTTGCTGATTAAGTGCTTATTTTGGGGTTTCCCTGGTGATTCAGATGACAAAGAATCCACCCACAGTGTGGGAGACCAGCTTTTGATCCCTGGGTTGGTAAGATTCTCTGGAGGAGAGCATGGCAACCCACTCCAGTTTTTATAGGGATTCCCTGGTGGCTCAGATGGTACAGAGTATGCCTGCAATGTGGGAGACCCAGGTTTGATCCCTGGGTCAGGAAGATCCCCTGGAAAAGGAAATGGCAAACCACTCCAGTATTCTTGCTTGGAAAATCCCATGGACGGAGGAGCCTGACAGGCTACAGTCCATGGGGTCACAAAGACTCAGACATGACTGAGTGACTTCACTTATTATACTGTTGCTCTTGTATTTACTGCCTTTTAGTGAGATCATGGCATCTGGTCCCATCACTTCATGGGAAATATATGGGGAAACAGTGGAAACAGTGTCAGACTTTATTTTTGGGGGCTCCAAAATCACTGCAGGTGGTGATTGCAGCCATGAAATTAAAAGACACTTACTCCTTGTTAGGAAAGTTATAACCAGCCTAGACAGCATATTCAAAAGCAGAGACATTACTTTGCCAACAAAGGTTCGTCTAGTCAAGGCTATGGTTTTTCCTGTGGTCATGTATGGATGTGAGAATTGGACTGTGAAGAAAGCTGAGCACCGAAGAATTGATGCTTTTGAACTGTGGTGTTGGAGAAGACTCTTGAGAGTCCCTTGGACTGCAAAGAGATCCAACCAGTCCATTCTAAAGGAGATCAGCCCTGGGATTTCTTTGGAAGGAATGATGCTAAAGCTGAAACTCCAGTACTTTGGCCACCTCATGCGAACAGTTGACTCATTGGAAAAGACTCTGATGCTGGGAGGGATTGGGGGCAGGAGGAGAAGGGGACAACAGAGGATGAGATGGCTAGATGGCATCACCGACTCGATGGACGTGAGTTTGTGTGAACTCCAGGAGATGGTGATGGACAGGGAGGCCTGGCGTGCTGCGATTCATGGGGTCACAAAGAGTCGGACACGACTGAGCGACTGAACTGAACTGAGTGAGTTATCACTGTGCTATTGTCAAATGAGAGAGATGAAAATTGTTTTGAGAGCTGATAGTCTCAGCGACTTTTTTACAAGACAAAATTAAAGGTTTTCAGGGTTTACCATGAGTGTAGACTTTAACAGGATTGTTCATTTCAGATGTACAGTCCCTAAGGTTGCCTACTGGTCATTAAAGCCAACAGCTTAAGTCCCTACAGCACAACAGTCTGGAAAGGAGCTTTATATTACTATCAAATAAGATATTAAGTAAGATAAAACATCTTAGCTTGGTCACACTCCAAAATAGCAATTTAAAGCTATATTTTCATTCATGGAACTAGCCTTGCAATAAATTATCTCAACAAGCTTTCACACTGACACTGAGTTAACAGTCATTTTTAGAGTGCCAACTACTTATAAGATGTACCAGGCTCTGAAGTTGGTGTGTTTGGGCTAAGTCCCTTCAGTTGTGTCCATCTCTGTGGGATCCTATGGACTGTAGCCCACTAGGCTCCTCTGTCCATGGGATTCTCCAGGCAAGAATACTGGATCCCCTGGATGCCCTCCTCCAGGGGATCTTCCTGACTCAGAATTAAGTCCCTTAAGTCTCTTGCATTGACAACAGGGTTCTTTACCACTAGTGCCACTTGGGATGAAACTGGTACAGCTATCAAACTCCTGTCCTTAGCACTAAAGTCCTAAAGTGAACTGGGTATAGAGGTTAGTTAAATACTAGGTGAAAGAAAGTATTAGTTGCTCAGTCTTGTCCGACTCCTTGTTATCCCATGTACTGTAGCCTGCCAGGCTCCTCCATCCATGGAATTTTCCAGGCAAGAATACTGGAGTGGGTTGCCATTTCCTTCTCCAGGGGATCTTCCCAACCCAGGGACCGAACCCAGGTCTCCTGCACTATAGGCAGATTCTTTACTGTCAGAGCCGCCAGGGTATCCCCAGTTAAATATTAGGCTGCTTAAAAAGATTTATGAGATTTTTTAATTACAAAAATAATACTTATTATTAAAAAAACATAAGCAATAAAGCATCATATAAGTTAAACTGTGAACACATCCACCTCCCACTTGAAAAATTCTGTAAAAGTAAGGTATCTTTGAGGAATATCTTATTTGCCTAAATGAAGTCATAGGCCTAGATGACCTGGGGTTCTCAAAAGGTATTTCTGGTCTGCCTCACTCTCTTAAATTCCTTCTAGTTATTTGTTTCTCAGTATTAGGGAAAATGATGAACCCTAAGCCAAGAGGCCAGGATTTCAGTCCCAGCTCTGCCACTAGTAGTTATGCTAGTAATGAACTTCAAGTCTTAATTTCACTTCTCAGATATTAGCTTTTTCTAAAAGTTAGACTAGAATCAGTGATTCTCAACTCAGGTTTAAGAGATTCAGTATTAAGTAAGTAGTCTATTCAAGGTATACACACTCCTGAAAATTCTGACCACTTTGCACCCCATTAAGAAAACTACAGTGAGGTAGTACTATTACTGATGAGATTATATCATATCCCTCAGAGTATTTTAGGGTAAGAAAAAAATGTTGAAGTACTAGAATAGATGGTCTAATTGTTATAATTTGCCCCTAACTATTCCTGATTTCTATAATATAATGATAATGGCTAGGATAATTTTAGACAATTAGATGACGTCTCAGTGATTAAATACTCAGGGTTTCAGTTTGGATGGTCAAATGAGCCTTTTCATTAGTGTCCATGAAGAGGTTCAGTAAGGATTAGGAACATACATTTGGTTTCAAAAAGTGAAGGCTAAGAAGGTTACTATGTTGGTTAAGTGGTGAACTGGCAGCTCCCTTTTGTATAAGGCTCCTCAAAATATCATAAGCAGATGCAGATGTACAGGCAGAAGACGCCTGTTGGCTCTGTAGTGTATTACTTACGCAACCTCACCTTACTCTAGATTCTGTTCCTTGACCTTCAGGGCCTCTTCTGTTTCACAAGTGAGGACTACTAAAGTCTAAACTCCTTTTTGTTCATTCATTCATTCATAATAATAAATGTTTATTAAGTACCAACTAGTTATTGAATGAAATGTTTATTGATCACTGTTTGGAACACTAGGGACCCAGTGGTGAACAAGCTAAGACCTTAGCCTCATCAAACTCACTGGGAAATGTTTTTTTTAGTAGTATAGTAAGTGGCATAATAGGACAAGCATAGAGTGCTCTAGGACACATTAGTACCTGATCTAGACCTGGAAGATCTGGGAAGGTTTCTTAATGGGGGTATTATCTGACTATATACAATCTGAGCTATAACCTGACTGATGCTAAAGAGTTCGCCTCGTCAAGATTTGAGGGAAGGGTAAACCAGGCAGAGAGAACATACATGTTGGAAGGCTTAGAGTAAAGGGGAGTTTGGCGTATTTGAAGAACCAAAAGAAATTAGTATGGTTTGCATCAATTTCTAAATGGGAAGTGATAATAAAAGAGCTGCCCAATGGGGCCAAATTATGCAGAGCCTTGGCATTCATTTTAAGGAACGTAGATGCTAAGTCACTTCAGTCGTGTCTGACTCTAGCGACCCCATAGACAGCAGCCCACCAGGCTTCCCCGTCCCTGGGATTGTCCAGGCAAGAACACTGAAGTGGGTTGCCATTTCCTTCTCCAATGCATGAAAGTGAGAAGTGAAAGTGAAGTCGCTCAGTCGTGTCCGACTCTTAGCGACCCCATGGACTGCAGCCTACCAGGCTCCTCCATCCATGGGATTTTCCAGGCAAGAGTACTGGAGTGGATTGCCATTGCCTTCTCCAAAGGAACATAGAAGCTATCCTAAAATACAATGGGCAAACACAAGATCAGTGTCAAGAGTAAATAATATGGCAAATATATTCATATGCTAAATGCATCTGATCCAGCGATTCTACTTTTGGTTCTACATATACTCACATGTGGAAAATTGTTTATCCACTATGATGTTCTTTTTACTGTACTATTTGTAATAGCAGAGGATTGGAAGTAACCTGAATGTCTGTTATTTAGGAAATTATTAAATATGCTATAAGTCTGTGTCTCTGGTTGCTCTGGGGAAGAAACCTAAGTGTTTAAGATGGGGCTGGCTAGAAAGTTAATATTCATGCTTCTGTATCACTTGAACATTTTAAAGCATATACATGTACTACTAATTTAAAATAAAGTTTAATTTTTAAATAAATAAAATATGCTGATATGTTCTTTTTATACCCATTGCCCAAATACAACAGCAATAATTTTATAATATAATAACATCCTATGCTAATTAGGTGGGGAAACCCAGTATTTGTTGAAAGAATATAAATTGGGTGTTTTCCAGCTTTATTAAAGTACAATTGCCAAATAAAAATTGTATATATTTGTTATACAATGTGATATATTGACCTACATATACATTATGAAATAATTACCACAATCAAGCTAATTAACATTTCCATCACCTGACAGTAATCTTTTTTGGTTTTTTGGTGAGAGCACTTTAGATCTAGTCTCTTAGCAAATTTCAAGTATAAAATACAGTATTATTAACTACAGTCACCATGCTATGTATTAAATGTCCAGAACTTACTCATCTTGCTTAACTGAAAGTTTGTACCCTTTGATCAACACACCATCACCACCATTTACTCTAGCCTAGCTCCTGGCAACAACCTCTTGTGTATATATGTGTGTAGGTTTATCACATTTTTTTTTCTTCATCTGTTGATGGATACTTACATTGTTTCTTTATCTTGGTTATTGTGAATAATGCTGCAATGAAAGTGAAAGTGCAGATATCTCTTCAAGATGGGGAACACATGTATACCTGTGGCGGATTCATTTTGATATTTGGCAAATCTAATACAGTTATGTTAAGTTTAAAAATAAAATAAAATTAAAAAAAAAAAAAAAAAAAAGATATTAAGTTAATTCCTTTGTATATACAACCAAAAGTAGAATTACTGGGTCTTATGGCATTTGTATTTTTAATTTTTGAGGAACCTCCATTCTGTTTTGCATAATGGCTATAATGATCCACATTCCTATCAACAGTGAACAAGGGTTCCCTTTTCTTTATACCCTAACCAACACTCATTGTCTCTTGTCCTTTTGATAATAGCCATCCTAACAATGTGTGGTTACATCTTGTTGTTGTTTTTGGCTTACATTTCCTTCATAATTAGTAATTCTGGGTATCTTCTCATATATCAGTTAGTTATTTGCATGTCTTCTTTAGAAAATTATCTATTCAGATCCTGAGCCATTTTTTTAAATCAGTTGTGTATGTGTGTATGTATCTATGTAAGTGGGCTTTCCTGGTGGCTCCGATGGTAAAGAATCTATTTAAGTATGTATGTATGTATTTGCTGAGTTGTTTGAATTCCTTACATGTTTTGGATATTAAACCCCTTATCAGATGTATGGTTTGCAAATATTTTCTCCCATTCTATAGACTGTCTCTTCACTCTGCTGATGTTTCCTTTGTTGTGCAGAAGATTTTAGTTTGATGGTACCCCACTTGTCTGTTTTTGTTTTCGTTGCCTGTGGTTTTGAGGTCATATCCAAAAAACCACTGCCCAGACCAATGTCAAGAAGCCTTACCCCTGTATTTTCTTCTAGTAGTTTTACACTTCCAGGTCTATGTTTACGTCTTTAATCCAGTTTGAGGGGTTTTGTTGTATCTGCTATGGGATAAGGGTCTAATTTCATTCCTCTGCCTGTGGATATTGAATTTTTTCTAGCACCATTTATTGAATTCACTGTTCTTTCTCTCTTCTATGCTGTTGGCTCCCTTATCAAAGATCAGTAACCTATAAATGCATGGATTTATTTCTGAGCTGTCTATTCTATTCCATTGGTCTGGATTTCTGCTTTTTTGCCAGGACCATACTGTTTTGATTACTATATGTAATGTATTTTGAAATCGGCACATGTAATGCCTACAACTTTGTTTTTTTTCTTTGCTTAAGATTTCTTGGGCTATTTGGGGTCTTTTGTGGTTCCATATGAATTTTATGGTTATTTCTATTTCTGTGAAAAATGTCATTGGAGTTTTGACAGGGATTGTATTGAATCTAAAAATGGTTTTGGGTAATATGGTCATGCTTCTCTGGCGGCTCAGACGGTAATCTGCCTGCAATGCAGGAGACACGGGTTCAGTCCCTGGATCAGGAAGATCCCCTGGAGAAGGGAATGGCAACCCGATCCACTATTCTAGTCTGGAGAATTCCGTGGACAAAGGAACCTGGCAGTTCACAAAGAGTCCGACACGACTGAAGCGATTTAGCATGCACGCAAGGCTAATAAATATTACGGAAGGGTAATTTAAGTCTCCCAAGGCTAGTAGGCTACTAAATGGTAGAAATTGGATTGAAAGCAAATCAGTCCATGGGGTCACAAAGAGTCGGACACAACTGAGCGACTGAACAACAGCAATCCAAGAACACCAGATAAGGTTCCTTTGTGTATGTGTGTGTGTTTCAGTTTCTTTCATCAGTGTTTCGTACTTTTCAGTGTACAGATACATCACTTACTTGGTTAAATTTAACCCTAAGTATTTCATTCTTTTTGATGCTATTATAAATGAGATCTTTGTCTTAATTTATTGTTTTGGATAATTCCTTGTTAGTGTATAGAAGCAAAACTGATTTTTGTATGTTGACTTCATATCCTGCAAGTTTACTGAACTCATTTATTATTTCTAATAGTTCTCTGGTGGAGTCTAAGGTTTTCTACACATAGGAACATACCATCTGCAAACAGATACAATTTTACCTTCAAATTTGGATGCCTTTTATTTCTTTCTCTTGCCTAATTGCTCTGACTATAGGACTTCAAGTGCTATGTTGTATGGAAGTGGTGAAAATGGGCATCCTATCTTGTTCCTGATCTTAGAGGAAAAGCTTTCAACTTTTCACTGTTCAGTATGATTTATCCATGGACTTGTTACATGTGGCCTTTATTATGTCAGGATGCACTCTTTCTATATCTAATTTGTGAACATATCTTTTTTTATCACAAAAGAATGTTGAATTTTGTCAAATGCTTTTCTGCATCTTTGAAATGATCATATGATTTTTATTCTTCATTCTGTCGATGTAATGCATCACATTTCAGAATGTAATTTGTTGTGTTCACTTTGGATATTAATCCAACTCTAGTGAAATTGAACATTAGCATACCTTTGATACAGTTTTGGGAATTTATCCTACATATAACAATACCACTACATAGGTCCAATATGTATAAGGATGTTTATTATAGCACTGTTTTAGTGGCAAAAAGAGGGATAACCCTAAACTCTATGAATAAAGAAATGGTTAAATGACTCAATTGTGACATAGCCATAATATTGAATATTATACAGTTATTAAAAGGCTTTATTTTATATTTATATTATAAAAAGCTTTATAGATCGATCTGAAAGAATAGATATGTTCCTTTGCTGCAAGAATTTTCAGAGTAATGTGTATAATGCTATCACATTTTCATTGAGAAGAGAAAGATTTTTAATGTTTATAGCTATAAATATACATATATTCCAAGAATAAAAATTAAAACAAAGAATGTTTATAGTTATACAGATAGACAATTACATAGAAACAGATGTGGGAAGCAGAGGCACCAACTGAATTAATGTTTACCTCAGGTAAAAGGGGGTTAGATAGGAAAGGGAGAAATGTTTAATGATTCTTTATATAGTTCTGTATTGTTTGATTTGTTGCAATAAGCCTGTACTACTGTAATTTGTTTTTTGAAATGTAAAAAAAGGAAAATTGGCTAAAATAGGGAGAAAATGGACTGGAGAGGGCACGAGGGAGACAAGGAAGTTAGAAGGATGCTGCAGTGATATACCTAAGAAGTAATGGTGGCTGGACTAGAGTACCTGCAATGGAGACAGACTTAAACAGATTTAGTTGGTCAGTAGAGAAAATTAAGACTTGGTAATTTGACTGAGGGGGGTGGGAAAGAGGAGCCAAGGAAACCACCAAGGTTTCTGGAAAGGTGCTGTACTATTTACTGCAAAAATTATCAGAGTGTGAAGATGTGTGGTTTTAGACAGGTTAAGTTTCAGGTATCTACGGGAAATTCAAGAGGAGAAAACCTATAAACAATTGGAAATATGTATCTGAAGCCCAGGAAAAATATCTGGACTGGAAATATAGATATGGAGATGACTAACTATGTTAGGACTTTGTCAGTTATAAGTGAGAGATAGCTGACCTAAATGGGATTAAGGTTTGTTTTGTTTTGTTTTGTTTGTTTTTAAGAGGGCATAGGGTTTATTGCAGAGAAGACAATGGCACCCCACTCCAGTACTCTTGCCTGGAAAATCCCATGGACGGAAGAGGCTGGCTAGCTAATCACCTAGGTTTCTTGACTCTCCTCTTGGTTTAGGAATCCTGACATATAATATAGGAGACTTGAAGGAAGGACTGAGGGGAAGCCAGAACCTTTGGGCAGAGAAAGTCTGACTCAAGCCCAGAACCATCTCAGGGCTTTCAAATGCTCACTCAAGCATTTGATCAATAGTTTATTTGTTTTTTTAATTTTTATGTTTTATTTTTTTAATCGCAAATTCTCTTGGCATCTTCCCCCATCTCACTCCATCTCTCCCCTACCCTCCAAACACTTGGCAAATAAATATTAGCAAGGCAAATATAATTCTTATTTGTTTACAAACATGAGCCGTGTACAATGATTCTTAACTTAATTTTCTTGATCTTCTTCTTGCTCATCTCTGGTGCAGGGTAGCACCATTTAGACCCACAGGGCAATTTAGAAACAGTGATTAACCCTACCTTCTCTCTTGTTGAGGACTCCAAACTGAATTAGAAAGATCCTATGCCATTAACATGTTCAGAAATGTAGAGAAAGCTATTTTTGAGATGGTGAAATAAGAGGGATGCTTTGCTGTGAGCTTATGAATCTTGCCTGCATTTTACCACTTCTTCCAGTATGCATCCCTTTAATGAACCTAGTATTGTGGTGCATTAGTTCAGTTGTTTAGAGTCTAACTTCACAGTGTTTCTATATACCCTAACTGGGGGGATCTAACCAATCTGTGCTATTTGTCAAATGGTTTACTGCGGGAAAGATGGCTTTGTGCAGATATTCTCCCTGTAGCAAAACAACCCATGGACTTGGCCTGCTGCCAGAAAGTTAGTAATGTCATCTTTATAGATGAAACTCAGCACCTCATTATCTTATACTGTGACAGAAGAGCAGGAAGATTGACTTGTTAATTTGCTATGTTTTGATTCCAATCTGTTTAGAAATATGATTTCTTAAAAAGGAAATGGAAGAAGAATGTGTTTTTCATGATACCTTCGTGATATCTCCTGAGAATATATTCAGTTATTGTAAATACAGCATTTTGATTGTCTCCTCAAATTTCAGATATACTTCATTACTCTTAAAAAAAAAAAAACTACACTGAAAAGATCAAATTTTGAAGTGTGAATTGCATGCTTCCAATGATGAAATTTTATATTACAGGTCACATATTTAAATCTCTATTTTGTTCAAAAGAAACAAAAGATTTCTTACCTGAGTCATGAGGTCATTAATTTGTGTAGCACATTATCGTTATAACTCACCACCAAGCTCTTTAAAAGCGTAGGTTTACATTATCACCTATTTAAAGTAGAAGAGTGTATTTGTGGTACAAATATTTTATTTCAGAGGTTGTTTTCAAATTTTAGTTCAGCAGTTTGAATATAATCTGTTCTCTCCAACCCAACAACATAGTATACAAAATCCATAAGCTATCAGAAACAAAACTCAAATTTAGTACCATCAAGATCTGGGTCCCTGGAAGAAATAATGCATACAAGAAAGAAAAACTCTGTTGATATCAAGAAACAACCTTCCAGACATTTGGTTTCTCTCTCAAATAGCTTGGGGTAAGGAAAGAACATAGAATTTAAAGCCACATAGAACTGATTTAAAATTTAAAATTACAGAGACCTAATTTCAAATTCTAGCTCTATTACTTTCAGCTTTGTGGCCTTGGCCAAGTCATATATCCTCTCTTAGCCTAAGTTTTCTCATGACCTAACTATAGTAATGGTACTTCCTTTTAGTATTACAAGGATTAAAGATAAAGTAAAATGCCTAACTCAAGTCTGGCACTTACAGGTGTTCAGTAGTTGGTAATTATTAGTATCAAATGAAAATAGTACTATCTCCCTTATCTACAAGAAGGACAGACAACTCTGTGGTTTGCATTGCATAAACTTTTGCTCCCTCCACTCACTTGACACAATGCTGGATTTGTTTTTACCTCAAGTCCATCATAGGCCATAGCAATTGGAAGTTTCCATTTTCTCATAACTTTCCCCTCCTCTAATCTAATTTTTAGTTTCTTTTCTCTAGGGCATCACAGGACAATGGTGATGTAGGAACTCCAGCCACTCTCCATTGCAGATCTTGC
This sequence comes from Bubalus kerabau, assembly GCF_029407905.1. NCBI lineage: Eukaryota > Metazoa > Chordata > Mammalia > Artiodactyla > Bovidae > Bubalus > Bubalus kerabau. The sequence goes on along the minus strand of NC_073647.1, from coordinate 95,457,212 downwards.
CAAAAGAACAGCAGAAGTCACCCTGGGGCCCCTTTAATGAGACAGGGTGAGAACTCCATGACCCCAGCTAGGTAGGGTCTACAACTCCATTGTCAGCCTCAAAAAATTACAGAAGACAGACCTTCCCCTTTCATCTTCCCAATAAAGTTTTTTTTGGGTTTACATCTCTCAGGGGTGATTTGAGGCAGGAGGCAGATGGTCCCCCAACCCAGGGTACAGCAATTGGAAATTCATTCTCTATGGACTGAAACCCCAAGACAAGAATATCAAGACAATTAAGGCAGAAGGCTGAGCCTGCCCAGACCACATATTTCTCATTGTTGAAGTCAGAAGACCTCCCTGACCACACATGTGCACAAAAGCCTCCTTGCAGGTCAAAGGGGAAGCAATGTCAAAGGATGCTTTACCCAGCCGCCTTTTCTGTAAAATCCATCTTAGCTAAGAGATGTGTGTGCACACATGGGAGGATTCTGAGAATATACCAAATATGGACTGTGAACCAGACAAATCAAAATGATTGGCCAAAGAAAAGCCAGAAGAAATAACCCTTAAAAGTAATTCAAACTGCCCCCAGGGCACGACTCAGTAACTCTCTCTCCCTGAGTCCACCCACCTGTCTATCCAAATGTACTTTACTTTTTTTCCCTCTTAATAAATACTTTACTTGTTTCATTAAAAAATAAAATGAGAACAGTACTAACTCATCTATTTCTCAGGTTATGGATAGAATAAATGAGAATACTTTTTCTCAAATATTACAATCTGGTCACCACTTTTATACTTGAGAAAAGAAGCTATCTTGCATATCTCACAGGAATGTGATGATCAAAAAGATAATACATGCTAAAGTACTTAGATATAAATTGGTATTAAAGATTCAGGTGGAGTATTTATTTTAAATAAGGTTTGTCTTAAGAATTCTCTTTTTCTTATCCCACCAATTAATTAAGAATTAAAGAATTAAAAATTGGATATTACAAACTTCTATTGCTATTGATAGTTTGTTACATATGTTTTTGTCCATTTTGGAGAAATATACACAATATGAGTTTCATACACAAAATATGATTATTCTGAATATACCCTGATTAGTTCAGAGCTCTTTTATGTAGCAATCTCCAACACCCAGAACATAGCCTAAAACCACAAAAGGGGGGAGAATGAAACCCAATGATAGAGGAATAAAATCTCAATCCACTGAGGCTTCTTACTGTACACATGTAAGAGAAGGCTAGCACCAACCTCACTAAGCTTTTTGGTTTGTTTTTCAGTCACTCAGTCACATCCACCTCTTTGTGACCCCATGGACTGGAGCACGCCAGGCTTCCCTGTCCTTAACCATCTCCCAGAGGTTGCTTAAAGTCATGTCCATCGAGTCGGTGATGGCATCCAACCATCTCATCCCCTGTCATCCCCATCTCCTGTTGCTTCAATATTTCCCAGCATCAGGGTCTTTTCCAGTGTGTCAGTTCTTTGCATCAACTGGCCAAAGTACAGGAGCTTCAGCTTAAGCATCAGTCCTTGGAATGAATATTCAGGATTGATTTCCTTTAGGATTGACTGGTTTGATCTCCTTGCAATCTAAGGGACTCTCAAGAGTCTTCTCCACATCACAGTTCAAAAGTGTCAATTCTTCGGTGCTCAGCCTTCTTTATGATCCAACTCTCACATCCATATGTGACTACTGGACAAACCAAGCTTTAACTACACAGACCTTTGTCAGCAAAGTAATGTCTCTGCATTCTAATTCCTGTCTAGGTTTGTCATAGCTTTTCTTCCAAGGAGCAAGCTTCTTTTAATTTCATGCCTTTTGTCACTGTCCACAGTGATTTTGGAGCCCAAGAAAATAAAGTTATTCACTGTTTCCATTGTTTACCCTTTTATATGCCATGAAGTCATGGGACTGGATCCCGTGATCTTTATTTTTTTGAATGTTGAGTTTTAAGCCAGCTTTTTCACTCTCTTCTTTCACCTTCATCAAGAAGCTCTTTAGTTCTACCTCCCTTTCTGCTATTAGGTTGGTGTCATCTGCTTATCTGAGATTATAGATATTTATCCCGGCAACCTTGATTCCAACTTGTGCTTCATCCACCCCGGCATTTTGTGTGACGTACTCTGCATATAAGTTAAATAAGCAGGGTGACAATATACAACCTTGACGTACTCCTTTCCCAATTTTGGACCAGTCCATTGTCCCATGCCTGGTTCTAACTGTTGCTTCTTGACTTGTATACAGGTTTGTCATCTACATATCTGAAGTTTTTGATATTTCATCTGTTGATGGACATCTAGGTTGCTTCCATGTTCTAGTTATTGTAAATAGTGCTGCGGTGAACATTGGCATACATGTGTCTTTTTCAATTTTGGTTTCCTCAGGGTATATGCCTAGGAGTGGGATTGCTGGGTTGTATGGTGGTTTTATTCCTAGTTTTTTAAGGAATCTCCATATCCTCTTCCATAGTGGCTGTATCAATTTACATTCCCACCAACAGTGCAAGAGTGTTCCCTTTCCTCCACACCTTCTCCAGCATTTATTGTTCGTATACTTTTTGATGATGGCCATTCTGACCAGGGTGAGGTGATATCTCATTGTAGTTTTGATGTGCAATTCTCTAATACTGAGCAAGTGTCTTTTAATTAAGTTATGACCAACCTAGATAGCATATTCAAAAGCAGAAACAGTACTTTGCCAACAAAGGTCCATCTAGTCAAGGCTATGGTTTTTCCTGTGGTCATGTATGGATGTGAGAGTTGGACTGTGAGGAAGGCTGAGCGCGGAAGAATTGATGCTTTTGAACTGTGGTGTTGGAGAAGACTCTCGAGAGTCCCTTGGACTGCAAGGAGATCCAGCCAGTCCATTCTGAAGGAGATGAGCCCTGGAATTTCTTTGGAAGGAATGATGCTAAAGCTGAAACTCCAGTACTTTTCTTTCTGTATATTCTTGTCTCCTCTGTCAAAAATAAGGTACCCATAGGTGCATGGTTTATTTCTGGGCTTTCTGTCTTGTTCCATTGATCTATATTTCTGTTTTTGTGCCAGTACTATGCAGTCTTGATGACTGTAGCTTTGTAGTATAATCTGAAGTCAGGAAGGTTGATTCCTCCAGCTCCATTCTTCTTTCTCAAGACTGGGTCTTTTGTATTTCCATATGAACTGTGAAATTTTTTGTTCTAGTTCTGTGGAAAATGCCATTGGTAATTTGATAAGGATCGCATTAAATCTGTTGATTGAGTTTGGGAGTATAGTCATTTTCACAATATTGATTCTTCCTACCTAGGAACATGGAATATCTCTCCATCTGTTTATGTCATCTTTGATTTCTTTCATTAGTGTCTTATAATTTTCTGTATACATTTCTTTTGTCTTAGTTTAGTTTATTCCTGGATACCTAATTCTTTTTGTTGCAATGGTGAATGGGATTGATTCCTTAATTTCTCTTTATGATTTTTCATTGTTAGTATATAGAAATGCGAGTGATTTCTGTGTATTGATTTTGTATCCTGCAACTTTGCTAAATTCACTGATTACTTCTAGTAATTTTCTTATAGTATCTTTAGGGTTTTTTATGTACAGTATCATGTCATCTGCATACAGGGAGAGATTTACTTCTTTTCTGATCTGGATTCCTTTCATTTCTTTTTCTTCTCTGATTTCTGTAGCTAGGACTTCCAGAACTATGTTGAATAATACTGGTGAACGTGGATACCCTTGTCTTGTTCCTGATCTTAGGGGGAATGCTTTCAGTGTTTCACAATTGAGAATAATGTTTGCCATAGGCTCATCATATATGGCCTTTACTATGTTGAAGTATGTTCCTTCTATGCCCATTTTTGGAAGAGTTTTAATCATAAATGATTGCTGAATTTTGTCAAAGGCTTTTTATGCCTCTATTGAGATTATCATATGGTTTTGATCTTTCAATTTGTTAATATGGTATATAACATTGATTGATTTGTGTATATTGAAGAATCCTTGCATCCCTGAAATAAACCCAACTTGATCATGGTATGTGAGCTTTTCTATGTGTTGCTGAATTCTGTTTGCTAAAATTTTGTTGAGGATTTTTGCATCTATGTTCATCAGTGATATTGGTCTGTAGTTTTCTTTTTTTGTGTTATCTTTGTCTAGTTTGGGTATCGGTGATGGTGGCCTCGTAGAATGAGTTTGGAAGTGTTCCTTCCTCTGCAATTTTTGGAAAGAGTTTTTGAAGGATAGGCATTAGCTCATCTCTAAATGTTCGATATAATTCTCCTGTGAAGCCATCTGGTCCTGAGCTTCTGTTTTTTGGGAGATTCTTGATCACAGCTTCAATTTCAGTGCTTGTGATTTGGTTGTTCATAATTTCTATTTCTTCCTGTTTCAGTCTTGGAAGATTGAACTACTCTAAGAATCTGTCCATTTCTTCCAGGCTATCTATTGTCATATAGTTGTTCATGATCAGATCAGATCAGTCGCTCAGTCATGTCCGACTCTTTGCGACCCCATGAATCGCAGCACGCCAAGCCTCCCTGTCTGTCACCAACTCCTGGAGCTCACTCAGACTCACGTCCATCGAGTTGGTGATGCCATCCAGCCATCTCATCCTCTGTCGTCCCCTTCTCCTCCTGCCCCCAACCCCTCCCAGCATCAGAGTCTTTTCCAACAAGTCAACTCTTCACATGAGGTAGCCAAAATACAGGAATTTCAGCCTTAGCATCATTCCTTCCAAAGAACACCCAGGACTCATCTCCTTCAGAATGCACTGGTTGGATCTCCTTGCAGTCCAAGGGACTCTCAAGAGTCTTCTCCAACACCACAGTTCAAAAGCATCAATCCTTCGGTGCTCAGCTTTCTTCACAGTCCAACTCTCACATCCATACATGACCACTGGAAAAACCATACCTTGACTGGACGGACCTTTGTTGGCAAATTAATGTCTCTGCTTTTGAATATGCTATCTAGGTTGGTCATAACCTTTCTTCCAAGGAGTAAGCATCTTTCAGTTTCATGGCTGCAGTCACCATCTGCAGTGATTTTGGAGTCCCAAAAAATAAAAGTCTGACACTGTTTCCACTGTTTCCCCATCTATTTCCCATGAAGTGATGGGACCAGATGCCATGATCTTCGTTTTCTGAATGTTGAGCTTTAAGCCAACTTTTTCACTCTCTTCTTTGACTCTCATCAAGAGGCTTTTTAGTTCCTCTTCACTTTCTGCCATAAGGGTGGTGTCATCTGCATATCTGAGGTTATTGATATTTCTCCCGGCAATCTTCATTCCAGCTTGTGCTTCTTCCAGCCCAGCATTTCTCATGATGTACTCTGCATATGAGTTAAATAAGCAGGGTGACAATATACAGCCTTGACGTACTCCTTTTCCTATTTGGAACCAGTCTGTTGTTCCATATCCAATTCTAACTGTTACTTCCTGGCCTGCATATAGGTTTCTCAAGAGGCAGGTCAGGTGGTCTGGTATTCCCATCTCTTTCAGAATTGTCCACAGTTTATTGTGATCCACACAGTCAAAGGCTTTGGCATAGTCAATAAAGCAGAAATAGATGTTTTTCTGGAACTCTCTTGCTTTTTCCATGATCCAGCGGATGTTGGCAATTTGATCTCTGGTTCCTCTGCCTTTTCTAAAACCAGCTTGAACATCTGGAAGTTCTCAGTTCACGTATTGCTGAAGCCTGGCTTGGAGAATTTTCAGCATTACTTTACTAGCGTGTGAGATGAGTGCAATTGTGCGGTAGTTTGAGCATTCTTTGGCATTGCCTTTCTTAGGGATTCGAATGAAAACGGACCTTTTCCAGTTCTGTGGCCACTGCTGAGTTTTCCAAATTTGCTGGCATACTGAGTACAGCACTTTCACAGCATCATCTTTCAGGGCTTGAAAGAGCTCAACTGGAATTCCATCCCCTCCACTGGCTTTGTTCGTAGTGATGCTTCCTAAGGCCCACTTGACTTCACATTCCAGGATGTCTGGCTCTAGGTGACTGATCATACCATCGTGATTATCTGGGTCAGGAAGATCTTTTTTGTACTGTTCTTCTGTGTATTCTTGCTACATCTTCTTAATATCTTCTGCTTCTGTTAGGTCCATACCATTTCTGTCCTTTATCGAGCCCATCTTTGCATGAAATGTTCCCTTGGTATCTCTCATTTTCTTGAAGAGATCTCTAGTCTTTCCCATTCTGTTGTTTTCCTCTATTTCTTTGCATTGATTTCTGAGGAAGGCTTTCTTATCTCTCCTTGCTATTCTTTGGAACTCTGCATTCAGATGCTTGTATCTTTCCTTTTCTCCTTTGCTTTTCACTTCTCTTCTTTTCACAGCTATTTGTAAGGCCTCCCCAGACAGCCATTTTGCTTTTCTGCATTTCTTTTCCATGGGGATGGTCTTGATCCCTGTCTCCTGTACAATGTCACGAACCTCAGTCCATAGTTCATCAGGCACTCTGTCTATCAGATCTAGTCCCTTAAGTCTATTTCTCACTTCCACTGTATAATCATAAGGGATTTGATTTAGGTCATACCTGAATGGTCTATTGGTTTTCCCTACTTGCTTCAATTTAAGTCTGAATTTGGCAATAAGGAGTTCACGATCTGAGCCACAGTCAGCTCCCGGTCTTGTTTTTGCTGACTGTATAGAGCTTCTCCATCTTTGGCTGCAAAGAGTATAATCAATCTGATTTCGGTGTTGACCATCTGGTCATGTCCATTTGTACAGTCTTCTCTTGTGTTGTTGGAAGAGGGTGTTTGCTATGACCAGTGCGTTCTCTTGGCAAAACTCTATTAGCCCTTGCCCTGCTTCATTCTGTGTTCCAAGGCCAAATTTGCCTGTTACTCCAGGTGTTTCTTGACTTTTGCATTCCAGTCCCCTATAATGAAAAGGACATCTTTTTTGGGTGTTAGTTCTAGCAGGTCTTGTCTTCATAGAACCGTTCACCTTCAGCTTCTTCAGTGTTACTGGTTGGGGATAGACTTGGATTACTGTGATATTGAATGGTTTGCCTTGGAAACAAACAGAGATCATTCTGTCATTTTTGAGATTGCATCCAAGTACTGCATTTCAGACTCTTTTGTTGACCATGGTGGCTACTCCATTTCTTCTGAGGGATTCCTGCCCACAGTAGTAGATATAATGGTCATCTGAGTTAAATTCACCCATTCTGGTCCATTTCAGTTCGCTGATTCCTAGAATGTCGACGTTCACTCTTGCCATCTCCTGTTTGACCACTTCCAATTTGCCTTAATTCATGGACCTAACATTCCAGGTTCCTATGCAATATTGCTCTTTACAGCATCGGACCTTGCTTCTATCACCAGTCACATCCACAACTGGGTATTCTTTTTGCTTTGGCTCCATCCCTTCATTCTTTCTGGAGTTATTTCTCCACTGATCTCCAGTAGCATGTTGGGCACCTACTGACCTGGGGAGTTCCTCTTTCAGTATCCTATCATTTTGCCTTTTCATACTATTCATGAGGTTCTCAAGACAAGAATACTGAAGTGGTTTGCCATTCCCGTCTCCAGTGGACCACATTCTGTCAGACCTCTCCACCATGACCTGCCCATCTTGGGTGGCCCCACAGGGCATGGCTTAGTTTCATTGAGTTAGACAAGGCTGTGGTCCTAGTGTAATTAGATTGACTAGTTTTCTGTGATTATGGTTTCAGTGTGTCTGCCCTCTGATGCCCTCTTGCAGCACCTACCATCTTACTTGGGTTTGTCTTTCCTTGGACGCGGCTGAAATGGTGCACAAGCATGGCTGAGAGGAGCTACCCCACGTCCAAGGTCAGGGGCAGCGGCCGAGAGTGCCAGTGTTCATGATAGTCTCTTATAATCCTTTGTATTTCTGAATTGTCTATTGTAACCTCTCGTTTTTCAGTTCTAATTTTGTTACAGTTTTTTTCTTGTAATTGATATCTAGTCTCATAGTGTTGTGGTTGGAGAAGATGCTTGATATGATTTCAATTTTTTTAATTTTTCTGAGGTTTGATTTGTGACCCAGGATGTGCTCTATCCTGGAGAATGTTCCATGTGCACTTGAGAAGAAGGTCTATTCTTTTGCCTTTTGATGGAATGTCCTGAAGATATCAATGAGCTCCATCTCATCATTTAAGACTTGTGTTTCCTTATTAATATTTCTGTTTTGATGATCTGTCCATTGGTATGAGTGGGGTGTTAAAGTCTCCTACTATTATTGTGTTAGTGTCAATTTCTCCTTTTAGGTCTGTTAGTGTTTGTCTTTTGTATTGAGGTGCTCCTATGTTGGGTGCATAGATATTTACAATTGTTATGTCTTCCTCTTGGATTGATCCCTTAATCATTATGTAGTATCCTTCCTTAACTCTTGTAATCTTCTTTAAGGCCTATTTTGTCTGATATGAGGAGTGCTACTCCCGCTTTCTTTTGCTTCCCATTTGCATGGAATATTTTTTTCTATCCTCTCACTTTCAGTCTATATGTGTCTTTAGGTCTGAATTGTGTTTCTTGTAGACAGCATATATATGGATCTTGTTTTTGTATCCATTCAGCTAGTCTGTGTCTTTTGGTTGAAGCATTTAAACCATTTACATTTAAAGTAATTATATATATATTCCTATTGCCATTTTCTTAATTGTTTGGAGTAAACTCCAGGAGTTGGTGATGAACAGGGAGGCCTGCTGTACTGCAGTCCATGGGGTCACAAAGAGTTGGGCACAACTGAGTGAATGAACTGAACTCATTTTGTAGATCTCTTTTCTTCTCTTGTATTTCTTGACTATATAAGTCCCTTTAACATTTGTTGTAAAGCTGGATGCCCTCCAACACTTTGCTGGTCTCTGGACCTGCTGTGGGGGGCAGCTCAGATTCTAACCTGGCCCTACTCCTGTGTGTTCTCACCTCCAGTGTCCACAGCTATCAGAACTGGTACATTTTTGTTTGTGGGAGCTCTCAATGGCCTTTTATATATTCCATAGACACAGAGTTTGCCTAGTTGGTCATGTGTATTTAATCTGCAACTTGTACAGCTGGTGGAAAGGTTTTGGGTTTTCTTCCCTAGTCACATTGCCCCTGGGTTTTAATTGTGGTTTTATTTCCACCTCTGCATGGTCATCCCCTGGGGCTTGCTCCTGAGGCTGCCCTGGAGGACTTGGGTTTGTCCCTGTGAGGGCCAGGTGTGGAGGTGGTGCAGCTACTTGGGTCACAGGGGTTCTGGCACCACCAGGTATTCAGGGGATTTGGCTAGGGCAGAAGGAAATAGTGCCTCTAGAAGGGTATGGCAACGAGTATTAGCCAACATGCTCCAGTATTCTCACCTGGAGAACCCCCCTGACAGAGAAGCCTGGCAGGCCACAGTCCACAGGATTGCTAAGAGTTAGACATGACCAAAGCGACCCTGTGTGCATAGATGCAAGACATTTTGCCTGTCTGCTCTCAGCTGGTGTTCTGCATGGACTTCTGTGTCTGAAGGTGTATTCCTGATGTATCCGTGGAGAGAGATATTCTCCACAACCACCTATTCCTCCGTCATCTTGTTCTTGCCCTCATCTTCTTAGTTTACTTTCTTCTTTGTACATGCTTGAAACACATTTGTTAGATCTCTTTCATGTACATCTCACATCTTCCTAGCTAGATGATAAGTCACAAGAAGTTAGAGATTCCTTTTACCTCAGCACAACAACTAGCAGTCAAGTGGTTAATGAATCTTTCCAGATTCAAAGAAAACATGCTACAGGTCCATGCTCAAGTATTCCCCTCTTTTTTTTAATTTTTTTTGGAGGCTAATTACTTTACAATATTGTGGTGGTTTTTGCCATACATTCACATGAATCAGCCATGGGGATACATGTGTTCCCCCTTCCAGAATCTCCCTCCCCATCCCATCCCTCAGGGTCATCCCAGTGCACCAGCCCTGAGCACCCTGTCTCATGCATCGAACCTCGACTGGCGATCTGTCTCACATACAATAGTATACATGTTTCAATGCTATTCTCTCAAATCATCCCCCCCTCGCCTTCTCCCACAGAATCCAACAGTCTGTTCTTTACATCTGTGTCTGTTTTGCTGTCTCGCATATAAGATCATCATTACCATCTTTCTAAATTCCATATATATGTGTTAATATACTGTATTGGTGTTTTTCTTTCTATCTTACTTCGCTCTGTATAATAGGCATATTCCCCTCTTTTAACTGAGAAAGCTGCATTTGGAAGATCTTAAGAGACAAATAGTGAATGATACAAATATCTGTGAAGCCACAGGAATTGTGTATAAAAGCAAATACTTGGTAAGTCATTGAGAGATTGAGGGAAGGAGCTGTAATAAATATTTGTGCAAGAGGAAGCAACTTGTGGGTCCTTTCCAGTTCTATTCCTGCCCAGACAACTATTCAAAGGGCTATTTTGGGCAATGTACCAATGTTCCATTCTCACATAAAAATACAAATGAAGAAATAAAAATTACATTGCCTATAAGTATTATTTCACCTTTAATTTACCAAATGTAGTTACTTCTCTGACTACTATGATATATAGTGTGGAAGATCTTGACCTTTTATCAGCATAATTCACAGCTTGGGTAGACCACATTCAGAACTCCCTCCTTGGGGTCCCTCGGAACCTCTGCCTTCCTGAGGTTCTTGGAGTTTCTATGCATTTTTTTAACATGCTGGCTATAACTAGGTTCCTTTCTTTCATGCTCAAGAAAACTTATCAGGATGCAAATAAGTGGTGCTATTACAGAAACACTATTAAATCTATTCCAGTTTTTATATATGTAAATCATTACTTCATTAGCAGCAAAGTATTAGCAACACACTTTTTTTTTTAATTTTATTTTATTTTTAAACTTTGCAATATTGTATTAGTTTTGCTAAATATTGAAATGAATCCGCCACAGGTATACCTGTGTTCCCCATCCTGAACCCTCCTCCCTCCTCCCTCCCCATATCCTCCCTCTGGGTCGTCCCCGTACACCAGCCCCAAGCATCCAGTATCATGCATCGAACCTGGACTGGCGACTCGTTTCATACATGATATTATACATGTTTCAATGCCATTCTCCCAAATCTCCCCACCCTCTCCCTCTCCCACAGAGTCCATAAGACTGATCTATACCTCAGTGTCTCTTTTGCTGTCTCGTACACAGGGTTATTGCTACCCTCTTTCTAAATTCCATATATATGCATTAGTATAATGTATTGGTGTTTTTCTTTCTGGCTTACTTCACTCTGTATAATAGGTTCCAGTTTCATCCACCTATTAGAACTGTTTCAAATGTATTCTTTTTAATGGCTGAGTAATACTCCATTGTGTATATGTACCACAGCTTTCTTATCCATTCATCTACTGATGGGCATCTAGGTTGCTTCCATGTCCTGGCTATTATAAACAGTGCTGCGATGATCAGTTGTAAATCACTGGGGCAATAAAACAGTCGTTCATTTTGCATTTAGGGACTTGGGTTCAAGTTGCTGGTCTGTTGCTTCCTTGCTATGAAACTTTGTCAACATGCTTATTAATCATTCAGCCTCAGTTCCTATAAAGTGGCAACAATGGTAATACCTACTTCACTGGGTTACTGTGGGGATTAAATATAGTGTGCTTTAAAAAGCACTTTTCAAAATGTAAAGCCCTGGGCAAGTCTAAGTTCTGGATCCCCTGTGTAATTACATGCACCTGTGTAATTCTCTCTTTCATCATTGTCAGGCTCTTGGTTTAGGCCCTGAACTTCCTATTGCTGTTTCTCTGTCCTAACCTTACATAAATTCATCAACCTCTCTTCCATCAGAATCAGTCTGTCATAGCTGATCCAGCTAACAATCCGAGATTCGTGTTTTTTCTTTAGAACCAGCTATGCTAAGCTCCAACTCCTAGAGGTTATTTTTACTGTGCTCATAGTGATGAATTGAGTACAGGCTAGGACAGAAAAACAACTCTGTTTTAGAATTTTCCATCTTTCCCCCAGTCTCAGAGAATGCTTTGATATATACCAGAAGTCGAATTCTTGTTTTACCCTGCCAATGCCTCCAGTATATACCTGTACATAGACCAGTACAGAAAGATGATTTATGGGATGTAGAGGAAAGGGACTGACCACCAAGCACCAGACAGGGGTGGAGCGCTTGGGAAGATGGGGCCCTAGTTCTGTAGATGTGTTAGCATTGCCAAATTTTTCTGATCTTCATCAGTAGGGCCTGGCTTTACTCACTGCTACTGTTCCAAGCTTTAACTGCCTATGGTGCAGCCGAGTAGAGGAAAATATGACAGAAAAACTAAGACCAACTGCAACTCACAATGTTTTGGGGGCCTCCTCAAGCAACACCATCCCTACCAGTTGCTCTTCCTACTCATTTGAACTCATACTAAAACTCTCTCTAAGTGATCTCTACCTGCCTTCTCCCTCACCTGATATGTAATTGTTTCATTTGGGTGAGAATTGTGAATTCCTAGATCTCTATCAAAAAAAATGTGTTATGTGTATAAAATAGTAGATTTAGACAAGAATATACAAACAAAAATATAATAACCTAAATTTCCATGAACAGAATAGTGTATGAATAAACTGTAATATAGTCATACAGTGAAATATTACACAGCAGTCAAAACAATGAACTGTAGCAACACTTAGTAGTAGGATGAATTTTACCAATATATTTAAGCTTATAAAAAGGAAGTCCCCTATGTTGAAGTTGTCACAAAATACCTATGTATGTTCTAGGTATATATCCAAAGGAAATTAAATTACTATTGTAAAGAGATATCTGTACTCCCATATTCACTGCAGCACTATTTACAATAGCCAAAACATAGAAACAGCATAAGTCTCATTCAACAGATGAATGGATAAAGAAAATGTGATGTATATATACATATGTATATGTGCATGCTCAGTCATTTCAGTTGTATCCAACTCTTTGAGACCCTATGGACTGTAGCCCCCCAGGTTCCTCTGTCCTTGGGATTCTCCGGGCAAGAATACTGGAGTGGGTTGCCATGCCCTTCTCCAGGGGATTTTCCTGACCCAGGAATTGAATCCACTTCTGCATCTCCTGCTTTGCAGGCAGATTCTTCACCCTCTGAGCCACCTGGGAACCCCAATAATAAAATGGAATATTATTGAGCCATAAAATAGAAGGAAGTATTGCCATTTGCAACATGATGGACCTTGAGGGTGTTATGCTAAGTGGAAAAAACTAGACAGAGAAAGACAAGTATTATATAATGTCACTCTTATTTGGCATCTAAAAAAAACAAATTCAAAGAGACAGAACAGATTAGTGGTTGCCAGATGCCAAGGGTAGGTAGTTGGGGAAATGGGCAAAGGTGGTCAAGAAGTATGAACTTCCAGTTATAAGATTAACAAATCCTGGGGATGTAATGTGTACCACAGTGACTATAGTTAACAATGTTGTGTTGTATATCTTAAAATTGCTAAGAGTAGATCTTAAAAGTTCTCCTCACAAGAAAAATAACTATAATTATGTGTGGTGATGGATGTTAACTTAAAACATTGTGGTAAATATTTCATACTTTATACATATATCAAATCATTCTGTTGTACACCTTAACTAAATACAATGTTATATGTCAATTATACCTTAATAAAACTGGGGAAAAAAAGGAAAGCCTATGTATGTATTATGTAATGTATGTATGTATGTTTGAGCCTGCTCAAACTGATATCAATTGAGTTGGTGATGTCATCCAACCATCTCATGCTCTGTCGTCCCCTTCTCTTCCTGCCTTCAATCTTTCCCAGCATCAGGGTCTTTTCCAGTGAGTCAGTTCTTTGCATCAGGTGGCCAAAGTATTGGAGTTTCAGCTTCAGCATCAGTCCTTCCAATGAATATTCAGGGTTGATTTCCTTTACAATTGATTGGTTGGATCTCCTAGCAGTCCAAGGGACTCTCAAGAATCTTCTCCAACACCACAGTTCAAAAGCATCCATCAATTCTTCGGCTCTCAGCTTTCTTCATGTTCCAACTCTTATATCCATACATGACTACTGGAAAAACCATAGCTTTGACTAGATGGAGCTTTGTTGGCAAATGTCTCTGCTTTTTTATTTGAGCCAATGTGAAATAAGATATGTCATAAATGTAAAATATGTAGCAGATTTCACAAACTTAGTACCTAAAAAGCCATATTTTGGGTATATTGAGTTAAAGTGTAACATTAATTTCACCTGATTGTTCTTTTGCTTTTATAAAATGGCTAATAGAAAATTTTAAATTACATATATGGCTCAACTGTGTGGCTTACATTTCTATTGGACAGTGGTGGTATAAGAATTCTATAGCATTAGGCCTACACTATGTGTGTGTGTGTATCAGTCACTTAGTCATGGCTGACTCTTTGTGACCCCATGTACTGTAGCCCGCCAGGCTCCTCTGGCCATAGGATTCTCCAGGCAAGAATATTGGAGTGGATTGCCTTTTACTTCTCCACTTAACACTATAACCAGCTGTTTTCAGGCTTATAGCTATTTAGTTTGTCTCTTTAGACTTAATAATTCTGATTCATTTTATTTTTGGCTTCTAAATCCTCAGTTGAAAGTTTCAATGAATACAAGAGCAGTACATGCTCCTTCTAAAACAAAGTTAAGCATTACAGAAATTTATTATGTAGCACAGGGAAAGTAACACCACAGCCTCAGGTCCCAGACATAGCCACTATTGACAATTAAGTAGAATTTCTAGATATATGTGTTTTTAAGGTTTTAAAATGTGAACATCAAAATTGTCCCTCTTTCTCCTTTTCTCTGACATCAGAGAAGCAATGGACAATCATGTCTTGATGTGCGTGTCAAACAGCTAAAGCTTCGATTCCCACCCCTGGAGTCACAATACTCTATTGTTAGCTGGATTTTGTATTTCTTTTCCTTGCCAAGATTCCTTCTTCTCCCCCAAAGAAGTGCCATTTGGCATATATTTATACTAAAAGCTAAAGTGAACTCAAATTAATGTTTCAAGTATTTACAAATACTCCTGGAAGGAAAACAAAGAGTCCCAATGGGCATTGTAAAACCAGAACTAAGAATCACTGTTTCAGTGTATCGATCTCAACAAAGTACCTGATCATTTCTTTCAGTGGGAATGAAGCAGGACTCTGGTAGAAGCGTAACGATCTGGAGAAAATGATATGCATCCATTTTCCTTTAGTCATAGATTTCTCTCTACTCTGAAGAAGCAGTTTAATGGATGTAGTTGTAAGGGGGAAAAGGAATCCAAAGGTCAGAGATAGTTGGATTATGTGTGTGATCTTGAAAATGTTCTTTCCAAATTGCCTGAGACTCTATATAAAAATCATTGATAAAGGAATAAGCTTTTTTTCCCCCTAGGTTGGGCTAATTGCCATGGAGATTACAGGAACTATTTTCTTTGTTCACATTATTGATTAATAAGTTCAAAGAGTTTGGATGTGTTTCTTGGCATGTGTGCATACTAAGTTGCTTCAGTCATGTCCAACTCTTTGTGATCCTATGGACTGTCCGACTCTGACACCCTATGGAGCCTGCCAGGTTCCTCTGTCCATGGGATTCTCCAGGCAACAATTCTGGGGTAGGTTGCCATGCCCTCCTCCAGGGGATCTTCCCGACCGAGATCCAGTAATGGAACTCGTGCCTCTTAAGTCTCCTGCATTGGCAGGTGGGTTCTTCACCACTAGCGCCACCTGAGAAGCCCATTTCTTGGAACAAATATCAAATAATTCGACATTTTTCCTTGTTGTCCATTTGATGAAATAAATTCACTCAGCTTCATATTGTTAAGAAATATGCCAATGAATTTTTAAATCATATTCTGTATGATTGTAGTTCTTGCATTTGTTGAGACCTGTATGGAGAAAAATACACACTGCCCTGTTACTGTTGTGCTATTAGGATCTCTTTCCTCTCTCTTACTGTGAAATGTCAGATCTGAACTAGGCATTCCAAGACTTTCCTGAAACTCTCTGTCATTGTTCAGAGGCATCCTATCTACCCTCCAGTTCATTATCATTTTTCTTCTAACCTGACTCTCTCTACTCCTCAATCCAAATTTCTTTATTGGTCACCTGCTTTTGTCTTGCCTCCTCCTCCTCCCATTAGATTGATGGTTCATTGAAGTAAGAGACCATGTCTAGATTTAATTCTAAAGTAATACAATGCACATGTTCAGAAAATACTTAACAAAATTATTACCTAGAACCCATGTGCTCCAAGCCTTGTCCAAGTTTGTCTTATGCTATTTATGCCTTATTTAAAAGCCATGCGTGCACATAAAATTGTGTACTTGTTTAGAGATCACAAAAAGATGAACTGAAGTTCAAAACACAAATGGACAATTTGTGAGACTTCTTTATGTTAATGCCTTATTTATATATTTTTCACATTTTTAGTTTTTCTCTTGCTATATAGAAATGTGTTCTGTTTATGCAGCACTGTGTGATCTAATTTATTGAGTAGAATGATAGGCTAGATATAGCATTGGTTGAAAATAGATTAATAATACAGGTCCAGTTCAGCTGTGGGACTTAAGTGGATTTATTTAATTTCTTGGCCAAGGGAAGGTGATGGTCTAACACCCATCCTGATCACCTCACAAGAAAATTAACAGGATCAGTACATCAGAAATATATCAGAAAGTGCTTTGTAAATTAAGCACTATATAAATATGAGGTTCTTAAGATGTGATTTTATTTGCAGTTCCAACCTGCAGAAGAACATTCATTTCCTATTGGCTTCTTTTGTAGTTTGTGGATATAGTGTTAAGGTACTTTGGCCTTTGTCAATATAATAAAACATGCCAGACTTTAGACACAGACGTAGTTTATTTGAGAAAATATTAGATAGCTTTTATCTTTTTTAAAAATTAAAATAGAACATGTTATTAAAATGGCTAAACATAGTAATAAAAATATGTTAATATGATAACATACACAGCAAAACCCCAATGTACCTAAGTAATATATTGCTCACTTATCATTTACTGTTGTAATCCTCATTTTTTAAAGAGCAGCTTAAATTGAGATAAAAGTCACATACTATGTAATTCTCCCATTTAATATGTACAACTAGGTAGTTTTTAGAATGTTCACAGAGTTGCATGACAACCACCAAAATCAATTTTAGAATTTTTTTTTTTTTTAGAATATTTTTAACACCACAGAAAAAAGCCCTTTAGCTGTCATTCCCGAACTACTCCATTACCTCTCTTAACCCTACTACAACGACAACGACGACGACGACGACGTCGCTTCACTCGTGTCTGACTCTGTGCGACCCCATAGACGGCAGCCCACCAGGCTCCCCCGTCCCTGGGATTCTCCAGGCAAGAACACTGGAGTGGGTTGCCATTTCCTTCTCCAATGCATGAAAGTGAAAAGTGAAAGGGAAGTCGCTCAGTCGTGTCTGACTCCTAACCCTAGGCAACCACTAATCTCAACAGATACACGTATTATGGACATATCGTATCAGTGAACTCATACAATATATGGTCTTTTGTGTCTGACTTCTTTCTCTTAGCAAAATGTTTTCAGAAGTTTATCCATTTTTGTAGCATGTATAAAGGTTCATTCCTTTTTCATTGTAGCAAAATATATATAACATGAAATTTACCATTTTAAACATTTTTAGGGATACAATTCAGTGGCAAAAGTACACTCACAACATTGTGCAACCATTATAATTCTGTTGTCAAAACCTTTTCATCCTCTCAAAGAGAAACTGTATTCATTAAACTATTACTTCCCACTCTCCACTCCCACCTGTTCATGGTAACCACTATTCTACTTTCTGTCTCTATGAATTTGACAACTCCAGGTACCTCATATAAGTGGAATATTTGTCCTTATGAATCTGGTTTGTTTCAGTTAGCATAGTGACTTCAGTGTTGATCCATGTTGAATCGTGAATCTATACTTCATTCTTTTATGGATGAATAATATTCCATTGGGTGGCTATACCATATTTTATCCATTCATCAGTTGATGGACATTTGACTTGTTTACTCTCTGGGTTGTCATGAATAATGTTGCTGTGAACATCCATGCACATGTCTTTAATGAAAATGTGTTTTCATCTTTCTTAAGTATATATCCAGAAGTAGAATTTCTGGGTCAAATGATAACTCAATGTTTTAACTTTTAAGAACTTCCGGACTGTTTTCCAAAGTAGCTGCATCATTTTACACTTCCACTAGAGTATATGAGGGCTCCAATTTCTCTGTACTATTGTCAACACTTGTTATTATCTTTGTTTTTCGAGACATCTATAGTGGATGTGAAATGGTCTGGCATTGTTCATTAAAGTATAGTTGATTTACAATATTGTGTTAGTTTCAGGTGTATAGCAACATGGTTCAGTTATATATTTTTTCAAATTATTTCCCATTATAAGTTATTAAAAGATTTTCAATATAGTTTTCTGTGAATGCAGGATCTGAGTTCCATGACCAGGGATTGAACCTGTACCCCCTACAGTGGAAACATGGAGTTTTAACCACTGAACTACCAAGGAAGTCGCTATGCTACATAGTAAATCTTTGTTCCTTATCCATCTTATATATAGTAGTTTGTTAATCTCATCTCATATTTCTACTTTATTCCTCCCCCTGCCCTTTCCCATCTGTTACCCGTGTTTGTTTTCTATAACTGTGAATCTGTTTGTATTTTCTATATAGATTCATTTGTATTATTTTTCAGATTCCACGTATAAGTGATATCATATAATATTTATCTTTCTCTGTCTGACTTACATTACCAAGTCTAATATTCTCTAGGTCCATCCATGTTTCTGCAAATGGCAATACTCCATTCTTTTTTATGGCTGAGTAATATTTGATGTGTGTGTGTGTCACATCTTAAGCTAATCATCTATTGATGGGCAATTGAGTTGTTTCCATGTCTTGGCTACTGTAGTTTTCTGTGGCTATTGTAAATTTCTTTGCTCTTGTAAATTGAGTTGCTATGAACATTGAGGTACCTGTATCTTTTTCAATCAGAGTTTTCATTTTTTTCTGATTTATACCCAGGAATGGGATTGCTGGATCATATGGTAGCTCTATTTTTAGTTTTTTAAGGAACCTCTATGCTGTTTTCCTTGACGTACTCCTTTTCCTATTTGGAACCATTCTGTTGTTCCATGTCCAGTTCTAACTGTTCCTTCCTGTCCTGAATACAGGTTTCTCAAGAGGCAGGTCAGGTGGTCTGGTATTCCCATCTCCTTCAGAATTTTCCACAGTTTATTGTGATCCACACAGTCAAAGGCTTTGGCTAGTCAATAAAGCAGAAATAGATGTTTTTCTGGAACTCTCGTGCTTTTTCGATGATCCAGCGGATATTGGCAATTTGATCTCTGGTTCCTCTGCCTTTCCTAAAACCAGCTTGAACATCTGGAAGTTCACAGTTCACGTATTGCTGAAGCCTGGCTTGTAGAATTTTGAGCATTACTTTACTAGCGTGTGAGATGAGTGCAATTGTGCGGTAGTTTGAGTATTCTTTGGCATTGCCTTTCTTTGGGATTGGAATGAAAACTGACCTTTTCCAGTCCTGTGGCCACTGCTGAGTTTTCCAAATTTGCTGGCATATTGAGTGCAGCACTTTTACAGCATGATCTTTTAGGATTTGAAATAGCTCGACTGGAATTCCATCCCCTCCACTAGCTTTGTTTGTAGTGATGCTTCTAAGGCCCACTTGACTTCACATTCCAGGATGTCTGGCTCTAGGTGTATATTGTCACCCTGCTTATTGAACTTATATGCAGAGTACATCATGAGGAACGCTGGGCTGGAAGAAGCACAAGCTGGAATCAAGATTGCCAGGAGAAATATCAGTAACCTCAGATATGCAGATGACACCACCCTTATAGCAGAAAGTGAAGAGGAGCTAAAAAGCCTCTTGATGAAAGTGAAAGAGGAGAGTGAAAAAGTTGGCTTAAAGCTCAACATTCAGAAAACGAAGATCATGGCATCTGGTCCCATCACTTCATGGCAAATAGATGGGGAAACAGTGGAAATAGTGTCAGACTTTATTTTGGGGGGCTCCAAAATCACTGCAGATGGTGATTGCAGCCATTAAATTAAAAGATGCTTACTCCTTGGAAGGAAAGTTATGACCAACCTAAATAGCATATTAAAAAGCAGAGACATTAATTTGCCAACAAAGCTCCATCTAGTCAAGGCTATGATTTTTCCAGTGGTCATGTATGGATGTGAGTTGGACTGTGAAGAAAGCTGAGCGCCAAAGAATTGATGCTTTTGAACTGTGGTGTTGTAGAAGACTCTTGAGAGTCCCTTGGACTGGAAGGAGATCCAACCAGTCCATCCTAAAGGAGATCAATCCTGGGTGTTCATTGGAAGGAGTGATGTTGAAGTTGAAACTCCAATACTTTGGCCACCTCATGCGAAGAGTTGACTCGTTGGAAAAGACTCTGATGCTGCGAGAGATTGGGGGCAGGAGGAGAAGGGGACGACAGAGGATGAGATGGCTAGATGGCATCACCGACTCAAATGACATGAGTTTGGGTAAACTCCGGGAGTTGGTGATGGACAGGGA
This sequence comes from Bubalus kerabau, assembly GCF_029407905.1. Taxonomy (NCBI): domain Eukaryota; kingdom Metazoa; phylum Chordata; class Mammalia; order Artiodactyla; family Bovidae; genus Bubalus; species Bubalus kerabau. Next base: position 95,436,720 of record NC_073647.1, on the reverse strand, counting down.
GGCCTGGCATGCTCCGATTCATGGGGTCGCAAAGAGTGGGACACGACTGAGCGACTGAACCGAACTGGACTGATGCTGTTTTCCATAATGGCTGTACCAATTTACATTCCCACCAATAGAGTAGGAGGGTTCCCTTTCTCCACACCCTCTTCAGCATTTATTATCTGTAGACTTTGTGATGATAGTCCTTCTGGCCAGTGTGAGATGATATGTCATTGTGGTTTTGATTTGCATTTCTACAATAATGATATGTATTCTGGTTTCAATTATCACAAGGTATATGATTTGCAAATATTCTCTCTCATTCTGTGGGTAGTCTTTTTACTTGTTGGTATCACAGGCAGAATTTTTTTAATTTTTATGAAGTCCAATTTATTTTTTTCTTTTGTGATTTGTGTTCTTCATCTTTTTGTTGCTTCTGTTACAACTTTGAAAAGAAAAATCTAGGATATGTTTCTACTCCTCATGTATTTTGATATTTGGTCACATTACAAGTAGCTCTGTTTTTACTATGACTTTAGGGATTTTAGGTTTTCATAGCTTCTTTGCAATAGTAGTCTACCCTTACCATCTTTGTTTTTCTGAAGACTGGTTGTCTAAACCAGGTGACAAGGAATCAGTATTTCTTCTCCCTCACCCTTCAGTAAAGACTGATGCTTCCTGTCTTGTTGGCAGAAATCGATTGAGATTATAGTCATATAAATAAATATGTGCCTTAACATCTAACCAACCTATATTTGTCTAAATAATTGATTGAATTTTGCCTACAAAAACCTACTATAGTAAGTATCCTATAACACTTAACTGTGATGTTATTTGTTAAAATATGTGCTTTTTCAGAGGAGTTTAGTTACAGAAAAGCTCAGCAAAAGAATTTGTCTGAACTGTTTTCTCTATGAGATCATATTTCTGCCAAAATAAAACTCTTACACATTGACAAGAAAATAATGTGGATGACCTCTAGGGTTCCTTTCAGCTATGAAATTGTATTAATTTTAGGCAAAGTTGAAATTATTACATAAAAATTATTGTATCCTCACTATCTTACAGGGCCTGTACTAGGCACTCTAATTCTCACATCATCCCTGCACATTAAATAGAGGTTATTTTCATTTTACATGCATATTTTACATCAACCTCAGGGATGTTAAATAATTTGAGCAGAAGGTACAGGTGGTGAGTAAAGATAAGAACAAAAATAAAGTCTTCCTTGTCTTAGTTTGCCCTTCTGGGCAGGTGTCCTTTTATGCTTTTATGCTTCTAGACCTAATCTTAACCTTGTAGTATTCATATTGATCTTCTTTTGCCTGAATCTTGGGCAGGCTGGGCTTTCTTTAGAGCTGCTTGGCTGGAAGCTTTTTCTAGCCATAAGCATTCCACTGAGGTTAAAGGGCATCAGCTTGCCTTACTGTCTCTGGGTGGAAAGAACTAAAAGTGAATTTTTTGAATGAAAGTTTACAATCTTAGTAAAGCCACACGACAGACCCACCAACAAACTGCTTTCTTGGTGATGTCCATCTCTCTTTACCACTAAATCTTTTCAGGTTAGTTGGATAGAACCTTGAACATTATTGCCAGTGATGTGCAGTATCATTAATGCAACATTAAAACTCAGAATTTAGGTTCAATCCCCTATTTTTACACCAGAAAAACAATCTTGTACTATAGAAACAAAACTATACTATAAAACAGAAGAAAACTGAGCATGAAATATTTAGGTTGCGTTAAAATTTAAGTTTTTACCTTTTTTTCCTTTCTTTGAGTATCTTGAGCTTCTGCTCTGGAAACTAGACATATTAAGTAATCATAAATATCAGGATAAGATGAGCATATCAATCTTTTCCTGTTCGAAGTAAATTATGGCTCTTTGTCCCATAAGCTATAATATATTATATGTAAGCAGAGATTGAATTTAAAGCATAGGAGAAGTAGGAAACAGGCATTAAATGATCAAACAGGAGAAATTTTAGATGAATAGAGACATAACTGTTAGAGATTAGTCATGTTCTCTAGAAGCTAAAAAATTGTTGAGCACAAACTTTGGGCCCTCACTATATGTGCTTTATGTCATTGAATTCTCACAACAATCCTATAAATTCAGTATTATTCCCATTTCCCGTTTTACAGATGAGCAAACTTTAGCTCAAAAAGATTAAGTAATCTTTGCCCAAAGTCATACAGCTATTTAAATGGCAAGTGCAAAGATTTATCTCCAAGGTCTTTTTGACTTCAAATTTCTTTCAACTATGCTGCCTCCAGGTGATTTAGTATGGTCAGATACTTGCTTTTTCCATATAATACCCAATGCTATAATCAGCCTAGCACTAGTAATATTACAATCTGAATCATACTGATTTGGGGGGAAGAGGAGAGTTTAAGAACCAGATAATGGCATCTGAACTAGGAGTTGTAAAGATGTGGGCCTCTTCTGAAAGGATGAATTTTAAATTGTATCCATTACAACAAGAATCCCAACAAGTCACTAGTACTTAGAGTTGAAAATGTGAGTATTGAAAAATGTTACTGCTATTACTTTTGAGACTTAAACTGAAATTGAAGTCACTCAGTCATGTCCGACTCTTTGTGACCCCATGGACTGTAGCCTACCAGGCTCCTTCATCCATGGGATTTTACAGGCAAGAGTACTGGAGTGGGTTGCCATTTCCTTCTCCAGAGGATCTTCCCAACCCAGGGATCAAACCCGGGTCTTCCGCATTGCAGGCAGACGCTTTTACCTTCTGAGCCACCAGGAAACCTTTTGAGACTTAAAGAGGCTGCTATAGTAACCCCCTAGGGGACTCTGTTTCCACCAGTCTTAATTTTACTTAACAGGAACTGTGAATCTCAAATCTTTTATACACAATGAGTCAAAGATTCATTGCCACTCACATCTTTCCCTGGATTCCCTGGTGGCTCAGACAGTAAAGTGTCTGCCCACAATGCAGGAGACCTGGGTTTGATCCCTGGGTTGGGAAGATCCCCTGGAGAAGGAAGTGGCAACCCACTCCAGTGCTGTTGCCTAGAAAATTCCATGAATGGAGGAGGCTGGTGGGCTACAGTCCATGGGGTCACAAAGAGTCAGACATGACTGAGCAAATTCACTTCACTTCAACATCTTTCCTCCTAAAAAACCCAAAGAACTTTACAAACCCATAAAGGAGCATTGTATAGAAAGGGAACTTGGGCCATACCAAGCATGATCAGTTTAACATTCCACAAATTTCCAGTGAAATTAGGAAAGGTATTTTGCATGGTTTTCCAAACCTAGTAAATCTCCACCTCTAAGTTTTTCCAGATACTCACTCTTTTCACTATGTTTAATTCCTTAATCATTACTGTCAGAAATCCCCTTAGATATTAAAAAAAAAATCCATTTTTGAGAATGTTATGTGCTCTGCTTATTTTTTCTGTAAAAAATAAATGAAAGGGATTTACAGTTTTTGCCAAGATGGAGAAACTCCATTTCTTCTAGGTTTTCCCTTTTTCAACAGAAAATTCGGAACGTAACACAACAAACAAGATTCTGAAAGGTGGAAAGAACAAGACAGACTGCCTGAGACCTAAGAAACAATACATCAATGGGCTCCCTTGGTTTCCTTTTTGCCTCCCATATATCCAAGACAAGGCACTACAGAAGCCTCCAGCCATAACTGCCAATCAGTTCAGTTCAGTCACTCAGTCATGTCCGACTCCTTGCAACCCGATGGAGTGCAGCACACCAGGCTTCGCTGTCCATCACCATCACCCAGACCTTGCTCAAACTCATGTCCATCAACTCAGTGATGCCTTCCAACCATCTCATGCTCTGTCCTCCCCTTCTCCCCCTGCCTTCAGTCTTTCCCAGCATCAGCGTCTTTTCCAATGAGTCAGTTCTTTGCATCGGATGGCTAAAGTATTGGAGCTTCAGCTTCAGCATCAGTTCTTCCAATGAATATTCAGGAGTGATTTCCTTTAGGGTTGACTGGTTTGATCTCCTTGCTGTCCAAGGTACTCCCAAGAGTCTTCTCCAACACCACAGTTCAAAATCATCAATTCTTTGGCACTCAGCCTTCTTTATGGTCCAGCTCTCACATCTATACATGACTACTGGAAAAACCATAGCTTTGACTAGATGGACCTTTGTTGGCAAAGTAATGTCTCTGTTTTTTAATATGCTGTCTAGATTGGTCATATAAGTTAAATAAGCAGGGTGACGATGTACAGCCTTGACATACTCCTTTCCCAATTTGCAACCAGTCTATTGTTCCATGTCCAGTTCAAACTGTTGCTTCTTGACCAGCATTCAGATTTCTCAGGAGGCAGGTCAGGTGGTCTGGTATCCCCATCTCTTGAAGAATTTTCCACAATTTGTTGTGATCCACACAGTCAAAGGCCTTAGCATAGTCAATGAAACAGAAGTAGATGTTTCTCTGGAATTCTCTTGCCTTTTCTATGATCCAGCGGATGTTGACAATGTGATCTCTGGTTCCTCTGCCTTTTCTAAATCCAGCTTGAACATCTGGAAGTTCACGGTTCACATACTATTGGGGCCTGACTTGGAGAATTTTGAGCATTACTTTACTAGTGTATGAGAGGAGTGCAATTTTCCAGTAGTGCAAATTTGCAATTTTGAACATTCTTTGGCATTGCCTTTCTTTGGGATTGGAATGAAAATTGACTTTTTCCAGTGCTATGGCCACTGCCGAGTTTTCCAAATTTGCTGGCATATTGAGTGTAGCACTTTAACAGCATCATCTTTTAAGATTTGAAATAGCTCAGCTGGAATTCCATCACCTCCACTAGCTTTGTTCGTAGTGATGCTTCCTAAAGCCCACTTGACTTCATACTCCAGGATGTCTGACTCTAGGTGAGTGATCACACCATCGTGGTTATCCGGGTCATGAAGATCTTTTTTGTACAGTTCTTCTGTGTATTCTTGCCACCTCTTCTTAACATCTTCTGCTTCTGTTAGGCCCATACCATTTCTGTCCTTTATCATGCTCATTTTTGCATGAAATGTTCCCTTGGTATCTCTAATTTTCTTGAAGAGATCTCTAGTCTTTCCCGTTCTATTGTTTTCCTCTATTTCTTTGCATTGTTCACTTAGGAAGGCTTTCTTATCTCTCCTTGCTATTCTTTGGAACTCTGCGTTCAGATGGATATATCTTTCCTTTTGTCCTTTACCTTTAGCTTGTCTTGTCTTCTTTTCTCAGCTATTTGTAAGGCCTCCTCACACAACCGTTTTGCCTTTTTGCAATTCTTTTACTTGGTGATGGTGTTGATCATGGCCTCCTGTACAGTGTTATGAACTTCCGTCCATAGTTCTTCAGGCACTCTGTCTATCAGATCTAGTCCCTTGAATCTATTTGTCAGTTCCACTGATGACTGCCAATAGGCACAGACAAAAAAAAAGTTCTAAATAAAGCCTGAATCTCCTATCTAAAGGAAATGGAGAAAGGGTCCCCTAACAGCAAAAAACCTTTTTGCCAATACCTGCCCTACTCCAGCCAAACATTATTGGGGTGGGGGGTGGGGGAATGCAGCCTCTCCATGTCCCACAGCCTGAGTGGAGCCTAGTGAGAAGTTAATCTTCCACTCTGCCCCTTCCAACACATGAAAAATGGTATGCTGCTATTTTACTGCTGGGGTAGTGTTGGCAGAACTGAGCAGGCAATCCTAATCCCTCATTTGGCAGGAGACAGTGGTCCTGTTCTCCTTCCAGAGTAGTGTCAATCCAGCACAGTAGCAACCTAAATTGCCACATTCACCCAGAAGCAAGGAGAGTTAGCAATTTGTTGCAATGGAGACTTTAACTCTATGTCAATGGGGGACAACAGGGAGGCTGAGCTTCTACCCCCTCCACACCAAAAGGACTGAACAGCAGGATACGTGTCAGGCATAGTAAGCACTCCACTTTTCCTCCAACCCTGGTGTCAGCGAGTCCCACTGGGAAGCTGAACCTCCACACACCTGGCACCAATGAGACTGAAAGAGGCAGTGTCAGGAAGGGTTGGTCAGCACACTTATCCCCCTCCCCTGGTATCTGTGAAGTATGGTGTGGAACTGAGCCTACACCCACAGTCAGCATCAGTGAGGCTTATCAAGGTGGTAAAAAAGCAGAGCTAGTTGGTTCTTTGCTACTCCCCCCTTCCCCTGGTGTCAGCAGGGCCTACCAGGGAACTGAACTTACACTTCCATTTAAAGATAAGAGAAGCCAGAGCCCTGTAGTTTAATGCACCACTTTCACTGGGATAGTAGCAGCAGAGCCTGATACTATCTGAACTTCCACTCTACCCATTTGTATTAAGGGAATGTGAGTCAATGCCCCACTTTTGCCAGGGTCATGTCAGTGTGATGCAGCAAGAACTAGTATCCAGCCCTCACAATATATAACAATACAGGGACTGCTTGCTTTAAAAAGATGAATAAATAGATTCCAGTGTCTCATAATGTAGCATATAAAAATCTCCAGTTTATAGCCAAAAATCATTCATGAATAAGAACAGACAGCAACACTGAAATAAGTCAGATTTTATCTGACAAGGATAATAAAGCATCTATAAGAAAAGTTATCCAACAAGTAATCACAAACTCTCTCAAAACAAATAAAGACAAATAAAATCTTAGCAAAGATAAAGAAGTTATATCAAAAAAAGAAGCAAATAGAAATTATAGAACTGAAAAATACAGTAACTGAAATAAACTTGGTGAATGGGCTCAATAGTAGAGTGAAGATAATAGAAGATAGAATCAGTGAACTTGAGGTCAGAGTAGTAGAATTTACTCAGTCTGAACAACAGAGAAAATAGACTGGATAAAAAAGAACAAAGTCTGGGGGGATCTGTGGGACAGTTACAAAAGATCCATCATTCATATCATCAGTGTCCAAAAGGAAAGCAGAGAGACAGAAGTACTGAAAGAGGACTCGAAGAAATAATGGCTAACTTAAAAAGGAAAGAAACTCTGACACATGCTCCAACAGGGATGAATCTTGAGGACATTATACTAAGTGAAACAGGCCAGTCACAAAAAGACAAATACTGTATGATTCCAATCATATGAGATATTTACAGTGGTCAAATTCATAAAAAAAAGTACAGTGATGACTGACAGAAGTTGGGGTTAGAAGAAATGGATAATTATTGTTTCATAGGTATAGAGTTTTGATTTTACAATATGGGAAGAGTTTTGGAGACTGAGTTCACAACAATGTGGATATATTTAACACTACTGAACTATAAACTAAAAATGGTTAAGATGGTAAATTTTATGTGTATTTTACTACAATTTTTTTAATTGAAAAAAAGAAATAATGGCTGAAAACTTCCCAAATTGGACAAAATAAAGCTACAGATTCAAGAAGCTGAGTGAAATCCAAATATAATAAATCCAAATAAATCCATGCCAAGACACAACATAATTAAATTTATTAAAACTAAAGGTAATTTAATAATCTTCAGAGCAACCAGGAAAAACTAAACAATGTATTACTTTTAGGGAAACACCAATTCAACTGTCAACAGATTTCATATTTGAAAGCATAGAGACCAGGAGAAAATGGTATATTTTTCACATGCTGAAAGAAAAATGTTAACCACAGACCTATATCAAGAGAATCCCTTCAGTAATTAGGGGAAAGCAAAGGAATTTTCACATGAAGAATATTTGTCGTTGCTAGCAAACCTACATTTAATGATGGGCTAAAAGAAGTTTAATAAACAGAAATTGTATTAGCTGAAGGCTTGGAACCTCCGATAAGAAAGAACTACACCACAGTGGTGAAAACTGCAATAGGCCATGTTCATTCTCATGAGTTTCTTAAATCATTTCTAATAGTTGAAGCAAAAATTAAAACACCATCTGATGTAGTGCCCAATTTCCTGTATGTACATGAAATACTTAAGACCATTAAGACATACTTATTGAAAAAGTGAGGAGGGTACTCAACATTATTAGCAATTAGGGATACGTAACTCAAAACCACAATGAGATACAATTTCACACCCACAAGGATGACTATAATCAACAAAATAGATAATGCAACAAGAGTAGACAAGGATGTGGAGAAATTGGAACTATCATACACTGCTGGTGAAAATGTAAAATGATGTGGCCCTTTTAGGGGGAAAAAAACACCAGTCTGACTGTTCCTGAAAATACTAAACGTTTACCAGAAGACCCAACATTTCTGCTCCCAAGTATATAACCAAAAAATTCAAACAGATATAAAAGCCCTGTACATGAATGTTCATAGTAGCATTATTTATAATGGACAAAAACTGGAAACAACCCAAGTATCCATCAGTTATTGGGTGGACAAGTACACTGTAGTATATTAATACAATGGAGCATTATTTAGTAATACTAATACTATGTGGTAAAACATGGATGAATCCTGAAAATATGATGCTAAGTGAAAGAAGCCAGTAACATATCTTTTGATTCAGTTTATATGACCTGCCCAGAATAGGTAACTCCACTACTCACTTTGGGATACCCCAGACCACACAGGCTGCCCTGTTAGCAACCAGCCCCACCCACCAGCAGGCTGGCACTACATCTGAGACCCCTATCTCCACAACTACTCACCCCAGATCCAGGTTCTACCCACTTATGGGCCAGCACTAACTACAGAACCCACAGGGCTCCATAGCCAGCCACCTCATAACCCAAGCTACCAGCAGCCTCTCCAAAAGACAGGCACTGGATGCCAGCCACATCTACCAGACACCCACAGTAGTCAGCCTACCACAAAAGAAGGACCCATGCAGCCCACATAGGAAATCCCCCCAGAGCAGATAGTTCTGGTGAACAGAGCAGGGGGTATACTGCTGGGACACAGAGGACATCTACACAGGGCCTTTTCTCTAAGGCTGAGAAATGTAATCAACATACTGAATACATAGAAATAAAAACAGCAAATTAGACTAAATGAAGCAACAGAGGGATACGCTCCAAAAGAAGGAGCAAGATAAAATCCCAAAAGAAGTACTAAGTGAAGTGGTGGTTTAATCACTCAGTCATGTCCAACTCTTTGTGACCCACCCCATGGACTGTAGCCCACCAGGCTCCTCTGTCCATGGGATTCTCCAGGCAAAAATACTGGAGTGGGTTGCCATTTCCTTCTCCAACGTGAAGTAGAGATAAGCAATATATGCAACAATGTGTTCAAGGTAATGACTGTAAAGATGTTTAAAGAATTCAGGAGAAAACTGGATGAATACAGCAAGTTGAAGGTTATAACACACTTAGAATGTATAAAGAAGGACCAAACAGAGATGAAGACTACAATAACGGAAATAAAGAATAAACTGGGAGGAATCAACATTAGATTAGATGATACAGAGGAACAGATCAGAGACCTGGAAGACAGACTAGTGGAAATCACAGAAGCTGAACAGGAAAAAAAAAAATATGGACAGATTAAGAGACCTCTGGTCCAACATCGAGCATACTAACATTCTCATTATAAGGGTTCCAGAAGGAGAAGCGAGAGAGAGAGAGGGAGGGACAGAGGACATATCTGAAGAAATATTAACTGAAAACTTCCCTAACCTGGGAAGGGAAATACACATCCAAGAAACACAGAAAGTCCCATACAGTAAGAACCCAAAGAGGTCCACATGAAGACACATTGTAATTAAAGTGGCCAAAATTAAAGGGAGAATATTGAAAACAAGGGGAAAGCAAAAAAGTTAAATACAAGAAAACTCCCATAAGGCTAACAGCTAACTTTTCAGCAGACCACAAGTGGGTAGCACAACATATTTAAAGTGATGAAGGTAAAAACCTACAACCAAGAATACTCTGGCAAGGCTCTCATTCAGATTTGATGGAGAGATCAAAAGCTTTTTAAATAAGCAAAAGCTAAAAGACTTTAGCAGCAACCAAACCATCTTTATAAGAAATGTTAAAGGGACTTCTTTAATTGATAAATAAAAGGCCATAACTAGAAATATGAAAATTACAATAGTAAAAATCTCATGAGTAAAGGCATATATACAGTAAAGTACTGAATCAACCATGTATGAAGCCACTAAGAAGGTTATAGGACAAAAGTAGTAAAATTATCTATATCCCCAATATGTAGTTACAGAATACACAAAACAAAAAATGTAAAATGTGATGTCAAAAACCATAAACAGAGATGAGAAGAGTAAAAAAAGTACTTGAACTTGAGATCAGCAACTTAATCACATATATCAGAGAAAAAACATAATTAAAAAAGATACATACACTCCAATGTTCATTGTAGCACTGTTTACAATAGCTAGGACACAGAAGTAACCTAAATGTCCCTCAGCAGAGGACTGGATAAAGACGTGGAACATATACAATAGAATATTACTCTGCCATAAAAATGAACAAAATAATGCCATTTGCAGCAATATGGATAGACCTAGAGATTGTCATACTTAGGTGAAATCAGACAGAAAAAGACAAATATCATATAAATATTGCTTGTATGTGGAATCTAAATAAAAGGTTACAAATGAACTTACTTCCCAAAAAGAAATAAAGTCACAGATGTAGACAAACTTGTAGTTACCAGGAGATAAGGTGGGAAGGGATAAATTTGGAGATTGGGATTGACATATATACATTACTATATATAAGATAGATTACTAATAAGGACCTGCCATATAGCACAGGAAACTCTACTCAATACTCTATAATGGCCAATATGGGAAAAGGATCTTTAAAAATGGATATATGTATAAGAAAGAAAGAAAGTGAAGTCGCTCAGTTGTCTCTGACTATTTGCCACCCCATGGACTGTAGCCTACCAGGCTCCTCCATCCATGGGATTCTCCAGGCAAGAACATGGGAGTGGGTTGCCATTTCCTTCTCCAGGGGATCTTCCTGACCCAGGGATTGAACCCGGGTCTCCTGCATTGGAGGCAGACGCTTTAACCTCTGAGCCACCAGTGTATAACCAATTCACTTTGCTGTATACCTGAAACTAACACAGCACTGAAAATTAACTATATTCCAATTAAAAAAATTTAAATCACCTATACATATAGGTTGCTATATATAAACCTCATGATAACCACAAATCAAAAATCTATGATAGACATACACAAAAAAGAAAGGAATCCAAATACTAAAAATCTAATCAACAGGGAAGACAGCAAAAGAAGAAAACGGAATAAAACAGCTCCAAAAACAACCCCAAAACTATTAACAAAATGGCAATTAGTATATATCTATCAATTACTTTATTTTTTTTTCAAACATTTTTTTAATTTAATTTTATTTTTAAACTTTACATAATTGTATTAGTTTTGCCAAATACAATTACTTTAAATGAACTAAATGCTGCAATCAAAGGACATTAGAGTGGCTAAATGGATATACAAACAAGACCTACTCATATCTCTAAAAGAGATTCTCTGAAGAGTGAAACACACACACAGACTGAAAGTGAGAAGATGGGAAAAGGTACTTCATGCAAGTAGCAATGAAAAGAAAGCCAGGGTAGCAATATTGATATCAGACAAAATAGACTTTACAACAAATACTGTATCAGGAGACAGAGAGAAACCTTACATAATGATCAAGGGATCAATCCAAGAAGATATAGCAATTGTAAATATACATGCACCCAATATAGGTGTACCTAAATACAGAAAGTAAATATTAACAGACATAAAAGGAGAATTGACAGTAATACAATAATAGTAAGGGACTTTAATACACCTGTAACATCACTGTGCAGATATCCAGACAGAAAACAGATAAGGAAATGCTGGCCTTAAATGACACATTATACCAATGGAATTAATAGCTATATATATATATATAAAACATTCCATCTGAAAACAGCAGAATACACATTCTTTTCAAGTGTACATGGAACATTCTCCGGGATCGATCACATGATACAAAACAAGTCCCAGTAAGTTTAAGAAAACTGAAATCATATCAAGCATCTTTTCCCACCACAACACTATGAGACTAGAAATCAGCTACAACAAGAAAAAACTACTAAAAACACAAACACTTGGAACCTGAACAATGTGCTGCTAAACAACTAGTGGATCACTGCAGAAATCAAAAAAGAAAACAGTATATTTGGAGACAAATAAAAATTAAAGCACAACAGTCCAACTGTGACACAGTAAAAGCAGTTTTAAGAGGTAAATTCATAATGATACAAGCATACCTCAGGAAACAAGAGAATCTCAAACAGCCTAACTTTATACCCAAAGGAATTTAAAAAGAAGAACAAAGAAAACCCAAAGGTAGTAGAAGGAAATATATCATAAGGGTCAGAACAGAAATAGATGAAATAGAAACTAAAAAAGAAATAGAGCAATGAAAATAAAAATTGATTGTTTGAAACGATAAACAAAATTGATAAACCCTTATTCAGATTTATCAAGAAAAAAAGAAAGTGCCCAAATCAGTACAGTCAGAAATGAAAAAGGAGTTACAACCAACATCATAGAAATGCAAAGAATCATAAGAGGTTACTACAAACAGTTACAAATCAATAAAATGAACAACCTAGAAGAAATGAACAAATTCCTGGAAAAGTACAATCTCCCAAGGCTGATTGAGGAAAAAACAGAAAACATGTCAATTTCCAGTAATGAAACTGAATCAATAATAAAACAACGTTCTGAAACAACGTTCTGAAAACAAGGGTTTAGGAGCAGATGGCTGCACAGGTGAATTCTACTAAGCATTTACCAAAGAATTAACACCTGTCTTTCTCAAACTATTCCAAGGAAGTACAATGAAGGGATGTTTCTAAACTCACTCTACAAGGCCAGCATAACCCTGATACCAAACTCAGACAAAGATATCACAAAAAAAAAAAAAAAATTACACTCCAGTATCACTGTTGAACATAGATGCAAAAATTAAAAAAAAAATACTAGCAAGCTGAATTCACCAGTATGTTTAAAGCATCATACACAATAATCAATTGAATTTATCCCAGGGATGTAAAATGGTTCAGTAACTACAAACCAATCAATGTGATACAGGACATTAACAAACTGAAGAATAAAAATCATATAATCATTTCAATAGATGCAGAAAAACCTTTTGACAAAATCCAACATCCATTTATCATAAGAACTCTCAAAAAAGTGCTTTTAGAGGGAACATTGTTGTTTAGTCACTAAGTTATGCTCAACTCTGCAACCTCGTGGACTGTAGCTTGTGAGGCTCCTCTGTCCATGAGATTTCTCTGGCAAGAATTCTGGAGTGGGTTACCACTCCTTTCTCCAGGGGATCTTTTCAACCCAGGGATCCAACCTGCGTCTCCTGCATTGGCAGGCAGATTCTTTACCCCTGAGCCACCAGGGAAGCCCCTTTATAGGAGAACATAGATCAACATAATAAAGGCCATAGGAACTTCCCTGGTGATCCAGTGGCTGGGAGTCTGTGCTTCCAGTGCAGGGGGCCCAGGTTCAATTCCCGCTCAGGAAACTGGATCCCACATGCTGTAACTAAGACTTTGTATTCCACAGCTAAAGATCCCACATGCTGCAACAAAGATTGAAGAGCTGCAACTAAGACCCAGCACAACAAAATAAATAAATAAATGAAAATGAATAGTTAAAAAAAAAAGAATAAAGATCATATATGACAAACCCACAGCTAACATTGTACTCAATGGTGAAAGCTTAAGGCATTTCCTCTAGGATCCAAAATAAGACAAGGATGCATCCCATACATTTTTAGATGTTGTGTTTTCATTTTCATTCCATCCTGTGTGAGCTTTTGTTTCCTTTGAGACTTGTCTTACTTATGGGTTGTTTGAAATGTGTTTTTTAGTTTGTGAGTGTTACTACATTTTCATATTTTCTTTTATTCCTATTTATAATCTGATATTCTCTTACTCTGTGAACATACTCATATTCTTTCAATACTTGTAGATTTGTTGCAGTTTGTTTTTTGACCCAGGATACGAAATGTCTTTGTGAATGTTCCAAGGCACTAGGGGGAAAGATTGTGTATTCCGCTGTTGTGGGGGGAGTGTTACATAATTGGAAATTAGACCCTGATGGATGATTCTAGTGCTCAGTTCTTTATATCTTTGCTAATTATCTGTCTAGTAGGTCTATCTATTGCTGGGAGTCAGGTATTAAAATCCCTAAGTATAATTTGGATTTTTCTCTCTGTCTTTTCAATTCTATTTTTGTTTCAGGTATTTTGAAACACTATTGTTTGGTACATACACATTTAGGATTGCTATGTCTTTTTGCGGTGGCTCAGACAGTAAAGTTTCTGCCTACAATGAGGGAGACCCGGGTTCAATCCCTGGGTTGGGAAGATCCCCTGGAGAAGGAAATGGCAACCCACTCCAGTATTCTTGCCTGGAAAATCCCATGGACGGAGGAGCTTGGTTGGCTACTGTCCATGGGGTCGCAAAGAGTTGGACACGACTGAGTGACTTCACTATCACTATCACTATGTCTTCTTGGCCTATCTATTTTTTTATCATTATATATTGTCCCTCTCTGTCTCTGGGAATTTTTTTTCTAAAGTCTACTTTAACTCATAATAATTTAGCCATTCCTCCTTTTTTGATTAATATTACCATGATATGTCTCTTTTCATCCTTTTAATCTATGTCATTGTGTTTGAATTATTTGTTAACTGCATATAATTAGGTCATGGTCATTTTTAGCCCTCTGCCTGCATCTGTCTTAATTGACATATTTAAACCTTCTCTATTTTAAGTTAATTATTGATATGTTAGGATTTGAGTATGCTATTTATTTACAATTTATTTTGGTTTCCTCTGTTTCTTTTTTCTTTCTATGGATATTTTGCATATTTTAGAATCTCATAGTTTTACTTATACAGGTTTTAGTATGTCATGTTGCTTAACATAATTTTCTTAGAGGTTGCTCTGGATATTAGTGTGTGTGCGTGTGTGTGTGACTTACCACAGTCTACACATATTAACAATTTATCATTTTGAATTAAGTACTGAAACCTTATTATATTATATTGTTTTTTTTCACTCGCTAAGTCATGTCCGACTCTGCAACGTCATGAACTACAGTCCTCCAGGTTCCTCTGTCCTCCACTATCTCCTGGAGTTTGCTCACATTCATGTCCACTGAATTGGCGATGCTATCTAACCATCTCATCCTCTGCTGACTACTTCTCTTTTTGCCTTCAGTCTTTTCCCAGGATCAAGGTCTTTTCCAATGAGTCAGTTCTTCACATCAGGTAGCCAAATTATTAGAGCTTCAGCTTCAGCATCAGTCCTTCCAACGAATATTCAGGGTTGATTTCCTTTAGTATTGACTGGTTGGATCTCCTTGCAGTCCAAGGGACTCTCAAGAGTCTTCTCCAACTCCACAATTCCAAAGCATCAGTTTTTCAGTGTTCAGCTTTCTTTTCGGTCCACCTCTCACATCTGTACATAACTACTGGAAAAACCATAGCTTTGATTATATGGACCTTTGTCAGTAAAGTGATGTCTCTGCTTTTTAATATGTTGTCTAGGTTTATCATAGATTTTCTTCCAAAGAACAGAAGTCTCTTAATGTCGTAGCTGCAGTCACCATCCCCAGTGATTCTGGAGCCCAGGAAAATCTGTCACAGCTTCCAATTATTCCTCATCTATTTGCCATGAAGTGATGTGACCAGATGCCATGGTCTTACTTTTTTACTGTTGAGTTTCAAGCCAGCTTTTTCATACTCTTCTTTCACCCTCATCAAGAGGCTCTTTAGTTCCTCTTCACTTTCTTCCATTAGAATGGTATCACCTGTGTATCTGAGGTTGTTGATACTTCTCCTGGCAATCTTGATTCCAGCTTGTGATTTCCAGCCTGGCATTTCCCATGATGTATTCTGCATATAAGTTAAATATGCAGGGTGACAATATACAGTCTTGTCATACACCTTTCCCAATTTTGAACTAGTCAGTTGTTCCATGTCCTGTTCTAACTGTTGCTTCTTGACCCACATACAGGTTTCTCAGGAGACAGGTAAGGTAGTGTAGTATCCCATCTCTTTATGGATTTCCATAGTTCGTTGTGATCCACATAGTCAAAGGTTTTAACATAGTCAATGAAGCAGAAGTAGATGTTTTTCTGAAACTTCCTTGCTTTCTACATGATTCAACAAATGTTGGCAATTTGATCTCTGCTTCCTCTGCCTCTTTGAAATTCAGCTTGTACATCTACTATCACATTAGTTGATTTTCTTTTCTCATTCACCTTGTGAATTTTATGGTTTGGGGGATGATGAGTTATTTTATTATATGAGAAAGCTCTTGGTCCTATTTAATTTAAATCTTATATTTAAGCAGGTAGCAGATCTGGTTAGGTGTAGTGTGTTCAATTTGGCCTACTTTTTGAGCTATAATTTAAACAACAACTTCATTTTCTAAAGCCTTACAGTGCTACTCTGGTCGTCTTCATGATCTGGCTCTATTTTAGCTTCTGCTTAATCTCTGCTGGTGCCACCTGTGGGAGTACAAGTTGCTTCCATGACCCACTTAGTGTCATTAGGTAGAAGACCGGGAATGCCAGAACTATATGACAAAGAGTGTTTTCCCTTGCCTATTTCCTGAACAACCAGCACTGGGTGAACTCTCCTCATATCTACAGAGGAAGGAATAACCTGACTGGGCTGCTTTATGCTGCTAGGTAGAGTACCAGGCTTCCCAGGTAGTTCAGTGGTAAAGAATCTTCTTGCCAATGCAGGATACAAAGGAGACGTGGGTTCCAATTCCTGAGTCAGGAAGATTCCCTGGAGGAGGAAATGGCAACCCAATCCAGTATTCTTGCCTGGAAACCCCCATGGACAGAGGAGCCTGGTGGGCTACAGTCCATGGAGTCACAAAGAGTCAGACATTACTGAGCACACACACACACAGTACCAGAAAATACAGGTTCTTTATGGGTGTTTGCCACTGGGCAGACGTTTAGGAATTCTTGAGCCTGGTTCATCTTCTGCCTCTCAATGGAGGGACAAAAGACATTTTGTACAGGAATGGATTTCATATATTAAAGGCTTCTAATGTAATGGTGATGTGATATCAGACTTTGTGTGATTTTATCATATTGCCACCACTGAATGTTTGTTTCTTACTGAACTATCATTTTCCCTCCTTTAAATCCAATATCTATTGTTTTCCAAGACTATTGTGAAGTTGTAACAAGTAGCAAAAACGAATAATTTGGAATCAAATAACCTGAGTTTGTGTCTTAATTCTGCCACTGACTGTGGGATACTAGATAAGTGATCTTCTCTTCCTTGAGCTTCTGTTGCATTCTTTGTAAAATGGACATACTACCACCCACCCACCCACAGTTAATGTGAAGATTAAGTGAAAAAATAATTCCAAATTCACCTTATAAAATGATATGGAAATGGAGTGGCAGTTTTCTTACTCATCTGCTGTTCTCTGTAAACATTTCTGTTATTGTCATATCTGTACCATGAGCACCCCACTAGATGACCCTATTGTGGCAACCTTTAAAACCCTTGTTCTTAAATTCTAATCCTTGGACTGGTACTAGGCTAACTACATAAGAATCATCTACAGCTTGCTTTTTAAATACAGATTCCCTCACTCTAACCCCAGATTATATTTAGTAGATCTGAGATAAGGCCTAGATTTTTAAAATTCTCTCCAGACAATTCTTTGGATACAGCCAGTTAGAAGATCCACTTTGTCTGAAACAGCCCCGTACCTTGCATATGGCAGACATCGGGAAATGGTTATTAAATTAAAGAGATTCTGGAAAAGAGAAATCCATATGACTAAACGGTTAGAAAATTGGACCTTGGGAGAGAGAAGAAAGGAGCTGGAATATATGAGACCAAAGAAAAGGGGACATTTCAAAGGTATTTTTTATTCCACCGTGGGTTTTTTTGAAGACTCAGACAAGTTGTTCTCCATTTGTGAAATGAACTAAACAATGGACAGTATATATGATAGCAAGACAAACTTCCATTATATGCCAGGAAGAATTTCTTGACCCTGGGTGGAATTCAAGGTTAAAGCAGATTATGGCAACAGATTGCAAACTAGCCATCCATAATGTTTCAAACTCTTACCCCTCCTAGGTCAAAGGGGACCTACCTACATAAGCTCTTATCATTCTCTTCCACTTTTGTGATTCCAGCTACATCATGAGTCCTTACAAGCAAAGTCTAGTAAATTAAACTAGCAATTTTTGCCTTTTAAAATGCTAGTTATTTTAAGAGTTTTCTTTCAAAACTCTTATTCAATAGGGATATAAGATTACAAATAACCCTAAAATATTTAGCTATCTATTGAAACCTCTTCACAGTATCAAATAAAATGGGAACAGATAAAACTAGGCCAGAGTTTGGTTAGTAGGTAACAGATTTACTGGACTTGCTCATTTTAAAAATTAAGATTATAAACAACATATGTCAAAAATCCTATAAAACTGCTCTGGAAATCATCTTCCTAGAAAGCCAAAATCCATGCTAATGTTCTGAATTTGCTCTTCAGAACTGAAAGATGACATTGTATACATCTGCCACACTGTTTCAAACAATGCTTCTTTGAAATAGAGCTTACTCTGCATGGGTGTGCATTCAGTAGCAACCCCAAAGTTTCAAACACCTGGCCTCTACTCAGAATGTATTCCATCCAATCCTTTGAGAGAAGACAGCTTTTCTATTTATAAATACAGGTGGTATTGCTATGAGTTACAGTTTTTGGGAAGTTTTCATGCATACTTCATTATTTTAAAGCAAAAGAAAGTCATATGAGAGTGAAATCACCAGATCTTCAGTCTATCCCGAAGGCTAGAGACTTGAGGAGAATCTTAATTGACTCTTTTTATTTTTGCTTTCACATATGTAAGTCTCCTGTTGAATCTCTCTGGTCCACTGTTCCCTCTAATGAAGTCATGTTCTGTGCTCAGGGCAGTAATATCCTCAGAAGCAGATGTCTCCCATAAAGCATGACCTCATTCATTGGAATGGGAAGAGCCAGCAGTAGACTGTTGGGATAAAGTGGAGGGAAGGGCTTTGTTTAAAAATAGTTTTCTTAAATAATGTGTTCAACTTTTTATGAATTTCTATAAAAAGGCAAATGTAATTTGTTGCTGGTTTTTTGTTAGACTTATTCCTCAAATGCAGAAGGGGCAACCACTAGGCCAGAAGAAACAGAGTCCTCACAGAGCATAGACACTTCTCTCCAGTTGTTATAGTGTGACATATTTGTGTATAAAAGGGTGAAACCTGGGCTTTTCCAGATGCTAAATCTAGGCTCTGTATCAGACCCCACTGAATCACAGCCTAGATTTCAGCAAGCATTTTATAACAGCCCTGGAGCTAAAAGGAAATAAACTTAAGTGCCCAAGGAAAGTTACTGACCCAGATGCTCTCAGCAAATTAGGCAAGTGGGAACACTGCTAGAGAAGGAAAGGTAGAGAGAAAGAGTGGACCAATTAGAAAGATGCAGTTTGAAGCAATCCAAACTTGCCCAGGAGGTTGGGCTTTCCAGGTTATTCCTGTTCTAGATATAGAGCAGTTCCTGAGCACTGACTTTAAAAATTATTAGGAATAACTGAAATCTATGATATCCTGCACTCTCTGACAACCTATAACCAGGTCTTATAGTCATAGCCCACATGTTCCAGTGTGCTCCTCGCTTCTGTTTGTATCTATGCAGAAAGTGAGCATCCTAAGGGGAAAAGATCCAAAGAGCACATTTCCTAGAAAAAAAGCAAAGCTTTTTCCACAGACAGCATCACAAGGAAGTATAAGATACTTATCATCTGAGTTCAGTATCTATAATTTGTAAGTTTAATCACTGCATTAAATTGGAAGTGGTCAAACAAGAGATGGCAAGAGTGAACGTTGACATTCTAGGAATCAGCGAACTAAAATGGACTGGACTGGGTGAATTTAACTCAGATGACCATTATATCTACTACTGCAGGCAGGAATCCGTCAGAAGAAATGGAGTAGCCATCATGGTCAACAAAAGAGTTTGAAATGCAGTACTTGGATGCAATCTCAAAAATGACAGATTGATCTCTGTTTCCAAGGCAAACCATTCAATATCACAGTAATGCAAGTCTATGCCCCAACCAGTAACGCTGAAGAAGCTGAAGTTGAACAGTTCTATCCTACAAGACCTTTTAGAATTAACACCCAAAAAAGATGTCCTTTTCATTATAGGGGACTGGAATGCAAAAGTAGGAAGTCAAGAAACACCTGGAGTAACAGGCAAATTTGGCCTTGGAGTACAGAATGAAGCAGGGCAAAGACTAATAGAGTTTTGCCAAGAAAATGCACTGGTCATAGCAAACACCCTCTTCCAACAACACAAGAGAAGACTCTACACATGGACATCACCAGATGGTCAACACTGAAATCAGATTGATTATATTCTTTGCAGCCAAAGATGGAGAAGCTCTATACAGTCAGCAAAAACAAGACCGGGAGCTGACTGTGGCTCAGATCGTGAACTCCTTATTGCCGAATTCAGACTTAAATTGAAGCAAGTAGGGAAAACCACTAGACCATTCATGTATGACCTAAATCAAATCCCTTATGACTATACAGTGGAAGTGAGAAATAGATTTAAGGGACTAGATCTGATAGATAGAGTGCCTGATGAACTATGGACTGAGGTTCTTGACATTGTACAGGAGACAGGGATCAAGACCATCCCCATGGAAAAGAAATGCAAAAAAGCAAAATGGCTGTCTGCGGAGGCCTTACAAATAGCTGGGAAAAGAAGACAAGCGAAAAGCGAAGGAGAAAAGGAAAGATATACCCACTTGAATGCAGAGTTCCAAGGAATCACAAGAAGAGATAAGAAAGCCTTCCTCAGTGATCAATGCAAAGAAATCGAGGAAAACAATAGAATGGGAAAGACTAGAGATCTCTTCAAGAAAATGAGAGATACCAAGGGAACACTTTGTGTAAAGATAGGCTCGATAAAGGACAGAAATGGTATGGACCTAACAGAAGCAGAAGATTTTAAGAAGAGGTGGCAAGAATACACAGAAGAACTGTACAAAAAATATCTTCACGACCCAGATAATCCTGATGGTGTGATCACTGACCTAGAGCCAGACATCCTGAAATGTGAAGTCAAGTGGGCCTTAGAAAGCATCACTACGAACAAAGATAGTGGAGGTGATGGAATTCCAGTGGAGCTATTTCAAATCCTGAAGATGATGCTGTGAAAGTGCTGCACTCAATATGCCAGCAAATTTGGAAAACTCCGCAATGGCCACAGGACTGGAAAAGGTCTGTTTTCATTCGAATCCCTAAGAAAGGCAATGCCAAAGAATGCTCAAACTACCGCACAATTGCACTCATCTCACACGCTAGTAAAGTAATGCTGAAAATTCTCCAAGCCAGGCTTTAGCACTACGTGAACCGTGAACTTCCAGATGTTCAAGCTGGTTTTAGAAAAGGCAGAGGAACCAGAGACCAAATTGCCAATATCCTCTGGATCTTTGAAAAAGCAAGAGAGTTCCAGAAAAACATCTATTTCTGCTTTATTGACTATGCCAAAGCCTTTGACTATGTGGATCACAATAAACTGTGGAAAATTCTGAAAGAGATGGGAATACCAGACCACCTGATCTGCCTCTTGAGAAGTTTGTATGCAGGTCAGGAAGCAACAGTTAGAACTGGACATGGAAAAACAGACTAGTTCCAAATAGGAAAAGGAGTACGTCAAGGCTGTATATTGTCACCCTGCTTATTTAATTTCTATGCAGAGTACATCATGAGAAATGCTGGGCTGGAAGAAGCACAAGCTGGAATCAAGATTGCCGGGAGAAATATCAATAACCTCAGATATGCAGATGACACCACCCTTATGGCAGAAAGTGAAGAGGAACTAAAAAACCTCTTGATGAAGGTAAAAGAGGAGAGTGAAAAAGTTGACTTAACGCTCAACATTCAGAAAACAAAGATCATGGCATCTGGTCCCATCACTTCATGGGAAATAGATGGGGAAACAGTGGAAACAGTGTCAGACTTTATTTTGGGGGGCTCCAAAATCACTGCAGATGGTGACTGCAGCCATGAAACTGAAAGATGCTTACTCCTTGGAAGAAAAGTTATGACCAACCTAGATAGCATATTGAAAAGCAAAGACATTACTTTGCCAACAAAGGTCTGTCTAGTCAAGGCTATGGTTTTTCCAGTGGTCTTGTATGGATGTGAGAGTTGGACTGTGAAGAAAGCTGAGCACCGAAGAATTGATGCTTTTGAACTGTGGTGTTGGAGAAGACTCTTGAGAGTCCCTTGGACTTCAAGGAGATCCAACCAGTCCATTCTGAAGGAGATCAGCCCTGGGTGTTCTTTGGAAGGAATGATACTAAAGCTGAAACTCCAATGCTTTGGCCACCTCATGCGAAGGGTTGACTCACTGGAAAAGACTCTAATGCTGGGAGGGGTTGGAGGCAGGAGGAGAAGGGGACAGCGGAGGATGAGATTTCTGGATGGCATCACAGACTCGATGGACGTGAGTCTGAGTGAACTCCAGGAGTTGGTGATGGACAGGGAGGCCTGGCGTGCTGCAATTCATGGGGTCGCAAAGAGTCGAACACGACTGAGTGACTGAACTGAACTGAACTGAATCACTGCATTCCCATAAGACATCCGTTTCCGTTACAGTTCAGTTCAGTCACTCAGTCATGTCTGACTCTTTGTAACCCCATGCACTGCAGCACACCAGGCTTCCCTGTCCATCACCAACTCCCAGAGTTTACTCAAACTCATGTCCATTGAGTCAGTGATGCCATCCAACCATCTCATCCTCTGTCATCCCCTTCTCCTCCTGCCTTCAGTCTTTCCCAGCATCAGGGTCTTTTCCAAAGAGTCCGTTCTTCGCATCAGGTGGCTAAAGTATGTGAGCTTCAGCTTCAGCATCAGTCTTCCAGTGAGTATTCAGGACTGATTTCCTTTAGGATTGACTGGTTTGATCTCCTTGCTGTCCAAGGGAGTCTCAAGAGTCTTCTCCTTCCATTGTTTCCCCATCTATTTGCCATGAAGTGATGGGACAGGATGCCATGATCTTAGTTTTTTGAATTTGAGTTTTAAGCCAGCTTTTTCACTCTCCTCTTTCACCTTCATCAAGAGGCTCTTCAGTTCCTCTTTGCTTTCTGCCATTTTTCAGTTACAGTTGTATGTTAAAAAGTGAAGGTATGCCAATAGTTCTGTAATATTAATTAATGGTGAAACACACTGAAATTATATTTCTTTCTCCAGCTCCTACAGTAGTTGCTTTGACTGGCAGCTAATACTCTTCCAAAGATCAATTGAAACACATAAGCTGCATAAACCAAATCTTTCCAGGGCAAACCTCCCAGACTTCATTCCTCATGCTCCTTGAGCCCATCTATCCCCTTCCTCCCTCCACACCTCATCTCTCATCCTTCCTTCTTGAGGCAATGACATTGGTACCTTAGATGAAAATACACAGAAAACAAATAAGAAGAGATCAATGGATTTTTTTTCCTAAGTTAGCATGGCTGTGTAAACTCTTACAAAAAAACTGAGACTGTGCATCAATTGTCCTCAAGGAAGTGCTACAAAACAGGACTAGCTGGAAGTGTTTTAAATGAAGGCTCTTGTACATTTTTTTTCCACCA
This sequence comes from Bubalus kerabau, assembly GCF_029407905.1. Taxonomy (NCBI): domain Eukaryota; kingdom Metazoa; phylum Chordata; class Mammalia; order Artiodactyla; family Bovidae; genus Bubalus; species Bubalus kerabau. Next base: position 95,413,150 of record NC_073647.1, on the reverse strand, counting down.
GGGAGAAAAGCCACCAAAAGACATCCTGGGGGGAAAAGGAGTTAGGGCTAAATCAAGATATTAGAAAACAAATATTTCCCATGTTCTTGTTGTTGTTCAGTTGCTAAGTCGTGTCCAACTCATTTTGACCCCATAGACTGCAGCACACCAGGTTTCCCTGTCCTTCACCATCTCCTGGAGTTAGCTCAAACTCATGTCCATTGAGTCAGTGATGCCATCCAACCATCTCATCCTTCTCGTGCCTTCAGTCTTTCCCAACATCATGGTTTTTTCCAATGAGTTGGCTCTTCACATCAGGTGGGCAAAGTATTGGAGCTTCAGCGAAAGTCCTTCCAATGAATATTCAGGATTAATTTCCTTTAGGATTGACTGGTTTGATCTCCTTGCTGTCCAAAGGACTCTCAAGAGTCTTCTCCAACACCACAGTTCGAAAGCATCAGTGCTTCATTGCTTAGCCTTCTTTATGGTCCAACTGACATCCATACATCACCACTGGAAAAACTGTAGCTCTGATTATATGAACCTTTGTCAGCAAAGTAATGTCTCTGCTTTTTAGTACAATGTCTAAGTTTATCATAGCTTTCCTTCCAGGGGTCAAGCATCTTTTAATTTCATGGCTGCAGTCACCATCCACAGTGATTTTGGATCCCAAGAAAATAAAATCTGTCACCGTTTCCACTTTTTCCCCATTTATTTGCCATTAAGTGATGGGTCTAGATGCCATGATCTATAAACCTACAAAGTGAAAAAGGAGAAGAAATACTTATCAATACATTTAGGGAAATTGGTATAACTTTGATAACAAATCCTTCTAAATATCATATTACATTATCAACTCAAAGGATGATCAGCTCAGATAGCATTAGATAAAAATTTAATACCTTTTCCTGATAATTTTTAGTAAACTAGGAATAAAATAAAAGAGTATTTTTTAATACAATAAAGAATTTTTTGGCCTAATATATGGCATAATGCATGCATGAGTGTGTGCTCAGTCGATTCAGTCATGTCTGACTCTTTGCATCCCTATGGACTGTACACCACCATGCTCCTCTATCCATGGGGTTCTCCAGGCAAGAATACTGGAATGGGTTGCACTGCCTTCCTCCAAAGGATCTTCCCAACCCTGGGTTCTAACCCATGGCTCCTGCATCTCCTGCATTGCAGGCACATTCTTTGCTTCTGAGTCATTGGGGAGGTAGCATAGTACTTAAGGGCAAATATATTAGAGGCTTTCTTGCCAAAATCAAATCAACTCAAAGATACTCAATTATAACTGCTGATGTTCAACATTATTTTTTTAGTTCTCTTTTTTAGTTTTTTAAAAAATCTAGCTGCACCACACAACTTGCAGGATCTTAGTTCCCCAACCAGGTATTGAATCTGGGTTCCGTTCAGTGGAACCATGGAATCGTAGCCACTAGACCACCAGGGAGTTTCCTTCAACATTATTGTTGAAGTGCTAGCCAGTGCAATGAGGCAAGAAACTGAAATAAGAAATGTTAACTATTGAACAATTATACAGACTCTTGTTATTTTTACAGAAATAATTCTATAGCTAGAAAACCCAAGATAGTTGATTGAAAAAATAGGACAAGGTACCCAGGTCTTACATTGCCTGTTTCATGTGGTACAAGTGTAATGTGAAACATCTTGTGTTCAAACAACACTTATGAGTTGAATATAATTGAAAGAATTAACTGAAAAGAAAAAAAAAATTTCTACAGGAAGCTATATCCTTCAAGACTATTTCAGAATTTTGCTATGGCTTAGTATTGTCATTCTGAACATCAATTCTTATTAGATTAAAGGTCTTAGTTATTTGAACTTTCTGCTTGCTTGGTTTGGGGATGAATTAAATTTATATGCTTATGAAATTTTGCAGAGAACTTATATTTCTTGAGCGCCTAAGGAATATCTTGCATATACTTTTGTATTATCTTTTATAATCCTTACAACTCTCTAAAGCAAGTAGTAGTATCTTCATTTTGAGGATACAGCCAGGGAAATAAAGCAATTTTCTCAGTGTCAAACAACAGTTAGTAAGTGATAGAACTGGGGCTTGAATGCAATTCTGTGGTTTACTGTTATGTATCCAATATTTCTGCAAAGGAAAAAGTATTTCCTGGAACAAAGTTCTGCAGAATACAATGTATAGAGCGTGGCATGCACGATGGGGGTGGCAATACTGAAAATAGAAAAGGAAGCTAACATTTACCGCATTGATGGATAACCTCTGATGAAGGCAGATAGGTACACACTTCTTGGGAAATAATAAAATTGGGTTCAGTTCAGTTCAGTCACTCAATCATCTCCGACTCTTTGCAACCCCATGAACCGCAGCACACCAGGCGTCCTGTCCATCACCAACTCCCGGAGTCCACCCAAACCCATGTCCATCGAGTTGGTGATGTCATCCAATCATCTCATCCCCTATCGTCCCCTTCTCCTCCTGCCCTCAATCTTTCTCAGCATCAGGGTCTTTTCAAATGAGTCAGCTCTTCGCATCAGGTGGCCTTTAAAGTATTGGAGTTTCAGCTTCAATATCAGTCCTTCCAATGAACACCCAGGACTGATCTCCTTTAGGATGGACTGTTTGGATCTCCTTGCAGTTCAAAAGACTCTCAAGAGTATTCTCCAACACCACAGTTTAAAAGCATCAATTCTTCTGCACTCAGCTTTCTTTATAGTCCAACTCTCACATCCATACATGACCACTGGAAAAACCATAGCCTTGACTAGATGGAACTTTGTTGGCAAAGTAATGTCTCTGCTTTTTAATATGCTGTCTAGGTTAGTCATAACTTTCCTTCCAAGGAGTAAGCATCTTTTAATTTCATGGCTGCAATCACCATCTGCAGTGATTTTCGAGCCCAGAAAAATAAAGTCAGCCACTGTTTCCAGTGTTTCCCCATCTATTTGCCATGAAGTGATGGGACCGGATGCCATGATCTTCGTTTTCTGAATGTTGAGCTTTAAGCCAACTTTTTCTCTCTCCTCTTTCACTTTCATCAAGAGGCTCTTTAGTTCTTCTTCACTTTCTGCCATAAGGGTGGTGTCATCTGCATATCTGAGGTTATTGATATTTCTCCCGGCAATCTTGATTCCAGCTTGTGCTTCCTCCAGCCCAGCATTTCTCATGATGTACTCTGCATAGAAGTTAAATAAGCAGGGTGACAATATACAGCCTTGGCATACTCCTTTTCCTATTTGGAACGAGGCTGTTGTTCCATGTCCAGTTCTAACTGTTGTTTCCAGACGTGAATATAGGTTTCTCAAGTGGCAGGTCAGGTGGACTGGTATTCCCATCTCTTTCAGAATTTTCCACAGTTTATTGTGATCCACACAGTCAAAGGCTTTGGCATAGTCAATAAAGCAGAATTAGATGTTTTTCTTCAACTGTCTTGCTTTTTCGATGATCCAGCGGATGTTGGCAATTTGATCTCTGGTTCCTCTGCCTTTTCTAAAACCAGCTTGAACATCTGGAAGTTCACAGTTCACGTAGTGCTGAAGCCTGGCTTGGAGAATTTTCAGCATTACTTTACTAGCGTGTGAGATAAGTGCAATTGTGCGGTAGTTTGAGCATTCTTTGGCATTGCCTTTCTTTGAGATTGGAATAAAAACGGACCTTTTCCAGTCCTGTGGCCATTGTTGAGTTTTCCAAATTTGCTGGCATATTGAGTGCAGCACTTTCACAGCATCATCTTTCAGGATTTGAAATAACTCAACTGGAATTCCATCACCTCCACTAGCTTTGTTCGTAGTGATGCTTTCTAAGGCCCACTTGACTTCACATTCCAGGATAATTGGCTCTAGGTGAGTGATCATACCATCGTGATTATCTGGGTCATGAAGATCTTTTTTGTGCAGTTCTTCTGTGTATTCTTGCCACCTCTTCTTAATATCTTTTGCTTCTGTTAGGTCCCTACCATTTCTGTCCTTTATTGAGCCCGTCTTTGCATGAAATTGGGTTAGCTCTTCCTACATTAAAATATTGAGCAACACTTTCATCCTAGACAGGTTCTAACATAAATGACCAGAGTGCGCACAAACTGAGCATTGGAAGTCCCCAGTTTGTCTTATTATAAGAAGAATCCAATGTGACTTGGTTGAGCTCTGTCTCTGATTAAAGACACCATAAGCACAGCAGCAGAATATATAGCCATCTTGGACTATTTTGGGACCCAGTCAAGAGTCATGTTGCATAGGTGTGGTTCTCAATGTAACTGCTCTCTGTGGTTTATCTGGTCAACCGTGGTGGCTGCATTCCTCCCCAGTGAAGGGGAACCAGAGGACCACCCACACACTCTTAGCAAGGCTGAGAAAATTACTTCTGGGAATAAACCATCTGTGCTATTGATTGGATTGATTTGCCCACAGGAGGTTAGGATAGCTCTGATGATTTATGTCCCCAGTCCATGGGGTCGCAAAGAGTCGGACGTGAGTGAAGTGACTTAGCATAGAAGTTATGACTTAGCATAACTTAGAAGATGAATTCAATCTGAAGCATGTAGGTTTCAGGAAACAGGAAATGTATTCAAGAGGCAATGTCACAAGATAGTTGGAGACATGGGCTGTGACTTAGAAAGTATGATTCTCCATAAGGGTTGAAGCCCTGGAAATAAATATACTCATGAGAGAGGATATAAGTAGAGAAAAGCAAGAGCATAAAGGCTAACCTTGATATTGATAGTAAGATTTCTCTGTTAACCTAGCTTAAATTTTTACAAAGGCCACATGGTTTCAAAATGGAGAAAAAAAAAAAAAAACAAACTTGACTATTAGAGGCCTCTGTGAAGGGAACTGTGCATGTATCTAAAAGGACCTAGAGGTGTAATGTACTTACACACTGAAAAAAAAAACCTTTAATTGAAGCTCTGCAGCAAAGGTTATCATGCTTTAAGTTGTGTCAACATGTACCGTACAATTAGAGGGACCATCCTATGAAGAGGGCTTGAACACAGGGATAAAGGGTAATGACAAATGCACGTCTTACTTGGTTGGGAAGCATAAACAGTAGAGTTACTATAATAACCATTTCTGGTTTCATTTAACATTTTTATGTATGGTCTGGGTGAGATTTTGCAGTGAAATGTCTAAGTTCTCAGATGATGAATCATTTAGTCCAAACACCCATTCAAAGCTCTCCTATTTGCTGACTGTGTGACCCCTGACAAGTTATTTAACCTCTCCTGTCCTATTTCCTCAACTCTAAAATAATGAAATTGGATACAAACGTCTTAGCTAGAAATTCTATAACTTAGCTTAACTCAGCTCCCTTCTGTATGTCTACAATGAAAACAACACATAATCAAGTTCTTTGGTTGATTAGAGCAACATTACAGAGTGACGATTGTGGGGTCAAGGACCAGAGTAAGCAATTGTCAGAATTATTCACTATACAGAGTTCATTGTAACCAGATTGGCAAAGCACTGTTTCTGCCAGCCATCTGCTGGATCATAAAAATAGCTTTGTTATACAGGACTATCCTTTATAATTGGATTTAACCTGTATCACAGATTTCTTCAGCAATAAATGTATAAATCTCACAGCATTTTAGAGCCAAGGCTCACAAAATTTTAGAGTAAGAGGTCACCTAGTCCTTGTCTATATTTGGCAGAAGGAGAGAGAAATGCAGACAGGTGAAGTGCTTTGCCCAAGGTCAGACAGCTAATAAGTCATAGAGCTATATCTCTAGACAACTAGTCCAGTTCTTTTCTTATACTTGGTTCCTAAAGCGGTCCGAAATATAGCCATTGGAATCCTCAGGCCAGACCTAGTTTGAAGCTGTTTTGGCAGGCCTGTCAGACACAGATGTGGCTAGATAATAATGGTGATAAGAAATGAATGTGATGATTATAGCTGCTATTTCTTGAGTACCTGTATGTTCGAGGCATTGTGCTAAGTACTGTGCATTATCTCACTTAATCCTCCTTACATTTTTTTTTGAGGTAGATATTATAGTCCCAGTTTTCATAAATGAAAACATTCAGAAGTGGAGTAACTTGCTCAAGGTCACACAGGTAGTGAACGTTAGAACTAAAATTCCAACCCAGTTCTGAAAGAATAACAAAGCTCAAGCTTTTTCCACAACCTTAGTATTTACCAAACACTATAATCCAGAACATTAATTCAACAAGAGATAGGTATTTTCAGAAAAAGTTCTGTGGCCAAATGCTGCATTGCATATCCCATTTTGGAGAGTCACACTTCTCATTTGTGTATTCAAAGATGTAAGAACTCTTCGGTGAAGAAACCTGTTTATTTTCCCTTGACCCTATGTTTCCCAAACTCTTTTTGTCCAAAAAATCCTTTTTCTAAGGACATCTGTTAATATCACACAGGACCTTGCACTGCCTGGAATGTAGTGTAAAAAACTGCCTTAGAACACAGTTCATTCCATTCATCTTTCTAATTCTCTTCAGAGACTCTTTGCTCTTAGGCCTGGCTTTTTCATCCTAACCACTAAAGTGACCAAAGACTTGATGTTGCAAAATATTTCTTTAGCAAGAATACACGCTTGTCACTTTGGGAACATCTCTGGTGACATGCAGGAACCTATACTTCATGGAGCTTGAGAGACCATTAAGAGTCTGAAATGTCAGCAGTTAGTGGGACTGTTTTTGTGTTGCCTGACTACAGTAATATTTTCATATTTTTGACAATATTTTCAAGTCTTTCCTAAACCAAACCAGAACTGAGCCAGAAAAGTTTCATAGTTGATCATAACTTAAGTCATGTTTGTGGAGCCTGAGGCCCCAGGCATGAGCCCCTGCTGCAAGGGCTAGAGAGGAAATCCTTGGATGAAGAATGTAAGCCTTCTCACATCGGAAATACTTCAGAGATTGGGATGTGATGGGGTGGGGTGGGAATCAACTTGCACAGCTCTACCTTTTCTTGCCTTTTTGTCATGCTTAGAGCAGATGTTGAAACTGAAATTTGGGCTCTAAACATGGGCATTCCATGTGGTTCTCATTCAAAATTCTCACTCTTCTGTGAAGCTAATGGCTTCCATCTTCTTCAAACGTATTGAACTTCCCACACGTATTTGGGCATTCTCTCTGTTTACAATTCTTATGGTGTGAGATAGAACATGAGGTAAACTCTTAAGGTTACAAGATTTGAAGATACAGACTGTTGAAGGTTGTTTTTCTTTTTGTTTTTTTTTTTCTTAATAAAAATTTCCAATCCTCATCTGCCAGCCATTATCCTTACTTTCCTCTTTATTGCTTATCACTGAAGAAATGTTGGCCATGTCCAGTTGTCTGATATAATTCTCTATATAAAGTGAGGGAGCATGAAAGTGGGGAGCCTACTACCTATATAACCAAAGAATAAGTGAAATTAAATTAACATTTATGGAGAACCTACAATGAGCACATCACTTTCACTTATTTAGGCTGCAAAACAACTGTGTAAATTGATGGGCAATTTTTGATGTTATTGGTATACTTAGCAGATTATGATTCAGTAAAAAGTACAATGAACTTGGAGTCAGGGGACTCTCTGTTCACATCCCAAGTTTACCTTTTCCTATAGTCATTCATTTATTCTTTCAGCAAACATTGTACTGAGCACCTACTATAAAATACATTAGGTACTGGAGATACAGAGATGAGTAAGACATAGCCCTTGCCCTCAAGGAGTTAACAATTTAGTAAGTTAAACAATACATGATCAGAAAACTGTAATTTTATAGATGTAATAGTTTATTATGGGAATACAAAGAATTTGTGGCCTGAGCTGAGTCTTAACAAATGAGCAGGCATTGAGAAAAGGGTGAACTGAAGAAGTGCAGAAGGTACATGAAGGAAGTACAGAGACAAGAGGGAAGGGGGTAGTACAGAGGGTATAGAGCCAGGGCTTGAAGATCCATGTTGAACTACGTGCAGTTTAGTGTTGCTTTTAAACTTGTGGATATTTTATAAAAATGTTTGTAGTTAATAGACTATGTTTTAGAGCAGTTTTAGGTTTATAGGAACATTTAGCACAAACAGTTCCCATATACTCTCTTTCCCCCAACCCTGGCAACCACTTATCTTTTAATTAATTGTCGCCACAGTTTTGTCTTTTCCAGAATGTCATACAATTGGAATCATGAAGTAGGTAGCTTTTTCAGGCTGGCCTCTTTCACTTAGCAATGTGCACTTAAAGTTTCTCCATGTCTTTGTGTGGCTTTATAGCTTATTTCTTTGTACTGCTAAATAATATTCCACTGTATGGAGGGACCAGTTTGTTTATCCATTCACCTATTAAATGATATTTTAGTTGCTTCCCAGTTTTGGAATCATGGATAAAGCTGCTATAAACATTCATATGCAGGTTTTGTTTGAATATAAGTTTCAACAATTTGCAACAAAACCTAGAAGTGTGGTTACTGGGTTGTGTAAAAGTGTTAACTTGCTCAGTTGTGTCCAACTCTTTGCAAGGCTATGGACTGTAGCCCGCCAGGCTCCTCTGTCCATAGGATTCTCCAGGCAAGAATACTGGAGTGGATAGCCATTCCCTTTTTCAGGGGATCTTCCCGACCCAGGGATCCAACCTTGGTCTCCTGCATTCCAGGCAGATTCTCTACTGTCTGAGTCACCAGGGAAGCCCCACTGGATTGTGTGGTAAGACTATTTTAACTTTGTAAGAAATTGCCAAACTTTCTTTCAGGGTGCCTATACTATTTTGCATTCCCACCTGCACTGAATGAGATTCCTGTTGCCCTACATCCCTGTCAGCATTTAGTATTGTCAGTGTTTTGTATTTTAGCAATTCTAGTAGATGTGCAGTGCTAGCTCATTGGCTTGATTTGCATTTCCCTAATGACTTTAGCTGTTGAGATCATATGCTTACTTGTAATCTATATATCTTCTTTGGTGAGGTGTCTGTTTCAATCTTTTACCAATTTCTTAATTGGATTATTTTCTGATTGTTGTTTTAAGTGTTCTTTTTATATACTGAATACCAGTCCTTTACCAGATATGTGTTTTGCAAATATTTTCTCCCAGTCTGTGGCTTGTCTTTTGATTAACTTAAGAGGGTCTTTCTCAGAGCAGAAGTTTTTAATTTTATTTAAGTCCAACTTCATAATTTGTTTCTTTCGTGGATTGTGCTTTTAGAGCACTGCCTAAAAATCCAATGCCAAACCCAAGGTCAAGTAGACTTTTTCACATGTTATTTTCTAGGAGATTTGTTCTGTTTCAGAATAAGAAACTTTTGAGAGTTTCTGTAGTTGACTGCCTTTTTCCTGCTGTGCCACTCACTTTGAATCTGTATTACCTCAACTCCTCAGAGAGAAACAAGGACAGGGAGTCCTCATTTAGAAAACATTTCCTAATTTTACATTTTTAAAGTTAATATTTGGCAAAACTAATACAATTATGTAAAGTTTAGAAATAAAATAAAATTAAAAATAAATAAATAAATAAAAATAAAAATAAAACCCTTCTTCAACCCCCAACTGCTAACCCCATCATGAATAATTTGATTTAATACAAGTTAAGTTTATAAATAAATGTGTTCTTTTTCCTCAAAAATCACTTAAGCAACTTTACAAGAATCATTGTTTAAAAAATTTACCTAGAGAAATTAAAGTACCATTTTCCCCCTAACACAGATGGTGCTCAAGGATTCACATATCAAGGTCGTTTGCTTAGAGCATCACTCTTTAGTTGTTCTGTTAGCAGGTGGGCTTTGGGTCTTCTTAATCACTCTTTTCTTCTCCTTGAGAATGTCTGTACTCTGGTTTCAGTTCCCATGTGTCTTTGTGGATCCCTTTTACATTTTGAATACCAATTTCTTTTAAGATTTCCTTCAGGTACAACACAGGCTGTTTTGTGATGTCCTCCAAGTCCTTAAGATTATAATATTGATGTTTCTCAAAAGCCAAAACCAGCTTGTCTAAAATGTGTTGTTTATCAGTTCAATGATGTTTTCCATCTTCTTATTTTTCCTTTTATATTCTATATTGTATTGATGATTAGCAACAGGTTTGTAATTGGTTGTCACAACTTTGTCCAGGTGCTGTGGTAGCCTTACAGGATTGGAAGATTCTTCTATTTGTAATCTCTTGAATCGCTGATAGTTTTCACTGGCAGCGGGTCAGCATTCAGCTCTTTGTACCACTATTCCTTCCAGTGAAAGCTTATCTGATGAGCTCTGAATAAACCCTGTTAATGTCTGTCCTCTAACACTTTGCAAGATAAATTCATGTTCTCTAGAGCACTGACTGAAGCTATTTTTCTGCCAATATCATAAGTATTTGCAAGATCCTCTTTCAAAGTAAATGACACCTTGGTCCTTCCTTGATTTTTGGAAATCCACAGTTTTCCAACTTCACTTCTTTCAGGGGCCTTAGCCCATTGCAGTAACAGATATCAAAGAACCCTGACCCGCCACATTCTGGTGTTCTGTTTGGCGCCTGTCACGTCAAGTTCCCTGCTTTCAGCCATGGATCTGTTGCCAGCAAAGGTGTGCGGGTCAAAGTAGCGGGTCCCAGGAGCTGGGGGCTATGGGGCAAAGGGCCAGAGGAGAACGCAAAAATGGCTGGAGGCTGACTGTGAAGAGCTGGGGTTCACATGCTGGGATGCTGGAAGCCAGGGAACTTCCAGGAGTTTTAGAGTTCTGTGTTTTACACTTAGTTCTATGATCCATTTTGAGTTTATTTTTGTGGAAGGTATAAGGACAGTGTCTGGATGCTTTTTTTTTTTTTTTTTTTGCATGAGCTGTCCAGTTGTTCCAGCACCATTTGTTGAAAAAACTATTCTTTCTCCATTGGATTGCTTTGTTCCTTTGTCAAAAATCAGTTAACTATATTTGTTTGGGTCAACTTCTGTGCTCTCTATTCTGGCCATTAACCTGTATGTCTATTGTTCCACCAATACCAACACAATCATGATTACCATATCTTTATGCTAAATTTTGTATCAGGTAGTTTTGGCCCTCCAACTTTGTTCTTATACTTGAATATTGTGAGTCTTTTTCCTTTGTGCATAAAATACAAAGTCAGGGTTTTTTACATCCACAAAATAGTTTGCTGGGATTTTGACTGGGATTGCATTGAGTCTATAGATAAGTTGAAAAGAAATGACATCTTAACAGTATCGAGTCTTCCTGTTCATGAACATGGAATATCCTTCCATTTATTTAGGCTTTTATTTCTTTCATCAGAGTTTTATAGTTTTCCCTCATATAAATCTTATACATATTCTGTTTGATTTGTGCATAAGTATTTCTTCTTTTTTGGTGCTAAAGTGTTTTTTTTGTTTGTTTTTTTAATTTCAAATTCCAGTTGTTCATTGTTAGTATAGGAAAACAATTAACTTTTGTATATTGGGTTTGTATCTCACAGCTTTATTATACTTGCTTATTAATTCCAGGAGCATTTTTTTGTCAATGCACTGGGACTTTTTTACATAGAAAATCACAACATCTACAAAGACAATATTATTTCTTTTTTCCCAATCTGTGTGCCTTCTCTTTTCTTATTTTTAACTATTAATTTTATATTGAAGTATAGGCAATTAACAATGTTGTGATAGTTTCAGGTGGAACAGCAAAGGGACTCAGCCATACATAAACATGTATCCATTCTCCCTCAAACTCCCCTCCCATCCAGGCTGCCACATAACATTGAGCTGATTTCCCTGTGCTCTACAGTAGATCCTTGTTGGTTATCCATTTTAAATACAGCGGTGTGTACACATCCATTCCAAACTCCCTAACTATCCCTTCCCCCTACCCTTCCCCACTGAAAACCATAAGTTCTTTCTCTAAGTCTGTGATTCTGTTTCTGTTTTGTAAGTTCAGTTCAGTTCAGTCACTCAGTCGTGTCCTACTCTTTGCGACCCCATGGACTGCAGTACGCCAGGCTTCCCTGTCCATCACCAACTCCTGGAGCTTGTCCAAACTTATGTGCATTGAATCAGTAATGCCATCCAACCATCTCATCCTCCATCGTCCCTCTCTCCTCCTGCCTTCAATCTTTCCCAGCATCAAGGTCTTTCCCAATAAGCTAGTTCTTTGCCTCAGGTGGCCAAAGTACCAGAGTTTCAGCTTCAGCATCAGTCCTTCCAGTGAATATTCAGGACTGATTTCCTTTAGGACTGACTGGTTTGATCTCCTTGAAGTCCAAGGGACTCTCAAGAGTCTTCTCCAGCACCACAGTTCAAAAGCATCAGTTCTTCAGTGCTCAACTTTCTTTATAGTCCAACTCTCACAATTATACATAACTACTTGAAAAACCATAGCTTTGATTGGTAAGTAAGTTCATTTGTATAATTTCTTTTTAGATTCTGCATGTAAGAGATGTCATATATTTCTCCTTCTCTGTCTGACTTCACTTAGTAAGACAATCTCTAGGTCTGTCCATGTTGGTGCAAGAGGTATTATTTCATTCTTTTCAATGGCTGGGTTATTATTCCATTGTATATGTGTATCACGTCTTCTTTATCCATTCCTTTGTCAGTGGATATTTAGGTTGCGTCCATGTCTTGGCTATTGTAAACAGTGCTGCAGTGAACATTGGGGTACATGTATCTTTTTGATTTATGGTTTTCTCCAGACACATGCCCAGGAGTGGGATTGCAGAGTCTTGTAGTAGCTGTATTTTTAGTGTTTTAAGGAACCTCCTGTTCTTCATAGTTGTACCAATTTACATTCCCACCAACACTATAGGAGGATTTCCTTCTCTTCACACCCTCTCTAGCATTTATTGTTTATGGACATGTTTTATGATAACCATTTGGACTGGTGTGAAGTGATGTCTCTTAGTTTTGATTTGCATTTCTCTAATAATTGAATACTTGGATGCAATCTCAAAAATGACAGAATGATCTCTGTTGGTTTCCAAGGCAAACCATTCAATATCACAGTAATCCAAGTCTATGGCCCAACCAGTAATGCAGAAGAAGCTGAAGTTGAACGGTTCTATGAAGACCTACAAGACCTGCTAGAACTAACACCCAAAAAAGATGTCCTTTTCATTATAGGGGACTGGAATGCAAAAGTAGGAAGTCAAGAAACACCTGGAGTAACAGGCAAATTTGGCCTTGGAGTACAGAATGAAGCAGGGCAAAGGCTAACAGAGTTCTGCCAAGAAAATGCACTGGTCATAGCAAACACCCTCTTCCAACAAGACAGGAGAAGACTCTACACATGGACATCACCAGATGGTCAACACCAAAATCAGGTTGATTACATTCTTTGCAGGCAAAGATGGAGAAGCTCTATACAGTCAGCATAAACAAGACCGGGAGCTGACTGTAACTCAGATCATGAACTCCTTATTGCCAAATTCAGAATGAAATTGAAAAAAATGGGGGAAACCACTAGACCATTCAGGTATGACTTAAATCAAATCCCTTATGATTATACAGTGGAAGTGAGAAATAGATTTAAGGGACTAGATCTGATAGATAGAGTGCCTGATGAACTATGGATGGAGGTTCATGACATTCTACAGGAGACAGGGATCAAGACCATCCCCATGGAAAAGAAATGCAAAAAAGCAAAATGGCTGTCTGGGGAGGCCTTACAAATAGCTGGGAAAAGAAGAGAAGCAAAAAGCAAAGGAGAAAAGGAAAGATATACCCACTTGAATGCAGAGTTCCAAAGAATAGCAAGGAGAGATAAGAAAGCCTTCCTCAGTGTTCAGTGCAAAGCAATCGAGGAAAACAACAGAATGGTAGACTAGAGATCTCTTCAAGAAAATCAGAGATACCAAGGGAACATTTCATGCAAAGATGGGCATAATAAAAGGCATAAATGGTATGGACCTAACAGAAGCAGAAGATATTAAGAAGAGGTGGCAAGAATACACAGAAGAACTGTACAAAAAAGATCTTCACGACCCAGATAATCACAAAGATGTGAATACCCACACTCACCTAGAGCCAGACATCCTGGAATGTGAAGTCAAGTGGGCCTTAGGAAGCATCACTATGAACAAAGCTAGTGGAGGTGATGGAATTCCAGTTGAGCTATTTCAAATTCTAAAAGCTGATGCTGTGAAAGTGCTGCACTCAATAGGTCAGCAAATTTGGAAAACTCAGCAGTGGCCACAGGACTGGAAAATGTCCGTTTTCATTCCAATGCCAAAGAAAGGCAATGCCAAAGAATGCTCAAACCACCGCACAATTGCACTCATCTCACACACTAGTAAAGTAATGCTCAAAATTCTCCAAGCCAGGCTTCAGCACTACATGAACCGTGAACTTCCTGATGTTCAAGCTGGTTTTAGGAAAGGCAGAGGAACCAGAGATCAAATTGCCAACATCCGCTGGATCATCAAAAAAGCAAGAGAGTTCCAGAAAAACATCTATTTCTGCTTTATTGACTATGCCAAAGCCTTTGACTGTGTGGATCACAATAAACTGTGGACAATTCTGAAAGAGATGGGAATATCAGTCCACCTGACCTGCCACTTGAGAAACCTATATTCAGGTCAGGAAGCAACAGTTAGAACTGTACATGGAACAACAGACTCGTTCCAAATAGGAAAAGGAGTAGGTCAAGGCTGTATATTGTCACCCTGCTTATTTAACTTCTATGCAGAGTACATCATGAGAATCGCTGGGCTGGAGGAAGCACAAGCTGGAATCAAAATTGCCGGGAGAAATATCAATAACCTCAGATATGCAGATGACACCACCCTTATGGCAGAAAGTGAAGAGGAACTAAAAAGCCTCTTGATGAAAGTGAAAGAGGAGAGTGAAAAAGTTGGCTTAAAGCTCAACATTCAGAAAACGAAGATCATGGCATCTGGTCCCATCACTTCATGGCAAATAGATGGGGATACAGTGGCTGACTATTTTTCTGGGCTCCAAAATCACTGCAGATGGTGTTTGCAACCATTAAATTAAAAGACGCTTACTCCTTGGAAGGAAAGTTATGACCAACCTAGACAGCATATTAAAAAGCAGAGACATTACTTTGCCAACAAAGGTCCGTCTAGTCAAGGCTATGGTTTTTCCAGTAGTCAGGTATGGATGTGAGAGTTGGACTATAAAGAAAGCTTTTGAACTGTGGTGTTACAGAAGAATTGATGCTTTTGAACTGTGGTGTTGGAGAAGACTCTTGAGAGTCCCTTGGACTGCAAGGAGATCCAACCAGTCCATCCTAAAGGAGATCAGTCCTGGGTGTTCATTGGAGGGACTGATGTTAGAGGGACTGATGTTGAAGCTGAAACTCCAATACTTTGGCCACCTTATGCGGAGAGCTGAGCCATTGGAAAAGACCCTGATGCTGGGAAAGATTGAGGGCAGGAAGGGAAGGGGACGACAGAGGATGAGATGTTTAGATTGCATCACTGACACAATGGACATGGGTTTGGGTGAACTCCGGGAGTTGGTGATGGACAGGGAGGCCTGGCATGCTATGGTTCATGGGGTCACAATGAGTCAGACATGACTGAGCAGCTGAACTGAACTGAATAATTAGCGATGTTGAGCATGTTTTCATGTGCCTGTTGTATGCCTTTTCTTTCTTGTCTTACCTTATTGCATTAGCTGGGAGCTCCAGTGTGATGTCAAATAGTAGTGGTCAGATGGGACATCCTTACCTCATTCTCAGTCATAGAGTGAAATCATCTAGTTTCTCAGCATAAGTATGATATTAGCTATAGATTTTTGTAGATTTTTTAATCAAACTGATCAAGTCTCTCTCTTCTCCTAATTTGACAAGAGCTCTCATCATGAATGGATCTTGGATTTTATCATTTTGATATTTGGCAAAACTAATACAATTATGTAAAGTTTAAAAATAAAATAAAATTTAAAAAAAAATGATTCTTCTGCATCTATTGATAGTGATCATATGGTTTTTCTTCTAAAGCATGTCACTGTATGATGGATTAAGTCAGTTTTTTAATATTAAATCAGCCTTGTGTACTAGAAATAAATACCACTTAGTTGTGCTGTATAATTTTTGTAACATTGTTGAATTTGACTTGCTAATATTTTGTTGAGGATTTTTGCAACTATTTTCAATGAGATGTTGGTCTGTAGTTTTCCTTTCTTTTAATATATTTGACTTTGGTATTAGGATAATTCTGGCTTCATGGAATGAGCTAGAAAGTGTTCCATCTGGTTCTATTTTCTGCAAGAGGTTGTAGAGAATTGTTATAATTTCTTCCCTAAACTATAAAATTCATCAGTGAAACCATCTGGGCCTGGTACTTTCTGTTTTAAAAGGTTATTAATTGTTGATTCAATTTCTTTAATATATATAGGCTTTTCAGATTATATAGTCAATTTCTTTAATATATATAGATGTGTTATCATTTCAGATTATATGTTTCTCCTTATATGAGTCTTGATAGATTGTATCTTTCAAATAATTAGCCAGTTTCATCTAAGTTATCAAATTTGTGAGCACTTTGTTCATGGTATTATTTTATTATCCTTTTAATGTACATTAGATCAGTAGTAATGGTCCTTCTTTCCTTTCTGATATTAGTAATTTGTGTTTTTTTTCTCTCCCTTTCTTGGTTAGCCTAGGTAAGGGTTTATCAATATTATTCATCTTTTCAAAGAACCAGCTTTTGGTTTCATTGATCTTTTTTTTCATTGCTTTCTTGTTTTCAATTTCATTTCTTTTACTTTGATTTTTATTTTTCTTCTCTCGGGCTTACTCTGAATTCAATTTGCTCTTCTTTTTCTAGTTTCCTGAGGTGGAATCTTAGATTAAATATTTTCCAAAATCGTTTAGATCTTTTTTCCTATTGTAATTCATGTGATTTTCCAACTACTTTCTGTCACTGATCTCTAGTTTAATTCCATTGTAATAAGAGAGTACAATCAATATGATAACTATGCTTTTAAATTTACTAAGGTATGTTTTATGACACATAATGTTTATCTCAGTGAATGTTCCATGTGAACTTGAGAAGAGTATATCCTGCTATTGTTGGATGAAGTATTCTATAAATGTCAGTTAGATACTAGTTGATTAACGGTGCTATTCAGCTCAGTATATCCTTACCAGTTTTATCCTGCTGGATATTTCAGTTACTGATCAAGGGATGGTGAAGTCTCCAACTATAATAGTGGAGTCATCAGATTTTGCCATAAGATTAAAGGATCTTATGTCACAGAAAATTGACCCCTCTATCACTATATAATTCCTGATAATTTCCCTTCCTCTGAAGTCAACTTTGTCTGAAATTAGCTTGCTTTTGATTAGTGTTAGCATGGTATATCTTTCACCATCCCTTTACTTTTAATCTGCCTTTGTCTTATAGTTAAAGTGTTTATTTCTTACAGAAATAGTTGGTTATTGGTTTTTTATCTACTTTGACAGTTTCTATCTCTTAACCGATATATTTATTCCATTCAAAGTGATTATTGAAGGACTTCCCTGGTGGTCCAATGGATAAGACTTTGGGCTCCCAGTGCAGTGGGCTTAGGTTTGATCCCTGTTCAGGGAACTAGATCTGACATGCTGCAGCTAAGAGTTTGCATGCTGCAACTAAAGATGCTGCATACTGCAATTAAAGATCTAGCATGGCACAGTGAAGACTGAAGACCTCAGGTACTGCAATTAAGACCCAGTGCAGCCAAATAAATAAGTAAATAATAGGAGAGAACTGAAGAAATGTGTTTTTTTTATTTTAATTAATTATTGATAAGTGTATGCCCCAACCAGTAACGCTGAAGAAGTTGAAATTGAACGGTTCTATGAAGACCTACAAGATCTTTTAGAACTAACACCCAAAAAAAGATGTCCTTTTCATTATAGGGGACTGGAATGCAAAAGTAGGAAGTCAAGAAACACCTGGAGTAACAGGCAAATTTGGCCTTGGAATACAGAATGAAGCAGGGCAAAGGCTAATAGAGTTCTGCCAAGAGAACATACTGGTCATAGCAAACACCCTCTTCCAACACAACAGAAGACTCTACACATGGACATCACCAGATGGTCAACACCAAAATCAGATTGATTATATTCTTTGCAGGCAAAGATGGAGAAGCTCTATACAGTCAGCAAAAACAAGACCGGGAGCTGACTGTGGCTCAGATCATGAAATCCTTATTGCCAAATTTAGACTTAAATTGAAGAAAGTAGGGAAAACCACTAGACCATTCAGGTATGACCTAAATCAAATCCCTTATGATTATACAGTGGAAGTGAGAAATAGATTTAAGGGACTAGATCTGATAGATAGAGTGCCTGATGAACTATGGACTGAGGTTCGTGACATTGTACAGGAGACAGGGATCAGGACTATCCCCATGGAAAAAAAATGAAAAAAAGAAAAATGGCTGTCTGGGGAGGTCTTACAAATAGCTGGGAAAAGAAGAGAAGCAAAAAGCAATGGAGAAAAGGAAAGATATAAGCATCTGAATGCAGATTTCCAAAGAATAGCAAGGAGAGATAAGAAAGCCTTCCTCAGCGATCAATGCAGAAAAATAGAGGAAAACAACAGAATGGGAAAGACTAGAGATCTCTTCAAGAAAATGAGAGATACCAAGGGAACATTTCATGCAAAGATGGGCTCGATATAGGACAGAGATGGTGTGGACCTAACAGAAGCAGAAGATATTAAGAAGAGGTGGCAAGAATACACAGAAGAACTTTACAAAAAAGAGCTTCACCACCCAGATAATCACGATGGTGTGAACACTCACCTAGAGCCAGACATCCTCAAATGTGAATATAAGTGGGCCTTAGAAAGCATCACTATGGACAAAGATAGTGGAGGTGATGGAATTCCAGTTGAGTTATTTCAAATCCTGAAAGATGATGCTGTGAAAGTGCTGTGCTCAATATGCCAGCAAATTTGGAAAACTCAACAGTGGCCACAGGACTGGAAAAGGTCAGTTTTCATTCCAATCCCAAAGAAAGGCAATGCCAAAGAATGTTCATAAGTTCGGTCAGTTCAGGTGAGTCGCTCAGTCGTGTCAGACTCTTTGTGACCCCATGAATCGCAGCACGCCACGCCACCAACTCCCAAAGTTCACTCAAACTCACATCCATTAAGTTGGTGATGCCATCCAGCCATCTCATCCTCTGTCGTCCCCTTCTCCTCCTGCCCCCAATCCCTCCCAGCATCAGAGTCTTTTCCAATGAGTCAACTCTTCACATCAGGGGGCCAAAGTACTGGAGTTTCAGCTTTAGCATCATTCCTTCCAAAGAAATTCTAGGGCTGATATCCTTCAGAATGGACTGGTTGGATCTCCTTGCAGTCCAAGGGACTCTCAGGAGTCTTCTCCAACACCACAGTTCAAAAGCATCAATTCTTCGGTGCTCAGCCTTCTTCACAGTCCAACTCTCACATCCATACATGACCACTGGAAAAACTATCGCCTTGACTAGATGGATCTTTGTTGGCAAAGTAATGTCTCTGCTTTTGAATATGCTATCTAGGTTGGTCATAACTTTCCTTCCAAGGAGTAAGCGTCTTTTAATTTCATGGCTGCAATCACCATCTGCAGTGATTTTGGAGCCCAAAAAAATAAAGTCTGACACTGTTTCCACTGTTTCCCCATCTATTTCCCATGAAGAATCTTCATACTACCACACAATTGCACTCATTTCACTGCTAGTAAAGTAATGCTCAAAATTCTCCAAGCCAGGCTTCAGCAGTACATGAGCCGTGAACTTCCAGATGTTCAAGCTGGTTTTAGAAAAGGCAGAGGAACCAGAGATCAAATTGCCAACATCCGCTGGATCATCAAAAAAGCAAGAGAGTTCCAGAAAAACATCTATTTCTGCTTTATTGAGTATGCCAAAGCCTTTGACTGTGTGGATCACAATAAACGGTGGAAAATTCTGAAGGAGATGGGAATACCAGACCACCTGACCTGCCTCTTGAGAAACCTATATTCAGGTCAGGAAGCAACAGTTAGAACTGGACATGGAACAACAGGCTGGTTCCAAATAGGAAAAGGAGTAGGTCAAGATTGTATATTGTCACCCTGCTTATTTAACTTCTATGTAGAGTACATCATGGGAAACACTGGGCTGTAAGAAGCACAAGCTGGAATCAAGATTGCTGGAAGACATATCAATAACCTCAGATATGCAGATGACACCACCCTTATGGCAGAAAGTGAAGAAGAACTGAAAAGCCTCTTGATGAAGGTGAAAGAGGAGAGTGAAAAAGTTGGCTTAAAGCTCAACATTCAGAAAACGAAGATCATGGCATCTGGTCCCATCACTTCATGGGAAATAGATGGGGAAACAAAGCTGTAACTCCAGTACTTTGGCCACCTCATGTGAAGAGGTGACTCATTGTAAAAGACTCTGATGCTGGGAGGGATTGGGGGCAGGAGGAGAAGGGGACGACAGAGGATGAGATGCCTGGATGGCATCA
The DNA here is from genome assembly GCF_029407905.1 of Bubalus kerabau. Lineage (NCBI taxonomy): Eukaryota > Metazoa > Chordata > Mammalia > Artiodactyla > Bovidae > Bubalus > Bubalus kerabau. The sequence goes on along the minus strand of NC_073647.1, from coordinate 95,392,847 downwards.
CCGACTCAATGGACATGAGTCTGAGTGAACTCCGGGAGTTGGTGATGGACAGGGAGGCCTGGCATGCTGCGATTCATGGGGTCACAAAGAGTTGGACACGACTGAGCGACTGAACTGAACTGAAGTTAATATATACTATATTTGTAACTTTTTGTATTCATTGACCATTTCTTTGTTTCTTTTTCTGTCTTCCTCTTTTTCTGCCTTCTCTGGCTTTAATCAAACATTTTATATTGCTATGATTCCATTTTCTTTCCTCTTTCATATCAGTTATACTTATAAAAACGTTTAGTGGTTGCCCTAGAGTTTGAAATATATATTTATAACTTATCCAATATTACTTTCAAATAATATTATACCACTTCACAGGTAGTACAAGTACCTTATAGCAAAGTGTTTTCAATTCCTCCCCTGCATCCTTTATACCACAGCTGTTATTTGTTTTTCTTATTCACAAGCTATAATCACTGAATACTTCTTTGCTTTTTATTTTATTATTTTGAGTGAACTATTATCTATTAAATTATTATCTATTAAACTATTAAGTTAAATAGATAATATTCAGTGATTATAGCTTGTGAATAAGTGAAATTAAACTATTGTTAAACTATTAAATTATTATCTATAAACTATTATCTATTAAATCAATTAAGAATAAGTAAAATAAATAAAATATTTTATTTTACTTTTATTAAGTCCTTCTGTAATATTCTTTCTTTATGTAGATCCAAGTTTCTGACCTACGTAATTTTCCTTTTCTGAAGAACTTCTTTTAACATTTCTTATAAGACATGTCTCCTGGCAACAAATTCAATCAATTTTTGTTTGAGAAAGTCTTTATTTCAACTTCATTTTTGAAGAATAATTTTGTTGGATACAGAATTCAAGCTTTTTTTTTTCTTTAAGCACTTTAAATATTTCACTGCACTCTCTTGCTTGAATAATTTCTGAAGAGAAGCCAATGTAATTTTTTTTTTACCCCTCTGCCTTCTTTACAAATTGTCTCTTTGTCTTTTATTTTCTGCAGTTTGAATATGATATGCCTAGTGGTCAGCATTTTGGTATTTGTCCTGCTTGATATTCTCTGAGTTTCTTGGATCTAAGGTTTGGTGTCTGTCATTACTTTTAGAAAACTCTTATTTGATATTACTTCAAATATTTCCTCTATTCCCTCTTCTTTCTTTCTTCTGGTATTCCTATTATGTGCATATACCCCATTTGTAATTGTACCACAGTCTTTGGATATGCTATTCCATCTTTTTCATTGCTTTTTTATCTCTGCATTTCATGTATGAAGTTTGTATTGACATCTTCAAGTTCACTAGCTCACTAATAGTGAGTTATTGTTGTTGTTGTTTTGGTTAGCCAATTTTATTTTTTAATTCTATTTATTTAAACTTAAAAAAATGTTCACCCATTTCTCCTACCCCTCCCTCAGCCTTCACCTCTGGCAGCCACCAATCTGTTCTCTGTATCTATGCGCTTGGTTGGTTGGTTTGTTTGTTTATCTGCTTTTTAATGCCACATATAAGAGAGATCATATGGTATTTGACCTTCTCTGTCTGACTTATTTCACTTAGAATAATGCCCTCAAGGTCATTTGTGTTGTTGTCCATTCTTTTTTATGGCCAAGTAATATTCCATTGGCTTCCCTGGTGGCTCAGTGGTTGAAGAATCCACCCACCAATGCTGGAGACATGGGTTCAATCCCTGGTCCTGGAAGATCCCACATGCCGAGGAGCAACTAAGTCCATGTACCACAATGACTGGCCCCGAGCTCTGGAACCCAGGAGCTGCAACTACTGAGCCCATGTGCTGCAGCTCCTGAAGCCCACACATTGCAACTAAAGACTGCTCGCTGCAACTCGAGAAAAACCCTCACAGCAACGAAGACCCAGCACAGCCAAACATAAAAATAAGTTAAAAAAAAAAAAAAGAACCCGCCTGCCAATGTAGGAAACGTGGGTTCAAACCCTGGGTCAAGGAGATCCCCTGGAGGAGGGCCTGGCAACCCACTCTAGTATTCTTGCTTGGAGAATCCCCTGCACAGAGGAGCCTGGTGGGCTACAATCCACAGTGTCACAAAGAATCAGACATAACTGAAGCAAATTAACATGCATGCACACAGGCATGCTCCTTTGTATTTCTGTGATATCAGTTGTAGTATCTCCTCTTTCATTTCTGAGTCTGGTTCTGATGCTTGGTTTATCACTCCAGACTGTGTTTTTAACCTTTACTATGCCTTGTAATTTTTGACTGAAAACCAGATATGATTTACTGGATAAAAGAAACTGAGTTAGGTAGGCCAGTAGTGCAAAGGTTTTATGTTCAACTAAGGGTTAATCTGGACTTCCCAGGTGGCTCAATGGTAAAGAATCTGCTTTCCAAGCAGGAGACACAGTTTCGATCCCTGTGTCAGGAAGATCCCCTGGAAATCTTTAAGAGCACTTTAAATGGCAACCCACTCTAGTATTCTTGCCTGGGAAATCCCATAGACAGAGGAACCTGGTAGGCTACAGTCCATGGAGTTTAAAAGAGTCAGACACGATTTAGCAACTAAACAACAGCAACAAGAGTTAGTTTGTGTTTACCCTTTGATGTAGCTGTGGTGTCAGAGGCTAAAATTGTCTCATTGTTCTTATATTAGTCTCTTCATGTGCTCTTTGATTATCCATAGAAACTTCGTAACTAGGGTCTAAGACTTCCAAAGTTTTTAGTTGTTATTGTTCAGTCACTAAGTCACATCTGACTCTTGGCAACCCCATGGACTGCAGCACGCCAAGCTCCCCTGTCCTCCACTATTTCCTGGAGTTTGCTCAAACTCATGTCCATTGAATCAATGTGGCTATCTAACCATCTCATCCTTTGCTGCCCCCTTCTCCTTTTGCCTTCAATCTTTCCCAGCATCAATGTCTTTTCCAATGAGTTGGCTCTTAGCATCAGGTGGCCAAAGTATTGGAACCTCAGCATCAGTGCTTCCAATGAATATTCAGGGTTGACTTCCTTTAGGATTAACTGGTTTGATATTCTTTCAGTCCAAGGGACTCAAGAGTCTTCTCCAGCACCACAATTCAAAAGCATCAGTCCTTCTGTGCTCAGCCTTCTTTATGGTCCAACTCTCACATCCATACATGACTACTAGGCCCTTTGTTGGTAAAATGATATCTCTGCTTTTTAATACACTATCTAGGTTTGTCATAGCTTTCCTTCCAAGGAGCAAGTGTCTTTTAATTTCAGGCTATAGTCACTGTCCACAATTATTATACAAGAGTGCTGTTAATGTGATGATAAAGTGTGAGTAGAGTGGAATCTACTCTACAGTGGGGCTTCCCTGGTGGCTCAGACAGTAAAGCGTCTGCCTGCAATATGGGAGGCCCGGGTTCAATCCCTGGGTTGGGAAGATCCTCTGGAGAAGGAAATGGCACCCCACTCCAGTATTCTTGCCTGGAAAATTCCATGGATGGAGGAGCCTGGTGGGCTACAGTCCATGGGGTCACAAAGAGTCGGACACAACTGAGCGACTTCACTTTCACTTTCAGAGTGGAATCATTCATTAAACTTATGACTTAGTCTTAGGTCTCAATCTTTTAGTGTGCCTGAGTTGATTTTTCATTCTGTCTGCCCTCTGCTGGATAAGAATAAGAGGCTTATGGAAGCTTCCTGATGGGAGAGACTGACTGTGGGAAAACTGGGTCTTCTTTGATGGGCGGGGCTATGCTCAGTTCAGTTCAGTTGGCAGTTGTGTCCAACTCTTTGTGACCCCATGGACTGCAGCACGCCAGGCATCCCTGTCCATCACCAACTCCCAGAGCTTGCTCAAACTCATGTCCATCAAGTTGGTGATGCCATTCAACCATATCATCTTCTGTCATCCCCTTCTCCTCCTGCCTTCAATCTTTCCCAGCATCAGAGTCTTTTCCAGTGAGTCAGTTCTTCTCATCAGGTGGCCAAAGTATTGAAGCTTCAGCTTCAGCATCAGTCCTTCCTATGAATATTCAGGACTTATTTCCTTTAGGATGGACTGGTTTGATCTCCTTGCAGTTCAAGGGACCCTCAAGAGTATTCTCCAACACCACAGTTCAAAAGCATCAATTCTTCAGTGCTCAGCTTTCTTTATGTTCAAACGCCCACATCCATACATGACTACTGGAAAAACCATAGCTTTGACTGGATGGACCTTTGTCAGCAAAGTAATGTTTCTGCTTTTTAATATGCTCTCTGGGTTGGTCATAGCTTTTCTTCCAAGGAGCAAGTGTCTTTTAATTTCATGCCTTCAGTCACCATCTGCGGTGATTTTAGAGCCCCCCAAAATAAAGTCTCACTGTTTCCATTGTTTCCCCATCTATTTGCCATGAAGTGATGGGACCAGATGCCTTGATCTTCATTTTTTGAATGTTGAGCTTTAAGCCAACTTTTTCACTCTCCTCCTTCACTCTCATCTAGATGCTATTTAGTTCTTCTTTGCTTTCTGCCATAAAAGTGAAGGTGGTGTTACCTGCATATCTGAGGTTATTAATATTTCTCCCAGCAATCTTGATTCCAGCTTGTGCTTCATCCAGCCTGGCATTTCGCATGATGTACTCTGCATATAAGTTAAATAAGCAGGGTGACAATATACAGCCTTGACGTACTCCTTTCCCAATTTGGAACCAGTCTGTTGTTCCATGTCTGGTTCTAACTGTTGCTTCTTGACCTGCATACAGATTCCTCAGGAGGCAGGTAAGGTAGTCTGGTTTTCCCATCTCTTTCAGAATTTTCCATAGTTTGTTGTGATCCACACAATTAAAGACTTTGGCATAGTCAGTAAAGCACAAGTAGATGTTTTTCTGGAACTCACTTGCTTTTTTGATGATCCATTGGATATTGGCAGTTTGATCTCTGGTTCCTCTCTGCCTTTTCTAAATCCAGTTTGAACATCTGGAAGTTGTTCTGTTGCAGTCTGGCTTGGAGAAATTTAAGCATTACTTTGCTAGCATGTGAGATGAATGCAACTGTGCAGTAGTTTGAACATTCTTTGGCATTGCCTTTCTTTTAGATTGGAATGAAAACTGACCTTTTCCAGTCCTGTGGCTGCTGCTGAGTTTTCCAAATTTGCTGGCATATTGAGTGCAGCACTTTAACAGCATCATTTTAGGGCCATGCTCAGTAAATCTTTAATCCAGTTTTCTGTTGATGCACGGGGCTGTGTTCCCTCCCTGTTGTTTGGATGAGGGCAAACTATGGTAGTGTTAATGACCTCCTTCAAAAGGACTTGTGCACACCCTGTTGTGTTCAGTGTCCCTGACCCTGCAGCAGGCCACTGTAGACTCAGGCCTCCACTGGAGACCTCCTGGACATTCACAGGCTCGTCTGGCTCAGTCTCTTCTGATACTGATTCTCCTGGCTCCTGGTGCACACAAGGCTTTATCTGTACCCTCCAAGAGTCTGTTTCCCCAGTCCTGTGGATGTTCTGTAATCAAATCCCACTGGCCTCCAAAGTCAAATTGCCTGCGGGTTCTCAGTCACTTTGCTGGATACCCAGGTTGGGAATCTGTTGTGGGTCCTAGAGCTTTCTTAACAGTACAAGAATTTCTTTGTTATAATTGTCTGCCTGGCAGCTCTATGGTGGGGCTAATGGTGACCTCCTCCAAGAGGGCTTATGCCACACACTGCATGACCAAGGTCTGCTGCAGCCAGATCCCCTGTCCCTGAAGCAGGCCACTGCTGACCTGTGCCTCTCAAACACTCAAAGGCAGGTCTGGCTCAGTCTCAGTGGGGTCTCTGGTTCCTGGTGTACACAAGGTTTTGTTTGAGCCCTCCAAGCATCCCTGGTGGATATGGGGTTTGATTCTAAATGCAGTTTGGCTCCTCTTACATTCTTGTTGGGGCTTCTTCTTTGCCCTTGGAAGTGTGGTATCTTTTCTTGGTGGGATCCAACATTCTCTTGTAGATGGTTGTTCAGCAGCAAGTTGCAACTTTGAAGTTCTTGCAGAAGATAAGTACACGTCCTTCTACTCTGCCATCTTGGTAAGTCCAAGCAAGGCTTCAACAGAGAACTTGTAGATGTTCGAGCTGGATTTAGAAAAGGCAGAGGAACCAGAGATCAAATTGCCAACATCCGTTGGATCATAGAAAAAGCAAGAGAATTCCAGAAAAACATCTACTTCTGCTTTATTGACTATGCCAAAGCCTTTTATGGTGGATCACAACAACCTGTGGAAATTTTTTCAAGAGATGGAAATACCAGACCACCTTACCTGCCTCCTGAGGAATCTATATGCAGGTCAAGAAGCAACAGTTAGAACTGGACATGGAGTAACGGACTAGTTCCAAATTGCGAAAGGAGTACGTCAAGGCTGTATATTGTCACCCTGCTTATTTAACTTATATGCAGAGTATATCATGTGAAATGCCAGGCTGGATGAAGCACAAGCTGGAATCAAGATTGCTTGGAGAAATATTAATAACCTCAGATATGCAGGTAACACCACCTTCACTTTTATGGCAGAAAGCAAAGAAGAACTAAATAACATCTAGATGAAAGTGAAAGGGGAAAGTGAAAAAGTTGGCTTAATGCTCAACATTCAAAAAACGAAGATCAAGGCATCTGGTCCCATCACTTCATGGCAAATAGATGGAAAAACAATGGAAACAGTGAGAGACTTTATTTTGAGGGGCTCTAAAATCACCGCAGATGGTGACTGCAGCCATGAAATTAAAAGACACTTGCTCCTTGGAAGAAAAGCTATGACCAACCCAGAGAGCATATTAAAAAGCAGAAACATTACTTTGCTGACAAAGGTCCATCTAATCAAAGCTATGGTTTTTCCAGTAGTCATGTATGGATGTGAGAGTGGGACCATAAGGAAAGCTGAGCACTGAAGAATTGATGCTTTTGAACTGTGGTGTTGGAGAAGACTCTTGAAGGTCCCTAGGACTGCAAGGAGATCCAACCAGTCCATCCTAAAGGGAATCAATCCTGAATATTCATTGGAGGGACTGATGCTGAAGCTGAAGTTCCAGTACTGAACTACATGCATCCAGGCCACTGATGCAAAGAACTGACTCATGGGAAAGACTCTGATACTGGGAACGATTGAAGGCGGGAGGGAAGGGGGATGAAAGAGGATGAGATGGTTGGATGGCATCACTGAGTCAATGAACATGAGTTTGAGCAAGCTCCGGGAGCTGGTGATGGACAGGGATGCCTGGCCTGCTGCAGTCCATGGGGTCCCAAAGAGTCGGACACAACTGAGCAACTGAACTGCACTGAACTGAGTTGGGTATTTCCTACCCCCACCTCAGTATGCCTCTGGTAAAACCTCAGTCAGTTAGACTCTAATAAAAGTTTTCCTTGAGGGCAGGCGTTGTTAAAGATAATAGGTCCAGATATATTTCAAAATGGCTGCTTTCCTCTCCCCTTGCTAGAGGCACAAGAGCATTTTTCTCCAGTCTTCATAGTGAGAACCTTGTAGTGCTCTTGAAAGTAAAGCACATGAAAGTGTGGGGAACCCCCTAAGACTGAACCTTCCGAGGACTTTTATCCCTTGATCTACTTGGTCCACACTGAGCACCTAGCAATCTTTTTATTATAGTTTTAAAGTGTTCTTACTGATACCGACTTCAGGTACAGGCTTCTATTCCTAGTCAGCCATAAGTCTCTGTATCCACTAGTCTGTCTCTCCATCTTATAGAACAGCAATTTGCCTTGGGACCTCACTTCTCTGATGGATCTAAGAAGTAGTGATTTTAAGTTTGTTCAGCTTTTTTCTTACTGTGAATATGGGAATGATGGCTTCCAAGAACTTGATGTGTGAAACCAGAAATTGGAAGTATATACGTTTATTTTTTAATTTCAAAGCACATCTAGAAAAACAAGAATCTTTCAAGTTTCAGCTTACCTGAAAATATGTAGAAGCTGTGTGACTTTGTGCAGTTAACTTAATCCATCTCTTCATCTATAAAATAAGCATAATAATGCCTACTTTGCTGGATTGTTATAAGACCTGAATGAGATATGCTAAGCATGTAGCACAGTGCATGGCTCATATATATTCAATAAATGTTAACTTTATTTACAATGTCATATATCTTCATCAGAATCCTAGGCTTGAATAGAGACAAAGTGTACAAAGTATTCCCTAATTTAGAAGTTAAAGAATCAGAAGAAAATGGAACACTTGCCTTATGATCAGTTTGTGATTGAGTCACAACCAGACTCAGGCTAGGACTGCTGCCAGCTTCCATGGCCCTGACGTGGTTACAAAACTCCGTTTTCTTAATATCAGAGCAAATAGCTTGCCCACATTAATCAAAACCTGTCAAATCTCAAATTTACTCCTATAAAAGCAATCTCAGCGACTGCACACCTGTCCGTCCCACTCGGATGTATTTGTGGATTTTGCCTGCAGAAACCATGATGGTTCCAAGTACAGGGTATTAGAATGATAGAGAAATGTAGCCTGTTACCATGGAAACAGACATGTGACACCAATAGTGCTCTGAGTAGGCATGGGAAAGGTTCGGAAGCATATAGAGAAAATAAGTCAACATATCTAAAAAGATTCAGAACTGAGCAGAGGTTACTGCTTTTTTTCTAGGTCAAGGTATTCATATCTAACATGGGATAGTTCTAGCTCCCTGGTTTTTTCTCTCTAGAAGATGGAAACCACAATGACCTCGAGCAAAAGAAATGAGAATGGTTGATATAGAACCAGAACATGGGGGAAAGGGAGGGAGGCTCAACCTGCTGCTGCTAAGTCACTTCAGTCTTGTCCGACTCTATGCGACTCCATAGACGGCAGCCCACCAGGCTCCTCCATCCATGGGATTTTCCAAGCAAGAGTACTGGAGTGGGGTGCCATTGCCTTCTCAGGGGAGGCTCAAGAGGAAGGTGATATATGTATAATTAGGCTGATTTTCATTGTTGTACGTCAGAAACCAATACAACATTGTGAAGCAATTTTCCTCCAATTAAAGTTTTTTTGTTTTTTTTTTTAGGACCATGTTGAAACTCATAAGAATTATTTACTGGCTATGGTGAGCTATATTAGAAAAAGAAGGAACTCCTTCCTATATTGTTGAAATGATATACTCACTAGCACCTATGGGAAGTGTGATAAATCTAAGGACAATCTTGTCTATACTTTTTCATCCTCATTTTTTTCAGGGGATATGCCAAATGTTCAGTGAGCAGAGAGAAGCAAGTGGAAGATGGGCCTTGAGCGCCTGTAGCTCTCAGCCCTCTTCACACCATGGCCATTTCGGAAAATAAAGATAAAAATTTTATCCCATCACTTCATGACAAATAGATGGGGAAACAATGGAAACGGTGGCAGACTTTATTTTGTGGGGCTCCAAAATCACTGCAGATGGTGACTGCAGCCATGAAATTAAAAGTCGCTTACTCCTTGGAAGAAAATTTATGACCAACCTAGACACCGTATTAAAAAGCAGAGACGTTACTTTGTCAACAAAGGTCCATCTAGTCAAGGCTGTGGTTTTTCCAGTGGTCATGTATGGATGTGAGAGTTGGGCTATAAAAAAAACTGAGCACTGAAGAATTGATGCTTTTGAACTGTAGTGTTGGAGAAGACTCTGGAGAGTCCCTTGGACTGTAAGGAGATCAAACCAGTCCATCCTCAAGGAAATCAGTCCTGAATATTCATTGGAAAGACTGATGTTGAAGCTGAAACTCCAATACTTTGGCCACCTCATGCAAAGAGCTGACTCATTTGAAAAGACCCTGATGCTGGGAAAAATTGAAGGTGGGAGGAGAAGGGGATGACAGAAGATGAGATGGTTGAATGGCATCACGGACTTAATGGACATGAGTTTGAGTAAATTCTAGGAGTTGGTGATGGACAGGGAGGCCAGGCATGCTGCAGTCAATGGGGGTCACAAAGAGTCAGACAACTTAGTGACTGAACTGAAATGAACTTACCTCACACAATATACCAAATCTATTCCAGATTAATTAAAAGATTTAAATATAAAAAATGAAATCATGAAAGAACCAGAAAAAATACAAAGAGTTACCTATGTAATGCTGATATATCCAAATTTAAAATGACAATGTAGAAATATAGTTATTGACATAGAAGAAAGGTATCAAGCAACAGATACCATTTTGTGAAAATACCTATTTATATGCATAGAAAATTTCTAGATATGCATAAAGTGTTAATAGAGGTTGTTTGTGAGTAGTTTTTTAAAGCTATTTTTTCCTTTTTGCTCCTCTTTTCTATGTATGTATATATGCATGCATTTATGTATGTGTAGTAAGTAGATGTTTCTGGTATAAAAATAATAGAAGTTAATGAAAAATTCTTAACTTCCCTTTCCCTACTTTTCCTTGTATGGTCAAAGTTCCTCCAGGAATTTATTTTCCTCAACTAACCAGTATAATTCCTTAATTCTCCCCCTTTAGTACTTTCCCATTCAACTGTAAGTGCTCTGAGAATAGACTTGTTTCATTATTTACTGTTCTTCCTTCCTAGGCATGCTCAGTAAGGACTGGTTGCATGGTGATCATCTAATTTTCTCAAAGCCTGCTTCGAACTCTGATGTAACAGTGAAGTTAAAGTCGTTCAGTCATGTCCGACTCTTGGCGACCCCATGGACTATACAGTCCATGGAATTCTCCAGGCCAGAATACTGGAGTAGGTAGCCATTCCCTTCTCCAGGGGATCTTCCCAACCCAGGGATTGAACCCAGGTCTCCTGCATTGCAGGCAGATTCTTTACTGGCTGAGCCACAAGGGAAGCCCAACAATTGGAGTGGGTAGTCTATCCCTTCTCCAGTGGCTCTTCCCCACCCAGGAATCATACTGGGTCTCCTGCATTGCAGGCGGATTCTTTACCAACTGAGCTATCAGGGAAGCCTACAGTGTAACAGCAGTAACCTTTTAACCAGCTAAAATGGCCAGAAGCTTGGCCAGGGCTAACACAAGCTGTCTATGAGGGCACTGTCTGCAATGGCTGTCATCTCACTGGTCTCCCAGGCTGAGGTAACCAACTAGTTAGCTGATAGCTGGTTGATGGGATTAGGCCTTTCTATGTAAAGTGAAAGTGAAGTCACTTAGTCGTGTCCGACTCTTTGCGACCCATGGACTGTAGCCCACCAAGCTCCTCCATCCATGGGATTCTCCAGGCAAGAATACTGGAGTGGGTTGCCATTTCCTTCTCCACTTTCTATGTAAATCCCTCCCCAAATAGCTTTCTTGTTCAAGAATGTGGCCCTTCTCAAGCTGCCTCTTATTTAGTAATATCTGTCTAGCTGTGCTTCCTTGCCAGAACCTCTGTGTACAATCTCAGTGCTGTTAAAAACAAACATAAAAGATAGGCAGTAAAGACACTGGGAGGAGAAAGAGAAAAAATGAAGATAGAAGAATGGAGGATCATGACCTTAAATGCAGCAGGTTGCTAAACCCAACCATAAACATTCCCTGCACATAATAATACCTACAGTTGCACGTGAAATTATTTTGCCAGGAAAGTCTACACAGACATTGGTTTTCAAGGGACTGAGGGCCACACTGGCAGCCCTCCAAGTTAGAGACTTTACTGACTTCTGATTGAGTCTGCTTAGACAGAATCTTTGATAGAGTGAGCTCTTACTAGTAAAGATCATTCAGGCTTGTTGCAAGAATAAAATGAGATGACAGATGGAAATATGTTTTATAGTCTATAAAACAATGTACAACAAATGCGTGATGTTCTTGTGAGCTCCTGAGGGCACTGACAGGGGTTTAATGTGGTCCAGTAGAGTCTTCATGGGCGTTTGGAACAGATTTCAAATACCTGCATCTAAAGAAAATGAAACCCCCCTACAGAATGAAGTGAATTGTGTCCCCAGGAGGGAAAAACATGCCTGCACGTCTGGAGACAGCTGAACTGTGTATGTCTGAGGAATGATTGTTCCCTAACTATATGAGAAAAGCCTTGGGTTTTCTGAGTGCCCTCAATTGATTAGCATTGCTTTCTTTAGAAGTAATTCCCCAGAAAATGCTTGTGATTTCATTGTTGGTGAAACTGTTGACACTTCTTTTAAAGTGTCTGTTAACTTATGATAAATTACAGTAGGCGTTCATGTGGCCCCATGTGAATGTATTATGGCTGCACTGCTTGAGTAACTAACAACTTAAATAACAGCAAGGAAGGGACTATAAAGTACACTGCTACTGCTCTGCTCCTTCCATGAAAATGACCCTTTTTTCCTTCAAGCTTCAACACGAGATTTCATATCAGTTCCTGACCTAAATGTGTGTCTCAGGACTTGCACAATTAATGGAATGCCGTCCTAAGGTTGTTGAGTTCTGCATTTCTGGACATTTCATTTTTATGGAGAAGTACTCATTCCCTCACTCCAAAGACTAAGCCTGAAAGATTTTTCTCCCTAGGAAAGAATCTTCCTTGTAACTTTATTGTTACAACAGTCAGAGACAGATTGGGGAGGTCTGATAGTTGTTAGATGCCTTGCCAATAACCTGACTCGCAGTTTGGGGCTCCCTCAAATTTGCAGTTTCTTAGTGGTTCCTCCTGTGAACATCTTGAAGAATACACACTGTTAATTTGCAGTGACTTAAATTTCCATTTTTTCTTTTTAATAGGTCCTGTTAAAAACAAGAAAAAGGGTAAGTCAATCTCTTGATTTTATAAAATGACCGTCATGTCTTTTCTAAAATTAGAAGAAAAAAATCAAGGGAGAAGGATTTTTATACTCTTTCAGTGCTGTTTGTCCATTAGTTTACTCAGTTACATGTGATCTTCTTGAGTACTATAGCTTCAGGGAATAAGAAATATCTGTCATTTTTCAGTGATGATCTATTAAAGATAGAATTGCTTCTTAGCAACTTATGAAAGTTGTTTTTGCTTTTCTTTCTTGCTCCCTCTTCCATACAATTCATTTTACCTCTTTCCTTCATTCTTCCTTACTCTTTCCCCTGACCTTCTCTTTTCTCTTTTTTTTTCCCCTCCTTTATCAAATCAATGACCAGGTATGAATGATGTCCTGAGAGATGTCAGTACCCTCTTTTTTGGCCTAAAAGCTATCCCTCGCCTATTTCTCAAGTAGTCAGGGAAGATATTTCTTGCTCTGGCATTTCAGTATATTCTTTATGATGGAAAAACTTGGCTATAGTAGTACCCTGACCTTTTAGTCTTTTCCAAGAAGCTTCTAGTTGAGCGAATCCATTGTACTATTGCTGGGTCTGTAAGTCTCCAGTGTGCTCGCAATGGGAATGACCCATGAGTTTGTACAAGAGCTTGCCTGCTTGAAAAGAAGACCCCAACGACAGATAGGTGCCAAAAGACAGGACCAGGCAATATGATTCACTCCTTAGGACTAAGAAACCCAACCTTGAAACCAGTTTTAAGTACCTCTTTGTTTTTGTGTTCTGTCCTGGGAAGAAAATAGAGTGAAATTTATGATTTTTCATTAAAATATTCTAAGTGAAATAATTCTGTTAACATTTCTGGGGCTTTATAGAATATATTATCAACCCCAGATTAGACCCAAAGCACTGGCTTCAGCTGCCTCCTGACCCTTCTCTGAGCACTAGGGTACTCCAGTGGCTTGAGGTGCCATGGCTCACTTGGGAAACTTGTGTCCCTGTTGGATAGAGGCTGAGGAGTGGCCTGGCCCCTGAGGACCTGAGCTGAGCAAAATTGGGAAATAGCCAGAGAACTGGAGTCAGTGAAGAAACATTTCTCTGTGGGGCCTGGGCATTCACTGAGCTATTCTGTCTTTTAAGAAAGTAAATTTGACTTTCAAGTGTGTAGTTTTCTGTGCTTGTCAGATCCCTTTAAGACAGAAATTTTAACAAACCTAGAAAGCTCCCCTGGCCTGGACAGTGACACCCTCTGCTCCTAACACAAGCCCAGGGGTGACTTCTTTTTTTTAATAGGTAGCCTCAAGAGTACTTTGTAATGATAGCTACTAGGGGTTTTTCCCTACTCACTCATTCACTAGACAGTGAATAAGCATCAACTGAGATACAGAGATGAAGATGAATGGTTTCTGGCCCCCAAAATCTCCCAGTGTAGTTGGAATCATGGAAGAACACACAAATAATTGCATTATAGTATTTAAAAATTCAATCACAGAAGCGTGAGCAGGGTGCTGGGGAGAGCACAGAGAAAGAACAAGTAGTTCTCCCTGGGGGATGAGATACCACATCTCAGAGAAAATATTATCTAACCTGGACTTTGAAGGATGAGGGGGGAAAAGAGAAGGGGAAGAACATTCTAGCAAAGAGAACTGGCAGGTCTCAGAGGTATGAAAGAACACGTCATATCTGGGGAAACAGCAAGTAGGCTAGTGATTTACCAAAATACAGGGCATGTGTGTGGTGGGGAACAGCACCCGGTTCAGTGTCATTCAAGGGATGACCCCGAGAGAACACTCTTGGCAGTGGTAATAGAAGGCAATTGTCTAGGTGAGAAGCTCTGGAATTACAAACTCAGGAGATCCCAAAGTTTCTGGCAGTGACTCAGATCGCTGCCCAGCACATGGGCCTTAAACATTTGCCTTGGCTAAAGTGATTTAGAAGCCATTTAATACAGATTTCCTTGGATACAATGAGTAGGCACGTGCCTGAAGAGGTAAATTGCTTTGCTCATTTCGTGTCCATCCTTTAATGGAATTTTCCCCCTCCAATAAAAGTCTCTGGGCTTTTGCATCATGAAGTGTTCTGTTAAGGTAAGGAAATCCAGAGAAGGAATGCAGTACTCTAAAGTCATCCTCTTAGTCCAGGGGTCATTTTGTGCATGCTTCTCTCTGGGCCAATTTTCTATAAGGATGCAAAGATGAGAAGCACACTTGCCTAAACCTGGTTGCAGAGAAGCAAAGACCACCAGCTGCAGAACTAGATCCCAGTAGGAGCTATTTCCCAGATTCCTTCTAGCATTTTCGTAAGTGAACATTCTCTGTTTACACTGCAACCAGTATTCTCTTTCACTGGAGGAGTTTCTGGCTCTGATTCTTCCAAAATTACATTAATAATTATAGGAGACTCACAGTCTTGATACTGAAGTTCACACTACCCACAGAACCCCCTCTAGCTCAAAAATCACTGTTAGGCCTAGAAATTCTGGGACAGGAGACAGCCTACTATGCACCATCCCATGTGTCTGTGCCACCCAGAAAAGAATGAGAGAGAAGCAGACTTTATAATCAAACTAGGAAAGTCTCCTGACTCTCGGGGGGGTGAGTCAGTCCTCCTTATGGAACCTCAGTCTTGCGAGGAAACTTAGAAAAATCATTGAAGCCAAGCTCCTCATTCCACTGATGGAGAAACTAAGGCTCAGGGAAAAGAAGGAATTTGCCCAAAGTATATGTCCATGGCAGAGCTGAGGCTTACAGACTTATCTCCCGACTACAGATTCCCTATTTTTTCCACTACACTAGGTGGAATTGAAACTTGGGCACTGAATAAGCCTGACTTGGAATCTGCCCAAATCTGAAGGGAGATGGCTTTCCTGTTCAGCATCTTAAAATTGGCTAGATCTCGTAACTGGGCAGATTCAATCTTTTGCTGCTAAGTGCAGGGAAGATGCTAAAACTCCTGCCTCTCCCTGGGAGAAAAGCTCTCTGTACTTTCCTTACTTTCCTCCCTGGGGAAGGGGCCCCACAATGACCTTGTTGTTTCATTGTAAATGCAGATGTGGTTAGACATGGACAACTGACCTCTTGAGTGGCGTTGCCATGGGGATTGGGTTTCTTGAGCGTGGCATTCTCCTTAAAAGAGAACCTGATGAATCAGAACAGGATTCTCTAGCCTGCGAGTCCAGGAAGCCAGAAGGCAGTTTCAGGAAAGAGGTATTTAAGTGAGATTTGACGGGGTTATATTTTAAAAGGAAGAAAGTATCACAAGTGAAGACACCATGATGGAGGCTGGGGAAAGGCTCCCATTCCTGGGACTTCCACAAGACTGTGAAAAGGCAGGCAGTGAGGAAGCAGCCACCCTCCTGTGACCACCTGCAGTTCTTGAATGGGACTGCACAGAGCAGAGGAGGTAAACAGGAGGCACTGGAGCTTTCGGTTCAAGGCCACAGTTAGGACTTGGTTAACATAGTTCTGGTGGGAATATGGGAAGGACTGGAATGTGGAATAGGAAGGCTGAGACTGCTCTGAAAAGAGAGCAAGGAGGAAATGGGGAGGATCTGGTGGCTTGATTAATAATTCATTCAAGAATAGGGCCTCTGAGGAAAGAAGACTCTGGGAAGCTAGATTATTTAGCCTATAAAAATAGAAGTTGATAGGTGACAATGTCCTTGAGCACATTAGGGTTGTTGTGTGGATGATGGCAACTATCCTTTTCTATCTATACAAACAATAGAATAAGAGCTTAAACTTCCACGGGAAGAATTTCAGTTCAATAGACAGAAGAACTTCCTAACAGTGAGGGGGTGATAAGCATTGGAACATGTTACCAAGGGATTCTGCAAAATTTCCTTTCCCAAAGATCTTTAAAAATAGGGTTTAGAGAGGTCAGCTGAGAAAGCAAAACCTGCCTGCTGCTTCCTCCACAGCTCAGCTCCCTCTGGTCTCCACCACCCCTTCTTTCCTTATGTTACTGGAGCCTTCTCTCTCTCCTTCTCTCCTCCCTCCCCCACCACCTCTTATCTTCCCAGACTCCTTCCAGTTCTACTTTCCAGCCTTCATCCCAAGCTCAAGTCCCTGTACATCCTGACTCCTACAGGAAGCCTTCCTAGAACTGATAGCCTTCCTAAGGTCAAGCTGGCCTCCTAGCTTGCTCGCCTCATCCACATCAAGTCCACCAACCTGGATAGTAAACATGAGAGCCACGCTCTGCAACAATAGCCCAGTTCTCAATTCCAAAAAGTGGCCCACTTTTTAAGGTCTACCCACTTGGTGATTCTGATCCTTTGAACTTAGCCCAACTGCAACCCCCTTTTTGAAGCCTTCCCTGACCTCTCCAGCATTTTGTCCCTACAATTAATGCAACACTTCTACTGTCCTGTGGCTGTGTCTGTTTCTACACGAGACCAAGTTCCTTGAGGGTCATTATTTCTTCAAACCCAGCCTGTAAATGCTGATTCATGAAACACAAAGTGTGTGTGTGTGTGTGTGTGTGTGTGTGTGTGTGTGTGTGTGTGTGTGTCATGTGTGATAAAAGTATCCACCTCTTTAAGAGCAGGAACTCCCAGAGGGCCAACTTTGTGTCATGAGAAAGCTGTGGAACTCCTGACAGTACACTCAGTCAATAATTATAAATCTGATACTGAATCTCATCTTTCAGGAAAGAAGGCAGGGCCTCCTGGACCCAATGGCCCCCCAGGACCTCCAGGACCTCCAGGACCCCAAGGACCCCCAGGGATTCCAGGGATTCCTGGGATTCCAGGAACAACTGTTATGGGACCACCTGGCCCTCCAGGTCCTCCTGGTCCTCAAGGACCCCCTGGCCTCCAAGGACCTTCTGGTGAGTTCCTCTATCTCTCCACCGTCCTAGGCTCCTTAAAAGTTCTCTAGTAGAACAGGAGCAGGTGATCCCAAGAGTAGTTTAAAATGATGGTGTGTGGTCTCCTTGCTCAGTGGAGAGCTAGGAATTGGACAAGCCAGTAGAGCCTGCCCTGCTCTAACTTCTTATTTATGGGGCTTCCCAGGAGGTGCTAGTGGTAAAAAATCTGCCTGCTAATGCAGAAGATGTAAGAGACACTGGTTTGATTCCTGGGTCAGGAAGATTCTCTGGAGGAGGGCATGGCAACCCACTCCAGTATTCTTGCCTGGAGAATCCCATGGACAGAGGAACCTGGTGGGCTACAGTCCTTAGGGTCGCAAAGAGTCAGACACAACTGGTGGTTGTGATCTCAGTGGAGAGCTAGGAATTGGACAAGTCAGTAGGGCCTGCCTTGCTCTAACTTCGTATTTATACCAACCTGTCAAGGAAGAGATACCTGTTCTTGACCTGTGGATTTTGTCTCCTGATTTCCAGCATCTAGCTTCACATACTGATGTTTGATTAGAAAAAGGCAAAGGGGAGGAATGGGCTTCCCTAGTGGCTCCCAGGTAAAGAACCCACCTGCCAATGCAGGAGATGCAGGTTTGATCCCTGGCCCGGGAAGATCCCCTAGAGATGGAAATGGTAACCCACTCCAGTATTCTTGCCTGGGAAATCCCATGGACAGAGGAGCCCAATGGGCTACAGTCCATGGGGTGACAAAGAGTCAGACACAACTTAGCGACTAAACAATAACAACAACATGGAGAGGAATGTTGGGGGCTGGACAGAATGACAAGCCCTAGAGTAGTCTCATCCCATGAACTCTGAAATGCCTTTCCCATAGAGGTAGACCAGTAGTCGCTGATAATCAAGGAGTTGGAAACTTATGAGTCACTCAGGCTGTGGAAGAAGCAGACACAGGCACCAAGACCAACCTGTTGGGGAACCAAGTGCTTATTGTGCTACTCCCTTCCCCTGCCACGTTGTCCATTTGAATAGCATTTAATCTCTTTGCATCTTTCCCCGTGGGCCCAGAAGGCCATCCCAAAGGTATAAATGCAGATCCAAACCTGCCTAATCAGAGTTGACAGAAGTCAAACTGCCTGGGCTTAGATCAGTTGCTATTTCCTTCTCCTGCTCCCCTCTTGTGTCTTGGTGCTTTTACAGAAATGGACTCTTCACAGCTGATTTCTCTGGGTCCAAAAATACTGCCACAAGACTCATATTCTTTGACTGGTAGTTCAAACAGGGCTAATCAGTGTCATTGTGGCCCCAAGAAATGCAGTTTCGAATTTTTTTTCATCCAATCTTTCTGCAAATATTCATTGCGTACTTTCTATGTGCAAGAGATATATTGGTTAGTGGTTCCTGTTCTCGTGGAATTTATGTCATACAGGAGGAGAGTGACAATTAAAGAAGCAAGATGTTTACAAATGGCAATGCATTCTACAGAGAAATTAATAGAAAAAAAACAAAAGGCTAAAGAAGCAAGCACCATTGTCTCGGGGTCACATGGTGGCAGGAATGCACTCTCCTCTGTCACCATGGGTGCTCAGTGGCACTTGCCTTGGGCCATTGTTGGCGAGAGGCCAGTTTCCTGCTGGGTGCTGGGCACATTGAAGATGCAGGTCAGGGACAAGTCAGAGAAGAAAGGGGTGTCGTCTCCCACTCCAGAGCCCCGCATCACACCCTGATTCTCCCTGCAGCTCTGAGTCCTGGAAAATAAGGCTCAGTTGATGCTTGGCAAAAGACTCAGACTGAGCCTGGCTTGGCTCATACAGGGAGCAAAAGCTCAGTGCCATTGGCTGCCTAGATGAAGAGGAAAGCAAGTAGACAGAGCATGCCCTCTGACTGGCCTGTCCTATTTTGCAGGTGCTGCTGATAAAGCTGGAACTCGAGAAAACCAGGTTGGCTTGGAATTGCTGTCTTGCTGGGAAGGAGGGAAGGCCACAGGCCTGAGCCACCCTTGAGTTTGCTCCCTGCTAAGTTTGCTGAGGCTTTCTTTTGTGAGGAGACCCTGGAGGTTCTGGGGGCTTTTCATTCACAGCCCCCTCCCATGAATAGAAAAACTTTGCCCCAGGGGCTGCTTTTAGCAAGAGAACTGAGCTGTGGCTATTTTTCCCCATTCCCTAGGAGACAGAGGGTCACCACAGCCAAGCCCAGTAGTCAGCTGACATGAGCTGTCAGTGAGGTCTATTCACCTGGTCCTGGGCCTCCCCGACTACACCAGACACCTCGTCTGGACTCCTACCACCTGACGTCAGCAGCTTAGAACTTTAAGAATATGTTCTTGAAAATCAGCCAACCAGTTCCAGGTCAAGCCCAGCCTGGCCTTCTGCCTTCATGGCCTGAAGGGCTCCTCCCTAGTCCCTGAGCTTCCTGATCCATCTCTACTGGCAGTTCCACTGCCTCGCCTTGTCTCATCACGGCTTCTCTCACTACAGCTGTTTGGCCACAGCAATCAATCTACACAGCTGCACGGTGCTGGATGGCTTGCAGGGTATTTTATATTCGTCACCTCAGTTGATCTTCAGACATCTCTGTGAGAGAGGCCAGACAGAGATTCTCAGAATCCCCATTTCACAGTTAGGGAAATGAGGCTCAGAGGCATTACATTTGGCAGAGCTATAAAATCATATTACCCTCTAGTAGAAATGTGGCCACTCGCATCCCAAGACAGGGGAGAGGGGTCAGAATTGGGATACAAATGAAGACTAGAAGGTGGAATCCTGGCAACTGGTGGCTGAGCAAGCAGCCATTTCTCACAGTGACTACTTTCTCTGTCCTTCTCATCCTCCCAGCCAGCCGTGGTGCATCTACAGGGCCAAGGGTCAGCGATCCAAGTCAAGAATGGTAAGAGTCAAAATAGGCTCTCTCCCTAAGAAGAGTTGCTTCCTGCCACCACCCTTACCCACAGCCTTCAAATAATCACCCAGCCTAGTTCCTCCCAGACCTCGGAGGTACCCTTGACACTAGAGGCCATTCTCTACTCCATTTTGCCCTCTGCTGGCTGTTTCAAGTAATTGCTTGCCCTCAGACTGGTTACTACAAATTGCAGTTAGAAGCACAGATTAAAAAAAAGCAGCAGCTGAAAGGGACTTGATACATTGTCTAAACCAAGGATTCTTGGAAAGTGAAGGCTGAATCAGAGTCACCACTGGGAATATGTATAGTTTGATCAACATTTTCACAATACAAATTACAGAAAGTAGAAATACATAAAATCAAATCTTTTTGTGTGATGGGTCTAGGGTGGAGGGGCATTTCTCTCAGGGAAGTGGGGGGCATGTTAGACTCTGTAGGAAGTATGAGATGCTAGTGTCTACAAAAAAAGGGGGTGGATTGAAGGAGGTTAGAAATCCTACCTTAATGTAATCCCTGCATTTCAAAGGTGGGGAAATAGAGTGCCAGAGAGATTGGACAACACCATAATAAATCTACTGCCTTATGTTTGTATGGTGCTTTAGAGTTTTTGACATACTTTTTTTGTCTTTGATTTGATTTGATCCTCACAACAAAGGTAGGCATTAGCTCCTTTCTACAGAGACAGAAACTGAAGCTCAGAAAGGTTAATTAACTGGCCCAAGATTTCCATTAAGAGTAGGAGCTGGGATTCAAAACCACATCTCTCTGACTCTTTCCACTGCACTCTGCTACTTCAGTGATGTGTATGTATACTCCACTGAGTGATTAGCTTCATTTTCTTCCCCAAAGAGACATGAACATTCATTAAAGAACAGTGTTTTGAAATAATGTCCAGTCCCCAGGGTATACAAAGCCTAAAATGCATGAACCCCCCAGGAGCCTCAGGAAGCAGCAAGCCAGCCAAGATGCCAGATGCTTACAGAGCTTGGAGTAGAAGGGAGGGGCTGTGAGTACAGAAGCAGTAAATGAAGGGTCAGAAACCTGCTGCATGGGGACAGCTTCTAAGAACCCAGTCAGTCCTGAACTGGCTGTGCTCTGCTTCCTTAGTGACTGGGCTTGGCTACCTCTCGGACTGCCACCTGGATGCCTGACTTAACTGCCTCAGAAATATAAGTAAGAACATAATGGCACCAAAACCCAAACTGTCCTGCCGGGACCAAGTGCCTTAAGACCCAGGACGCTGGGTAGGCCATGATCACCATCTATCCAGGGAGGAGTGAGACAGTCAAGAAATAGATTTGTTTGGGTGTCTGGATGGGTGGCCTCAGTGTTATGCCAGAAGCTACTGATTTTGCTTCCACCATACAAGACTAGTTCCAACCCCTCTGGGCCAATCCCCAGCAGTAGTCTATGCTGATCTTTAGTTCCAGCAGAAGCAAGAGTGAGGGGTCAGGGGTAGAAGATTTCCTGCAGAATGGTCCTCCATGAGGGACAGAGCCAGAGCATCTCCTCTGAACTATCCCATCTGCTTATCTCCTCAAGGGAAGATGGGCACCTTTTCCTCACACCTCGGAAAGGCAGACCTCCCAAGACTAGCCAAGGATGGACTTTCAAAACATGTTTTCTTGGATGAAGAATGGATTTTTTTTAATTTATTTTTAATTGAAGGATAACTGCTTTACAATATTGTGTCGGTCTCTGTCATACCTCAGCATGAATCAGCCATAGGTATACATATATCCCCTCCCTTTTGAACCTCTCTCCTACCTCCCACCCCATCCCACCCCTCTAAGTTGTTACATAGCCCTGGTTTGAGTTCCCTGACTCATACAGCAGATTCCCACTGGCTATCCATTTTACAGATGGTAGTGTATATTCTTCCATGCTACTCTCTCCATTTATCCCACCCGCTCCTTCCCCCCTGCACACACACCCCCATGTCCACAAATCTGTTCTCTATGTCTGCATCTCTAAAAATGGATGGTTTTGAAGGAAAAAGGCTCCCAAGCCTGGACTCCCTCCTCTTGGGGTGGGAAGGAACATCCCCTTTGCTACAGAATGGAAAGGGAAGCTCTTCTTCCTGCCTCACATGCCTCTCCACTCACAGTGGGGTATTAATGAGAAATGCTTTGCAGCAGCGCCTCCATGCTCTGACACCCTCTCCATCCATTTGGCTGGTTCTAGGGCTGCAGAACCAGGGTGGCAGTTGACCCCTCACTCTCATAAAGATCCCTCTACCCTACATGGCCTTATTACTGCCGGTTCCTTGTCTGGCTGCCATGAAGTCTGACTTAACCCTGATCCCTAAAGTTCTCTGAGTAGACAGATCCTTGGGCCAAGTGGTTTACTGGGGACCCATGGAGACTTTCCAGAAAGAAATGAGTGTGGAGGAGCTATAAAAAGGAATCTGTTAAGGACAAGGAGAAATAGGGATTCAGGAGCTATGGCTGGTGAGATGAAATGGAATAATAAGACCTAGCCTGCCCCTCAGTGTCTGGATTTTGCCTATGCAGGTCTCAGAACAACAAAGAAAATAGGGCAGCATGCCCACCTTCTTCTTACCAACCACCCCCAATTCCAGTTGGAAGGTGTTGGTTAAAGATCCTTCCAGACAGAGAAGTCAGAAAAGGAAAGAGAAAGGACATACAGACCCCAGGGGCCTGAAGCAGGCCTGGCTGCCAATTTACAAATAGACCGCTTTCTCTGCTTCCAGATGTTCTTAAAGCTTGGCCTCCTGGGCTATCCGGGTTATATCGCAATGAGGGTGGGGGTTGTGTACAGTTTGATATTTGTTGTTTCTATTGCCCAGATGATTCTGACATGTACTGAGTGACTGCCGTTCTCTCATACTGAGATCTTTCAGGTGGAGTACTCAATGACTGGTCTCGCATCACCATGAACCCCAAGGTGTTTAAACTACACCCCCGCAGCGGGGAGTTGGAGGTACTGGTGGACGGCACCTACTTCATCTATAGTCAGGTAGAAGTGAGTACGGTCTCAGGCCTAACTCTTCTTATATCCAGAATGCAGATCCTTTGCATGCCACAGAGGGGCACTGTGGAGCCAGCCCAGACCAGCCAATGGCTGAAGTCCTGGGTGGGGGGCGGTTGGAGGGAAGACCCACTCGGGGAGGGAGTTGAAAGGAAGGAGGAGAGACAGAAGGGGCTGTTTGGGGGTTTTTTCTTAGCCAGATGTTATTGAAAACTGAAAAGAGGCCCCTCCCACACCCTGCCATCCGATCCCCTCCTGCGGGGCCCCAGGCCCTAGCTTCCCCACTGAGCTGTTTGGTTCTACTGCCAAAACCGAACTCTGTCTCAGTATATTCTTTAAAAGTCAGTTCCAGGGTTGCTGAGAACCCCTCCCGCCCCACACCACTGGCTTTATAATGAAGAGTGCTCTTCTGGACTTTATCTCCACCTCAGAAAAATTTCTGTCTTTCCTTCCTCTTTCTTCCATTTGTTTCTCTACCTTCTCTTGCTTCTTTAGTCTTCCTTTTTTTCTGTCCCAGCACTTTTCTCCCTCTGTTTTTGTCCTTGTCCCCGCCCAGGGCCCACTTCCCAGGTCGGCCAGTGCCCATCCATTTCCACCCTGTCGTGTGTCTCCAATAGTGTGGCTCCTCAGAGCTAGAGGTTAATGAGGGTGAATGAGGTGAATGCGGAGGCTTCTGTGGGGTGAGGGCCAAGCAGGCAGATGGACAGAAAGACAACAAAGCCAGCAAGAAGGGTCTCCCAGAAGAGTAGTCAGAGAAGGTGGGTCCTTGAGCATTTACTGAGCCCACAAAACATCCTGACACAGCTTGGTTCCTGACCCAAAGATTTTTTAAAATTTATTTTTAAAAAAATAGAATTTATTTTATTTTTTGGCAGTCCTAACACCTGAATGCACTGCTGCCTCCTAAACAGTCTATGGAGGGAGCAACCTTTCTTAGAGTCATTTAGGGTGACAGATGGGTGTCCCAAAGCCCAGGGGTATGATCCCAATGTCCTATGGGACATTTGTCCTAAGTGCCATTTGATGTGGGGCAGGGATCAAAGCTTGGGGTGGGGTGTGATGGATAAGGTAGTGATGAAGAGAAAAATTAATCCTCTGGGCCTGCCCTGGGTTAGAATTGGGGGTAGGCTCAGGCCTTGGACCCCACGGAAATTGGGAAAATCCCCTGGATGTCATGCCACTGAACATAGCTTAGCACTTCCTTCTGTTCACCAAGTAAAGTTAGTTTGCCCTTCCACATTCTTTATCTCATTTGTGACGGATCGCTCTCCATCTCTCTGGACCTGTTCTTCTATCAGTAGACGAGAGGACCAAGGGGCACTGGGAGAATCGTTGAGAAATTCAGCAGCAGGGGACGGGGGCTACAAGCAGAAAGAACTGAAGAACGCACAAATTGCTCCTGCGCCCTCTTAGGGGAATCAATGACTTCTAAGTTTATCTACAAATAGTTCCTGGGGCTAGAAATCAAAAATTGATTCATAGTCATTTGTGTCTGCAGCACTGATCAAGCTCCTAGTGTGTGAGGAGAACTGTGCTTCACGCTAGGGCCAAAGAGAGCAGCCGGCGGGGGTAGGGAGCTAGGGGAGATTAAGGGATGAATGAGGCGTGGCGTATTCACCTTGCAGAGTCTCCCCCCGCCATGTGCTATTGAAAGGAAGGTTTCCAGCCCCCTCAGCCCAATGGAGGGGAGGCTGGACAGTGAATAAGCCTGTCGCCCCACCTGTCCTGTTGTCTGACTAGCGTGTCTTCAGGTGGTACCGCTCCCTTCACGAGGCACAGCGGCAACTCGCATGAGCGGGTCCTGTCTACTGGTCACCAGGGAGGGCCCCACCCTCTCCTTCTGCTCGCCCCCAATCCCTTCTTGTTGCCTTTCCCCCAGGTATACTACATCAACTTCACTGACTTTGCCAGCTATGAGGTGGTGGTGGACGAGAAACCCTTCCTGCAGTGCACCCGCAGTATTGAGACAGGCAAAACCAACTACAACACTTGTTATACAGCAGGTGTCTGCCTCCTCAAAGCCCGGCAGAAGATCGCCGTGAAGATGGTGCACGCTGACATCTCTATCAACATGAGCAAGCACACCACCTTCTTCGGGGCCATCAGGCTGGGCGAGGCCCCTGCATCCTAGATCCCTCCAACCTCGTTTTGCCCCTGCCCATGGCCCTACCCCAGGTTAGGGAGCTAGGACTCCCAGAACCTCTAAGCGCTGCTGTGGAATGAGGTATGTGGGTGTCACAGCCGCAGAGAAAAATTTCCCAGTGCTATTTATTCCCCAGTAATTCCAAGATGACAAGGCCAACTTGACTTTCCAGATTGACCTGGAGTGAACAGGACAGTTGATGAAGCCCCAGGGTTGGCGTGAAGCAGAACCTTCCTCCTTGGCTCCCCATTGACTGCTTCTAGCATGACTACAACCTCAAGGTCCCTGGTGTCATTCTGTTGCACTAAAGTGAGGGGCTTGGGCAGCAGGCGAGAAGTAGCAACAGTACAGCCCAAACTGTGGGGCAAGCCTTTGACCTCGAAAGGTGCGTGTGGGGTAGGATGGTAACATTGCAGCCTAAGGAAAGGGGCAAGGAGGGAAATGCAGGTGCTTGTTACAGAAACCAGGGGAGAAGCCTGCCAGATGGTCTTTCCACTCTCGCCCATCCATGTGCCAGCAGTTGGCAGGGCTTTGGGGAGAGGTTTGCTGTTCCTTGAAGCAGTTACAGGGCATGGCCATACACCTGCCTGTATAAGAACCAGAGGCCATGCTTGGGGCCATGTGTCTTTCACTTTGTTTACAGCTGTGCTCCAAGCTCAGAAAACTGCCCGGGTGCCTGCACAATTGTCCCTTTCCCAGCCTGGTGAGAACTCCCATTTTTTTTCCTCGCCAGAGCCTACCTCTGTCTGAGACTGGTGCCTATCCCGGGACCTGTGTTTGTGTGAGTCTGAGATACTCTTTAGATTACCTGGGCACAAAGGAAGTTATCCATGTATTAAGCAGCACAAAGATTCATCTAGTCCGAGTTATGTCTGGGGACAAAGAGTGGACTGGATGACCTCCAAAAGTGCCTTCAAATTCTAGTATCTAGGCAGCTGCCATGCTAGCCTACTAAAATTCCCAAACCCTAGACTGACCCTGGGCATCAGCAAGGCAGAGCTTTTTATCAGACCCAGAAAGGGTAAGAGCCGGGGATAGGACAGGATTTTCTTCAAGTGTATTGCAATCCAAGTGGTCATTAATAGACCTTGTCTGAAAGGACAACAACTGATGCCCTACTAATCACATACCACCCCCTTTCTTCTCTCTGGCTCCAGAAAACCACAGCACAGAAGAGTCACCATAGATTCCAGTGCTGCTTCCCTGAATCCAGGCTCAAGAGGAGGCAGTGTCTAGGCAGTGGGCAGGCTTGCGCCCTCTAGTCAGGCCCAAAGACCTCTTTCCCCCACCCTTAAGCTTCCCATCGAATCATGATAGGATCATTCAAGGGTCTTATTTCTAACTGTCTGGGGCCAGTCTGGGTGCTGGGTCTGTAGCTGAAAGCTGAGAGAGCCAGTCTTGTAGAATCTGCTACTTTTACTCCTGGAACAAATTTCCTTTTGCAGAGAAAGGGAATAAGATCCTTCAGGCAGCTGAAATCCACCAAGAACAACAGGTACTCATTTCCCTGCTGTGCCTTCATTTTTTAAGAAACTATGCTGCTTGGCCCTTCAAGGATCAGAGCAAGAGGGAGTGAGCTACTCCCCCATTATCTGGTTGCTAATGATAGCCTTCCCACCCCAGATGAGGCAAGCTTGAGGCATGTTTGACCCCAGATCCTATAAAGTGCCTTAGACAGTCCTCAGTTAGCAGAATCTGATGAGAACCTCTCCTTAAAGTTTGTATTTTCTCTATCTCCATTGATAATATTACCAACCCTATCATTTAGACGAAGCTCAGAGGTTGAGTGCTTTGAGCAGGATCTCAACCAACTTAAGTCATACCTGGGGCTTTCAACCAGGTCTGACTGTGAAGCTCTTCTGTTCTTCCCCAGCATTGTTTTGAATTTGGAATCCAAGAGAGAACCAATCAAAATGGTAATATGGACCCCAAATCCTTGAGGGATCTAGGGAGAAACGCAGAGAGGCTCATTTTCGTTCCTTGATGGTAATGCCTTTTCTCTTGACTGCCAAGGGCTCTGGGACAAAAGAGTCGGCCATTTCTTTGGGAAACTCCCATCAGCCTTAGAGCTTTTGTATTCAGAAGAATCGTCTTGGTAGCGTGCCCAAGCAGCAGGCCTCCAGTACCCACAGAACAGATACCCCTTGTGTTCTTTCATCCAATGAAAGAACCAACCAGTGAACCAACCACTGTGCATGGGGCCCCTCCTGTGGACAAGGGCCTCCTCTGGTTACCCTTCAGACAAGTTACAGGAGCCGGTCACTTCCCACAGCTACAGAGTGACTTCTTATCTCTTTCTGCCATACCACAGAGACCTCTGTATTACCAGGATCTCTCAGGAATGCAAAGAAAACCCAAGAGAGGTCTGGATGAGACGAGGGAAGCAAAAGACTTCCTAATTGTGCCACTAAAGGGCATTCTGACACCAACCCTCTTCTCTAGGTATGTAGGGGATTAGAGGGAAAATGGGATTCACACAGGACTCTTATTCGTTGTGACCCTTCAAATACAGCTCTGGAGGGAGTAGGGTGATGAGAGAAGCAAGAGGTAGCTGGGGAGCCCTGTTGCTGCAAAGTTATTGAAGTCATTTACTCTTAAGAGAATGTGGAGCTAGATTCACCCCTTGGAATTACACCAACATGGCTTTAGAAATCTGAGGCTAGCACGGAGGATGGGATGAGGACATTTGTGAGCAAGCGGATGACAGAGGTTTGAAGGAGAATTGCATAGTGGGGACTTTGCCAGCTGCTCTGGCTCCAACAGCCAAAGCTGGCACAAAAGGCAGCTGTTGGGGACCCCCTTCATCCATCCTGAGCCAAATCTCTTTTGATGAGCAATAAAGGGCTAGGAACCCTGAAGGTGAACAAAGAGTTTGAGCCATGTGTGAATACGTGTGTTTTATGTAACTTCTGGTGGATGCAAATAGATTCAGAGAAATTAAGAACTCAAGAGGCCCTTAGAAGTAATCTAGCCCAACCTACCTTCTACCCTACTCATGTGGAAACTGAGGTCCAGAGAGGGAAGGTGACCTTCCTGAGGTGTGGGGGCCCCAACCTCCAGACTCAGCAAGGTGAGGAAGGCACAGTCCGTGTCCCACACAGCCCCCTTCTTTCTGCAACCCGCAGACTCAAGTCTGGAAGTGCTTGGCCCCCTTCCGGAGCCTGGTCAGGCAGGGAATGCATGGCCACAGCCTTTGTCAGAGTGCTTCCTTCCCCAGGGCGCTTCCCCCAGCTTCTGCCTCAGGATGGAAGCCTCTGGACAGGCCCAACTGCAGGGAGTCCTGGCGCTACCTCAGGACTCCCCCCTGCCTGAAGTCTAACCTAGGCCATGTGAGCACAAAAAAAGAACTGGATTTTTTCCTTGTAATCCATTTTAGGGCTCTCTCCAAATGGAGTTGGGATATGTCATTTCTTTAGTCAGAAAGCTTCCAGCTAGGATGGGGGAAGGGCTGCGTGGTGAGGGTGGCCTGGAGCAGGCCCGATGCTGCTTTGGGGATCAGCATCCAGTGTGAGATACTGTGTATATAAACTATACATAATGTATATAAACCGGGATGTAAGTTTGTGTAAATTAATGGTTTATTCTTTGCAAATAAAGCTTTTTCCCCTTGTTCTTAAAATCAGCTCGAGCACTTCCTACCTGCTAGGTGCCTTTTGTGGGGGTTGGGGCGGCTTGTGGGATCTTAGTTCCCTGACCAGGACTGAACCTGTGCCCTCAGCAGGTTCCTGAAAGCCTGGAATCCTAACCACTGGACCACCAGGGAATTCCACTACATGCTTCTTTGACACCACACATGAACTTGGAGAAGAACTGAGGCACCCATTTGAGAAGGGGCAGCAGAAGCAAGGTGGTCTGAATTTCCTGTCAGAACATCCCATATCCTCTCTGTGCCCCAGCCCACATGCACCCATCCCCATCACCTGGGTCTTTTCCTGTAACCGCATGTCCAGTAGGCTAGGGGTCCTGCAAAAGCGAACATTTTCCTGAGGTGAAGACACAGCAGGGAGTCATCCTCAGCTTGAGACCCTGACTTCTGTAACATTCTTCAGGCCTGGGCCCAAAACAGCTTGGGTAGATCCAGCCTCCAGCTCCCCATGACGTATCACTCATTTTGCAGATGAGACCAACATTAAAGAGTTAAAATAGCTCCCCAAGCTCATCCAACTAGAAAGGTTACTTAAACTTTCAAACAACTGTTGACAAGATCCTACAGTGTCAACTTTCTTTAAAATTTAGGAATTTCCCTGGCTGTCCAGTGGTTAAGACTCCTCACTTGCAGTGCAGGGGGCACGGGTTTGATCTCTGGTAAGAGAACTAAGATCCCATGTGCTGAGTGGCAAACAAATGAAAAATAAAATAGACAAACTTGAAAAAATAACAATAAAAATAGATTAGAATGTTTTTAATTGGATAAACTTCATTCTAAACATTGAGATGTCATAACATTTAGGGCATTGTTTGCTCAGGGATAAGAAGTGGGCAGAATAATTTTGTGGAGCTCTCCAGTATGCAAAGTTCAATCACATTCAGTATTATTATCCCACCAACCTTTGAAGTAAGCACTGGAGGAACTATTTGTCTCATTTTACAGAGTAGGAAACAGAGAAGACTGATTGTTTCAAGTCATAGGGTTTGAAGGTGGAGGGGCCTGAATTCAAAGCCCACTGGACCTCAAGGCCACCGGTCCTGAGAAGCCTTGATGCCAGAAGATAGGGCTGCTTAAGAGCTGAAGAGAAAGAGACAAGAGCAGGGATCCTAGGGAACAGGCTGGTTGGGGCACAGACAGTGTCAGAGGTGGGTTTTTTATTCTCTCTAGTTTTTCTCAGTTCTGATGCTGAGTGGGTACATGTGAGGGAGGTTTCAGGACACCTCTCCCCAGGGCCTTCCCTGCCTTTGGGGTCATCTCCTTGTAACCCCAAGGTAAAGTCAGAGAAGAGCTCGAAGGAGAGAGATGAAGGAGGAAGAGGGATCCAGAAAGCAGCCAAACAGGCACCCACACACACACCCGTCACCCCAAGGACTGACCAAGTAAGGAGCAGGGGTCACACAAAGCCCTCCTGTGCCACACCTTCCAACCAGGCTGAGAGGCCATGGGGGTGTCTGTCAAGTTACCACCAGCTCTTGGGCCTCTGAGAAGCCAAACTTGGTCTTGTGCTGGTCAAACAGTTGGCGCAGGGCATCCACATAGATTGCGTGGTATTTAGCCACCGTCTTCTTGCTTGGGTTCTCAATCTTGGGCAGTGGTAGAGGCTTCCCAACTGCCAGAGGAGATGGAGAAGTTAAAGGGAAAAGCATCAGAGTGGCTCACTCCTCAGAATGGGCCTCCAGCCCAGGTTCTCCCCCATGCTTCCCCCAACCCTACACACATCCTGGCCAGCCTCCCTGCCTCTGAACACAGCCAGAGCCAAGGTCTAGCATTGGAACCAGATCCTGTGTCCTAGACGTGGCTGCCAGCTGAAGGGCCCACTTACCAATGGTGGTAACAGGCTGAGCGTAGGGCAGAAAGCCCAGGGAGTTCTCAGTGAAGCCACGCCCATAGAAAGCACAAGGGTAGATATGCACCATACTCTGGAACCACTTCTGGAAGCGATTGATGAAGCCCCCTGGGGTGAAAGTGTACTGATTGTAGAGTTCTGTCTCCCCAAAGGAGTAGGCCGGGATTAGAGCCACCCTGAAAAAAAAAAGCATATTCTCTGATGGTTAGGAATGTAGGCTGACCACCAGTGCTCCCTAGGTCTTGTAAGTTCCTTCAGCCCTTAACCCAGCTGGGCCCAGGTCCAAGCTAAGCGGAAGCAATGCGTGGTCTACCCCAGGCTGCCTGCGAGCTAAGGGAAGCGAGCCCCACTGTGTGTGTGTTAGTCGGTCTGTCATTTCCAACTCTTTGTGATCCCACAGACTGTACCCGCCAGGCTTCTCTGTCCATGGGATTCTCCAAGCAAGAATACCGGAATGGGTGCCATTCCCTTCTCCAGGGGATCAACCTGACCCAGGGATCGAACCTGGGTCTCCCGTATCATAGGCAGATTTCTTACCATCTGAGCCACCAGGGAAGCCCCAGCGAGTCCCAGACCCTCCTGTAAACCCACAATGTCCGAGACACTGGAAGCTAGGAGCCAAGGGCCATTTCTTTTTGGTTTCTTCCCTTTCACCCACATGGAAATTTTGGCTTTCTCTGACATACAGTTGCAGCCAGTCACCTTTTTAGAGAGACTGGTCCAGATGAGATGCTAGTCTGAGGCAGATAAGGTTCCAGGCTGGCCTGCTGGCCTTTCTTCAGAAGCAGAAATGCCTCTAGAACCTGACACAGCCTCTACTCCACAACAGAAGTGACTTTACGCCTCCCTCTTTAAATATCATTTCCTCAAAACCTCTTCCTCCTTCCCTGCTGGGCTTTTGGATCTCCTCTCCCCAGTCTGGACCAGGAGTGTCCTTACCCGTGCCGAAGGGCCGTGCGTACGAAGCCAGTGCGGCTCTTCAGGAACAGAGTGGTAGATCCAGGCAGGCTATATTTGCACTCAGCCAGGCCGCCAACCACCACAAGCAGCATGTTGCCGGTGCCTCTACGGGTAAGCAGGAAGTCCATGGAGGATTGGCTCACAGAGCAGGCCCCTGGTAGGCAGGAAAAACCAAAAGATCATTGGTGACCTGCTAAACCTCCTAACTTTCCTCCCTACTTCTAAGGTGGGGAGAACCCTCTTTAGGAAAGGGCTCTCTTAGGCAGCTGAGCCTAAAGTAGCTTTTCAGACCAGAGGGGATCACAGAGCCGGCCTTGTTCTCACCTATTTACCCAATACTTCTCTCTCGGGCAGCCATGTATTTCTTCGGCTTTCCATCCCAGGAGCCAACTCACCTGAAGACATGATATATTCTCTGAGGAAAGGCACCCAGAAAAAGGCCCCCAGTGTGAGGACATAAGGAGTGATGCCA
Organism: Bubalus kerabau; assembly: GCF_029407905.1. Classification (NCBI taxonomy): domain Eukaryota; kingdom Metazoa; phylum Chordata; class Mammalia; order Artiodactyla; family Bovidae; genus Bubalus; species Bubalus kerabau. The sequence continues at coordinate 95,360,478 of NC_073647.1, read as the reverse complement.
GGAAATGTCTTGGAGAAGCCTGACATCTCTGTGGCAAAGTGGCCAAACCATGAATGGGACAAGAGCCCATGAGGGTGGCAGGCGACGATATAGTTGAGGCTGGGGGAGAGATCATGAGTCTTCAGAAGCTGTGGAGGAAAGTGGAGTCAAGAGAGATATAGCCAGGGAAGAGTTCCTCTCTTTCGGCCAGAGACCTAGAAAGGAAAGGGCTGTCATGTCTGGCCGTGCAGATGGGGTAACACACAACTCTGGGGAGCTTCATTCACATGGGCCTCAATGTGAATTATGCCCCCGCCCCCCGCCCTGCCTCAGCTGCTGCCACAGGGAGTCAGGGCCGGGCCTGGGGCCCAAGTGGGGATCTGGGACTTCTCACCTTGAGTGGGAAGTAGTCACAGTACTGCTTCCACAGGCACCATTGCCTCATGCAGTTAAACCGGCGGCCACCTGAAAACAAAGCTGATGGAGCTGAGCTTTGTCCACCCTGTTATCTCTGGGTGCCCTCAACCCTTACCGTTTCCTGCCCCCTTAAGTGACAACCAGGCTGGGAATGAACTTCGGGGCCTGTTTGGGACAGCCCTAGCTCTCTGCCGTACTAGCCGCCCCTCCCCAAGCCCACTCCAGTTCCCACCTGGGCCTCACTTGGCACCTTGAAAAGACCCCTTCCCTCACCTCCAGCCCAGACAAGGTCAGGCTGAAGGGCTGCCAGGGAATTGGCAGGAGTATAAGGAGAGAAAGAAAGAGCATGTGGCGAGTGGCAACAGCCCTTCCAAGGCCCTCACCTCTCTCAGGGGTCTTCCAGTCAAAAGCCAGCCAGGTAAGCATGAGCACGGTAATGGGCCAGTACGGCGTGAACACCACCAGGTAGAGGTTGACGGCGATCACGGTGATCACTGGAGGGAGCCCAGGGCAGAGTCAATGAACTGCAAACAGCGCCTCACATTTGCCCTCCCTCTGGGGCTATGTCTACTGCAAGGTTACAAGCACTCGCAGCCAGGCTCACATTACCGTCTTACTTCCTCACCCCAGCACATGCCTGGGTGCCCAGAGCCCCAGCATCTGCCCTAGCCTTGGGAACTTGTTTTGAGTCTAGGAGACAAGGTGTTTTCCTCCCTCGCTGTGCTCCATGCAGTCAGCCCTCTCCCCGCAGGGCCTGCACCAGCAGCGCTCTGGGCTGCAGTCAGTGGCAGGGAGCCAGTGATGGGTCTCACTGATTCGGCCACCAGAATTTAGGAGTCCTGGAGAGACAGAGCCAGGAATAGTCTTCCTCCAACTCACATTTTTCTCTCCATATCATCTCTGAGAATGTGAACAGAATGCCAGAGAACGAGGATGATAACCTTCAGCCAGGTTGGGAGCATGCAAGTTAGCAAACAAGAAACAAAGGAGACTGTACCAGAATACGGTATGGACCATGCTGAGCTCGAACAAGATAGGAACAATGTAGGTTAGAGTAGTTAGGACAGACTTCATGGAGATGAGTCACAGGGCACCGTGCTCAGGATTCTTACTGGACTCATTTTTTAAAATAACTATGAATAAGACAGCGAGAGAAAGGGGGTCAAAAGAAAGGTTAGAAAAGACATGAAACACTCGTAATTGAACATGGCAGAATGAACACAAGTTTTATTGTGACTCCTTGCTGCAGCCTCATGAAAATTATCACAGGATATTTTAAAAAATAGAGATTCTGCAAGGAAAAAGAGAATCAGAGAGATGCCAAAAGTGACTGAAAGCTATCAGCAAAATGTTTGCCTGCTAGACAGTGGGCAGAGGAGGGATAAACTGACTGAGAACAAGAAAGTTGAAATGTAGTTACTTGTGAGGGGGAGTGTCTACAAGAGTAAGCCTGTTTGCACTGGAGAATCTAGGAAAGACTCAGAATTTGCAAACACCAGGTGTTAGAAAAAGCAGATGTAACAGGGCTTGATGGAAAATGTATCAAAGAAGTAGTTAAAACCCCAGACCTCTTCTCCTTCACTATACAGCTGGGCCATGGGAGCATTATTCTTTGAAATAAAATGAACCAAAGAGACTCTAGACTCAGATACTTACACTAGACATAGCTAGGATATTCTATATGCAGCCAAATTACTAATCAAGTATGAAGAGAGAATAAAGACAATTTCAGACATATAGTCAGAGAGTTTGTTTCCCACATCCCTTTCTCAGGAAACTAGTGGAGGATGTGCTCCACAAAAATGAGGGAGTAAAGCAAGACAGAGGATAGCATGGGATCCAGGTAAAAAGAAATCCAACAAAGGAAGGAAGTGAGCAGGGCCAGGAATAGAGTGAGGAGAGCATGGCACCCAGGGCACAAAACTCAAGGAGACATTCACTCTCGGGGTCAGGCAAATACTGACCCAACACTTGGACAGCGCTGAGCATGAACACCTTAGACTGCGCACCCAGGGCGCCTCACGGGCCCTGGGGGTGACAGCGGGTGCCTGAGACTCTAACAGGAGGCTGGGCTCCCCCAGCGAGGCCCTCAAGGAAATAAACGGTGGTGGTGAAGGAGAGGAAACGTGCAGATTCCTGACGTGTCTGTGGAGAATTTGGGGAAGAATTCTTGATAACTGATAGATAACTAAGAGATAATTAAAATTTAAAATGAGGCAATTAACCAATCAAAAAATGTTCAGGATATCTAGACATTTCTCCAAAGAAGACATACAGATGGCCAAAAAACACATGAAAAGATGCTTAATATCACTAGTTATTAGAGAAATACAAATCAAAACTACAATGAAGTATCATCTCACACCAGTCAGAATGGCCATCATCAAGAAATCTATGAACAATAAATGGGAGAGGGGATGTGGAGAAAAAGGAACCCTTTTGCACTATTGTTGGGAAAGTAAATTGATGCAACCACTATGGAGAACCGTGTGGAAGCTCCTTAAAAAACTAAAAGTAGAACTGCCATATGATCCAGCAATTCTACTCCTGGGCATACATCTGAAGAGACACACGGTCTGAAAGGTACGTGCACCTCAGTGTTCGTTGCAGCACTGTTTACAATGGCCAAGACATGGAAGCAACCTAAATGTCCATTGACAGGGGAATGGAGAGCAAAGATGTGGTGCATATGTGGGATGGAACATTACTGAGTTATAAAAAGAATCAAATAATACCATTTGTAACAACATGGAAGGACCTGGAGTTATCATACTAAGTGAAGTAAGTCACACAAAGACAAATACCATATGACATCACTCATATGCAGAACCTAAGTTTTAAAAACTGATATAAATGAATTTACTTACAAGGCAGACTCAACAGATTTCAAAAACAAACTTGTGACGATCAAAAGAGAAATATGGATGGGGGGAATGGATAGATTAGGACTTGGGATTAATATATACACTACTATATATAAAATGGATAACCAACAAGGATCTACTGAATACCACATGGAACTCTACTCAATATTCTGTAGTAGCCTGTATGTGCAACTGAATCTGAAAAAGAATGAATATATGTATAACTGAATCACTTTGCTGTACACCTGAAACTAAACATAGTAAATCATCTATACTCCAACAAATTTTTAAATAAAAAATAAAGGTAAAAAAATAAAATGACACAATTATGAATTCCAGAGAAAACAAGAAGTTGCACAAGAAAGGAAATATAATCATAGTGCACTAAATAGCTGGTCTATGGAGAAGATTTACTAGTCATAGTTAGGGGTTTAAATAAAACAACCTAGGTGGTTATGGGGGAAAAGGCATATATTGAGCTGAAATCTAATGTTCCATATTAGGAAGTCAGTGATATTATCTAAAATTATTACATTGGAAAATAGTAATATTTAGACATTTTAAATAGTAAAGTTTAGACATATGGAGGTAAATACCTGAAAAAAAGAGCTAACAAAGTTGAGAATAGCTGCCTCTAGGGAACATATCTAAGCATGGAGCAAAGGCCAGCACTTTCAGGTTTTGATATACTCCTTACAAAATTAGGACTTCCCTGGTGGCTCAGAGGTTAAAGCATCTGCCTGCAATGCAGGAGACCTGGGTTCATCAGGAAGATCCCCTGGAGAAGGAAATGGCAACCCACTCCAGTATTCTTGCCTGGAGAACCCCATGGACAGAGGAGCCTGGTGGGCTATAGTCCACGGGGTCGCAAAGAGTCGGACACGACTGAGTGACTTCACTTTACAAAACTACTTGACTTTCTCAAGAAATAAAGAGAGGCATGGGTCTAGTCCAGAACAGATTTGTTTCTTTTAGGCTTTGCTTGAACCCAGACAGTGTTGGGGACATCTTGGGAGGCAGTGCAGCTTCAGGTGGTGACACGCATGAGAATGACCACAAACAAGACTTTGAGCTTCACACTGGCAAAGCGGGGATAGCAACACCAGCTTCTGCCTTATCTTCCTCACAGACTTCGTGTGATGGTCTTGTCTCAAGGTCATCAGGGTCCAGACGGATATGATTCCATTGCAGATTCATAGGGTGAAGAGCTGGGAAAGCTTTGACAAACAAGCACTGGAACCATCACCTCCTGGGAGCCCAGGCCCAACACTCTTCTATCTGTCCCAGGCTCACTCTCCATATAGCCCGAAGTCAGGCTCTAATTAAGAGCAGTCTAGGAAGCTTCTCTCTGTCCTCACCCTGCTTTCACCCACCTCCTCCTTCTCTGTTCCGCCTGCTCCACTAGCTCACACGGATCCCTGAACCCTCAGTCTCGCCTCCTCCCTTTCTCTCTCACACATCTGATCATCAAGTCCTATGAACTCTACTCCAATTTCTTGAATCCCTCTTCTCCCCTTCACAATTACGAGTGGTCTGGGCCAAATCACCACAATCTCTGACCTGAATTAGAGTGACAGTCTCTTCCTATAATCAGTTTGGTACCCAAAGCTGTAATGATCTCTCAAAACCACCAATCTGATGCCGTTGCCCTGTGCCCAACCCAGTCATGGCTCCCATGGCCTTCAGGAAAAAGTCCAAACACTTCCATGATTGACAAACCCTGCACAATCTGTCCCCTGCCTCTTTTGCCGGTCTCCTCTGTCTTCCCTCTCCCACTCTTTCATCCTTTCATTCAATATTTATTGAGCATCAGTTCTGCAGCTCTTAGCCCCTCATCCCACTTAACCACTGGCAGCTTCTTGAATGCTTTACACTCTCCCCTCATCTCAGCTCTCTGCCCTGAACATTCTTGCTTCTTCATCTATCTCTTACATGTCCTCTAAGAGTCAACTCAAATTTAATAGAAAAATGGACAAAAGTCATGAATGAGCTGTTAACAGAGAAAGAAATGCTAATTGCTAATAAATACATAAGAATACTTAGTAATTAACAAAGTTGAAAATAAGGCTCATTGTTATTTACACCTGTCACTCTGGTGGTGGCAGAAAGGAGTGTGCATGAGGCCTGATCCCTTTCCTGCTCACTCAGTGGTCATCTCTGAAGCCACATTTTTCAGCATCACAGTTTTGAGGTACCTCCAACAGCCTGAACATTTGCATCCACAGAGAGCAGAGACTCCCACCAACCTGTGTTGGGTGTTTAACATAAACAAGAAATAATCATTTGTTGAGTTAAGCCTGAGATTTCCACATTAGTTGGTTACCATAGCATACATGGGCCAGTCCAATTATTCCACTCTCACATGTCCATTTTACAAATGAAGAAAACAAGACTCAGAGAAGATCAATAAACTGCTCAAGGAGCACAGATAGTAAGGAGTAGAGCTGTGATTCAAAAACAGGCAGTCTGACTCAGAGACTATGTTTTTCACATCCCTGTTTTTTTGCATCTTGGCTATATGTGTATGTGTACAGGCATGGTGGTGGTGGTGGTTTAATCACTAAGTCGGGTCTGACTTGCAAGCCCATGGACCGTAGCCCACCAGGCTCCTTTGTTCATGGGATTTCCCAGGCAAGAACACTGGAGTGCGTTGCCATTTCCTTCTCCAGGGGATTTTCCCGACCCAGGGATTGAACCCAAGTCTCCTGCATTGCAGGCAGTCTCCTGCCTTTCAGGTGGATTCTTTACAGACTGAGCCACCAGGAAAGCCCTGCATGTGGTGAAATCTATCTATCTATCTATTCACACACACATATGTATGTCCATAATTTCTGGCTGTGTGCTTAGTCACTGTAGCCCAGTAGGCTCCTCTGTCCATGGGGATTCTCCAGGCAAGAATACTGGAGTGGGTTGCCATGCCCTTCTCCAGGGAATATTCCCAACTCAGGGATTGAATCCAGGTCTCCCGCATGCAGGTGAATTCTTTAGAAACTGAACCACCAGGGAAGCCCCAATTTCTGGCTACATACACACAAACTGTTAACAGTGGTTACCTCTAAGGAGTAACATCCTAGACTAGAGTGAGAAAGGGGAGCTACCAGCCTAGAGGTTCCATCCCCTAGCCTGGCCTGGGCTGTCCATACTGGTCATACTTCTTCCCCTAATATAGTGTAGCTCCTAGGCCATGGGAACACGGTGGCAGTGAGGGGAGGGGGTGCTAATGAGGCAAATCTGTGGAGATAGGACAAGAACTCAAGAAAGGGGACTCAGCCCTTCCTGAGGAAAGGGCCCCAAGGACTGGGTCACATGGAAGGAGATTGAGAAACCCAGCTGGGGCCCTGGTACTCAATAAGAGGTCATTTGCAGCGGACTTTTCTCCCCTTTCAGTCAGAAATTTGTACATACACTGAAGGCCTAGCTTCCTCCTTCCTCTCTGGCCTAACATATACACTACGGCCACGTCCATATCTAGCCTCCCAATCAACAGTAAATAAGGACATGCAGGTGGTAGGGACAGGAGTTCATAGGCCAAAATCAGGCCCTTGTGGACTCAGGCACAGGCCAGCTCCTCCGTTTTCTAGCTGTCCGATCTTGGATGGACCATTTAGATGGCATGTACCTCAGCCTCTGTATCTGTACAATGGAGATGATCAGCCACATTAGGTGCTTAGAACAGTGCCTGGTATGGGGGTAAAAAGCACAACAGATGTTAGCTAATACTATATTAGTGTAAGCTATCAATATGTGTGTGTGTAGCTATTATGTGTATTATTATGCATGATAATAACTTCTGCCTTATAAGGCTGGCAGGAGGCTAAAATGAAACCATAAGTATGAAAATGCCTGGCACTAAGTAAGTAGCTGGTACATATGAATTCCTTTCTCCTGGCCTCTTCTAGCTCTGATTGCCCATCATTCCTAGGTTAACACTGCTTTTCTTCTGTTAGTATTCAGGGGTCCTGGTACTCACCCCTGGCAGGCCTCTGAGCCCCCCAGTCCCTGTTCTTTAGCCCACTCTCCCTATTGACCAGCAAGCCCCAAGCTCCCAAGGTCCACCTGCATTCTTCCTTCTCAGATATCTTCCAAGTAGGGGCATTTAATTCATCCCCTTGCTTCCAGCCAATACTCACCTAAACCACTTAAAAATGAGAATTTTGTTCCAGGCCCCCTTCCCATAAGGATGGTCTGCATCAGCACCTAAAGCACCATAGCCAGCAACTAAGTAACTTTCACAAAGAATTTGTAGGGTGGGTAGAATGAAAAATGGATGGATAAAAGGATGAATTCTTTCAGACAAGAGATTTTCAGAGCTCCCTCTGCCACCAAGACAACTGTCTTGCACAGATGGTCTGCTCAGGTCCCTGAGGTCACAGCTATGCCCATTTCCTTGGCAGGCCTCAGTGGAACTGCTCCCCATCTTTCCCAAACATGCCTTCCAGGACCCACTGATGACCCAGGAGGGCTCACCACACACAACAGCCACAAGTGTGGCTCACACACATGTGCACACACATTCCTGCACAAGTGTGCACCCAGACCCACATGCACACTCGCAGATCCCACAAGGACTGTGTCCAAGCGTGTCAAGATGGAGGCTGGGGTGGCCAACTGTCCTTATTCACCTGAAACAACCCTGGTTTCAGCATCCAAAGTCCTGCTAAAACCTATAACCTCTCAGTCCCAGGAAAACCAGGACATCTGGTCACCCTGCCAAAGGCTGAAGACTCACCAATAACAAAGGCACTAAGGGCCCACTGGAAAATAGCAAAGACCTCCAGGGAGATCTTGAGGTCCTTCTTGGAAGGCAAAACCATTATGCCCAGGGTCCCTGTGACTCCAGGTAAGTGCTGTTCAGCTGTCCAGCCCCGATTGCTCAGGGACCAATGGTGTTTCCTCCCTTTGTGCTTTATTTTTCAGTCCCTGCCTAGTCTCCACCCCCTACCCCCGGGACAGCACCAAGAGACAACATGCTGCCTCAGCTTGTCCAGTTCCTTCCAGCCATCTACCCACCTGTACTTTTACCCACTTGGGCAAGGGCCGGGCTGAGATTGTGACACCCTCTTGCACACCTGTGTAGAGAAGTGTAGATGGAGCTCAGGTGTGGGATGTGAGTGGAGGTGGGGGTGGGGCTGCTGAGAGGCCTCCAGAGCCAGTGTGGATAGGTGAGAGCGGTCAGGGAAGAATGCAAGGCACACATGGCACTTGTAGCCTGCATTTCTGTTTATGAGGCCCAGAGGTTTATGGTCTCTCAGTGACAATGTGATTGTGGGGGAGGAGGTCACAGGTCACAGCTAGAAATATCTTTGGCCTTCTGTTCAGTCCAGGAGCATTCATTACTCCCCATGAACAGACATCAGATGTGTATCTCTGGGCTGAATAAATTTTCTATTAAATGAATAAACAAATGTGAGTACATATATCACATTGTTTTGTGTTCATGAAATTCTAGAATGGGCAAAGCTGATCTATGGTGAAAAAATTAGTGGCTGCTTCTGCTAGGAGATTGACCGGGGATGAGCATAAAGGACATTTTGGGAGTGACAACAATATTCTCTTTTTTAAAATTTTTTAAAATTTATTTTGGGCTGCACTGTGTTTGTGTTGCTGAGCGTGGGCATTCCCTAGTTGCTGAGGGTGGGGGCTACTCTCTATTTGCTGTGTTCAGGCTTCTCATTGCAGTGGTTTCTCTTGTTGCAAAGCATGGGCTCTAGGGGGCAAGGGCTTCCATAGTTGTGGCTCGAGGACTCAATTGCCCCGCAGCATGTGAAATCTTCCTGGACCAGGAATCAAACCCATGTCCCCTGCATTGGCAGGCAGACTCTCAACCACTGGACCACCAGGGATGTCCAATATTGTCTGTCTTGATAAAGCTTTGAGTTACCCAGGTAAAAAACTCATTTGTCAAATGATACAAATGAATGTATTTGCAAAACAGAAATAGATCCACAGACAGAAAACAAACCTATGCTTAGCGAAAGGGAAAGGTGAGGGAGGGATAAATTAGGAGTTTGGGATTAACAGATACACACCACTATATGCAAAATAACTAACAAGGACCTATTTATAGCACAGGAGCTCTACTCAATATTCTCTAATAACCTATATGTGAAATTGAATATATATGCTTATAACTGAATCACCATGCTGTACACCTGAAACTAACACAATATTGTAAATAAACTATACTTTCATTTCTCTTTCCATAAAAGAGAAAAAAAGTCATTTGTCAAAACTCAGCAAATGTACAATTACGACTTGTGCATTTCTCCGTAGGTCAAGCTGACTCCCTGGTGGCTCAGTGGTAAAGAGTTCGCCTGCAATGCAGGAGACCCAGGTTCAATCCCTGGGTCAGGAAGATCCCCTGGAGAAAGGATTGGACCCACTTCAGTATTCTTGCCTGGAGAATTCCATGGACAGAGAGGAGCCTGGTGGGCTATAGTCAATGGGGTCACATAGAGTCAGACACAACTGAGCAACTAACACATTTCTCTGTATGCTGCAAATTTTACCTAAAAGTAAACAAATACTGAACTCTCTTTAATGCTGATGTGTTTAAGGGTGAGGAGAATTGATGGCTGCAATGTATTTTGAAATGCATATAGGAGGTATTGACAGCTAGATAAAGGGATATATTGATGGACAGATGTGTGAGAAATCGAACATAGCAAATACTATCTATACAGTCTAGGTAGCTGCTGTTCACTCTACAAATCTTTCAACCCATTCTGTAGGCTTAAAAATTTTTATAATAAAATTTTGCCAAAAATTTCCCCCTCAAGGCCACAATGAAAAAATAAAATTTAAAAATACAATTTCTCCAGGCATGGCATACGCACATGTGGCCTTTGTGTGTGTGTTGTATGTACAAAGTTAAATATTTATCTAGTTGTTAATACATGTTTATATATCCATTCCACTAGGTGTCATCTCCAATATATGTTTGTACGCTGTGGGGATGTATAAATGTGAAAACAACTAAGTCCAGCCAGGTGTGTGCTGCAGACCAAGTCAACGCATGTGTGAAAGACTGAAGGGGTTTCTTAATGCAACACATAATTACTGAAGACATAGGATATGCCAGGGATTGCTCTGGACAGCTGGGTTATATCAGTGAGCAAAACAAATTTATAAAAAAAAGTCAAGCTTTCATGAAGTTTACACTCTGGTAGGGGAAGACAGATAATAGAAATGAATTACTTAACTAATTATATAGCACATTGTCAAGTGATAAATGCTATGGGAAAATAAATGGAACAGAGTAAGAAGGAGCCAGAGTACAGGAAGTGGGGACAGGTTAGGTGGGGAGATCAGGCTCTACAGTTTTAAAAGGAGTGGTCAGGGATGGCCACAACAAGAAGGTGGCATCTGAGCAAAGACTTGAAGGAGATGAGGAAGCAAGCAATGCTCCAGTCTGGACTGAGAATGTTCCAGGCAGAGGGCACAGCCAGATCTCAGACCCTAAGCGGGGATATGCCTATCAGATGCAGAGGAGCAGAAACCTTGAGTTGAGTGCAAGGAGCTGAGGAGGTGAAGTCAGAGAGCTTAGCAGGGCCACAGGGTATAAGGCCTTGACCTTCTACTCCGACTGAAATGGGAGTCAGTGTGGGGTTTTGAGCAGAAAGGGGAAAGGATTGTCTTGTGGTCAGGAAAAAGAAAGGACCCTTTTGAAGGACTGTAGCAATAATCCATGCAGAGATGATGATGGGTCAGATTGGCAGGAGTCAGGATGGTGGGAAACAGATTCTGGGTGTTTCCTCTGATGCAGGGGCCCCATGCAAGCACTCTCCCCTCTGAGGCTCAGAAGCCTCTACATGGGAGCACCATTGGTGAGCAGCCACCATGGGCTCAGCCTTGGCCTCTGAACCTTCCCTGCATTCAACTTTATCTCATCCAGTCCTGCAGGAAATGTGTGGAAGGTGTTGGGTGCCGTCACCTGCTTGGCTGAAACTGGTGAAGAGACTTCTGGAAAGGGAGGCTGAAAAGGGCAGCAAAGCCAATCTCCAAAAGAGTTAGGACACAGGGATGAAGAGCTTGGGCTTAATACTGAGGGCCTTGAGGAGGTGCCGTCAGTTTCTGAGCAGGGATGGTAACTTGTGCCAAATGCCACAGAAGGACAACTGTCAGGCCCAGAGTGACTGTCAGGCCCAAAGACCTAGTTGCCCCAATGATTGACACACAGGCTCTCCTCCCGCCTTCCTCTCTAATACCTTCTTGCAGGACCAGTTCCAAAGCCACATAATCTAAGTGGATGGGCTCATGGGGACTTTCCCCAGCACTGAAAAGCCTGCTGACCTGGATCTTTCACCTCATTAGACTGACTTCTTTGTTTGGGGTAAGGGTAGTGCAGTCCTTATTCAGGCTCCTGTGAGGGAAACTTTCTGAGACTATTCCTCATGGGGGAACAAAGCTCCATAAACACTGAACACCAGTGAGAGGCAAGGGACAGAGACAGCTCTGGAAGAAAAGAAACAGCCATGCTAGGAGTTTAGGATTAATATCTACACACTACTACACTTTCATCAACCTTTTTGGAGAAGGAAATGGCAACCCACTCCAGTAGTCTTGCCTGGAGAATCCCACGGACAAAGAAGCCTGGTGGGCTACAGTCCATGGGGTTGCAAAGAGTCGGACACGACTGAGCGACTAACACACACATTATGTATAAAACAGATAACCAACAAGGACCTGCTGTACAGCGCAGGGAACACTGCTCAATATCTTGTAAAAACTTACAATAGAAAAGAATCTGGAAATATATATATATAATAATATATATGTATTATATATGGGCTTCCTCAGTGGCTCAATGGTAAAGAACCCCCCTGCCAATGCAGGAGAGATGAGTTTGATCCCTGGATCAGGAAGATTCCCTGGAAGAGAGCATGGCAACCCTCCAGTATTCTTGCCTGGAGAATCCCATGGAGAGAGGAGCCTGGTGGGCTGCAGTCCATACTATGGTAAAGAGTCGGACACGACTGAAGTGATTGAGCATGCACGCATGCATTTTATATATATACATAACTGAATCACTTTGCTATATACCTGAAGCTAACACAGCATTGTAAACCAACTATATTTCGATAACAATTTTAAATTTTTCAATTAAAAAAAAAAAAAACAGTCCTGCCTGGGTGTCTGCTATGGAGAGGGTAGGTGACAGGAGCTACTGACTCAGTCTCTGGGTGGATAACAGGAAAGGAAACGCAAGAGGATGAGCACTTCTTACAAGGCCGATAGAGCAAATTAGAAGCTTGGTTGGGGCTATCTCTTGTGAGAGAAACTGGAGGGGCAAGCAGGCCCTGCAATGGCATGTGAAGCTAGCTGCTGGTTTCTAGAGTGTGTTCTGCTGACCCTGGGCTTCCAGCAACCTGCCGTGAGGGCTACTGCAGTGAGGGGCTGAGCAAATGGCTCTAGACTTTCCAACTCCCACTTGAAACAGAGCAACAGCTCTCTTTTAATCTCCATCCAACTGGCATCCCATGAAAGATTCTATTGGACAAAAGGATGGGATGGGATGGGGAAAGGGAAACCTTGCAAGGCCCTGGGAAGCAAAGCAGAGAAAGGATCTGCAGTTCCCTGCCCATGAGAAGCTGCCTCTGCCTGGCCAAGGTGGACTGAGGGCCAAATGTACAGAGTCCAGGGGCACTTCCAGGGGGCAGAGCAAGTGGAGGCAGCAAGTGGAGACTGTGGCTAGTCTGAAAAAAGAGGACATGCTGCCTGCCACAGAGGAAGAATGTGTGGCCTCTGAGTGGTCATGGTCTCCGCAGAGCCAGCCCTCCGCAGAGCCAGCCCTCCGCAGAGCCAGCCCTGAGAGGGGCTTCCTCATTCATACTCAGTCCAGACCTGAGGTTTGTTATTCCTGCCTCTTCATGCATCTGTCCATCCAAAGACCCTGACTCCTCCACCTCCCACCTTGGTCAGGAGCTCTCAGGGGCAGAAAATGGGTGGTGACGGATCTCATACACTTGGCCCCTAACATGGGCCACACAGCAGGCATGCACTGGTGTTCATTAAAAATGCCTGAGTGGGTGGAGAGCTGAATGGTTTGGCTGGTACTGCGCAAGCCTCTTGGGTTTGTCTTCCTCAAATGTAAATAGGTGATGAGTACTCCTTCTCGGACTTGTGAGAATCCAGACAAGGAACAAATGGCCAGTCACTCTGGGAGCTGTGAAATGGTGTCCACACGTAGGTGGCTGCTGTCAGTGTAATCAAGATGAGGGGATGGGCACTGAGGAAAAAGCTCAACTGGGCCTGCCCTAGGATGGGCTTCCCTCCAGGAAGTGTTATCTTGGAAAATGGGTGTCGGAAACTCAAGAGCAGAATCAATGACAGCATGAACTTTTGGAATATTCTAGAAGCCTTGACTTCTAATCTGTACAGAGAAAGCCATGGTCCCAGCTGACACATCTGCATGCATCCTACTATCATAACACACACACACAAAAAATGGTCAAGGATCTTTGGAGGCTTCTAATTCTTAGTCTTATCCTTCTCCATCATCTTCCCACTCCATCCTTTTAAAATCCCTGAAGATTCTGAGACTCAGAGACTGTCAGAGCTGGAAGGACTGGCCAAGATTTCTGATTCCAAGTTACCCAAGGAGGGTTCCTCATGGCTGTCATCAAGTGCCCTGCCAATGAAATCCTTCTTCCTGCTCTCAGACCCAGGCCCAGCTCTCTACTGGTCCTATTCTATTCCCCTGGAGACAGACCCAAAAAAGCTAGTCCTTCCTTAACAGCAATTTTACTCCACCCACATAGGGTTACCAAATAGAATACAGGATGCCAGTTAAATCAGAGTTTCACATAAGCAATAATGTTTTAGCATAAGTATGTGCCAACTATTGCATGGGATATACTTATACTAAAACTCTGTTCATTGTTCATCTGAAACTCAAACTTAATGGAGTCCTGTGTCTTTATTTGCTAATCTTGTCAACCCTCAGTCCCAGGATCATGCGGTCAGTAGTTGACTTTGTCACATCCATAAAGCAGATCCCAATTAGTGACCTTGGGAGGCCTGTGGGTCACCTCCAATTTCTCAGTTGACCCAGAGATCATGATAGTTTCCATCTTCTGCACTTACTGGTTTAGTCAAATTCTTTCACTATGCCAGGGGAATCTTCCTGCACACCTCACACTCACATCCATCCTATTCAACTCTTCCACTTGCTGAGCAGAGTGAGTGCAGTTTCCTTTTCTCTCAACTGGCAAACTGAGAATGATCAGGAGATGGAGGCTGACCAAGAAACCAAAACAGAAGGTTAATGAAGAGGGCAGGAAAGGCCGAGACTGACTCAGCCGGAAGGTGCCAGACGACTGTGAATGGCTGCTCTCCTCTGTCCTGGTGGTGAACGGGGAACTTCTCTATTTCCAAAGGGACCTCAGGATTTGGGGGGCTCATGTGGCCATTTCTCCCAAAAGACTCACTCTTACATCTAACCTCATGCCACTGGTGATAGTAATGAGTTTCACACTGTCCATGTGAATGCATGGGATCCCTTAGCAGATGGGGAAGGAGAAGCTACACCGAGTATATAGATCACTGATAAGAAGGAACAAAGGGAGAAAAAGGTCTGGGGCCCCAGATAAGAGTGAGATTGTACCGAAGCTCGGTTTCAATTGTGCATGTCATTCTATAGCTCTTTGTTTTTTGACTGTAAGCTCCTTGAGGTTAGGGATCTTTGTCTATTGTGTTCATGGTTCTATCCACAGTGCCTAGCACAGTGCCTGGTGTCTCATAGGACTGATAAATAAGCAAAGCAGTTGAGACATAGGAGTACCATCAAGAACAAGATTAGGGTCAGTATGGAAACTCAGCATGAGTAGATCAGGAAACACTTATGACCTGAGACCGTGAAGGGATAGATGAGAAGAGAAGGAAAGATAAAATCCTCAGTGACATACTCAGAACCCTTTAATGAAGTTGGCTCTCTGTTGTTCAATCTCCTGGCCTCCTTGCTCACATTCCAACACCTACATCCCAGCAATGTAATCCAACATCTGAGAGTGCTGGGGAGAGAGTGAGTCCCCAGATGCCTAGGAGCTGTGAGCTCTGGACAGGATGGGATGATTTCCTTACATCTCTCTTTACATCAAAATATCACTGTAGGCTCTTGTTTCTAATTAAGAAAACTTGAATCTAATGGCTTGTGTTTGACAATTTCTCAATAGCCCTTGAGCTCACTGGAAAGTTCCCTCTGATGTAAGTTAGTAACCCAGTCCAGAAAGACACTTAAGCACCATTAAACTGCGGCTGCAATGGCGTACAAGCAAGAGGAGCTACCCCACTGTCCAAGGTAAGGAGCATCAGCTGCGCTTTGCTGGAGCAGCTGTGAAGAGATACCCGACGTCCAAGGTAAGAG
Source organism: Bubalus kerabau (assembly GCF_029407905.1). Taxonomy (NCBI): domain Eukaryota; kingdom Metazoa; phylum Chordata; class Mammalia; order Artiodactyla; family Bovidae; genus Bubalus; species Bubalus kerabau. Next base: position 95,344,854 of record NC_073647.1, on the reverse strand, counting down.
AAACCCAAGTAAGACAGTAGGTGTTGCGAGAGGGCATCAGAGGGCAGACAGACTGAAACCACAATCATAGACAACTAGCCAATCTGATCACACGGACCACAGGCTTGTCTACTCAGTGAAACTAAGCCATGCCATGCGGGGCCACCTAAGACGGATGGGTCATGGTGGAGAGGTCTGACAGAATGTGGTCCACTGGAGAAGGAAATGGCAAGCCACTTCAGTATTCTTGCCTCGAGAACCCCATGAACAGTGTGAAAAAGCAAAAAGAAAGGACACTGAAAGATGAACTCCCCAGGTCAGTAGGTGCCCAATATGCTACTGGAGATCAGTGGAGAAATAACTCCAGAAAGAATGAAGGTTTGGGTGAATTCCAGGAGTTGGTGATAGACAGGGAGGCCTGCGTGCTGCGATTCTTGGGGTTGCAAAGAGTCAGACACAACTAAGTGACTGAACTGAACTGAACTGAAACTCCGAATTAATGAGGATGCTGATTACCATGGAAACTGCTGTCTGATAGCCTATGAAGGGGAGTAGGATTGGGGACAGTGAAGTGGAAAGGGGAGGGATGTGGAAGAATGGAGTAGGGGCAGAAGCTAGGAAGTAGGAACTGGGTAGAGGAAAGGAACTGCCATTTATTACTGCCTTCCTCAGTGCCAGGCACTGAACTGGGTACCTGACATACATTTCATCATCACAACCCCCTGAAAGATAGGCATTAATTCTTTTGCCCCTCCCCCCTCCCCAAATGGCACAGCATAGGCTGTTAATCAACAAGAAGACCTAGTGCAATTCCCAGTGTTTATTATTGGAAAGGATAACCTTGAACTCCCTGCCACCAAATCCTTATCAAAAACTCGGTTGTGAGAAATGATATTCATACAGAGCTGCCTGAAAACAGGCAGCCCAACAACTACTGGAAATGCATGGCTCTACAAGGCAGGGCATGTGCCCCAGAAGCTGGATCATAATCTCTAGATGGGAGAATGTGTGTTGCAGAAAGGTGGAGGAGGGGTGGAGACAGAGAGGATGGTAGGCTTCAGTGCAGAGCAGGAAAAGACACATTCCATGTTATAATAACTATGGTTTACTTAACACAAACTACAGATAGTCAAGCTCAACATTTGCAAAGCTGGTTTCTCTGCACTTCAGGCCATAGAAACAAACCCACGTAATGGGGCTTGACATTCAAAGGAAATTGTCATCCCTTCTGCAGCATCTTAAAAAGCAATTTTGATTGCTGCAAACAAGCAGACTCTATGTGACCATTGCTATCATGTCATCAAAGTCCAAAAGATGCCTCTTTCATGATCAGAATACTGGTTTTCTAAAATATTCTTTGCTTTGATTCATTTTAAGTCACGGTATTTAATTTCTTTGAAACATGCAAATGACAGTACAGGAGGGTGTGAAGTATTTCTATTTATTTAAAATAAGATGGGTGAAGATGGAATAGCTGCACCGTGCCCTGTTCCTCTTGCTATTGCAACTAAAATCCCTGGACGTTATGTATAAAGCAAACACAAGAAGAGTCTGACAGGTGGAGAGAAGAAGGCAGGCCACCTTAGGATGAGAGGAAAGTGTGATTTTTCTTCTTTGCCTCATATATCCCATACTTGGAGCAGAAGAAGCCAGTAACCCAGACACGTCAACAAGTGCAGACAAAAAGAGCCCCAATCAAAGCCTTCTCTCTCTAACCAAAGGACTAGGGAAAGATCAACCTAGCAAGACGGGAAATTTTTAGACACTAACCACTCTGCTCCAACCCAAACCAGAGGACAAACTGTGGCCCTGACCCCACCCACACTAGGCTAGCAAAGGCTAAGGGGGCAGATTACACTTCCATCCTCCTGAGGCTGTAATGACATGTCCCAATACTCCCAACCCCCTCGCTGGTGTGGTGTCAGAGAAGGCCAGTTACAGAGAAGAGACTTTTATTTCCACAGGCCACACATGCACCACATCAGCAGAGACAATGTGGGGAGCCTACAATTTCACCCCACCTGGCAGTAATGAGTTGCCCCTCACCTTCTGCCCCTGATACAAGGTCAGAGAAGATCTAACCAAGAGTCAGGAATTTTACCATCACCCAATGGTAAAGAGACCAACCTCACATCCCAAGGGTCAGAAGAGATAGTAACAAAAGAAGCAGTAACTCTGCACTCTGACCCCTCCCAGGCAGGAAGCTATCAGTGGGAACCTAGTGTGGAACAGAAACTCCCAACCCTGTCCAGTAGTAATGAAGAGTCCCCCTTTGGGATCAGTCGAGGCCAAGTGAGGAACCTAGACTTCTACCTCCACTTGTAGTAACGGTGTGACAGCCTCTTCCTTGCTGGTGGCAGTGTCAGAGAAGGCCAGCGAAAGTACATAGTTTAAGTGAGATTCAGAGTCTCATTTATCCCAATGACATAATACCCAAATGCCCAGATTGCAAACAAATAACACTCAAGAACCAGATGCTCTCAAACTGAATTTAAAAAAGACAATAGAGAGATGCCCAAACCAAGATGACAGAGATGTTAGAATTATCTGATAAAAAACTTTAAAAAGATCATTATGAACATGTTTCAGCAAGCAACAAATGTGCCAGAAACAAGTGGGAAAAGAGAGAAAATCCCAGCAAAGAAAGGGAAAGAGAAAAAGAGAAAGTTTCAAAATAGAAATAGAAGATATAAAGAAGAATCAAAGGAAAATTTAAGAACTAAAATACAATAACCCACACTAAAACCTCAATAGAGGGATTTCCTTAGGCTGTCCAATGGTTAAGACTCCACCTTCCAAAGCAGGGGATAAGGGTTAAGATCCCACATGTTGCAGGGTATGGGCAAAAATTTTTTTTAATTCAATGGGTAGGCTCAATAGGGAATGGAAAGGACAGAAGAAAAAATATCATGAACTTGAAGCCACAACAATAACAATTACGCTACCTGAACAACAGACTGAAGAGAAAACAAACTGAAAACAAAATGAATCGTGAGAATGAGAAGACAAGTCACACACTGGCAGACTATATTTGCAAAACACAAACCTCATGAAAAGCTGATATCCAAAATACTAAAAGAATCATAAAACTGAATAATAAAATGAACCCCTCAGTTAAAAAATGGGCAAAATATCTGAACAGACATCTCTCCAAAGAAGATATTCAGAGGGCAAGTAAACATATGAAAAGATGTTCAACATCATATGTCATTAGGGAATTGCAAATTAAAATGAGATAGTACTATGCACCTATTAGAATGACCAAAATCCAAAATACTGAAAACATCCAAATACTTGCACGGATGTGGAGCAACAGGGACTCTGATTCATTGCTTGTAGGAGTGCAAAATGGTATAGACATTTTGGAAGATGGTCTGATGGTTTCATAAAAAACTAAACATAGTCTTAGCATCCAATCCAGCAATCATGCTCCTTGGCATTTACCCAAATGAGCTGAAAACTTAGATCTACACACAAAAGCCTCACATGAATGGCTTTAGCAGTTTTATTCATAATGCCCCAAACTTGGAAGCTCCAAGATAACCTCATTAGGTAATGGATAAACAAACTGCAGTACATCCAGACAATGGAAAATTATTCAGTGCCAAAAAGAAATGAGCTATCAAGCCATGGAAAAATATGGGGGAACTATAAGTGCATATTGCTAAGTCAAAGAAGCCAATGTGAAAAGGCCTCACATTGTAAGACTCCAATTATATGACATTCTGCAAAAAGTAAAGGATCAATATGAAGAAGTAAAAGGATCAATAGTTGCAAAGGGTTAGAGGGGAAAGAGGGCTGGAAAGGTAAAGCACAGAAGATTTTTAGGGCAGTGAAACTATTCTGTAAGATACTTTAATGGTGGATACATGTCATTATACACTTTCCCAAATGAATGGAATGTACAACACCAAAAGTGAATGCTAATATCAATCAAATTTGGGGTGATAATGATGCATCAGTTTAGGTTCATTGATTGTAACAAATGTACCACTCAGCTGCAGAATATTAATTGGGGGGCAGAGGATACAGGAACACTGTATAATTTTCCTTTCAATTTTGCTGTAAACCTAAAACTGCTCTAAAAAACACAGTCTGTTAATTTTTTAAAACTGAACAGAGATTCAGGGACCTGTGAGACAACAACAAAGTATCTAAAGTTCCTGGCAGAGTCCCGGAAAAAGAGTAGAAAAGGTATGGGGCTGAAAAAGTACTCAAAGTATGGCTGAAAACTCCTCAAACTTTGTAAGAGATATAAACCTACAGGGGCTTCTCTGGTGGCTCAGTGGTAAAGAATCTGCCCGCAATGCAGGAGCCGCAGGAGGCTGGGTTTGATCCCTGGGTCAGGAAGATCCCCTAGAGGAGGGCACAGCAACTGACTCCAGTATCTTTGCCTGGAGAATCCCATGGACAAGGGAACCTGGTGGGCTATAGTCCATAGGGTCACACAGAGTCAGACACGACTAAAGTGACTTAGCACATAAATCTACAGATCCAAGCAGCTGAACAAAACCCAAATGGGATCAAACCCAAAGAAATGCACACAAGATACTTCATTGTCAAATATCAGAAAATTAAAGACAAATAAACTCCTTCATGGATCACAACCTTGTCGTGGTGAAGCAGCTTGTGTAACTCAATGAATCTATGAGCCATACCCTGCAGGGCCACCCAAGACAGACAGGTCATAATGAAGAGTTCTGACAAAATGTGGTTCACTGGAGAAGGGAATGGTAAGCCACTCCAGTGTTTTTGCCTAGAGAATCCCATGAAGAGTATGAAAAGGCAAAAAGTTATGACACCAGAAGATAAGCCCCCTCAGGTCAGAAGGCATCCAACATGCTACTGGGGAAGACCGGAGGGCAGTTACTAATAGCTCCAGAAAGAATGAAGCAGCTGAGCCAAAGAAGAAACGACATTAAGTTGTGGATGTATCTGGTGGTGAAAGTAAAGTCCGATGCTGTAAAGTACAATACTGCATAGGAATCTGGAATGTTAGGTCCATGGATCAAGGTAAATTGGACGTGGTCAGGCAGGAGATGGCAAGACTGAACACCAATATCTTAGGAATCAGTGAACTAAAATGGATGGGAATGGGCAGATTTAATTCAGATGACCATAATATTTACTACTGTGGGCAAGAATCCCTAAGAAGAAATGGAGTAACCCTCATAGTCAACAGAAGAGTTCAAGATGCAGTATTTGGGTACAATCTTAAATACAACAGAATGATCTCAGTTTGTTTCCAAGGCAAATCATTCAACATCACAGTAATACATGTCTATGCCCCAGCCACTGATGCCCAAGAAGCTGAAGTTAACTGGCTCTATGAAGACATACAACATCTTCTAGAACTAACACCAAAAAATATCCTTTTCATCCATAGGGGGTTTGAATGCAAAAGTAGGAAGTCAAGAGATACCCAGAATGACAGGCAAGGTTGGCCTTGGAGTACAAAATGAAGCAGAAAAAAAGGCTAACAGAGTTTTGTTAAGAGAACACACTGGTCATAGCAAACATTCTTTTCAACAACACCAGAGACGAGTGAGTCTACACATGGACATCACCAGATGGCCAATATTGAAATCAGATTGATTATGTTCTTTGCAGCCAAAGATGGAGAAGCTCTATACAGTCAGCTAAAACAAGACCTGGAGCTGACTATGGCTCAGATCATAAGCTCCTTATTGCAAAATTCAGGCTTAAATTGAAGAAAGTAGGGAAAACCATTGTGCCATTCAGGTATGACCTAAATCAAATTCCTTATGATTATACAGTGGCAGTGGTGAATAGTTTCGAGGAATTCGATCTGGTAGACAGAGTGCCTAAAGAACTATGGACAGAGGTCCATAACATTGTACAGGAGGGAGTAACCAAGACCATCCCCAAGAAAAAGGACTGCAAGAAGGCAAAGAGTGATTGTCGGAGAAGGCTTCACAAATACCGAGGAAAGAAGAGAAGAGAAAGGCAAGGGAGAAAGGGAAAGATACACCTAACTGGATGCAGAGTTCCAGAGAATAGCAAGGAGAGATAAGAAAGCCTTCTTAAATGAACAATGCAAAGAAATAGAGGAAAACAATAGAATGGGAAAGACTAGAGGTCTCTTCAATAAAATTGGAGATATCAAGGGAACATTTCATGCTAGGACGGTCATGATAAAGGACAGAAATGGTAAGGACCTAACAGAAGCAGAAAAGATTAAGAGGAAGTGGCAAGAAACCAGAGTAGAACTATGTTAAAAGGGTCTTAATGACGTGGATAACCAAGATGGTATGGTCACTCACCTAGAGCCGGACATGATAGAGTGTGAAGTCAAGTGGGCCTTAGGAAGCAACAGTACAAACAAAACTAGTGGAGGTGATAGAATTCCAGCTGAGTTATTTCAAATCCTAAAAGATGATGCTGTGAAAGTGCTGCACTCATATGTCAGCAAATTCAGAAAACTCACCAGTGGCCACAGGACTAGAAAAGGTCAGTTTTCATTCCAATATCAAGAAAGGACAATGACAAAAAATGTTCAAGCTACATGCTATCAAGATTATGCTCAAAATCCTTCAAGCCAGGCTTCAGCAGTGTGTGAACCAAGAACTTCCAGATGTACACACTGGGTTTCAAAAAGGCAGAGGAATTCAGCAACACATCAAAAAGCTCATACACCATGATCAAGTTGGGTTTATTCCAGGGATGCAAGGGATGCAAATCAATCAATGTGATACACCATATTAACAAATTGAAAGATAAAAACCATATGATAATCTCAATAGAGGCAGAAAGAGCCTTTGACAAAATTCAGCACCCATTTATGATTAAAACTCTTCAAAAAATGGGCACAGGAGGAACTTACCTCAACATAGTAAAGGCCATATATGATAAGCCTACAGCAAACATTATTCTCAATGGTGAAACACTGAAAGCATTCCAGCTAAGATCAGGAACAAGATAAGGGTGTCCACATTCCCCACTATTATTCAATATAGTTCTGGAAGTCCTAGCTACAGCAATCAGAGAAGAAAAAGGAATAAAAGGAATCCAGATTGGAAAAGAAGAAGTAAAGCTCTCCCTGTTTGCAGATGACATGATACTGTAGATAGAAAACCCTAAAGATAGTATCAGAAAATTACTAGAGCTAATTAGTGAATTTAGCAGTTTCAGGATACAAAATCGATACACAGAAATCACTTGCATTTCTATATACTAACAATGAAAAATCAGAAAGAGAAATTAAGGAATCAATCCTATTCACCAGTGCAGCAAAAAGAATTAAGTATCTAGGAATAAACTTACCTAAGGAGACAAAAGAACTGTACACAGAAAATTATAAGACACTAATGAAAGAAATCAAAGATGACATAAACAGATGGAGAGATACTCCATGTTCCTGGGTAGGAAGAATCAATATTATGAAAATGACTATACTACCAAATGCAATCTACAGATTCAATGTGATCCCTATCAAATTACCAATGGCATTTTTCACAGAACTAGAAAAAAAAATTTCACAATTCATATGGAAACACAAAAGACCCTGAATAGCCAAAGCAGTCTTGAGAAAGAAGAATGGAGCTGGAGGAATCAACCTTCTTGACTTCAGGTTATACTACAAAGCTACAGTCATTAAGACAGCATGGTACTGGCACAAAAACAGAAATATAGATCAATGGAACAAGATAGAAAGCCCAGAAATAAACCCATGCACCTATGGGTACCTTATTTTTCACAAAGGAGGCAAGAATATACAATGGGGCAAAGACAACCCCTTCAATAAATGGTGCTGGGGAAACGGGACAGCTACATGTAGAAGAATGAAATTAGAACACTTCCTAACACCATACACAAAGATGAACTCAAAATGGATTAAAGATCTAAATGTAAGACCAGAAACTATAAACTCTTAGAGGAAAACATAGGCGGAACACTTGATGATATAAATCAAAGCAAGATCCTCTATGGCCCACCTCTTAGAGTAATGGAAATGAAAACAGAAGTAAACAAGTGGGACCTGATTAAACTGAAAACTTTTTGCACAGCAAAGGAAACTATAAGCAAGGTGAAAAGACAGTCCTCAGAATGGGAGAAAATAATAGCAAATGAAACAACTGACAAAGGATTAATTTCCAAAATATACAAGCAGCTCATACAAGTCAATACCAGAAAAACAAACAACCCAATCAAAAAGTGGGGAAAAGACTTAAACAGACATTTCTCCAAAGAAGACATACAGATGGCTAACAAACACACGAAAAGATGCTCAACGTCTCACTCATTGCTGGGGAGATGCAAATCAAAACTACAATGGTAGTTTCTGACCTCACACCAGTCAGAATGGCCCTCATCAAAAAGTCTACAGACAATAAATTCTGGAGAGGGTGTGGAGAAAAGGGAATGCTCTTGCACTGTTGGTGAGAATGTAAATTGATGCAGCCACTATGGAAGAAGGTATGGAGATTCCTTTAAAAACTAGGAATAAAACCATCATATGGCCCAGCAATCCCACTCATAGGCATATAATCTGAGGAAACCAAAATTGAAAAAGACCATGCATCCCATTGTTCATTGCATCACTATTTACCATAGCTAGAACGTGGAGGCAAACTAGATGTCCATCGACAGATGAATGGATAAAGAAGTTGTGGTACATATACACAATGGAATATTACTCAGCCATAAAAAAGAATGCATTTGAGTCAATTCTAATGAAGTGGATGAACCTAGAGCCTATTATGCAGAGTGAAGTGAGTCAGAAAGAGAAAGATAAATATAGTATTCTAGTGCACATACATGGAATCTAGAAAAATGGTACTGAAGAATTTATTTCCAGGGCAGCAATGGCGAAACAGACACAGAGAATAGACTTATGGACATGGGGAGAGGGGAGGAGAGGGCGAGATGTATGGAAAGTGTAACATGAAAACTTACATTACCATACGTAAACTAGATAGCCAACAGGAATTTTCTGTATGGCTCAGGAAACTCAAACAGGGGCTCTGTATTAACCTAGAGGGGTGGGATGGGGAGGCAGATGGGAGGGAGGCTCAAAAGGGAGGGGATATATGTATACCTCGGAAAAGGCAATGGCACCCCACTCCAGTACTCCTGCCTGGAAAATCCCATGGATGGAGGAGCCTGGTAGGCTGCAGTCCATGGGGTCGCTGAGTCGTATCCGACTGAGCGACTTCACTTTCACTTTTCACTTTCATCCACTGGAGAAGGAAATGGCAACCCACTCCAGTGTTCTTGCCTGGAGAATCCCAAGGATGGGGGAGCCTAGTGGGCTGCCATCTATGGGGTCACACAGAGTCGGACACGACTGAAGTGACTTAGCAGTAGCAGCATATGTATACCTATGGCTGATTCATGTTGAGGTTTGACAGAAAACAACAAAAGTCTATAAAGCAATTATCCTTCAATTAAAAAATAAATATATTTTTTTAAAAAGGCATAGGAACCAGAGCTCAAATTGTCAACATTCACTGGATCATGGAGAAGGCAAGTGAGTTCCAGAAAAACATCTACTCTGCTTCATTGATTACTTCAAAAGCCTTTTACTGTGTGGATCACAACAAACTGTGAGAAATTCTTAGAAATGGAAGTACCAAACCACCTTACCTGTCTCCTGAGAAACTTGTATGTGGGTCAAGAAGCAACAGTTAAAACCAGACATGGAACAACTGACTGATTCAAAATTGGGAAAAGAGTATGACAAGGCTGTATATTGTCACTCTGTTTATTCAACTTATATGCTTTGTACATCATGGGAAATACCAGGCTGGATGAATCACAAGCTGGAATCAAGATTTCCAGGAGAAATATCAACAACCTCAGTTGTGTAGATGATACCACTCTAATGGCAGAAAGTGAAGAGGAGCTAAAGAGCCTCTGGATGAAGGTGGAAGAGGAGAGTGAAAAAGCTGCTTGAAATTCAACATTCAAAAAACTAAGATCATGGCATCCAGTCCCATCACTTCATGGCAAATAGAAGGGGGATAAGTGGAAATGGCACCCCACTCCAGTACTCTTGCCTGGAAAATCCCATGGATGGAGGGGCCTGGTGGGCTGCAGTCCATGGGGTCGCTAGGAGTCGGACATGACTGAGCGATTTTATTTTTTCACTTTCATGCATTAGAGAAGGAAATGGCAACCCTCTCCAGTGTTCTTGCCTGGAGAATCCCAGGGACGGGGGAGCCTAGTGGGCTGCCGTCTATGGGGTCGCACAGAGTTGGACACGACTGAAGCGACTTAGCAGCAGCAGCAGTAAGTGGAAACAGTGACAGACTTTATTTTCTTGGGCTACAAAATCACTGTGGACAGTGACTGCAGCCATGAAATTGAAAGGTGCTTGCTCCTTGAAAGGAAGGCTGTGATGAACCTAGTTAGCATGTTAAAAAGTAGAGATATCACTTTGCCAACAAAGGTCCATATAATCAAAGCTATGGTTTTTCCAGTAGTCATGTACAGATGTGAGAATTGGACCATTAAGAAGGCTGAGTGCCAAAGAATTGATGTTTTTGAACTGTGGTGCTGGAGAAGACTCTTGAGCATCCCTTGGACTGTGAAGAGATCAAACCAGTCAATCCTAAAGGAAACCAACCCTGAATATTCATTGGAAGTGCTGTTGCTGAAGCCTAAGCTCCAATATGAGCACCTAATGTGAAGAACCAACTCATTGTAAAAGACCCTGATACTAGGAGAGATTGAAGGAAAAGAAGAAGGCAGCAGGAGATGGTTAGATAGCATCACCGACTCAGTGGACATGAATTTGAGCACACTCTGGGAGATAGTTGAGGACAAAGGAGCCTGGTATGCTACCGTCCAAGGGGTCACAAAGAGTCAGGTGCAACTTAGCGACTGAAACACAACAAAGACAAATTAAAAATGTTGAAAGCAGAGAGAGAAACAACATCCTATCATCTTAACAATAATGGAAAATAATTCAAAAAACAATAAATTTATCATCAGAAACCATAAAGGTCAACAAAAAATGACATGACATTTTTCAAGTATCAAAAGAAAAGAATTGTGAATTCACCTACCTCCAGAGAAAATACCCCTAAGGAATGAATAAAGGGGAAATCAGGACATTCTCAGATGAAGGAAAACCAAGAGAATTTTTTTCAGAGAGACCTACCTGAAAGAATGACTGAATGATGTTCTCTGAACTGTAAAGATAAAGGAAAAATTCTGGAAAATCAGGAAGAAAAAAAAAACATGATAAGCAAAAGTATGGTAAACAAAATGGACTCTCCTTCTCCCCTTGAGTTGTCGATTATGTTTGAAGATTGAGGCAAAAATTAGAAAACTAATATGGTTTTCAGTGTATATAGGGGACACAAGATAGTTGTGTTATAAATGGGTGAGGGTAAAGGGCTGACAAAACCATAGATTTTGGCAATACACACATATGTGTGCACACACATACACACACTATAAATGTACCTAGAGCAGCCACTAAAGAAGTTATACAAAGAGATACATTCAGAAACACTATACATGCATATCTTATTTTATTGCACCTTACAGATACAGCATTTTTTACAAATTGAAGGTTTGTGGCCACCTTGCATTCAGCAAGTATATTGGCCCCATTTTTCCCACAGCATTTGCTCACTCCATATCTCTGTATCACATCTTGGTAATTATTACAATATTTCAAGCTGTTCATTATTATTATATTTGTTATGGTGATCTGTAATCAGTAATCTTTGATATTATTACAGAAAGATTATAACTTGATGAAGGCTCAGATGATGGTTAGCATTTTTTACCACTGAAGTATTTTTAAAAGTAAGGTATGTACATTGTTTTTTCAGACATTATGCTATAGACTACAGTATAGTATAAACATAACTTTTATATACACTAAGAAACCAAAAAATTGGTGTCGCTCACTTTATTGCAGTATTCACTTTATTGTGGTGACTGGAATGAAACCTGCAATATCTGTGAGGTATACCTGTAGATAAATCAAAATTGAATTCTAAAAAATGTTCGAGTAATCCAAAGGAAGGGAAGAAAAGAAAACAAAGAAGCACAGAATGAACAGAAAACAAAAAGTTAGTGTCAGACTTAAGCCCTAACGTGTCAATAATTCCCTTAAATGTAAGTGATCTACACACATACCAGTTAAAAGATAAAGAGTGACAGAGTAGATTAAAAAACATGACCCAACTACATGCTATCTACAAAAAAAGTCACTTCAAATATAATGATATTGGAAAGTTGAAAGTAAAGGGACAGAAAAATATATATCATGCAAACATTAATAAAGAATGGTTACATTAGTATCAAAAAAAGATTTCAGAGCAAAGAAAATTACTGGAGACAGAGGAGGCATTACATAATGATAAAAAGGTGAATTCACCAAAAAAAAAAAAAATCTTAAATGTGCAAGATTTGCAACAGAGGTGCAAAATATATGAAGCAAATCCTGATAAAACTGAAAGGAAAAATAGAAAAACTAGAATTACAATTAGAGACTTCAAAACACCTCTGAATTTAACAGAAAATCAGGAAGGATCTAGAAGTCAACAATACTATCAACCAGTGGAATCTAAACAACATGTATAGAACACATCATCCAACCATAACAGAAAATACATTACTTTCAAGTGCCCTTTGAATATATGTCAAGATAGAACATATTCTGGGCCGTAAACAATCCCCCAAGGTTAAATCGGAGTAGGCAATGGCAACCCACTCCAGTACTCTTGCCTGGAGAATCCCAGGGACAGCGGAGCCTGGTGGGCTGCCGTCTATGGGGTCGCACAGAGTCGGACATGACTGAAGCGACTTAGCAGCAGCAGCATAGCATAATTTGTGAGATACAGTTAAAGCAGTATTGAGAAGGAGATTTATGGCACTAAATGTATGTACATTAGAAAAAGAGGAAAAGCCTGAAATGAATCATCTAAGCTCCCACCTAAAAAGAACAGTGACCTACACCCAAAGCAAGCAGAGAGAAGAAAAACTGAGAGCAGAAATAAGTGAAATTGAAAACAGAAAAGCAATAGGGGAAATCAGTGAAACTCTGAGCTGGTTCTTTCAAAAGATCAACAAAATTGACAAATATCTAGAAAGACTGACAAAGAACAAATAATGTAAAAGGGAAGACATACATTACTAACATCAGGAATAAAGCAGGGAAAAGCACTACAGATCCTATACACATCAAACCGTAATAATGGAATACAAAGAAACCAACTCACATAAATTTGATTACTTTGAAACAGACCAATGCCTCAAAAAAACACAAACTATCAAAATCCACCCAATATGAAATACATAATTTGATTAGCCTCACAACTATTAAGGAAAATAATTTTGTAATTTTAATGCTTCCCCAACAGTAATTTTTTGGCCCAGATGTTTTCACTGAAGAATCCTACCAAACACTGGAAGAATTAACACTGAGGCTACAAAATCTCTTCTAGAAAAACAGACGAGGAAGGAACACTTTAAAATTCATTTTATGAAGCTAATACTACCCTAATAGCAAAACTAAACAAAACAGTACTGAACAAGAAAACTACAGGCAAATATCTCTCATGAAGGTAGGTTTTTAAATCCTTAATAAAATATTAGCAAATAAAATTAAGCAATGTATATAAAGAATTATAAACCATGACCAAGTTGAGTTTATTCCCGGAATTCAGGACTGGTTCAGTACTTGACAATCCATCAATGTAATCCACCATGTTAACAGACTAAAGAAGAAAAATCACACAAACAGTTCAATTGATAAAGAAAAAATATTTGACAAAATTCAATGCCCATTCATATTTTTAAAAACTCTCAGAAGAATAGAAACAGAGGGTAATTTCCTCAAGTTGATAAAGATCATCTACCAAAACAAAAGCAAAAACCCTACCACTAATAACATACATAATGTGGAGAGATGAGATGCTTTGCCCAAGACCCAGAACAAAGCAAGTCTGCCTACACTCACCACTCTTATTCAATATAGTGCTAGAAGTTATAATCAGTGCAACAATAAGGCAAAAGGGGAAATGAAAGGATATAGATTGAAAAAAATGCAATAAAACTGTCTCTATTCACAGATGAGATGATCCTCTACAAAGATAATTCCAAAGAATCTACGCACTGCCCCCCCCAAAAAAAACCCACCTAGAAATAGTAAAGTTCCAAAGAATAGCAAGAAGAGATAAGAAAGCCTTCTTCAGCGATCAATGCAAAGAAATAGAGGAAAACAACAGAATGGGAAAGACTAGAGATCTCTTCAAGAAAATGAGAGATACCAAGGGAACATTTCATGCAAAGATGGGCTCGATAAAGAACAGAAATGGTATGGACCTAACAGAAGCAGAAGATATTAAGAAGAGGTGGCAAGAATACAACGAAGAACTGTACAAAAAAGAGCTTCACGACCCAGGTAATCACGATGGTGTGCTCACTGACCTAGAGCCAGACATCCTGGAATGTGAAGTCAAGTGGGCCTTAGAAAGCATCACTACGAACAAAGCTAGTGGAGGGGATGGGATTCCAGTTGAGCTATTTCAAATCCTGAAAGATGATGCTGTGAAAGTGCTGCACTCAATATGCCAGCAAATTTGGAAAACTCAGCAGTGGCCACAGGACTGGAAAAGGTCAGTTTTCGTTCCAATTCCAAAGAAAGGCAATGCCAAAGAATGCTCAAACTACCACACAATTGCACTCATCTCACACGCTAGTAAAGTAATGCTCAAAATTCTCCAAGCCAGGCTTCAGCAATATGTGAAACATGAACTTCCTGATGTTCAAGCTGGTTTTAGAAAAGGCAGAGGAACCAGAGATCAAATTACCAACATCCGCTGGATCATGGAAAAAGCAAGACAGTTTCAGAAAAACATCTATTCCTGCTTTATTGACTATGCCAAAGCCTTTGACTGTGTGGATCACGATAAACTGTGGACAATTCTGAAAGAGATGGGAATAACAGACCACCTGACCTGCCTCTTGCGAAATCTGTATGCAGGTCAGGAAGCAAGAGTTAGAACTGGACATGGAACAACAGACTGGTTCCAAATAGGAAAAGGAGTACATCAAGGCTGTATATTGTCACCCTGCTTATTTAACTTATATGCAGAGCACATCATGAGAAACGCTGGACTGGAAGAAACACAAGCTGGAATCAAGATTGCTGGGAGAAATATCAATAACATCAGATATGCAGATGACACCACCCTTATGGCAGAAAGAGAAGAGGAAAGTGAAAGTGGAGAGTGAAAAAGTTGGCTTAAAGCTCAACATTCAGAAAACGAAGATCATGGCATCCAGTCCCATCACTTCATGGGAAATAGATGGGGAAACAGTGGAAACAGTGTCAGACTTTATTTTGGGGGGCTCCAAAATCACTGCAGATGGTGACTGCAGCCATGAAATTAAAAGACGCTTACTCCTTGGAAGGAAAGTTATGACCAACCTAGACAGCATATTCAAAAGCAGAGGCATTACTTTGCCAACAAAGGTCCGGCTAGTCAAGGCTATGGTTTTTCCTGTGGTCATGTACGGATGTGAGAGTTGGACTGTGAAGAAGGCTGAGCACTGAAGAACTGATGCTTTTGAACTGTAGTGTTGGAGAAGACTCTTGAGAGTCCCTTGGACTGCAAGGAGATCCAACCAGTCCATTCTGAAGGAGATCAGCCCTGGGATTTCTTTGGAAGGAATGATGCTAAAGCTGAAACTCCAGTACTTTGGCCACCTCATGCGAAGAGTTGACTCATTGGAAAAGACTCTGATGCTGGGAGGGATTGGGGGCAAGAGGAGAAGGGGACGACACAGGATGAGATGGCTGGATGGCATCACTGACTCGATGGACGTGAGTGTGAACTCCGGGAGTTGCTGATGGACAGGGAGGCCTGGCGTGCTGCGATTCATGGGGTCACAAAGAGTCGGACACGACTGAGTGACTGAACTGAACTGAACTGAGAAATAGTAAGTCAGTTGAACAAGGTCATAGAATACAAGATGAACATACAAAAGTCAACTGTATTTCTACATACTAGCAATGTACATGTGAACACCAAAAGTAAAAATACAGCACCATTTACTGTCACTCAAAAAATGAAATGCTTAGTGTAAATCTAACAAAATATGTACAGGACATAAATATTGAAAATTATAAAATATTTGTAAAAAATCAATGAAATTTAAATAAATGGAGATACATATACATATCCAGGTGTTCATAGATTGGAAAACTAAACATAGTAAAGATGTCATTTCTCCTCAAAATGATATATGGCTCTAACATGATTCCTATGAAAATCCTAGCAAGATTTTTTGTAGATATAGACAATATTATTCTAAAATTTATATGCAAACACAAAAGATTTAGAATAGCTAAAACAATTTTGAAAAAGAATAAAGTTGAAGGAAAGGGTCTAACTATATTCAAGACTTATTCCATAGTAATCAATACCGTATAGTGTTGAAGGAGGGATAGACACATTGATCAATGGAACAGAATAGAGAATGAAGAAATAGATTAACAAATATATGGTTAAATGGTTTTCTACAAAAATGCAAAATCAGTTCAATGGAGGAAGCATAGACTTTCCAGCAAATGATGCTGGAGCAACTGGACAACCACAGGTAAAAGAATGAACCTTGGCTTAAACCTCAAAGTTTACATGAAAATAAACACAAAAGAGACCACAGATTTCAATCTAAAACCTAAAGTTGTAAAACTTCTAGTAAAAAACAGGACAAATTATTTGGGATCTAGGTTTATTTGGGATCAAAGAGTTCTTGACATCAAAACCATGACTTATGGAGGAAAAATTTGGTAGGTTGAACTTCATCAAAATTGGAAACTTTTGCCTGAGAAACACCAAGAGATAAAAAGACAAGTTACAATGTGGGAGAAAATACTTGAAAGGCACATATCCACCAAAGAACAAGTATCTAAAATATAGAAAAAACTTTCAAAACTCAATGTCAAAAAAAAAAACAACAGTTCAGTTATAAAATGGGCAAATAACAAAGATTTAACCCAAGAGGATATGGCACAGATGGCAAATGGGCACATGAAAAGATGAACATGACTAGCCACCAGGGAAACACAAATTAAAACCACAGTGAGATGTCACTACACATATATCAGAATGACTAAAATAAAAAAATTAAGACATCAAATGCTGGTGAGGATGCAAAGAAACTGGATCCTGTATACACTGCTGGCGAGAATGCACATGGTATAGCTGCTCTGGAAAATAGCTTCTTAAAAAACTGAACACACACTTATAATATGACTCCGAAATTGCACTCCTGGGTATTTTCCCCAAAGAAATGAAGACTTGTGCTTACAAAAAATATTTATATATGGATGTTTATAGCAGGGGTTGTAACAACCCAAAGCTGAAACAATATATACGTGCCATGGAATCGAACCCGGGTCTCCTGCATTGTGGGCAGACGCTAGTCCCTGGTGGCTCAGACGGTAAAGCATCTGCCCGCAATGCGGGAGACAACGGGTTCGATTCCTGGGTCAGGAAGATCCCCTGGAGAAGGAAATGGCAATCCACTCCAACACTCTTGCCTGGAAAATCCCAAGGACGGAGGAGCCTGATAGGCTACAGTCCATGGGGTTGCAAAAAGTCAGACACGACTGAGCGACTTCACTTTCATCTATCAACTTCCTATTTACGGCTTCCCTGGTGGCTCAGAGGTTAAAGCATCTGGCTGGAGACCTGGGTTCGATCCCTGGGTCAGGAAGATCCCTCTGGAGAAGGAAATGACAACCCACTCCAGTATTCTTGCCTGGAGAATCCCATGGACAGAGGAACCTGGTGGGCTACAGTCCACGGGGTCACAAAGAGTCGGACACGACTGAGCGACTTCACTTTACTTTATTCTGTTGGCACAAGTGGAAGTCTGCTTAACTGTAGTGAATGAGTGAATGAGAGTGGCTGTTGGTTTCTCACACTGAGATGGGACGGGGTGAATTTGAGGCGTAAACTGAAAGGACTCTGTGTTCCCAGGACCATAAGGAAATGTCTTTGTTCTGACACACAAAATTAAGTGTTCATCAGTCAAGGGAACGAAAGAACTGGAGAGAGACAAGTTGCCTCCAGAACACTAGGAGCAATGGGAAGTCCAGTGTCAGAGGACACTCAGCTAACAGTATTTGTCATGTGATTCTCAAGCATGACCAGTGTCTGCCTTGTGTTCAGGCTAGGACGTGAAGTAGGCAGTTAAGAGTCTGTGAAAACTCTCCACAAGCTCATAGTCACACGTAACAGTACAAAGGCGGTACTTTAAAGCGGGAATTAGAACCCAGCTCAAAATGGAAGCCTCAGTTGCTACGGGGTCTAATGGAGGTATATGAAGGGTCTCCCAACAGCCAATCATAGCGCCAGACGTGTTCAGGCGGCGTAACCATGGAGAGACGTTGGCCAATAGCAGAGAGGACCGTGAATAGGGTGAGAGCAACCAGCTCTCGAGGAGAGCAGAGTGCAGTGGCCAGAGGAGGTTGAAGAGCTCTAGCTAGGTTGGTGGTTGGACTGTTGATGTAAACGGTGGTAGTACTTAAGCTGCCACCAAACTTCTCTCCTGCCATTAAAGATCATGGAAGATTCACGGAGTGAACAACAGCGGATGTTACGACGCCACTACCGCGAGAAGAAAGAGCTACAGGCCCGCATTCAGTTCATGAAGAGTTCGGTCCCCAAGACCGACAAGAAGAAAAGAAAGCAGTTGAATCTCGACGTGGCCCGCCTTGAGGCCGAGATGGAGCAGAAGCACCAGCAGGAGCTGGAGAAGTTGCAAGAGAGTTTCCCTAATATCATCATCATTGATTCTGTCACTGAAGATCTAGCCAAGATGAATCTCGAGAACCAGCCTCCGGGCTTCTCCAGGGCACAGAGAAAGCGCGAAAGAAGGGCAGCCCTCGAGAGGGCACGCCAGGAGAGCTTTGCGGAGGTTGACATGGAGTGTCTGGCCAGCTTCCGCCAAGACGAGGAAGAGAAGCTCACCGGCATCCTGGAGGCCAAGCATCTAGAGATGAAGGCTATGCCAACTGATAGCCACTGCATGTATCGTGCCATCCAAGACCAGCTGGTGTTCTCCGTGACCGTGGAGAGCCTGCGGAGCCGCACCGCCGAATACATGCGGAAGCACATCGATGATTTCTTGCCTTTCTTCAGCCACCTCGCACCCGGTGACGCCTACAGCCGCGACTACTTCTTGAGCTACTGCGACGACATCGTGGGCAGTGCATCGTGGGGAAGCCAGCTGGAGCTGAGGGCCCTGTCACACGTCCTGCAGACCCCCATCGAGGTGATCCAGGCCGACTCGCCAGCCATCGTCATTGGAGAGGAGTACACCAAGAAGCCGCTAATCCTGGTCTACGTGCGCTACTCCTGCAACTTCGGGGCGCACTTCAACTCCGTGAAGCCGCAGGAGGCCGGCGCCGCTGGGGGCGCAGCCCCTCGTCTCTTCTAGGCCCGCCTTTGCCATCGCTGTGGCCGTTGCCACCGGAGCCAAAGCCGCCGCTACCGCGTCTCCTCAGTAGGCTCTGTTTTCTTTTTTCCTTCGGTTTTCTTTCTTTTTTTTTTTTTTTCCTTCATTTTACTCAGAGCTCACCCCCTCTCTCTCTGCCCTCCACCCCCTACCTACCCACCTCGCTCTTCTATCCCCTACCAAGAGATCTGTATAGTCCTCTCTGAGGGGAGTGTGTTTGCCAAGTTTTCACCACTTCTGGCCCTGAAGGGTCTCTCTCCCCACACCCCACCGTGAGAATTGGTCTTGTTGCAAATAACTTTGAGGTTCAAAAAATGGCAACTTGGTTTGATGCTTTCTTCACCTGGGTGGGGGGAAATCAGTTTAGCTCAGAATCTTCCCGTTGTCCTGTAAATGTATTAATTACTTAAAGGAGCTGATGTGATCAAAATGATTTGTTTTGAGAATAACTTTTGCTTAGTTCTTTGGGGAAAAGTGTACTGTGGGCTGTTGGAGGGGGTTGATTTTCCCTTTATCTGGGCTACTCAGGAGATGTCTCAAGCTACAAACAAGACCTCCTCTAGTATTTTGCTTTGTTTTTTCATAAAACCTTGTGTGGTTGCAAATTAATTGTAGTTTAGATGTTTGCTGAATTCTAAATAATAGCATTTGTTAAATTTAGAAGTTAAATGTAAGCATTAAATATAGAAAATAGATTTACCTAAACTGATAAGCGCTCTAAGATGTGACAGATCTCAATTTAATTTCCTTTATTAATGACAGGAAAGGATGTGACTTTATTCAAGTAGTTGATCCATTTTATTATATCTGCAATTGGTGTGAAGTAAAAACAGACAAACTGATAGGTAGCTTAACTTACTGTGAGGGGTGAGATCTGAACTAGTAAGTTTCCTTTATTCTCAGACATAAGAGGGTATAACTTTATTCAAGTAGTTGGTCTGCTTTGTTCTATCTACAACCGGTATGAAGTGTGAAAGATCTGAACTTAGTAATTTTCCTTAATTCTTAGAGATAACAAGTATTTTAAAAGATTTTAAACTATTCAAGTAGTTGATTATTGTTAAATCTGCAACTGGTATGAAGCAAAAAAAAGTGAGCAATATACTTTTGTTGATATTTGAGACATGTTGTTATCTTGAATTTGCCAAAAAATAGTTAAAGTGAAAAAAAAAATAACCTTTACATCCTGTATTTCAGTGAGATTACATACATTCATTTAAGAATTGTTTGTACACATCAGATTTCTAAAATAAAATATATAACATCAGAAAATGTATGCTATGTGTTTAAAGAATAAAAGCAGTTTAAAAATACCTAGTTCTCTGTTTTTGTATAGCTGGCTTAGTTCATATAGAGCTTGTATCCCAGAATCTACTTCAGCAAAGGAAGCCTGGAGGGTTAGGGAGTAGGAGTGAAAGGGGAGGACACAGTAAAAGGTGAGGCTTTTCCTCCCAAAGGGGAGGAGGTATGGGCCTGCAGTCTTGGTGGTAGCCTGGAGTGGAATGCCTTCCAGGGAAGGATTTAGGGAGTAACAAGACAGTTGAGGCTATCCTGAGTTGATGTTTCACTCAGTGAAAACATGAAATGGCTTCAGTTAAGGGTGTTCTCATTGCTATGCATGAAAAAGTACTCCCACTTTCCAAAACTTGCCAGTCCAGGGCTAGTTGCAAGAGCGAAAGTACCACTGCTTTTTTTTTCTAAGGGTCAGGGGTCCTGTTCTCAAAATACAAATATGGAATCTTGCCAGATTGCTCACTGTAAATGTAAATGTGTGCATCAGTTACATTTTCATATAGACAGCTGGCTGAGAAGAGGAAGTCCCCGAGAAAACTGGGTATTTGGATGCACTGTGAGAAGAGAGCCTTTTATAGGGGTGAGAATGCTGGCTGGGGAGAGAAGAATAGGCCAGGAAGGGAGGCATAATCTGTAGAACGGGGCCTGGCTGGGAAGGAGGGTGAAAACTGGGGAAGGGGTCAGTCTAGGAGGATGAATGGGATATGGCAGGGGAAAGGGGAACAGGCAGAAGAAGGGGAGATGGCTAGTTAAGGGAACCTGGCACAGGGTGAAGAGGGAGGCCAGGCTAGGAAGGGGATAATGGGGCGGGGCTGGTTAGGAAAGGAGACATGGCTGATCAAGGGAAAGAGGCCTAGTTGAGTTAGGGGGCAAAGGATAAGAAAGGAATACTTGACTGATAAAGGGGGGAAAGACTGGGAACTGGCACCTGACCAGGGAACATATGGCTAGGAAAGTAGGCTTAAGCTGGGGAAGAGAGTGAGGCTGGGGAAAGAGGCCTGTCTTAGATAAAGGAGCACAGACTTGATAGGATGGCACAAGCTGAGGATGGGAGTCTAGCCGGGATGGGGGTATTAGGAGGTGAAAATATCCTGGCAGGGAAAGGTGGCCTGCCTGGGGAGGGTTTCTGGCAAGGGAGTGGTGCCTGGGAGGGAGAGGACATCTGCCTAGGGAATGAGAGGGTGGTGAGAGGCTAGAATGCTGAGATCGACACTGGCTGGGCATGCAATAATAGGTGGGTTGATGGACCTGGCTGGGAGAGGGGGCTTAGCAGGTGGGGAGAGCCTGCTAGGCAGGGATTCTGCCTGGGAACAAGGGTGTGTATCCTTACAGGTCCTGGCTGAGGGAGGGCACATGGTTGAGGAAAAGGATATAGCTGAGGGTGCGGGGCACAGGCTAGGGATGGGGGGAAGGTCTGGCTGAGGAGAGGGAATAAGCTAGGGAAGGGGTTTGGCTGAGGAAGGGGTACAACAGTTGAGGAAAAAGGCCTTCCTGGGAAGGAGGCCAGCCTGGGAAAATGAGCTTCAATTTGGAGAGAGGCTGTAGGTTCTGGTGTGAAGAGAGCCTGGCTGTGGGGATGGATCCAGATGGGAAAGAGTTGCCAGCTGGGGGCATGTGTGGGTGAAGGGTTCCTGGCAGGGAAAGGTCACATGTTTGGGAAGGGACTTCACTGGTGATGGAGAGCTGAGAGAGGGGGATGCCTGCCTGGGGAAGGAGGCACTGGCTATGAAAGGCCAGTGAAGGGGAACGCCTTAGAAAAGTGGTCCAGCTGAAAAGGGAAAAGACGGGCACAGGCACCTGGCTGTCGGAAGGAGGCCCCTTCTGGGGTAGGGGTCCCATGAGGGCAAGGGAACAAAGATTTGAAAAGGGGCCTTGCCTGGGGAAGGGTAGCTTGGCTAAGGAGGCTGTCAACAGGGTCGCAGATTTGGGGAGGAGCCTGGCTGGGTGAGGGTCCTGTGAGCAGACGGGTCCTACATGGGGAAGAAGATGGACTGGATTGAGGCCTGTCTGGGGAGGGGAGGCTGGGGCCATAGGATGATACAGAGGCCGGGCTGCAGTACAGGATGGGAAAACTTCCAGGTAAGTGGTTAGAGGCTGGAGAGTTGGGCACAGGATAATAAGATGGCTGGTTTAGAAAGGGGCAAATCCAAAGAAGGAGGCATAGGCTGAAGAAGAGGGTCTGGCTGAGAAAAGGGTCCTGGCTAGGCAAGGGGACGTAGACTGGGAAAGGAAAACCAAGTTGGGTCAGGGAGCCTGGGTACAGGCTCAGAGAAGGAAGCAGTAACACTCTGGGGCAAGGGACTGGGTAGGGTTGCTGCAAAAGGGGGATACTGGCTGGGAATGTGACTCGGCTGGGGAGAAGATCTAGGTGGGTATAGAGGAAGCCTGCCTAGCTGGAGAAGGAAACCAGGCTGGAGAGCTAGACTTGGCCAGGGAAGCAGGCATAGGTAGCTGGGGTGGAAGGCATAATTAGACAAAGAGAGCCTGGATGAGGAGGGTCTGGCTGATTTTGAAGTACAGGCAGGTTATGGGCTTCTGATAGGGGATGGGTTATGTACTGGAGCAGGCTGCATAATGTGGGGAAATGGGACTACCTGGAGGGGGCAGTGGGGCTGGCTCCAAGGATATGTAGACTGAGGAGCAGCATTTGGGAAGTGAGAAAGGAGGAATAGGCTGGTGACAAGGACTAGGGGCCTGGTTGATAGAAGGTATAATTGGTATAAGATGAAAAAGGGATTCCTGGCTTTTGAAGGAGGAAGGCCTAGGGCGTGGCACCTGGCTAGGGAAGATATCTGCACATAAAGTAGGGAGGGGCTGGGTAGAAATGGGGGAGGAAGGGTGCACTGGCCAAGGAAGGGGGCATGGGTGGAGCAGAGGCCCTGAGTGGAAAAGAGGGCTTAGGTTGGTGCAGACGGCACTGTCTGGATAATGTGGGCCTTGCTGGGAGTGGTGGGGGAGGGGCTGGTGCTGCCCAAGGAATTCTTTGGCAGAAGGCACCAAACAAATCAGCAGAGTCCCATTTTACAGGCTTGTCCTTAAAAAAAGAGAAATAACTATTTCTGTCTTGGGAACCCTTAAGATCTTATTGGGTCTGTCCCAGCATCCTCCACTGGATTTGCCTTCTTCTGGAAGGACAGGGAAGAGTAAATCCAGGCCAGATCCCTCCCAGGCCCAGAGCACAAAAAACAAGGGGCCTTCACTGCGGGATCTGGCAGGACAGAGGGACTTGCAGTCTGTCCCATTTTGTAACAGTGACCACAGTCACTAAGGACAGTGATTGTTCTGGGCAATTTTGTGTGCAAAAGCCATGGGGTGCTGTTCCCAAAGGAATCCAATTCCAGAAGCAACTTCATTAATTTGCGTACTCTTCTTCATTCACTCATTATCATGTCTTTTTGCCTTAGGAGCTAAAGACAAGGACATCTAATTGGTTTTGAAGCCCAGTCCTTGGTGGCTCAGACGGTAAAGCATCTCCCCGCAATGCGGGAGACCCGGGTTCGATTCCTGGGTCGGGAAGATCCCCTGGAGAAGGAAATGGCAATCCACTTCAGCACTCTTGCCTGGAAAATCCCATGGACGGAGGAGCCTGATAGGCTACAGTCCATGGGGTCGCAAAGAGTCGGACACAACTGAGCGACTTCACTTTCATCTATCCACTTCCTATTTTTGTGACTTGGATAAGTCATTGAATCTTTCTGGGCTTCAGTTTCCTCATCAGTGGCATGGGACTGTTAATACTTGTCTTAGAGGTATCTCTTGGGATGGTAGGTACATTAAATGAAAATACACATAAAATGTACAATAAATGTTGGTACCATTACCTAGGGGCCTAAGACTAGGACACTATCAGATGTGGCAGCAACCACTCCTTCATTTTGTCTGCAGTAACTTTTGGAGCCACTTAGCTTCTTTCCACGGGTCCCACAGTGGGAGCCAGAGCTCCTTGGTCTACAGTGTAAAAGCAAAAGTCACTGGAGTTTACCAAAGTGCCCTCTTGGGGACAGGGTGGCCCATGTACAAGGACTCTTCCGGTCAGTCAGTATCTTCCTTCCAGGCTTTTTCTACACAAACACATAGACTCACATATTGTAAAAAATCAAACTCGTATCATTCTATTCAAACTACTTTTTTTCTTTTACCTAACAATACAATATAAGCATACAATGTAAACTTTGTCCTTAGTCTTCAATACAATGATTTTAATGCCTGCATTCTAGCCTCTGAATGTGCCATGATTTATTTATTCTATTCTATTGTTGGACATTTAGATTGCTTTCAATTTCTCACTGCTATAAATATGCCATTGTAATATCCTTGTAGCTGAGTCCTTGTCTATATTTCTGATTATTTCCTTTTGATAAGATTTCTAGAAGTGATCTAGATCAAAAGGAGAGGCTTTTAATGCATACTGGTAAATTGCCCTCCAGAAGAGTGCACCAATTTACACTCCCAGGGAATGAGAGTGTTATTTTTCCATATAGTTGTGAACACTGAAAATTATCATCTTTGCTACTTTGTTAGGTGAAAAATGTTGTATTAGTTCACCCTTTGTTGATTACTACTAAGATGGAATATTCCTCTAAGTATTTATTAGCATGTATATTTCATTCCTGACCTTTGCTTAATTTTCTATGGGTAAGTTTGTATTCTTCTTAGGGATTTTTGATAGGTCTTTCCACTTGTCATTCAGATTTTTAAAAAATAATTTTTTCCCATATATTATTAACCTTTCAGTTTTCCATATGCTAAAGTTTAAAATTGTAGTGGAGTCTATCTACTGATCTTTTTCTTCATGGTTTCTGTCTTGTTATCATGCTTAGAAAGGGCTTCTCCATCCCTAGGTTGAATCAACATTTGTATACACTTTCTTTCAAGTTATTTATGCTTTCTGTTTATATTTAATACTAGCATATCCACCTGGAAATTATTTGGGTGTAAGATAAAGACATACATTGATTTTCTCCAATTATGGTAATTAAGCAGTTAGCCCAACACCACTTATTGAATAATCCACCATTTCACCACTGATTTGAAGTGCCATCTTCCACATATATTCCATTCTTAATGAGAGGGTAGATTGCTTTTCAGTCAGTCACACAGAATAGCTGCATTCCAGTGACCTCCATTTGAAACTGCCAGCTGTCCGTTCATCCATTCACTTCATATTTATTGAGGAGAATGATGATAAACAATAGAGGTAGAGAGATAAAAAGTCTAGTCCTAGTGCTCACCATCCAGTAGAGATGGCAGATAGGAAAACATAAATAAACAGAAAGTAGCATGATCAGTGCTGTGATGCAAGGAAGCACAGACGAAGGACACTTCATCAGACCTGGGGGTGGCAGGGAGGCTTAGGAGCAGCTCACAGGGAACACAGCCAGACCAGAGGCAGGAGTGAAAGAACAGGGTGTCTCGTGTTCATTGGAGCTGGGGGATAGAGGTGAAAGGTAAGGGACCTGTGGGAAAGAGGCTGCAGGGAAAAGCTAGCATGGTCTCACAGCTTTAGTAACCATCAGTTTTACCCATAATATTACAAATTAAGTAAATACAAATTAAATTAGATACCATTTTTCATCAGCCAGATTAGCAAAGAAGTCGTTTGATAATATGCTGTGTTCATGGGAGAATGCAGAAATAAGCATTCTCAAACACTGTTGATGATACGTAAACAGGAGGACAATTTGGCAATAGATACCAAGTTTAAAGTGTGAAAAACCACTACTATATATATATAAGTATATTTCATAGATATAAATATACTGTTTCCCTTGTACATGACTACAGAATATATTTTAAATGATAATATTGGTTGCTTTTGAGAAAGGGAACCAAGTTGCTGGGGAAAAGGATGGGAGGGGGCTTTGCACTGTGTAATCTCTTAAACAGCTGAACTGTTTTGAACTATATGAATTCATAAATAAATCTAAATAAAATGCATGTAGCTTTTGACCTAGCAGTCTATATCCAGGGATCTATACTACAGATATACATATTATACAACAGTGTATTTCAAAGGTATTCCTTACAGTGTTGTTTGTCAAAGCAAAAACCTAGATATAGCCTAAATATCCTCAGTAAGGACTAGCTGAGTAAATTTTGGATCATCCATATGAATTGTTTCCTCTAGGGAGAGGGAAAGAAATGGGTGAGTAGAAGGAGAAATGTGTTGTGCTTTTAAACTATATACTTCGATATAGTTTAATTTTTTTTCTGTAAAGCTATACATCTCCTCATTCTCTCTCCCACTAGCCCCTGGCAACCAACATTCTACTTTCTGTCGCTCAAATTAACTACTCTATGTGCCTTATATAAGTGGAATCATACAGTATTTGTCCTTTTGTGACTGGCTTACTTCACATCGCATAATGTCTTCAAGGTTCATGGACATTGTAACAGGTGTCAGAATTTCCTATTTAAAGCTAAATACCATTGTGGTATATACCAGACTTTGTTTATAATGATATCACTGAATTTTTAAGTAGAAACTTTTAGCATGTATCATCTAAAAAATAGAAAAAATGATTTCAAAACACTATTTCCTTTCTTCTTCTTCCTCTGGGGTAATTTTAATAGCAGAGGAATTATCTGTTTCTTGAAAGTTTGAAATAGTCCATTCACTTGTGAAACTAGGCCTGGGCCTTTTTATGAATGAGACTCTTTGGCAGTCAGGTACAGTCCTTGGAAGAAAAGCTATGTGATGAAAAAATAATCACAATTAATCTAAAATAGATAGGGACAAAAACTAGACAACAAAAATCAGGAGGTAAAGAATAAATGTGAAATTTTTCTTATCTCTCAGAGGGTAAATCAGAGATACCACTTCACTTTTGAAATGGAAAAATTGAGAATTAGAGGCTTAAGCATGGTGCTTACCATCACAAAAATAACTAGTAGAAACTAAAGGCAAATTGCCTATGCTCCCATTTAGAAGATTAAAAAAAAGATGCAAAGAGAAAACTTAGCCCTTGGAGCAACAGATAGAAAACAAAGGAAACAGAAATAAACAGTGGACTGCCTTTTGTCATCGGGTAAGGGAGGGTGTGGGAGGAGCCAGGTTGCTTGTGCCTTTTTTTCCCGGTGTCTTTGTTTTTGTACTTTGGTTTAAACTATTTTGCCTATGGAGATACCAAGGTTGTGCTGTGCGACTGTGGCCTGTTCCTAGTTTGAAAAAGAAGACATTTTCTTATCTCATTTTGATTCTTTTTTCAGTGGTATCTCCTAGGGAGATTATGCAAATGCACATTTACTCAACCATCAAGTCCCAACTTCACTTTGAATAGGAAAAATGTGCCCCCTAAATATGTTTGTGTGTGTGTGTTCGTCACTCAGTTGTGTTCAACTCTTTGCAACGAGGTCTCCTGCATTGCAGGCAGATTCTTTACCACCTGAGCCACCAGGGAAGCCCAAAATATGTTTATTGCTCCTGAATTAATCTTGCCAAAAACTGTTAACCACAGACCTAGATGATCTCTATAGGCCCTTCCAGTTCCCTCTGTGTCTGTTTTGGTCACCCCCACCTCTCTCTCTCTCTCTCTGTCACACACACACACACACACACACATGCACACACACAAATTTAGGACCTGTCTCTGAACACTGTATATGATTCCTGCAACACCACATGGCAGAACCAATAGGAAAGCAGTTTTGGTTTGGCATAAAAAAGAATGTTTTGATCATCAGAGCTAGTCAAAGATATGAAGAATCATCTCACAGTGGTGAGTTCTCCTTTATTGGAGGTATGTGAGCCCAGGCTGGATAACCATCACCTCACAGGTTTTCAGGCCATTCAAGCATCTAATGGGAATTTAGAAGCTTTCCACTTTACCTGAGCAATTTGAAAATGAAATAGGTTTCTAGAATCTTTCCTCAGAGAAGGCAATGTCACCCTACTCTAGTACTCTTGCCTGGAAAATCCCATGGATGGAGGAGCCTGGTGGGCTGCAGTCCCTGGGGTTGCGAAGAGTCCGACACGACTGAGCGACTTCACTTTGACCTTTCACTTTCATGCATTGGAGAAGGAAGTGGCAACCCACTCCAGTTCTTGCCTGGAGAATCCCAGGGACGGGGAGCCTGGTGGGCTGCTGTCTATGGGGTCTCACAGAGTTGGACACGACTGAAGCGACTTAGCAGCAGCAGCAGGGAGTGAGCCAGAAGAGAACCACAGAAGCCCCAGGGCATGGGGGAAAGCTGGGCTGGAAGCTGGGGGAGTGCTGAAGGAGGTTTGCAAGGCCTCTTTTACTCAATTGAGTCCTCTTTTTAGAACCACAGAAATGTTAATCCTTCCTCCAGGCCCTGATCAGTCTTGAGTTTGGGAAGACACAGCAGTGTTGGGTAGCTGCATGAAGAGCCTAAGGTGGAGATACTACAACTGCAATATTGAGTAGCCCATGTTTCTAAGTGCAAAACTACAGATTCAGGGCTTCGAGGGTTGCCCAAGAGACCTGTTCTAATGAATAGCCTAGAAACACTGGAATACATTCTTAAGTGTGTAAATAGTGCTTCTGAAATATTTGAGGGGCCTTGAAAACAGTTTAAGTATCCTAATCAGTTCAACCAAATACATTAAGTGTCTCTAGTAGCAGGCACTGCTGGCTGCGTAGGGGCCCAGGAAGGCCAAGCGAGGAGCCCCAAAGTAATTAAGAGTGAGTTTGTGCTCTCCAAGGTGGCCTTACAGCCTCGGAGATGAGAACCATACAAATCCTAGTGACTGCCAACCCAAAGCCCACCCTTAAGTGCTGTAGTCCACCAAGAAGATGAGGAAATGAAATGGGAATGCTCTGGGCCAACTTGGAGTGGGAAAAAGGAACCGGGAGCCTTGAAAGTTCAGCTCAGATTTAGGGGGAAAGCACTAAAGGGAAAGGCATCCCAGGTTGTGAAGATCCCAGTAGGCAAACACCAGAAGTGGCAGTGGACAAGACACCAAGTAAAGAAGGGTTGTTCACATCTCCAGCATCTGTTTCCCTCCATCCCCACAAAAGCCTTCAATTTCCTTTTGGGGGTTGTTGGGGTGAAAGTGGTTCACCCCCTAGGACCCTCCTCTTTCAGGTCTGCCAATCAAAGCACTGATTCTCCCTGACCACAGTGATTGGCTCAATGTGAGTCTATGGCCTGGGCCCGTCCAATCAGAGCGAAGCCCATTGGACACGACTGAAGTGACTTAGCAGCAGCAGCAGCAAAGACAAAGGAGGGAACAGAGGTGATTCCTTGGTTTCCGTCTGGAGTAACTCAGGAAATGGTCCACTGAGATAGACCCTTAAAAATTCCTCAATTGCCAATCAAGTAACATGTCCCCAGTTTTTCTTTTTGTACCTCTGAGCCAAATTGAAAGGAGTGTGTGAGTGAGCAGACTATCTTAGAAAGGATACACAAGAAACTCCCAGGAGATGAACTCAGCAGCTGGCAATAGGGTGGGAATGCATTGCTTATTCAAAATACAAGTATAGTTTAAAATTTTAAATATATAATCAAAATTTTAAAAAGTAGTGCAGGATTTCCCTGGTGATTCAGTGGTTAGTACTCCACACTTTTAGTGATTCGTGCTCCACTGCCAAGGGCCCCAGTTCAATCCCTTGTCAGGGAACTAAGATATCACAAACTGCATGGTCCAGTGCCCACCCCCCCAAATTAATAATACATAAATAAAAGCAGTAGCAAGGCAAGTGTGTGTCACCCAACAGTACTGTTACCAAGCTTGGAAGTTTTCAGTTGATAATAATAAGACAAGAACTTCAGCAGGACAGTGCAGGGAGGGCTCTGCATCCTTCTCCCTATAGTTCTCTAGTAGATAATATTTGACCACAGTGCACAGCCTCTCTCTTTGTCCTATGTACATCCCACTGCTTTCAAGGAAAGCAATGAATTCTCAGAGATAATTGTCTGAATTCCCTATTTTAAAAGCAATACAATTTTTTCCTGAATTCGGACCCACAATGAATTTTGAGTTTTGCATCATTTGCAAAGCAAAATTTCTTTCTTCAGCTTCTACTCATACAGAGATCTGAGGCCCACTACAATGCCTTGTCTAAAAGTAAAACCACTAAACTGAGGTGACACAGAGAAATTGCAGCAGAAGCTTTGAAATTTAATAACTTTTTGTTTTGCTTTGTTGTTTGTTTGTTTTTCACTTTGAGCCACGTCAAATTTTTAGCCTTGATGTATTTCCCTCACTGATCTTTGAAGATAGAAAGGAAGTCCCCAGAGGCTGAGGTGGGAAGGGTGATAGGTGGACAGGATGGCAGGGAGCACCTCTTAGAATTCTGTCAAAAAACAAAAATCACCTGAGTAAATCTGAAGATCAATTAGCTTTATTCAACAATTCATAAATCAGGCAGCATCCCATCTAGCAAGTAGAGAGGAGCTCCAAAGAACTGTACAACATGGAAGGTTTTTAAAAGCAGAGGTCTATGTGGCAAATTATCTCAGTAGTACTGGTCAGGAAATTCCAGACTGGCTGGGTAAAGTCACTTTCCTGGGATGGGCTAAAACTGCAATTTGGTTAGGTATTAGGTCTGGGTTTACTGATACGGAACTCAGCACAGGCAATTCCATTTTGAGCCTGTTGTTTCCCTAACAGTTCCATTTGTGTAGAATAGGCATGGTAAGAATAGACACAAAATATTAACAGAGGTTTTCTCCCAGTGGAATTATGGAGTTTAACTTCTCCAGATTATTTACAGCATATATTACAGTTTCATTTTAAATTATATTTCAATAAGAACAAATCAGTGTAGAAATACTGTAAGAGACTCATTAAAACTATTTTGTAGTATTTTTTCTGCAAACAAAATACCTTTTTTAGTTAAGACAAAAAATCATTTAAAATTGCAAATGCTTTCCTTTTTAAATGAAAAAACAATCAGCCATGATTTTTTTTCAATGAATAAAAATTTCCCTAATAGGCTTGGTCTAATTGTTAAATTTTACAAATTTCAGTATTATAATGTGCTAACTCTGTGCACAAAGCTAACATGATTAAAAGTTAAACTCTTTCTTAAAACACTGAAAATCATTATAATGAATAATTCAAATTAAAAATTCAGTGTTTTCCTAAAAGTAGCTTCATATTTTAAGTACTCAGAAAAATGAAGCTGCCAAGTAATTTGTAAAATGAGACCATATAAGTAAATAGGTAATTTATAAGAAAATTAATTGTTCTAAATTTTTAGGTATTATATTAAAACAAAAAATGTTTAAAAAATTCATTTGTACAATGGGAAAAGTGACTAAGAGAGTGGGGGGGAAGCTTCTGAGTGTAATGATACTACTACTCCATTTCTTAATCTGAGCACTGATAATATAAGCATATTCATTTGAAAAAACTCATGGAGTTGTACCCTTATGAAATGGGCACTTTTCTGTATGTGTATTATTCTTCAGTAAATAATATTAAAAAGAGGGAAGTCAAACAGAATTGAAGGCCACAGAATTTCAGGATGAGGACTGAGACTAGATTGTTGGCTATTGTGAATAATCATAATAGCTACCATGTACATGGTTCATAATTATTATATTAAACACGTGCCATGGGCCAGGAATTACTTGAAGCACTTTGCATATGAAATGAAATACTAAATGAAATCCTTCCTTATCCTATGAAGTATGTGCTATCATAATCCTCATTATATGTATTCACTATCATAATCACCATTTTACAGTTGAGAAAGCCAATTACAGTGTGGGTTAAGTAACTTGTCCAAGGAGGTTATAAACTACCTTTGCTAGAAAGTGAAAAGTGAAAGTGTTAGTCGCTCAGTCATGTCCAACTCTTTGTGACCCTATGGACTGTAGCCTGCCAGGCTCCTCTGTCCATGGAATTCTCCAAGCAAGAATACTGGAGTAGGTTGCCATTCCCTTCTCCAGGGGATTTTCCTGACCCAGGGATTGAACCCGGATCTCCTGCATTGCAGGCAGATTCTTTACCATCTGAGCCACCAGGGAAGCCTCACTCTTTCTAGAAGTTGATAGTAAATGAGAACAGTAATTCATGTAGAAAGCAGGAAGGTTTGTTTTTTGTTTTTCTGTTGGTCTAGGCAGAGTTGAGTGCATTTATGGTTTGAGGAGAGAAGCCAGAGAGGAGGGGAAAGAGAGCGAAGGTGCTTGATCCTCCCCAGAAGCCCAGGAGGGGATGGATCAAGAACCCATATTTGTACAGTTTTGCCCAGGGAAAGGCACCTTTTAAAATCTGAAGAAAGGAGAGGTCTACACAGTGGAGAGCCGAGAGAGCCTAACATCAGGAGATGGTGAGAGCCTTTGCTGGGCCAGAAGGAGGCCAGGAGTGGGTAAAGAGAGCTGGAGAAAACCTGCAGTGATGATTACTCAGTGTTCATAACAGTGAAAAGTATGGCAATTGCTCATTTCTGGATCCCACCTCAGGCCTGCCGAATCAGACTCTCCAGAGGCGGAGCCCCAGTGCCTGTGTTTTTAATAAGCTCTGAAGGAGGGTCTGACAGCCCCTGAGTTTGAGAGACATACTGGCTTATAAAATCCACAGGCCTCAGAAAATGAAGCAAAAATGGGTTCACCGTGTATAATTCTGATAGAGGTGGTCTGTGGATACACTGCGAAATTTTTCCTCTACAGTGACCGTGGCTAGTATGTGAGCTTTGGAGCTGGATTCTAATTAGTACTATAGTCTATGGCCATACCACCCTGAACATGCCCGATCTTGTCTGCTGCTGCTGCTGCTGCTGCTGCTAAGTCGCTTCAGTTGTGTCCGACTCTGTGCGACCCCATAGACAGCAGCCCACCAGGCTCCCCCGTCCCTGGGATTCTCCAGGCAAGAACACTGGAGTGGGTTGCCATTTCCTTCTCCAATGCATGAAAGTGAAAAGTAAAAGTGAAGTCGCTCAGTCGTGTCAGACTCTAGCGACCCCATGGACTACAGCCTACCAGGCTCCTCCGTCCATGGGATTTTCCAGGCAAGAGTACTGGAGTGGGGTGCCATTGCCTTCTCTGCGATCTTGTCTAAATAATACTATATATCTCTCATGCCACTTTTGGCAAAGTTAGTTAACCTCTCCATGCCTCAATTTAATCATCTGGAAAATGGAGCTAATAATAGTATTCACTTCAGAGGGTTGTTGTGAGGATTAAATAAGTTAATGTATGTAAAATGTCTGAAACATAATAAACACTTAACACTCAATAAATAGTAGCTATTATTGTTGCTATTTTTATTATTCACCATAGTTGCAGGGCCCATGGCCACTGAAAGTATGATCTATGAAGAGCAGCTTAGGCAATGGAATGTTTAGGCAGATTCATGAAAATCACCCAGAGAATAAAAAAGACAGTCTTGTGATCAGAGAAGCACTCATGAGGAGAAAGGAGAAAGGTGGCAGAATGAGGGCTTTCCCCTGTCCTGGCTGGCCTTACTGGGGTTCCTGGCTGGCAAAGACAGTCACTGACCAAGTGTACTGGAGCTCCACCCTACTGATTTAGTGAAGGAAGGCTCACTGTGGGGAACAGGAGTGGCAGAGAGATGAAAGTGCTGGTATTCCCTCTCCGGGGGGACAGGAACCAGTATGCATCAAGGACTAACTGCTTAAAACCTGCCTTGATTTTCCTCTGGTGGAAAGTACCAGGTTCTAAAATATTCTCAAATGAAGAAAAGTCCTTTATTATTTATCTGACTAAAGGCCTGCCCTTAGATTCTAAGTCAAGCCTCTTGGACATACACTCGGACCCCTCCCTTCAGCCATGGGTTCAGGCTGCTGCTTAGCCTCTTGGTCTCTCTTTCTGCACCTTTGAACTTAATCCTGCTAGGTTTCTAGTTAAGTGGTGCCCAGACAGCTGGGGAGAGAGCTAGAATCCAGGTCCCATAAGAAGCAGTTGAAGGAGGAGCTGTTAGCTTGGAGAAGAGAAGACTGAAGGCGGTGTGGTACCTGTATCTCTAAAGGGCTCTTACAGGACAGCAAAAGCAGGTGGGGTGGGAGTCCCGAGGGGCAGAGCTAGGGCATATTTCAGCTCAACACAAGGAACTGACTTTCTAACAGAACTGATCATCCATGAATCAAAATAGATACCTTGTGAGGTAATGAGCTCCCTGACACTGAAGTGCAAGCTGAAGTTGGATGATAGCTTGATAGAAGAGAACACTTCAATGTCTGCTTAACCTTTATAGCTAAAACACTTGTTCTGTGCTTTTGTTCAACAGCATGGTTTCATTCCATAACCATTGGTATGCTTAACCTTGCTTTAATATCTGGTAACCAGGTCGTATCTAAATATACTGCATGTGTGCATGCTAAGTCACTTCAGTCACGTCCAACTCTGTGCAGTCTTGTGGACTGTAGCCTGCCAGCTCCTCTGTCCATGGGATTCTCCAGGCAAGAATACAGGAGTGGGTTGCTGTGCCCTCCTCCAGGAAATCTTCCTGATCCAGGGATTGAACCTGTGTCTCCTATGGCTCCTGCATTGCAGGTGGATTCTTTACCACTGAGCCACCAGGGAAGCCCATCTAAATATACTAGAGAATACCTATTGGGGAGCACTCTGAGTTTCTCACAGGCCTCGTGTGGGTCTACGTGTGTCTCTCCTTTCTATCTACCATCATCTCTCCCCTCCCAGACTACCTACAAAGTCTGCTACGCTGCTCCAGTTCCCAGCTTGTTGGCTGGCCAACAACAGACTCATTGGCTGTTTAGGATCTAAGGTATAGAGTCAGTGATGGAAGGTGACAAAACTGGAAACATGGCAAGTAATCCAGAGGCCCAAGAACTCTGGCCAAGTTCCCGTGGCTGTTGTCCATGGTCTACGGAACGAGTGTTTCTCAAAGTTTAGTGTGCATAGAATCACCTGGGATCTTGTTAAAATGCAGATTCTTGTTCAGAAGCCTGAGATCCTGCATTTCTAACAAGCTTCCAGGTGCTAATGATTAGCTCAGTCCATGAATCTAAATCATTATACAAATAGGAGGGTTGTTGCTGGTTATATTTACCAGTGTGATTATCATTCATTGTTTCGTGCCAGAGTTGTGATAAGGGTTGCAAACTCAAATGCCCATCAGCATTAATAAAAGTGGGTGAGAGAAGGCAGATGTACAACAATGAATTCTAAACTATTTGGATTGAGACCCAGCATAGCACCAAATAGAGGGCGTCCCCGGTGGCTCAGCTATAAAGAATCCACCTGCAGTGCAGGAGCCGCAGGAGATGTGGGTTTGATCCCTGGGTCAGGAAGGTCCCCTGGAGAAGGGCATGGCAACCCACTCCAGCATTCTTGCCTGGAGAATCCCATGGACAGAGGAGCCTGGCAGGCTCCAGTCCACAGGGTCACAAGGAGTCAGACACGACTGAAGCGACTGAGCCTGTATGCACATAGCACCAAATACAGAGGGTAGACACCTGGCAGCCACCAGCCCAGGAGCTGTGTGAGTCTACATCCACTCTGCATGTGTGTGTAATTCTTTGTGAGAAGCCTCTAATCTTGATGTCAGTTTGGCGGAGGTCCCAGGGGTTCTGAGGGGGAACAAAAAGCTAAATCAGTTACTCTTCAGGTGCCTCCAGACCCCCTAGGCCTAGAGCACCTCTCTCTTTTGGAGAAGTAAAGCCCTCCTTGGTTCTTTGCTCAGATTTCTTGCTTTGAAACAAAGGGTTCATTTTTCTTCATTCAACCCAATTAGCACTGGGTGTGTCTGTTTCAAGCCCTACGCCCTCCTACATGCACATTAAACAAAAGGTTTGCTGTGGGCATTTTCGCCAGTAGACTACGGCACAGGGCCCAGTTCAAGGGGTAAGAGGTGAACTGGGCAAAGGCCTGATGGCAGAGTCCCAGCTCAGCACTCTGTCCCTAGGTTTGGGGAGAGAAATTCCCTGGAAGAGGAAATGATTTCTCAAGCTGTCACTCAAGCCAGATCAAATGATCCCTGCGAATATTTGCCTTTGCTCTGAATCTCCCAGATGGAGGAGATCTTACAAAGTGCCATTTCACCCAACTCACCACGGCCACCTCCCACTCAGCAACACCTTAATGTCTTCTCTATTCCCTAAGCATGTTTTTTGGTTGGCCTTTATTTTCCTGAGTGATTTTTCTCCCCTAAGCAAGAATTTTACCTGTCAGGAAAACACTGTTCTTGAGTATAAGTTAGTCTTCAGGGACTGTGAGCTCTTTAAGATTTCAGGGCCTGATTTCTCTGTCAGGGTCAGGTGCCAGAAGTCACAATGCTCAGTGAGATGTATTGTTCTTCCACAAGAGGCCCATCCAGTAAGAAAAATGGCAATATAGCAGAAGGCTTAATCCCAGGTTTATGACCAGGGATAGGAAACCCGCCCTCAACCCCCTTGGTCCCTTGGGAAGTGGCACTGGAGGGTCAAGTCCAGCTATTCCACAGAAGAGACAGGAGAGTGCGCTTCATTTTCTCACAGCCCCAGCCCTTTTTCACAATGGCAGCACCAATACCTCCTGGAAAGGAATGGTGCTAACTTTCAAGAGTGGGCAGCCCATCATTGCACACAGCCTGGGCACAGAACCAAAGGAGCCACAAATGGGAAACATCAAGGATGCCAAGAAGGGAAAAGGGCTCAGAGAATTAGTTGCCTCCCCTGGGAGGAGGAGAAGCTGCTTCCAAGGCTCCAGGGACACTGCGATGGTGGGGAGGGGACCCTCTCCCCCCAGGAGTGTCAAGTGAGACCTCTACTGGCCTATCTCTCCACACCATCCCCCTTAAATTGCTCCTCTGTGTGCTGGGTCAAGGCTGATGAGAACTTACAGGAGCTGAGGCTGGCCCTTCACAGGTGTGATGAGAATGTGGCCAGTCATGAAGGTAGGCCCCAAGATGGAGAACCCCAAGATGGGTCTGCTCCCAGGTGGCCTGCTTCATCGGAACATCCAGCTGGTGAAGAGAGACTGTTGAATTGCAGGAAAAGCTTGCTCTGGGAATCAATCCCATTAGGTTGAAATTTGGCTCCCCCACTTTCTAGCTCTGTGACCTTGAGCAAGTTATTTCACTGCTCTGTGCTTCGGTTTCCTAATCTGTGAAAACAAAAAAGTACCTACCACTTAAGTGTACTACGAGGATTTAACGAGGTATTTGTAAAAGCACCTTTTTTACCATCTGAGCCACCAGAAGACCTAGGTTCGATCCCTGGGTTGCAAAGATCCCCTGGAGAAGGAAATGGCAACCCACTCCAGTATTCTTGCCTGGGAAATACCATGGACAGAGGAGCCTGACGGGCTACAGTCCACGGGGTCACAAAGAGTCAGACACGACTTAACGATTAACATTTTCGCTTTTTGTAAAAGCACCTGATGCAGAGCATGTGCTCATAAGTGTTTCTTCCCTTCCCTTGGCTTGGTAGAATATGTTTACTAAGGACAGGTGAGATACACAGAGGCCTGCCCTATCCTTCGGACTGGTATCAAATTGGAGGCCTCTAGATACCATGCCCCCCAAACAAAAATAAGACCAGAAGAACGTTAAGTAAAGCTGCTGTCTGCCTGCCAAATGCATAGCTGATCCTCTTGGTCCATGGGCATGTTTGAGGGAGTCATACCTCTATGCCAGGCTTGTCATAGTCTGTTCTTCTTGTGATCAGAAGCAGTCATTTGCAAGACTGCTGGCCTGAGGAACGGTTTCTCTTTGTGAAGCTAATTAATCCATGAAGTACTTTGAACTTTGCTCCCTCCTGCACAAATCCCCTCTCCCCATCCTTCTCCTAGCTAACCTCTCCTCCTGCTGGCCTCAACTTTAAACATTAATTCTGCAGAGAAGCTTTCCAGACAATCAAACTAGGCTATACTTTCCCTGAGCACTTTGCACACCGACAAGTAATGAAAGGATCACACGGTTCTGTATATAGACTGTTTCCCCTGCTAGGCTGGAAGCTCCTGAGGGAGAGACAGGGCCTGTTTTGTTCACCTCTATCACCTCAGCATCTAGCATGGCACCTGGCACATGGCATGTCCTCAGAATAATTGCTGACTGACTAGATGATGCCTGTAGTCCCCCTCAGTCTTAGGATTCTAGTGTCACACAGGCAGGCTGCTGCTGCTAAGTCACTTCAGTCGTGTCCGACTCTGTGTGACCCCATAGACAACAGCCCACCAGGCTCCCCCGTCCCTGGGATTCTCCAGGCAAGAACACTGGAGTGGGTTGCCATTTCCTTCTCCAATGCATGAAAGTGAAAAGTAAAAGTGAAGTCGCTCAGTCGTATCTGACTCTTCACGACCCCATGGACTGCAGCCTACCAGGCTCCTCTGTCCATGGGATTTTCCAGGCAAGAGTACTGGAGTGGGGTGCCATTGCCTTCTCTGCACAGGCAGGCTATTCCCCTGTAATCCCCCAATGGCAAGGCCATGGCTGACTAGCCAGAGTCCAGTCTGGGAATGGTTTGAGATACCCTGAAATATCCCCTTCCCTCTTTCTTTCTCCTTTCTCTCTTTGTCTCTCCTTTCTCATCACCATCACCATTCAGCCTCTGCTGAATTATCCAGTGATTCTAACAGCTCTTTTGGGTTCTGACATAGGAGAGCAAGCCAGGATAAACATAGCACCAGCTCTGTGTGTTTCAGATACCAGATCAAGGTCCTAAGTCCTGGGTAACAGAGATAAAGTCCTTAATTGCCCCGCCTGGTGTACAGTCCCAGGCTGGCAGATGTGTAGGAGAGGCTTAGATTGGGGAGTCATGATAGCTCAGACTGTGACTGCCAGGAGAAATGTAGTTTCTGGAGTCAGAGGTCAAGAATCTCCCCTCCCACTGAGCACTGGAGAAGAGTTCCAGAATGAACAGGAAGTTCAGCACAGAGAGAGCCAGCTGAGAGGCAGCCCTGAAGGAACCATCCATCAGAGGCTCAGATTGTAACTGCTCTTCTGTGTGTTGGCTTAAAAATCAAATTCCATTCTAGACAAATTTCCTTATTGCATGCAAGCTGCTCTAATTTCAAGAATGTCAAATACGCGGCCAAATGCAATTACACTTTAAGCACAGCACTCACTTGAAATATAGCACAAATCTCTAAACCAATTTTAATCACATTACAGAGAGGGCAGACATGCTTAGCAATCTGAAATTCCACCTTATCCAGAGAGCCTCTCGTGATTAGTTAGAAGAGTGGCCAAATTGTTGGTTCTGCCCTGCCTATTCTCCTGTTTGCTCTCTGCTGTCAGGTAAGCATTTACCCTTATTCTTGTACATAATGTAGATGTGTTTGTTGATTATTCATTCTGCCCTGGTTACCCATTCGCTTGGTTAATCACAGGAGCAGCCTTTCAGCTGTTTCTTTCAAGTTACCCTCTGTGAGCCTAGGCCTGGCTTTGGATTCCATTCATGCAGCGTAGGCCGCAGCTCCGCTCCTGCCCAAATGTTTAGTAAGGATTCTTTGAGAATGAAAGCTCTGGGAGCCGTAGACCAGATCTGGTGATGGCTGGGACAATATGTAGCAGCAAGTCTAAGCTCAGCCACAATGTAGGCATAGGTGATTTCTGTCTGGACAGTGGGTCCGAGCACCTTAACATCACTCTGGTCTGGGAGACTGGCACATTCCTTGTGGGTCAGCATCACTTGAGATGCCTGTATATATATTTCTACCATGGGGTAGCTGGAAAAAGGACCATATGGGTGCTCTCTGTGATCCCCAGCCCAGTGACCAAGACTTGAAGGAACCACACTCAGGGGCCAGCTAATAGTAGGGAGATCAGAAACTAGCTAATTAGAGGGCCTGCAACTGACCTTTGGAGTTCTTCCAGGTGGAAAAATCTAGGCTGCTGATCTCTGGGTTGCCCCAAAGGCTTCAGAACCATCCTTCAGGTGGGAAAGGATTCCAGGCTCCACATACAGCCTGAATCTCATGCTTGCCTGATCTTGCTGGCTTGTGTGTGTCTGTCTCTCATGTTCAGTCCCTATCTCCAACTCTGTGTGTATGTGTATTAATATATAGATACGGTCTGTTTCTCCTTTCTCTTTTTTCTCTCTTTCTCAGTCCTTCTCTCTCCTCTTTCACTTCTTTTCTATGTGTGTACATGTGTCTCTTTTGGTTTCTCTGTATCACTATCTCTTAGTCTGTCTCTCTCCTCTCTCCCTCTCTCTTCCATCCCCACTCACTCCTCTCTCTGTCTGCTCTTTCTGATTCTTGCTCTCTCATCTCTGTCTGTCTCTGTCTCTCTCTGTGTCTCTTTGAGTGTGTGTCTCTCTCTTCTCTGTCTCTCTTTTGTCACTGCTCACTTCACAGGCCCAGATACAGAAACACCACTCTTTCCCTTTGACAAACCCACACATTTCACTTAGAAATGAAGGGGAAGGAATCTGGCCCAAAGCACAGATACTGCCCAGTCAGGATGTTAAGCTCTTAACTCTTCTTCTGGTATGTGTTGAGGCCACAGGGCTTGAGCTGCCACAGAAACTGCTGTCCTCCCAGAACCTGGCTAACTGGGATATTCATGCATTGGACAACTTCCTGGGGCTGGTAGAATCAGGTGGAGGAGTTGGGAGATGAAGCTAGACTTCATGGCATAGATAACAGACTTTTAAAGTGTATCTATCCCTGATGTGAGATTCTGAGATTTTATGCTTGTAACTTACTCGAACCTGAAAGAATCACAGTATTTAATTGTGGGCTTCATACATTAAAGGGAACAAACCAGACTATGTCCAGAGAAGAGTGAGTAGAATGGAACAGGGAATCGAGGCCATATCACCATCTCACAGCTGACATGAATTACGTACCTACTGTGCAGACGCTGGACTAAGTACCGGGCATAGATTAATAAGTCACAGCTTCTTGCCTTCAAAGAGTGATCCAATCTAGAAATATGAGTTTAATAATAATAATCCACACTCACCAACTGCTGTCTAACGCTGTTGTAGACTTTTGCATGTATTATCTGGTTTAGTCCCCATTTACAGGTGAGAAAACGGAAACATAGAGAAGTTACACTTTGTAACAGTTTAATACTATGAAGATTTATTGAAAGAGGGCTCTGTAGCCTGGAGAAGAGAGGATTCATGGGTCTCTTGTCTTTGGACTTCTGTCAGAGCCCAAGAGAACAGATGTATGTGGCTCCAGAGGGCAGAGCTGGAATCCAGGAGTGGATGCACACTTGGACTCAACACAAGGGGAAAATATCTGTCTTAGGAATCAGAGTGGTCCATGGCTAGAACAGGCCTCCCAGGGAGGAAGAGGGATGTCTAAGCAGAGGCTGCATGACCATTCAGGAAGGGAAGAGGGGGGAATGTGTCTAAAGGTCTCTCATAGTTGT
Source organism: Bubalus kerabau (assembly GCF_029407905.1). Lineage (NCBI taxonomy): Eukaryota > Metazoa > Chordata > Mammalia > Artiodactyla > Bovidae > Bubalus > Bubalus kerabau. The sequence continues at coordinate 95,302,931 of NC_073647.1, read as the reverse complement.
GGCAGGCTGCACATCTCCATTTCCTGGCTGCACACTGGCTTAAATATCCAAACATGATACTTTTAAAGTCCTCTGGGGATCCACACTTCTGTTGCCAAAGAGAAATGTGTCTCCCTCTGTACACAGGAAGCCCCTGTGGACTTGTTTGTGCTCATCTTCCTTCACACGTTTACCAATTCTCTTACCCCACTTCAAGGAGTTTGGGCTATCCATGTCTTGCAAAAGAATACCACCCACAGTCTTTCCCCATAGTTTCCTACTCAGGCCTTTGGCTGACATTGTTGCTGTGGAACTGCAGACCAAGAGTCAAGCAGTGACTCTTTCTCAATCAGGGGTCAGACCACAGCAGATGACCAACAGGCCAGTCACCACAAGCCAGGTCCACATAGCCCAAAGACCCTTATGCCTCATACATGGTGAACTGTGATCACCCATTTATCGAACCCAGGTGCTCTTCTGACTGCCAAGATAAATACTCTTGGCCTTCCTCAAAGACTGGCCCAAAGCAGAGCATCTGGCAGTGGAGAAGATTGCTAGAAGCGGCCAAGTTGTGAGGTGGTCAGGCGTGGCCCTCAGGGTCACCCCTTTCATAGCCTTCAAGCTCTGGTAGTGAAGGTCCAGACTGGCCAAGAGAGAGCAGCCAAGGCCCTTGCTTGGGAAGGCTACTCTGCTTGAAGCCAGAGAAGTCAAGGCACTGAGCTCCTGTCGGCAGGGAGGCTGTGACTGGAAGTCCTTCATGCCCTTCAGAAAGAGCTTCCATGGAGAGAAGTGCAGGCCTCAGAAGGTCCCTGGAGTTAAAGTCATCCCCATGTTGCCCAACCATGTTACCCGAGGGCTTCCCACATGGCTCAGATGGTAAAGAATCTGCCTACAATGCAGGAGACCTGAGTTTAATCCCCAGCTCAGGAAGATCCCTTGGAGAAGGAAATGACTACCCACTCCAGTATTCTTGCCTGTCTTGCCTAGAGAATTTCATGGAATTCTGTGGACAGAGAAACCTACAGTTCATGGGGTCACAAAGAGTCAGACACAACTGAGAAACTAAAACTTTCACTTTCCATGTTGCCTGAGAGAGCCAGAGAGCAAATGGTGGTGAGGGAAGACTCCTGAATGTAAGACCCTGGGCTTGTTCCATGAAGGCCCAGATGCTTCACTAGGAAGACTGCCCTGAAAAGACTTTGTGGAGAGGGCTTTTAAGGGGCTCTTCCCCTCTGGCCCTGTGCCCCCAACACAGGTGCAACCCCTTGTTCCCCCAGTCCACATAATCTCAAAGAATCAGGTGGGTGAAGAATCAGGTGGGTGAAGACTAAATAAATAATATTCATCCAGAGATGTCAAGGGCAAATGGACGGTGGCGAAGTAGGGACTGGCCTCAGAACTAGTGGTGCCATGGGGCAGTGGGTTGTCACATTCTGGAAATGGTTCCAGGCCATTATGAGGTGCTGAAGGGCAGGAAGCCTACCAGGGAAATCTCTTGGGGAATGCTGCCTCCTTAGGTCAAGTGCGATATGCCAAGATAATACTTTCAGGTTGAACATTATATCATTGTACCAACTGCAACCCCCTAAGCTGGGGATAGGGGACTTGATTCTAGAAAGACCAGGGAGTTGTCAGGTTAAAATAGAGGAGATGGTTTTGGATGAGTAGAAGTAGGAAGTACTCAGTCAGTTATGACCCAGGTCTAATACCTGAAACCTGTATGCCCTCAGCTATGGATAACTGTGGCCACTGGGGCTCCAGTGGAGCTGCCACAGGTTGGGAGGCTGAAGATGGAAATGCAATGAAGAGAATTCCTGGCTGAGGTGAGCTCCTACACCATGGGCAAGCCAGCAAATTTCCAGAGTGTAGCTGTTGCTCAGGCTGATGTCCAACAGAAAAGGGGATCCGAGAAGATGCCCCGAGCCAGGCAAGTCATGTGGTTGTTTGAGAGATTTAGGCTCTCCAGTGAGCTGAGTTTGATCACCTGGTAAGCAGTCATGTCACTGTTGAGGTAGTTGACTGAGGGGTCCAGAACCTGAGGGTAACACAAGAACTGGAGTGCTCTGTCATTAGCCAGATGGTTATGGTCCAAGAGACTGGATGCCAGGGTGAGGGAGCTGAGCTGACAAAGCTGGCCAAGGGCCTCTGAGGCTAGAAGCTCCAGCTGGTTACCCCTAAGGTCCCAGCCTTGGTTGCACCATCCCCTCTAGGGCTTTTACAAGGTTGTGAGAGAGGTCGACTTGTTCCACACTCTATGTTAGCCCTGCCAGAAAAGTTTGGAAGCCGAGACCCTGGCAAGAAACACTCAGCCTGGCCGTCAGGGTGGAGGAGAGAAAAGAATATCCTGTGAACTAGACAGAGTAGGGTGGAGTTGGGGAGAAAGAGCTAAACCTCTTTTACACACACACAGAGGCACACACGATCTTGAGCACTTCCCTTGGCATTGTCACATATATTACCTCACTCCAAGAAATAGGAGTGGTTGTTCCTATTTTATAGATAATGAAAGAAGCTCAGAGAAGTAAAGTGACCTGCCCAGTGTACAGAATTTTAACCCAAGTCTGCTGCTGCTGCTAAGTCGCTTCAGTCGTGTCTGACTCTATGCGACCCCATAGACGGCAGCCCACCAGACTCCCCCGTCCCTGGGATTCTCCAGGCAAGAACACTGGAGTGGGTAGCTGACTCAAAACCTATGCCCTTTCCACTATTTATCTTGCCTCCTTGAGCGTATCTTTTTCTAGTTCAAAAAGCCCTTGTTCTCTATGGCAACAGGAAATTTGTTTCCATCCATGAATGAATCAGGCGATCCTACAGTACAATACAATCAATACAGTCCTCGAATGTTAGGGCTGGAAGAGACCTTCGAGACTATTTCTCTCTGATAACACTGTCATTTTATAGCTGGAACAATGAAAGGCTCAGAGAGGGGAACAGGTTTGTTTAAGGTGACAGCAAACCTGAGTCTGAATCTGACCGCTCACCCTGTTCCCCAGGGACTCACCAAGTGGGGGCAAAGAAGAGGGAGAGGCAACAATGGATCCATGTATAGATTGCTTATACATGGATAGACACTGCCTTCCCCTGGTTACTCTTTTCGTGGAGATGGGGCACCCATCCAGGACAGGAGAAACCTTCTTCCAGCCTTTTCTCTTAAAGGTCAACCAGAGAAGTTCTCCTCCCATCCCCCACCCCATGCCAATACTCCCCAAAATAACTTACTGAATAAAAATTCATCTTGGGGTAAAAACACATGAGTCCAATTCCTGATTTCACCATTAACTAGCCTAACAACCTTAGGCAAATTCTGTTATTGCCTTGAGCATCACTTTTCTCATCTGTAAAATACTTCTATCTGATACTTCTATCTGATACTAATACTTCCCTCATAGAGTTGTTGTGGAGATACAATGCAATGATATCTATAAAGCACTCAACACGAAGTACCCACATATAAGTTTTCATTTGTCCCTTTCTTATCCATGACAAACTCATATATTTTCACCCCTGAGTGGGCCAGAAAGGCAAAAGTCCCCAGTACGGGGAAGATAGCCTTGGGGCAGAGGGGCAGAATTTCTACTACTGCCCATGAGGTGCAGAGACAGCCAGACCAGAAGCAGTCTGAGTCCTAATTGGGCCTTGCAGTTGGGTTCCTTTAGTTTTCCTCCAAACCGTGAACCTGGGCTGGACCTTGGGTAATTTTAAATACTCCCATGCCAGGGCAGGAAGTGCTGATAAAAGATGGTAAAAGCAAGAACCAACAATTCGCCCTGGGTAAAAGTAATGCAGAGGAGAGGATGAAGGCGACTGAAAGTGAAAAGGAAATAGAGGAGAAGCGCTGGACTTTCCTAACCTCTCCAAATGCCAGGAAATAAACAAACTGGGATACCTTCCTGGACTGGCCTATAAGTTTCCCTCTAGTCCTTGGGGACTGCTATAGGGAAACTCCTTAAGTGGAAGGGAAATGCAGGCTCTGAGTAAATTCACCAGCCTTTCAGCCCCTGTATCATGGACTCTGGCTCCGAGATGAGAGGGAAGTCAGAGGGTGGGAGCCATGCTGAATCTGGGATAGGCCCCTACCACTTGGCAGGTAAAGGGCTGGGTGGTCCTGCTGCTGCTGCTGCTAAGTCACTTCAGTCGTGTCCGACTCTGTGCGACCCCATAGACGGCAGCCCACCAGGCTCCCCCGTCCCTGGGATTCTCCAGGCAAGAACACTGGAGTGGGTTGCCATTTCCTTCTCCAATGCATGAAAGTGAAAAGTGAAAGTGAAGTTACTCCATCGTGTCTGACTCTTAGCGACCCCATGGACTGCAGCCTACCAGGCTCCTCCGCCCATGGGATTTTCCAGGCAAGAGTACTGGAGTGGGGTGCCATTGCCTTCTCCGGCTGGGTGGCCCTTCCTCCAGTTATTCCGTTAATTAGTATCAGGTGCTGTGGGGAATAGAGGCGCCTCGTCTCACCTATATTAAAAACAACAAAAACCTGTACCACAATTTCCTTCCCTGGCCCTAGCACTCCTTCTTTTTTCAGGCAAGCTTTTAGAAAAACTTGGTTGTCGATTTCTTCCTCTGAAAAGAATCCATACTCTTCATCTATTGGTCTCCATCCCCACTACAACTTCTCCCATCTGAGCCCAGCTTGTCTCTCACCTCCCTCCAGTCTCTGCCCTTCTTCAAGGTAGCTGGATCGCCAAGCCAGCAAGTGTAACCATCCATTTCCTTGCTTTAAACTCTTTGATGGCTCCCCACTGCATGCCAGATTAGGTCCCAGTCTCCTTCTCATGAGACCCTTTGTGATCTGGCCCCTGTCTTTATTTCTTGTCACTTACCCACAAAAAAACAATCATTCAGTCTTACTTTACTTACAGGTACTCTGGGATATACACATACTGTTTCATGACTCTGTCTATTTACACCTACCATTCTTTCTTGCTGGGATTCTCTTTCCAGCTTGATTGCTTGGCATATTTTGACCTGACCTATGAGCTACAGCTGAAACATGGTATCTTATATGAAGCCTTCCTTGATCTCCCACCTTCTCTTGGCTTCAGTCTTCTAGTCACCTAAACGGCAGCCTATTAACACTCGCTAGTCAGTTCTTGTCAAGTCTGGTCTTATTTATCCCCATCCCTGACCCTGATTTTTCTTCAGTTGAGCCTTCTTCCATACCAGGCACTCTGCTAATGCTGTATACATACAGCATTATCCCATTAAGTCTCCCTACCACCCTGTGAGTTTGGAACTATTATTATCCTCAATTTATAGCTGAGAAAACTAAGGCTTGAAGAATCTGGGCCAATTACCCAACATCAACCAGGATACAGGGCTAATAAGGGTTAATACAGTGGCGATCCAAACCCAGGCTGATTCAAAAGGCTTCACCCTGGCACTAAAAGCACCTAGCCTTTACCCCTAAACATCCCTAAGGCAGAGGCTTGCTGAAGCTGGGCAGAAGTGGAGACAAAATATCTTTAGGTCCCTATGCCCTGACATCCTAGAGGCTGCAGACAATGACCTTGGAGCAGCCCAGTGCCTAGTATCTGTGGCTTCTGGAAAGAAATGAGTACCTTTCTTAGGAGAAAAAGATGCAAGGCTTCAGGCACTAACGCTGCCTGCTTCAACAGCTCACACAAAATCCCCTGGCCCAGACTTGACAGAGAAGGTCAAACAGTCCTGGGCAAGACTGACAGCCGGCAGGGAAAAATCAAGGGGCAGAGGCAGGGGGGCGAGCAAATGAAGCCAGAGTTCAGGCTCCAACTGCCACCTGGTGGTCACCTTGGACAGGCAAATGGATGGGGCTGGCTGGCGTTCTGTCTTGGCACAAGCCACGAGGCAGAAAGACTGCTGGTCCTGGCTCAAAGCATTCTTTCACTCACTCATTCATTCATCTATCTATCCACTCATTTCTTCATTCATTTTACAAAGGTGTCTTGTACTAGGCACAGTTTTGTTGTTATTTTTCAGTTGCTAAGTCGTGTCCAACTCTTTGTGACCCCGTGGACTACAGCACACCAGGCTCCTCTGTCCTCCACTGTCTCCCGGAGATTGCTCAAATTCATGTCCATTGAGTTGGTGATGTTATGACTCAATGGTAAAGAATCAGCCTGCCAATGCAGGAGATGTAATTTTGATCCCTGGGTCAGGGAGATGCCCTGGAGAAGGAAATGGCAATCCACTTCAGTATTCTTGCCTGGAAAATCTCAAGGACAGAGGAGCCTGGCAGGCTACAGTCCATGAGATCACAAAAGAGTCGGACACGACTTAGGAATGAAACAACAACAATAGGCACAGTTCAGGCACTGGGAGTGTAGCAGTGAACAAAACAAAAATGCCTGCTGTCATTGAGCTCATAGCTTAGTGGTAGGAGACAGACAAAAGATAAATAAAGTAGATGACATTGAGTATTAATTAGATGGTGGTAAAAAAAGAAAAGTGACAGTCGTTCAGTCGTGTCCAACTCTTTGAGACCCCATGGACTATACAGTCCATGGAATTCTCCAGGCCAGAATACTGGAGTAGGTAGCTGTTCCCTTCTCCAGGGGAATCTTCCCCACCCAGGAATCGAACCCAGGTCTCCCTCATTGCGGGCAGATTCTTTACTAGCTGAGCCACCAGGGAAGCCCAAGAAAACTGGAGTGGGTAGCCTATCCCTTCTCCAGGGGGATCTTCCTGACCCAGGAATCGAAGCGGTGTCTGCTGCATTGCAGGCGGATTCTTTACCAGCTGAGCTACCAGGATGGTCATGAATACTATGGTGAAAACACAGGGAAAGGGGAGAGGCAAAGGCTTTGCCATTTTAAATAAAGTCTCACTGAGAAGATGAAACTTCAGAAAAGATTTCAAGGAGGTAAGGGAGGTAGCAATAGAGATGTCTGTGGAAAGAAGGTTTTGAGATAAGGAAACAGCCCAGGAAAGATTCTACTGCTGCTGCTGCTAAGTCACTTCTGTCGTGTCCGACTCTGTGCGACCCCATAGACGGCAGCCCACCAGGCTCCCCCGTCCCTGGGATTCTCCAGGCAAGAACACTGGAGTGGGTTGCCATTTCCTTCTCCAATGCATGAAAGTGAAAAGTGAAAGTGAAGTCGCTCAGTCCTGTCCAACTCTTCGCGACCCCATGGACTGCAGCCCACCAGGCTCCTCTGTCCATGGGATTTTCCAGGCAAGAGTACTGGAGTGGGGTGCCATTGCCTTCTCTGAGGAAAGATTCTAAGGTAGGAGCATATGTGATGTGACTGAGGGACAATCAGGAGGCCAGTGTGGCTGGAGCAGAGTGAATAAGGGGAGGAGTAATAGGAAATAAGGGGTTTCACTGGTGGCTCAGTGATAAAGAATCCACCTGCAATGCAGGAGACGTGGGTTCAATCCCTGGGTCGGGTCAGGAAGATTCCCCTGGAGAAGGGAATGGCTACCCACTCCAATATTCTTGCCTGGGAAATCCCATGGGCAGAGGCACCTGGTGGGCTACAGCCCATGGGGGTCACAAAAGTCAGACACGACTTAGTGAGTAAACCACCACTAACAGGAGATAAACATGGAGAGGTAAAGAATCTGCCTGCAATGTGGGAGACCTGGGTTTGATCCCTGGGTTGGGAAGATCCCCTGGAGAAGGGAAAGGCTACCCACTCCAGTATCCTGGTCTGGAGAATTCCATGGACTGTAAAGTCCATGGGGTAGCAAAGAGTTGGACACGACTGAGCAACTTTCACTTACTCACATACTCACTTATGGAGAAGTAGGCGGGGTTAGATCGGGTGCAGCGCTGAAGACCTGCTTTATATACCTACTGAGTGAGATGGGAGACTGGAAGGGTAAGTTGCCCAGGATCACCCAAGCTAGCAAGTGGCACTAGGCATTCTGTCTCGAAAGCCGGTGCTCTGCAAACTGACAGGGATAGACACATAGACCAGTGGGAAAAAAGAACCCAGAAATAGACCCCCACAAATCTTTCCAACTGAGTTTTGACAAAGGTACAAAGCAACTCAATGGAGGAAGGATAGTCTTTCCAACAAATGGTAGTAGAGCAATTGAACAACCATAGGGAAAAAAATAAATCCCAACTTTATAAAAAAAAAAGAATTACAAAAAAAATGCATTACAGACTTAAATGTAAAACATAAAATTATAAAACTCTTAGAAAAAATAGGAGAACATCTTTAGGACTCAAACATGTTTGGAACCAAACATTTTTGACTCTAGGCAGAGTTTTTAGGCTTGACAATAAAAGCACAATCCATAAAAGTAAAAAATAATAAATTGGACCTCATCAAAATTAAACATTTTTCTATGTGAAAGATATGTTTGATTCACACAAAAAGACATGAATATTCATAGCAGCTTTATTCATAGTAGCCAAAAACTGAAACAATCCAGATGTCCTTCATCAGGTGAATGGTTAAACAAACTGATACATCCATACCATGGGATACTTACTATTCAGCAGTAAAAAGAATGAACTCTTGATATAGGTAACAACTTGGATGAACCTCCAGAGAATTATGCTGAGTGAAAAAAGCCAATTCTAAGAGGTTACATACTATGTGATTCCATTTTATAAAATTCTTGAAATAACAAAATTATAGACATGGAGAACAGATCACCAGGGACTAAGAATGAAGTGAAGGAAGTAGGTTATAAAAGGACAACACAAGGAATTCCTTGCGATGATTGAACACCTCTGTGTCTTGACCCAGGGTGTGGATACATGAATCTACACATTTGATAAAATTGCATTAGAACTACACACACACACACACACACAGATGAGTTCATGTGAAACTGGTGAAATCTGAATAAGCTCTGTGGATTGTATCAGTGTCCACTGGTTTTAATACTGTATTGTAGATAGAGAGGATGCCAGCATTGGCAGAGGTAGGGTAAAGGATCTACAAGACCTCCTTGCAGATTCCTGTGAATGACTTCAAAATAGAGATCGCAAAACAAACAAAAATCTTAGAAGAAACCATTCAAGATTCTAAACAATAAACTCAGAGTATTTGATCAAAAAAGTTTGAAGATCTCCACTATGTCAGCTTTTAAAAAAAACAAAAACACCTTAACAGATTTAATAGCATTGATACCCACAAAAGTCAGTTCCTCAAGAAAAGATCAGAACTACTTATGATCTGACATTAATAAGGGGATAGTCAAGATGATGATTAGTCTAATACTCTTATTTTACAGATGGGGGAAATGAGGCTCAGAGACAGGAGGCTACTTGCCAAGGTCATACAGCAGAGAAGAAGGATAGAATTAAATCCTCTTGGTTCCCAGTTTTAGAGAGGATGATAAGAGGCTCAGCAGGGGAAACAAGGTCAAGTGCCTCCCTCTCTGTGGGCCTCTCTTCCTTAAACTCTAACTTAAAATGGCTGATTTGAGTATGTAAAGTGCCTAGCCCAGTGCCTGGCACCTAATTGGTATTTTATAAACTGTAGTTTCCTTACTCCCTTTGTTGAGAGGGGGGCCACCATGCCTTCATTCAAAACCGGAGGGAAAGAGACAAAGATTACAGCCACAGCAGGGAGTCACCCTTACCTTCCTTCCAGTTCCCCCTGATTTCTAGACCTCTAGTAGGGATTGATCCTGGTTATGTCCTGGGGGTAGGGTTGAGGGTCACCATGGAGATGCCTGGGAGGATGGGGACAAGATTTCTGTTTCTATGGTGACTGCCTGAAAAGCAGGATGTGATTTGGAAGAAAGGTTAGGGAGCATAGAGTTCTTTCCATGGAGATGGGGTGGGGGCTCTCTGAGCCCCATCTAGGGATGGAGGTAGGGGAATTAGAGAAATGAAGCCACTCATCTCCATGGCAACAGATGGGGAAGGGGTGGAGTCACCCAGGGAACAGTGGGTGGTAAAGCTTTCTATCATGCTAGAAAGCTGCTAGGAGTTCACTTAGAGCTATTTAAATGTTTTAAATGTTTCTCCATATACCACCTAAATTCATCTCTCATATCACCAGTATGCCTCCACACTTTGGAAAGACTGACTAGTATACCTACTGTAGTCTCTTTCAGAGCTACTGTGTGGGGGGCAGTTAAGACATTATCTAAGTTTTTTGGAAATAAGTGCCATACAAATGGGCATGCAGTAGCTCCTGCTTGCCTTGCAATCCATGGAAGCAGGGGTTTTGTCTGTTTCATTCGCTCCAGCACCTAGAACAGTGTCTTGCACATCCACACATCCAATGAATGCATGTTGAATGAATTAATTACCTACCTCTCATTGCCTCAAACCGTAAGTTCCAATAATATTGAAATACTTCAAGTTCCCTACACATCCTGTCACGATTCAAGACTCAGGTTGGGCATCATCTCTTTTGAGAGTCCGTCTATGAACCCTTTGAATAAGTTTCCCTTCTGGGTGTTTCTGTCATACCTACCATGTATCACTATAAAATCATATACCACTTTACACTGAGACAGTGGAAACAGTGTCAGACTTTATTTTTTGGGGCTCCAAAATCACTGCAGATGGTGATTGCAGCCATGAAATTAAAAGATACTTACTCCTTGGAAGGAAAGTTATGACCAGCCCAGAGAATATTCAAAAGCAGAGACATTAATTTGCCAACAAAGGTCCGTCTAGTCAAGGCTATGGTTTTTCCAGTGGTCATGTATGGATGTGAGAGCTGGACTGTGAAGAAAGCTGAGCTCCGAAGAATTGATGCTTTTGAACTGTGATGCTGGAGAAGACTCTTGAGAGTCCCTTGAACTGCAAGGAGATCCAACCAGTCCATCCTAAAGGAGACCATTCCTGGGTCTTCATTGGAAGGACTGATGCTAAAGCTGAAACTCCAGTACTTGGGCCACCTCATTCGAAGAGTTGACTCATTGGAAAAGACCCTGATGCTGAGGGGGATTGGGGGCAGGAGGAGAAGGGGACGACAGAGGATGAGATGGCTGGATGGCATCACCGACTCGATGGACATGAGTTTGAGTAAAATCCGGGAATTGGTGATGGACAGGGAGGCCTGGTGTGCGGCAATTCATGGGGTCGCAAAGAGTCGGACACAACTGAGCGACAGAACTGAACTGATTGTCTCTCTCCTTCACTTAGCAGTTAGTGCCCCAGGAGCAGACTATACATACTGATATCCCAGCAGCTAGTGCAGTGGCTGGCACATAATAGGTCCTTAATAAGTATTGAAGTAAACCAAATGCCTCCCTATTGCTTACAGCACATAGAGTTCTACGCACTTCAGGCTGACTCTGCATCCTCCATAATGTGGGTCAGCCTACTGATGCAACCTTACTTCCTTTTACTTTTTAGCACAATCTGTTACATGTCCATTTCCCCTTTCCTTCTTCTCTAGGGATGTAATTTCCCCCTTCTTTTGTAGTGTAGGATAGTGGTTAAAAACATGGGCTCTGAGATAGGATCTGGATTCAGTGGAGTTGGGTTCAAATCCCATGATAAGGGAACACTACTGAGCCAGTTATTTTAATCTCTCTGAGCCATAAAGTTCCTCATCTGTAAAATAAGGACAAAGCAACACCTATTTCTTTTGGCAGTTGTAAGGATTCATTGAGAAAATGCATATAAAACACTTAGCACAGTCACCTGACAGTAAATGAGCACTCAGAGAAGGTAAGGTTTTCATTGTTTTGTAATTCATTTAACATTGAGTCCCTACTTAACAGGTGTCAGGTGCTGCGCTGAGGCAAACAAAGTTGAATGACACCCCCTCCCTGACCTCAGGCTAGTGAAACACGGCTGCGGATAAAGAAAACCAGAGTCCAGTACTATCACAGGGAGATGAATAAGAGGAGGGCACCTCACCTGCAGGTGAAAGATCAAGAAAGGCTTCCTTCAGTTAAGTTGTCAATACTAAATAAAAATTTGCCAGGCAGACAAGGGAGAGAAGGACGCTGCTGGCAGAAGGCACCACCCATGTAAATGCATGAAGGCCTAAGAGGACATGATAGTTTTAGAGAACTATGAGGGTCTGCTGAAGGTGGAGCTTAGGATCCATGGGTGAACAGAATGAAAAGGATATCAGCAGCAGAGATATCGGAAAGTCAGGGATGGAGTTTGACCTTTAACAGGATGTGCCCCCCCCCCCCCCCCCCCGAGCTAAAGTCATTCTTTACATTCTTACCAAATTCCTATTTGATTATTTGTTTACTGGTCTTTTCCATTGAATTATGGATCCCTTAAGGGCTCAAATCCAGTGTCCTGTTCTTTGAATTCTCAGTGTCTAGAATTCAGGTGGGCTTCCCTGGTGGCTCAAATGGTAAAAAATCTGCCTGCGTGACTCAGAGTCAGAGTCATCCGTTCTGTCAATAAAGAAAAGTTAAAACAAAATTCAAATCCTAGTTTGAAGAATGTCAGTAAACCTAAGCAGGGACTTAACTTTGCTTCAAAAAGTGCACAGAATTCTAAAGGTTTATTGGAGAAAAAGCTGTTCTCATGAAGAAGAAAAAGAAAGGACAGAAGAAAAGTAAACGAACTAAGACACAGAAAAAGCAGAAGTAACAACCTGAAGCTTTTTTTTTGTTTTCCCCTCACTGACTACTAGTAATAAAATTGTGATAAAAAAAAAAAAAATCTGCCTGCAATGTAGGAGACCAGGGTTTGATCCCTGAGTCAGGAAGATCCTCTGGAGAAGGGAATGGCAACCCACTCCAGTATTCTTGCCTGGGAAATCCCATGGACAGAAGAGCCTGGTAGGCTACAGTCCACGGGGTCACAAACAGTTGGACATGACTGAATGACTAACACACACACATATACACAGGATTCAGGTAGCACATAACACATGTGGAAAGAGGAAGGAAGGGACTTCTACAAGGTCACACAGCTACTCAGTCACAGAGATAGGTCTCAAATATCGGTCTCCAGGGTGTTTTTAACTGCTGTACCACATTCCTCAGAGTTTGATATAAAAGTAGGAATTTCAACCTTTCATTTAATTACGTCTTCATCATACTGGTGTTCTTCCTTTCATGGCTCAATGAACATCTTGCTACTAGTCAGGCAAAGTCAGACCTCAGAAATACTTAGTGAAGATAGTTTGAAAACTAAGGATTAAGTCATTATTCCATAAATAATTTTTGGCAAATTACAACCTACTCTTGGCTTTATGCTGCTCACAATTTGATCTCATCTAATGTTACTGCTGGCATTACAGGTACGAGTATCAGTGGACTATTATTCACTCAAGACAAAACAGCAGTAGATCAAAGATATAAATTGCCAAGTGCCCCAATTCAGACAGGCAGGAAAAGGCCTACTATAACATTTCTCTCATGACTCACAAATCTAAGATAACGTTAATGTGTTGATTCAAACATGACAAATGAACATCCATCATTTCAAACAGGGAGTCACAACTGGGAGTACTTAAAAAGTTAATCTCTTTTCTATATTCATGCATAGATTACTTAAAATGCTTCCTACTATTTTCCTGGACTCTAGTTTCTCCCGATTTCAACTTACTCTATATACTGTTGCCCAGTTAGTCATCTTAGCTCTGTGACTTTGGGCAAGTTACCTAACTTCTCAGGGTCTCCGTTTCTTCATCTGCTAAATGCTATGCTATTAGTAGATTAGTGCTTTTTAAACTGTGTTACTTGGAGCCCTTGAGTCCCTCAGGCTTCCCAGGTGGTTCTAGTGGTAAAGAACCCACCTGCCAATGCAGGTAGACGTAAGAGAGGTGGGTTCAATCCCTGGGTCAGGAAGATCCCCTGGAGGAGGGCATGGCAATCCACTCCAGTATTCTTGCCTGGAGAGTCACATGGACAGAGGAGCCTGGGGCGCTACCATCCATAGAGTCACACAGAGTCAGACACAACTGAAGCAACTTAGCACACTCACATGCACTTGAGTCCCTCAGAGGTGCTTTGGTGCCTTGGGTGCCACTGCACAAGTTGGGGGAAAGATGGGTTAAGTTGGCAGGCTTCTGTGTATCCACTTCAAATACAGCAGCCCTTTTAGAAATTATGGTCCTGTCTAAAATTTGGTTTGGAAAAAGAGTTCTGCTACTACACAAAATTTAATATTACATTTATAAGATTTCTAAGGGCCCTTATAGATCCCCTAAACTGGGATTAAAAAAAAAAAATCTCCCATACACAACAGGGATTTAATGTGATAAAATGTTTATACACAGAAACACAATAAACAGCTCATTTTTAGTATTACTTTTTTTCTAACCACTTTTTAATCTTGGTATTATCTCAAAATAAGATGCAATGCAATACTTAAAATGATGATGTGAATATATCATATGCACTTTGAAAGTGATTGACAATTCTCATGAAGACTATGTTGAAAGCCATAGAAAAATGGCTTACAAAGTTCAAGACCAAATTCAAATTCTGTATATATTTTTTTCTCTTAGGCAACAGTAAATTTATGTCTTAATCCAAACAAATGTGCAGGAATGAGTTACCTTTACCCGCACAATTACTGTGTCTAAGTCTCCTTCACAAGTACAGTATCTTTCTTCTTTGTATTCTTGGCCAAGGCAGACCCTGAAAGCTCAGTTTACCAGACTCATTAGAAGTGCCAGACAAATCAGACTGGTAATTCACCAGAGCTTCCTTTCCTCCTCAGCTTCTAAAGTGTGTTGCAAGGGGAGGCTTATTAGAATCACCTGGGGAGCTTTTTCAACCCACACTTATGCCCTTCTTGCCAAGTACTCACTGGAGAAGGAAATGGCAACCCACTCAAGTACTCTTGCCTGGAAAATCCCATGGACGGAGGAGCCTGGTAGGCTACAGTCCATGGGGTCTCGAAGAGTTGAACACAGTTATGACCAACCTAGATAGCATATTCAAAAGCAGAGACATTACTTTGCCAACAAAGGTTCATCTGGTCAAGGCTATGGTTTTTCCTGTGGTCATGTATGGATGTGAGAGTTGGACTGTGAAGAAGGCTGAGCACCAAAGAATTGATGCTTATGAACTGTGGTGTTGGAGAAGACTCTTGAGAGTCCCTTGGACTGCAAGGAGATCCAACCAGTCCATTCTGAAGGAGATCAGCCCTGGGATTTCTTTGGAAGGAATGATGCTGAAGCTGAAACTCCAGTACTTTGGCCACCTCATGCAAAGAGTTAACTCATTGGAAAAGACTCTGATGCCGGGAGGGATTGGGGGCAGGAGGAGAAGGGGATGACAGAGGATGAGATGGCTGGATGGCATCACTGACTCAATGGACATGAGTCTGAGTGAACTCCAGGAGTTTGTGATAGACAGGGAGGCCTGGCGTGCTGCGATTCATGTGGTTGCAGAGTCGGACACGACAGTGACTGAACTGAACTGAACTGAGTGACCTCACTTTCACTTTTCACTTTCATGCATTGGACAAGGAAATGGCAACCCACTCCAGTGTTCTTGCAGGGAAAATCCCAGGGACAGGGGAGCCTGGTGGGCTGCCGTCTCTGGGGTCACACAGAGTCGGACACGACTGAAGCGACTTAGCAGCAGCAGCAGCACTGGTTTAACTTGGGGCTTCATTCTGTCTCACATAAAAGATCTCTCCATCTTTTAAAATCCTACTCAATTTAAGGTAGATGGAGTTAAAACACCTGAACTTAGAAGACATTGGCTTTGTCACAACTGGTTGGGCAACTCACTTAACTTATCTGATCTCAAGTTTTTTTTTCTCTAATTTTTGAGATCCCCTTCCAACTTTGAAATTGTATGACTGCAAGTCACATCAAAGAAGCTTTCAGACTACTCCTAGCATAGAATGATTTGTCATTTCTTGGGTTTCCAACAATCTGGCCAATACAATATATCCCCTAGTTATATACTGTCCTATATTGCCCTCTAGTTGTTTTTACATGAAAATTTTTTTTCTTCTCAATGACAGTTAACTATATTTAGTTTAAAATCTTATTTTCCATGGCAGGCAATATGCATTTTACTTAACTTAAATCTCCTAGGACAACTCAGGGTGTGTCCTAAGGTGAAGTGAAGTGAAGTGAAAGTCTCCAGTCGTGTCCAACTCTTTGTGACCCCGTGGACTATACAGTCCATGGAATTCTCCAGGCCAGAATACTGGAGTGGGTAGCTGTTCCCTTCTCCAGGGGATCTTCCCAACCCAGGTCTCCCGCATTGCAGGCAGATTCTTTACCAGCTGAGCCACGAGGGAAGCCCAAGAAAACTGGAGTTGGTAGCCTATCCCTTCTCCAGCAGATCCTCCTGACCCAGGAATCGAACTGGGGTCTCCTGCATCAGCTGAGTTACCAAGGAAATCCTAAGGTAATCAGAATATATTTATATTGATTTGTTCAAAGCAATGAGATCTCTTCTCTTAAAGTCCTGGAATTATATTTTTACATCAGTGCAGTAGAACGGGAAGGGGTGGGAGGTGGGAGGGAGGTTCAGGAGGGAGGGGACATATGTATACCTATGGCTGATTCATGTTGATGTATGGCAGAAATCAACACAATATTATAAAGCAATTATCCTTCCATTAAAAATAAATTTTAAAATAAAAAAAATATATAATGTGAGCCACAAACGTGAACTTGATATGTAATTCTAAGTTTTCTAGTAGGCATATTTAAAAAGTGAAGACAAGTTAAATTAATTTTAATAATATATTTAACCCAATATATACCCAAAATATTAGCATTTCAACATGTAGTCAATGTAAAAATGATTGAGATATTTTGTATTATTTTTTCATAATTTTTTCAAAATCCGGTGCATATTTTACGTTGACAGCACATCTCAATTCAAATAGCCACATTCAAGTGCTCAATAGCCCCATGTGGCAAGTGGCTACCGTATTGAACAGCGCCGTTCTGCGTAACAGAGCTGCTTTCCAAACCGAACACTTATTTTTCTATTCATATGATGACACGATTGGGCACGTACTAAGTACCAGGCACTGGGCTAGCCAGAGGAGCGCAAAGATTAATCAGACTCATACTGGTAAGGGAGATAGATTTGTAAGTTGCTAGCTGTGGCGACCCACTCCAGTGTTCTTGCCTGGAGAACCCCAGGGACGGAGGAGCCTGGTGGGCTGCCGTCTATGGGGTCGCACAGAGTCGGACACGACTGAAGCGACTTAGCAGCAGCAGCAGCTGTAATATAATGTGGTAGGTGTTCTGATAGAGATGCACCGAAAATTTTCATTTGGCAGGGGAAAGGGGCTCAAGGAAGTTTTCAGAGGAAGTGACTTTTGAAAACGTGTGCGTGTGTATAGGAGGGGTGACTTTTGATTGTGTATGTGTGTAAAGGGGTGACAGTAACTTTTTTAAGTGCGCGTGTGTGTGTGTGTGGGTGTGTGTGTGGGTGTGTAAGAGGCGTGACGTCACGGGGAAGAGGAAGGGCGAGGATTGGCCGATAGGAACCCAAAGCTCGAGCTGCTGGGTGGCCGGAAGCCGGAGGGGGGCGCTACTTGCACTTCGCTCTCACGCGCGCAGACCTGCGAACCCGGCAAGCTGCGCGGAGTTCGGAGCCCCTGGGCGCCCTGGCCCTTGTGGCCAGGGAGCGCCTCACGAGGTAAGGCGCTCGCCTGGTCGGCTCCGGGAGTGCTCCTGCTCCTGCCTTCTCGCGCCCGCCCTGGCTCTGAATTCAGCCTCCTCACACCCGCTCCTCAGAGCCGATGGCACAGTCCAGGCCCGGGTCGGCGACGAGGAGTCACGCGAAAAGCAGCGCCTGGGGTTTGCTTTTTTATTTGCGTCTCATAATCAGTAACAGATGTCTACTACTTGTAATAGGCAGCACAACAAAATGAGTCCATGGAAACGGTTGCTAGCCTGTGAGTTAACAGCAGCCTACGGAAATTTTCAGACGCTTAGGTAACCGTGGAGCTACTGGACCAATGCGGTACCCCTTCCGGTTTCTTCATCTCTCGCTTAGCTCAGCTTTCCCAGGGTTGCCTTTAACCCCGGAAGTGAGGTTTTCCGGGTTCCTCCCTCCCTAAAATGGCAGCAGCCGAAGACGAGTTACTGTTACCGCGGCTCCCCGAGCTGTTCGAAACCAGCAAGCAGCTTTTGGACGAAGTGGAAATCGCAACTGAACCCACCGGCTCCCGAATAATCCAAGATAAGGTGTTCAAGGGACTGGATCTCCTGAAGAAGGCTGCAGAAATGTTGTCGCAGCTCGAGTTGTTCAGGTATGGGCGAGAGGGTAGTAATCAAAGGCAGAGAACGTAGGTAATGATGATCACCAAAGGTGGAGCTATTGAGCCTGGGTGGAGGAGACCTTTGAAACTGGGAGCCTTTCTATCCTACCTCCCCCTGCGATCTTGTGTACATTGTTTGCATTCTCTGCCTCTCTTCCAAGATAGTTAATTTCCCACGACTCTCCTCCCTAGTTTCGGTTATTTGCAGAGGCATTGGATGTGAGTGCTCAGCCACTTTCATTGAAGAAAGCCGGCAGCTGTTCCAGGTGCCGCCTCCCTTTGTCCCACCCCGATCCCAGCCCTCCCCTCCCCCAGGAAGCAAGGGCCGCAGTTGGAATGCCTAGCCAGACTTGACAGCCTACTCTGCTCTTTGCAGCCAAAATGAAGATTTGGAGGAGATCGCGTCCACCGACCTGAAGTACCTGATGGTGCCAGCATTTCAAGGAGCGTTCGCCCTGAAACAAGTCAATCCCAGCAAGCGTCTAGATCATTTGCAGTGGGCTCGAGAACACTTTTTAAACTACTTAACGCAGTGCCAGTACTATCATGTGGCAGAGTTTGAGCTGCCCAAAACCAAGACCAACTCAGCTGAAAATAACACTGCTAATTCCTCCATGGCCTATCCTAGCATCGTTGCTATGGCATCTCACAGACAGGCTAAAATAGAGAGGTGGGTCATTTGAGGACTGCCTAATGGCAGTGCTATTGGGGAAGGGTGCATGTTTTTTTCTGGGGGGTGGGAAACAATGGTGTATGTACTCTTTGGGTTTTTATTGAGCATAGGTCCTGGTGAGAGCAAACTCTCAGTTTTTCAAGAAGCCTCTGTCTTGGTTGAAATGATCATACCTGTCAGACTCCTAGCACCTTATGGTTGCCAACAGCAACAATGTAGTTTTAGCAGTGTTTCCCAGTCTCTCCCACATCACAGCATAGCAATATTCACAGGGTACAGTGGGGTACTCCATGGACTCTATAGTCCATGGGGTCACAGAGTCGGACACGACTGAGCAACTTTCACTTCACTTCACTTCACAGTGGGGTAAGTATCTCTGAAAGGCACAGATATCGTATAACTATAGTCCATTTTTGGTCCATTGGTTGAGAAGCTCTGTTCTAACAATACTGGATCAGGTGTGTAACATCCTGAACTAATCTTAATACTGGCATAGCTTCATCATGTGAAAGTGCTCACAGTTTTTAGGAGCTATGCTAGGCAGTGGGGATTCAAACTGGGTATGGGCATTTGTATGAATATGGGTGGTCTCTTCCTTGGAGGAGCATACAATGTGGTGAGGACAAGAAGCATAGAAATGATATAAAGTATAGAATGATGTGATAAGAAAATGTGTAAAGTTTTGGGAGAGCCGAGAATAAGGGCACCTAACCAAAGAGGGAGCAGGAGAGAAGAGAAGGCTTCCTGGCAGAGGTGACTCCTGTGATGAGTTGCTTAAGGATGCGTAGGAGTATTATCTAGAGGAAGAGGAAAGGATGGCTTTAGCCAGCAGAGATAATAGCAGTAGAACAGCTACAGGGGCATTAAAGACCACAGTGTTGGGGTGAAGAACAACTGTAAGTAATTAGGTGATGCTGAAACACAAAGTGGGTGGTGAAGAGGGGGAAGGAATACCGAAAAATGTTGTAGGGTTCAAACCAGGGAGAACTTGGGCTGTGAGGAAGGTGAAAGAACAACTTTGTTCTGGGAACTTGGGAAGGGGGTTTGAATCCCAGCTCCAGCATTTAATCATTCTGACTGGGCAGATTGCTTAGCCTCTCACTGCCTTAATTTCCCCAGTTGTAACACTGGATGATAATAGGTCCTATAAAGTAGTTAGGAAGATTAGAAGAGAAACGAATTTTTAAAACTCAGCAGTGTCTGATACAGTAAACACTCAGTCAGCTATTGTTAGATCTTTGTAGCTAAGTACAGGTGGTGGAGTCAGAGACCTGGGTTTGAGACTCAGTTCTACTTATAAGCCATTGAACTTTGGGTAACTTGTGTAAGCTGTCTGAGCCTCAGGTTTCCTCATATGTGAAGTAGAAGTAACAATGGTACCTATCTCATAGGGTTAAGAGGCATTAATAAAATAAACCATGTAAAACAGCTGGCACAGTATCTGGCACATAGTGAATATTCTATGTTACCTACTATTAGGCCATGCTAAAGAGCTTGAACTTTGGTTGGTGACTTGGGATCCACTGGAGGTCCACCACCCCCTCCCCCACTGCAAAGAGTAGCAAGGTCATATTTGCACTTTAACTTGCAAAATCTGGCAGCAGTTAGGAAGCATTCTGAGGGAGAAGATTAGATCCAATAAGGTCACAGAGGTGATGGAGGCCTTACTATCCCAATGGCAGAAGAGATGGGGGGATATATTTATTTATAAGGTTGAATCTGCAGAAAACCTGGTCATCAGTTGGTTTTGGCAGGTAGGGTAGAAGGAAGCAGCATGGGAGATGTCTATGTTTCTGACGTAGGTGGAAGGCTGTGGAACTCATTGAGATGGGGAATAGAAGAGGAAGAATAGATAGGGGAGAGTATGAATTCTATATTGAGACATGTTGCATTTAAGGTGCCTAGAAGACATCCAAGTAGGGGTATCTGTAGCATGAAACTCAGGAGAGGCTTGGTCTAGAGAGCTGAAAATTGACTGATTCATTTAACATATTTATTGAGCCTTTGCTGTGTGCCAGGAACTGTTCTGGGTAATGGAGGACCAGACGGAGTCCATGCCCTCATGGAGCTCTTGTTTTGGTGGAGGAGACAGACAGTAACTAGTAAATAAAAATGTGACTTTAGGTGGTAAGGGCTTTAAATAATAAAGTACGGTTAAGAGCTAGTGAGCAACAGAATGATTTTTGAGGAAATGGGCTAGAATGATATGAAGTGGAATTCAGTGTCATGTTCTCTGTAAGAAGGTAGAGATAGCCTGTTGGCATATACCAGTTTAAACAGTGAATTTGGTATCCAAATAATTGCAATATATCAAAAAAACAAAACCAACAACTAAATGCTATAGAGAGATACAAATGGTGTTGTGGAGAATGACCAGGGAGTGATCATATCTGGTTGGAGGGATAAGGGAAAGATTTCACAATGTAGTAGCATTTGAGATGAGAGGAGAAGCTTGGTTAAAAATGTAAATTACAGATTTGCCTGAATGTAAAAGTAATTAATACTTGTGAAAGTTGGAAAACAATTTTTTTTAATTAAAAATAAGCTTTCATCTTAGCACTGAGATGATCTTTGTTAACTTCCTGATGTCTTTCCTTTCAGATATATAGTTATTTTAGTTAATACATTTGGAGGAATACCATCTATTCTTTTTTAAAACCTAACATCCTATTGTGATTTCCCTTTGTCTTTTGAAGCCAAGATATTTAATGGTTAAATAGTATCAGTCTTATATTGTAATTATTTAAGCTAATCTTTTATTGTCAAATGCCTAGACTGTTAATGGGTAGAGGTTTTTATTTGATTTTGCTATTCTAAGTAATGCTACAAAGAAACATAAATGTATCTCTCACTGTTTCCTTAGGATAGATTTCTAGAAGGACCAGTAAGTGCCTAGATTAAAGGGTTTGAATATTTTAAGACTCTTGATGGTAACAATAGTGCTTTCCATAGTAACAAAAGTTTCAAAGTATGTTCCCGCACCAGATGGGCAAACAAGAAAGATACCTCATTGTTTTGATTTGTATTTCTTTGATTAGAAAGCTTGATCTTTGAACTTTTTTTTAATGCCCAACAGACGAGAAATCAACATTATCTTTTTGTTAATGGCTCCTATATTTATATACTAGCTCAGGCCTTCCCTGACCTTCAGACTGGTGCTTCCAGCACTGTTTGTGGGTGTTTCACAGACATCTCAAACTTAACTTGCCCTAAATTGAATTGTTGGCTTCTTAATCCGCAAATGTGCCCTCACACCCAAGTCCTAACGATCTCAATAAAGAGACTGCCATTCACCCAGTTGTTTTAAGCTAGAAACCTAGGAGTTGGCTTCAGTTCCTCCCTTCTGTATTGCCGCATCCAGTCCATCAATAAGGCCTACCAGTTCCAGCTACAAAATATACCTAATGTCCTTCTGTTTATCTCTTTCTCTACTGTCATACCTTCACCTAGGCCAGCAGCATGTCTTACCTAAAATATCCAAGCTGTTAACTATAAAGACGTGGATGATCTGCATCAGCCTCTCTCCGGTCTCACCATATATTGTACTTCCCCTGTTCCCTGGACTCCTGCCATAATAGCCTTCTTTCAGTTCTGAACAGATCCAGCTCTTTCCTTCTACAGACTCTTTGTACATGTTGTTCTCTTTGGGGAAAATGCGCTTCGTTTATGTCTTTCTGGGCTTTTGCCTTTTTTCACTACTAGAATGTATATTCCATGAGAGCAGTAGCCATTTCTCTCTTGTTCTCTGTGGTATGTCTAGCACAGGGCCTGGCATATAGAAGGTGCTCAAAAAATGTCTTGTTGACAAGCGGCATGTGGGGACAACATGAGCAAAAAAAGCCTAAGGCAAGGTAGTTTGAGATATGTACAGGAAATGGAGAAGAGTCTGGTTTGGCAAAAGCTAAAAGTAGTATGGTCAGAGGATTATAGGGAAGTGATGTGTATAGAACACTGAAAGGGAAGAGAGATGCAGAAAGACAAGTTAACATGTTATAATAGTGCTTCAGCTGGGAAGAAATGATAATGAAGTTACAACTGTCAGAGATACTACTTTTGCAAGAAGCATTTATATGATTAGAAAACAAATTGTTTAAATCCTTATTCAATTTCTGTAAGTCCTCCATCCTCTGCCTTATTTACACACTGAGGTCATCCTACATAAAACACCTAAATAGTATATCCTCTCTCTCCCTCTCAAAGCGTGTTTCTTCATGTATCTTCTCTACTCTTAATTCCCATCTTTGAGGAGTAAGTGTAAGTCTTGTTGATTAATTGAACCTACATTCTTTTGACAGAAGTGGAGAAGTAGGAGCTGGGTAAATAATGAGTCTAGTTTAGGACTTACTGAATTTAGGTCCTGATGTGACAACTGGACAGCTGTGTCCATAAACAGATGGAAACGTGTAACTAAAACTTCAGTTCAGTCGCTCAGTCGTGTCTGACTCTTTGCGACCCCATGAATCGCAGCACGCCAGGCCTCCCTGTCCATCACAAACTCCCGGAGTTCACTCAGACTCACGTCCATCGAGTCAGTGATGCCATCCAGCCATCTCATCCTCTGTCGTCCCCTTCTCCTCCTGCCCCCAATCCCTCCCAGCATCAGAGTCTTTTCCAATGAGTCAATTCTTTGCATGAGGTGGCCAAAGTACTGGAGTTTCAGCTTTAGCATCATTCCTTCCAAAGAAATCCCAGGGCTGATCTCCTTCAGAATGACTGGTTGGATCTCCTTGCGGTCCAAGGGACTCTCAAGAGTCTTCTCCAACACCACAGTTCAAAAGCATCAATTCTTCGGTGCTCAGCCTTCTTCACAGTCCAACTCTCACATCCATACATGACCACAGGAAAAACCATAGCCTTGACTAGCCGGACCTTTGTTGGCAAAGTAATGTCTCTGTTTTTGAATATGCTATCTAGGTTGGTCATAACTTTCCTTCCAAGGAGTAAGCATCTTTTAATTTCATGGCTTCAGTCACCATCTGCAGTGATTTTGGAGCCCAAAAAAATTAAGTCTGACACTGTTTCCACTGTTTCCCCATCTATTTCCCATGAAGTGATGGGACCGGATGCCATGATCTTCGTTTTCTGAATGTTGAGCTTTAAGCCAACTTTTTCACTCTCCACTTTCACTTTCATCAAGAGGCTTTTTAGTTCCTCTTCACTTTCTGCCATAAGGGTGGTGTCATCTGCATATCTAAGGTTATTAATATTTCTCCCAGCAATCTTGATTCCAGCTTGTGTTTCTTCCAGTCCAGCATTTCTCATGATGTACTCTGCATATAAGTTAAATAAGCAGTGTGACAATATACAGCCTTGACATACTCCTTTTCCTATTTGGAACCAGTCTGTTGTTCCATGTCCAGTTCTAACTGTTGCTTCCTGACTGGCATACAGATTTCTCAAGAGGCAGGTCATGAGACTGTTTTGCAGCTAGTGATAAAAATTTAGGAGCATCGATGGGTATGGATAGATTGCCACAAAAAAACATGCAGAGGGAGAAAAGCCAAGGATAAAACCTTGGGGCAAATTAAGGAAGAAGGATGAGAAAGAAAAGGGCAGTCAGAGATAAGAGACTCAACAAGGTACAGATGGAAGTACTTATAGAAAGAAGCCTGGGGAAGATAGAGAACAAATGTCATGTCTTCTTTGAAGTTTCTCCCTACCTGTCTCTCCTCCCAGATACTATATAGCATTTAGTTTTTGTTACTTATCTGGGCATAACTATCTGTTATTCTCTAGACTTGGAACTTCTAAAGGTCAGAGACCATGACTAATTGTATCCCTAGTATTGTAATTATGTCATTGTATATCCTTGGTACCCAACCCAGTACTTGGGGATCATGGTAGGTACTTGAGGTATCTTTGGGAAGGACAGAGTGGTCATCAGAAAGATGGACGCAATATGGTGTAGCAGAAAAATCCTGGGCATTTGAGTTAGACCTGGGGTGACCCATCCAGTTTCTGCCACCTAATAGATGGGGCATCATCTAGCCCCTCTCAACTTTTATTTTTCTCATCTGCTAACATTATTTATATTGCTGCTTAGAAAACACTTTCATGAGTATTGGTCATTTGATCCTCTTAACAGTGCCATGAAGCAGATATTATTCCATTTTAGAAATAAGGAAATGGGCTCTCAGTATTGACTTGTCCAAAGTTACATGGCTAGTAAGTGGCCTGGCTAGGATTTAAACTCAGGTCTTCAAATTACCAATTCTAGTGTTGTTTAGAAAAGAGAGAAGAGTGGTCATTTGAAAAGACAGAACAGGTTAGGGGAAAGGCACTGGTAGAGTGAAAAATTGTAACTGCAAATGACAGGGAGGATAGTTGATTGAGTGAGGCCTGGAAGAATGTGGATGGGGACTGGATTGATAGTGGAATGGTAAAGACAGTTCCTTGGTAAAGACAACAGTGCCTCCTTAAAGGCAAGAGAAGAGGAGGAAAGCTGACACTATAAAGATTCGAAGGTAAAAATGGAAATTCAATTTCCCCATTGACTGGTCATCTGATTAGTATGATGGTGGCATGGGGTTCACAAAAGATGAAGAAGATGATAACTGAACCAGAGTGACCGTTGCACCGAAGTTTGATCATACAAATTTGTCGTTGACTAGTTGGACAACAAATTTGTAATCGGTTAGCTCTCTTCAGCAGCTTGGGAACAGAAAAGGGGAATGATGAAAGTTGCCCAGAGTCAGAAGGGTGACAGGCACTGGGTGATAAGGATTGTTTGCATGTAGTGGCTCACCATAGGAAATCTACAACAGTCACGAAGGTCTAGGACAGTGGTTTACAGTCTGTTCCTGGAGCCCTAAGATTTCATCACAATGCCTGGGTAGGGGAGATGTTGGGAGCCTTTCTCTGATTCAACCAAGGTAGTTTTATCTTTTATTGCTTATTGGAATTCAAAATAAGCTCTCATAAGAAGAAAGGATTCCTCTGCTAAGAAAGATTTGAAAAACACTGGCCTCAGAGATCAGGTATTCAGGAGCTTAGAAGTCCCAAAGATGACTAGGAACAAAGTCATAGGAGCAAAGGAAGTAGAGAAGAAAGACCAGAGAGTGCGATTAGACTGCATATATGTGGAGGGTAGGAAAGGAAGCATAAGAACCTTATTCAGAGGCCCAGCAGACTAACTCAGAATTTACCCCAGGTTATGTACATTTAAGGTCCTGGTATTCTTTTTTTTTCCTGACTCAGGTACATCAGGAAAGAGGGTGGGGGTAGGAGTGGGATCAGAGTTTAATGTTCCCAAGCGATGTCTGTGATAGCATTCATGAACTAGGAAATGACCTGTGTAGTGTTTTACTCAGAAGGCCACCTCTGATGGCGCTGTGACATTAATTTGTAACATTGCATAAAGTGCCCACTTGTTAATTAAAAAGAATAGAAGAACCTAAAAGTTTTTATAATAAAAAATGTTTCCAGAGCAGTGGTTCTTGACTTTTTGTGGGTCATGGACCTCCTTTAACGTCTTCTCAGCAAAAAAAAAAAAAAAAAAAAAAAAGGCATACAAATAGAGTTCTATACAAAATTGGGGGGAGTGCAAAGACACCCTTCCTCCCCAAATTCTGTCCATTGAACTCAAGAATTCCAGATTTGAGTGAACACCTGCAGAGAAGCATCTGATCCTGGAGGTCTGGAGTGGAGTTCTAGACATAGGTATTTCAAGATACTTCTCTTGGAAACTGTGGAGTTTTTCCTTTATTCCTCTTTCCCTCAAGCCCTTACATCCAGTAAATCAACAAATACTGCTTTATATTTTAATTACATCTGGATCTTACCACCTCCCTATTTCAAGTCACTCTCAACTTGGATTATGGCAGTACCCTCTTCAATTGATTTTCCTGCTTCCACCCTTGCCTCTCAGCCTCCCACAGTCTAATCAGAGTAGTCTGTTAAAAAAGTTTTCACGTCATGTATTCTATTTTAAAGCTTCCAGTGACTTTCTCTTCTCATTCAAAACATTATGACATCTGATATTTCATGTCTTATTAGCCTATTGGGTTCTATATGGCCCTGGCTATCTCTCTGACCTCATTTCCTATCATCTTCACTCCATGCCAACCACACTGGCCTCCTCGCTATTCCTCAAACATGTCAGGGCAGCACTCTCTCACCCAAGGACCTTCATATTTGCTTTTCCCCCTTGGAACACTCTTCCAGATCCTGTCATGGCTTCTGTACTTATTTCCTTGAAGTCTTTGCTCAAGTGTCACCTCTTTATAGAAGTCTCTCCTGAACACCCCTACTTTCACACCATCATTCTATCCAGTTTAGCTTGCCTTTTTTCCTTTTTTTTTTTTTGGCTTGTTCAGAGGACTTATCACCACCTTGCATCTATTTCTTTTTGACTGCTCACACTAGAATGAAAGCCTCAGGAGAGCAAGGACTCGCTTGTAAGTACTTTTGTGGCTCAAGCACTGAGAACAGTGCATGTCACACAGTAAGTACTCAGTAAATAGTTGTCCAGTGAGTGATAGATGACATACTAGAATGCATCTTGGAAAAGGCAGGCAGGGTGGATATGAGTCTTTAAATTATACAGGATGAGTCAGAAGAGCTGGAAACATTTTTGACCAGAAGAAAAGAAGAGATGACCATTTTTTAGGAATTCCTGCATCAATGGCAGGTAAATAAAAATTCTATGATTATTTGAAGCTTTAATTCCCAAATGGACATTGTATGATACTAAGCACCTGACCTAATAAAGGTTGATGTCATAAAATTGCTAAAGTACTCCCATCTCGAAAGATGATGGGAAGAGTTGCTCAGATCAGGTTTCCTCTATATTTCTCTGGCTTTAGAATGTATTTCTCCACCTCTACTGATCCCTTCCTCGCCTTGTAGTCTTGCGAGAATGGCCTTGATGGCAAATTCTGAGGTATAAAATCAGTATTTTTGCCAAAGTGAAAATTGTCATCCTTACTACCTGATCATTTGCAAAGGTAAAATCGTATTTTGGCCTTCTTTTCAAGGAGCACCTCTTTATTTTTAAGTTCATGGGTAATACTTTTCTGTGGAACAGATACAAGCAGAAGAAGGAGGTGGAGCATAGGTTGTCTGCACTGAAATCTGCTGTGGAAAGTGGTCAAGCAGATGATGAGCATGTTCGTGAATATTACCTCCTTCACCTTCGAAGGTGGATTGGTATCAGCTTAGAAGAGATTGAGAGCATTGACCAGGAGATAAAGATCTTGAGAGAAAAAGACTCCGCAAAAGAGGTAAGCCTGGTCACTGCCTAAATAGCTCAAAAAGCTACTGTCAGAGATTTGAATCTACAGGAGAGTAATCAAATTAAAATCCTTTCATGTTTCCATAAAATCACTGTTCTTATTAACCTTAGTGGAGGAAGGCTGAAGGCTCTCTAGGATAGCTTTCTCTCTAGTTTTCAGTAGTGTTCCCTAGTGCTTTCTAACCTGTAACACAGTTCTAGTCTTTTGTAATTTTGTGACATGCCAGGAGAGGGAGAGTCTTCTCTGAAGTGAAAACTGCTTTTGGCTGCGAGCAGTCATGACTGTGGGGCCTTCCCAGGTGGCGCTAATGGTAAAGAACCTGCCCGCCAATGCAGGAGCCGTAAGAGATGCAGGTTTGACCTGTGGGTCAGGAAGATCCTGTGGAGGAAGGCATGGCAACTCACTCCTGTATTCTTGCCTGGAGAATCCCATGGACAGAGGAGCCTGGCAGGCCACAGTCCATAAAGTCATAGAGAGTCAGAAATGACTGAAGCGACTTAGCACACACGCAATCATGACTGCTCAAGGAAGGCATAGGGAGGTGTGCCTTGAAACTCTGTGCTTGACTGTAATGAACAGAAAGAGGGATAGGATGCGAATGAAGAAGAAAAGTGGAACTGGAGAAGAGAGAAAAAACTTAAAAAGAAGATAAAAGACATGAAATATGTTTTGGTTGGGGGAGAAATCAAAAGTTAACCTTACACAGTGATATACTCACACCATAGGTCACCCAAGTATGAGACACAGCAAGGACCTCTGTATGCACAAAATGTCGGGCATGATGGTAAAGAAAACTTGGTATAGTACCACTTTGGCTGTACCTGAAGACCATAACTATGTTTTGGACCTGATTTTTCAAAATATTGGGCTCTGTATCGGGGTTTTGTACATAGCAGAGCAGCTGCCTCACTGTGATCTATTGAAAGTCAGCCCTCAACACAAGGGTTTGTAAAAAAAAAAAGAAGAAGAAGAAGGAGGAAGAATTATAGAAAAGAAAAAAAAAAAATATCGGGCTCTGCTACCGGTTACTTTTTGGTTCAGGATATAACATGAATTGAGTTGAATTAATCAACTAGTTGCAGGCATTTAAGTCCTCAGAGAACTCTTGCTAATTTGATTTGTACTAATTAGCCCAGGAGCTTTTGCCTCAGGGTAACATCAACCTAGTTCCTTATGTTAAGGGATCAAAGAACGAGCAATTAATATTCTAAAGCTTTAAGGCCCCTTGAGTATATCTAGATGAATGGGTTTCAGACACTATGAGGCTGGACTATTCTGGATCCTCCTGTCTCCTTCTTTGTTTTTTGTTGTTATTCTCTCTCATTTGGTATTGGGATTGGCTATGTAAGTGATAGAGTTATAAAGTGAACATTTTTTCTTAGACCATAGTTTGTTTCGGTATGCCCCTGAACAGCCAAGATTCCTTGAAACATTTCTATACACCTGTATGTGAAAGATACTAACCCATTCTTCTTCCCACTCTTGCATTTAGGAACATCCACTTCTTTTTTTTTTTTTTGTATTTATTTGTGGCTGTGCAGGGGTCAAACCCGTGTCTCCTGCGTTGGTAGGCAGATTCTTTACCACTGAGCCACCAGGGAAGCCCCTAGGAACATCCACTTCTAATACACCATAGGGAGCTCTTGACAGATAGCATAATTACATTGGACAGGGTTTTAGCAGAAAGGTCTTAATAATTCAGCTTTAGCCCTGAAAGCCAGGCCGAGGAAAGGGGCTTCAAATTCAGCTCAAGAGGTTTAGGTGGAACATGGAAGAAAGCTTTGGAATCTGCCTCTTTGGAGGGGAGTGTTTTAAAGTCAAGTAATTTTTCACTTGTGAAATGATTCCTGGAAGAGCTTTCTCTTCCTCCCTTCCCAGCATGATACTTGGGCCATCTCAGGAGAGCTAACCAACCTCCACCATTGGTATTTTGCTAATATATCTTAGAGTCTGATAAATAGGGTTTTTCAAGCACCTAAAGACTTAAGAACCTGCATAGTGGGGTGGGCACAATGACAAATACACTTCTGATAATTAATTTCCTTTTTAGGCATCAACTTCTCAGTCATCTCGTCAGGACAGGCCTCCGATGAAACCGTTTGTTCTCACTCGGGACATGGCCCAAGCCAAGTAGGTGGTATTAAAAAGTGGATTGCCTTTGCAAGCCCCTATTTTTATGGTTCATTTACAGTGCATGAGTAACAGAATGGGCATTGTTAATAAAGGTCATGGCTTCACCTGGGGAGACTGTTCTTCCATCCAAGGAATATTATCTCTTCCAATACTTTCTCTGTATCTTTCATCGTCAGACACTTCCCTTACAAACTTGAGCTTAAAAATAGGCTCAAAAGGAAACCAACAAAAATAAATAAATAAATAATGAATTAAATACAGAAAGAAGGAAAAAAGAATCTAAAGAAGAATTGTAGCCCTTAAAATTGTTTCCTTCAGCTGCAATTCTCAAATGGTCATGTTTGCCTATCTAAGTTTTAATTCTGAGGTTAAAGATTAACCTTTTCCATAAGGTTGCAGAAGAATCTCCTTCCTCTGTGTATCTTTTAGACCCACCAAGAATAAATACTCCTTCCATTATATCATCATTCTGTGGGGCATTAGCCTCTAAGATTGCTTATTGGGAGATAACTCTGGGCCTTTATCTTCTTGTGAAAGCTCTTGCCTTTAATTCTCCTCCCTGGATGTCTCTTTTCACTGTCCTCACAGGAATTTACACAACTCCTCAGAGGATAGCTGGATAAGGGAGCAAGGAGGAAACAGACACAAGCTTTACCACTAAAGAGAAGAAACTTTTTAATAGTGCTATTTATGTTTACTTTTCTAAACACAGTGTGATTCTTGCAGAGTATTTGGAGCTGGTTATCCAAGTCTGGCATCTATGACAGTGAATGACTGGTATGAACAGCATCGGAAATTTGGAGCATTACCAGATCAGGGAATAGCCAAGACAACATCAGGTATGAAGGGGAGGGAGGCGAGTAGTAATACTTCTACACTACTGGTCCCTAACTCTCTAGCAGTTAAATTCAGACCAAGTATCTTTGCCCTTTAGAGCAAAAGAAATCTGGACAAAGATTCTGAGTAACAGATTCTAGTCAGTATTTTATTTCATTTATTATTAAAGTAAATAGCATGTGATTCTAGGAGGATGGAGGCAGTGAAGCAGCATAGTTTTTTAATTTTTCCACATATCATGGCATAAAAACAGACTGAACAGATAGATAGCAAAGCCAAAAGTCCATAGTTAGCAGTTCCGCTTCTGGTAACAGCAGAGTAGGTTGTTATCAGGCCAACCCCTCCTATAGATAACAGTTACAGACTGAGCAGAATATAACAAAACAGCTATCTGGAGGCCCTGAGAGTGACCAAAAGGAGACACAGACTGTAGGGCAGTCACCAATTAGAAGGCAATGGTACTTGGACCTTCTTGTGGGTAAGAACTTTAGCTTACTGTGTTCTTTGAGCTCACCTTGGTAATAGATCATAGTAGGTACTTCCAGGTGTCTTTGGGAGGGAAAGGTTGAGTTGGTAGTCATTAGATGGAAGCAGTATGATATAGCAGAAAAAGCATGGTCAGATCCGGAGTAACCAATGACTCCTACCACTTAATAGGACAATCATAGCCCCTCTGATCCTATTTTCAATATCTCGTGTATTATCTCACTTTATATTCTTAACAACCCCATGAAGCAAACATTCTTATTCCCATTTTAGAATGAGGAAATGGTATCTGAGAACTGACCCAAAGTAAACATAGCTAGAAAGTGGCCAAGCTAGAATTTTAATACAGGCCCTAAAATTCCCAGTTCTAATGCCGTTTCCACTATAGCACAGAGAAAAGTGGTCATTTGAAAGGGTTTTCTGTGTTTTTATAGCGTTTTATCCATGGGCAGGCTGCAGTTGCTGTAATATGGAGATAAATAAAACTTGGATAGAAACTTGCAGTCTTATAGTTTGAGGAATGAGAGAACAGATTCAGGATGATTATAGCCACTGAAAACTAAGGAGATATCCCAGGAGAGAAACCACTGAGGAGGAGCCCTAATTCTCTATATAAACCCTTCCCAAATCTCTGGCAGACTGCTAAACTATGCATGCACAGGATTGATTCCAAGCACCCTCAGTAAGTCTAAAATAACTGAATGGATAATCCAGCTTCACCCAATGCAGAGAAACAGAACTTGGAATTTTCATTCTAGAGAAATTAAATGAAAAATAGCTAAAACAAAAAAATCAGTACTTTTTACAGAATTCAGAATCTCTACAACATATCATTCAGAATGTTTGGGATTCAATTCTAAACTACTATATGGGGGAAAAAAAGAAAATGTGACTTATGCTCAAGAGGAAAAGCAGTCAGTGGAGACCAACCCCAAGATGATTCTGATGTCAAAATCAGCAGACAAGGACTTTAAAGCAGCTTATTTCTATGCTCAAGGGCATAGGGGAAAATATGCTTATAATGAATGAAAAGGTAATAAATCTCAAAGAAGTAGAAACTATACACAAAAGATTCCAGAACTGAAAAATATAATATCTGAAATTTAAAAATTAAAACAGACTCATAGATTCAGAGGGGAAAGTGGGTGGTTGCCATGGGAGATGGAGGTTGCAGAGGTGAAATGGGTGAAGGGGATTAAGAGCTACAGACCTCACACGTGCACACACATAGAGAAGAGATTGCAGAGACTGCCCCTTGCATGATCTTGGGCCATTTTTGCTTATGCCAGTCTGTCCAAGCAACTTCTACACAACACCAGTCTGAGCATGACTCTCACTTGGCAGTAAATTTCTATGGTATTCATTACCTACTGGAGGGAAACCAAGGTAATATAGGTTTTATCCTACGTTATCTTCAATAGTTTTATGTTTTACATTTATGTCTATGATCCATTTTAAGTTAATTCTTGTGATAGGTGTAAGGTCTATGTCTTAGCTAAGACTCTGTAAATAATTTTGTCATACAGATGGACTTATCAACTCCATAATCTTATAGTCTAAAGGTCAAACTTACCCTACGGGATAAGAGAGATGTTTAATTAATATTGATTCTTTTTTTCTCATTGCAGAAAAGGGCATTCTTCCTTGTATAAAATTTGGAAACTAGAGATAGTAAAAAAAAATTCACAAATCTACAATCAGATAATTAATCTTAAAAAAAGAAGAGCTACAAACCTCTAGTTATAAAATAAATAAGCCACAGGGATGTAATATACAGAATAAGGAATATGGTCAATAATATCATAACTTTGTGGGGACAGATGGTTACCAGACTTAAAACAGTGATCATTTTATAATATATGCAAATGTCAAACCACTGTAATGCACCTGAAACTAACATATTGTATGTCAACTATATTTCAGTTTTTTTAAATTTGAATAAGCTTAATAGCAAATTCTGGATAGGGAAATGGCAACCCACTCCAGTATTCTTGCCTGGGAAATCCCATGGACAGTAGAGCCTGGTGGGCTACTGTCCATTGGGTCGAAAAAGATTCAGATAGGACTAAGCGACTAAACAACAATAGCATATTGGCAATGACAGAAGAAAGGGTTAAATTGAAGATAGATCAATAAAAATTAGCCATTCTGAAAATCAAAAGATTAGAAAAAAATGAAGAGTCTCAATGACCTGTGGAAAAATATAAAAAGGTTTATCATGTGTACATTTGGAATACCAATAAGAGGAGAAAGAGAGAGAAGGGGCCATAAAAAAATTTTTGAAGAAATAATGGCTGAAATTTTCCCCGAATCTGTGAAAGACAAATTTAGAGATTCAGAAATTTCAGTAAGCCCCAAGCAAGTATGTTGAATACAATGCAAACCATACGTAGGCATGTTGTAGTCAGACTGCTGAAACAAAAGAGAAAATTTTGAAAGTGGTCAGAGTACATATTACACATAGAAAAGAGTACATATTACACATAGTAAAAGAGAAAATTTTGAAAGTGGTCAGAGAACATATTACACATAGAAAAGAGTACATATTACACATAGTAAAAGAGAAAATTTTGAAAGTGGTCAGAGAACATATTACACATAGAAAAGAGTACATATTACACATAGTACATATTACACATAGTAAAAGAGAAAATTTTGAAAGCGGTCAGAGAACATATTACACATAGAAAAGAGTACATATTACACATAGTACATATTACACATAGTAAAAGAGAAAATTTTGAAAGCGGTCAGAGAACATATTACACATAGAAAAGAGTACATATTACACATAGTACATATTACACATAGTAAAAGAGAAAATTTTGAAAGCGGTCAGAGTACATATTACACATAGAAAAGAGTACATATTACACATAGTACATATTACACATAGAAGAGCAATGATATGAATTGTTGTCACCTTCCCATTTGGAACAGTGGGTCCCAGAGATAGTGAACTACTGCCTCAATTAAACACCTCAATTTAAAAATGAGCAAAAGACCTTAACAGGCACCTCACCAAAGAAGATCATACAGATGGCAAATAAGCATATGAAAAAATGCTCAACATCATATGTCATTTGTCGTTCAGTCACTAAGTCATGTCTGGCTGTGACCCCATGAACTGCAGCACACCAGGCTTTCCTGTCCTTCACTATCTCCCAGAGTTTGTTCAAACTCACGTCCATTGAGTCGGTGATGCCATCCAACCATCTCATCCTCTTTCACCCACTTCTTCTGCGCTCAATCTTTCCCAGCATCAGAGTCTTTTCCAATGAGTCAGCTCTTCACATCAGATGGCAAGAGTTTTGGAGCTTCAGCTTCAGCATAGTCCTTCCAGTGAATATTCAGGGTTGATTTCTTTTAAGATTGACTGGTATGATCTTGCTGTCCAAAGGACTCTCAAGAGTCTTCTCCAGTACCACAATTCAAAATCATCACTTGGCACTCAGCCTTTTTTTATAGTCCAACTCTCACATCCCTACAAGACTACTGGAAAAACCATAGCTTTGACTATATGGACCTTTGTCAGCTAAGTGATGTCTCTGCTTTTTAATATGCTATCTAGGTTTGACATAGCTTTTCTTCCAGAAGCAAGCATCTTTTAATTTCATGGCTGCAGTCATCATCCACAGTGATTTTGGAGCCCCCCAAAATAAAGTCTGCCACTGTTCCCATTTTTTTCCCATCTATTTGCCATGAAGTAATGGGACCAGATGCCATGATCTTAGTTTTTTGAATGTTGAGTTTTAAGCCAGCTTTTTCACTCTCCTCTTTCACCCTCATCAACAGTTCCTCTTTGCTTTCTGCCATTCGAGTGGTATCATCTGCATATCTGAGGTTGTTGATATTTCTCCTGGCAATCTTGATTCCAGCTTGTGATTCATCCAGCTCTGCATTTTGCATGATGTACTCTGCATGTAAGTTAAATAAGGAGGGTGACAATATAAAGCCTTGACATACTCCTTTCCCAGTTTGAACCAGTCCATTGTTCCATATCCAGTTCTAACTGTTGCTTCTTGACCTGCATACAGGTTTCTCAGAAGGCAGGTAAAGTGGTCTGATATTCCCATCTCTAGAATTTTCCACAGTTTGTTGTGATCCACACAATCAAAGGCTTTTGCATAGTCAATGAAGCAGAAGTAGGTGGAATTCTCTTCCACCTACTTCTGGAATTCTCTTCCTTTTTCTGTGATCTAACAGATGTTGGCAATTTGACCTCTGGTTCCTCTGCCTTTTCTAAATCCAGCTTGTACATCTAGAAGCTCTTGGTTCACATACTGTTGAAGCCAAGCTTGAAGAATTTTGAGTATTACCTTACAAGCATGTGAAATGAGCACAATTGTGTGGTAGTTTGAACATTCTTTGGCATTGCCCTTCTTTGGGATTGAAATGAAAACTGACCTTTTCCAGTCCTGTGGCCATTGTTGAGTTTTCCAAATTTACTGACATATTGAGTACAGCACTTTAACAGTATAATCTTTTAGGATTTGAAATAACTCAGCTGGAATTCCATCACCTCCACTAACTTTGTAGTAATGCTTTCAAAGGCTCACTTGACTTCACACTCTAGAGTGTCTGGCTCTAGGTGAGTGACCACACCATTGTGGTGTCTGGATCATTAAGACCTTTTTTGTATAGTCCTTTGTATTCTTGCCACCTCTTCTGAATCTCTTCTGTTTCTGTTAAGTACTTGCCATTTCTGTCCTTTATCATGCTCATCTTTGCATGAAATTCCCCTGGTATCTCTGATTTTCTTGAAGAGATCTCTAGTTTTTCCCATTCTGGTGTTTTCTTCTATTTCTTTGCACTGTTCACTTAAGAAGGCTTTCCTCTGTCTCCTTGCTATTCTTTGGAACTCTGCATTCAGTTGGGTCTGTCTTTCCCTTTCTCCTTTGCCTTTTGCTTCTTTCCTCAGCTATTTGTAAGACCTTCTCAGGCAACCAGTTTGCCTTCTTGCATTTCTTTTTCTTTGGGATGATTTTGGTCACCGCCTCCTGTGCAATGTTACAAACCTCCGTCCATGGTTCTTCAGACACTGTCTATCAGATCTAATCCCTTGAATCTATTTGTCACTTCCACTGTATAATCATAAGGAATTTGATTTAGGTCATACCTGAATGGCCTAGTGTTTTTCCCTACTTTCTTCAATTTAAGTCTGAATTTTGGAATAAGGAGCTCATGATCTGAGCCACAGTCGGTTCCAAGTCTTGTTTTTGCTCACTGTGTTAGAGCATCTCCCCATATCCAAGGACAAAGAAGTCACAAGGAGATAGTAGGAGGGGCACAATCATGTTAAAATCATATGTCATTAGGGTATTGCACATTAAAGCAACAATAATCCCACTGTAGCCCTAAAAGAATGGCCAAAATCCAGAACACTGACAACACCAAATGCTGGCATGGATAATGGAGCAACAGGAACTGTCCTTCATTGCTGGGAATGTAAAGTGGTACAGACACTTCGGAAGACAGTTTGTCAGAAACGTTCTCCTATCCTGCAATCCAGCAATCATGCTCCTTTTTACCCAGATGGGTTGAAAAGTTATTAATAGGTCCACACACAAGTTTCACACAAGTGTTTATAGCAGCTTTATTTATAATTGCCAAAAATTGGAAGTAGCCAAGATGCCTTCAGTAGGCAAATGGATAGGCTGTGGTATATACAGACAATGGAATAATACTCATTGCTAAAAAGAAATGAACTTTCAAGATCTAAAAAGACATGGAGGAATCTTAAATGCATATTACTAAGTGAAAGAAGCTAATGTGAAAAGCCTACATACTGTGTGATTCCAATTATGACATTCTAGAAAAGGCAAAACTTATGGAGACAGTAAAAGGATCAGTGGTTGACAGGGATTAAAAGAAAGGAGGGATGAATAGGCAGAACAAAGGATTTTTAAGGCAGAGAAACTATTCAGAATGATACCGTAATGGTGAATACATGCCATTATACATTTCCCCAAAACCATGGATTGTACAACACGAAGAGTGAACCCTAATGTATACTATGGACTTTGCATGATAATGCTGCATCATTGTGGGTTCACTGATTACAAAAATGTACCACTGTGATGCTTGATAGTCTGGAGAGTCTGTGCTTCTGTGGGACAGGGTATATAGAAACACTGTGTACTTTGCATTCAATTTTACTGTGTACTTAAACTGCTTTATTCTTTTTCTTAATATATATATTTTATTGAAATATAGTTAATTTACATTGTTTTTCAGGTACACAGCAAGGTGATTTAGTTATACATACACACATACATTATTTTTGAAATTATTTTCCATCATGTGAAAAGTGAAAGTTAGTAACTTTGTGTCCAACTCTTTGTGACCCCATGGACTGTAACCCACCAGACTCCTCTGTCCATGGCAAGAGTATTAGAGTGGGTTGCCATTTCCTTCTCCAGGGGATCTTCCTGACCCAGGGATTGAACCTGGGTCTTCTGCATTCCAGGCAGATTCTTTACCATTTGAGCCACCAGGAACCATATTGACTATAGTTCCCTGTGCTATGCAGTAAACCTTTGTTGCGTGTTTCATATCTATTTTTTAAATAAAAATCTAGCATTCTATTCATGCTAAGTCAAACAAGTGTAATCAAATTGTCATAATTTTTTTAGTTAGGCAAAAATTCAAAGTTTTGTAAAATATATATATTTTATATATGTATACAAAATATATATATATATTTATATATGTATACAAAAGCTTTTCTACTATACTTGATAAAGGCTTGAGAAAGAACATCAAAAAAAAAGAGATGGAGAAATTGGAAAACATAAACTAAATGAAATGGGAGCACTGAATATGAAATAGAAAAAGTGAAACTAGATAAAAGTAAAAGATCATCATATAGTCCAGTTGTTTTTAAGCATGACTGCTCATTAGAAACATATCTGGAGCTCTAGAGAAAAAAAGCAATACCTGAGCATTTGTATTTTTCAAAAAATTTCAAGATAATTCTGATATGCATCTGGATGGCTTTTAAAAAGTGATTACAGGTTTTTCCATTAAATTGTAGTTTTGGTGATACAGAGTTCTATTTTTCTGTTGACCAATCATGATACAATGGTATTAAGTGAGTAATAGTTACATAATCACAATAGTAAAAGATATTTATCAGTTTTCACATCAATAGCCAGACAAAAAAAAAAAGATAATTACAATTGCATGCCATAATGGGAATATGATTAACTTAACTATATAAAGTAATTACATAGAATGTGAGGGGGTCAAGCCAAGGGATGTGGTAAGTGGAAGTGAGTACATGCACATGTTTTCATCCACCCACCCAGTCTATGTCTTTTGGTTGGTGCGTTTAATCCCTTTACATTTAAAGGTAATTATTGACATGTATGATCCTATTACCATTTTCTTAATTGTTTTGGGTTTATTTTCTGTAGGTCTTTTCCTTCTCTTGTGTTTCCTGCCTAGAGAAGTTCCTTTAGCATTTGTTTTCAAGCTGGTTTGGTGGTGCTGAATTATCTTTAACTTTCGCTTATCTGGAAGTCTTTTGATTTCTCCATCAAATCTGAAGCAGAGTCTTGCTGGGTAGAGTATTCTTGGTTGTAGGTTCTTCCCTTTCATCACTTTAAATATATTGTGCCATTCCCTTATGACTTGTAGAATTTCTATTGAGAAATCAGCTGATAGCTTGATGGGAGTTCCCTTCTATGTTATTTGTCATTTTTCCCTTATTGCTTTTAATATTTTATCTTTGTCTTTGATTTTTGTCAGTTTTATTACTACGTGTCTTGGTGTGTTCCTCCTTGGGTTTGTCCTGCCTGGGACACACTGCTTCCTGGACCTGGTTGACTATGCCCTTTCTCATGTTATGGAAGTTTTCAGCCATTATTTCTTCTCAGGTCCTTTCTCTCTCTCTTCTCTTTCTGGGACCCCTATAACGTGAATGTTGATGTGTTTAATGTCCCAGAGATCTGTTAGGCTGTCTTCATTTTTTTTCATTCTTTTTTCTATATTCTGTTCTACGGCAGTGATTTCCACCATTCTGTCCTCCAGGCCATTTATCCATTCTTCTGCCTTAGTTATTCTGCTATTGATTCCTTCTCGTGTATTATTCATCTCCATTTGTTTGTTCTTTAGTTCTTGTAGGTCTTTGGTAAACATTTCTTGCATCTTCATTGTTTTCCTGAGATCCTGGATCATCTTCACTATCGTTTTGAATTCTTTTTCTGCAAGGTTGCCTATTTTCACTTCATTTAGTTGTTTTTCTGGGGTTTTATCTTGTCCCTTCATCTGGGCCATAATTTTCTGCTCT
The DNA here is from genome assembly GCF_029407905.1 of Bubalus kerabau. Lineage (NCBI taxonomy): Eukaryota > Metazoa > Chordata > Mammalia > Artiodactyla > Bovidae > Bubalus > Bubalus kerabau. The sequence continues at coordinate 95,263,218 of NC_073647.1, read as the reverse complement.
TTCATCATGATTAACCTTCTGTAATATGGTCTTTGTTTTAGCTGCTGTGGTACTGCTTCTTCTGTCAGCTCTCTGGTGGATGAGGCTAAGAGGCTTATGTAAGCTTCCTGATGGGAAGGACTGGCAATGGGAAAAACTGGGTTTTGCTCTGGTGGGCAGGGCCTTGCTTAGTAAAGCTTTAATCCAATTACCTGCTGATGGGTGAGGTTGCACTCTCTCCCTGATAGTTGTTTGGCCTGAGGTGACCCAGCCCTGGGGTCTGTGGGCTCTATGGTAGGGTTAATGGTGACCTCCAAGAGGGTGTACACCAAGCAGGACTTTCCCAGCCTGCTGCTGCCATTGCCCTGTCCCTGTGGTGATCCCCTGCCGAACCATGCCTCCACAGGAGGCCCTTCAACACTAGCAGGTAGTTTTGGTTCAGTCTCTTATGGGGTCTGAAGGAGAAGGCAATGGCACCCCACTTCAGTACTCTTGCCTGGAGAATCCCATGGATGGAGGAGCCTGGTGGGCTGCAGTCCATGGGGTCGCTAAGAGTCGGACATGACTGAGCGACTTAACTTTCACTTTTCACTTTCATGCATTGGAGAAGGAAATGGCAACCCACTCCAGTGTTCTTGCCTGGAGAATCCCAGGGATGGGGGAGCCTGGTGGGCTGCCGTCTATGGGGTCGCGCAGAGTCCGACACAACTCAAGCGACTTAGCAGCAGTAGCAGCTTATGGGGTCACTGCTCCTTTCCTTAGATCTTGGAGCACACAAGATTTCGTTTGTACCCTCAAAGACTGGAGTCTCTGTTTCCCCAGTCCTGTGGAAGTCCTGTAATCAAATCCCACTGGTCTTCAAGGCCAGATTCCCTGGAGATTCCCAGTGCCTTTGTTGGATCCCCAGGCTGGGAAGCCTGACGTGGGGTTTAGAACCATCACAACAGTGGGAGAACTTTGGTATTATTCTTCTGCAGTTTGTGGGTCACCTACTCAGCAGGTATGGGATTTGATTTTATCATGATTGCGCCTCTCCTACTGTCTCACTCTGGCTTCTTCTTTGTCTTTGGATGTGGGGTATCTTGTTGTGGTGGATTCCAGTGTCTGCCTGTCAGTGGTTGTTCAGCAGGTAGTTGCAATTTCGGTGCTCTCACAGGAGATGAATGCATGTCCTTCTACTTGCCATCTTGAAACAGAAGCCCCTTAAACTGCTTTAAATTCCCTGGCAGTCCAGTAGTTAGGGCTCTGTGCTTCCACTGCAGGGGGCACAGTTTTGCTCCCTGGTTGGGAAACTAAGATCCCACAAGCTGCACAGCATGACCAAGAAAAAAAATAAAGTTGCTCTAAAAATAAGGTCTATTTAAAAGAAAATTAATGCAAAGAGACAAAGATATAAAGTCAATGGAGAAATTCAAAGGGAAGAAGGCAAGAAAGAATGAACAAAACAACAAAAAATATAGGAAATGAACAGAAAACCAATAGAATGGTAGATTCTAATCCAGCTGATCAGTAATTATATTAAATATCAATGGAATAAACCTTCAAATTAGAAATCAGATTATCAGACTCACCTGTATACTGTCTACAAGAGATACATTTTCTTTTTTTAATTGAAGTATAGGTGATATTATATTATTTTCAGGTGTACAGTATTCATTATTTTTGTAATTACAAGTTTTTACATGATAATGAATTTTGTTCCCTATGCTATATAGTGTATCCTTATTGGTTATTTATATTATACATAGTAGTTGGTATCTGTTAATCCCATAACCCTAATTTGTCCCTCCCCACTTCCCTCTGCCCCTGTCCCTCTGTTTTATATATCCATGAGTCTGTTTCTATTTTACATATCCATTCATTTGTATTACTGTTTAGATTCCACATATGAGCGATGCACATTGTTTGTCATTCTCTGTCTTACTTTACTAAGCATAATACCCCCTAGGTCCATCCATGTTGCTGCGAATTGCAGAATTTCATTCTTTTTTATGGCTGGGTTCATTGTGTATGTGTATATATATATACCACATCTTTATCCATTCGTCTGTTGATGGGTACTTGAGTTGCTTCTATATAATTGGCTATTGAAAATTGTGCTGCTATGAACATTGGGTTGCATGTATCTTTTTGAATTAGTGTTTTCATTTTTTCTAGATATATACCTAGGAGTGGTATTGCTAGATCATATGGTAGTTCTATTTTTAGTTTTTTAGGAACCTCCATGCTGTTTTACACAGTGGCTGTATCATTTACATGCCTGTCAGCAGTATATGAGGGTTCCTTTTTCTCAACATTGTCTCCAACATTTGTTATTTGTAGACATTTTTATGATAGCCATTCTGACTGGTGGGAGATGATATCTCATTGTGGTTTTTATTTGCATTTTTCTAATAATTAGTGATGTTGAGCATCTTCTTATGTGCCTGTTAGCTGTCTGTATGTCTTCTTTGGAAAATTCAGGCCTCTGCCCATTTTTCCATTGGGTTGTTTATTTTTGATGAAGAATTATATGAGCTTTTTATATATTTTGGATAATAACACCTTATAGGTCACCTCATTTATAAATATTTTCTCCCATTCTGTAGGTTGTTTTGTCAATATTTTCCTTTGCCTTGCAAAAGCTTTTAAGTTTAATTACATTCCATTTGTTTAGTTTTGCTTTTATTTCTTTTTACTTAGGAGACAGATCAAAAAAAATATTGCCATGATTTTTATGCCAGAGTGTTCTGCCTATATTCTCTTCTAGGAGGTTTATGGTTTCAGGTCTTAAATTTACATCTCTAATCTATTTTGAGTTCATTTTTGTATATGGTGTGAGGGAATGTTCTAATCTCGTTGTTTTACATGTAGCTGTCCAATTTTCCAAGCACCACTTATTGAAGAGACTGTCTTTTCTTCATTGTGCGTTCTTGCCTTTTTTGTCATAGATTATTTGAACACAGGTGAATGGGTCTATTTCTCTGCTCTCTATTCTGTTTCATCAGTCTATTTGTCAGTTTTTGTGTCAGTACCACCCTGTTTTGATTACTGTAGCTTTGTAGTGTAGACTGAAGTCTGGGAGGGTTATACTTCTGGCTTTGTTCTTCATTCTCAAGATTTCTTTGGCAATTCAGGGTCTTTTGTGGTTCCATATGAATTTAAGGGTTGTTTATTCTAATCCTGTGAAAAATATCATGGGTATTTTGATGTGTGTGCTCACTCAGGCAGTTGTGTCGGACACTTTATGACCCTGTGGACTTTAGCCTGCCAGGCTCCTCTGTTCATGGGATTTTCCCGGCAAGAATACTGGTGTGGGTTGCCATTTGCTCCTCCAGAGGATCTTCCTGGAGCAGGGGTCGAACCCACATCTCCTGCATTGCAGACAGATTCTTTACCACTGAGCCATTCTGGGGAAGCCCTGGGTACTTTGATAGGGATTTCATTAAACCTGTAGATTGTTTTGAATAGTATGGCCATTTTGACAATATTAATTCATCCAATCCACAAGCATGGGATATCTTTCCATTTCTTTGTATCATCTTTAGTTTCCCTCATAAATGTTTTGTGGTTTCCAGAGTATAGGATGTTTCCCTCTTCTTGGTTAAGTTTGTGTGCTGTGCTTAGTCACTCAGTCATATCCGACTCTTTGCAACCCATGGACTGTAGCCCGCCAGGCTTCTGTATCCATGGGATTCTCCAGGCAAGAATACTGAAGTGGGTTGCCATGCCCTCCTCTGGGGGACCTTCCCAACCCCAGGGATCGAACCCAGGTCTCCTGCTTTGCAGGCAGACTCTTTACCATCTGAGCCACCAGGGAAGCCCAAGAATACTGGAGTGGGTAGCTTATCCCTTTTAAGTTAAGTTTACTCCTTGGTATTTTATTCATTTTGATGCAGTTTTAAACAGGATTTTTTTTTTTTTTTTGCTTTTGCTTTATGATATTTTATTATTAGTGTATAGAAACAAAAGATTTCTGTGTATTGATCTTGTATCTGACAACCTTGCTGAATTCCTTTATTAGTTCTGATAGTTGTATTAGTTCTAATGGGTGAAGACTTTAGGGTTTTCTAGATATGACATGTCATCTGCAAATAGTGACAATTTTACCTCTTCCCTTCCAACTTGGATACTTTTTAAAAAATTTTTCTTGTCTGATTGCTGTGACTAGGACTTCCAATACTATGTTGAACAGAAGTGGCAAGAATGGGCATACTTGTCCTAATCCAGAATTTAGTGGGAAGGCTTCCACCTTTTCACCACAGAGTATGACATTGGTTGTGAGTTTGTCTTAAATGGCCTTTATTATGTTGAGATATGTTTCCTTGATACCCACTTTCAGGGTTTTTATTATTATTGTTGAATTTTGTCAAATGGCTTTTCTGCATCTATTGAGATGATCATGTGATTTTTAGCCTTTTGTTAATGTGGTATATCATATTAATTTGCATATACTGAAGTATCCTTGTGACCGTGGGATAAATTCAACTTGACCATGGTGTATGATCCTTTTTATATATATTTTAGATTTGATTTGGTAATATTTTGTTGAGGATTTTTGCATCTATATTCATCAAAGATACTGGCCTGTGGCCTTTTTCTGTAGTGTCTTTGGTTTTGGTATCAGGGTATTGGTAGAATGAATATTGGTAGAGTAGAATCGTAGAATGAATTTGAGAGTGTTCCTTCCTCTTCAGTTTTTTGAAAAGTTTGAGGACAGGTATTAGTTCTACCTTATGTTCAGTAGAATTCCCCTATGAAGTCATCTGGTCCTGAACTTTTGCTTGCTGGGAGTTTTTAAATTACAGATTCAACTTCACGTCTCATGATTGGTCTGTTCAGATTGCCTGTTTCTTCTTGTTTCAGTTTTGGCAGGTGTAGAGTTTCTAGAAATTTGTTCATTTCTTGTCAGTTGTCCAGTTTGTTGGCATTTAACTGTTCACAGTATCCTCTTAAGACTTTTGGTATATATGTGGTTTTGGTTTTCATTTCTCCTCTTTTCTTATTTTGTTTATTTGGGTCCTTTCTCTTTTCTTCTTAATGAGCCTGGCTAAAGTTTTATCAATTTTGTCTTTTTAGAAAACTAGCTCTTGGTTTCTTTGATCTTTTCTGCTCTTTTGGTCTCTGTTTTATATATTTTCTTTCTGATCTTTATCATTCCCTTTCTTCTGCTGACTTTGGGCTTTGTTCTTCTTTTTCTAGTTCTTTCAGGTCATAGGTTAGGTTGTTTGAGATCTTTCTTATTCTTGAGGAAGACCTGTATAGCTTTAAACATCCCTCTTGGAACTGCTTTTGCTATATCCCATAGATTTTGAAAAGTTGTGTTTCCATTTTCATTTGCCTCAAGGTATTTTATGATTTCCACTTTGATTTCATTGTTGACCCATTTGTTTTTTTAGTAGTATGTTGTTTAGTCTCCATGTATTTGTTCTCTTCCCATTTTTCTTTCTGTGATTGATTCTAGTTTCATACTGTAAAGAAATGGTTGATTTAATTTCTGTCCTCTTAAATTAAAAAAAATATTTATTTATTTGGCTGCATAGGATCTTAGTTGCCACATGTGGGATCTTTCGTTGCAGCACGCAGGATCTTTCATTGTGGCACGAAGTCTCTTCTTTGTGGCTCATGGACCCTTGGCTGTGGTGCATGGACTTCTCTCTAGTTGTGGCACACAGGCCCCGTAGTGTGTGGGCTCAGTAGTTGTGGCATGTAGCAGGCTCAGGAATTGCAGCGTGTAGGCTTAGTTGTTCTGCAGCATGTGGGATCTTAGTTCCCTGACCAGGAGTCAAACCTGCACCCCCTGCATTGGAAGGTGGATTCTTAACTGCTGGACCACCAGGGAAGTCCCCTGTCCTCTTAAATTTGTTGAAGCTTGTTTTGTGACCTCTCCTTGTATGTGATTTCTCCTGGAGGACATTCCATGTGTACTTGAATGTGTATTCTACTGATTTGGATATAATGTCCTATAGATATCTATTAAGTTTAACTGGTATATTGTGTCATTTAAAACTACCATTTCCCTATTGATTTTCTGTCTGGATGCTCTGTCCATTTGATGTGAGTGGGTTGTGAAAGTCTCTTACTATTACTGCATTATTGTTATTTTCTTCCTTTATGTCTGTTAGTATTTGCTTCATTTATATAGGTGCTCCTGTATTGGGTGTATATATGTTAATGAGTGTAATAGCCTCTTTTATTAATCCCTTTAGCATTTTATAATGCTGCTCTTTCTCTTTTGGTATAGCTTTATTTTAAAGTCTATTTTGTCTGAAATGAGTCTTGCTTCCCTCTCTTATCATTTCCATTCACATGAAGTATCTATTTCCATCCCCTCACTTTCTGTCTGTGTACTCACTAGCCCTGAAGTGAGTCTCTCACATGGAGCATATTGGAATGTCTTGTTTTTTTATCCAGTCAGCCTATGTCTTTTGGTAGGAGCGTTTAGTCCTATGATTATGGTATGTACTTCATTGCCATTTTATTACTTATTTTCCAGGGTTTTTTTTTTTTTTTTTGGTAGTTATTCTGTACTCATTTCTTCTTTTTGTTTCTACTGTTGTGGTTTGAATTTCTTTTGTACTATGCTTGGGTTCCTTCTTTTTGGTTTTTGTGTTATCTGTTGTAGTTTTTTATTTGTGATTACCATATATGTTAGTTAACATGTAATTATATCTACATGTTTTAAACTGGTAGTCATTTAAGTTTAAATGCATTCTTAAAGATCTACATTTCTACTCTCCTCCCTCACCTTTTGTGTTTTTGATGTCATATTTTTCATCTTCATACTTATCTGTTTATTGTAGTTATAGTTGCTTTTACAATTTTTTTGTTTTTTAATCTACACACTGGCTCATTTAACTAATCTTTGATTGTTACTATATATTGTCTTTCCTAGTGGGGTTTTCTCTTTCCTATAGATTCTTCTTTTCCATTCAGAGAGACCTTTCACTGTTTCTTTTAGGGTAGGTTTAATATTGATGAATTCTTTAAGTTTTTACTTGTCTAAGAAGTTCTTTCTCCTTCTAAATGGAATAATTATAAGTGGAATAATCTTGCTGTGTAGGGTGTCCTAGGTTGCAGTTTTTCCCTTTCAAGGCTTTGAATATATAATGCCATTCCCTTCTGGTTTGCAAAGTTTCTGTGGAGAAATCAGTTGATAGCCTTTTGGGGATTCCCTTGTATGTGACTCTGTTATTCTCTTGCTGCTGCCTTTAAAATTCTTGCTTTATCTTTAACTTTTGCTATTTTAATTGTGATATGTCTTGGTGTGGGTCTGTACGGTTTCATTTCGGTGAGGGGACCTTCTCTGCTTCCTATACCTGAATATGTTTCCTTTTTCAGGTTGGGGGACATTTTCAGCCATACTTTTCTTCAAGTACATTTTTGATCCCCTTCTCTCTCCTTTCTTGAATTCCTATAATGTGAATATTGGTGAGATTAGTGTTATCCCAAAGATCTTGTAGATTCTTTACATTTCTTTTTTTTCATTTGTGTTTCTGCTCTTCTGATTGGGTGATTTCCATTATTCTGTCTTCCAGATCATTTGTGCTTTCTTGTGTTATCACTTAGTCTGATATTCATTCCTTGTAGTGTTTTTATTTCAGATATGAAATTATCTGTTTTTGATTGAATCTTTTAAATATAATCTGTGATCATTAATATAGGATCATTCCTTGTTAAAATGATCAGTGTTTAGATCAGTTATTTTCCCTATTTCAGTTAATATTTTTTATTGCCAATGTTTCAAATTCTTTTTCTGGTAAATTGTTTCTGTTTCATTATTTATTTGGGGATTTACTCTTCCTCTTTCAATTGAGAGCAAGTACTCTGCCTTTTCATTTTACCTAACTTTCTATGCCTCTGAATTTAGGTGAAACAGGTACTTCTTGAAGGGGTGTTCCTATGTGGGAGCATCCCTTTGCAGACTGTGTATGCCCTTTGCCTTTCATGGGAGAGATGGATTTGATGTGGACACCAGTCATGTCTTTCCTCAGGGTGTGCTCACAGCTATCACCTTGATAGAGGGTATGGCTGGAGATGGAGGTGCTAGCACAGGGTGGGAAGTGGGACTTCCTCTCTGCTCAGTGTCTGTCACCACCCTGTCAGGACTGAGTCTGATCCCAAGTTGCGGGAGTGGAAGTCCTGAGGGATGAGCTTGAGCTGGCCCCATTCCCATTAAGTATGTGTTTTCCCTGCTCCCCATACTTGGGACCGTTGCCATAAAGGATGAGAATGCCAAGCCAAGTAGGGCTTGTGTGCCTACAGAGATCCAATGCTCTGCCTTTGTAGAGGTCTGCAGCTTTCCTAAGATGCAGCCAATGGTTGTGTCTTTTCCCCAATTGTGGCTACCCCAGGGCTAGTGCCACACTGTGACATGGGGTGGGCATGGTCAGAGCATTCTCTCAGCTTGGAGTGGGGCACCCACGCGGCAAAGTGGTTGTCAGCAACCCAGCAGCTGTGTTGCCATCGTAAGTCTAGGCTGCTTCTGAGATGCCTCTTGAGTAAATTCTGCCACTGCTGCCCAGCCTGGGGTTCTGCCCCAGGACCAGATCACCTCTCCCTCTCAAGTCAAGTCTTTTCCCAGATCCTGGCCACCCTAGTTCCAGTACCACACTTGTGGCATGAAGTGAACAGGGCTGGAGCATTCTTTCAGCTCTGGCTGGAGAACATAGCATGGCTGTGCACAGCATGTTGCAGAAAAGCAGTAGCCTAAGCCAAACTTTTCTCTGTCCTGCCTGGGGGAAGTCCACCTGTGCTCTACTCATGAGTGGAGTCCAGGCTTCTTTATGGACTTCCGTGTATCTTTACTTACAACCTTGATTGTACAGGAGTCTTTCTGCCAATTTCCAGTTTTTAGTGAGAATTGTTCCACGTGTAGATTTATTTTTGATGTGTTCATGGGGAAAGGTGAGCTCCACATCTTTCTCCGCCCTCTTGATCTCCTATCAAGAGATACATTTTAAATATAAAGGTACAGTTTGGTCAAACATAAAACGATTAAAAAAATAATACCATGCAAACAACAGACATAAGAAAGTTGCAATAGCTATAGTAATGTCAGATAAAGTAGACTTCAAGACAAAATGTGTTACTGGACTCTCAAAAGCACATTTAGTGCTAATTAAAGGGTCAATTTATCTGGAAGACATAGGAATCATAAATGTGTTTGTGTCTAATAACAACCTTCAAATTACACGAAGGAAAAATTGACAGAATTAAATGGAGAAATAGACAAATCTACAACCATAGTTGGAGATTTTCATGCTTTTCTTTCAGTAACTGAAAAAGTTTCTGGACAGAAAATCGGTAAGGACATAGAAGATCTGGACAGCACTGGCAGCCACCTTAGCCTCTTTGACATTTACAGAAAAATATATCCAATAACTGCAAGATAACACTTTTTTTCAAGTGCACATGGTATGTTCACCAACTTAGATCATGTTCTAGGCCACCAAATAAGTGTCCATAAATTTCAAAGATAGAAATCACACTGTGTTCTCTGACTACAATCTAATTTAATTAGCAGTCAATAACAGCATACCTGGGGCTTCCCTGGAGTGGTAAAGAATCTACCTGCCAATGCAAGAGATGCAGGTTCAATCCCTGAGTTGGGAAGATCCCCTGGAGGAAAAAAATGGCAACCCACTCCAGTATTCTTGCCTGGGAAATCCCATGGACAGAGGAGCCTGGCGGGCTATGGTCTGTGGTGTCGCAGGAGTCAGACACAACTTAGCGACTAAACCAGGCTTCCCAGGTAGCTAGCTCAGTGATAAAGAATTCACCTGCCAAGCAGGAGGCATGGGTTCAATCCAAGGGTCAGAAAGATCCCCTGGAGAAGGAACTGGCAACCCACCCCAGTATTCTTGCCTGGGAAATCCCATGGGCAGAGGAGCCTGGTGGGCTACAGTCCATGGGGTCACAAGAGTCGGACACAACTTAGTGACTAAATAACAACAACATACCTAGGAAGTCCCTAAATTTTGTAAAGTTAAACAACATACTTCTAAATAACCCATCAAAGAAGAAATCACAAAGAAAATTAGGAAGTATTTTTAACTGAGTAATGGTGAAATACATCAAAACTTGTGAGATACAACTGAAGCAGTGCTGAGAGGGAAGTGTATAACTTTCAGTAGTTATATTAGAAAAAAGAAAGGTAAAATCAGTCTCTAAGATACTCCCTTAAGAAGTTGGAGAAAACAAGAACAAAATAAGCCTAAAGTATATAAAAGAAAGGAAACAATAAAGACAGCCTGGGGGGCAGGGTTGGTGGTAGTAGTGTTGCACAAAAGTTGAGCATATATATACTCCCAAGACAGTTTCACTCCCAAATATATACCTGAGAGGGATGAGAGCCTTCTATCTTCAAAAGGTTTGTACAAGAATGCTCATACCAGCATTATTTGCAATACCCCAGAGTGAACACTACTCTAAATGCCCATACATAATAGAATGGATAAATAAATTTTGGTGTATCCGCACAGTGAAATACTGTTAGCAATAAGGTTAAACAGACTATAGTTCTTCAGTTATAAGTAATAGCAAATATTAATTTGTTAAATTTTACAAATATAATTTGAGGAGAAAAAAACACAGAAGAGCATAGAGTTCAGACACAGGTGAAACTTGTGTATGCTGGTTAAAAGCCAGTATGATGTTCACCCTTAGTCTGAGATTATGAGTGAAATTGGACCTGAGGGCGACTTCTGAGGAGTTAGTAATGTTTTGTTTCTTAATTTGGGCACTGATGATATGGATATATGTTCAGATGTGAAAACTGATTTAGCTATCCTGTGTTAGTATATTTTTCTGCATGTATGTTGTTATACTTCAATAAAAACACAAAAGAAAAAATTCATAGACAATATTTGTAACAAAACTAAGTGACAGTGTATCCCCATGAAATTCAAAAACAGGTAAGGGAAGATCATCATAACCACAAGATCAACTAGTAATGGGCATCTGTGTAAGCAGAAAGAGTTTGACCATCTGAAAGAGCTGAAAACGGGAGAATTCCAAAACAGCAAACAGTATTCACTAAAAAAGTGTGGCATTCTGACAGGTGCTGTTTCATTGCATTTGAGGTGGTTTTGATTCGCATTTCCCTCATGATTAGTGATGTTGAGCATCTTTTCATGTGCCTGTTGGTCATCTGTATGTCTTCTTTGGAAAATGTCTGTTTAGATCTTCTGCCCATTTTGTAATCAAATTGTATTGAGTTGTCTGAGTTCTTGATATATTTTGGATATTAACCCCTTATCAGACATATCATTTGCCAATATCTTCTCCCATTCAGTAGTTTTTTGTTTTGCTGATGGTTCCCTTTGCTGTGCAAAAGCTTTTTAGTTCCATATGGTCCCATTTGTTTACTTTTGCTTTTGTTGTCCTTGCCTGAGGAGACTGATCAAAAAAGAAAATATTGCTAAGACTGACTTCAAAGAACATACTGCCTATGTTTTCTTCTAGATGTTTTATGGTTTCAGGTCTTATATTTAAGTCTTTAATTCATTTTGACTTTATTTTTGTAAATGATGTGAAAAAATGGTCTAGTTTTATTTTACATATAGCTATCTTGTTTTCCCAACACCACTTAGCCATAAAAAAGAATGAAATCTTGGAATTTGTGACAGTATGGATGGATCTGGAAGGTATTATGCTAAGTGAAATAAGTCAGAGAAAGATGAATACTGTATGTTTTCACTTATATGTGGAATCTAAAATATAAAAAAAAATGAGCCCCCCAAAACCCAGAAACAGACTCATAGATACAGAGAACAAACTAGTGGTTGCCAGAAGGGAGAAGAATGGGAGGAAGGGTGCAATAGGTGAAGGGGATTAAAAGATACAATTTACCAGTTATAAAATAAGTAAGTCACAAGGATGTAACTTATGGTACAAAGAATACAGTCAATAATATTATAATACCTTTGTATGATGCATAACCTGTACAAATATAGAGTCACTGTGTTGTACATCTGAAACAAGTATTGTAAGTCACCTATACTTGAATTAAAAAATTTTAATGAAAAAAAAAAATAAGTGTGGCAGTTCATTTTAAGAACAGTAGTTGAAATGGGAGGGGTTTTACCTTCCAATAAAAACTGAATGAATACAAGGAATCTCTTGTCAGAAGGTCTGAAAGGGATGGAGCTGTCTAACCCTTAATGAACTCTTGAAAATGAGGCACCAGATCTCCCTACTCACACAGTCCCACACTGAGGAGAAATTGTTGAGAATAGAATTCAAATGAGCAGAACAGGGACAGTAAAGGAAGAGGAAAGAGAAGGTCCGAGAATGGGAGAGAGGACCACAACCAAGACTGTAATCAAGTAAGTCATTATATTCCTTTAACATACATTAAAAACAGAAAGGGTGCCTCTGTGAAGTTAGAAAAGCCATCCTGAACCATACTTCTTTCTGAAAGTTCAGGAAAGCTTAGTACACCTAAGAATGAGCAACAAATTGTGATGATGGTTGCACAGCTCTGAATATACTAAAAACCACTGAATTGTATACTTTAAATGGGTGAATTTTATGGTATGTGAATAATATCTCAATAAAGCTGTAAGAAAAATGAATGGAAAATTACCAAGATCAAATGCCACACAAAATTATTATAAGGAGAAAAAAGAATTAAAAGCATTCCATGTTGCTTATCTGTTTTATGTAAGTAGTATGTATGTTAATCCCATACTCTTAATTTGTCCCTCCCTCTCCCCTTTGGTAACCATAAGTTTGTTTTCTATGTCTGTAAGTCAGTTTCTGTTCTGTATATAGATTCATTTGTATTATTTTTTAGATTCCACATGTAAGTTAGATAAAAGAATATAATCTGAAAAATATATAGATATATGTAAGTGAATCTCTTTGCTGTACACCTGAACCTAACAATTTTGTAAATCAACTATATTTCAATTTTTTAAAAAGGGAAAAAAAGCATTCCAGAAAGACACACTCAAAGAACAACAAATCTAAAATATACTGTTTAAAAATTAGTTAGAAGACATTAATAAAATTAAAGAAGACACAGAAGAACCATACATAGCAGGATTAGAAAAATTCAGAAATGTACTGACAACTTGGGGCAATAAGAGGAAAGAATCATTTCAGAAATGAAGGCTAAGGCAGCACACTCTCTGACATAAATCATAGCAATATTTTAAAAGCTCTGTCTCCTCAGGCAGAGGAAACAAAAGCAGAAATAAACAAGTGAAACTGATTTAAATTTAAAGACTTCTGCACCACAAAGGAAACCAACAACAAAATGAAAAAATAGCCTACAGAATGGGAGAAAATATTTGTAAATGATATGCCCAATAAGGGGTTAATATCCAGACTACATAGACAGCTCATACAATCAATATGGAAAAAATAATTGAAGAATAGAAGATGCAAGGAGCTCAAACTCAGTGCTCTGTGACAGCTTAGAGGGGTGGGAGGTGGGAGGGAGGTTCAAGAGGGAGGAGACATGTATACCTATGGCTGATTCATGTTGATGTATGACAGACACCAACACAATATTATAAGTCAATTATCCTCCAATTAAATAAATTTTTAAAAAAGAAGTAAGAAACTGTACAGAGGGAAGTCGGAAGGGGGAAAACAAATATTTATATTAACCCATACTTCCAGAATCTAGAAAAATGGTACTGATGAACCTATTTGCAGGACAGGAATAGAGACAGATGTAGAGAACAGACTTGGGGAAACAGCAGGGGAGAGACAGGGTGGGGCAAGTTGAGAGTGGCACTGACATATTACACCACTGTGTGTAAAATAGACAGCTGCCTGCTGTGTGACATGGAGCTCAGCCTGCACTGTGATGGCCTAGAGGGGTGGGCTGGCATGGGAAGTGGGAGGGAAGTTCAAGAGGGAGGGGATATACATATACTTAGGGCTGATTCACATAGCTGTATGGCAGAAATCAACACAACACTAAAGCAATTATCTGCCTGTTAAAAAAAATGGACAGAAGACCTGAGACATTTTTCCAAAGAAGATATACAGATAACAAACAAGTACATGAGAAGATGCTCAGCATTGCTAATCATCAGGGAAAGGCAAGTCAAAACCATAATGAAATACCCTCTCACACTTGTCAGAATGCCTATCATCAAGAAGTCTACAAATAACAAGTGTTGGTAAGGATGTGTAGAAGTGGGAACTCTAGTATACTGTTGCTTACCGCTGCTTAGTTGCTTCAGTCGTATCCGACTCTGTGAGACCCTATGGACTACAGCCTGCCAGGCTTCTCTGTCCATGGGATTCTCCAGGCAGGAATACTGGGGAGGGTTGCCCTGCCCTCCTCCAGGGGATCTTCCCAACCCAGGGATCAAACCCAGGTCTCCTGCACTACAGGCAGGTTCTTTACCGCTGAGCCATCAGGGAAGCCCAGTACACTGTTGGTAGGAGTATAAATCGGTGCAGCTATTATGGAAGGCAGTATAGTGGTTCCTCAAAAATTAAAGTAGAACTACCATATGATCCAGCAATTCCACTCCTGGATTTTTTATTTCATTTTTTTAAACTGGAGGATAATTGCTTTACATTGTTTTGGTTTCTGCCATACAGCAGTATGAATCAGCCATAAGTATATATCTATGTCCCCTCCCTCTTGAACCTCCCTCCTACCCTACCTCCACCCCATCCCATCCCTCTAGGTTGTTACAGAGCACCAGGTTGAGCTCCCTGGGTTGTACAGCAACTTCCCACTCAGTTCAGTTCAGTTTAGTCACTCAGTCGTGCCCGACTCTTTGCGACCCCATGAACTGCAGCATGCCAGGCCTCCTTGTCCATCACCAACTCCCGGAGTTTACTCAAACTCGTGTCTATCAAGTCGGTGATGCCATCCAACCATCTCATCCTCTGTCGTCCCCTTCTCCTGCCCTCAATCTTTCCCAGCATCAGGGTCTTTTCCAGTGAGTCAGCTCTTTGCATCAGGTGGCCAAACTATTGGAGTTTCAACTTCAACATCAGTCCTTCCAATGAACACCCAGGACTGATTTCCTTTAGGATGGACTGGTTGGATCTCCTTGCAGTCCAAGGGACTCTCAAGAGTCTTCTCCAACACCACAGTTCAAAAGCATCAATTCTTTGGTGCTTAGCTTTCTTTATAGTCCAACTCTCACATCCATACATGACCACTGGAAAAACCATAGCTTTGACTAGACGGACCTTTGTTGGCAAAGTAATGTCTCTGCTTTTTAATATGCTGTCTAGGTTGGTCATAACTTTCCTTCCAAGGAGTAAGTGTCTTTTAATTTCATGGCTGCAATCACCATCTGCAGTGATTTTGGAGCCCAGAAAAATAAAGTCAGCCACTGTTTCTGCATCTGTTTGCCATGAAGTGATGGGACCAGATGCCATGATCTTAGTTTTCTGAATGTTGAGCTTTAAGCCAACTTTTTCACTCTCCTCTTTGACTTTCATCAAGAGGCTCTTTAGTTCTTCTTCACTTTCTGCTATAAAGGTGGTGTCATCTGCATATCTGAGGTTATTGATATTTCTCCTGGCAGTCTTGATTCCAGCTTGTGCTTCCTCCAGCCCAGCGTTTCTCATGATGTACTCTGTATAGAAGTTAAATAAGCAGGGTGACAATATACAGCCTTGACCTACTCCTTTTCCTATTTGGAACCAGTCTGTTGTTCCATGTCCAGTTCTAACTTGCTTCCTGACCTGCATACAGGTTTCTCAAGAGGCAGGTCAAGTGTTCTGGTATGCCCATCTCTTTCAGACTAGCTAGCTGTTTTACATATGTTTTTACATACGGTAATATATATGTTTCAGTGCTACTCTCAATTCGTCCCACCCTTTCCTTCCCCCACTGTGTCCACAAGTCAGTTCTCTATGTCTGCGTCTCTATTCCTGCCTTGCAAATAGGTTCATCAGTACTGTTTCTCTAGATTCCATATATCTACATTAATATATGATATTTGTTTCTCTCTTTCTGACTTCACTCTGTGTAACAGGCTCTCGGTTCATCCAGCTCATGAGAACTGACTCAGATTCATTCCTTTTTATGGCTACCACTCCTGGATTTTTAATCCATAGAAAATGAAAACACTAATTCAAAAAAATACTTGCACCCTAATGTTCATAGCAGCATTGTTTACATTGCCCAATATATGGAAGCAACCTAAAGTCTCAATAAGTGAATAGATAAGATGTGATAAATATATACAATGTATTATATCTTATATGCAATAAGATGTGATATATATATATGCAATGCCATTAAAAAGAATGAAATATTGCCATTTGCAACAACATGGATGGCCCCTAGAGGGTAATATGCTTGGTGAAAAAAGTCAAGAAAGATAAATACTGTATGATATCACTTATATGTGGAATCTAAATATATATTTGCCAAGGTCCAGCCCCGGCTGATCCAGGGAGTTCGAAGTGGGGACGGCGTCGGCGAGGATCAGGATACAATAGCTTCAATTAGATATTAATTAGAGATGTAAAGAGTAATAGAATGAGGATAGCTCAGTAGGAAAATTCAGTGGAGAAAAGAGGCTGAGTAGCTTGGTTTGCACGGGAAACCAATAAAACTTCAAGACAAGAAGTTTGCACCACTTACGTAGGCCGCAGGCGTCCTTCCGTTCTCCCGAAGGAGAGGAGACACTGAGGCCTCCCCGGTCGGATCTTAGAAGCCCAGGCATAATTAGTAAGCATGGCGGGCTCTGCTCTCCAGATGGAGACTCAGCCAGAGTTTGAGAGAGAGAGAGAGAGAGACATGGGGAGACCAGTCTTTCGAGGAACTGATTCCAATTCTTTATTTTCCATGGTCTACTTTTATACATTGAGATGTTATGCAAAAGTCACGTGGGGTCAGCGTCCTGACTTTTATCAAAGTCAGGTGCTTCATACAAATGTATACAGAGGTCTTAGGGGTGTTACATCATCTTCTGGCCAGGGGGCCTGCTGACAATTTATGACCCTTTCCTTGTGACAGCGGTCAGTCAACCAGGACACTTATTTCTCCAGGGGTGATTATTCTTAAAAAAGACTCCACCTTCCAAAGGTACCAGATAAAGTTACATTCCTATAGAGTGAGGGTGTAGTGGGTTTTAATTAAGGAAAGAATTTACTTAGCCTAAGGTCTAACGTGATTAATATAAAAGGTTAATACTTATTTCTTCTATATATTCATTAATGTGTGTAAGGGCAGGGGATGTGGAGTCTTAGCAACAAACATTGGCTCAACAAATGAAAAACCCTTCACCAATACAATTTCTAATCAGCCCACTATACTTATACTAATGGTTTTCTAACTTTTCTAAGGAACCTGTTTTTAGAAGGTTTAAAGCATCTCATGCCTCTCACAGTTGGGAAGCTGTGAGCAATCACATGTGGCCAGAAAAGCCTGTCAGGCAGGCTAGAGAACCTTCAGATGAGTTTGTAGGTTGAAACACTCCTATCACGCCCAGGAATTATTATTAACTGGAGCTGTAAGTTAACTCCTTCTCTGAAAGAGGTGGTGGGGGACAGCCCCCCGTAAAGTCAGAGGGGTAGGTGAGAGCACAAAGTAGTAAAGTAGGCAGACTCTGGTTATGGGGGTAGATGCTCCAGAATTTCCAGGGGGACTCCTGAGGCTCAATCCCGCCTTTGCGTACGTCAAGCCTCCTTCCTCATGACCTTTGCCATGGGTGGAGTGCCTCACGCTGGCCCCCAACATATATTAATAAATATAATAATATAATAACATAAATAATCTAATAATAAATATATCTATGAGAACTCGAGTCAGAGATACAGAGAACAAACAGATAGTAACAAGTGAGGAGAGGAAAGGGAGGGAAGGGCAAGGTGGTAGGGAATTAAGAGGTACAAGCTACTATGGATAAAACAAATAAGCTATAGGAATATATAGAATTGCACAGGAAATACAGCCAATATTTTTTAACTATAAATAGAGTATAATCTATAAAATACTGAATTACTATTTCATACTCCTGACACTGACTCATTTGAAAAGACCCTGATGCTGGGAAAGATTGAAGGCAGGAGAAGAAGGGGATGACAGAGGATGAGATGGTTGGATGGCATCACCAACTCAGTGGACATGAGTTTGAGTAAACTCCGGGAGTTGGTGATGGACAGAAAGGCCTGGCATGCTGCAGTCCATGGGGTCGCAAAGAGTCAGACACAACTGAGTGATTGAACTAAACTCCTGAAACTAATATAATATTGTAAATCACCTGTACTTCGATTTGAATAAGAAAAAAGAAACAAAACGAGTGAGTGAACACAACAGAAAATACCTTTATAAAGTAAGGAACTTTTAAATCAAAAAGAAAGATAAACAGAATTCTAGAAAAAGTGAAACATGAAAAGTTAGCAGAGACATATGGAATAAGATTATCTGAAAAAGAAAACTAAAGCAAGGAAAATAAATAAATACTTAAAAGTAACATTGAGGAAACTTTCCTGGAACTAAAAAAAAAGGTTTGATTTTAAAAAGCACAATACGTACCTGAGAATTTTGACCCAGAATGACCAACAACAAAATCCACATTCTAATAAAATTACTAGATTTTTCTTTTTAAAGAGAAGAAATGTCTTGGATACTTCAGCAAAAACAGTAGGTAGTTTGTAAAGGAAGGAAAATTAGATAATCTTCAAACTTTTTGACACCAATACTTTGTACTAGAAGAAAATGGAGTAACATTTAAGATACTCGAGGGGAAAAAATGTAAGTCAAGGACATTATATTTGGTAAAAATGACTTTTAGGTATAAATGGCACAGGTATTTATCAACATGCTAGAACTCAGGAAATATTGGTTCCATAATCCCTTACTGAGAAATTTGCTGAAGAATGAACATAAGACAACCAAAATAAGAGACACTGATATCAGGACTGGTGGTTAACATTAAATAGTTACATATAGAACTAAGACTAAACGAGATTTACAAGGGAGGGAGTAGAGTATTAATACCTATATGCCCTGTGCTCTGATAACATAGATATAGCATGACTTTTTTCAATGAAGAAATGGGGAAAGCACATGCAAAAAAAAAAAAAAAATGAACTATTCTCAGCAGTTATATTGGTAGCAGTATTAGTTATTCCAAGACTGTGTACTGTGAGATAATGTAACTGAGTAATTATGAGTAATTATTCAAATTCCATCATCCTCTGTCTTTGAGGGCTAAGACTTTTAGTGTGGAAGAATACAGATATACTTCAAAAGAATTTAAGTTAGAAACAAAACAGCCCTGTAGTCTTGAATATGAACTCATGAGGAATTTTACTTAAAAGTAAACATACGCAGACACACTTTTGCTTTATCCACTGAAAAGACTTAGAAATAATGAACAGCCCAGAAGCAGTGAGCACACCTAGTAACTCAGTTTGTGTTCTTGAAATACCACTCCTATTCAAAGAAACCAGGATGTGTTAGAGAGAGAGCTAATTCCAGGCCCGGAAATAAATAAGATTAACTTGGAACATCTTGTTATAGAAGATAGGAAAGAAGCTTTAGAAGACTACTACAGTCATATCAAAAAGTCTCAGAAACCAATTTGAAGATGTTTCCACAGGCCAGACAGTTTGGCTTCAAAAAGGATAATTGCCGGTAGCAACGAGCACATCTAGTACCCAAAACTTGGTTTCTAATACCATTTTCCAATTAAAGGAACCAAGGGCTCTTTACAGCAAACAAACTTTTGAGGTGTTAATGTGACAGAGCCTGCTGAAAGAACTGTCACTGGCCAAAACTAGAAGAATGTGAGCAGGAAAATAACAGTATCAGATTATAACAAAAGGTGTAAAACAAGTATCCATGAGTGTATAGTGATAGAAATAAATGACTAAACTGTACAGAAATTTTCAAAATAATTTGTGTGTATACACCTGTCTAAGGACTTCCCTGGTGGCTTAGACAGTAAAGCATCTGTCTACAATGAGGGAGATCCAGGTTCGATCCCTGGGTCAGGAAGATCCCCTGGAGAAGGAAATGGCAACCCACTCCAGTACTATTGCCTGGAAAATCCCGTGGATGGAGGAACCTGATAGACTACAGTCCATGGGGTCGCAAAGAGTCGGACACTACTGAGCGACTTCACTTACTCACTCACTCACACCTGTCTACACCTGTCTCAAGGAGGTGAAGCATAACTCCTCACTTCGTAAGTGTAGGCTGGGTTTAGTTACTTGCTTCCAAAGACTATAATGTAGAAGAAGGGAGGAGCAGTAACTTCACAGTTGGGAACCGTACAAACACTACCTTAAGTGATCCTAGTTAACATCAGCAGTAATAAGTCATGTAATAAGGTGTATAGCCTTGATTTGATGTGATGAGGAGGGAGCCTCACTGTGTTATTCTCCTCCAAGTCATAACCCTAGTCTAATTATGAGAAAAATACCAGGCAATGCCAGGTTGAGGAACATTCTGCAAAATACCTGAGTATACCTCAAAACTGTCCAAGTCATCAAAAACTAGGAAAGGGAGAAATTGTCACAGCCAAGAGCAGACTAAGGAGACAGGGGACTAAATGTAATGTGGAATACTTGATGCAATCCTGGAACCAAGAGAAAAAACAAAACAGTACATTAGGTGAAACCTAAGGAAATTTGAATAAAGTGTGAGCTTTAATTGTTAATTTGGAGAAAGCAATGGTACCCCACTCCAGTACTCTTCCCTGGAAAAATCCCATGGATGGAGGAGCCTGGTGGGCTGCAGTCCATGGGGTCGTGAAGAGTCAGACACGACTGAGCGACTTCCCTTTCACTTTTCACTTTCATGCATTGGAGAAGGAAATGGCAACCCACTCCAGTGTTCTTGCCTGGAGAATCCCAGGGACGGGGGAGCCTGGTGGGCTGCCGTCTACGGGGCCGCACAGAGTCAGACACGACTGAAGCGACGTAGCAGCAGCAGCAGTTAGTTGTTAATTATGTATGTATCAGTATTGGTTCATTAGTTATAACACACAAACCATAGTACTGTAAGATGTTTACAATAAAGGGAACTGGGGTACAGATGTATAAGAACTCTGTACTATCACAATTTTTCTGTAAAACTATTCTAAAATTTAAAAGTTGGAACATCTTTTAGAAGTCATTGCAATTTACTGAAACCCACCAAATATGAGTCCCACCAAATCCATGAGTCCATAACTGTATTTAAAAAGAAAAATTGTTCAATTTCAAAGAATGGTAAGGAGCTAATTTATTGCCTTGACAAATGGTAAATTAAAGCGAAAGAATCAGGCATTTATCTTGTCCTTTTTTCTGGGTGACTAGTAGTAGATGAGGGGAAGCCTCTCTTTATAAAAGCATTCTACTTAATAAAAAAGAAATGTTAAAGTTAAGAGTATCACCTTTTTGAAACCCCAGGAAAATTAATGAATCTAGACATTGAGCATCAACAGCTGCTAACATCACAACATGTGAGACGCAATACTGTGTGCCAACACCACCTATTTTCATGTGGAAGGGATCAACCCTGAGTCACATCAAGCTCTGTAACCACTTGCCAATCTGCAAAAATACAGAAGAACATGTTGGACTCCATCACTACTATGTAGTCAGCAAAATCCAGATTTTTCCAGAAACTACAGGTCAAATGCTCCAGCCTCTTTGATAGATAACTTGTAAAGAAAGAAAGGGATTGAAGAAGAAACCTGTAAATTAAAAATATATCAAAATATTTTTAAATGGGTAAAACCAACCTCAGAAACATAATGCTACGTGAAAGAAGTCAGACACAAAAGACCACATGTTACTTGATTCCATTTATGTGAAATCTTCAGAATAGGCAAATCTATAGAGATAGAAGGTAGATTAATGATTTCCAGGGAAGGAAGTAATGGGAATTAACTGCAGATGAGTACAAGGAATCTTTTAGGGGTGAGACAGCAATTTTTAATATTTTTTTGGCTGTATTGGGTCTTAATTGAAGCATGTGAGATCTAGTTCTCTGACCAGGGACCCAACCTGGGCTCCCTGCATTGGGAGCATGGAGTCTTAGCTACTGGACCACCAGGAAAGTCCGGGGTGATAGAAATTTTAAAAATTGGATTGTAGTGATGGTTGCACGGCTCTGTACTAAAGATCTTTGGGTAAAAAATCAGTGTAGAAATGGACAACTCTGGTGTCTAGGGATGCATGCTTGGATAATAAACTTGAAGAAGTCATTACTATAAAAGGCAATATAGTGGTTACCTTTGGAGGGCGAAGATATGATTTGGATGCTCATAGAGAAACCTTGTGGATGGGTACAGAAAATCTATTTCTTGACCCAAGAGGAGGCTATAAAGGTATAGCCTCCTTATGAAAGTTTAAGTTATATGTATTTTTGTGTGATTTCCAGTATCTTTTATTTTACAATAAAAGGGTTAAATAGAACACAAGTCTCTTAAGCTATTAAAAGAGATCAGGTTCCCTACATATTTCATTCTTTATCATAGTGATGAGAGTATTTCTCGTGGGCAAATTCAAGGTAGCTAGGAAATGTTCCCCTTACCTCACAGCAGAAAGAAAAAGTCAGTGCAAAAGAGAAATGGAGCATTTAGTTTCATTTCTTTTGCGTGTACACTGCATGACAAGTGCCATTTGGACCTCACACCCTGTTCCAAACATGTGCAAAATAACATACATTCTTTTCTGGTGGGTTCGAACTGCCCTGTGATATCCAGTTTTACACGTAAAATTGTAGAACTGTAATAAAGGAAGGAGGAGGAGTAGTCACCTATAGTCAAATCACAAATCATAAAATCAAATATTTTTTACTTTAATGTTTTGTCATGCAAGTAGGATAACCACTATGCTACGGAAATACTTCAGTGTTTTTGGTTTGCTGGGGTTTTGTTGGTCAGTTGGCATTTCTGTTTTCTGTTGTGAGGGCTTAGCCATTTTAGCAAGAATTCTTTCCCAAAATAGAATTCATTTTGAGGGGCAACTTTTATGTGTTTGCCTTCTTATGAAAACAGCTCAGAGAATTTTGTCTTACATGTCACTTGTTAAGTAATATTAAGTACTGTCCCCAATTCTGCTTGTCCCAGGGTAGACAGCTAGCTATATTTTCCTTGTCTTCATGTTATGTGGTCGTGTTCAGAGTGGAGCTGGGGCCCATGATGGTCTCATTTTTATGATTGGGCAGAGTTGAAAAGAACAGCTCAGCAACAAGAAGATCAGGAGCATGAGGAGGAAGAGGATGATCAGGCAGTCCGCAGAGCTCGGGAGTGGGATGACTGGAAGGACACCCATCCTAGAGGCTACGGCAACCGGCAGAACATGGGTTAGCCTTCCCACAACAAGACAGGACAACAGGGGCTTACATCTTCCCCGCCAAGGACAACTGTGCCGTCTCCCCCTCCCTGGTCTTCTGCTTCAGCTCTGTGCAACGAAGGCAGAGATGCTTAGTCTTGCTTAGTGTTCAATAAAATGTCAAGCAATGAAGTGTGTATTTGTACCCTAAATGATAAGCCAGAAATCTTGTTTTGGCATTAATCATTCTCATCATGGTATATTTTAATTTTCTTAAGTGGAAAGAAAAGAGGACAGAGAAATGGCTCTGTATAATCAATCAATGTCTGTATGAATTATCTTGAAAAAAAAAAAATAAAGGTCCCTTCTATCACATGCGCCTGTGCAGAAATAATGGTATCAGCTGCTTTTTTGGGAGACTGGGGGGAAGGGGGTCAGCTATGGGTCCCTGGGCTTATGGCAAGATCCTGGTCATCTCTCTTCAACGTGGGCGGTGAGTTTACCCAGCGTCAGAGCTGCCCAGGCTAGCTGGAGCTTGCTTTCTCCTTCTTACCCTGGTACTGTGAACTAACCCAACACTTGCTTTACCGGAATGAGCTCAAAAGCCAGGACTTTTCCTGTCATATGACCCTGTTTTCAGGAATTATAGCTATAAAGGAACTGACCATAATAATCCTATCTACCCAGTCTTCCTTGCCTCAGCCATGAGAAATGAGGAAACAGATAAAGCACTATGAGAGCCATCCTTGTGTGTGCATCTGAGACTGGGGCCTTTACTCTCGAATTACCTGAAACCCTTAGGGAAAAGAATAGTTGAGGCTATAGCCTAACTCTTAAGCGGGCTGCTGGAAGATCATTTTGGCCCTCTTTGCCTGTTCTGTGCATACCTGGCATGGTCCCAAGCAGTCAGTGTGCTGTGGTGGTCATTTGGCTGGTAATAAGGTACCTGCAGTCATGCCAATAACTGGAAGTGGACAAGGGGGGATGGCACAGATGACAAGGAAAAGGACCTGCTTTCTGCAGTAAAGCTCCTCAGCTCCCGAGCATGTCCTCAGCTCCCTCAGCTCCCGAGTTGATACCCTAGAACAGCAACCATGTGTTGAAACAAATGATCTGTATAGAAAACATACTTTTGTTCTATGTGGCTTTGGTACACTGAGATTTTCTGTTAAGAAGATGACTCAGCCTTCCTATTCTAGCTCCTGCACTCTAGCTTAGGAGAGGGGTTTGAAAAGGAGACTTAGTTCCCTTTCCTTTGCAGGGTGTTATGTGGAGTGCTGTCAGGCGATGAGTAGGAGGTTGTGTTTAGTGGCAGATGACAGAAAACTACCAATAATACATTTGTAAATTGCTTAATAAAGGGTTCGTGTCACCCTCACAACATAAGCTCCTGAAACTGGTGGAGCACAGATTAACTTCTCCAAGGATTTGAGAAGCAAACATTCATTTTTTTAGTTCTCTTCCAATTAATGCCAGGCTGTCTGTAGCAATGGCCTATTTCCTGCCCTCCGAACTCCACCCTGAGCTCATTCCCCAAATGGGCCAGGTTAGGGTTTTCCCCTTGGTCCGAGTCTATTTAAAGATGGTCTTTTCAGAAGATCAGCTTGATTAAGCCCCCTCACATTCTGATATCTAAGAGGCCAACTAGACAAGGTGGATTTGAATCCTGGCTTTAAAAGTTGAAAGCTGTGTGACCTTGGGCAATATAATCTCTGAACTGCTCCTCTGTTTTTACATTTGCAGGTGAGCTGTTTCATGGGATTGTTGTAAGAGTTCAATGTATAACAGACGGAAGTGTTTTCATCTGAGCCCAGTGACTACAGTCTGTCCACTAGGAAGGGAAAGGAAATGGACAGATAAATATGCGAAACTCTGTTCTGTGCCGGGTACTGGAGCCAGCACTTACACATGCTGTTAACACTCACAATGACCCTGCAGAATAGGGGGCATTGTCCCCATTTTACAGGTGAGAAAACAAGCCCAGAGAAGCTGAATGATCTCTTCAAGTTCACCTGAGTAAGAAGCTCTGCTTCTGTCATTTTCCATGTGCTTCCCAATTGCTTGTGCTTTTAAAGGGCTTAAAAAGGGAGCAGCTTTAAAAATCCAAGCCCAAACCACCACTTACACGTTATTGGAGCTCTAGAAATGCCTTTTTAGCTGACTCACCAAACAAAAGGTTATGCCAGCCTGCCTCCCCCCTGCCATTTCCCCCTCAGATGGAGGATAAGAAGACAGAGGCGGTGAGCAAACCCATCTTCCTCCATTTTCCTCCCCAGTCCTCTGCTCCTGCCAACCGGGCTGCCAAAAACAAACAAAAAAGAACCACCTTCTCACCATAAGGCGTTTCAGGGTCCTAGAGTGAGTTGGGTTTGGTGCACTCCGGGAAGCCAGGACTCAAAGCATTCCACAGATATTAATAATAGTAGTTTGCACTATGTTTATTTCATGTACGCTGCTTATTTCATTCTCACAGTCTGTCGGGCAGGAGATGATGCCCTCATTTTACAGGGAAGGAAACCGGCTTGGGGAAATGCAGTGAGTGACTTAGTTCAGTAACACAGCTAAATAAGTACGTGGGCTGTGCAAACATCAGTGCAGCCCAAGTAGTTGCCCTCTCTAGCTCTCACATGGAGGACAGTTATTTAGAAAAGGTGGAAACTGAGCACTAGTTCTTTTAACGCCATTATGTGGTGATTTGTCCTTTCCACTCATTCTTTTCAACACCCCTGTAAGAAAGACAGGGCAGGGGACTGAGTGAGCAGATTTCAAGCTCAAGAAATTGGAGTTAAGTGTTCTGAGTTAGAGTCTATCCTCTGGGCTCCTCTGCTCCCTCGCCAGGTGACCCAGGCCACCCAGGTCACCAGGGTCACTGCTGTCATTTAAAACAACATGTAAAGGATAGAGCTTTTGAAACTTAATCCACCTCTCTGTGTCATCTGAAAGCCAAAATCCTCCCCTGCTTACTGTGGGCCTCCAGTCTGCTCATCAGCACAATAGACACACTGCCACCTGGTTCTGTCGGACAGCCAAGACAGCGCTGTGACCGCTGCCTCCTTGCAAAACAGCTCCTTCCAACACCTGCACATTGTTTCCTCACATTACTTTTCACCCATTCATCCAAGGTAAAGTTTAACCTCGGCTCAGTTCCCTCACACTCCATAGAAAGGAGATGTGGGTTTTGTCAGATGCTAAGAGTATCTGGCCTACTTACCTCACAGGCCAGAATGAGGAGTTAATGAAATCAAATATGGAAAAGGACTTTGAACATTTATAAAACATGGCACAATTATTTCTAAGTTTGGAAGCCAGAGGAGGGGATGTATTTTTTTATTCAATGTTTCACAGCTATAACCCCTATGCCCCCATTGCTTTGGGGTTCCCCAGGTGGCTCAGTGGTAAAGAAGTAAAGTGAAGTGAAGTGACGTGAAAGTCAGTCGTGTCCGACTCTTTGCAACCCAATGTACTATAAGTCCATGGGGTTCTTCAGGCCAGAACTCTGGAGTGGGTAGCCTTTCCCTTCTCCGGGGGATCTTCCCAACCCAAGGATAGAACCCAGGTCTCCCACATTGCAGGCAGATTCTTGACCAGCTGAGCCACAAGGGAAGCCTGTCAATTCAGGAGCCACAGGAGATGCAGTTTCAATCCCTGGGTTGGGAAGATCCCCTGGAGGAGGAAATGGGAACTCACTCCAGTATTCTTGCCTGGAAAATCCCATGGACAGAGGAGCCTTGTGGGCTATGCTCCATGGGGCCACAAAGAGTTGGACATGACTGAGCGATAGAACACACATATATCACCACCAGTGAAAAGGTTTGTGACATGCTTTTCTTTGTATGCTGGAGATGACCAGCATAGGAAAGAATTGTTACATGCAGTGGAAATTGAGAACTGGTTTTTACTTATCTGCCCACCAGGTCACCCTTGACAAATGTATGTGAAAGGATGGTAAACAAAGTCTTAATTTCAGTTTCTTGTTCCAACTGGCAATAAATCCCTCCAAGAGAGTACAACACAGCAATGATTTAGGCTAGCCTATTCCTGTGTGGGAGCACGAATAAAAAGAATAGCTGCCATGTATTGAGTACCTACTGTATACAAGGAATTAATACAACAAAAGCCCATGGTAGATCATATTATTGCCTCAATTTGTAAATGAGGAACTTGAAGCTCAGAGACGGGATTTCTCAAAGATCACTTGGTCCTCAGAGTTGAGCTGGGCCTGGATTCCAGGTGGGCCTGGCTCCACAGGCCACATCCTTCCAGTCCACCATGCTCCCTAGGAAGTACAAAGCAGGGGGGCATATGAAGGTGGGTGAGACACCCTGCTCTAGGGATAACCACTCCCCTCCTCTCTCTAAATTTTGAGCAACAATTCCATCAGTTTTGCCTGCCAGGCCCTTCAAGGGCACATCTGAGACCTACACACCAAGGGAACATCCCTGACTCATAAATCTCCCCTTCCTGGGGCCCCACATCCCTCAGCCTGTAGAATATTCCTGCTCCCAAGGCCAGGCCCACCTGCTCTCCCCTCCCAGCCCCTAACTGATGTTGGTACAAGTAAATCTTTCAAACCCTCTGTTCCACTCTCTCACCTAGGGGTTCCTACATATTTTCTAAGCCAGTCAAAGCTCCCCCTTCTTGATCTACCAGGCCCTCCTGGACAACTTAGACCAGTCCCAGGCCATGAGCACATGACTTTTCAGCCAGGGGCCAGGAGGGTAGATTTCTGCCTGAGTTCTGAGGCCCTTCCACACTCAGCAACAGATAGCACATCTGCTATCCTGCTGCCCTTGTCCTGGGCTCAGACATTGAGAGATTGGCAGAAAGGCTTGTCACCAGCTTTATGGAACCTGTCTTTTCCTTTCCCTGTCTACCTTCTGCCTAGGTGAGCTCACCCCGCCTCCACCCTCCGTGACTGACCACATGTGTGCTGATGGCCCTGATCTTTCTGCTGAGCTCCCTAACCTATATCCTAGTGCCTCTTGATCAAAAATGCAAATTCAACAGCCTGGCGATGAACTCATTCCACTCCTCAGTCCCTACCCTTCTGGCTCCATTAGAGCTTCTTAGGGCCCCTTCGCCTATTTAGTTCTTTTCCTGAGAAGCTCGGCACTGTGTCTGGCCTTCTCCCCTTGACAAAGCCGGCATTCAGTGTCTGCAGAATGAATTGCTGAATGAATGAACCCATCATGAATCATGCTTCTTTGTCAGGCAGATTCACCATAATGCAGCCTCTTTCTTTTCATATTCAAACAACTTTCCATAAAAGAAAACCTAGTATCCCTTCACCTTAAAGCAGCAATCATTTCTCTCTCAGACCTCCTTTCATCCTATCACTGAAGGGACCACATTTTCACAAAGTATAATCAGTGGAGAGGTCTGCTTTATACTTGACTTTGAAATTTTAGTGTATCATATACTATAGAGTCTGCCTTATAATAATTTTAATGACTGCTGATTAGTCTATAAGACTGCTATATAATAGCTTACTTAGCCAGGCCCAGATTTTGAACATTTGGATTGTTTCCAGGTTTCTCCCACTATTTCCTTTATTCATTTAACAAAGCAAATTACCTTATTTGCTTGGATTCGCACAAAATATCCCTGGAGGAGGAGGAGGGATGTGGGGTTGTTAGAGGCCAGGAGTGGGAAGGAGACTTTTCAGTGAACTTCCCTATAGGCCCTTTTAAATTTTGAATCATGTGAATATGCTGATAATCCAAGATATATATGCCAAAAACTTACTGTACATGGAGCATCCCACTAGAAGCTTGATATAGCACTGGAATCTACACTAACTTCCTCATATGTGTTCTCCAAAAAAATATGTATAATGTACCTTGGGAATCCAGAGGAGAGAACAGAGTGGAGAATTTCAGACAATGACATTTTCACTGAACCTTGAAGCATGGGTAAGAGTTAGTCAGGCTGATAAATAGACCACCATGGGCCAAGGCCCAGAATAGCAAAGGGCACTTCCTGGATGGGAAAAAGAGACTGTATCCGGTGTGTTGTGAAAGTTATGGGAAATGAGTCTTTCAAGGAGGGCAGAAACCAGTGTAGAAAGAGCTTTGGAGGCCAGGCTCTGGGATTCAAACTTGATCCCAGAGGCCATGGGAGCCTTTGGAGGGTTGAAAACAGGGCAGATGGTAAGAGCTGTGTTTGATAGCAATCCTCTGGCAGCAAAGGACCAAAGGAAAGGAGAGCAGACAGGAGCAGCCTGCTGAAGTCCAGGAGACAGTGACCAAGGGCTGATCTAGGAGACCAGCTGTCCCAGTGAGCCTTTGTTTTAGCGCTGAAAGTCCTGCGTCCTGGGCAACCCCTCAGTCTCTGGCAAATAGACATGTTAGGTCATTCTAGCCTGAATCAAGGCACTAGATACTGCATTCTCCACAGCCTGCCTGCTCTGAGAAGTGATCTCATGACTTCCAAGAGATTTTGAAATACCAGTCTCTGGCCCCCCCCGGTCCCCTTCTCCAGCCACTACTCTTGGGTTCATTTACTTTGAGTAGGTTCTTTCTGGGCTTCCCAGGTGGCTCAGATGGTAAAGTATCTACCCACAGTGCAGGAGATCCAGGTTTGATTCCTGGGTCAGGAAGATCCCTGGAGAAGGGAATGGCAACCCACTCCAGTATTCTTGCCTGGAAAATCCTATGGACAGAGGAGCCTGGTGGGCTATAGTCCATGGGGTCAGGAGGAGTTGGACACAACTGAGCGACTAACACACATACAGGTTCTTTCTAGAGCTGCTGATCTCCAGACATAAAGTGATTTATAAGGAAAACATCCCCACTCACCAAAGTCCAGTCTTCTCTCCTTCTGTTCCCCTCCACAAACCTGAGGCTCCCACCAAATGAAAGTAGTCCCTGTGCCAAAGCAAACCTGCAGACTTCTGGGTCTCCCAGGCCACCTCAAGACAGATCATGCTCCCTGCTTCTCTGCTTGTCAGAGCCCGTTGCAAATGCACCTCCCCATAGCTGAACACCAGTACCATGAAGCAGCTCCTGGGTGTCACACACTGCCTGAGAACTTTTCAAACATTACCACTAGTCCTCACAGCAAATAAATATGATTAGTCCCTTTTTCCAGAGGAGGAAACCGAGACTCAGAGAGGGGAAATGTCTTGTCTAGGGTCACACAGCTACTAGCTTTCCTCTCTGTCTTCTTCATAATTCTCTGATGGCCCTAATCCTTGTATTGATGATGTGTGCATTTCTCTCACACCCTGCCAGCCCCATGACCCACCAGACACACAACTGTCAACCTAGAACAATTCCACGCTTGTAGGAGAGCCCCAATAAAAAGTTGGTGAAAGAAGGGACTATGTATCGATATGTCCCTTGTGTAGTACCTAACACAATCCCTGGTATTAGATAGGATCTCCTATTTAGCAAAGAAAAAGCAAGAGAATTCCAGAAAAACATCTATTTCAGCTTCATTGACTACACTAAATGAAGTTTGACTGTGTGGATCACAAAAACGTGGAAAACTCTTCAAGAGATGGGAATACCATATCACCTTACCTGTCTCCTAAGAAACCTGTATGCAGGTCATGAAGCAACAGTTAGAACTGGACGTGGAACAACAGACTGGCTTCAAATTGGGAAAGGAATATGTTAATGCTATATATTATCACCCTGCTTATTTAACTTATATGAAAGTACATCATGCGAAACGCTGGGCTGGATGAATCACAAGCTGAAATCAAGAGAAATATCAACAACCTCAGATATGCAGATGATACCACTCTAGTGGCAGAAAGCAAAGAGGAACTAAAGAGCCTCTTTTTTTTTTTTTGTAATAAGAATTTTACGAAGTCTTTATGAAATTAAAATACTCATCACCAAATATTTCTGTAAAATTTTCATCATGAAAAGCAATAACCAAAGTAAACACATATTACAATGCAGAAATAATTTCAAGGATACTGAGAATAGAAGAATCAAAAAATTATAAATACTATACTCAAAGATATGTGCAAAGCTATAACATCCATAAAATAAAAATCAGAAGGTATAGAAAATGCAGAACCAAAATTTTAAAATAATAATATAAATATAAAAATCAGTAAATGTTTTGGAAGCTGACATAAAGAGCTCTTGTTGAGGGTAAAAGAGGAGAATGAAAAAGCTGGCTTAAAGTTCAACATCAAAAAACTAAGATCATGACATCCAGTCCCATCCCTTCATGGCAAATAGATGGGGAAACAATGGAAACAGTGACAGACTATTTTTGTGGGCTCCAAAATCACTGCAGATGGTGACTGCCCCCATGAAATTAAAAGATGCTCTTCAGAAGGAAAGCTATGACAAACCTAGACATCATATATAAAAGCAGAGACATCACATGGCCAACATAGGTCCATATAGTCAAAGCTATGGTTTTTCCAGTAGTCATGTACAGATGTGAGAGTTAGACCATAAAACCTGAGCACTGAAGAATTGATGCTTTCGAACTGTGGTGCTAGAGAAGACTCTGGAGAGTCCTTTGGACTGCAAAGAGATCAAGCCAGTCAATCCTAAAGGAAATCAGTCCTGAATATTCATTGGAAGGACTGATGCTGAAGCTAAAGCTCTAATACTTTGGCTACCTGATGCAAAGAGCCAAATCATTGGAAAAGACCCTGAAACTGGGAAAGATTGAGGGCAGGAGGAGAAGGGGACGACAAAGGATGAGATGGTTGGATGGTATCACCGACTCAATGGACATGAGTTTGAGCAAACTCCAGGAGATGGTGAAGGACAGGGAAGCTTGGCATACTGCAGTCCACGGGGTCACAAAGAGTCAGACTGACTGAGTGACCAAACAACAATTCTGATATTGCTGAAATTGCAGTACCGTACCAAATAAGGGCATGACTGAAGGGGAACAATCAGAAGAGATACTGTTATGGCCAAACCTCAGCTGTCCAAAGCTTTCTAGAAATGAATCATTCTGAAGGCTGAGGGTGAACCTTCAGAAATCAGGAAGAAGAATCCTAGAGGTGTTGCTTTTTTCTCAGAGATTCCCTGGCTTCCACTCCCCACCTTCTGAGCTACCTGGTCCCCTTGATCTTCTTTTCCTTCCAGTCTGCTTTGTTTTTCTGTTGTTCCTACAAAGCTTCTTAGCTTCTGGTTTGGCAAGCTAACTGCAGTCTTTGCTGAACTACTCCTCCCCATGCCCTTTTTGCCCTTTCTCCTCACCGCAACAATCCCACCACCATCACCTCCACAGAGCCTTCCCTGCCCTCCTCAGGCTGGTAGATGCTTCCCTTACCTGCATCCACACACCCCACAGCGCCCCATATGGGTGTCTGTGATTACACCCACCTCACATGCTGGACTGTGTGTTTCTTGATGGTTAGAATCCTATCAGCCCTAAATGTTTATGAATGAAATTTATAGGCCATTTTGTGCTTCTCAGCTGCCTCTCCTTTGCTTACTCCAGGACAGCTAAGGTTTTGCTTGTTGGTTGGTTGGATTGTCATTGGGAAATCGTGAGTGTTTGTTGTTCAGGATTTGTCACTCACCTACTTCTCTTCTTCCTGCTTTTACTACATTCACTGGTGTTTATGTTGCGCTTATCCATTTGGCTCAGGAAGGTTCCAGCTCAGACATTATGCTCTTTGTTTTGTTGGGGGAAGTGTTGGCCAATCAAGGTCACGGCCCAGCCCTGCCAGTCCATCTTGCCTAGGAAACCAGGAGACCAGACCTCATTATTTGTTCCACGAGTGTTTACTTGAATGACTACACGGTACCAGGCCCTGAGCCAGACATTAGAGAGACAGAGATGGAAATCGTGTGTCCTTGCCCTGCCTCTAGCACCTCATGTGAGCCTTTTCTAGGTCTCTTTCATTTGCCCATCTGAAAGTAAAGCAGGGTAGAGACCTGATTTGTAAGCAGCCTTATCTGCCAACACTGGGAACTCATCTATACAGGTTGCTCTCACCTTCCCCACATCTGTGCTTTCCCCCAGAACAGCCCAGGTCCGCGTTGTACCTCGCTCCCTCCTCCCCTACAAATTCTGAGCAGATGTGCTCTAACACATCTCACTCTGTATGTGGCCAAGTATTAATAGCCCCAAGAAGCAGCTTGAGAACCTCAGCTAGACAGAGAGGGAAAAAAGAATGAGAAAGAGGTGGGGGGTATAGAGGGTACATTGGGGTACATGGCCATAGAGAGTACATTGGGAAAGGCACTGCATCCCACAGTGCATCAGAGACATTCCCTAAGCCCAACCCTGAAGACTGATATTAGTCAGTCTAATCGAGGACCCCAAACCAGAGTGGGATATGGGGAAGGAGACACAGTTCCACTAACCTTTCTGGACAAGGCTAAGGAATTAACATTTCCTTGCACTAGTAGGACACTTGATACTATCTTTGTATTTGGTATTCCTAGCAACCTTTTTGATTACATTCAAAGATATTTTTGAGAGCCTACATTCAAAGCCTCCTGTTGAGAATTACTGGCCTTTTCCAGTAGGACACTTATCACAAATTCAAGTGTATAGACAGTTTCATGATTTTTTAATATGTTTCCTCCACTAGACTGTGAGTTCAATAAAGGCAGGAATGATGCCCATCTTCTTCCACACTGAATCCTCAACACATAGAACAGCACCTGGCAAACAATAATCACTTAAGTTACCAAAAAAATGATCCACAGGTCTGGGATCTAGAGATAATCTTTAATTCTGCAAAGGCTAGTGCACAGAACTAACCCCTTTAGCCTTAAACATAATAGATATTTAATAGACATTAATTTAATGAGAAGAATAATAACAGGAAACATAATAGTACTTACCGTGTGCCAGGCCATGTGCCAAGCGCTTTACATTCACTCACTCAATCCTCAGAACAACCTGATGAAGTAGGTACTATTATTATCCCCATTTTACAAGTGGGGAAACAAGCACAGAGGTTCGCCAACTTGTAAGTGGAAGAGCTGAGACCTGAACGCCAACAATCTGGCTCTAAAGTCCATGCCCTTAACTGCTGGGTTGCCTTCCAACAACAGAGAGATGGCATGATTCCCCCTAGTGTCCTGGGAGGAACTTGGTGGAACCTGGACTGGAAGCCAGGTCTTCACTCTGTGCAGTGTTTCTCCCACTGATCACTGGTACAGAGACCCTGGGAACAGAGGCGCAAGGAGGAATCTGAGAAGCCTAGATATCCACTCAGAAAAAGGCTCTAGTCAACTAGGTAGCTCTCAGCAGAAGCCAGGCAGTGTCAAAGAACATCCACCAGGGCAGAAACAAGTGTGATCACCAGATGCTTTTCCTTAAGCAGGGGAAAGTAGCAGACTCCTTTTCAGAGATCCCATTTGAGGCCTAAGCCATTCCCTTTTCCTGCACTAATTTATCGGGGACCCCCTCCCACACACACAGAGCTAGAACCACCCCAAGGCAAGGCAATTGAGCACCCGTAGGGAAAGGATGCATGATAGGGAGATGAATGTGTGTGTAGGATGTTGGGGTGGGGCAGAGAACAGGGAAGACTGGAGAAAAGGTTAGGTCAAGACTAAAACCTCCAGCAGATAAAAGGACTCAGTAATGAGATTAAAGCAAAGCACCTATAATCAGCTCAGCTTTAGAGGCACTGGCCTTCTGTTTGGGCTTCTTGCCACAACAGAACAGCACTATGGCCATGGCTTTCCTCTCCCAGCTGAATCTTCAGGAAATCCTCCAGACACTCTCTGTTTTGCAGTGGATGCCAGTCTACGTTTTTTTAGGTGAGTGAACCCCAGGGCTTGGAGACCACAGAGAATAGATGAAGAAAGAGAGCAGGAATCTCCAGATGATTGGGAGGGTTCTAAAGAGATCATTCGGTCGGTCCCCTCTCTCTGGGAAGGACTGTGCCTCTCCACTCAGAGAGATGGCCATTGTTGAGTTCACTAGATCTCTTTCCTCCCAACCGAGGAACACGAAGGCCAGGAGTGAAGCTGCAGTTGTTCTGGTTTAAAGTCCACCCCGGCCTTCTCTCAGGACTGCCCCTCTGTGAACTAGCTGAAAAGAGTCTTATTTGGGGACAGGGGCAGAATTGGTGCTGGGCAGATGTAAGGTGATTTTCTTTATTATGATGAGAGAATTATGGAAAAGCTGGAGGCTGCCTGAGTGACTCATTAGATGGAATTTTGGGAAAGGGCCAGTTCTTCAACGGACTCAAAAGGTCAGAGTCATCCGTGCTGGGCAAATGGGCTGAGAATTCCAAGTTTTTCCCAGTCAGAAACCAGGTCTTTGTGGGCAGCTGATTATAGGGCTGAGTTTGGAAACTGGACATGGAGAAATTTCATCCTGAAGGATGGGACAGGATAGGAGGCTGCCCAGTCCAATCTGTAGGAGGATATATGTCCCGTAGAGCAGAGGTTCTTAGAGACCCATAGACACTAGTGCCTTCCAGGTCACACTAGTGGTCAAGAACCCTCCTGCCAATGCAGGAGAGTTAAGAGACAAGGGTTCGATCCCTGGGTCAGGAAGATCCCCTGGAGAAGGAAATGGCAACCACTCCAGTATTCTTGCCTGGAGAATCCCATGGACAGAGGAACCTGGCAGGCTAAAGTCCACGGAGTCACAAAGAGCCGGACACGGCTAAAGCGACTTAGCATGCACGTAGACCTAGAATGAGACGGGGAGGGACAATGTTGAATTTGGAAGGAAAAAATTACCTCTTTATTTTCACTAACTTCATATTGAATAGATGAATGTAGGCAGCAAACCACAGTTTATCAGTAACAGACATCACAGAGATTTAAATTTCACATGCCGGTTGTTGCAGGCATCTCAAAAGTTCATTTATGCTTGTTACCACTTCCGAATCCCAATAGTTATTGGAACTACCATTAGGTGTGGTTATCTACTGCATAAATCAAGAATTCATGTTACTGTACCACATTTTTTCAATATTTTGATAACTGTGTTTTACTATGATGAGTTTCCTTTGTGAGTCTGTGTATTTTATTTTATTTTATTTTAATTTAATTTTATTTTTTAAACTTTACATAATTGTATTAGTTTTGAGAGAGGGTGGGAAGATTTGTGTATTTTATTTTGTGCATTTAAAAATAATATTCAGAAAAGTGATCTATAGGCCTCTCCAGACTAACAAAGGAGTCCATGGCCCCCCAAAGATGAAGACTTAGTGAGCCTTATTGAAACCAAATCATGCTAAGCCCTTAGCCTATCAATAACTTGACTGTAGTTGCATTAAGAGAAGGAAGTGATTTTTCTATAAATTTATTTGTTTCTAGTGTTTCATTTTTTATTGTTGCTGTCCTTTGCATCTATGTTTAACTTCCTCAAAAAGACCCCTTAACAAGTTCCAGCCCTTAGGTAGGAAAGTGGGGGTCAACAGAATGTCCTAAGAGACTTAACATCATGGTGGCATCTGTCATTTCAAATCTGGACCCCAGAAAGAGTAGGCAAAGATGGGCAGAGAGAGCAAGGAAAAGAGGTTCAGAGAAGAGCTGTATGAGCTGAGCCTTTTAGGTGTGGGGTCAGTCCCACCCTGGGAAACCTCTGTACGGTATTCGAACACAAGTGCCTAGATTGTTCTGGCTCTTCTGGAGAGAGCTTCTCAATATCATGTTCTCATTTTTCTCCCAGAAAATCATATTTCTTGAGTATTTTTTCTCTTTCTTCCTTTTCCCCTCTCAAAGGACATGAGCTAGAATAAAGGGTATGTTCAGCACTGAATATATGAAGATCCAGACAATAAGGACTAGCCTCCTGGTAACACCCCCCTCCTCCAATCTCACCAGCTTCCAGCCATCTAGAAGAGCTATCACACCTATGTGTCTTGAGTGAAAAACTCTCTGTCCCACTTCATATGAGTGGAATCATGTACTATTTGTCCTTTTGTGATTCCCTTCTTTCACTTAACACAATGTTTTCAAGATTCATCTATGTTGTGACAGAATCTCCTCCCTTTTTAAGGCTGAATAATATTGTATTATATGTATATACCATTTTTTGTTTATTCATTATCCATTAATGGACTCTGATTTTTTCTACCTCCTGGCTATTGTGAATAATGCTCTATGAACTGCTGCTGCTGCTGCTACGTCACTTCAGTCGTGTCCGACTCTGTGCGACCCCGTAGACGGCAGCCCAGCAGGCTCCCCCGTCCCTGGGATTCTCCAGGCAAGAACACTGGAGTGGGTTGCCATTTCCTTCTCCAATGCATAAAAGTGAAAAGTGAAAGTGAAGTCGCTCAGTCGTGTCTGACTCTAGCGACCCCATGGACTGCAGCCCACCAGGCTCCTCCATCCATGGGATTTTCCAGGCAAGAGTACTGGAGTGGGGTGCCATTGCCTTCTCTGTCTATGAACATGGGCGTTCAAATATCTCCTTGAGAGCCTGCTTTCAATTCTTTTGGCTATATACCAAGAAGTAGAATTGTTGGGTCATATGGTAATTCCATTTTTAAATTGTTGTGCAATTGTCATACTGTTTTCCATAGCAGCTACATCATTTTACATTTTCACTCACAGTGTGCATGAGTTTCAATTTTTCTGCATCCTCACCAACATTACTTTATTGTCTATTTTTTTTAGTAGCCATCCTAATGAAATGAGATGATATCTCATTGTGGTTTTGATTTGTATTTCCATAATGACTAGTGAACTTCAGCATTTTTTCGTGTACTCATTGGCCATTTGTCTTGACTTCTTTTAGACTGATTATCATTCCACTTGCCTTCTGTTAGTCTAGGTTACTATACATCCTGTTTCCCTTCTTCTAGTGATTATGCTAGAAATTACAACACAAATCCTGGATCTTGGAGGTTATCGAGGTAGCTAAAACATGCAACAGTGTATGATACCCACAGAGAGGCCTAAGACAGTCAAATCTGTCCAACAGTTACAGAGCAATTACAAAGTATAAGATTTTGGCTGTCCTTGTGACACTACAAGAATGAGTCCAGTATAGGCTCCTTCTATCTGTTAACAAAGAGAAAAGAATCATTCATTCCACCATTCTACCATTCCAGGTGTCAGTGCTGAACACATAAGTGAATCATTACATTGTAAGATTGACTGTGTTAAGTGCAATGAACAGACACAATGAAGCCACTAGAAAATATCACACAAGGTTAACAGGATCAGGGAAGGCAGGAAAGGGCAGCAATGTGACACAGTGAACAGGACATGGGTTCTGCAGTTTGTCAAACTTGGTTAACAACTAGCTGTGTGAATTTAGACAGGTACTGTAGCCCTTCTAAGCCTCCATATCCCCATCCTCTCAAGCCTGGTTCACAATAAACGCTCCATACAAAAAAGTGTCCTTCCTTCCTCCTTCCCTTCTTCCTTCCTAATTCCCTTCTGTCTTCTCTTTCTCACTCTTCCCTTCATTCGTTCTGTCTTGCTCAGAGTTGTTCTTAGCACTTCTCCTCCTTCCTGAATGATGGTCAGAATCATGACTGATTACTGAGCACTACTGGAAGTGGGCTGGGGGAGAAAGTAGGGAAGAGAGAAAGAGAAAAGGCAGAGGGACAAGAAGGAGGAAAGAAGTGAGAAGAGAGGAATGGAAAGATGGTTTGGGGGAATACAAATGTTCATGACCTTTGGAACTCAGCAATGCTCCTGAGAGCCTCTCTGAGGCCCAGCTTCCAGTTAAAGGATGGCTCTCCATCTGTCTCTCTTTTTCTGGGCTTGTATCACCAGCTATCTAAACTATTGCAATATCCTCTTTCCTGGCCCTCTACTCTCCACCCTCTCCAATATATTCCACTGCTTACATCCAGAAGAGTCCTTCAAATGCGTCTTTGATTATAGCCCTCTACTGCTCAAAAATAGTCACTGATTTTCCCTTGCCTACTTGATGAAGTAAAAATGTGCCATCCGGGGCATTCGAGGACCTCCTCCACTCTCTGGTTTTACCTCTCTGCCAGCTCATCCCCCTACTTGAAGCTTGTATTTCAGGTATCTTATTCACAGAACAAATGGGAAGGATACTTACTCTCCATTCCTTTTCTTTTGCTCTGTTTCCTCCACTTAAAAAATTTCCTGATCACCCTTCCTGGACTATCTATGGACAATTCCTTCTTTGAGATATTGTTCAAGTCATACCTTCTCTGCAACCCTTTCCTGGTAACCTGAGACTACATTGTCTCTGAAAATCTCTGCACTTTGTAAAAATTGGTTGAGTAGCAGCCTTTACACCCTTTGTCTCCTCTACCCAATAGGCTTCATGAAAACAGGAGTCATGCCTTGTCAATATTATATTTCTTGCAAGACCAGGCTTGACATAGTTGATTCTTCCACATTTCTTCTCCTCAGTAAAGACCTCTCCTCAGTAAAACAAGTCTACCTCTTGTTCTTTTCTCCCTCTCCTGGAAATCCTTTTTTTCATGGGCTTGCCTCCTTTCTCTGGTTGCTGATACTACAAAAAAGAGAACATAGTCTTGGGAGTCAAACAGACCAAGTCTGCCATTTACTTATTATGTGACCTTGTGCAAGTAAGTCATTCACCCCCCACCACTGTAGAACAGAGCTCCCAAGACCACTCTGATAATCAAAGAAAACCCTCAACAGGTGTTCATTTTATTTTGGGGGGTTATAGGAATTGACATTACTTGGAGCCCAACTACTCCACCTCATAAGACATTTTTTAATGTTTTTATGTGTTTATTGGTCATTTTAAAATGTATTTATTTTTAATGGAAGGATAATTGCTTTATAATGTATTGGTTTCTGCCATATATCAATTTGATCAGCAGAAGAGTGACTACCACTTCTGAGACAGGCACTCTAGACTCTGATTTCATTGCGCCTTCAAGAAGAATAATGAGTAACCAGATCCTAGAAAATGAGGCAAATAGAAATTTTGATACCTTCCCAGCATTTAAACAGGCCCTTTCAAGGCATCACTCCTTACTACCTCTTCTTCACTCCCCTGCATCCACTCAACTGCCAAACCCTGAAAATTCTGCCTCCATAGTATCTTTCAAATTGATTTCAGAAATAGTAGCCTATTTCAGGTTCTCACTATCTCTCATCTAAGACACTGCAGCTCTTAGCTGACCTCCCTCCCTCAGTTTCTTCTGCTCCCACAGTCATTTCAAACAATCTTTCTGATGTACAAATATGATCATGCTCTTCCTCTGATGAGAATCTGGGTTCTCATTCCCTTAAGCATCAGACCTGAGCTCCTCTGCTTCTTTCCCAGCATCATCTGCTATTCCATGGTTTCTCATACTCCCTGTACTTTTGCAAGTTATGATGTTACTCACAGACCTTGAACTCTTCCATATCTAGGCCTTTGTT
Source organism: Bubalus kerabau (assembly GCF_029407905.1). Classification (NCBI taxonomy): domain Eukaryota; kingdom Metazoa; phylum Chordata; class Mammalia; order Artiodactyla; family Bovidae; genus Bubalus; species Bubalus kerabau. The sequence goes on along the minus strand of NC_073647.1, from coordinate 95,222,803 downwards.
GGAGCTCTTCCTTGCTTGTGGAAGGCCCTTTTGCCACTAATCCATCTGTCAAAATCCTACTTTTCCTCCAAGATTCAATTTAAGTCTCACCTTCTGCAAGAAACCTTTCTAGGTTGCCCATAAACCTTTCTAGGTTGTAGTAAAGAATGGTTCCCATATAATGACATTTGAACCCTGACTGTATCATTCTCACCCTCTAGGATATATCCGTTATTTATGGTATCAATCTTCCCCTCTAGACTATGAATTTCTGGAAGGCAGGAACTTTATTTTTATGTTTTAATATGACTTAAAATTAATTAAGTATATTTAAAGTGCTTAAAATAGTTTTTGGTTCTTAAAGACTCAACAAATGCTACCTATTTTTTCTCCCAAATCATGGATTGAAGATACATGACCTCTCCGAGCCCCAGTTTCTTCATATGTAAAATGGAGATAATAAAATTATCTACTTCTCAGGGTCGTGAGAGTATTAAATGAAATAATGCACATTAGGTGCTAAACAGAGTGCTTGTTGACAATAAATGCTCCATACAAGGCATCAGTGACCATACTCACATTATTTTCATCACTTCCATATTCTTCATCCTCCAGCACAGGGATTTCACATGATGTGTGCTCAGTCTATGTGTGTTGAATCAAGTTATCTTTTTCACTCCTGTTGGTTCTTATACAGATCCAGTATAGTAATTGTAAAGCCACAATTGACAAACCAGTCATGTTCTTGGATTTCTGAAGGCTTTGAGCCAACTGATTAAGAATCTTAGTTTTCATTTTATTCTGGAAATGACAGGCTTCCATAACCTTACACACTCATGCACACCCTGGAACATCAGAAGCTCCTTTCCTAATTTAGAACAAGGGCACTGTTGGTTTCTCTCCCAGTTAACATTTGCTTGCTACTAGGAGAATGTTGAAACCAAACTTCCGTGCACTTCAATTGAATGTTACAAATATATTTATCGTGAGTCATCTCCCTGTGCTTGGCACGTTGCTAAAGGCTGTTTTCAAGAAGCTTACTGTGTAGTAGGCAGAGGGCCTACTGTGTGGTAAGTTGCTAACCACACAAACAGCAAACGAAACCAGGAACAGCATCACCAAAGGCATGGACATGTGAAATTTCATGGTGGGTTGAGGGAATGGAGAGTAGACTAAGGTGGTTGAACCTCGGTTTCCCATTCTTCAGTCATTTGCATCCCACCTTCTGGTTCTTTCCACAGCTAAGTACCACCTATACTATTATTACTTAACATTTTCCCCCAACTGACTCACTCCTATAACCTAAATTAATATATTTTAATAGGAAACTTTATACCACTACCAGGAACTCACTTTGATTCAGTACATATTAAAATAACTTTCCATCTATGAACCACTTCAGATCACCCCATGTCCCTACAGTGGTTTGGGGACCACACGCTAGATCATATGGGGTATGAGTGCTGGTGCTGAGAGATGAGGCTAGGAAGGTGAGTGGGGCCGGTCCATGGAGGGCCTTAAATGCCTGACTAACATGTTCAGACTTTATCCTGTTAGCAGTGGGACAGTACTGAAGGTTTCATAGGAGGCAAACAACACTACAACTGTGCTTAGTTAAAAATAAATCTGGCAGCAGCATGGAAAACAGAGTAAGGGGAAGAGATCAGCAGGCAAGAATAGACAAAAGACTGCAGTCTAGACCAGAGGAGATCAAGTTCTGGACCATGGCAGTAGCAATGGAGATAGAGGCAGAAGGATGAATGGGAGAGATTTTCTCTTTTTTTTTGAAAAGGGAGAGAAGTTGAAGATATCTCCAAAATGTTGAAACTGACGTTTATCCTGAGGCCTGAAATATGAATAAGAACTAGCCAGGCAAAAAGCTGAAGGAAGAGTCTTCCAGGCAAAAGGGACAACATTCACAGAAGCCTAGAGGCTGGAGAACAGAATAGGTAGAAGAAATCTACAGTAGAACAGTATGGTGGCATGCAGAGCGCAAGGGGGTGGCCAGGCGCTCCATCACGGAGGACCTTCAGAACCAAGGTTACAAGACTGGACTTGATCCTAAGAGTCACCAGAAGCCGTGTGAGGTATTGAATTCTTAAATTACCACCAACCCCATCAGTTCTCATATTTATCATCACTTTTGATCCATTAAGTAATCACTGAGCTGCAGAAATGTCTCTTTGACAAGCCAGCCATGCTCTTGGTTATATGCTGTAGAAGGACAGAGATCTGCATTTAGCCTTCTGGTTGCATCATGACTCAAATGGACGCAGGGAACCTATTAGAAGACATTGGCAGTTGGCTTAGAAAGAGAGAGTGGTAACTTGGACCGGTGGTAGCATGGACGTATGGAACAGAATAATTTGAAAGACGTTTGAAGGACAGAACTGACAGAAATTAATAATTGACTAAAGGAAAGCAATGATTCGAGCTCAGTAGTTAAGAGTACAGTCTCCTGGTCTTAGTGTTCAGATGGAGGCCTTTGGGAGAGCTCTGGAGGAAGAGTGTGAGTTCTCAACTCTGGCTCACCCACCAGCTAGCTGTGTGACCTTAAGTAGTTATTGAACCTCTCTGAACCTGGGTCCCTCGTCCACAAAATGAGAATACTTATTGTCCTAATGGGGTCTTTTTAAGATTAAATAAAATACGCATGTACAATACTTAGTTTAACACGATGAGTATACAATAAATGTTGCTATTACTATATGGGAAAGTTAGTAAGAAAGGTGAATCAGAGATGATTTGAAGAAAGGACCCACTTAGATTCATACTGGTATCATCTTTAACCAAAGCTAGTAATCATTAGTAATTTGAGGCCCTACATGTTTATCTTTTTAAAGTCACAACCAAGGTAAAGTAGATGGTAAAAGGGTCAATTCACCAAGAAGACATAACTATCCTAAATGTCTACGTACCTAACAATGAAGCTTCAAAGTGAAAAATTCTGAAACTGAAAAAATAAATAAATAAGTTAACAATTATATTTGATGACTTCTTTGAAAACTACAAACAACCAAAACTCACCCAAAATGAAATAGGTAACCTACAACTACTAATTAAATTAAATTTTAATTTTGGAACGTTGTAAACTTCCAAACCAGAAATCTGCAGACCCAGATGGTTTCAGCGGCATATTCTTCCAAACATTTTAAAGATGATATATCACAAATTCTACATCATCTTTTCCAGAAAATAGAAGAGGGAGGAACACCTAACAACTCATCTATGAGGCCAGACCCTGATGCCAAAACCAGACAAAACAATACAAAAAAGAAAACTACAGACCAATATCCCTCATGAATATAGATGCAAAAATCCTCAACAAAATACTAGCAAATCAAATCCAGCAATATATTACAAAGAGTAATATACCATGACCAAGTAGGCTTTATTCCAGGAATGCAAATGTAAATATTTGAAAAACAATATTAACCATATTAACCACCTAAGGGAGAAAAATACACAATCATATCAATTGTTGTAGAAAAAGCATTTGAAAAAAAAATTTTTCTTAATAAAATTTGCTATCTTGGATTTAAGTAAAAAAGAAAAAGAGAAGGCACTTGACAAACTTTAATCCATGACAAAATCTCTCAGCAAACTAGGAATAGAAGGCAACTTTTTCAACTTGATAAAGAGCATCTATATATATATATATATATATATATATATATATATATATATATATAAAACCTACAGCTACTTAATGATGAAAAAGTGAAAGCTTTCTCCCTAAGATGGGGAGCAAAGCAAGGATGTCCACACTCACCATTTGTATTCAACATCATACTAAAAGTCCTAGCAATAAAGCAAGAAGAAAAAGAAAGAAAAGCATACAGATTGAAAGTAAGAAATAAACTGTACTAATTAACAGATGACATGATCATCTGTGTAGAAAATCCCATTAGATTACATATTTCTAAATGTATTTTAAAAATATACTAAAAAATATCCCTCTAAGAACTAACAAATGAGGTTAACAAAGTCCCAGGTCACAAGATCTCACATAAAAGTCAACCACGTTTCTATATACTAGCAGAGAACGATTGAAAATAAAATTTTAAAAACAATACCATTTAAATGCCTCCAAAAATAAAATATTTATGAATATATTTAATAAAACCTGTACAGTATCTGTAGGCTGAAAACTATAACATGGTAATAAAATTAAAGACCTAAATGGAGACATACTGTGTTCATGGATTGGAAAACTCAAAGATGTCTGCTGCTGCTGCTAAGTCACTTCAGTTGTGTCTGACTCTGTGTGACCCCATAGACGGCGGCCCACCAGGCTACCCCGTCCCTGGGATTCTCCAGGCAAGAACACTGGAGTGGGTTGCCATTTCCTTCTCCAATGCATGAAAGTGAAAAGTGAAAGTGAAGTCACTCAGTTGTGTCCGACTCTTCGACACCCCATGGACTGGAGCCTTCCAGGCTCCTCCGTCCATGGGATTTTCCAGGCAAGAGTACTGGAGTGGGGTGCCACTGCCTTCTCCGTCAAAGATGTCAGTTCTTCCCAAAACCGATCTATAAATGTAACACAGCTCAAATAAAAATCCCAACAGAGTGCATTTGATAACAGTTTTTCCTAAATACTAAATATCCCAAATTTGATAATGGCACTGTGACTGCCTTAATTTTTAGAAAATACACAGTTACTTAGGAGCAAAGCATTGTAATCTCTGCAATGGACTACAAATACAAACATATATTTATATACTTATATTTAGGAATAAGTCAAATGCAAAATGTTAACAATAAAAAGATCTAGGTGAAGTTTATGTGGGATTTTATTAAAATATTCTTGCAAATTTTCTATTTAAGTCTTTTTCAAAATAAAAAGTTTAATTTGAAAAGCCTCATCAGGTGTTTTTATAAACATCGACAAGATGATTGTAAAATTTATATAGAAAAACAAAAGAACTACAATATCTAAAACCATTTTGAAAAAAGAATAGTTAGAGGATCACACTATCTGGTTTTTAGACTTAGTGGAAAACTATAGTAATCAAGACAGTGATGTATTTGTGAAGAGATAAGCACATGGATCAATGGAACAGAATAGAGTCCAGACAGCCCTGCACAAATATGGCCAATTGATATTTGACAAACAAGCAAAAGCAATTCAACGGAGGAAGGATAGTATTTTCAACAAACAATGTTGGGACAATTGGTTATCCATATGTAGTAAATGGATCTTGACCAAAATCTCACACTTTATTATAATATTAACTCAAAATGGATCACAGATCTAAACAGTAAAACATAAAACTTGCAGTAAAAATGTAAGAGAAAACCTTCATGACCTGAGGTTAACTAAAGAGTTCTTAGATTTAATATCAAAAGCACAATCTGTAAAAGAAAAAAAATGATAAATTGGACTTCATCAAAATTAAAAGTTTTTGCTCTAAGAAAGACTCTGTTAAGAGAATAAAAAGATAAACACAGGAAATTTCCTGGCATTCCAGTGCTTAGGACTCTGTGCTTCACTGAGGGCCTGAGTTCAATCCCTGGTCTGGGAACTAAGATCCCACAAGCCTTGCTGCATGGCCAAAAAAAAAATTTTTTTAAGATAAACACAAACTGGAGAAAATGTTTGCAAATCACATATCTGATAAAAGACTTGTATCCAAACAAAAGAAATTGTATCCAGATTGTATAAAGAAACTCACACACAAAAAAACAAAGAACCCCGTTTAAAAATGAGCCAAATGTTTTAACAGATACTGCACCAAAAAGGATATACAAAAGACAGGTGAACACATAAAAAACTGTTAAGCATGATTAGGTATAAGGGAAATGAAATAAAAACGATGATGAGATACCATGCTACATATCTATTAGAATGGTTTAGCCATCTTCAGTACAAACTAAATTAAGAGCCAGCCTTATGTGAACTTCCTCCTTGATAATCCACTCCAAAACTACTCACTTGAACATGGACAAGATGTTGGAAGCATCTCTTTGTGTCAAGGCCATAATGTCTAAGATAGCGCCACTCATACACATGCACAAATGAGTCCTTCATTCTTGCCTCAGACACCCTTGCTTTCTTTCACGGAACTCCTTGTTTCACAAAGTCAAACCCTTCCATGTTTGGCCTGTGTTTCTCCTATCTCTTTAAATCTCCCTTTTGTCACCATAAGTGACACCGATGATACTCAAACAAGTTGGGTCTGGCAAGATTGCCCTCAAAGGACACTTCTGGTCCTCTGAGGTGCCACATCTGCAGTTCTAACAGATTTCACAAGGGGAGTGATGTTTATTGAGATATGGCTCTCAGTTCAGTTCAGTAGCTCAGTCGTGTCTAACTCTTTGCGACCCCACAGACTGCAGTATGCCAGGCTTCCCTATCTATCACCAACTCCCAGAGTTTACTCAAACTCATGTCCATTGAGTCTGTGATGCCATCCAACCATCTCATCCTCTGTCGTCCACTTCTCCTCTTGCCTTCAATCTTTCCCAGCATCAGGGTCTTTTCAAATGAGTCAGTTCTTCATATCAGGTGGCTAAAGTATTGGAGTTTCAGCTTCAGCATCAGTCCTTCCAATTGATTTCCTTGAAGATGGACTGGTTGGAACTCCTTGCTGTCCAAGGAACTCTCAAGAGTCTTCTCCAACACCACAGTTCAAAAGCATCAATTCTTCAGCACTCAGCTTTCTTTATAGTCCAACTCTCACATCCATACATGACTACTGGAAAAACCAGAGCTTTGACTAGATGGACCTATGTTGGCAAAGTAATGTCTCTGCTTTTTAATATGCTGTCTAGGTTGGTCATAACTTTTCTCCCAAGGAGCAAGTGTCTTTTAATTTCATGGCTGCAGTCACCATCTGCAATGATTTTGGAGCCCCCAAAATAAAGTCTGTCACTGTTTCCACTATTTCCCCATCTATTTGCCATGAAGTGATGGGACTGGATTCCATGATCTTAGTTTTCTGAATGTTGAGTTTTAAGCCAACTTTTTCACTCTCCTCTTTCACTTTCATCAAGAGGCTCTTTAGGTCTTCACTTTCTGCCATAAGTGTGGTGTCATCTGCATATCTAAGGTTATTGATATTTCTCCTGGCAATCTTGATTCCAGCTTGTGCTTCATTCAGCCCAGCATTTCTCATGATGTACTCTGTATAGAAGTTCAATAAGCATGGTGACAATATACAGCCTTGACGTACTCCTTTTCCTATTTGGAACCAGTCTGTTGTTCCATGTCCAGTTCTAACTGTTGCTTCCTGACCTGCATACAGATTTCTCAAGAGGCAGGTCAGGTGGTCTGGTAGTCCCATCTTTTTAAGAATTTTCCACAGTTTGTTGTGATCTACACAGTCAAAGGCTTTGGCATAATCAATCAAGCAGAAGTAGATGCTTTTCTAGAACTCTCTTGCTTTTTCGATGATCCAACGGATGTTGGCAATTTGATCTCTGATTCCTCTGCCTTTTCTAAATCCAGCTTGAACATCTGGAAGTTCACAGTTCACAGACTGTTGAAGCCTGGCTTGGAGAATTTTGAGCATTACTTTACTAGCATGTGAGATGAGTGCAATTGTGTGATAGTTTGAGCATTCTTTGGCATTGCCTTTCTTTGGGATGGGAATGAAAACTCTAGTCCTGTTCCAGTCCTGTGGCCACTGCTGAATTTTCCAAATTTGCTGGCATATTGAGCGCAACACTTTCACAGCATCATCTTTTAGGATTTGAAATAGCTCAACTGGAATAGACCAGTTCAGTAGACTACTTTTAGGACTGAGGGATTACTGAAAATGATTAGATATAAGGCATGAAATTAACCCATCTATACTTTCAAAATAACATTGGATTTAAACAACACAAATGCTGACTAAACACTAATCATTTAAGTTTACCTAATATTGAAATGAGAAAACATTTCCTCATCTTTCAGTCAATCTATAGGTATTTGTTGAATACTTACTGCATGCAAAGCACTCTTCTAATTGCTGGTGATACAAACTAAATTTATTAGAAGTAAGATATAAAAGAAATTATATACTTAGGCTCCCTTTAATTAATAATGATTCATATTTAATTTTATCTGAGTTTTCTTCTGAGGCTTACCCAGCAAATTTACTCTCATCTTTTCTTAGAGTCAGAGGTCGCAGGATTTTTATCCATGGCAAGCTTCCCATAAAATTCTTCCCCCTACTATTTCTTATTTAATTAGCATGCTTACAACAGCCATCTCAGCCAGATCTTTTTTTTTTTTAAATGCCCATTCCATCTTTTTACTGTTATTTCCATCAGAGTCCAAGATGCAAGAGACATATCTGCTGTTTGGTAACTCTTGAGTTTCTTTCCCTTCTCTGAAACTTTTTATCTACTGTGATATGGTTATCTGGTCAACGAAGTTATTCCTTTAGCCGAAATTTTTAAAATTCACAATATGGGTACGAGCCTCTCTGTCTCATGGATGCAGATTTTAAAATGGAATTCAACTCCCACAGCTGTAAGATGTATCACATTCACATTTCACAGTCTGCTGTGACCCTTTGCTAACAGAGATGATTTTTCCCCCTTCTGAACTTTTGACCCATTTTGAATGGGATGAAATTGAACACAGAAAAGCAGTTTCTAATATGTATTTTCCTCTCAGCGTCAAACAGCCTGTACAGTGCAGGCAGCCCTCTCCACTGGCATGTGCTGACAGAGCAGTTTGACAAAGGAAGGAGGGTTGAGGACTTCCTGAGGTCTCAGAATGGGGATGTCAGCCATTGGCACAAGATACTGTTCCTTTCAGTTGCCAAGCAGTGCTGTCCTTTGACCCCAGGTGAGGACCTACTCTGAGAATGCCATGGTTCTGCCATTTTCTCAGTTAAGATCACAGCCATCAAGGGGGCCCAGATTCAGGGACTCAGCTGTCATCCTGGACCGCAGCAGAGCTAAGAGGGAGATGGGGGGTCGGGGGGATGAGGAAAGAACAGTCTCACACTGGCCTTGACCTGCTTCCTCACCACAGAGCAGAGACTGGGGTAATGAGATGTGTATTAAACTTGAAGGGAACTAAAGGGCATGAACCCCTTGTGTCCCCTCAGGAGCTATTCCTATTATCCTTATACCCTACTTTCTGGTGTTCACTAAGTTCTGGATGGTGTCTGTGCTCGCCTTAGCCTGGCTCGCCTATGACTGGAACACCCACAGTCAAGGTAAGAAACAGGGGAAGAGCAGTGATCCCTGTCTGTGCCAAGGAGGGAACCACAGGGAGGGAGTGAGGGTGGAAGGGAAGAGTGAGAGAGGCAGGGGGAGAAGAGGTGAGGAGAAGAAAGAAGGGGAAAGGGAAAGGAGGGCAGGGAGTGGAAATGAGGGAGAGAGGAGGAAGGGCAAAGGAGAGAGGGAAGAGAAGAGAGACAGGGGTGCAAAGCTCAGCAGGAACAGAGGGCTCAGCCAGGCTGCCCAGGAAGAATTAAGAGGCTGGTTTCTGAGCGGGTGCTCCCAGCCTCATGCTATTTCTCTCTCACCTTTCTGGAGGCTCCAGAAGAGCAGGGGCTGCCTGTGTCTTCTTGGGGATTGGATTCAGGGATAGACCTTATAGCTCTATGCCCAAGAAACATGGAAATGTGAAAAGGAGCCCCCTCCTGTGACCTGAGGACATTAGGAAGATCCCTCCACCTCCAGAAGAAGTAGAGGGATTGGCAAGACCTCACCCGCTCTTCCCTTCCCTCTGTACTTGCAGGTGGTAGACGTTCAGCTTGGGTACGAAACTGGACAATCTGGAAATATTTCCAAAATTACTTCCCAGTAAAGGTAACGACCCTTCCTCTGAAGGGCCTCAGTCCCTGTTGCCCAGATTCTCCCTCCCCACTCAGCCCCATATTTTCAAAGGCTTTTGTGGCTAACAGTGGAGGTCAAAGCCCAGAGGCATAATACAGAGTATGGTCCCAAGATGGATGGGCAGGTGGGGAAATGAATGAATAGCACCTTGCCTCACAGTGGCAAACTCAGGTCAGCCTCACCGAGTATCATAACCCCTGGCAATTCTATGAGAGTGACAATATCCCAGTGAATAGGGATTAGGGGCTCCTCAAGGGAAACACAGGCGCCCTGCTGGCCTCTGAGTCCACATGTCCTCTCTCCTTCTATCTACTGCTCTGACTCAATCTCCCACTAACAGCTGGTGAAGACTCATGACCTCTCTCCCAGACACAACTATATCATTGCCAGCCACCCCCATGGTGTACTCCCTTATGGTACCTTCATCAACTTTGCCACTGAGACCACTGGCTTTGCTCGGATTTTCCCAGGCATCACTCCTTATGTAGCGACCTTGGAAGGGATCTTCTGGATCCCAATTGTGCGAGAATATGTGATGTCAATGGGTGAGTATAAGAGATCATTCCATTCTCTGACCTACCTTGGGGCTCCAACTTTAATAAGCCTTGACAGTCAGTCCAGTACTCACTCCCTGCTGGAAGAACACTTAGTAGAAAATGAGTCCCGAGCACACTGGGCCAGTGACAGGAATATGTGGCCGAGCCTCAGGTTTAATCTGGGAGGCAGGGTTTGATTAGGTAGGAGGGTAAGTTATAGGCATTCATAAGAATTGCCAAAAATCCTTTCAGAGAAGGAAGCAGAAGCCTGGGGTTCAGGATCAAAGCCAAAGTGGAAAGGAAAAGGCAAAAGTCAAATATCAAAACCAAATGTAGGGAAAATCAGGCATGAATGGAACAGCTCAGATATACTTTGCCAGACTGTTTCGGGGATGTCAATTGGCTTCTTTTGGGCAGTCATTTATGTAGCAGGTCTCATCCAGGAGCAACTCAAAGACATTTTTGAGACTTTCACACTAGCCGGTACTCTCCTGGCCCATGACCTTCATTTCCTGAGAACCCCTTCGAATTTGTATAAGATATCAAGGGATAAAAGGATAGGTATCCATCAGAATCCAGGTCAACTTCCCCATGCCAGGCTTCAAGCCAGGGTACTGTGCCAAATGTCCTTCCCTCTGGGTGAATACCCATCCTCTGGACACCAGAAAACAACAGAAGCCAAACATAAAAGATACATTTATATCTGGAGGGGCCAAGCAGGACCACTGGAGTCCCAGGGGATAATTCTGCTCACCTCTCAGGTTGGCATGAATCTGGATCTTAAGGACTGTGGCCTGGAGCCAATGTCTGCCATCCCAGGAGAGAACAGAAAGTAAGCACAGGGCAGAGATGGGAAGCAGAGGTGAGGAAAGACTCTGTGACTGTTGTTGAGCAACAGGATGTCGTCCTCATTCCACGGTTCATCTACATGCCAGTTTGGCTTGGACGGGATCCTGGGTCTGCCTACTCTCTAGAAACCCCAGGGAATGGCTTACTTTTACCAGGTTACTCTAAGGAGGAAGCAGTTTGGTGGTGGCCATTCCTGATTACCCTCAGGAAAGAGAACTCTAGAGTCTCAAGTGACATCAGCCTGGCGAGAGTGGGAGACCACTATGGTTCCCGGGGTAGAGAAGAAAGGATGGGCTTACAAGCTACAGAGCTAAGAGAAAGCAGGCAGAAGAACTCAATGTAGCTCCCACTGAAGTAGCGCAGAGCCCCAAGGCAAGCAGCTGGCCCTAAGGACCGACCTCAGGCTAGGACTAACCCAAGATATGGAGGGCAGGTCAAAGACAGAAGATTGGAAACAATCACAGCCAGGAGACAGAAGAACTGTTTCGAGCAGGAAGAGCCCCAAGGAACACCTTACCCCTCCTCAAGCACCATATCTGTATGTCATTTGCCTCTTTGGTTTTGCAGGTGTGTGCCCAGTGAGTGAGTTGGCCTTGAAGTATTTGCTGACCCAGAAAGGCTCAGGCAATGCTGTGGTTATTATGGTGGGTGGAGGTGCTGAAGCCCTCTTGTGCCACCCAGGAGCCACCACTGTCCTCCTTAAACAGCGTAAAGGTTTTGTGAAGGTGGCACTGGAGACAGGGTGGGTCCCCAGGTTCTAGTGCCCTATCGTCAGGGCATCCTAGGTACTCTGTAGCACCTCTCCAAAATGGTGCCTTCTCTTGGAAATGTGTTAGAAGGGGCTCCCTCTTCACCCTCATTGCTTCTTTCTACTCCCTTACACTGTGCCTTAAGGGTGTTTGGGCCTCCAGACACATTCTGATGGGTTCTGTTAAAACTTGAAGTTGGAGAAAGAACAGTCAAAGACCTTTATCTTCTGCACATTACCTGGTAGGCTGGGGGTCTGGAGAAGTGGGACTTTAGACTATATCACCCCATGCACTGTACAGCCCAGAGAAACTACCCAGGGCAAGGAAGGCACTGGACTTGATGCTGTGGGCTTTGCAAAGATGCAGAAGATATGGATACAGCCTCCAAACAGAGCATAATCTGGTTTGAAAAGTAGAAGGCAGTTATTGAACAGCTATTGTGTGTCAGGCATAGTACTAAGCATTGAGGATGTAAAAATAAATAAGACTTGGTCCTTGCCTTAAAGGTCTCATGGTCCAATGGAAAACAGACATAGTCATGTATAATTACATAATATATCCAGAAGTCAACCCCTTACCATCTCAACTATCACCCCCTGGTTTTCCACCCCATCGTCTCTCCCCTGGATTATTGCAAGTCTCCTAAGAGCTCTCCCTGCTTCTATCCTTGCCTCCCTCACATTCCAGAGTCTGTTCTCAACTGTGGCCATCACGATCCTATCCACCATGAGTCAGATGAGATCATGTCACTACTCCAAGTGCTCTGACGGCTCCCATTTCACTCTGAGCAAAACCAAAGTCTTTAAAGGGCCTGCAAGACCCTAAATGTTCTGGTCCTTAGCCACGTCTTTGATCTGTTCACCCACTGCCATCCCCCTTGCTCCCTCCGTTAGAGCTGTTCCTTGCTCTTCCTCAAACAAGCCACATGCTCCTCCCTTAGGGTCTTTGCCCTAGCTGTTTCCCCTGCCTGGGACATTATTCCTCCAAATAGATATTTGGCTCATTCTTTTACCTCCTTCAGGTCTTTGCTCAAATGTCTATTCTCAATAAGGTCTATCTTGATCACGCTGCTCTGTTTTTTCCCATTGTACGTATTATCTTCTCATATGTCATCAGTTTTATTTCTTTACATATATGGCTTTTTATTTGTTCATTATTATTATTTATTGTCTGTCTTCCCTTAACAAAAGATAAGTTCCATGATGACAGAGATTATCTTTTTAATCCACTGTGTTCACTTATGTATCCCGAGGGCTTGAAAACAGCACACTGGCAC